>NC_068917.1:8750000-10000000 GCF_023091745.1 Budorcas taxicolor | reverse complement strand
GTCAAATATTCAAATTTCGATCTCCTGTTTCATAATAAATGGCTTAGATAAATTTCAACAAACTCTAAAACACTTGTTTTGGGGTAAGAAAACTCTCACTAATTTAGGAGAGGATCATTGTGACCTCTAGTCCCTCCACATGCTCCAATAGCCTTCCCAAATCTGCCACAGATAAACATGAAATGTCAGTAAAATCAAGTACTTTCCAGGCACACATAGCTCCAAGATAAATCCCCTAGTTACTGCCTTCAAAAAGATGACTGCCATGAACCTTTCTTACACACACACACACACACACAAACCTGTAATTGTGCAAAACTATGGGTCCACAATTGCACAAAATGCTTTCACATACATTATCACAAACATAAGTCTTAAAAATGAAGGCTGGGGAATTGACCCAGATCAAGGGAAAGTCAGAGTCCTAGAGAACAGAAAGGATGGACAAATAAGAGTAGCCACGGACACTTGGCTGGAGATCAAACTAGCCAGTCCTAAAGGAAATCAACCCTGAATATTCGCTGGAAGGGCTGATGCTAAAGCTGAAGCTCCAGTAGTTTGGCCACCTGATGTAACTGTTGCAACTCACTGTCAAAGGCCCTGATGCTGAGAAAGATTGAGGGTAGGAGGAGAAGGTGGTGAGAGAGAAAGAGATGGTTGGATGGCATCACTGACTCAACGGACATGAGTTTGAGCAAACTCTGAGAGATAGTAAAGGACAGGGAAGCCTGGTGTGCTGCAGTCCAGGGGGTCTCAAAGAGTCAGACACAACTGAGAGACTGAACAAAAACAACACAACTGAGTGAGCGAACAGCAACAACAATAACAACAATGGACACTTAGCTAGGAAATTGACAAGGGGTGCAGGAGGAGAATCCCAGGGACGGAGGAGCCTGGTGGGCTTCTGTCTGTGGTGTTGCACAGAGTCGGATACGACTGAAGCGACTTAGCAGCAGCAGCAGCAGCAGGAGGAGGAGGAACTGGTTCAAAGAAAAGAAATGTCTTCCCAGTTGGTTGATAGTGTTTGCAATTTCCTGATCTAGAAAGGAGAGAAAGGAGATGAAGAGAATTTCCTACAAGATAACAGACTTCAGGTAAATATTATTTTTAAAGATAATTTCTTTCTTTAGAGAGAAACATTTTATCTACCTTAGGACTTCTTATTGCGCTTAGCTATTCATTTACTTTGAACCCCTAAAATCTCTGCTAATTTATATTAGGGAAGAGTATCTAATAACTTGAAAGCCTTTAGACTACACAAGCATTTAGATACACAGAAAGATTAAGATGGAAATTTGACTGTTTGCAGCCATTTGCTATGAAATTTCAATGTATTCTTCCTTAGAATCGATGAGGATTTCATATGTGCTCTTCTCCTTCCTCTGTGACACTGGTATCTGTTACTGCAAAGTCACATAAAGATGATGGCCTATGGAAGGTATCACAGGACATCCCAGGGATTTTAAAGTGACAAGGTCCACGTGGGTTAAACTGTCCTTTGTTACCTTCTGCCTCCCTGAGCCACATTTAAACTGTGGTAAAGTTTGGAACAATGTTTAAAATCACGAGCAGGGCTTCCTGGTGGCTGGGTGTTAATGAATCGGCCTGCCAACACAGGAGACTCAAGAGAGGTGGGTTCCATCCCTGGGTCGGGAAGTTCCCCTGGAGAAGAAATGGCAACCCACTCCAGTATTCTTGCCTGGAAAATCTCATGGACAGAGGAGCCTGGTGGGCTACAGTCCATGAGCTCACAAAGAGTCAGACACAACAGCGCACACACACACGTGTGGATTCTAGAAAAACGGTGCTGGTGAACCTATTTGCAGGACAGGAATAGAGATGCAGATGTAAATAATGAACTGTGGTTGCGGTAGGGAAGGAGAGGGTGGGATGAACTGAGAAAACAGCATTAACATGTATACACTGCCATGTGTAAAATAGATAGGTACTAGGAATCCACTGTATAATACAAGGAACTCAGCTTGGTGCTCTGTGACCTAGAAGGGTCGGATGGGGGGCATGGGAGGGAGGCTCAAAAGGGAGCATATATATATATACACACACACATATATATATATATATATATGCATATATACACACAGAGACATATAGCTGATTCACGTTTGTTGCACAGCAGAAACTGGTACAATATTGTAAGCAATTATTCTTCAATAAAAAATTAAAAACTACATTTAGGTAACAAAGTGGTGTTACTTAATATTATGTTAAATAATACTATTGCACTTTACTAAAAATTGTATATATATGTGTGTATGTGTGTTTGTGTATGTGTTTTTGTGGCTCTGTGTGTGTATACACGTACACACAGCCACACACACAGCCAATTAGAGTACCAAACACCCTGTGAAGGGATCAAGTATTAGCTGATGCTAAGGATAAGACATAACTGGAACATCTCATTCAAAATCAGTTTTCCATGGCAGCTGTTTTAGTGAATGTTTTATTTGTGATGATAATTGGTTTTGGAGTACATGGCAAACACCATGGTACAAGGGGTCAAACTAAGTTTCAATTTTTGTTTTGGAAAGAGTAAAAGGAGGACCAGGAAGAATATCTTAATAAGGTCCTATTTTTGTGGTCACATTTAAGTTTATTTTCAAAAATCCATGGAAACCCTTCTTGGAAAAACCTAGTCAGTAAATTCAACTTGTCTTAATAAATTCAGTTACTGGAAGATTTTTTTTAAATATATATGAGGCATATGTATTTTATAAATAAGACCAAACTGAGGTTCAACAGATGTAGTATGCTTATATTTAGCTTAGAGTTGAAGTCAACCAATAAAATTCATAAAATAACATTTTGGCAATTTGATTCAAATTGAGCTAGTGAAAAATTGGGAAAAACAGATTTTGTTGGTCTCAGATCACTATGAAGTAGCCAGATGTCTGTCTTAAATAGTCCCCACTGAATCAAAATTAATTTCTCTTGGACTTAGACAGAATAGACTTCCTTTCTACACCACATACTTTCATGGCAGTTGGAGATACTAAAATGCCACTAATAATGTCTTCTTCCTTTTCTTCTTTGTGCTTCCTTTCACACCATTCTGGTCATGAAATCTAAAAGTCTCTGAAGAAAAACGTCCCAGAATTTGTTTTTCTTATCTCAGGTTCTCTCTACCTTCACTGGAATTTCTTGAGGCTCATTTTCTTTATCGTTCCAAGTCACCTTAAGTTTATTCAATGAGCCTACTAGTATCCCATCCAAAATAACCACCATTTAGACTCCACCCCTCCCCCAACTCTCACCCCCACCCCCACCCCCACCCCCAGCCCTATTTTCAGTTTCCAAGGTGGTCAGTATTCCAAGGGCTCCACGAAGCAAATGGGGAACTATAAAGAGTTAGAAACTGAAGCTGAGAAGTAGAATCTGCCTGAAGTGACTCCTGGTCTTGTCCTATAATTCTTTCAACTCATATTTTAAAAAGCACCAGCTTATTTAATGAAAAATACATTAGAAATTCTAGCTAACATATATATCGTATGTATAACATATATATCAGTTAATCCCATTACTACAGTAATGTTTTCCAAGCCACAGCCTTTATTTCCATATAGGACTTTCATGTTTGCTGTCTTTGGTAACAAGTAAAAACTATAAGCCCCAAAAGTGAAAGAATAAAGGCTATTATAAACAGTGCTGCATGAATATTCTGAGTATACACATGTCTCTTTCAATTCTGGTTTCCTCGGTGTGTGTGCCCAGCAGTGGGATTGCTGGGTCATAAGGCAGTTCTATTTGTAGTTTTTTAAGGAATCTCCACACTGTTCTCCATAGTAGCTGTACTAGTTTGCATTCCCACCCACAGTGTAAGAGGGTTCCCTTTTCTCCACACTCTCTCCAGCATTTATTGCTTGTAGACTTTTGGATAGCAGCCATTCTGACTGGTGTGAAGTGGTACCTCATTGTGGTTTTGATTTGCATTTCTCTAATAATGAGTGATGTTGAGCACCCTGTATGCAAGAGAGCAAAGGAGACACAGATGTATAGAACAGTCTTTTGGACTCTGTGGGAGATGGAGAGGGTGGGATGATTTGGGAGAATGGCATTGAAACATGTATAATATATAAGAAACGAATCGCCAGTCTAGGTTCGATGCAGGATACAGGATGCTTGGGGCTGGTGCACTGGGATGACCCAGAGAGATGGTGTGGGGAGGGAGGGGGGAGGGGGGTTCAGGATTGGGAGCACGTGTACACCCGTGGTGGATTCATGTATGTATGGTAAATCAATGCAGTATTGTAAAGTAAAATTAAAAAAATGGATAAATGTATTTGTAGAACTATTGTTTCTAATAGAACAAAATGGAAGCTTTGTTTACTAACAAAAACTATTTAAATTATAGCCTATAATTATTATAGAATATATCCTACATACACCATATTAATATATATAGTTATGGTATATGTTATATAGTCATTAAAATGAAATAAATTTTTAATTCAATAATTTATAAACTACTAAAATAAAATTATATTTTCACCAAGATTTCTGTTTTATGAATATGTATATGAAAGTAACTTGGAGAAAATCAACTAAAGAATAGTAGATTACTTTCTGGGTTTGCAGGTGATTTATTTTCCCTCATTTTTATGCATCTGTCTGTGTAATTTTACTATAAATAAGCAAATAAATTAAGAGAAACACAATTCACTTTATATGTTTGTAGATCAGATATAGAGAAATAGCTAATAACCTCATTTAAGAGGGCTCATGAGTCACAAATGTTTTCAATAAGTAAAATACATTTTGCTGACTTGCTTCAGATAACCAGCTGCTGGTCAGGCCTGACATTTATGTGCTTGTATTAACTTATACATTCCCTGATCCATGTAATCCTACCCTCCTAATTGGATTTCCAAAACCTGGGTAGAGTTTCTTGATAATTTCCAACCAGAAGCCAATGCTTGATCATTGATAGGTTAGCATATAGAACATTCAGTTATAGAAGGAAAGCTTGAATCTTTCCTAGCTACTCATTGTCTTTTGACCCTGGGGTTTGCTCCTTTTCTCACTCTGGTTTTGGGACAGTGGTGGGTGGTCTGGTCATGGCCACAGACTGGCACAACTCAAGACCTCTTCATTCACGTATTGTATTGAGAACAAGTGATGCCATACTGTGAATCTGTTAATAGTCTATAAGAGGATACTGATAACTCACTCTGCCAGTAACTGCTGTACAGTTGTTGCAGAAACACCATATCATGTGTGCTGACTGCGACTTATAAGATCTCAAGTGAAGGAGCACTGAGAAAGATTTAATAAGACAAAGATTAGTTTTATGTAATTCCAAAAAAAATTAAGCTTTCACAAAGTACTACTATATAAATGCTTTTATTATTTTCCCAGCATTTTATTTCTCTATCTCTCCATCTCTGGATTTGTGAAATGATAGCTCTAAGTATAGCCTTCTTCTTAAAAAAAAAAAAAAAGTGGGAAACCACCTTATTTAGCTCAGATGCTAGAAAAAATGTATAGCATTGCAGATTGCACTATATTTTTATTCTTTGTTGCTGTTCAGTCTCTCAGTCATGTCTGACTCTTTGTGACCCCATGGACTGCAGCATGCCAGGTTTCCTTGTCCTTTACCATCTCCCAGAGTTTGCTCTGGGAAAGATTGAAGGTGGGAGGAGAAGGGGACAACAGAGGATAAGATGGTTGGATGGTGTCACCGACTCAATGGGCATGAGTCTGAGTAAACTCCGGGAGTTGGTGATGGACAGGGAGGCCTGGCATACTGCAGTTCATGGGGTTACAAAGAGTAGGACATGACTGAGCAACTGAACTGAATTGAGAGTTTGCTCAAACTCATGTGCATTGAGTTGGTAGTGCCATCCAACCATCTCGTCCTCTGTTATCCCCTTCTCCTCCTGCCTTCAATCTTGCCCTGTATCAGGGTCTTTTCCAATGAATGGGCCCTTCGCATCAGGTGACCAAAGTATTGGAGCTTCAGTCTTTCCAATGAATATTCAGGGTTGATTTCCTTTAGAATTGATTGGTTTGATCTCCTTGCAGTCCATGGAACTCTCAAGAGTCTTCTCTAACACCATAGTTCAAAAGCATCAGTTCTTCTTTATGGCCCAGATCTCATATCCATAGGAAAAACCATAGCTTTGACTATATGGGCCTTCGTTAGCAAAGGAATGTCTCTGTTTTTTACACGCTGTCTAGGTTTGTCATAGCTTTTCTTCAAAGTTGCAAGCATCTTTTAATTTCATGGCAGGCACTGTCCACAATGATTTTGGACCCCAAGAAAATAGTCTTTCACCATTTTCATTGTTTTCCCATCTATATGGCATGAAGTGATGGGACCAGATGCCACAATCTTTGTTCACTGAATGTTGATCTTTAAGCCAGCTTTTTCATTCTCCCCTTTCATCAAGAGGCTCTTTAGTTCCTCTTCGCTTTCTGCCATAAAAGTGGTTTATTCTTAACCTGGATTTAACTATTAAAATGAAAAGCCAAAGAGGATAATCACAGCTACAAATTCACATTCTCTCTCTGCTCTACCTGCCCTACCATAGCCACAGAACATGCCCCACCCCCCACCCCAGAAGACCAAAGGCTGAAATGTCAGCTCTTTCTCAGAACCTGGAATGTGGCACACATCTCAATGTGTACTGATAAGTGTTTGCTCATTTTTTAACGGTTATCTCATTTATATGTTATTTTTCCTTAACCAAACATCTTACTCCAGTACTTGCTCTCTTATGTTTCTCCCCTCTGCAGGTTTGCAGAGGTTTTGCAGCCTTATTCCTACGTTGTTAACTTGGTAATAAATGGTACCCCCAAGATGCTTCTTTCAGCTTTCTGTGTGCTCTGTTTCCTGTTCTTTTCTTAACACATGATGGGCTATGTTAACTATCAGAGAAAAGGTCATTCTAACCTGCCTTTCAGAGTCCTGTGACCTAAAATTCTTTCCCAGAATGGTAAGCATTCTCAAATCCAAGAAATTTGATCGTGCCCTTCAAAATACCAAAATATGGCAAATTAAGGCTAAGTCCGCCACTTCCTTGGTGGCTCAGATGGTAAAAGAATCTGTCCCCAGTGCAGGAGACCCTGGTTTGATCTCGGGATCAAGAAGTTCCCCTGGAGAAGGGAATGGCAACCCTCTCCAGTATTCTTGTCTGGAAAATCCCTTGGACAGAGGAGCCTGGTGGGCTATAGTCCATAGGGTTGCATGTAGGTGAACACAACCGAGTGACCAACACTTTCTTTTTTCAAGGCTAAGCCAAGTAGGGCACAGTGCCGAAGAAACTGCAGCTGCAGCTTCTGCCAGGTTCTGATCAAAAGAACCCCTTTCCATATGTTCTTCAATAATTTCTTACAGCATCTTGGTTACTGAGGTGGACTGTTTGAGAGAGTAAGACTGACGTATCAGAAAGCCAATGGCATAGGTTTATAAGTGAGTAAAATATCACAGTGATTTCAATTAATGACTGTCAGTTGTAAGAATCTCCTAGATTTCTGACATCCCAGACCACAGAATTCCTCTGAGCCAATGAGTGTAAAAACATTTCCCCACTTTGTATTTCTCCCTAAAAACATTTTCATTCATTGCTTCATTTCCAAACCATCAAATTTTAATAATTTCTTTCCAATGAGGTGGAACATTTTCTGCTGTAATTGTCTACTCATGCCGGCATAGCAAAATACTATAGACAGGGTGGCTTATACAATAGAAAGTTATTTTCTCACAGTTTTGGAGGCTGGGAAGTCCAAGATCAGGGTGCCAGCAAGGCCAGTTTCTGGTGAAAACTCTCCTTGGCTTACAGACAGCTGCCTTCTCTCTGTATATGCACATGGCAGGGAGACAGAGCAAACTCCGTGTCTCTTCTTAAAAAGGTACTAGTTCTAGAATGAGGACCCTTCATGATACCATTTCACCTTAATTACCTCCCAAAGGTCTCATCTTCAAATCCTATCACACCAGATGTTATGGCTTCTACATGTGAATTTGGGGACAATGCAATTCAGTTCAGGGAACCCACTGAAACTCCTAATTTTAGTTTTGCCATTTTAATCTTCACAACTTTAAAAGGTGTTATACTATCATATTTTACATGCCTTAAACTATACAATGCAAACTTAACCTAAAGTTTTCTACACATTAATAAATGTTAACTCTCTGACCCTTTTTTGTAGTAGGCATCTGGCCCTTCATTTTCTCTTTTTAAAAGTATTTTCACTTGCATTACCCTTTTTAAAATTTATTTTTAATTGAAGAATGTTTTACAGTGTTGTGTTGGTTTCTGCAATACAATGTTTATTTTCAATAAAGAGAATATGATCATATTTTCTGTGACTGCCTTTTTTAGATTGCCCCTGCCAAGGTCCAGTCCAGTGAAAGAAATCTCACCAGTTATTTAAAGGGAAAATAATTTAATATACAGAATTGCTAACTAGATAGAAAGTCATTAACTAGTTAACAAAAGGATAAAAAGGGAATTGGAAGGTAACCACAGAGGAGGTAACTGCAAAAAACAGCTTATAGCTTACTGCTGGGGAAACAAGAAGAAAGGTTAAGCTTTTTGAAATGTAGAGATTTACAGGAGGAACTCTGTGAAGCAACACTTCTTAAGAAGAGGAACTTGCTGACAGCTGATGGTGGTTCCCTGAGCTTGGAGAACTCCTTGGAGGGTGGATAGGCACCCCATTTCCTGGTGGGGCAGTTAATGATACGAGATGTGATGGAGCTACTTCTGCAAGTTCTGGAAAAGCTGCAAATGGGATTCAGTTGCTGTTACGAGGAAGAACTGGTGCCAGTGGGGGAAGGCAGTCCTTAGGGTGACACTCACAGGAAAGGCAAGGGGACAAGAAACACAGGGTTGGCGCCACGTGGAACTGACAGAGAGTGGGCTCCCAACCGGTCAGTCTTATGTTTACAAGACAGTTGAGTTCTCTTCTGCACACAAAAGAAATAAAAAGTCATTAACAACCTATGGCAGGTTCACTTTGATACATGGCAGAAACCAACAGAATATTATAAAGTAATTATCCTCCAGTTAAAAATAAATGAATTTTTAAAGAAGAAAAAGCAATGCCATAAAGTTATAGAACATCAGCAGAAATGGGACATGGTTTTGGTCCAGACTTCCAGATAAAAATTACCAATCAACCATCCTAGTAAATACAATTAAAAAACAAAAACACTAGAAAAGATTCTCATTAAATATATCATTTTGAGTAAGGCAGCTTCAGATTGAATATTTCCAGTGGCTTAGACTTTCATGTGCTGTAAACAGAAGTTACTTCAAAGCATGATTATCAGAGAAATAAAAATAGAAACAATAAAATACCATCTTCATGTGTGAAATTATTAAAATTTAAAAAGCAATACTCAATCTAGTCACTGTTGTTCAGTCTCTGAGTTCTGTCTGACTCTTTGCCACCCCATGATCTTCAGCACACCAGACTTCCCTGTCCTTCACAATCTCCTGGAGTTTGCTCAAACTCAGGTACATTGAGTAGTTGATGTCTTTCAACCAACTCATCTTCTGTCGCCTCCTTCTCCTCCTGCCCTCAGTCTTTCCCAGGATAAGGGTCTTTTCCAGTCAATCAGCTCTTTATATCAGGTGGCCAAAGTACTGGAGCATCAGTTTCAGCATCAGTCCTTCCAATGAATATTCAGGGTTTATTTCCTTTAGGTTTGACTGGTTTGATCTCTTTACTGTTCAAGCGACTCTCAAGAGTCTTCTCCAGCACCACAGTTCGAAAACATAAATTCTTTGGTACTCAGCCTTATGGTCCAACTCAATCTGGTAGGGTTCAGCATTAATGAGACTCATATGTTGCTGGTGGAATCTAGAAAATAAATTAAACATGTATATATTTTAAGAAGCTCAGAAATGTTCACAGCACTTTGATCCTCAATTCAGCCAGTGTAGGTATACATTCTAAGGCAATGATAATAACTATATATATTGATTTATGTGTAAAGAAATTTCTTGATGTGCTTATTATAATAAAACCTGGGAACTATATAAATGTTCAGTAATAAAAATGTGGTACCGTATTACAACTCTGGGTCTTCCCTAGTGGCTCAGTGGTAAAGAATCCACCTGCCAATTCAGGAGCTGAGGGCTCGATCCCTGGGTCATGCAGACTGCCTGAGAAGGAAATGGCAACCCACTCCAGTATTCTTGCCTGAGAAATCCCATAGACAGAGGAGCCTGTTGGCTATAGCCCCAGGGGTCGCAAAGAGTTGGACTCAACTTAGCAACTGAACAATAACAAATTACAATTATATCATAGATTTTCTTCCATCATTAAAATATTTTGGGTAATAATGTTCCTTCTCTACATGGTGATACTTTTAGTTTTACTGCATCCCAGAAAGACAGCATCCCAGGGCACAGGATGGAGGAGGGGTGTAGGTATCAATTCGGATTACCCTAAGTACTAACAAGCATGAGTCATGAAGCCGAGGCAGACAAAGGGGAACCATTTAAGCCTCAAAGCGAAGCCAAAGCCCCAGCCAACTGCTAGGAACTCAGACAAAGGACAAGAGCTAGAGAGAGCACACCAAAGAGGGAGTAAAGTTTAAAATAGACTGAAGGACACAGATTTACAGTAGAATGACCTGAACCTGTGGAACAGTTATTTTCCACAAGCTGACACGTGCATCTGTGAGTGTTTGCCCAGAACAGCCACTTCTGCTTCTCTTCCCCTCACCCTGCTGGGACAGGAAGAGTGTGAGAGCCCTCTCTCACAGAGGGTCAAGTGCTTCCCAGCGGTTCACCTCAAAGACATCATCACAATGAACCAGGTAAATCATTTGTCAAGTGTATGACAAATAATTTTCTACCACTCAAAACAAATTGCTAACTTTGTGAATGATTAAAAAAAAAAAACCCAAACTTTTTACTGATGAAGTAACCTGTACAAAGAAATGAACACAAGTCAAAAGGCTCTACATGCTGCGCTGTTTGAAGTTGCTTTTAGTCGTGCCCAACTATTTGTGACACTGTGGACCGTAGTCTGCCAGTCTCCTCTGTCCATGGGATTCTCCAGTCTAGAATACTGGAGTGGGTTGCCAAGCCTTTCTCCACAGGATCTTCCTGATCCACGGATCAAAGCTGAGTGTCCTGCATTGCAGGCAGATTTTTTACTGCCTAAGCCACCAGGGAAGCATACGTATTTTTATCTTATTATATTAATATAATTTATTTGTCCATTGTGTTATTAATAAACATCTATTTGTTTTGCTCTTTGAAAATAGTTCTGATACAAAGAATGGAGTGGTGAATGTTTATGTACATATGTTTTTGTTTTCCTTAGAGAGGGATTGCTGAGTCCTAAGACTTACTGGGTTTGAATTTAATACATAATTCCTTAAGAGTTTTCCCAAGAAGTGTTGCACCAATTGCCACTCCACACAGCAGTGTTGGAAAGTTCCAGAGGCTCCACATTGCCATCAATGCTTGATAAGACTAATCATTTACATTTTAGCCTTTCTTCTTAGTGTTATCAGAGAAAATACAGGACTTCTATTTACATTTGAAATATGTGACTTCCCAGGTGGTGCTAGTGGTAAAGAACCCACTGGCTAATGCAGAAGTTGTAAGAGATGTGAGTTCAATCCCTGGGTTGGGAAGGAGGAGGAGATGGCCACCCACTTTGTACCTGGTGGGCTACAGTCAACAGGGTCACAAAAAGTTAGATAGCACACATGCAAGGGACATACTTACATCAAAACTGTTATTCAATATTTATCTAAAATTTACCTGTATCTAGGAAGTCTATATTTTATTTGCTAAATTTGACAACTCTGTTCTGGTGTGTGTGTAGTAGTATCTTATTGTGCTTTTCATCTGCATTTCCTTCATGGTCAATAGGTTGATCATTTTTTCATAAATATTTTGGCCATTTGGATAACCCCTTTGGTGATGCTCCCATTCAAAATTCTTGCCCACTTTCTATTAGGGATTCAGCATTTTCCTACTGATTTCTTGGATAGTCAATATTCTCTCTTTGTGTTCTTTGTCAGATAAATAATTTTCAGATCTTTTCTACAAGTCTGTTTCTAGTCTATCCAATCTAATAAAAATGTCCTTAAATCTTTAATTTTAATATAGTCCAATTTCTCAATATTTTTCTTTATGCACAGTGGATTTTATGTCTTGTTTAAGAAATCTTTTCCTCTTCCAAAGATGTGAAGAAATTGTTCTGTATTTTCTTTCAGAAGTTTTAGTGTGTTGCCTTATATTTAGATTGACAATCCATTTGAAATTAGTTTTATTTTTGATATAATGTAGGTAGTAAACTTTTCCCTCAATGGACAAATTATTTAGCTTAAGGCACAAATTTTAATACATTAAAATTATTAATAATTCTACTCACAATTATTTGCATTTAGATATACTTTCTAGGGTGAGAGAGAAAGGGGTAAAATTCTTGCTATTTTCAGGATAGTGCAAATAACTCTAAGTTTGCACAGTGGAGTATTTTATATGTCTGTTTTATTAATGGGGTTTCCCAGGTGGCACAGTGTTAAAGACTATGCCTGCCAATGCAGGAGCAGGGAATTCAATCCCTGGGTTGGGAAAGGGCAGCCCACTCCAGTATTCTTGCCTGGAGAATTCCAGGGATGGAGAAGCCTGGTGGGCTATAGTCCATGGGTGTCGCAAAGAGTCAGACCTGACTAAGCACACGCACACATTTTATTAATGATATGTTGGGCAAATGGTGTTTAAATGGTACAAAGATTCTTCATTGTTGCATGCTAAGGGAGCTACAAACAAAAGTACTAGAATTTGTTTTTCTCATTTTCTCTTTCAAATTAATCAGATACTAGATGTTATATAACAGATCTAAATCCCTAATATCATAAGGGGAAGTCAGTATCTGTTGTCTCTCTCACCCTTAATATTAGCTAGTATAATATATATGAATAAGCTTTTTTTTTTGAAAGTCACTCAGTCCGTCCGACTCTTTGCGACCCCAAGGACTGTAGCCTGCCAGAATCCTCTGCCCATGGAATTCTTCAGGCCAGAATACTGGAGTGGGTAGCATTCCCTTCTTCAGGGGATCTTCCCAACCCAGGGATCAAACTCAGGTCTCCTGCATTGTAGGCAGATTTTTTACCATCTGAGTCACCAGGGAAGCCCATGAATAAAGCTAAAAATAGCTAAACAATTTGACAATACATTCCTCTGAGGAACAGAGTTGGATGCCAAACTGGAACACTGGAACAAGAAGCTGTTTATAATTATTCATTACTTTCTCTATTTTCTAAATTTGTGCACGTTCGTCACTTTGACTAAGATGACATTAACATTTAAAAAAAGGAAATCCTAGCAATTATCTAAACTAATACAGCATTTCTTGCAAAAAACTTAAACCTAAATATAATCTTAACTTTTACTTTTTCCTTAAAGTCCAGTGCACTGCATTTCATCTTATTTACCCTGATTAAACAAAATATTTTTCTAGGTTTTAAATTAAATATTTGGAGGGAGTCTTCTCTCTGCTTCTATATCACTGATAAGATAATACCTACATTTAATGGTTCCTCAAAATGCACTTAGAATCAACTAGGAGTCAACTGGAAGATAGAAGAGGATTTGTGAAGGGTGTCCTGATATCAATTGCTTCCATCTACCCCTCATCATCTTGTTTTAAATACATGCGTATGTCCTAAGCCGATTCAGTCATGTCCAACTCTTTGCACCTCTATGGACTGTATCCCGCCAGGCTCCTCCATCCTTGGGATTTCCCAGGTAAGAATACTGGAGTGGGTTGTCATTCCCTCTTCCAGGGGATCTTCCTGACCAAGATCAAATCCATGTCTTCTGTGTTAGCAGGTGGGTTTTTTACCACTGAGACACCTGGGAAGCCCTTTTAAATGCATATGCAAATCCAAATTGCATTTTGGATTTTAAGAATTACACTGAAAAGTAATAGTGTCTGAAATTTTCAGGGAGATGGGGACATTATTTATTATGAAATAGTTAAATCTTTTTTTTTACCTAAATGCCTAGAAAAGGGAAAACAAATGGCTTATTGAGATCGAAACATGAAACAAAGGCAGAAAAAATCTTCTACCCTATCCTTGAATAATTTGGCACAACACCTTTCCCAAGGTTTCCTCGGCTAAAGAGATCGTTCATGGTTCCTCAAAGTATATTTGAAAAAAAAATTTTCTTTAAAAAAGGAGTTTTGATTTTGTAAAAACATAAAGGCAATATAAATCAAATTATTGCTATTCAATGCCAAGTAGTACTTAGTGGCCTAGGGAGCTATTTTCACTTATTATTGGCTCCCACTTATACTGGTTGACTTGGCTTGGCTTCTAGAATTCCTTGGATTTATGTGGAGGCGCCACAAATCTATTTCCATTAATTGAGCCATACCCTTGAACTCTGGAGCAAAATGTCGCCTGTGGTCAATTCGGTTAGCTACAACTCAATGGGGCTGAAGCTAGTAA
This sequence comes from Budorcas taxicolor, assembly GCF_023091745.1. Classification (NCBI taxonomy): domain Eukaryota; kingdom Metazoa; phylum Chordata; class Mammalia; order Artiodactyla; family Bovidae; genus Budorcas; species Budorcas taxicolor. The sequence continues at coordinate 9,985,548 of NC_068917.1, read as the reverse complement.
AAACTCCACCGGAAGAGAAAACATTAAGATACAATCAAATTTATAACAGATCTCCCAAAGTACTGCAATCTCTGGTGTCTACCCAGAGACAGAGACTCTGAAAATAAAAATAAGAACACAGAGCTATGCGTTGACTGCATGGCATTCTCTGCCTGACATATCTCAACATTCAGCCTGTCCTCCCTTTGTCCTGAAATGCCCGTTACATTCCTTGTTTTAGGGATACTAAATGTGTGGATCTCTGACCGAAAGCTGTCAAGGGAAATCAATTATTTCCAACTCCCCTGGACCCAGTTTTTTGAGTTCCACTCTTCTTTCCCCTGCCAAACCCCACTGTCCTATCTGTCTTCTACCCATTAATCATCTGAAATATCTGGGAACTCACATTGGTTCTAAACACTGAAGATGAATAAAAGGTAGATTTTTCACATTTTTATATATGCATGTGTTAATTGCTCAGTTGTGTCCAACTCTTTGCCACCCCATGAACTGTAGCCTACCAGGCCACTTTGTCCATGGAATTTCCCAGTCAAGAAGACCGCACTGAGTTGCCATTCCCTTCTCCAGGGGATCTTCCTCACCCAGGGATAGAACTTTGGTCTCTATTGTAGGCAGATTCTTTACCGTCTGAAGCCCTTATAAATGCTGCTGCTACTGTTTAGTTGCTTCAGCCCTGTCCGACTCTGTGCAGCCCTATGGACTGTAGCCCACTGGACTCCTCTGTCCATGAGTCCAGGCAAGAGTACTGAAGTGGTCTCCATGGCCTCCCCAAGGGTATCTTCCCAACCCAGGAATCAAACCGGGTCTCCTGTATTGCAGGTGGATTCTTTACCAGCTGAGCTACCAGGGGAGCCTCTTACGTATGTATATTCCTACTTTAAATGTATGAGAGTACTGTTATGAGTTGTAAAAATATTGATTCATTTAAAATGTTGTTTGGATTCACAGTAAAAAATTGTCACAATTTGTTTATTTTTAGGCAGTTGACTCTACAATGTTTTGCATACATGAAAAGGTTCTGAAACTTACATTAGTACCGTGTTCAGACTATCTCACCCTAACAATATTTAAAAACAGTGAGGGAGAGTTTGATATAATATTTGAAGTTTGTATCAAGAGAAAAAGGCCAATTTATTATTTACAGTGGTTGTTTTAGTCTCGGGTAAAACAATATATTTGATCTGTATTTTAGTCTGTCTCACTTAGTTGAAAGTTTCAACAAATATCATATTACTCTGATTATGAACCACACTAAATTTAGCAACCTAGTTTGACTTTTATTCAAAGTACCATGAGAAAAAGAAAACTTAACTACTCATTACCTTTACACACATCTTCTTATTACTCAATCAGGGGTAATTGCTAATTATTCATGACAGAACTGTTCATAATAGAAGCAGAAGAGTTCTTTAGACACAAATCATTCCATAGGTCATATTAGAGATTAGTTTCAAAAGACTGGAGTTTTTGTTAATAGAGAGATTTATATAAACTATATATTAAATGTAGACAGCTATACAAGTTAATAAAAATCCAAAAAAAGCATTCCAATAATCAAAATGCAGTTAAGTGATAGAGTTGTTTAGTCGCTAAATTGTATCTGACTCTTTTGTGACAGCATGTATTATAGCCCGCCAAGCTCCTCTGTTCATGTGATTTTCCAGGCAAGAATTCTAAAGCGGGTTGCTATTTCCTTCTCTGGGAGATCTTACCAACATTGGCAGGCGAATTCTTTACTGTTGAGCTATCAGGGAAGCCCAAACTGAAATTTGGCCTTGCAAATTTCCATAATTGAAATTTTATATACTTGAAAAATATTTCTATACTTGAAAAAAAATAGAGCAATACTTGATCAAAAAAAGCAAGCATATACTAACTAGGCATTAAGATAAAATTCTACAGTCAAATGTTTGAAAGATTATAGAGAATAAGCAATAGGTTTGTAGGGAAAATATGAAACGTGTTCAGGAACATGTGTTCTGAGATCCCATAGTTAATTTAGGAATTATTGTATTTGAAAGTATTTGGGCCAACAGCTGGGTCAAAGAAGACTGAAGTTCAGTCAGAAATATTATTTCACCTTCTTTAAAGGATACAAACAAAGCTGATATGGTGGGAAAGATAGTTGTGTGTTTTAAGACCAATGAGGAACCTACTTAGAGAGGAGAATCAGAAGTTCAGAGCTAAAGATGGAAGAATAGTCAACAACCAAAATAAATGATATAGGAAGAGAAAAAAATATCAAGGAACAATATTTAGCTAGAGAAAAACACAGTTTTCTTTGAAACAGTAGAAATTAACTTTGAAACAGAAAGGTGAAAAAGGAAACATGACTGGGAATTCAGAAGACTGGATTTTACTGTCTCTAAACCTTGACTAGACTGAGCGACTGAACTGAATTGAACTGACTGAAACCTTGACTCAGGGGCTTCCCTGGTGGCTCAGAGGTAAAGAACTCACCTGTCAAGCAGGAGACGTGAGTTCAGTCCCTAGGTCAGAAGTCCCCCTGGAGAAGGAAAGGACAACCTGCTCCAGTATTCCTGCCTGGGAAATCCCACAGACAGAGGAGCCTGTGGGCTACAGTCCATAGTGTTGCAAAGAGTCGGACAAGACTTAGCAACTAAATAATAACACAACAAACCTTGACTCAACTATTTACCCATAATACCTGGGTTATCTAACTAGTCAGTGTTCTCTATAGAGTCATCACTGTGTGTGATAAAATGGACTCACTTGCATTATAGAAGTTGGACAAAATGTATGTTGATAGCAAGGCAGGATTTTAGGAAGGGACACAGGAATTCAAAAAAGTACTAAGAGGTCACCCTCCCACCCTTGATTAGATCATAGTGAAGGGGAGAGTAAGTTGAACAATGAATGGATGTTGTCCCCCTACAGAGAAAAGCCTAAGAAGTAAAAGCAACTGAGTTGTTTACACAAAGAGAGTTAACTGCAAGAAATAATGTCATAGAAAACCATCATATATATTTAAATGATATGACACTGAAAATAGGTGGCAGTGTTGAGCATAGGCAGAGATCAGGGATAAGGAATGAATAAAGGGGTTATTCAGTTCAGTTCAGTTCAGCTCAGTTCAGTCGCTCAGTTGTGTCTGACTCTTTGCGACCCCATGAATCACAGCATGCCAGGCCTCCCTGTCCATCACCAACTCCGGGAGTTCACTCAGACTCACGTCCATTGAGTCCGTGATGCCATCCAGCCATCTCACCCTGGGTTGTCCCCTTCTCCTCCTGCCCTCAATCCCTCCCCAAATCAGAGTCTTTTCCAGTGAATCAACTGTTCACATGAGGTATCCAAAGTACTGGAGCTTCAGCTTGAGCATCATTCCTTCCAAAGAAATCCCAGGGTTGATCCTTCAGAATGGGCTGGTTGGATCTCCTTGCAGTCCAAGGGACCCTCAAGAGTCTTCTCCAACAACACAGTTCAAAAGCATCAATTCTTTGGTGCTCAGCCTTCTTCACAGTCCAACTCTCACATCCATACATGACCACAGGAAAAACCATAGCCTTGACTAGACGGACCTTAGTAGGCAAAGTAATGTCTCTTCTTTTGAATATACTATCTAGGTTGGTCATAACTTTTCTTCCAAGGAGTAAGCATCTTTTAATTTCATGGCTGCAATCACCACCTGCTGTGATTTTGGAGCCAAAAAAAAAATAAAGTCTGACACTGTTTCTACTGTTTCCCCATCTATTTCCCATGAAGTGATGGGACCGGATGCCATGATCTTCGTTTTTGAATGTTGAGCTTTAAGCCAACTTTTTCACTCTCCTCTTTCACTTTCATCAAGAGGCTTTTTAGTTCCTCTTCACTTTCTTCCATAAGGGTAGTGTCATCTGCGTATCTGAGGTTATTGATATTTCTCCTGGCAATCTTGATTCCAGCTTGTGTTTCTTCCAGTCCAGCGTTTCTCATGATGTACTCTGCATAGAAGTTAAATAAGCAGGTGGACAATATACAGCCTTGACGTACTCTTTTTCCTATTTGGAACCAGTCTGTTGTTCCATGTCCAGTTCTAACTGTTGCTTCCTGACCTGCATACAGATTTCTCAAGAGGCAGGTCAGGTGGTCTGGTATTCCCATGTCTTTCAGAATTTTCCAGTTTATTGTGATCCACACAGTCAAAGGCTTTGGCATAGTCAATAAAGCAGAAATAGATGTTTTTCTGGAACTCTCTTGCTTTTTCCATGATCTAGCGGATGTTGGCAATTTGATCTCTGGTTCCTCTGCCTTTTCTAAAACCAGCTTGAACATCAGGGAGTTCACGGTTCACGTATTGCTGAAGCCTGGCTTGGAGAATTTTGAGCATTACTTTACTAGCATGTGAGATGAGTGCAATTGTGCAGTAGTTTGAGCATTCTTTGGCATTGCCTTTCTTAGGGATTGGAATGAAAACTGACCTTTTCAAGTCCTGTGGCCACTGCTCAGTTTTCCAAATTTGCTAGCGTATTGAATGCAGCACTTTCACAGCTTCATCTTTCAGGATTTGAAATAGCTCAACTGGAATTCCATTACCTCCACTAGCTTTGTTCATAGTGATGCTTTCTAAGGCCCACTTGACTTCACATTCCAAGATGTCTGGCTCTAGATGAGTGATCACACCATCATGATCATCTGGGTCGTGAAGATCTTTTTGTAGTTCTTCCATGTATTCTTGCCACCTCTTCTTAATATCTTCTGCTTCTGTTAGGTCCAGACCATTTCTGTCCTTTATCGAGCCCATCTTTGCATGAAATGTTCCCTTGGTTTCTCTAATTTTCCTGAAGAGATCTCTAGTCTTTCCCATTCTGTTCTTTTCCTCTATTTCTTTGCACTGATTGCTGAAGAAGGCTTTCTTATCTCTCCTTGCTATTCTTTGGAACTCTGCATTCAGATGCTTTTATCTTTGCTCTTCTCCTTTGCTTTTCGCCTGTCTTCTTTTCACAGCTATTTGTAAGGCCTCCCCAGACAGCCATTTTGCTTTTTTGCATCTCTTTTCCCTGGGGATGGTCTTGATCCCTGTCTCCTGTACAATGTCAAGAACCTCATTTCATAGTTCATCAGGCACTCTATCTATCAGATCTAGGCCCTTAAATCTGTTTCTCACTTCCACTGTATAATCATAAGGGATTTGATTTAGGTCATACCTGAATGGTCTAGAGGTTTTCCCTACTTTCTTCAGTTTGAGTCTGAATTTGGTAATAAGGAGTTCATGATCTGAGCCACAGTCAGCTCCTGGTCTTGTTTTTGTTGACTGTATAGAGCTTCTCCATCTTTGGCTGCAAAGAATATAATCAATCTGATTTCGGTGTTGACCATCTGGTGATGTCCACGTGTAGAGTCTTCTCTTGTGTTGTTGGAAGAGGGTGTTTGCTATGACCAGTGCATTCTTTTGGCAAAACTCTATTAGTCTTTGCCCTGCTTCATTCCGCATTCCAAGGCCTAATTTGCCTGTTACTCCAGGTGTTTCTTGACTTCCTACTTTTGCATTCCAGTCCCCTATAATGAAAGGACATCTTTTTTGGAGTTTATAACAGAATCTAATAAAAACAACAACAAAATCACTACAGTTAAAAAAAAAAAAAAGGAACTCTTTTGTATGGTTAAATGATGATACCAGAGAATAAGGTTAAAAGAATTGAAATTAAAAAAAAAAAATTAAATAACTGAAACTAGAAAACATGAAAAACATCAGAATCAGGTACAGTGTTAGGGTTAAACTTGCTCACTGGAGTCCTATGTCAATACAGCTAAGATGTATTTTATAATGCTAAAAAGAGATAAATTTAGGTCAAACAAAAATAAATAATATTTATACAATGTGCATGGTATTCCACAAATATGGAGATTACCCCCCAGGAGTTTATATGGGTTAAAATATAAACATCTTTAAAAATATTTAAACAAGTCACTCAACTTTCAGAATGATGGTTTCAACATGCTGTGGCTCCTCTGCTTAAAATTCTTTAATATCCCCTATTGCTCACAGGAATAAGACTGGTTATCTTCCAGGAGCACCAAGATCAAGGGCTAAACACATATCTGTGTTCTTAATTCTCATGCCCAGTAATGACTTCCAACATGTCAAACCATAACTACATATTTCTTTAAATGTTTAATCCTAACTCACACCCCAATAAATTTTCTTTTGTCTCTGAGCTCACTTGTTTACCTAATGTTCACATGTTTACCACGAGAGTCAGAAGAAAGATTACCTTCTATTCAAAATTTTTCTCTGAAACTGCAGGTAGAATTTAGTAGCCTCTCCTTTGTGGGCTCATAGGCTTATTGTAATTACTGGTTTACATGTTTGTGATCTGTGTGTAAATTAAAGAAGTTAAAGAAATCCTAAATAAACAGAGAGACATATCTCATTCATGGGTTGGAGTCTCAGTATTATTAAGATGTCAGTTGTCTCCAAATTGCCTAAATTTAAGGCAATCCCAAACAAAACCTTGATAGAAAAGTTTATAGAAATTAACAAGCTGTTTTTAAAATTCTTAGGAAATGCAAAAGACAGAATAACCAAAGCAACTTTGAAAAAGCAGAACGAAGTGGAGCATGAACACTATTAGATTTCAAGACATATTAACCAACTGCAATTAAAACATACTTATGGAAGTAAATAGAGATAACTAGATTAATAGTCCGTAATAAAGAATCCAGAAATAGACTCACACATATAAAGACAACTGAGCTTTGACAAAAGTATGAAGGCATGTCAGTGGTCAAAGAACAGCTTTTTCAAAAAATGGTGCTGGAATAACTAGATATCTGTATGCACAAACAAAAACAAAAGTTAAAAAAAAAAAGCCAGAAAAACCCCACTTTGCTTGATATCTTATACCATATGCAAAGAATTAACTCAATGGGTTTAGTGCTAAATGTAAATGTTAAAACTATACTACTTCAAGGAGAACACATTGGAGAAAACTTTAGTGATTTTTTTAGTGAAATTGTTCTTAGATATGACACTAAAAGGGGCTTCCTTGCTGACTCAGTGGTAAAAAATAAATCTGCCTGCCAATGCGGGAGACATGAATTTGATCCCAGGGTTGGGAAGATCCTCTGTAGAAGGAAATGGCAACCCACTCCAGTACTCCTGACTGGATAATCTATGGACGGAAGAGCCTAGCAGGCTACAGTTCATGGGTCACAAAGAGTCGGACATGACTTAGTGACTAAACAACGACAACAATGACATTAAAAGTACAATCCATTAAAGAACAAACTAATTTTTAAAAATTCATCAAATGAACCGCTTTTGCTTTTCAAAAGTAACTGGTAAGAGAATGAAAAGATAAGCCACAGGCTAGAATAAAACTTTTGCAAAACGTCTGTCTGTTAAAGGATTTATATAAAACTTTGTAAAGCACTCTCAAATCTCAACAATAAGAAAGCATGTAACCCAGTTAAAAGTAAAATTTGGCAGTCCAGTGGTTATGACTTTGCCTTCCAATGCAGAGGGTACGTGTGTGATCCCTGGCTGGAGAACTAATATCTCACCTGTCCCATCAGTTCAGTTCAGTTGCTCAGGCATGTCCAACTTTTTGCCGCTCCATGGACTGCATCACACCTGTCCATCCCCAACTCCAGGGGGTTGCTCAAGCTCTTGTCCATCGAGTCAGTGATGCCCTCCAACCATCTCAATCCTCTGCCATCCCTTCTCCTCCTGCCTTCAGTCTTTTCTAGCTTCAGGGTCTTTTCCAATGAGTCAGGTCTTCACATCAGGTGGCCAAAGTATTGGAACTTCAGCTTCAACATCAGTCCTTCCAATGAATATTCAGGACTGATTTCCTTTAGGATTGACTGTTTTGGTCTCCTTGCAGTCCAAGGGACTCTCAAGAGTCTTCTCCAACACCACAGTTCAAAAGCATCAATTCTTCAGTGCTCAGCTTTCTTTAGAGTCCAACTCTCACATCCATTCATGAATAGTGAAAAAAACCATAGCTTTGACTAGATGGACCTTTGTGGGCAAAGGAATGTCTCTGCTTTTTGATATGCTGTCTAGGTTCCTCATGACTTTTTTTCCAAGGAGCAAGTATCTTTTAATTTCATGGCTGAAGTCACCATCTGTAATAATTTTGGAACCCAAGAAATTAAAGTCTGACACTGTTTCCATTGTTTCCCCATCGATTTGCCATGAAGTAATCCAAGTCTATGCCCCAACCAGTAACGCTGAAGAAGCTGAAGTTGAAGTGTTCTATGAAGACCTACAAGACTTTTTGGAACTAACATCCCCAAAAGATGTCCTTTTCATTAGAGGGGACTGGAATGCAAAAGTAGGAAGTCAAGAAACACCTGGAGTAACAGGCAAATTTGGCCTTGGAATGTGGAATGAAGCAGGGCAAAGACTAATCGAATTTTGCCAAGAAAATGCACTGGTCATAGCAAACACCATCTTCCAACAACACAAGAGAAGACTCTATACATGGACATCACCAGATGGTCAACACCAAAATCAGATTGATTATATTCTTTGCAGCCAAAGATGGAGAAGCTCTATACAGTCAACAAAAACAAGACCAGGAGCTGACTGTGGCTCAGATCATGAGCTCCTTATTACAAAATTCAAACTCAAATTGAAGAAAGTAGGGAAAACCGCTAGACCATTCATATGACCTAAATCAAATCCCTTATGATTATACAGTGGAAGTGAGAAATAGATTTAAGGGCCTAGATCTGATAGATAGAGTGCCTGATGAACTATGGAATGAGGTTCTTGACATTGTACAGGAGACAGGGATCAAGACCATCCCCATGGAAAAGAGATGCAAAAAAGCAAAATGGCTGTCTGGGCAGGCCTTACAAATAGCTGTGAATAGAAGAGAAGCGAAAAGCAAAGATATAAACATCTGAATGCAGAGTTCCAAAGAATAGCAAGAAGAGGTAAGAAAGCCTTCTTCAGAGATCAATGCAAAGAAATAGAGGAAAAGAACAGAATAGGAAAGACTAGAGATCTCCTCAGGAAAATTAGAGATACCAAGGGAACATTTCATGCAAAGATGGGCTCGATAAAGGACAGAAATGGTACGGACCTAACAGAAGCAGAAGATATTAAGAAGAGGTGGCAAGAATACACAGAAGAACTGTACAAAAGAGATCTTCACGACCCAGAGAATCATGATGGTGTGATCACTCATCTAGAGCCAGACATCTTGGAATGTGAAGTCAAGTGGGCCTTAGAAAGCATCACTATGAACAAAGTTAGTGGAGGTGATGGAATTCGAGTTGAGCTGTTTCAAATTCTGAAAGATGATGCTGTGAAAGTGCTGCACTCAATATGCCAGCAAGTTTGGAAAACTCAGCAGTGGCCACAGGACTGGAAGAGGTCAGTTTTCATTCCAATCCCACAGAAAGGCAATGCCAAAGAATGCTCAAACTACCGCACAATTGCACTCATCTCACATGCTAGTAAAGTAATGCTCAAAATTCTCCAAGCCAGGCTTCAGCATACATGAACCATGAACTCCCTGATGGTCAAGCTGGTTTTAGAAAAGGCAGAGGAACCAGAGATCAAATTGCCAACATCCGCTGGATCATGGAGAAAGCAAGAGAGTTCCAGAAAAACATCTATTTCTGCTTTACTGACTATGCCAAAGCCTTTGACTGTGTGGATCACAAGAAACTGTGAAAAATTCTTTAAGATATGGAAATACCAGACCACCTGACCTGCCTCTTGAGAAAACTGTATGCAGGTCAGGAAGCAACAGTTAGAACTGGACATGGAACAACAGACTGGTTCCAAATGGGAAAAGGAGTACATCAAGGCTGTATATTGTCACCCTGCTTATTTAACTTCTATGCAGAATACATCATGAGAAATGCTGGACTGGAAGAAACACAAGCTGGAATCAAGATTGCTGGGAAAAATATCAATAACTTCAGATATGCAGATGACACCACCCTTATGTCGGAAAGTGAAGAGGAGCTAAAAAGCCTCTTGATGAAAGTGAAAGAGGAGAGTGAAAAAGTTGGCTTAAAGCTCAACATTCAGAAAACGAAGATCATGGCATCCGGTCCCATCACTTCATGGGAAATAGATGGGGAAACAGTGGAAACAGTGTCAGACTTTATTTTGAGGGGCTCCAAAATCACTGCAGATAGTGAGTGCAGCCATGAAATTAAAAGACGCTTACTCCTTGGAAGAAAAATTATGACCAACCTAGATAGCATATTCAAAAGCAGAGACATTACTTTGCTGACTAAGATCCGTCTAGTCAAGGCTATGGTTTTTCCTGTGGTCATGTATGGATATGAGAGTTGGACTGTGAAGAAGGCTGAGCGCTGAAAAATTGATGCCTTTGAATTGTGGTGTTAGAGAAGACTCTTGAGAGTCCCTTGGACTGCAAGGAGATCCAACCAGTCCATTCTGAAGGAGATCAGCCCTGGGATTTCTTTGGAAGGAATGATGCTAAAGCTGAAACTCCTGTACCTTGGATACCTCATGTGAAGAGCTGACTCATTGGAAAAGACTCTGAAGCTGGGAGGGATGAGGGCAGGAGGAGAAGGGGACGTCCGAGGATGAGATGGCTGGATGGCATCACTGACTCGATGGACATGAGTCTGAGTGAAGTCCCGGAGTTGGTGATGGACAGGGAGGCCTGGCGTGCTGTGATTCATGGGATTGCCAAGAGTCGTACATGACTGAGCGACTGAACTGAAGTGAACAGGATCAGATCACAGGAGGCAATGGCACCCCACTCCAGTACTCTTGCCTGGAAAATCCCATGGATGGAGGAGCCTTGTAGGCTGCAGTCCATGAGGTCGCTAAGAGTCAGACACAACTGAAGGACTTCCCTTTCACTTTTCACTTTCATGCATTGGAGAAGGAAATGGCAACCCACTCCAGTATTCTTGCCTTGAGAATCCCAGGCATGGGGGAACCTGGTGGGCTGCTGTCTATGGGATCGCACAGAGTTGGACATGACTGAAGTGACGCAGCAGCAGCAGCAGCAGCAGCAGCAACAATGCGACCAGATGTCATGATCTTTCTTCATTCAGTGTTGAAGTATAAGCCAGCTTTTTCATTCTCCTTTTTAACTTTCATCAAGAGGCTCTTTAGTTCCTTTTTGCTTTCTGACATAAGGGTGGTGTCATCTGGATATCTGAAGTTATTGATATTTTTCCCTGCAATCTTGATTCCAGGTTGTGTTTCATCCAGCCAGGCATTTTGGAATATGTACACTGCATATAAGTTAAATAAGTAGAGTGACAGTATACAGCCTTGACGTACTCCTTTCCCAGTTTGGAACCAGAACATTGTTCCATGTCCAGTTCCAACTGTTGCTTCCTGACATGCATGCAGATCTCTCAGGAGGCAGGTAGGACGGTCTGGTATTCCCATCTCTTTCAGAATTTTCCGCAGTTTGATGTGATCCACACAGTCAAAGGCTTTGGTATAGTCAATAAAGCAAAACTAGATGTTTTTCTGGAACTCTCTTGCTTGTTCAATGATCCACTAGATATTGGTAATTTGATCTCTTGTTCCTCTGCCTTTTCTAAATTCAGCTTGAACATCTTAAAGTTCTCAGTTCACATACTATTGAAGCCTGGCTTGGAGATTTTTTAGCATTGCTTTGCTGGTGTGTGAGATGAGTGCAATTGTGTGATAATTTGAACATTCTTTGGTGGTTTAGTTGCTAAGTTGTGTCCGACTCTTGGGACAGAGAGTTCTTCCTGTGTCTGCTGCTTCTCAATTACCTTCACCTCAAAGTAACTCTTATGCCAGAGTGGCATATTTGGAGTGGCCTATTCCAGTGCACTTCATAGAATATTATAACGTGTTCAGTATCATTATAATTAAGAAAACACAAATTAAAACCACAATGAGATGTCACCACAAAGCTATTAATCTGGCTTAAATTAAAGGAAAAGAAAAGAACTCAACATATTCTACCAAATGTTGGAGTGGGTGCCATACATTGCTCATGGATATTTAAAGTAAAAGTGAAGTGAAAGTGTTAGTCGCTCAGTCACTCCCAACTCTTGCGAGCCCATGAGCTGCAGCCCACCAGGCTCCTCTGTCCATGGGAGTTTCCCAGCAAGAATGCTGGAGTAGGTTGCCGTTTTCTCCTCCAGAGGATCTTCCTGATCCAGGGATTGAATCCAATCTCCTTCATCTCCTGCATTGCAGGCAGATTCTTTACTGCTGAGCCACTGGGGAAGCCCAGGCCTCCTATAGGAAAAGAAAAATAATTTTCCTTCCTAATTTCCTTCTACCTTTCTGAGCTCTTGGCTGAGAATCTTCTCTTAAAAGACAATTAACATGTATATCTCAGGCATACAGGGGAGTTACCCAAGAAAAATTGAGTAACTCTCCAAGGAGGCTTAGAACTCCAGTTTGAATATCATCAGCTAAAAACAAAAGAAAAGAAACTGTGCATTGGGTGGCAGGTACAGTTATGGGGAGGTACCTAGAAAAGCAAGATAAACAAGAATGTTTGTTAGGCAGGTTTAAGTCACTGACTTCACCAGTGATAAAATTTTTTTGGATTTTAGAGTCATCCTTCCTTCCTGGAAGAGAAAGGAGACATCCATACCGAAGGAGATTTCCTTTATAAATGTAAATTTCACAAAAAAAGTAAATCCTACACTGTTTTTAGAGGTTCTCCTGTGTCAGCTCTATATTAAAAAATAATCACTCAAAATAATCCTTATGCTAAAGAGGCATATTTTTACGGTGGCAAACCAGTCGATCCCAAAGGAAATCAACCCAGAATATTCATTGGAAGGACTACTGTTGAAGCTGAAGCTCCAATACTTTGACCACCTGATGTAAAGAGTCAACTTATGGGAAAAGACCCTGATGTTGGGAAAAATTGAGGGCAGGAGGAGAAGTGGGTGACAGAGGACAAGATGGTTGGATGCCATCACTGATGCAGTGGATCTGAGTTTGAGCTGAGTCCGGGAGAGAGCAAAGGACAGGGAAGCCTTGTGCGCTGCAGTCTATGGGGTTGCAAAAAATCGGACATGACTGAGTAACTGAACAACAACATCATCATTCAGCTACTCTTTACTCCCATATAGTTCAGTCATTTCTCTAATAGGTATTTACCCAGGAAAATAGAACATACATGTCTATCCAAGGACCAGTCACATACTGTTCACTGCAGTTTCATTTGTAATAGTCAAAAACTGGAAGCAAGTCAAATGTCTATTAATAGATGTGTGCATTAGCACTTTTAGTATACACTTTCAGTATACACTTTCATTGCTACTTAGCAATGAATAGAAATACCTATCTAACCTGTGAAAACATGGATAAGCTTTGAGATACTACATTGAGTGAAAAAGTAGACCTACAAAAGTACCTAATGAATAATTCCATTTATATAGCACTCTAAAACATGAACTAATTTATAGTGATGGAGAGTAGAACAGTGCGTGCCTGGAGAAGGGAGGAGTGGGAGTGGTGGAGAGAAGGAATTAGAAGTGGGAGAAAGCGTTCAAGGATGATGAATAGGTTCACTGTCTGGACTGTGGTAGAAGGGGTTCAGAAGGAGCCTCCCCCAAATTTGCCACTTTGGCACATGGGTTATCTTGAGCTGAAGACAATCAAGGCTTGAAAGACTCAGGAGGAGCTTTTTAACTGACTAAAAGAACTTGGATGGAGGGTCTAGTCCAGGAACAGGGCGATCACCCGGGACAACTACAGAGAGGGTGAGTGGGCTTTGGGGAGCTCAGGCAAGCTGGTTTGTTCAAATTCCTCTCTGGGCCGCATGTCTCCAGACGGCACTACAAACATTTGTTTGCCAAACATTTGCCTCTCCCATCTTCCTGTAAATTGTCTTCCTCCCTCTTTGAAGTCCCAGACCTTTACATATTCTCCTTAGCTCAGGATGGTGTGTAAACCTCACTGCATGACTGCCCATGGGTCTTGTATTCTCATGGGGCTCTCGTACATATGTAATTAAATTTGTTTTTCTCCTGTTAATCTGTCTTATGCCAACTTAATTATTCAAACAGCCAAAAGAACCTAGAAGAGTAGAGGAAAGCTTTTTCCTTCCCAATGTTGTCATAGTTTCACAAGTGTGTATATATGTCAAATATAACTGTACACTTTAAATATTGCAGTTATATCCCTGTCAGCTACACCTTAATGAAGCTGTTTCAAAAAATAGGTAGCACCTGAAGAAAGCTCTCCAGGTGATTGAAAAAGGAGGAAGGGAATTATAATAAATTTAAAATACTATTTCTCTATTCCTTCACATGGTATCAAGGCAAATATGAATTAAAAATAAGACGATTATATCAACACAGTAATGGTTAAAAAGATCTGGTACATACATGCAGTGGAACATTACTCCACCATAAAAAGGAATGAAACTGTGCCATTTGCAGAGATGTGGATGGACCTAGAGACTGTCATACAGAGTGGAGTAAATTAGAAAGAGAACAACAAATATTGTGTATTAATGCATATATGGGAATCTAGAAAAAATGGTATAGATGAACTTATTTTAAAAGCAGAAATAGAGGCACAGACATAGAGAACAAATGTATGGCTACCAAGGGGGGAAGAAGGGAGTGGAATGGATTTGGAGATTAGGATTGACATATATACAGTACTATGTATAAAATAGATAGCTAATGAAAACTGACTGTGTAGCCCAGGGAGCTCTACTCAGTGCTCTGCAGTGACCTAAATGGGAAGAAAATTCCAAAAAGAGTGGACATATGTATACATATGGCTAAGTCACTTTGCTGTACAGCAGAAACTAATACAACATTGGAAGGCAACTATACCAATTAAAAAAAAATGATTAATTCTCCCTCTCTCTGCCTTTGGCTCTAGAATTTTTTCCTCTGTCCTTTTCAAATGTTTGTAAATCTTTATAATGACTAAATAAGTCTCTGCCAGTCTCATAGCTAGGGAATGTTTTCACAAGGTTCTGTGAGCCATCTTTTTGAAAGGCAAACGTTGAGGTAGACAGCACTCCTATCTCCTCAGTCCTGTGGGAAAGGAAAAGTCTAACTTGCCCGTATGCTCTTGAATTTAGTAGAATTTTTTTTTTTTTTCTCTTCTAGATAGACAACACCAGGGATCTCCCCAACTGCCGTGATAAAGTTAGGATGAATCAGCGAGACAAAAAGTGCTATCAGGTCCACTTCCTTGTGAACTAGTGATGCTTATCTTGAGAACATGCGTGTAATGGGTTTTATCTGCTTGGATATACAGAAAGGTGAGGTTTCTTTCTGATTTTGCAGTCTCTTAACCAGTTGTAATGTGTATCACATTCTGGTGTCATTTTTGATTATGAATAAAACTGGTTTGTTTTCTACTATTTTTGTAAAGAGGTTTTCTGAGTTAAAGGTTTTCTTTTTAATTACATTTCAACAATTGAACACTGATTTTTTCTTATTTGAATTTTTAAATATTTTCTTTTTTTACTGTACTGAGTGTTCATTGCTGCACAGGCTTTTCTCTAGTTTTGGTAAGCAGGAGCTGTTCTTTGATTTGGCACCTGGCCTTTTCATTGCAGTGGACTCTCATGTTGCTGGAGCTCAGGCTCTAGGGTATGTGGGCTCAATAGTTGCAGCTCCCGGGCTCTGGAGCACAGGCTCAATAGCTATGGTGCACAGGCTTAGTTGCTCCACAGGATGTGGGATATTTCTGGGTCAGGTATCAAACCTAGGTCTCTTGCATTAGCAGGCAGATTCTTTACTACTGAACCAGCAGGGAAGTCCCTGAATTTTTAACTTTATTAATTAGAATTAAATCAAACAGTCTTTTGAAACTTTGTCTTCCAAAGTTAAAATTAGAAAGCAAAATGGAATTGTATTCTTTTCCCATAGAATATAACTGCCAAAGAAGACACGGATCTGTTTTATAAAGCGTGGTGATAGTTTTGAAGATGTGTAAACACACCCCCTTTATCAGTTAATTGCACTCCGTTAGAGTCAAAAGATTCATTGAGCCCTCTTATCTGATTTCAGCAGTTTCCAGCCACTGTTTTTTCTTGATATATAAATAGTTTATAAAAGAAAATATTATAGAGATGTTGAGTTTATTTTAGTTCACTTAATCTTTCTACTTCATTTTCTCTAAAATAAATCAAGTTCTGTATAGAATGAGGTCTTTTGAACAATTGTTATTAGAATGATTGATGCTGAAAAGTTATACTTAATGGATTTGCTTGATTTCACACAATTGCTATATGTGTCTGACAGATTTGATGTAAATTTCAATTGAATTTTGCCTTAAAGTGGAGACTGGATGGTAACTAAATATAGGTAGCTAAAGCTCAAAACTAAATTTTAAAAACAAACACAATATCTATTAAATACTATTGAAAAATAAAAATAAATTCATTCTAGTCAAATCACATAATATAAAACATATTATTTTAACCATATTTAATTGTACAGTTTAGTAGCACTAAGAACATTCACATTGTTGTACAACTCTCACCATCATCCATCTCCAGAATTTTTCACCTTCTTAAACTGAAACTCTGTTCCCTTTAAACAGAAACTCCTCATTCTCCCTCCCTCTCACCCACCCTCTGACCCATGGCATCTACCAGTGTACTTTCTGGTTCTATGAATTTGACTAGGAGCTTTTTTGGAGAAGGCAATGGCAACCCACTCCAGTACTCTTGCCTGGAAAATCCCATGGACAGAGGAGCATGGTAGGCTGCAGTCCATGGGGCTGTGGAAGAGTCGGACACGACTGAACGACTTTTCTTTCACTTTTCACTTTCATGCATTGCAGAAGAGAATGGCAATCCACCCCAATGTTCTTGCCTGGAGAATCCCAGGGACAGGGGGGCCTGGTGGGCTGCCGTCTATGGGGCTGCATGGAGTCGGATACTACTGAAGTGACTTAGCAGCAGCAGCAGGTACTTTTTGTATCAGTGGAATCAAACAGTATTGGTCTGCATCTCATGTATATTGGAACTCATTTTTAAGGTTAATAATATGAAATTACTATTAAAGCAATTGTAAAAAAACTGGGACTGTTCTTTGTTTATATAATTGTTTTCAGAAATAATCTCTCACCATTGACAATAATCATGTAATCAGTTTCCTAGTGGTGGTGTGTATCAAGCTTCTAACTGAGTAAATCCCCTGATGGGATTGGAGCAAAGCTGAAGAATAGATTTCCTGACTTAAATTCAATAGCAATTCTTCATTGGTAACTATCATAGTTAATATCTGCATTAAAACAACCACTTGAGAAGGGGAACACTCAGTCCAACAGTAATTGATTATTTCCTCAAGTTTGAAGACATATTAAATTCCTTTAAAATCTAAGAGTCTGAATATTACTGTTAAAGAAACATAGGGCATAAGAATTAAAGCATAGTAAAACAGATTTTATTTTCTATTGTGACAGATTTCACCATAGTTACATTTATTTAACCATGAACTTCAAATGACTGTCCTAATTCTCTATGCTGCATTTTAATTAAATTAGAATAAAACTATTTTTTTCAATCCATGCAAATAATTGGATTAAATTTAGAAAAAAAATATAACATTTAAACATTTGCCTTCCTTTCGGGCAACATAACATTCAGTTCAGTTCAGTTCAGTCACTCAGTCGTGACTGACTCTTTGTGACCCCATGAACCGCAGCATGCCAGGCCTCCCTGTCCATCACTAACTCCCGGAGTCCACCCAAACCCCTGTCCATTGAGTCGGTGATGCCATTCAACCATCTCATTCTCTGTCATCCCCTTTTCTTCCTGCCCTCAATCTTTACCAGCATCAGGGTCTTTTCCAATGAGTCAGCTCTTCCCATCAGGTGGCCAAAGTATTGTAGTTTCAGCTTCAACATCAGTCCTTCCAATGACACCCAGGACTGATCTCCTTTAGGATGGACTGGTTGGATCTCCTTGCAGTCCAAGGGACTCTCAAGAGTCTTCTCCAACACCACAGTTCAAAAGCATCAGTTCTTCAGTGCTCAGCTTTCCCTACAGTCAAACTCTCACATCAATACATGACTACTGGAAAAACCATAACCTTGACTAGACAGACCTTTGTTAGCAAAGTAATGTCTCTGCTTTTTAATATGCTGTCTAGGTTGGTCACAACTTTCCTTCCAAGGAGTAAGCATCTTTTATTTTATTTTTATTTTTATTTATTTTTTATTTTTTATTTAAGCGTCTTTTAATTTCATGGCTGCAGTCACCATTTGCAGTGATTTTGGAGCCCAAAACCATAAAGTCTGACACTGTTTCCCCATCTATTTCTCACGAAGTGACAAGACCAGAGGCCATGATCTTAAGTTTTCTGAATGTTGAGCTTTAAGCCAACTTTTTCACTCTCTTCTTTCACTTTCATCAAGAGGATCTTTAGTTCCTCTTCACTTTCTGCCATAAAGGTGGTGTCATCTGCATATCTGAGGTTACTGATATTTCTCCCAGTAATGTTGATTCCAGCTTGTGCTCCCTCTAGCCCAGAGTTTCTCATGATGTACTCTGCATATAAGTTAAATAAGCAGTGGGACAATATATAACCTTGACGTACTCCTTTTCCTATTTGGAACCAGTCTGTTGTTCCATGTCCAGTTCTAGCTGCTGCTTCCTGACCTGCATACAGATTTCTTAGGAGGCAGGTCAAGTGGTCTGGTATTTCCATCTCTTGAAGAATTTCCCACAGTTTCTTGTGATCCACACAGTCAAAGGCTTTGGCATAGTCAATAAAGCAGAAATAGATGTTTTTCTGGAACTCTCTTGCTTTTTCCATGATCTAGTGGATGTTGGCAATTTGATCTCTGGTTCCTCTGCCTTTTCTAACACCAGCTTGAACATCTGGAATTTCACAGTTCACTTATTGTTGAAGCCTGGCTTGGAGAATTTTGAGCATTACTTTACTAGCATGTGAGATGAGTGCAACTGTGCGGTAGTTTGAGCATTCTTTGGCATTGCCTTTCTTTGGGATTAGAATGAAAACTGACCTTTTCCAGTCCTGTGGCCACTGCTGAGTTTTCCAAACTTGCTGGCATATTGAGTGCAGCACTTTCACAGCATCAACATATCATTAAAGTTCATTTAATCCAATTCTACCAATGTACATTCAGTTCCTACTTGCAACAAGCAAGAGTTGATTAATACTAAAAACTCACTGTACAACAGCTCATACTGTCCAGTGAACCTAGGTCAGAATTAATTATCTCGTTGTCACTACATTTTCTATTATTTAGCTTTTATAATAATTAATTTGTCATAATTTTCATATCTTCCTGACCACACTTTATTGAAGAAGCAAGAGGTATTCAAATAATTAATACTTTTGTTCAAAAAGCATATTTACATCTCTTTTCTTGAAGAAGCAGGAGTTATTCAAATAATCAATAATTTTGTTCAAAAAGCACATTTACATCTCTTTTCAGAGTTAAATAAAAATATTGCTATTAGTGGCTCCTTAAAATTCCCATTTAACATTCAATGAGACATGGAGAAAAAAATCACATTATTCAGTGAAATTAGCCATTCTGAAAAGGCTCTGCGCTGTGTGATTCTAATTGTATGACATTCTAGAAAAGGCGAAACTATGGAGGCAGTAGAAAGATCAGTGGTTGCCAGAGGCTAGTGGTTGAACAGGTAGAACATGGGATTTTCAGTGCAGTGAAAGTGTTCTGTATAACATCAATACAATAATAGTAGACACGTGTGTTTAGTCATTTGTCAAAACTCATAGAAATTATAACACAACGAGTGAACCCCGGTAAACTTGGGGTGATAATGTTGTACCAATGTTGGTTCATGGCTTGTGAAAACATGCTATCTGGTGGGAGATATTGATAATGGGGGAGCCTGGGAATGGAAAGGACATATGGAAATTCTCCTTATTTTCTGCTCAAATATAATTAAGTAAATAAATACATAATTTTTTTCATTATTAAAAAATTGGAGTGGTGGAAGGAAAAAGAAGAACCACGGTCCACGTGAGTGGACATGCACTAGGATATGGAAGAGTGGATTAGAAAATGTTATATCTAAACAATGTTCATTGCTTCTTATAAATACTGAACTTTGTTTTCCTCCTAATGAGAAAAAAATTGAAAATTGGAGGTGAGAAATTAGCTATTCAAATGCCTATGCTTTATTGAATCAAAATATTAATATATATTTTAGACCTTGGCTCTACAGACAGATAGTACAAATATTAAAATAACTACCAATCATGAGAGAGAATATGGTAATCCATACAGGAGTTAGAGGTTAAAAGATATGACAGTTCAGAATAAGGACCATGACAAGGAAGATGTAATGGTACCCAGTTAACCTACTCCCTAACTTTGGAACCCGATCGATGATCATCTCATCCACATGCATAGATGTGACTCACTACATCTCTTGTCATTTTCATCTTAACACTGTTGACATGAATAAAGCTTACCATGAAGACAGAAATACAGTAAAAATGGACCAATTCATTACTAGGAATTACCAATTCATCTCCAATTCATTAGTAGGAATTCCATGTCTGTCTTAAAAGAAGACTGGTTTGAATGGACAAATGTTCACATTATGGATCTTGCCTTAGTTTTTTTCTTTAGTCTAGTTTAGTAGTTTTCATATGTTAGTGTATGTATGAAAATAATAACATATGCAAACTTTTGAGGCACACAATTGTGTTCAGTGTATTTCATGGGCTCTTTATTTATTTATTTATTTTTTTCATGGGCTCTTTAAAATAGTCTCACTAATTTTTAGCATGTGTGAGTTTTGCTCTGTAGACTAATTCCAGAACATACCACCCACTTAAGGTATAAATAACTATAATTACGAATTGAGAGGAATCAGTGATGAATTCCCACGATCACCTAAATCCAGTGGCTATACGTTATAGCAGCAACATCACTTGAAGACAGGAGAAGAAAATCTATGCAAAATTTCCAAATCAATCTCAGAACAAAACAGGTTAGACCTGAGAGTCGACTTATTTGTAAAACAGGCTCTGAGCTGATCTATATAGTAACGATTACATCACTATGATATTACGGACACTCTAATTGTTAACAACAGCCAGCCGGAAATATTCTGTACAGTGGATGTTTTCTGAGGTAATGAAAGTCTTGTGATTTAGGTTTCATATTTTGCAAAATAAAGAATAAGCTGTCTTTCCATTCTGGCCGTATAAAATCTCAGCAGTGTATGAACTATCTCTTTAAAAGCACTCAAGCTTTATTCCACCCCATTTGAGTTAATGGTTGACATATACACACTGGTACATTTAAAATGGATAACCAGCAAGTTCCTACTGTACAGCACAGGGCACTCTGCTCAATGTTATGTGGCAGCCTGGATGGAAGGGGAGTTTGGGAGAATGGATACATGTGTATGTCTAGCCGAGTCCCTTTGCTGTCCACCTGAAACTATCACAACTTTGTTAATTGGCTATAAACCAATACAAAATAAAGAGTATAAAAAAATTAAAAATAAAGTAAAAGCACTCAGCTTTAATCCACACAGTTCATTCACATTTACTTTCCTGTCCTAATATCTTAGAAGATGCAAAGAAAGAAGTCATAAAATAATGAGGTCAGTAGGTAGAAATAGTTCAAAGGTATCATAAGAAGAGAAATCTTATCAAGAAAACCATAACAAGGAAATCAAGGTGGCCATTTATGTCAGTGATAACTAGGCTTAGTTTCCAAAGCTGAGGAGGACTCTGAAAAGGCATAAAAGAAAATCATCATGGTGATGAAAGGTTTGATAAAAAATTCCAGTGATGGCCTCCAGCAATTATAGTTCACACCGCTGCTACTGCTACTGCTGCTAAGTTGCTTCAGTCGTGTCCGACTCTGTGCGACCCCACAGATGGCAGCCCACCAGGCTCCTCCGGCCCTGGGATTCTCCAGGCAAGCACACTGGAGTGGGTTGCCATTTCCTCCTCCAATGCATGAAAGTGAAAAGTGAAAATGAAGTCGCTCAGTCGTTTCCGACTCTTCGCGACCCCATGGTCTGCAACCTACCATGCTCCTCCGTCCATGGGATTCTCCAGGCAAGAGTACTCGAGTAGGGTGCCATTGCCTTCTCCATTAGCTCACACTACTATATATCAAATAGATAACTAACAAGAACTGCTGTGTAGCACAGGTAACTCTACTCAATACTCCGTAATGACTGTTATGGGAAAAGAATCTAAAAATGAGTGGATATATGTATATTTACAACTGATTCACTTTGCTGTACACATGAAACTAATACAACACTGTAAATTAACTATACTCTAATAAAAATGATTTAAAAAAACATATTTGGAGGATAGAAAAAAACTAGTAATTCTTCACCCAGAGGAGAAAGAGAAGAATCAGCCATCTTGGTCAGAGAAACATCTGGCATAAGTTAGTAGTGGATTCATGTGACCCAAACCTGGGACAGAGGAGAAAGCAATAACATATCATGACTTACAGAAAAAGGAACGTGATCAGAAAGGAAGGATGAATGACTGGGCAGTGCAGTTGCACAGTTGAGCAAAATAGAGAGTTGCTGAGGGAGTGCATAAAATTCTCTCCTCGTTTCTTTTGCACAATTGCATTTTTTCTTACTTCAGTTTATTTCAGATGCAGTTCTTCCTAAAGGAACCAAGAGGAAGCTTCCAGAGTCACAATTCTTTTATGACATTTATTACACCAACTAATATCCTGGTAACTCAGTCAGTAAAGAATCTGCCTGTAGTGGAGGAGACCCGGGTTTGATTCCTGGGTCGGGAAGATTCCATTGAGAAGGAAATGGCCACCCACTCCCATGGACAGGGAAGCCTGCCGGGCTACAGTTTATGGGGTCACAAGAGTTGGACACAACTTAGCGACTAAACTAAGAGAGTTATTGGCATGCTTGAGATCAACACAAAGAAAGCTATTTAAAGATTTTCAATATTTATTCAGTGTTTGTTTGCTTTTTATTTTGCTTTTATCATAGCCTGTGACATAAAGCCATTTCCTTTACCTTTCTGAGTTCAAAGATTTTGAGGCACTTCAAACTATGACCCTTCTGGAAATAATGTCCAAAATTCTAAATAAGAAGAAGAACAGAATAATTAATGTAATTCACTGCAGAACAAAACTGCAAACTGGAAACTTATTTGCTACAACTCCAAACAAGAAAATCATGTACCATGCATGACAAATCTAAAGGTCATGTGTCAACTTCAAGGAACTGTGATAAAACACCTGACAACCTCTTTTTATTATTTAAAGAAAACATGTTGTGTCTTACATGACATTGAATCCATGACATTTTTCTTTCTCTGCTGTGTCATGGTGGTTTGTATATATTCCTTTTCTCTTTAAATAAGCACATCTATATTTGTGGGTATCATGATTTAGATAAAATTATTTACTACTATTGGCTTATTTTCTTTAAATAATTATGCTGGCTAGAATAATCAGCTTGGTGATTTTTACTTCACTATTTTTATACTAGAATGTTTAATGTACTTTAAAAATGTTCTGAGAATTGAAAAAAAAACAAAATTAGCTGATATACATCTTTACAATTTAATTCACCCTATAGAATGAAAAAGTCCTAATGTAAGTCAAACCTCAGCAGAACAAAATTCCAATACATCTAGCCTACTTTCATAATGTCTTAGGGTCAAAAAATAAAGCTGATATAAAAGGATTCAGGCCCTTATTCTTTAGGAATTCCAAGATTAAATGTAACTGTTCAATTCAAATAGAAAATTAAATTATGCTTATTTCCTTAATAATGAAGAAGTAGAAATTAAAACTCCATCAGGTAACAGAGAAATGATACTTATAATCCAGATTAATAAGCATGTTATTAACTGAATAGAAATCAGATGTAATTTTTTAAAGACTGAATTACATAGACCTCATGATCCGGTCTCCATTTTTACTCTTCCTGCACAGCAGTGCCTCAAAGTTATCTGTATGCTAATTTCTGGAAATTAAATGTAGTCTGATAATGAACTCTTGGAGATTTTGCATTTTTCACATCTATGCTCTCATATAAGTTTATTATCAAACAATTTTACCATCAGTGCCTGTAGAGATTTTTCAATAAAGTAGAAAACACAGTATCTATTGATATCTATTGTACTAACATTGGTCATAGTTTATAACTTCTGCTTGATTATTACTTTTATTTTCATCTGGTCTTTTTTCCTTGTCTATAATAATAGTAATAAACATCATAGTAAATATGACCTATTTCTAGAACAAGTTTCTTTTATTGTTATTAAATCACTTCTAATGGATAGAGGTAGCCCTGTCAAAGCCATCATTCAAAATATCCTGTGTCCTGGGGACTTTCCTGGCAGTCCAGTGGTTGAGACTTTGCCTTCCAATGCAAATGGTGTGGGTTTGATCCCCGATTGGGGAGCTAAGACCCCACATTCCTCATGGCCAAAAAAGCAAAATATTAGACAGAAGCAATACTGTAACAAATTTAATACAGACCTTAAAAAATGGGAAAAAAAATCCTCTCTCCCAGTTTTTAATGGGAGTCTTTGCCATTATCCACACAATTATTTACTTTGTAGGTTAGCCCTGCAAGGTAACAATCCCAGCCCTGGTTAGTGTTAGTCACTTGGCAAATTCTCTGCTCTTGAATGGCAAAATCAATTCTATATTATACTAAGCTAAACATAATTTTTAAGGTAAATCTAATTTAAAAATTAAGGTCCTGTGACAAATCACAAAGTCAGGAGAATACTTCTCTGAACTGTCTGCTTCCCCACCCCACCTGCCCTGGTGGATCAGTGGTAAAGAATGCACCTGCACTGTAAGAAATGCAGGAGACACAGGTTCTATCCCTGGGTCAGGAAGATCCCCTGGAGAAGGGAATGGCAACCCATTCCAATATACTTGCTGGGAAAGTTCCATGGACAGAGGAGCCTGGTGGGCTACAGTCCAAGGGGTTGCAAGAGTCATACACAACTGAGCAACTGAACAGGCACACTGTCTCACCCAGGCCACTTATTATCTTTCTTGCTGTCAACATAACACTTAACACCTTTCCTCCTGGTTCCCTTTGTAAAGAAAGGAGATAAATAGGGCCTCCCTCACTGAGAAGTACAATCATTAAAGAGATGATCTATAAAGCCTGTTACATGGGTCTTGAAACACATCAACCACAAAATACTATCATGTTATTATTTTATTATATTAAATATATATGTCTTATAAATAGTACAATTTACATTATACATAATAAAAGATGTATTAAATATATAATATAATGCAATATATGCATTATAAATATTAAATGCAATGTATGTAATATATAGAAATAGTATATATCAAATATCACAGGAAATATTGACATTTATTATGAAGTGATTTTTTTAGTATTATTTTACTCATTGTTATTTCTCTTCTCTCTATAGTGCCATCTGTCCCATCTTAGTTAAATATTTGAGAATTGTCTTTGCAATCATGTGAAATATTTTTAGACATCAATAATGTTAACTGAGTTCTATGTCATGAGAAACTCTGGGCTGGAAGAAGTACAAACTGGAATCAAGATTGCCGGGAGAAATATCAATAACCTTAGATATGCAGATGACACCACATTTATGGCAGAAAGAGAAGAGGAACTAAAGAGCCTCTTGATGAAAGTGAAAGAGGAGAGTGAAAAAGTTGGCTTAAATTTCAACATTCAGAAAACGAAGATCATGGATCTGGTCCCATCACTTCATGGGAAAGAGATGGGGAAACAGTGGAAACAGTGTCAGACTTTATTTTTCTGGGCTCCCAGATCACTGCAGATGGTGATTGCAGCCATGAAATTAAAAGACACTTACTCCTCGGAAGGAAAGTTATGACCAACTTATATAACATATTAAAAAGCAGAGATGTTACTTTGTCAACAAAGGTCCGTCTAGTCAAGGCTATGGTTTTTCCAGTGGTCGTGTATGGATGTGAGAGTTGAACTGTGAAGAAAGCTGAGCACCGAAGAATTGATGCTTTTGAACTGTGGTGTTGGAGAAGACTCTTGAGAGTCCCTTGGATTGCAAGGAGATCCAACCAGTCCATTCTAAAGGAGATCAGTCCTGGGTGTTCTTTGGAAGGAATGATGCTAAAGCTGAAACTCCAATGCTTTGGCCACCTGATGCGAAGCGTTGACTCGTTGGAAAAGACTCTGATGCTGGGAGGGATTGGGGGCAGGAGGAGAAGGGGACGACAGAGGATGAGATGGCTGGATGGCATCACCAACTCGATGGACGTGAGTCTGAGTGAACTCTGAGAGTTGGTGATGGACAGGGAGGCCTGGCGTGCTGCAATTCATGGGATTGCAAAGAGTCAGACATGACTGACCAAATGAACTCAACTGAGTTCTATGTTTATTTTAAAACTTAAGTCACAAGGTAATGTCTAGGAGAATATAAAATAAATTATTTCTGATTAAAAATATTCTTCTATTATGATCCTTTTTAAATAATTTTTTTACTTCAACTATAATGTGGTGATGGAGAAGGAAATGGAAGCCCACTCCAATATTCTTGCCTGGGAAATCCCATGGACAGAGGAGCCTGGTGGACTACAGTCCATGAGGGGTGCAAAAGAGTCAGACATGACTTAGCCACTAAGCAACAATGACAACTTGGTGAACAAACTCCATGTGAAGAAGAATGTGAAATAAAGAGGAAAATAAAATCATAAGACTGACATACAGAACAATGATTTATCATTTTCTTGTTTCATAATTTACATCCACATTTCTGTTATTATTATAGCAATTTATCTGTTTTTTATTATTGGCTTTATAATGATAAACTGGTTTTGAATATATATGTTATATTCTGGCATTTATAATACATATGGAAAGAAATTCAGAATTATTATTGCACCTTGCCTTCCTTATTTCCAATGTCTCTAATTATTTGGTACAATTACAAAACTGTAACTCTAGCTGTCATTATATAGTGATGAAAAGTGTATTTAAAACTCTTCCTGAACAGGAAGGCTAAAGTGGAATAAATGAGGAAATCCTCCTTTTTAAGAATATTTATATAACTCCAAACAAATAGAGTGGACCTTTCTTCTATCTTTTTCATTAAATAAACAATCTGCCTGGGAAAGGAGCACGTCTTAGTGATAGCAGATCCAGCACCTTCTCTGTGTGGAGCTCTGAAGGCAACAGGAAATGAAAACAAATGAGAAGTAAGCATTGACTTCTGGCAGGAAAATTTTGTATCCGGATTCAAAACTGCACGCACAACAAAGATTGATAGACGATAGTCACGGAGAAGCATAGAGCTGAAAACAATGTATTATTTTACGTTTGTAACAATATTGCTTCTGTTTTATTTTTTGGATTTTTGGCCACAAGACATGTGGGATCTTCGCTCCCTGACCAGGGATGGAGCCTGCACTCCCTGCTTTGGAAGGCGAAGTCTTAATCACTGGACTCCAGGGAAATCCCTAAAATTCAAATATTGAGTAAAAAGAAAACTGATTGTTTTTTAAAGTACAATACAGAGAAAGAGGTAAGACAATGTATCTGAAAAATAGTTGACATTTTCATTTAATTATGTGCATCATAAGAATCAAGCCATCTGATGAACCCCCCATTATTACACACAGCACACATATTATTAGAATTTAGTGTTCAGATTGGGATATTGTCTAATTTGAAATATGGTCAGAGGAAAAAAAATGGAAAAGACTGTAAAGAGACTTAAAATCTCCTGATGAATAAACTATAAATAGCTGTGATGAAAACAAGAATATCTAGGCAAAATATCATGGTTGCTTCCAAGTATTTGAGAAAATAACACAAGGAAGGGGGAAGCCGAGTGGGTCTCTGTCATCCCTGGGGATAGAATTAAAACAATAGACCTTTTTCAAGTTAGGAAGTATTTTGCTGCTCAACATAACAAACTTCATAATGGACTTCATAATGGTCCATGCTATTCAACAAAAGCACAGATGCCCAGGATGGGGGGAGGGGAGG
Source organism: Budorcas taxicolor (assembly GCF_023091745.1). Classification (NCBI taxonomy): domain Eukaryota; kingdom Metazoa; phylum Chordata; class Mammalia; order Artiodactyla; family Bovidae; genus Budorcas; species Budorcas taxicolor. Next base: position 9,957,667 of record NC_068917.1, on the reverse strand, counting down.
TACGTTTTAGGACTCTGAAAGTGTGAAAGGAAGCCTGGTAGTTAGGAATGAGGAATGTAATGAGGAATGTAATCCAAGGCATGCAAACATTGGATGAGGACTCTTACAAAATGATCACATTAGGATGGTGACAGTTGTGCAGATTTCTTGCAGCACAGACTGAAAGCAGAGGTGTGAGCTTGTTTGCCTTTCAGCTGGAGGATTCCTAAGGAAGGCCTCTTAAAATATTCAGAGCTGCTTCTGAGAAACCAGCGGGGCCTGTTAGTTGTTTTCTTTGCTTTCCTGCTTAGTCAGTAGCTATACACATGAAACCATTTCTGAACATCTTGCAATGCCTGTTTAAGTTATTGCTAAACAAGAAACAAGGAGTCTGTAATATTCATCACAATTTGTCCTGATTCAGAAATAAGTTCTTACATAGAAACGTACTTAAATATGCCTCAGGAACTATCTTGATAGATCCTAGAAGAAAAGACAGCATGTTATTTTAGGTTTTTAAAGAATTTATTAGCTTTCATTTCTTTTTTAATTGAAGGATAGTTCTTTTACAATATTGTGTTGGTTTCTGTCTTACATCAACATGAATCAGCCATAGGTGTACATACATCCCCTCCCTCTGGTACCTCCATCCCATCACCCACCCCATCCCACCGCTCTAAGTTGTCACAGAGCACTGACTGTGGGTTCCCTGCCTCATACAGTAAATTCCCACTGGTTATCTATGTGGGATAGATAGGGGTTCTATTTATCTATGTCCTGCCAGACTCCTCTGTTCATGTCAACCCTAATCTCCCAATCCATTCCTCCCTTGGTGGTCCAGTGGTTAGGACTCTGCACTGTCACAGCCAAGTGCTCAGGTTTGATCCCTGGTTGGGGAACTGAGGATCCCGAAAACTATAAGTGGCACCTAGTTTAGAGCAATTTGCTATGGAAACCTTAGCAAACAAATACAATAAACTGCTATTATTAAATTCTCTGCTTTTATCGTGTAGGACCTTGGTCCAGAAATTGCTACATTTTATTGGTTTACTGGCATCAGAATAAGGAAAGACTTTCTATGGCTGGTTGAGCTGGAGAAACATAACTGTTACTAATTGGGAGCTGCACAAAGTTAGAGGGAGCTCCTGTCTCTGAGTTAGGCACTACTTTCATTCTTTTAATCTCTATAGGATAGTACATTTATGATGCTGAAAGAAAGAAATTGGCCCATGGGCTTCATGTGCTCATTCATTTCTCATTACACATTTATAAATGTAATGTTCTATGAGTATTTAGGTTTTATCCACAAAGCTTCTGCCTTCTGCTTGAAGGTGAAAAATTCTGTGGGGGGGGTGGGAAGCATTGGTGACAGATCCCATAGTGAAATACTTTGAAGAATTCCCTGGCTCTCCACTACAGAAAAATAAGTGTTTTGAGTCATTATTACTTTCTTAAGGCAGAGGGGCAATTGTATAATTAATGAAAAGAAAACTGCCCACAGACTCCTTAGGTGGGTCCTTAAAAATAAACATATTTCTTATTAAATATATGAGAAAGAGTTAGAATGACCTAGCATGGTCCCTGAGCAAAAGACTTCAAGTCCCAGGAATCTACAAATATATGCATCCTTCTTTAACACATAAATTCAGATATCTTAGAATAAAAGATGGCTGCAAACTTTGATAATATACTAAAGGTGGCTCAGTGGTGCAGAATATGCCTGCCAATGCAGGAGGCACAGGAGACATGAGTTCAATCCCTCAGTCAGGGAGATCCCCTGGAGAAGGAAAGGGCAACCCACTCTAGTATTCTTGCTTGGAAAATTCCATGAACAGAGGAGCCTGGCAGACTACCATCCATGGGGTTGCAAAATGTGAGACATGGCTTAGTGACTAAACAACAACAAATACTGAGTGTTATCAACTGAAAAACCCGTGATTGTCTCAATAGCCACTTAGATCATCATAGAAGTACCTTCACAGTTTACAAGGACACTGCACAAAATGTATTTTAAAAAGAAGGCCCCTAAAAACATAAGGACCTTTTAGGAATTTGAAACAGGATAAAATTTCTGTTTCATACAGCAGGAATTCTGGAAGAAAATCTAATCTTTTATACCAAAGAAGTGAAGCAAAGTGAAGTCGCTCAGTCATGTCTGACTCTTTGCGACCCTGTGGATTGTAGCCTACCAGGCTCCTCAATCCACGGAATTCTCCAGGCAAGAATACTGGAGTGGGTTGCCATTTCCTTCTCCAGGGGATCTTCCTGACCCAGGGATCGAACCTGGGTCTCCCACATTACAAGCACACACTTTACTGTCTGAACCACCAGGGAAGCCCTTATACCAAAGAGGCTTCTTGAGGCTTCTCGCAAATGAGATCTGGCAATGGTCACATTGAGTTCACCACAAGGAAATTACTGCCAACCCTGCTACATCCCTAAAGTTACACTAAGAGAAATATACCCACTGGCTATGGCCAGAGTAAGTTCTTAAGAGAGTGGTTAATGGAAAAAATATGCAAAAAAAAAAAAACCCCAAAAAACCTGACCAGCCTTCCCAGAAACTCCCAAGGTTATCAAAAACAAGGAACGTCTGAGAAACTATCACAGCCAAGAGGAGGCTAAAAAGATATTGACAACCAAATGCAGTGGAGTATCCTGGATAGACTTTGGTAAACAAAAAACCACCTTAGATTAAAAACTAAGACAATATGCATAACATTTAGACTTTATTAATAATAATAGGTGGGACTTCCCTGGCACTCCAGTGGTTAAGACTCTGCATTTGTAATGCAGGGGGTGCACCTTTGATTCCTGGTCAGGGAGCTAAGATCCTATATGCCTCCTAACCAAAAAACTAAAACATAAAAGAGAAGCAATATTGTAAAAAATTCAATAAAGACTTTAAAGTGGAATGCATCAAAAAATATCTAAGAGCAAAACCTAAACTAACAGTAATAGGTAGCATTGGTACATTAACTGTAACAAATGTACTCTAGTAACTTAAGATGTTAATAATAGTGCAAACTGGATGAAAGCTATAGGGAAACTCTCAGTACTGTCATGATCTTTCTCTAAACCTGAAACTGTTTTCAAAAAATGAAATTTGTTTCAAAAATAGCTGTTTATATACAGGCATAAATGATCCCTTAGGAAACTATGCATCTGAAATCCTACTTATATGAAGTTTAACTCATATTAAAGTACAGATGCCTATGCACACACCAGAGCTGTAGGATGCCTGGGCTAAAGAACATCTCTTTGTTCTTTGGACTATGAGAGAAGTTGCTTTCTAAAACCCAAGACTCTTTGTTAGCAAGGGAGTAGCTTGCAATTTCTCTTCAACATGTAGTGCATTAACACTAGAATAGCTGTTTTGTAATCACAGAAATAGCTGCACAAGGGCTTCTGTGGCTCATGGGACATATCCTTCCTAGATAGAGAGAAAAGAAGTGCCCAAACCTGGGAAGAAATTTCTTACAAACTGATGTGTGTATGTGCGTGTGTGTGTGTGTGTGTGTGCGTGTGCGTGTGTGTCCAACTCTTTGTGACCCCATGGACTGTAGTCCACAAGGCTGCTCTGTCTATGGGATTTCCCAGGCAAGAATATTGGTATGGGTTGCCATTTCCTACTCCAGGGGATCTTCCTGTCCCAGGGATTAAACTCGTGTTTCTTGCATTGGCAGGCAGATTCTTCACCACTGTGCCACTTGGGAAGCCCCATTAAGAACCAATACTCAGGGCATATCAATGGGAGTTCAGGTTGTAGGGGAAGCAAACATGTCTTTTCCTTCTACCCATTTTAGGTTATCTGGCTAGGGCTCTGTAAGTCAGATTCACAAAAAAATAACAAGAAAAAAACAAGCAGAAGTTTATGAACATGTTTATTGCACATACAAATGGAAACACCCAGTGATGAGTAACTTTAAAAGGTGCTTAAAATTTGGGTTTAATATAGCATCTTAAAAAAAAAGAACGATGTTATAAAGAAATGGCAAACCAGAAGAAAGACTTTGAGCTTCTGGGGTGTTCTTCAGTTCAGTTCAGTGTCTCAGTGGTGTCCGACTCTTTGCGACCCCATGAATCGCAGCACCCAAGGCCTCCCTGACCATCACCAACTCCCGGAGTTCACTCAGACTCACGTCCATCGAGTCAGTGATGCCATCCAGCCATCTCATCCTCAGTCGTCCCCTTCTCCTCCTGCCCCCAATCCTTCCCAGCATCAGAGTCTTTTCCAATGAGTCAACTCTTCACATGAGGTGGCCAAAGTACTGGAGTGTCAGCTTCAGCATCATTCCTTCCAAAGAAATCCCAGGGCTGATCTCCTTCAGAAAGAACTGGTTGGATCTCCTTGCAGTCCAAGGGACTCTCAAGAGTCTTCTCCAACACCACAGTTCAAACGCATCAATTCTTCGGCACTCAGCCTTCTTCACAGTCCAACTCTCACATCCATACATCACTATAGGAAAAACCATAGCCTTGACTAGATGGATTTTAGTTGGCAAAGTAATGTCTCTGCTTTTGAATATGCTATCTAGGTTGGTCATAACTTTTCTTCCAAAGAGTAAGTGTCTTTTAATTTCATGGCTGCAATCACCATTGCAGTGATTTTGGAGCCAAAAAAAATAAAGTCTAACACTATTTCCACTGTTTCCCCATCTATTTCCCATGAAGTGATGGGACCGGATGCCATGATCTTCGTTTTCTGAATGTTGAGCTTTAAGCCAACTTTTTCACTCTCCTCTTTCACTTTCATCAAGAGGCTTTTTAGTTCCTCTTCACTTTCTGCCATAAGGGTGGTATCATCTGCATATCTCAGGTTATTGATATTTCTCCTGGCAATCTTGATTCCAGCTTGTGTTTCCTCCAGTCCAGTGTTTCTCAAGATGTACTCTGCATATAAGTTAAATAAGCAGGGTGACAATAAACAGCCTTGACGTACTCCTTTTCCTATTTGGAACCAGTCTGTTGTTCCATGTCCAGTTCTAACTGTTGCTTCCTGACCTGCATACAGATTTCTCAAGAGGCAGGTCAGGTGGTCTGGTATTCCCATCTCTTTCAGAATTTTCCACAGTTTGCTGTGATCCACACAGTCAAAGGCTTTGGCATAGTCAATAAAGCAGAAATAGATGTTTTTCTGGAACCCTCTTGCTTTTTCCATGATCCAGCGGATGTTGGCAATTTGATCTCTGGTTCCTCTGCCTTTTCATGTCCAACTCTTCGCAACCCCTGAACTGTAGCCTGGCAGGCTCCTCTATCCATGGCGATTGTCCAGGCAAGAATACTGAAGTGTGTTACCATTTCCTCCTCCAGGGAATCTTCCCAACCCAGAGACCAAAGCCAGGTCTCCTGTATTGCAGGCAGATTCTTTACCATCTGAGCCATCATGGAAGCCCAAGAATACTGGAGTGGATAGCCTATCTCTTCTTCAGGGGATCTTCCTGACTCAGCAATAGAACTGGAGTCTTCTGCATTGCAGGCATTTCTGTACCAGTTGAGCTACCAAGGAAGCCCCCCTTTGAGCTTCTAAGGGAAGCGAATTCTGGGAAGGCAAACACAGGAGGTCCCCTCCATAGGAACAAGTTCCATTTTGAGAGCATGCTTGTGAGTCCAATTTGTTCTTAAGTCCAATAAAGTTAGCCTAGAAACCCAACTAACATAATCAGCTATATAACACTGTACTGTAATAGGTCTGTAATACTTTTCACATAAATAATACACAACAAACACAGAAAATAAGGAAAACATTTTTACTCTTATGGTACAGTACCTTGAAAAGCATAGCTGTACTAGCCACATAATCACTGCTTTTACCCTTGCTTTCGAACATCCTGGGCTTGAAATAAAGATACTGTATTACTGTACTCTATATAGGACTATACAGGAAAGTACAGAAAAGCGCAACCGCTTGTAGAGGATTCATGCACATAACAATGTACACCAGACACGTGAACTAACTTTCCGGATTTGACAGGTCAATGAACATTCACATCTTTGAAAGTCTGCTAAGTTCATATGTAGGGGACTTAATATATTGGGGAACTTGATGGTGGATCAGAGCTACTTTAAGCAATGTTTGTTGTATAGTTTCTTCTAGTGCTGCCTCTGGGCTGACACAGGTCTAGCTTTGTCTCAGGTAATTATCATCTGGTCTTCCTGGTAGAAACGAGACAGGAGACACCTACACAAATTTATATCCTGATCTTGGGCAAATAACGAGAGAGCAGAGAGCTTTTCTTACATCTACTTCCCATTTACCTTCATATCAAAACAATCACTATGACCAAGGGACATATTTTGGAATAGCATCTTCCACCTTTGACAGTCATCGCAAACTGTCTTCAATAATGTAATTCGGGAAATGTGTTTCTTCATTTTATTAAGGGTTTTTTTTTGCATGAAAAAAAGAAATTTTATTTTGTAGATGTTCAATTCATACATTTTACACTTAAATGAAGAAAAAAAAATTTTCCCTACCTTGTCTACAAATAAATTAATTTTACCATATCATTGCCCTAGAAGGCTTTTGTAAGTTTTGTTTTCCCGTATGTTTAAGGGTTGAAAAAGCTGGTAATAAAGCAAGATATCTCGTGATTAGTATATGCCCTATGGAATAGCAGATGTTACAATGCACCCTAAGGACAAAAGAAGCTGCCAAAATAGAACAGGCCAGCTTTAACAACCCTGAAATTCAGTTTTGCCAAATGTTTTAAGTACAGGAAATGACTGGAGCCACTCTGTATTTCTTTTTATTTAAAGCATGACTAAAGGTTGAGTCTTCCAGATCTGAGGCAAGTAGCCAATTAAAGCCATGTCCATCACCTGCAAATTTCTCCATGAGATTGCTGTGCCCAATAACCCAGAGAGTTATTTACTTGAATTATCTCAAGTAATAAGTCAATGCTAAGACCCCCAACCCCATGTTTTCAGTTATTTGCAATGATCCAGACTATATGGTCCAAGTCAGATGGTACGAATAAGGAATTGGAGGAAATATGTTAAAAAAAAAATGTTAAAATCTCAATGTGATATTTACTTTCCCATTTTTTATTCTCTGGATCATAAATCTTGTATTTATGTTTTCATCCAACATATATTTATGAGGTTTTTTTTTAACCCAATTTACATTTATAATTATGGATACTCAAAGCATACTAAAGGGGCATGGAAATTAATAAAAATACTTAAAATAGTCTATCATGATTTATTGGATTAATTTTGTGAGAAATTGTAGACTTTTGTAAATTTGTAAGAAGTTGACTAGTGGAAAAATCAGGAATATTTTTGGACATATATTGTACATATATTTATGTTTGAACAAACAACCCTTAAGCCATTTAACAGTTTATTCTGGCAGAGGGCTGAAGGTCATATGCTTAGCCTCTTTGTGTGACAGATGACTTTCTTTTACAATCTCTGACATCCTTAAAGGATTACAGCTGTATTTGTCACAAGTTTATCATCAACGACAGAAAAACAAGTCAAAGTACATGCAGATTGGGCCAATAACATCATGATTTGCATATGTACTGCAAGACTTTTAAATCCTGCTCTCTTGTTTCAATTTTTCATGTGTCCAGGTTACACTGTCACTATAATCCTAGATTGCATCAAGGATATACAGAAGGGGTGTGGATATACAAGTCGTGGTGTGTGTGAAACATAGTATAAATGGCTCCTGGAATTGTCAGAGAGGAAGAGATGGATGACTCTTTCGTTCTGGCAAAACCCCATCCTCTCAGAACCCAGCTTAAAAATCATTTCCTCTGGGAAACACTGAACTACCCTCCACTTATCCACCTCTTCAGATAATTTGTTTCCATTGTGCTACATGGGAATTCTACTTCCTGTTCAATTTTTTTGCAAACCTGAAAGTGCTCTAAAAATTTAAACCTATTCACTTAGAAGATGTCCTGAAAAATAGAATGCGTAGGGGGTCACAATTTTGTTTCACATCCTTAATTGTGTTAAATTTTTTCTTAAACTTTTTGACTGCCATCAGAGTATTTAAAAACTCTAGGGTCAGCATATTAAGGTTAATTTGGCCAAGCTATATTTTGACTATCTCAGATTCTTTACATTTCTGACACACTGCCAATAATCATTACTTGGCAAAGCAAGTCTCTCCTTAGGGAAACTTCCCTACTTCTAAACATGCTTTTCTGCCTGTCAGCAGCCTGCTAATGTTCACAGTAGATGTTTTTGCAAGGGAAGAGTTCCATGTTTAGTTGTAGTAGTATTTGTTTGAGGATTCTATGTGAACTTTTTAATAACCTGTATAATGAATTTATTATACTAATAGATTATATTTAAATGATGTGTATGCCTATATTTATTTATTTTTGACTGTGCTGGATCTCTGTTGCTGCATGGGCTCTTCCTCTAGTTGCAGTGAGCTGGGGGCTGGGGTTGAGTGGGGGTTTTCTAATCTCTATTGCAGTGCATGGGCCTTTCATTGAAATGGCTTCTCTTGTGTGGAGAACCAGCTCTGGGGTGCTCGGACTTCAGGAGTCACAGCACATGGGCTCAGTAGTTTAGGCTCCTGGGATCTAGAGCAGAGGCTCTATAGTTGTGGCACACAAGCTTAGTTGATCCGCTATATGAGGGATGTTCCTGGACCAGGGTTTGAACCCATGTCTCCTGCATTGGCAGGTGGATTCTTTATCACTGAGCCATCAGAGAAGCCCCTCAAATAGTGTGTGTGTATATATATATATAGACTCAAATCTATAGTGCTGAAACTATTTCCTCTATCAAAATAAATCTTTAAAATCTGCCCCATATACACTTTCAGCTGTTATGTACTACATTAAGCTCAAAAATACTGAAACAGTTAAATAGGATTATAAGTTTCCAGTGGTCATGTATGGATATGAGAGTTGGACTGTGAGGAAAGCTGAGAGCTGAAGAATTGATGCTTTTGAACTGTGGCGGAGAAGATCCTTGAGAGTCCCTTGGACTGCAAGGAGATCCAACCGGTCCATTCTAAAGATCAGTCCTGGGTGTTCTTTGGAAGGACTGATGCTAAAGCTGAAACTCCAATACTTTGGCCACCTGATGCGAAGAGTTAACTCATTGGAAAAGACTCTGATGCTGGGAGGGATTGGGGGCAGGAGAAGAAGGGTACAACACAGGATGAGATGGCTGGATGGCATTACTGATTTGATGGACATGAGTCTGAGTGAACTCCGGGAGTTGGTGTTGGACAGGGAGGCCTGGCATGCTGCGATTCATGGGGTCGCAAAGAGTCGGACATGACTGAGTGACTGAACTGAACTGAATAATTTCTCTAGAATCTCTTATCCTTCCAACAAATGTTTTTAACTACATAACTTCCAGACCAGGTGTGAGAAGCTGGGAATATAAAAGAGAACAATCTTACCACTAAGGAATTTACACTTTCTTGAGTGAAAGGGACCAATGAACAATTATACTACAGCATAATAATTTCTGAACTTCCCTGGTGGCTCAGACGGTAAAGGGTCTGTCTACAATGCGGGGGACCTGGGTTCAATCCCTGGGTCAGGAAGATCTGCTGGAGAAGGAAATGGCAATCCACTCCAGTACTATTGCCTGGAAAATCCCATGAACAGAAGAGCCTGGTAGGCTACAGTCCATGGGGTCGCAAAGAGTCAGACACGACTGAGCGACTTCACTTACTTATAATAATTTCTACAATAATGGGTAAATTTAAGATCGTTAGTGAGTAAAAAAGTATTCACATACCTATTGCTCTTATTGTCATTCTGAAAATATTGCAGAGTTGAATTGACTGGATAAGAAAAATGATTAGGAAAGGGAACAAGAGATGAAGAAATAGTAAGGATATCACAATGATTTCTGATTTGGGGAAGTGAGATAGAGACACAGCGCAAATGAGCAGGACCTAATTCTGGAGTCCGTTCGAGGTGAGAACGGAAGAGTGATCTATATAGATGAAATTTCAGGTTCAAGAACTGGACTTTAGATTTGAGAATGGTCTCAGTTCAGTTCAGTCACTCAGTCGTGTTCGACTCTTTGCGACCTCATGAATCGCAGCACCCAAGGCCTCCTTGTCCATCACCAACTCCCGGAGTTCACTCAGACTCACGTCCTTTGAGTCAGTGATGCCATCCAGCCATCTCATCCTCTGTTGTCCCCTTCTCCTCCTGCCCCCAATCCCTCCCAGCATCAGAGTCTCTTTCAATGAGTCAACTATTCACAGTACTGGAGTTACAGCTTCAGCATCATTCCTTCCAAAGAACACCCAGGACAGATCTCCTTTAGAATGGACTGGTTGGATCTCCTGGCAATCCAAGGGACTCTCAGGAGTCTTCTCCAACACCACAGTTCAAAGGCATCAATTCTTCGGTGCTCGGCTTTCTTCACAGTCCAATTGTCACATCCATACATGACCACTGGAAAAACCATAGCCTTGACTAGATGGACCTTTGTTGACAAAGTAATGTCTCTGCTTTTCAATATGCTCTCTAGGTTGGTCATAACTTTCCTTCCAAGGAGTAAGCGTCTTTTAATTTCATGGCTGCAGTCACCATCTGCAGTGATTTTGGAGCCAAAAAAAAATAAAAAGTCTGACACTGTTTCCACTGTTTCCCCATCTATTTCCCATGAAGTGATGGGACCAGATGCCATGATCTTCATTTTCTGAATGTTGAGCTTTAAGCCAACTTTTTCACTCTCCTCTTTCACTTTCATCAGGAGGCTTTTTAGTTGCTCTTCACTTTCTGCCATAAGGATGGTGTCATCTGCCTATCTGAGGTTATTGATATTTCTCCTGGCAATCTTGATTCCAGCTTGTGCTTCTTCCAGCCCAGCGTTTCTCATGATGTACTCTGCATAGAATACGCAGGGTGACAATGAACAGCGTTGACGTATTCCTTTCCTATTTGGAACCAGTCTATATTTAGATAAAACCAATGCCAGAAAATGCATATGCATAACCAGGGAGTCTGCATAATGTGTGAAAACAAGAGAAGGTGTTAACATTTAGAAGTTGACTTCAACAGATTAATAAAAGACTTTGCAAATAACCATGAAAAGACTCATAAATTAGAGGGGAAAAATGCAGAGTGCAAGTTCAGGAAAATTCAGGACAAGAAAATGTTTCAATAGGTAAGTTATAGAAAGGGTCAGTTGGGTAAGATAAGTAAATGTAATCAAGATTGAAATGTGCACGGGCCTGTGGTGTGGGTACAGTTGTCACCTCAAGGGAAATTTAACACAGTTCTGTTTCCTCTCCCCACTCTCAGTGGGGAGTCTAGCTTGGGATCCACCATCATTTGCTCGCTCAAAAAATATTTGTTGAGGGTCTGTTATGTCTCATGGAGAAGGAAATGGCAACCCACTCCAGTGTTCTTGCCTGGAGAATTCCATGGATGGAGGAGCCTGGTGGGCTGTGGTCCATGGGGTCGCAAATAGTTGGTCACAACTGAGCGACTAACCCATTATGTCCCAAGAAATGAAGTTTTTTGAAAGAAAAGAGCTCTTTTATGCTCTTTCAGGCTTGGGCTACATCAGAACCAAAAGACCCAAACCCTTGCCCTTGTTGTGCATCCCTGCCAGAATTCGGTAAGATAGACAATAAAAATACTTTTTCTTGTAAATTAATAATTTTTGTATTTATTTTTATAAATATAGAAAGAAATTTTATATTCTTCAATCCATTTTAAAGGATTAAAGAATAAATAGGAAGTGATAGATTTAAGATGATTAGTATGTACCGATATCAAAATTGTTGTTGCTGCTGTTTAGTTACTAAGTCGTGTCCAACTCTTTTGCAACCCTAGGGACTGTAGCCTACCAGCTCCTCTGTCCATGGGATTCTCCAGGCAAGAATACTGGAGTGGGTTGCCATTTCCTTCTCCGGGGGATCTTCTGGACCCAGGGACTGAACTGAGGTCTGCTGCATTGCAGGCGAATTCTTTACTGCTGAGCCAATGAGAAAGCAACAGATCTTTTTTTTTTTTTTTCGAAAGTGTTTCCATAAGATTGATGCCAATGGAGAAAGAGGAACTGAATATAAGGGGGAAAGAAAGCAGATAAATGGTGAACTAACATTGCCATGAAGAGGAAAGGACTGGATTTTAAAGTACAGATGGAAAAATTAGAGTTATGCCAAAGATGTGACATTGCTAGTGTGATCTAGATGCAAGGAAAAAGGAAGAAAAAGCCATGGGTATGATAATAATAAGAGAGATAATAAGATAGTAATATTATGATAATAACACTTTATGCTTTCAGGGAAATTATAAGGTCTCCTCCTGACAGTAAAAGGAAAAGTATAGAGATAGAAGGGTTAGTAGAGACTTTGAATCCTTGAATTATTACCCCTGAGTATGAGAGGACAGCAAAGAGTTGGGCATGAGAGAGAGGACTGCCAAGAGGGTCACTCCTATCATTAGAGTTAATGCCCTCGTAGGACCCGAGGCCTGAATTTGAAAATAGAGAAGTTGGATAGATTTGTCATTATAGTTCATCCACTATATGAATATTGGTGCTTAGGTAATTGGCAATAAGGTAGTGCACTAATGGGTTGTGGATCCTAGAGAATATGTGTGTGCGTGCTCAGTTGCTCAGTCATGTCTGACTCTCTGTAACCTCATGGACTGTAGCCCACCAGGCTCTTCTGTCCATGAAGTTTTCCAGGCAAGAAAACTGGAGTGAGTTTCTATTTCCAGTTCCAGGGGATCTTCCTGTCTCAGGGATTGAATCCATGTCTCCTGCATTGCAGGCAGATTCTTTACCACTGCGCCACCTGGGAAGCCCAGAAAAGATGAGGATCAGAGAAAATGAGATGCCAGGTAGGCAAGGAGAATGCCTGAAGATATGGAGGTGCAAGTTTAAAAACCTCGTATGTTCAGCTAATCAATTCTTTCGTGGATCATGCTGGATGTACAGATTTATTATCAAACCCAAAGTCAACCTACATATCCACCTCTTTTACCTTCCAGGGATTTTATAGTTTTGCATTTTACATGTAAGCCTGTGATCCATTTTGAGTTAATTTTTGTGACGGGTCTGTGCCTGTTCATTATTTTGCACATGAAAAAATGTGTTCCAGCTGTCCCAGCACTGTCTGTTGAAAAGACTGTCTTTATGCCATTATATTGTCTTTGCTCCTCTGATGAAGATCAGTAACTACACAGATCTCTCTCGACTTATGATGGGGTTGTGTCCTGTAATTTGAAAATATCAAAAGTCAAAAATGCATTCACTATACCTAATCTACCTCATAGGAACAGCTCATTCCTCCTTTCTGACTAGTTAGGATATGGTTCTGACCCCATTTTGGAAAATAAGACCCAGACTGGATATTGCTGGCAACTTGCAAAAAACTATGTTCTTCCAGTTTCAATCTAATTTGAGTAGCTGACAAACCCCACCTAGAAAAGATTACAGGGCTCTGTGGTACTATTTTGTGTTCTGGATGCCACGGTTTTTTGAGGGTCCAGAGGTTGCCCTGTGGAGGAGGAAGCTGTGACAGTCTCTAGTGCTTTCAGGAGAAAGATGAATTGATTCTCTTTTCCCCAGGGGATGTCACATAACACCCAGCATACAGGAGGAGAGCTGTTCCCAGGTACTGCAAAGGAGTGTGCGCTCTGACGTCCAGAATTCGGTTTGCTAGAATCACTTGTGGTAAGTTGACAGGGGCCAGGCTGAAACCATAATTGGTGCAGAGACACTGAAGAGAAGGCAATGGCACCCCACTCCAGTACTCCTGCCTGAGAAATCCCATGGGCGGAGGAGCCTGGAAGGCTGCAGTCCATGGGGTCGCTAAGAGTCGGACATGACTGAGCGACTTCACTTTCACTTTTCACTTTCATGCACTGGAGAAGGAAATGGCAACCCACTCCAGTGTTCTTGCCTGGAGAATCCCAGGGACGGGGGAGTCTGGTGGGCTACTGTCTATGGGGTCACACAGAGTCGGACACGACTGAAGTGACTTAGCAGCAGCAGCAGCAGAGACACTGCATATGATTAATAGGGTCTGGAGCTGACTGCCCTGAGTTAGAGAGAAGGTGCCTTTTCTGAAAGTGCATCCACAGATGTCCCAGTGACAAAGTCTATAAGAGATGAATGTGTACACCCCATACTAGGACTCTTCCTGGAATTGAGGTCATTGTCAGAGCAAATAAGGGTTTGTTTACTCCCACAGCCTCCAGACTGTTCACCTTGAGGCTATTGCTGCACAGTCAAGAAAATGAAGATAGAGGAGAGAGAAATCGTATAGTCTTTTATCACGCAGCCAGAGTTTTGTTGACTCAGATAGAGATAATTTTTACTGCTTGCCAATGTGGCCAGCTACTAAGGAACGCTGCTCTTCCCAAGGCATGGAGAGACAGAAGGTCAAGTCATTATAAGCTTGCCAAAGCCTCTGGTTTCTGGAAAAACTATAGATAGAAACTTTTACTGAATCATTTTTTAAAAGTTCTATTGACATCTGATATGCTATAGACTGCGTATAATTAAAGTGTACAATTGGATTTGTATGCTGCTGCTGCTGCTCAGTCGCTTCAGTCGCGTCCGACTCTGTGTGAGGTACGTATAAATCCATGAAACCATTGTAACCATGCTAGCGAACACATCCATTGCCCCTATGTTCACCCTGTGTCCTTTTATAATCTCATCCTGCCCTCACCAGCCCTCTGGGAATCCACTGACTTACTTTCTTTGACAATAAACTCATTTAAATTTTCTAGAATTTTCCATGACTGGAATCATAATGTTTGCTTTAAAAAAAATCTGGTTTTCTTCATGCTTCGTAATTATTTTCAGGTTCAAAAACAGTATTTCTGTGAATAGTTTATTATTTCTGTTGTTGAGTAGTATTCTACTGTTTGGATATACCACTACTTGTTCATCTATTTAGCTGTTAATGGACATTGGGGCTCCTTCCAGTTTGGGGCTATTACAGAGAAAGCTGCAGATTTTAAATGTATAATTTGATGTTTTGATACATGCTTAAATCTTTGATACCAAAAGTCTCTTTTCAGCCTTTTTACATCCATCCTTTGTGACTTGTAAAATTATTGGTGCAAGGACTCTCAGAGTGGATATTCACTTGCAGTGGATATTGATATGTCCATACAAATGGTGAGGGCCCTGTTATGAAGCCCTAGTCCTTCACTGACTGTCATCTCACAGCTATTCTTGTATCATCAGTCTCCACCACATTACAGGGTTATTTTACTTGTAAGTTCAGACATCCTGTCACTTAATGCATAACCTCTTCAGAGTGTATTTCTAAAGTGTAATTTCATAGCCTTAATAGCTATCACACAAAATAAAAATATTTAAACTATGACCAAAAATGGATAAGGTGAAGGAGTTTACAATTCGCAGAATAAAAAAATAAAATTGACCAATAAACATACAAAAAATACCCAGCTACACTAGCAATCAAGATATACACATTCAAATACAACCAACAACCAGCTGTATAAATTTTTTTGCTCAAATTTAGCAAAAATTTAAAAGTGTGACAGCATTAGCTGGTAGGAAAATGGTCACTTTTATACTAGTTGGTGGGAGTATACATTGGTATCACATTTTTGGAAATATAATCTGATATATTCTAACTCAGAACTTTTACTTTTTGGAATTTAAATTAAGGAAATAATTATAAAGGGTTTTTTAAAGTAAAAATGCAAATAATTGAAATATCCAAAATAAGATATTTCTTTTCATGGAGTAATATGTGTCATTTAAAATAATGATGTTGAATAAAGAAGATGGGCACATAAATACAATGAAATATCACTCAGCCATTTAGAAGAACGAGATAATGCCATTTGCAGCAACATGGATGAACCTAGAGACTGTCATACTGGGTGAGTAAGTCAGACAGAGAAGGAGAAATAGTGTTTGACATCCCTTGTATGAAAAATCTAAAAAGAAATGATACAAATGAACTTATTTACAAAACAGAAACAGACTCACGGATTTAGAAAATTAACTTATGGTTGCCAGGGGTAAGGATGGGAGAAGGGTGATTAGGGAGTTTGGGATCTACAGGTACACACTGCTGTATTTAAAATGGATAACTAACAAGGTCCTACTGTATAGCACAGGGAAATCTGCTGAGTGTTATGTAGCAATCGGGATGGGAAGGGAGTTTGGGGGAGAATGGATCATGTATATGTATGGCTGAGTCCCTTTGCTGTCCACCCAAACTATCACAAGTTGGTTAATTGGCTATACTCCAATATAAAATTAAAAGTTAAAAAAAATTAGATAATGCCGTTAATAGGATAGCAAATGTATTTCAGTTCATGTGCAAAGTCTAAAATATGACTTTCCTTTATGGATCACATTATTATGCAAATATAATATAATTAACTCTGATTTGTTTGTGTGTTTAAATGTTGACATTTTATTAGCAAAGTCATACATGTGTTGGAAATAGTGTGTCCATGGCAGTATAATCCAAGCAATCAATATTCAGTTAATAAATGCTTTGTAGACCACATGAGTTTAGTACAACAGAAAGACATTTGAAATATATAGTGTTCACAAAAATATAATAAAAAAGAATTATAAATATATATGTACAGAAACATTTATCAAATGATTATTATTAATAATAACAACAATAATAAAGATGATATAGTATTTGCAGCATGGAGTAACAAGAAAGCATTGTCTGGCATTATTCTGCAACTTACCCATTATATCTTTCATCTTAACTTTTAAATATAATGCTTATTCTATACTTATATAGGATAATGTTCTTGTTTATTGACCCAAAATGTTATGGGGTTATGGGGCAATGTGTTGATAACTTATTCTCAGATGGTAGTGGGAAAAAAGTTCCTTTTATTATATTTTGGATATTTTTCCAAGTTTGAGATTATTCCAAAATAAAGACTAATTTAAAAATCTTACCAAGTGAATTCATTCATAAGTCACATGTGTAGCATTATGACTCACTAACACACCAGGCAGACAATACCTCTGTACATAATTTTATTTATCATTGATTGACATGTACTATTTAACTCCACACCTTGATGGGAGATTTTCACTTTCAAAGCATAAATAAACTCAGTGTTTCATAGGGTCATATACTGTTTTACCAGATGTAGATACAGCCACATATTCATTATAAACAGATTTATCCTGTCTTTTAGTCTTCAAAGGCAGATTTGGAATTTGTTAGTTTATTACAAAGCAAAAATGGGTATTTTATTTACTGAAAATACTTTATCATTTACCTTGCGCATTTTATTTGGAATGTAAATCACTAAAATGAAAGAGAGTGAGAGAGAGATTAATAACAAAATTACATGCTATGTTACTACCAGCAGATAAAACTGCCATTTCTAATGTAGCTATGCAATTTTTGAAAATAAAGGAAATTTGAAAATTTTGCAAAATAACTTTAAAAAAGCAAGCTATTAAACCAAGCTTTTTCCTCATATGCCTTTCTCAAATCTAGAATTGTTTGGCTACTGAACTATTGGGTGGAAATTATATTGGGTTAGTTTGACATGAGGAATTCTTATGGAACCCATGCTGGCTCCTAGTGTTAACCATCCCAGCTCCCTGAGAGCTTAAAAAACATTGATTCATGTTAGAGCATAAAAGTATGCTGGAGATGGATGTCAAAGTCATCCCACTACAACTTCTGGAATGTTCCTATGCTAACTTCTCCCCACAACTTGCTTCCCCACCCTCATTTTGACTTGTCCTTTGAAAACATAGCCATTTGTGCATTCTGGTCATCTGACACTGGGCACAGTCCCCTCCAAGAATCTTCTCAGCAGATCTTCAATCATAAAAGAAAATACTTAGACGTTGAAGAATGTCATCTGTTTGGATTAACAAGTAACTCATTTTAAAACTAGACCTTTCATTTGTTGTGCAGAAGCTTTTAATTTTAATTAGATTCCATTTGTTTATTTTTGCTTTTATTTCCAGAATTCTGGGAGGTGGGTCATAGAGGATCCTGCTGTGATTTATGTTGGAGAGTGTTTTGCCTATGTTCTCCTCTAGGAGTTTTATAGTTTCTCGTCTTACATTTAGATCTTTAAGCCATTTTGAGTTTATTTTTGTGTGTGGTGTTAGGAAGTGATCTAGTTTCATTCTTTTACAAGTGGTTGACCAGTTTTCCCAGCACCACTTGTTAAAGAGATTGTCTTTACTCCATTGTATATTCTTGCCTCCTTTGTCAAAGATAAGGTGTCCATATGTGTGTGGATTTATCTCTGGGCTTTCTATTTTGTTCCATTGATCTATATTTCTGTCTTTGTGCCAGTACCATACTGTCTTGATGACTGTGGCTTTGTAGTAGAGCCTGAAGTTAGGCAGGTTGATTCCTCCAGTTCCATTCTTCGTTCTCAAGATTGCTTTGGCTATTCGAGGTTTTTTGTATTTCCATACAAATCTTGAAATTATTTGTTCTAGTTCTGTGAAAAATATCGCTGGTAGCTTGATAGGGATTGCATTGAATTTGTAAATTGTTTTGGGTAGTATACTCATTTTCACTATATTAATTCTTCCGATCCATGAACATGGTATATTTCTCCATCTATTAGACTTTTGGACTCAGAGGGAGAGGGAGAGGGTGGGATGATTTGGGAGAATGACATTGAAACATGTATACTATCATGTAAGAATCGAATCACCAGTCTGATGCAGGATACAGCATGCTTGGGGCTGGTGCATGGGGATGACCCAGAGAGATGTTATGGGGAGGGAAGTGGGAGGGGGGTTCATGTTTGGGAATGCATGTACACCCATGGTGGATTCATGCCAATGTATGGCAAAACCAACACAGTATTGTAAAGTAAAATAAAGTAAAAATAAAAATTTAATAAAAGAAAAAAAATAAAATATAAAATTCTTTTGAATTCTAAAAAAAGTAAAAATAAAAATAAAACTAGACCTTTCAATCTTCTAAAGTTTTTGTGATCTTCAGACCACATTTGTTTTGTTCTATTTAGTGTAAATAATGCTCTCAAAGATGGCTACAAATAAATAGCAACACCACAGTGTTATGGATATTCAACTATTCATGATCATTTGTTACATCAGCCACTCTGTAATCTCCTTGCCATATATTTGTGTATGTGCATGCTGTGTGTTCTCAGTCGCTTCAGTTATGTCCAGCTCTTTTCAACCCTATCGACAGTAGCCCGCCAGGCTCCTCTGTCCATAGGATTTCCCAGGCAGGAATACTGGAGTGGGTTGCCATTTTCCCCTCAAGGGCATCTTCCCAATCCAGGAATCAAACCCACTTTTCTTGTGTCTCCCGTAGCGCGGACAGATTCTTTAACACTGGCTGGAACCGGGAGCCCATATTTGTGTGTATATATATGTATATGTATGTATATGTATGTATATGTACATATTTTTATTTTTATACGTTTCACATACATTTATCTATACATAAACATACACACATATGTGTTACTTTTTTTCACACATTTTAAAGAGCATTTTGTAACCCGTCCACAGTTTAGAAATCTCAGTTCAGCAGAGACTTTGAGTGTTAGTCACTCAGTCTGGTCTGATTCTTTGCAACCCTATGGACTGTAACTTGCAAGGCTCCTCTGTCCATGGAATTCTCTAGGCAACAATACTGGAGTCAGTATTCCCTTCTCCAGGAGATCCTTCCAACCCTGATCAAACCCAGGTCTCCTACATTGCAGAAATATTTTTTATTGTCTGAGCTACCAGGGAAGTCTGACCATCATAAAACTCTTCTTCAAACCTTGGACTTGCTTTTTTCCAGCAACCTTCACAAAGCTCCTCTTCCTTGTTTCCTCTCAACTCCCGAGGCACTTCCTCAGATGCCTCCTTTTATGGCTGGATCTCATGAAATCCTTTCACTTCTCCCACCCACATCACTGGAACTTAGTCCTGATTTATTGTTTTTGTACCACTTATTCCTACCTGCAGTAATTATTTTTCGGTCTTCTTCAGCTAGAATGTGAGCTTCATGAAGGCAGGACAACTACTGAGACCCTAGGGCTTAGTCCTGACACAAGCACACAGTAAATATCAAATAAATATCTGTTGAATACAGTGCTGATGCCCCAAACATTAACTGGTACAGGACAGACACTGGACAATCAGAACAGGGGTGAGAAGTGAACAACTGGGGGTGCCCTCCTGGCCTGAACAGACTGAACATTGGCCTTCCTTAAATGAATGAGAGTCTCAGCTGATGTCATCTGCCTTCTTTCCACAAATGGAGTATGGCTTTCCTCATTGGCTTCTTAGGAATGCCTCTCAAATTTGTACTTTTGAGTGACCACTTGTAGTTATAAAGCAGAATGTTATTACTGCAAACCTCACAGATATTTCCAGTAATATTTCTTTATATTGACATCTAGTCATGGGATCGTTCTCATACTTTCTCAGAATTTTCCATAATCTGGCTTTTGAAAGACTAATTCTTTTTTAAAAAGTTTGTTTATTTATTTGGCTGCCCTGGGTCTTAGTTGCATCATGTGGGATCTAGTTCCCTGACCAACGATGAAACATGGACTCCCTACATTCGGAGTTCTGAGTCTGCCCCTGCACCACCAGGGAAGTCTCAAGACTGATTCTAATTCTAGCATTTCTTTCTTTGTCCAATGTGAACACAAGACGCCCAACTTATTACAAAATCTCAGCATAAAATCAGTTCTTCCTTTTAGATTAGAAGGCAACATTGTTGCACTTTTCCTTTTTTTGCTTCATCTCTCTTGGGATTGAGAATGAGTAAAATCAAATATATTTCACATGCTTTGCTCTTTCAGTTGAAAAGAGACACAGTCCACTGCCCCATGATCCTGTCTTCCTGTCCTCCTTCTGGAAGAGTGTTGTCTACTTGCTCTACTCACAGCTTCCAGGGAGTAAGTTATTTAAAGTCATGACTCGTTTATTCATTTTTCCAAATCCTCACCACTAGGCAGCAGAGTCTGACTATAAATGGGAACAATAGCTTTAGGTGAAATTGAATTGAATATTCTTTTTCTTTCTTTCTTGGCCCAATAATTTCTTCTTTACCTTCTTGGAATTTCAATTATGCACATGCTGTCTACCCCCCTGTCCCTGTTCTTAGAGATCTAATACAAGGAAGCTTTTAGCCTGCCATATTCCGGTCTTGACTGTCACCTCACTAGTTCCCAGTAATAACGAGATCTAGTTTACCTCTTTCTGGTTCGTTTAAATGTCATTTTATTCATTACTCCGAATCACTCACATTTTCATATTCATTTTCCTGTTGCTCTCATTTAAGAGTTACCAGGACCATCCATGTTGCTGCAAATGGCATTATTTCATTCTTTTTAATGGCTGAGTAATATTCCAATGTATATATGTACCACATCTTTATCCATTCATCTGTTAATGGACTTTTAGGTTGCTTCCATGTCTTGGCTATTGTAAACAGTGCTGCAGTGAGAAGTGGGGTGCATTTATCCTTTGGGACATGTGTTTCTTCAGATATATGCCCCTGGAGTGGGATTTCTAGATCATATGGAAGCTCTATTTTTAGTCTTTCAAGAAACCTCCATACAGTTCTCCATAGTGGTTGACCAAATTTACATTCCTACCCAAAGCATAGGAGGGTTCCTGTCTCTCCACACCCTCTCCAGCATTTGTTATTTGTAGATTTTTCTTTTTTCTTTTTTTTGATGATAGCCAGTCTGGATGAAAGTGAGGTTTGAGGGAGAATGGATCCATATATACATATGGCTGGATTTCCCAGGTGGCACTAGTGGTAAAGAACCCGCCTGCCAATGCAATAGCCATGAGATACGGGCTCAGTCCCTGGGTTGGGAAGATTCCCTAGAGAGGGGTATAGCAACCCACGCCAGTATTCTTGTCTGGAGAACCCCATGGACAGAAGAACCTGGTGGTTACAGTCCATAGGGTTGCAAAGAGTCCCACACTACTGAAGCGACTTAGGATGCACACAGAGCACATATGTATGGCTGAGTCCCTTCGTTGTTCACCTGAAATTACCACAACATTGTTTAAAGTTTGAGAAAAAAAATTTTTTTAATAAGATTATCATTCTGTAAAAAAAAAAGTTACTGGGAAACCCAGCCAAAGTATTTGGATTTTAATTTTATCTAATTATGTGCCCCTTCTTCTGAAATTTTTTTCCTTCCATCCATCTTTTCTCCCTCCTTTCTTCCCTTCCTTCCCTCTTTCCTTCCTTTCTTTCTTCCTTCTTCTTTCAGCTTCTGCCTCTGTCCTCTCTCTCTCACTTTCTAAGCCAGACTATTGACTCTAATTCCACAAGATACCCAGGTTACTTGCATAGTTACAGTTAAAACCCATAGCGCCTGTCAGCAGGAATTTTTCCATCATTAGCTTCCATTGTTATTTAGACAGCATAATATAAGGTCTCACCTTATCGGTTCCAAAGTTTGACAGCAATTAAGAAAACTAAATTCCAAAGCAGAGGGAAAGCAAGCTAGCACATTTTCCCAAAGGTTAAAGTCTTGAAAAGACAACCTCAGTATCAGTTTTCGATTAAAGAGCCTGATTGTTTGAGTTATTTAGGTGTGTCCAGATATATTTTAAAACAAAATTAAACAAAAAACAACATTTTAAGGGGTGTCTGGAAAACTACACTTGCCTAACTTCTCCAATTATTTATGGCCTTTTGTGAGTCAAAGAGCAAATGAGAAAGTAAAAGTCTTCTTTGGTCAGATAGAGCTCCAGAAATTCCACTGTGTTCCCAGATCAATGAGAGAATGTTCCTGAAATGTAACCAATAAATTATACAGCACATAACTAGCCTTTATTTTTAGGTCACCTTGAGGAAGTCAGTTCATAAATATTAATGGCTCTGGATCAAAGATAATAACTTTATTATTTTATTTATTTATTTATTTTTCCAAACTAAAGGTTAACCTAGTTGTCCCTATTTGAAATAGATGTGTCTGATCATGGGCCTCTGATATAGAGATGGCTAGTTCTGATTCCATATCCTAATATATGTTATGTGTTAGTAGTATTAGATCCAAGATAACTGAGACATACACTTCGAATTTCGTAGTACTTGAAAATGCTACATCTAGTCCATCCTATTTTTTTTTTTTTTCATTCAAATGACTCTGTGTTGTTATCATGTGTCACTGATCTTCACCAATATTTCAAGAGCAGAGAGCATGTGGTAGGTGGAATGGACATATGTGAACCCCTGAAACTTGTCTGCCCCACTCTCCACGATGCCTTCTCCCATCTTCCACCTTTCCCTCTTCCACCAGGACTCACGGGACTCAGGGGCCTGTCCCGGACCTGCACATGCAAAGCCTTCAAACCAAGGAAGAAGTCCGCTTGATACCCAGTTCCCTGTCCTGCCTACATTCTTCATTCCCTATTTTTCAAGGAATTCTAGGCCTGAATTGGAGCACAGGGCAAAGCGGAGGAAAGAGACAGAGAGAGAGAAGGAAGAAGATGGGGGGTTAGGGAGGAGTTCTCCCATCTCCCCAAGCCCTAATCTTCAGGACCAGACAACTGAGGATTCATTTTGCAAATACCCACAAAGCCTACAGAGGGGCAAATTCTCCAGGATTCCAAGTCATAGATCCTAGCAGTTTCCGAATTTGGTTTTCTGTTGCATATTCTAACTCTCAGAACCAAAAATAGCTTCACTGAGGAACATTTTTCAACCTTCATGTATAAAGGCCATTAAATCGATTGCCTTAATGCCCTGCCCAACTTACACAAAACATGGAAAATCATGCATTTTAAAAGTTCCTTGCAAGTCTAGGCACTAGATATCTCTGAAAGTTGTCCTCTACCATTACTAGAAGGCTGACCATCGAAGAATTGATGCTTTTTTTTTTCTTTTTTGAATTTAAATTTATTTATTTTAATTGGAAGCTAATTAATTTACAATATTGTATTGGCTTTGCAATACATCAGCATGAATCTGCCACGGGTGTACACGTGTTCCCCATCCAGAAACCCCCTCCCACCTACCTCCCCATACCATCCCTCTGGGTCATCCCAGTCCACCAGCCCCAAGCATCGTGTATCCTGCATTGAACCTGAACTGGTGATTTGTTTCATATATGATATTATACATGCCATTCAATGCCATTCTACCAAATTATCCCACCCTTGCCCTCTCCCACAGAGTCCGAAAGACTGTTCTATACATCTGTGTATCTTTTGCTGTCTCACATACAGGGTTATCGTTACCATCTTTCTAAATTCCATATATATGCATTAGTATACTGTATTGGTATTTTTCTTTCTGGCTTACTTCACTCTGTACAATAGACTCCAGTTTCATCCACCTCATTAGAACTGATTCAGATGTATTCTTTTTAATAGCTGAGTAATACTCCATTGTGTATATGTACCACAACTTTCTTATCCATTCATCTGCTGATGGACATCTAGGTTGCTTCCATGTCCTGGCTATTATAAACAATGCTGCGATGAACATTGGGGTACATGTGTCTCTTTCAATTCTGGTTTCCTTGGTGTGTATGGCCAGCAGAGGGATTGCTGGGTCATAAGGCAGTTCTATTTGTAGTTTTTTTAAGGAATCTCCACACTCTTCTCCATAGTGGCTGTACTAGTTTGCATTTCACCAACAGTGTAAAAGTGTTCCCTTTTCTCCACACCCTCTCCAGCATTTATTGCTTGTAGACTTTTGGATCACAGCCATTCTGACTGGTGTGATGTGGTACCTCATTGTGGTTTTGATTTGCATTTCTCTGATAATGAGTGATGTTGAGCATCTTCTCATGTGTTTGTTAGCTATCTGTATGTCTCCTTTGGAGAAATGTCTGTTTAGTTCTTTGGCCCATTTTTTGATTGGGTCATTTATTTTTCTGGAATTGAGCTGCAGGAGTTGCTTGTATATTTTTTAGATTAGTTGTTTGTTAGTTGTTTCATTTGCTATTATTTTCTCCCATTCTGAAGGCTGTGTTTTTACCTTGCTTATAGTTTCCTTTGTTGTGCAGAAGTTTTTAAGTTTAATTAGGCCCCATTTGTTTATTTTTGCTTTTATTTCCAATATTCTGGGAGGTGGGCCATAGAGGATCCTGCTGTGATTTATGTCAGAGAGTGTTTTGCCTATGTTCTCCTCTAGGAGTTTTATAGTTTCTCGTCTTACATTTAGATCTTTAAGCCATTTTGAGTTTATTTTTGTGTATGATGTTAGAAAGTGATCTAGTTTCATTCTTTTACAAGTGGTTGACTAGTTTTCCCAGCACCACTTGTTAAAGAGATTGTCTTTCCTCCATTGTATATTCCTGCCTCCTTTGTCAAAGATAAGGTGTCCATAGGTGCATGGATTTATCTCTGGGCTTTCTATTTTGTTCCTTTGATCTATATTTCTGTCTTTGTGCCAGTACCATACTGTCTTGATGACTGTGGCTTTATAGTAGAGCCTGAAGTCGGGCAGTTGATTCCTCCAGTCCCATTCTTCTTTCTCAAGATTGCTTTGGCTATTTGAGTTTTTTTGTATTTCAATTCAAATTGTGAAATTATTTGTTCTAGCTCTGTGAAAAATATCGCTGGTAGCTTGATAGGGATTGCATTGAATCTGTAGATTGCTTTGGGTAGTATACTCATTTTCACTGTATTGATTCTTCTGATCCATGAACATGGTATATTTCTCCATCTATTAGTGTCCTCTTTGATTTCTTTCACCAGCGTTTTATAGTTTTCTATATATAGGTCTTTAGTTTCTTTAGGTAGATATATTCCTAAGTATTTTATTCTTTTCGTTGCAATGGTGAATGGAATTGTTTCCTTAATTTCTCTATTTCCTCATTATTAGTGTATGGGAATGGAAGGGGTTTCTGTGTGTTGATTTTATATCCTGAAACTTTACTATATTCATTGATTAGCTCTAGTAATTTTATGGTGGAGTCTTTAGGGTTTTCTGTGTAGAGGATCATGTCATCTGGAGACAAGGATTGAGAAGATGCAAAAAAGTTTTAACCAGGACCTAGAAGAAATAAAAAAGAGTGAATATATAATGAATAATGCAATAAATGAGATCAAAAACACTCTGGAGGCAACAAACAATAGAATAACAGAGGCAGAAGATAGGATTAGTGAAGGAGAAGATAGAATGGTAGAAATAAATGAATCAGAGAGGAAAAAGAAAAATGAATTAAAAGAAATGAGGACAATCTCAGAGACCTAAAGGAGAATATTAAACACCCCAACATTTGAATCATAGAAGAAGACAAAAAGAAAGACCATGAGAAAATACTTGAGGAGATAATAGTTGAAAACTTCCTTAAAATGGGGAGGGAAATAATCACCCAAGGCCAAGAATGGATGCTTTTGAACTGTGGTGTCAGAGAAAACTCTTGAGGGTCCCTTGGACTGCAGGGAGATCAAACTAGTCAATCATAAAGGAAGTCAGTCATGAATATTCATTGGAAGGACTGGTGCTGAAGCTAAAGCTCCAATACTTTGGCCACCTGATGCAAAGAACTGACTCATTGGAAAAGATCTTGATGCTGGGAAGTACTGAAGGCAGGAGGGGAAGGGGACAACAGAGGATGAGTTGGTTGTATGGGATCACAGACTCAATGGACATGAGTTTGAGCAAGCTCTGGGAGATGGCAAAGGACAGAAGCCTGACATGTTATGGTCCATGGTGTCACAAAGAGTAGGACACGACTGAGCAACTGAACAATAACACAAAAACCATTACTAGGTGCTAAAGAGCAGGGACTTTTTTGACAACCAAAAAAAAAAAAAAAAAAAAACCCTCAGGTCACCAATGGCACATGAGCAACATATACACTTCTGAATTCTTAAATCTTTCCTCCAAAGAAGACTTTGCTTGTGTATTTGAGCATAGTGAGACACAGGCCAGTTTTGCTAAAACCTTTCATAGTCTCCCTGTCTGGTAAGTCCTCTTACTGGAGAACCTAAAGAATGGGGAAGTGTTTTGGTAATCTGTGCCATGAAGTTTGAAAACCACCAAATATCAAGGAAAATTTTGTGTTCAGTTCCTTTTCTGGTGTAATGTTAAATTGTATAGATTATTAATGCATGTCCACTGAACATAACCCTGGTTTTGTGATATAACTGCTTAGATTTTATTGGTGATATTAGATTAGTGGTTGCATTAAACAGCTAAATTTCCATTGTGATTATTAATTGAAAAAAAAAAGAATGGGGAAGTGTTTTCTCCACGGTGCATGGGAGGGTCTAAAAATTGCATAGAAAACCTTCAGTGCAGGAAACTTGCATCTCATTTTCCCCATCATACTATGGCACTAGAAAAGACTAATCTGATTACCCTTCTGTGACTAGAATGGTTAAATTTCCAAATAAAAACATACAAACCACTAGGTATAAAATATGGGTATGTTGTACAATGCAGGGAGTATACAGCCAATACTTTATAACTAATAAATGGAGAACAATCCTGAAAGTTGTGAATCACTATATTGAACACACGTGGCTTACATAATATTGTACAGCAAATATGCTTCAATAAAAATAAATAAGAAATTTAAGAAAAGGGCTAGTCTTAAAGAATTTTCTAGGACACTACCTAAAAATTCAAAAAGAATAAATAACATTCCAAAGATAAAGCAGCTCAGCCAAGTACCAAGAAAATTTCCTTCCCCAAGATTAAAAACCAGATGTATAAGCCCTAACATCCAGCATTATACATACACAACATATTTGTTTTTCACTTATCAAGAGTGCTACAAACTCAAAAACAAGAAACAATTCAATGGAAATGTGACTAGGTGGCTGTCCCAGGAAGTTTCACTGACAGGCATCCTCCTGATTCTATCTTGCCTGGTGGATTCTTGTGGTTAGTGTCATGAAGGAATCTTCTCTTCTCTTGCTGTCCCCACCAGAACCATTCCTCCAAAACCCCTAGACTCTGTCAGTGTAAAACAAGATAAATACAGTTGATCTTATTCCCTTGCCCTAAACTCCAACTCATTCTCCAAATGGAATCAAGATAAACTTTTAAAAAAATGTTTAATGAATCTTTTATTTGGACTATATTCCACTACATAAAATCATAAAGCAATGAAAAAGTATTTCAAATTGTTGTTTATATATATATATATATATATATTCTCTTTAGTAGACAGTGTGGTAAAGAAGGAAATAGCAATTACCCCAAATCTCACCACTAAAAAACTGTCACCATTAAAGCATTGATAGATTTTCTAACAGTTCTGTTTTCACAAGCAATATACATAATTTTTAATCAAGATTTTGGTGTTGTTGTATTTTGAGTTTAGCATTCCATTCCATTAGGATTTCAGCTTACTGCTATATCAGAAGATTCTCTAATTTTTCAGCATTTGTTGTCTAATAATCTTTATTCATCATACCATTAACTGAAAAGTAGAGATGAATTTAGCTTTCAACAGCTAAGGAATTGCTAGTACATCATTGTACATCCTCTCCATCAAACATTTAACCAACATTAAAAATAATTTTCTTAAAGATAAACTTTTAAACACTTAAATCTGAGAGCAATCTCTGTTTTTTTAAGGCCATTCAGTGACTTGTTAATGTCCGAGAGTGAAATCTGATGTTCATTTTATTACTTACAAGGTTCCTGGGATCTGGTTCTTGGCTTTTTCTCCAGCCTTACCTTCTGCCTTTACTTCAACCCCCACCATCATCACCAAGTGAGGAATTTCTTTTTCTGCTCCCTATACCCCCATCACAGATCACCACCAAGTGAGCATTTAGCAGCTGTGACCTTGACCATTTAACTCTCCTCCCATTTCTTTTGCCTTCCAGGTCTTAATGCCCACAGGAAAATGTGATGCCTTGTCAATTACAAGTCACAAGACTAACTCAGCCTCAAATGCCATGTAGATTACAAGGTTCTCCAGTTTAGTAGAGTCAGTAAATGGAATTCCATTTTCAAACTGGAAAACCTGCTATGGGATGAACTCTCCTCCCACCAATCATAAATTCATCTGTTGGAACCCTAAACCCTAGGACCTCAAAATGTGATTGTATTTAGAGATAGGACTTTTAAAGGAGGGGTGAAGTTAAAGTAATGGCCATAATGATGGGGCCCTAATCTAATTATTATCCTATAAGAACCAGAGATTGGGATACACAGGGTAACACCAGGTAATGCACAGAGAAAGACCATGTCAGGACACAGAGAGAAGGTGGTCCTCTGCAGGCCCAGGAGAGAGGCCTCAGAAGAAATTACTCCTGCTAACACTTTGATTGATCTTGGACTTCCAGCTTCTAGAGCTGTGAGAAATAAATATCTGTTGTTGAAGCCACAGAGTCTATGGTGTTTTATTGTGGCAATCCGAGCAGACTCGTACACTATGAAAAGTTAGAAATATTTAACTTGCATTCTGGAGCTGAAAATCTATCTATATCATCATTAATTTTCCATTTTCAACTCTCTTTACCTCTAAATCTAGAAAATAAATATGAACATTAAAGAAGAACCTAATAACAAGGATTCATTCATTGGTCAACATGTACTGGGCAGGCCCTATAATGGGTGCATCATGAATGCCAATTTATTCTCCACATAACAGCCCAGGACACTTAGGACCACACAGGTTGCGTAACCAGCCCAAGATCACACCATAAGCACAAAGTTAGAGATGACATTTGAAAGTGCATCTCTGTGAGAGCTGAGTTTGGTAGGAGCAAAGGCTTGAACCCAGAAGTGTTGCTAAATCTCCAAGTCTGATCTTAAATCAGATTATTTGTCTTCCATGAGCTCAGTTTCTTCATCTGTAAAATGAGGATAGTGTGTTATTTACTTTGCAAGATTGGAGAAAGGATTAAATGAGATAATATGCAGAAGAATAAGAATGCAGTAGATATTCAAAAGTGGTCAACCCCTCTATTGTAGCTTGTCTCAGAGGCAAAGCCAAGAAAAGAATCCTTGATGCCAATATCAGCAGAAATTCCCTTGTTTCAGCAAGGCCCTTCAGTTTCAATAAAGAAAAAGCTTATATCTCTGTTGATTTATATGTGATCATTTATAAATTAAATAGGCTTTTAAGTGACTGATCTGCCTCCGTCTAAACTGGGGCCTGTGACTAGGTGCTTTGGGGATGTCTGTGCTCACCTCTAGAACAGGACAAAAGAAAATCAAGTGAAGACTGGCCCATCTCGACGAGTCAGAGCTGAGCTAACAAAGTCTAGTGCCTGTGTGAAAATATAAGGTGAACTAGAAACTCTGATTTGAATTAAAGTCTATTTGTGTTTTTTAAAAAAATCACTATTCAATCATGGTGACGAGTACTGCTCAGCTATAATACTTTCAAAAAAATAAGGAGTTTAATTGAAAAAAAAAAAAAAGAAGCACCACTCAGGAGTCAGCCACACTTAGAGTCAAAGTCACCTCCTTCAATTTTCGAGATAAGTGACCTGGGCCAAATTCCCTAACCTCCCCAAACTGGTTTTCCTCATCTGTAAAATAACCACAATAATAATTGCCTCATGGTCTGGTTGTAAATAATAAATGCAATTATATATGTATAGTGCTTCATGATAATAGCATTTACATAACACTTGCTATGTGTCAGTCATTGGCTTAAGCACTTGACTTATATTTATTCAATTTGGTATAGTCTTCATAACAATTTTTTGGAATAAGTACTATCATCAGCTTCATTTTACTGAGGAGGAAGCTGAGATTCAGAGAAGTTAAGTCACTTGCCCAAGGTCACACAGGAGTAGTTGGTGGAGCTGGATTCCAGAGGCTGTACATTTAGCCTTTATGGAATGCCTGCCTCTGA
This sequence comes from Budorcas taxicolor, assembly GCF_023091745.1. NCBI lineage: Eukaryota > Metazoa > Chordata > Mammalia > Artiodactyla > Bovidae > Budorcas > Budorcas taxicolor. The sequence goes on along the minus strand of NC_068917.1, from coordinate 9,926,990 downwards.
GTAAATACTTAATACTTCAGTTCAGTTGCTCAGTCATGTCCAACTCTTTGTGACCCCATGGACTGCAGCACGCCAGGCCTCCCTTTCCATCACCAACTCCCAGAGTTTACTCAAATTCATGTCCATTGAGTCGGTGATGCCATCCAACCATCTCAGCCTCTGTTGTCCCCTTCTCCTCCCGCCTTCAATCTTTCCCAGAATCAGGGTCTTTTTTCCAATGAGTCAGTTCTTCGCATCAGGTGGCCAAAGTATTGGAGTTTCAGCTTCAGCATCAGTCCTTCCAATGAATATTCAGGACTGATCTCCTTTAGGATGGACTGGTTGCCTCTCCTTGCAGTCCAATGGACTCTCAAGAGTCTTCTCCAACACCACAGTTCAAAAGCATCAATTCTTCAGCACTCTGTTTTCTTTATAGTCCAACTCTCACATCCATACACGACTACTAGAAAAACCCTAGCTTTGACTAGATGGACCTTTGCTGGCAAAGCAATGTCTCTGTTTTTTAATATGCTCTCTAGGTTGGTCATAACCTAATACTTACAATTGCATTAAAGAAAAACTAATCCCTTTTGACTCTTAATTTTTGTTTTTTATTTTAAGAGGACTTTGTACAACAAACTAAAGCATAACCTATCAATAGGAATGCTTTCAAGAATCATATGAATATGGTTTGTTTCAGATTTAGCCTAGTTTTAACTAAGAATTATGTTTTTAATTACATAAATTACATTGATGATAGAATCACAGTAAGTTAATGTAAATGAAATTAAATAATGTTAGGAGCACAGAAGATGAGAAATGTTTATCAAAAAGTCATAGAGGAATGGAGGATTTGTTTACTGAATAAAGAGTACCTTTTTATGATTTTCAAATATACTGTACATAATATCCTATAGTTTTAAGTGAAAATGTACCTTTCATATAAAATATAATATGATCTCAAAACATTCTTGTCCAAAGATATAACACCTATGCATTTTTTTTCCCAATCTTATGTTTAAGTTGTGTAAAAATGTAATCACAGTATATAGGAATTTTCACCATCTAATTCACATTCAGGGACTTCCCTGGTGGCTCAGAGATTAAAGCGTCTGCCTGGAATGCGGGAGACCCAGGTTCGATCCCTGGGTTGGGAAGATCCCCTGGAGAAGGAAATGGCAACCCACTCCAGTACCCTTGCCTGGAGAATCCCATGGAGGGAGGAGCCTGGTAGGCTACAGTCCATGGGGTTGCAAAGAGTCGGACACAACTGAGCGACTTCACTTCACTTAATAATTCAAATTTTCTGTCTTTTCTTGAACACATATCTTACGTTTATCTCACATATCATACTTATTATTTTTCTTCATTCAATCCTGCTGGCTCAAATGGTAAAGAATCTGCCTGCAGTGCAAGATATCTGGATTCAATCCCTGAGTACAGAAGATTCCTTTTGAGAAGGGAAAGGGAATGGCCATCTACTCTAGTATACTTGCATGGAGAACTCCATGGACAGAGAAACCTGGCAGGCTTCATTCAGTCCATGGGGTCCAAAGAATCAGACATGACTAAGCGACTAACACTAAACTACTAACATATACTAAGTACTCACTTTGGGTGGTCCTGCCCTGAATGCTCAGGACACAGCTGTCGTTGGAGACACTCAGAGACAGGAAGGTAATTATAATAAGGCGAGCGGTGTTTCCACTGTAGTTCTTCAGCTCAGTAGGAAGACGAGTGAAGAAGGTAGGAGAGGACTGTGCTCGGGTAAGCAGATACTGTACTGGTATGCCAAAGCCTGAGCCTGGGCAGTGAGGTCAGTTTTAATGGATGCAGCTTCCCAGGCTGCAAAGCGGAGCTACAAGAAAGATAAGGGGTGTGGAATGCCTCCCATGCCATGCCAAGGACTGAGATATTTTAAGGGTTTTAAACATAAGAATGTCTAAACATAATCAGATCTGTGTTTTAGGATTTTTATTGGAAGGAGTGTGGAAACTAAATTTTTTTTTAACTGGAGGATAATTGCTTTACAGTGTTGTATTAGTTTCTTCTGTACAACAATGTGAATCAGCTGTATGTATACATATATCTCCTCCCTTCTGAACCTCCCTCCCACTCCACTCCCCATCCCACCTCTCTAGGTCACTGCCGAGCACTGAGTTGAGCTCCCTGGGCTATACAGCATGTTCCCACTAGCTATCTGTTTTACACATGGTAGTGTATATATGTCAATGCCATCTGGAGGCAAAGAAATAATTCAGGAGTCTAACTGCTATTTGTATCGGAAGAGAAAGTATAAAGGGTCTGAACAAAGACAGTCACCATGGAAACTAAGGGGAAGGAAAGGGGTGGGGGTTATCAAGTGTGCTCGAACTCACAGTCTTTCCTTTCTACTAATAAAACTATTTCTCACATTTTTCTCCATCTCATGTGAACTAAAATTGTTATCAATTTATGCCAGACCTAATTTCATTGTCCCTAAAGTCTGGTAGGAACTGCTACTTACCAATAAGGGCTCTGAAAACACCGAGCTGAAGCAACTAGCTCAAGGTCACACAATCAGGGCAGGAGCAGAGAGACAAGACCCAAACCAGCTTTGTCTGAATCTGCAGCTGATGTACCCCACCCCTACCCACGCACCCACCCACCCCCTTTCTGCTTCTATTCCCCTGTTTTTCACTCGCACTGACTGGCTTTTAACCTGAATCCATCCCTGTCCTTTCTTAAAAGAATAACTCATCTGTTTACTAGTCTTTTCAACTACCGTGCAATCTCTTGCTTTCCATGTCATGTTAGTCTTAAACCTCTGCAATGTTCACCTTGTCATCATTTTTTTCCTTAAATTTCAGCATTTGGTTTCCGTGCCATCTAAATGTACTGACGCCAGGACTTCCCTGGGGGTCCAGTGGTTAAGACTTTGTGTTCCCACTGCAGGGGCATGGGTTTGATCCGTGGTCGAGGAACTAAAATCCCACAAGCCACAGGATGTGGCCAAAATATAAGTAAACATAAACACTGATAAAAAAAAAACCCATGATGAACAAAAATCAAATTTAAAAAGCAAATATACTGACACCAATTATTGTCTGGAAAATTTTAAAGTATTTCTTCATCCTTCTTTCCCTGTGCTTATCAGAGTACTTTGCATTAGTAATAACTCCTTTATTCCCTGAAACTCTTTTCCCATATGCTTTTCCACCATGTCCCTGTGTCACTCCAGCGGCTCCCTCTCTGGCTCTTATGTTAGTTCTTTCCTGATAAAGAAAAGCATTTCCTTTCTGCTATGTTCTGTACGTGCTTCTAGAGGTTTGGGTTTTCCTTTGCTTCCTTTTAATTTTTTTTAATCCTCTGCTGTTCTCTTTCTATATAAAGACCTCTGTTTCAGTGGTGTGCTGACAACATATACTTCACACAACCTCCCCATACGTGCCTGCGTGCCAGTTACCTCACCTGCTGCCTCTTGGGAGCAACAAAGAAGTACACAAAGGATTCATCCCTGTTGTGTAAGCTTTCTGCCTGACCTCTGTCTCCCCAAGTACTTGGATTTCTTTGATCATGAAAATAAATGCCAGGCAGGTATTCAGTTTACAGAACTAGAACTAAAGCCTGCAGATGATAACAGGAAAGAGAGAAAGACAAAGTCAGCGGAATACCCCCAACTGAATGCATCTTAGTGCAACAGCTCCAGCTCAAGTTCCTGGAGGACCAGGAACCTCTGTCCCATACTTAACTGGAAGCCTCCAGAACTAGTATGACTCAACCAGCAAACATTCCATTGAACCTGCGCCTCACCAGGCTGACAGCGAGGCTGGAAGCCCAGTGCAGTCAGTGATGACAGTTCTTGCTAGGCACTCTCAGAGTGACCCAGAATTGACACTGATCTGAAACCCGGGTGTCAACAAGACTCCTAAAAGTTCCAGCCTTGAAAGACAGGATCCATGGGTTTCTGTCCAGAGCACAGTGCACTTTAAAGCACAATTCAGTAAGAAAAAAAAAAAAAGGAAAGAAAGAAAGAAACCTAAAAACGGTGTTAGTCACCTCTGCTCCCTCCATCCCCACTTCGATGTCCATGAGATAAGAATTAAAAACTTAGATCAAGACAAAAGGGCAGCCCCTAAAATTGTGCTTTACTGTTTTTGTTTTTGTTTTGTTTTGTTTCTTCTTTTTCTGTTATTTGGAGGGTGGGGGTGTGGGGGGAGAGTGGGGTGAGGGAGGAAGACCTGGGCACAGAGGAGGATTCCAAGCTCTTCAGCTTCTCCTCTGCCCTCCTTTTATGGGGTGGTCTTCAGCGCACGGAAGGGATCTCTTCTTGGGGAGTAACCTTTCTGCGTGCTCTTTAACCAGCCAGCCTGCGTCCAAATCATCATCTCCCCAGCTAGCTTAGGTTACAAGCTCCACAGAGGCAGAGATGTTTATTTACCGTATGTCTCATGCCCTAGTGCAGGGGGAGGCTCCTAGGTTCGGCTAAGAATCAGGAAGGCAAAGGTCGCCGGGCCGGAGCGCTCAGGGCCAGGTGACACAGTCCTGGGTGCCGGCGCTGCTTGACAGCTTCATCCCCGCCCACTGGCAGGCGAGCGCGGCCCGGCCACACATGCGCGCGCGCAGGGTCCTTAAAAGCCGCGGGCGCGCGGAGACGCCGAGCTCGCCCACCGAGCGCAGGCGGCGACATGCACGTGAACGGCAAAGTGGCGCTGGTGACTGGCGCGGCCCAGGGCATCGGCCGAGCCTCCGCCGAGGCGCTGCTGCTCAAGGGCGCCAAGGTAAGCGCGGCGAGGCGCACGGCCCACCCGAGACCCGCTCTCCAGTCGAGGCCCCGGGGAGTGAGCGACCCAGGCTGCGCCCCCGGTGCTCTCCTTGCCGCCTCCAGAGCTGTCCAGGCTGGCGCACTCCAGCGGACTTCGAATGCGCTGACAGAGAACCCGATCTGTAAACTGCCCGATCTCAGGTCCAAACGAGGAGCTTCCTGTTGTCTCTGTATTGTCGGTCTGTCTGCCTGTTTTACCAGGCGCGAAGGATCTCGATTCCTCTCCTTTTGTCCGTAGGTAGCGCTGGTCGATTGGAATGTCGAAGCAGGTGTCAAGTGTAAAGCTGCCCTGGATGAGAAGTTTGAACCTCAGAAGACTCTGTTTATTCAGTGCGATGTGGCCGATCAGGAACAACTGAGAGGTAAGCGAGGGGAAAATCAATCCATCAGCGCGGAGCGCGCTTTGAGCAAGTAGCAACCTGAAGGCAGCCTGCGCCAGAGAGCTAGCTTGGGGTGGCGGCGGGGCTACCTCCTGCAGAGCAACTACCTCAGAGCTCCAAGAGACAGCCGACTGCTACCTGACATCCCAATAGACATAAAAAAAAACTAAGGAGAGATATCTGACATCCCGATAGACATACAAAAACTAAGGAGGAAGAAAAGCCAAGCATGTTTGAGAAATCCTTTTCTTTTAGTCATTTGGCAGCACATAATGTAATCAAAATTCCTTGGTGTATTCCAAGATAGTGCTGCTTCAGTAGTTATTAAATGATTGAACTTGCAAATGGAACTTAGAAAGATAAAGTAGGCTAGGGGATTACGGCAGACTACTTCTCCCAGAAAGCTGGAAGACGGCAGAATCCAATGGCAGTCAAATGTGGCAATGTTTCTCCTTGGAACATGCTAGAATGCAAGGTCAAGGGTTGTCATCACAGCTGTGCTGGATGCTTTTGACCAGATGGTCTCCCTGATTTTTCCCCTATGAAATGCTTTAAAAACAGTAATAGTTGTATTGCAGAAGAAAAGTTCCTGTCAGATTTTCCTCAATGCTTTCCTGTTTCTGTCTGCTCGCTTGACAGACGGATCTACTTGACCAGTCCAGAGACAGTATTGGTGTAGACAAAAAAACAGATTTGGTCATTTAGAAGTCCAACAGATCAGTATGAGAAAATACATGTATTTCGAGGAAAAATGAGAAAATAGAACATTTGTATTTCACAAAGTTTTTTTTTTTTGAAAGACTAAGTGAAAAAAATTGCTAGGCACATCTTTAACGGATCAAAAAACTTTCATGAAAGTCATTTTAGTACTTCTTAACATGGATGAGTCTGTGTGTGATTTTTTTTTTTTTAATGTTGGAGTGTTCTGTGAAAGAGTGAAAATGGAGTGGTATGTTAGAAGGAAACAAATTGTTCAGGGAAATTGTTTCAAAGGAAATTATGTAATTAAACTGAAAATTTTATAAAGATCCATAACATGGATTATAAGTGTGAGCAGAAGAGACCTGTAAACACAGTGCCAGAGCTATGTATTTTGCCAGAGGATAAAGTTTTGCTGATTGCACAGGGTATTTTTCTTCAAGGGTAAAGTCATGTCAAATCCCAACAGCCACGATGATAGAATAGGGAACAGTATAGGTCATCTGAAAGCTATTTCTGTCTGAATTTATGTAGTTTTTCACATGACATTTAACCTTAATTGTTTTGCTTCCCAGTATTAAAATTAGTACCTTGGCTGTAAACACGTTCCTTAAGGATAACTGATTGTGGAGGAGGAAACCAGACACATAATGAGTGGCCAGGAGAAGCCATGATGGTCAATGAGAAAGCCACATGTTTTCTGGACATCAGTGTTTATTTGCATTTTAGGGAAACTTGGCATTGACTCTTCCAGTTTCAGGATTTAGTGTGGCCTACAACTTTTAAAACTATGTAGACACGTGGCCCAAGAGACATCATTGAAATCATAAAAATACAGAGGTGAAAAAGTTCTTGGAGATGACCTACAGATGAAAAAAAAAAAGCAACAGGAAGAGTTTAGGCAAATTATAAAGGATGCCACAGCGTTTAAATGTCAGCAAAACCTAGATTGTAAGTTGCTTGAGCCCAAAAGTGAGACGCCATTAGTATTTGACAACCTAATTTCCTGTAAGGTGGTTGTGGAGTTCTGAAGAGTGTGTGCATACCTGCTAAGTCACTTAAGTCATGTCCAGCTCTTTGTGACCCTGTGGACGGTAGCCCTCCAGGCTCCTCTGTCCATGGGATTCTCCAGGCAAGAATGCTGAAGTGTGCTGTCATGCCCGTCTCCCCATCGAATCCGCATCTCTTGTGCCTCCTGTATTTACAGGCAGGTTCTTTACCACTAGCACCACCTGGGAAGCCCACTAGGTACTAGATGCACTGAAAAGGTCATAATGGATCTGAATACACAAGTGTTTAATATGACACCTTCTGAAGATAATATGGCTTATTTTTAAAAGGATGTTTGTCATAGGCTAAGCCACAGAACTTTAGTAACTTCTCAGGGACAGAGATGCTGGCTGCCCAAACTGACTTCCAAGAGCACTTAGCACAGGGTGCTCAGCTCTCTAAAATTTACCCCATTGAGGTACTGCTTACAGAACTTTAATGTGCATACAAATTGTCTATAGATCTTACTAAGGTTAAGATTCTGATTCCGTAGGTCTGTGGTGACCACTGATTCTGCATTTTTGACAGGTTCCCAGGTAATTCTGATTGATGGTGCTGGCTTCCAAACCACACTGAGAAGCAAAGCAATAAGCCACAGTCTAAGACTGTAATTTTCACCAGAAGACTGCATAAGTTAAAACATCATTTCAGGGCATACACTGTGATAAATGTGTCTGGGCAAAGTAAGAACGGATCTATAACGTCTTCTTTTTTTACTAGATACTTTTAGGAAAGTTGTAGACCACTTTGGAAAGCTGGACATCTTGGTCAATAATGCTGGAGTGAATAATGAGAAAAACTGGGAAAAAACTCTGCAGATTAATTTGGTAAGCTGTCTAAACCATGTTCATCCTCTACAATTATTTCATAAAAGGATGTCTTAAAAGGAAAAAAGAGTTTTTTTCATGGAAACAATATAATGACCTACAATTTAGAAAAAGAGAATTTACAAAAAGCTAGGGGAAAAAGCACTTCCTTTCACAAATAGGAAGACATTTGAGATTTTCAATTATGAAAATAAATCTGTCTTAAAATATTAAAGGACATAGGAAAAAAACATCATTTATTGAATAACTTAATAGTTGTCAAGCTATGATCTTCAGCCAAACTAGCCTGCCACCTGTTTTTGTATGACCTACAAGCTACAAATGGGCTTTACATGTTTTAATAGTTGAAAAAATAGTATGAAAAGAAGAAAAAAATAAAATGTATAAATATATGAAATTCCAATTTCAGTGTCTGTAAAGCCTTATTGGCACACAGCCAAGGTCTTTTATTTACATGTTGTCTCTGGCTACTTTTCTGCTACAACAATAGAGCTGCATAATTGTGACAGTGGTCCTGTGATACACAATGCCTAAAATGTTTACCATTTGAATTTTTTCAGAAAAAAATCTTTCCAATTTCTGCCTTACATTATTTATTTAAAAACTAAATTTAGTTCCAGGACTACAATAGAAAACAAGGCTAAAGTGACCATTGTACTTTGTAATAATTAAGATTTTTATTATTAATGTCAGCGTATGCGTGTGTGTGTGCATATACGTGTGTCATTTCTACAATGTTTCTGATTATTTAATTCTTTCTTGAATTGTGAAAATGTAGAATTAGGAAATAAAATTTGTTTTCTGCATTGTATTACAAGCTTACTGATTATCCCATTTTATAAACACATGACATAAACCATTGGGGTTTAGAAATACTGAAACTTTAGCTAAAGCCAGATGTCAGAGCTGGGCTGGGCATGGGGTCACCATGCCCTTGGTAATTTCTTTTATTTGGTAATCTTTTTTATTAGTCTTGCAAAGCAAGCATGTGTAAAGTGCAGAGGGGCTACGGTGTGTATATAAACACATAGGGAGTGCTCCCTACTTCACCATATCCAACTTCTTAAAAACAAGTACCATGTGATGTTTTTCCTTGTTCTTCTCTCAGTAATCAACACGATGTCCTGAAGACAGTGCTTAGTCAATAAATATTTTACTTGAACTGACATTCTCATGAGTAGTGACTTAACTGTAACCACTTGATAGAATTGATGGGAATTACCCTAACTCGCAAAAGAAGGTCATCTGTGAGCACTACTTTTTTTAAGGTACAGAGTTGCACCCCAAGCTTGACAGAGACCTAAAATCCTTCGACCCAGATCAAAAGGTACTATTTTAAAATGCAAACACCCTCCTTCTAGTTCTATCTAAAATTTGTCTCAAGCATTCCTGGGTATCGTATTTCAAAATAACTTTAAAAGGTATTTGTCAAGTGTCTCTCAAAATGTTTCTGATGTGTGTGTGTATGTTTAGAGACCTCACAACTGCTGTTTCTGAGTTGAGACAACTCTTTGATTTTCTTCTACTTTATACAAATAGTATAGATAAGTAAAATGAAATATTTTCATTCTGTGAACCGTAGTTACATCTCTTGGCTAAATCGTACTTTATTACTGTATATCAATGTCTAATGCCATTGACTTTGCTTAGTTACACCTCATTTAATTTTATATTCCTGTCTCTGTTATGAATGATAAGATCTTATCATTTTCTGAAAATATTTCTATTTGATTTGGCTGTCAGTTATTCCTTTGCTTACTTTTTATCTCCTTCATTTTTCTGTGTCTGAATATGTAGTTATATCTCAAATGACAATTGTCAATTTGCCTACCTCTTTCAGTCATCCTGTCAGTTTTAATTCTGCATAAATGGCTGGTGATCATAATTTATCGACTGTTGACTCTTTAAAGTTGTAACCCTATTGCAACCTGGGATTTTTTATTTGTTTTCTATTTCCAGATATAAAACTGGCATCCATGTTTTCTTTTGATTCTCATTTACCTAGGCATACTTTTTTGTTTCTTTATTTTGAAAATGAAAATAACCTTTTATGTTAATTTTATCTCTTGCTAACAGTATAATGTAAAATCTTATTTTTCAAATCACATCCTAGAACTTTTTATATTTGTGAATTTAAGCCACTCATATTTATTTTTACTCTTCTGTTAGGATTTATTCCTTTTGCTTTAGTTCATACTTCATGTTCGCTAAATTTTCTTTTTGTCTATGTTCTGTTTCCATGCTTATCTTAAATTCCATTGGATAGCCTTAATTTTCTTTGGCTGGTAAGAAAATAGTACATTTTATGCATGCTTTTTGGTGGTTATCCCTGACTGATTATGAACCATACTTCAGTATATCCTTTGGTTGCCAGACTTAAAAAAATATTGTTTTTGAACATGCAACCAATTGGAAACTTCAGGAATTTAAAGAAGATATATTTTTATGAACTTATGCCACTCTCTGAAACCACATAAACTGACCAGATTTTTTTACTTGAGCTATACTAATAAAAAAAATTACACAACAGTTCTTTCCCTTGTGTATCACTATTATTTTCGTTTCATCAGTAAAACTCCAGATATTTTATAGATAGAGGTCCCTAGGATGTAAGTTTTCCATATTCAGTTCATTCATAATGGGTAACTACTGTGTCTTTTCTCTGAGAAATCAGCTGTCAGAAAACATGTGCAATGATTAGAGTTAATATAAAGAAACATGAAAATAGCGAAGAGAGATCACAGAGGGAATAGGTTGGAGTCTAGTGATCTGTTTTCATCCAGCAGAGCGGGCATGTTTGCTTTATTTTAATAAATACACAGGTGAATAAACATCTGCTCCAAGCTGGGAAGTTCTTGCATTATCTTCAAATAGAGAATTCTGGAAGATGGGAATTTTATTTGTCCCCTTTGGTTATAGCTCACTCTCCAGGATTCTTCCTCACTGAAACTCAACTGGCCTTTACTTTGCTTTGAACTCTGCTGACAGAGGCCACTCCTTAGCTTAACTCTAGAGACTGATGACATTTGTTTAATGTTACAGAAAGAGAACAAGCTATAACCTTTGTCACCCATATATAACTTAAAAACAAGTTCCTTCACTGCTACCTACAATACTCATTGCAAGAGTAGATTAGAGTCTGACTAATCATTGTCCTCCAACTGGATTACCTCTGGTAGTAGAATGCAAATATTTGTGTGTGGTTTGTGTATAGTGTTTTTTTTCAATTCTGCCCTGGATATAATTTGCTTCCTTGAATTATACAATTTCGTGTCTGGTCTTTTCCATGTTTTTCCATGTTCTTGTCCATGTCAGAGAGTCACCAGTTAGTTAAAGAACCTCACCACATATCATTCCCTCTTCTGAAAGCTTATATAACATAACTTATCCTCATAGGGCTTATCGGTTTTTGAAATTTTGTTAGAATTATTTTGATACGTGTACAACTTATGCTTATATGCTGTAAGTTCTTTCAATGCAGAACATTTTTGTTTTGCATGCTTAGTAGATGTTCAATTAAAATGTATTAGAAAAATAAACTGCTATCCTGTGATATTTTGCAGACATGGATATTCGTTTTAGTGTTTCAGTACAATGTTTGGATGGTTTCCTATTACATCAGTGTTGCAAACGGTATCGTCTATCCTTCCACTTTTTTTCCTTACCAAATTTATCCCTTCTTTATTCTTCAGACAGTGGTTCTCACCGTGTGTCCCACACAAGAGCTCCAGTAAACCTCTTCCCAGTCTTTTTTTCCCATTAGACTTCTCTGTTCTTCCTTTTCAGTCTGAAATCAGCCACAGGAGCCTTATTTGTAGCTGCTCAGACTCACAAGGAACATTCAGGAAAGAAATACTTTTTACATAACTCTCGGTTGGTCTGGCCATTGAGCAGAGGTAGACTTAACTTTGAATACTGATAAAGTTATTTGGTAATGTATTTATTTCACTACTTGAAACTTTAATAAACCAAAATAACTCATTCACACTCGGGTGGGACTTACGACCTAATTTGGACATATGACTAACTTGTATTGACTCCATTAGTATATTCAAATAAAAATTAAATAAAATTGATGGCTATCACTGGGGATTCTTTAAAAGGATTTGTTCTGTACCTGAATTTAAAATTCATGAACTTTTGGGACTTCCCTGATGGTCCTATAGGTAAGCATCCATGCTCCCAATGCAGGGGGCCCGAGTTTGATCCCTGGTCAGGGAACTGGAGCCCACATGCCATAACTAAGACCCAGCACAGCCGAAGAAATAAATAAAAGTAAAATAAATAAAATATTTTTTTAAAGTTTATGAATTTTTATTTCATTTTTCTGATTTTGTATTTCCCAGATTGGAAAAAGATGAAAATAATCCTTTTACCTCTAAGGTTGGTTAAGCTTCAATAAAGCATAATTTGTATGAAGTCACATTGTCTTCATTCCCACCATCCCATTTCTAAATGAGGTAGACTTTTCTGCTCTACTCTGCCTCTAATGAAGAGTTGAGGAAACAGATAGAAACACTGTTGTCAAGCATACTCCTTTTTCTTGGCTCCCAAGCATGCTGATTACAACTTAAATTAATAACTACTTTCTGTTATTGCAACTCTATCATACCTAAAGACCCTATAGAACTATTTTAGTTAGTTAGGCAAGGCTTCCTGAATTATAAGTAGCTTCTGCAAGGGGGAACACAATCATATTTACCCCCTAAATAAGCAGAAATGTTGAAAGATTGAACATGGAAGAAAAAAAAGATGAAAATAGATTTCAGAAAAAAAAATGATCATCTCTATTAGTATCCCTTGAAAACTGACTGGAGGAAAAACAAGATCCTAAAAGGTAGAGTTTTATGATTATATGACAGAATTTTTTATAATTGCTTTAGTTACTATGTAGCACAAGAATCATAAATAAACTGAAAGCAACTCCAGAGTGGAGGGAAATGGGATAAAGGAAATAACAGATTAGAAAATTTCAGTAGTAAACACACACACACACACAAATATAAATAGAACATATATACATATATGTGTGTGTATGGTGCTCTGTTGTGTCTGACTCTTTGTGACTCCGTGGTTCCTCTGTCTAGGGAATTCTCCAGACAAGAATACTGGAGTGGGTACCCATTTTCATCTCCAGGGATCTTCCCAACCTGGCAATCAAACCCAGGTCTCCTGCATTGCAGACAGATTCTTCTTTACTGTCTGAGCCACCAGGGAAGCCCATGCTCTCCTCCATGGGATCTTCCTAAGCCAGGGATTAAACCCATGTCTCCTGGTACTTCTGCGTTGTGTTTTTTTTTTTTCTGCTGAGCCCCCAGAGAAGCCTGTCTATACATATTTGTGTGTATAATAGAAGACATGATGCTTAATGAGAGGAGCTAAGTTCATTTATGCATTTATCTTTATTACTAGAGAATCATTTCCAGGATAGGGGAATTTATGAGAGTGATTTTTAAGTTACAGAATGCCTTAATTCATGAAAAAAACTACTTTAAGATTTGGAATACTAAACAATTGTAATTTCAGTATACATATAAAAATTCTCTCATAACCAAAAATATTGAGTAAGCCTGTGTTCATTAGATTATTTTGTCAATAGTCAAGTTTTTATTTATTCTCACTATGTAAAATTAGGGCTTCCCTGGTGGCTCAGTCGGTAAAGAATCCACCTGCAATGCTGGAGACCTGGGTTCGATCCCTGGGTTGGGAAGATCCTGTGGAGGGCATGGCAACCCACTCCAGTATTCTTGCCTGGAGAATTCCCATGGACAGAGAACCAGGCTGGCTGCAGTCCATGGGCTTGCAAAGAGTCGGACACAACTGAGTGACTAACCACACGTAAAATTAGACCTTGAATTTTCCTTAATATATGATCTGGGATGTGGAAGAGATTGTCATAGTAAAGGAAAAGAGGTGAAAATATCATATATGTTCAGCTAAAACATTAGAGATTTTTTCTTGTAGATTTATTTGAAGAATACTTTCATTTGAAAAAGTACTCAATTCTTAACCTGATAATAGATAGCACGACAATTATTTTTCCTCCTCAATCAAAAAAAAAAAGCAGGAAATAAATATAGCTTTTAAAAAAATTGGAAACATTCCTCAATCTTCTATCTGGCTGTATCATGTAGATGTTGAAAACCCAAAACAGGTGTCAGCAAAGCTGTAAATACCTGAGAATAAAGGAGTAGTGCCAATACGCATAAACAGAAATCCTGTTCAGACATGCCAGAGACCTGGACAGAAACACACAGAATCTGACTTCAGTAATTCCAGTCATGTACATTTTTTAATCCTTCTTATATAAACCACTGAAGGTGTTTTTTTTTCTCTTTAAAAGGGAATCATGTGCAAGTTTTATTCATTCTCCCTGAGTTTGCTTAATATCACACTGATACATGGCTTGAATCTTCAGTTTACTTCTTTGTGTTAAAACTACTGTTAGGTATAGAGGCAACTCTGAATGCTTGTCAAGAAAACTCCAAAAGGAATTTTTAAAATAAAAAGAAGGTAACCATCAATATATGCCCTCAGGTTCAGACTCGTTATCTCATTCTCTGTTATATTGTTTTCTTCCCAGTATTGTAAAAAATGAAAGTCATAAGAATTAAGATGTCAAAAGGAAATTTTCTATTAAAAGTCTGAGTTGGAAGGGAGAGGCGTTCTTAATTCTAAAAGGGAATGCTGCTACTGCTGCTGCTGCTGCTGCTAAGTTGCGTCAGTCCTGTCCGACTCTGTGCGACCCCACAGACAGCAGCCCACCGGGCTCCCCCGTCCCTGGGATTCTCCAGGCAAGAACACTGGAGTGGGTTGCCATTTCCTTCTCCAATGCATGAAAGTGAAAAGTGAAAGGGAAGTCGCTCAGTCATGTCTGACTCAGTGACCCCATGGACTGCAGCCTACCAGGCTCCTCCGTCCATGGGATTTTTCAGGCAAGAGTACTGGAGTGGGGTGCCATCGCCTTCTCCGAAAAGGGAATGTACGGTTTCAAATACGTTGCATGTCACAAGTTGCTTTTGATAGTGGTTAGTTCTTATTTATTTACTTTTGCTTGCGCTGGGTTTTTGTTGCTGCACTCAGGCTTTCTCTAGTTGTGGAGAGCAGGGGCTATCTCAGGTTACAATGCACAGGCTTCTCTTGTCATGGAGCACAGGTTCAGTAGTTGTGGCACATGGGTTTAGTTGCTCTGTGGCGTGTGGGATCTTTCAGGACCAGGAGTCAGACCAGTGTCTTCTGCACTACAAGGCAGATTCTTAACCACTGGACCACCATAGAAGTGCCAATTCATTCTTAAGTGTTAGAATAATACCGAAAAGGTGCCTATATGTGGGTGTCAGTAATAAAACAGAATTAGCTATCAAAAAGGTAGCTGGAAGAATGATGAACAAAATTAAGTGGTTTAATTACTGAAGACCATGTGTCCAGGGAACAATAATCCCCCACTCAGTCTAGGTGAAACAGCTATGTGATCTCACAGGACACTGAGTTCGGGGCTGCTTGATGCTGCGGCTCTGTGATATCATCAGGACAGTCCCTGTCATCTTTCCCACCTGCCGTCCTTCATGGTGGTTCCCTCTTAACGAAGCTATCTCTATAACTTCATTCCACAATTGTTGCTCAGTCACTCAGTCATGTCCAGCTCTTTGCCACCTCGTGGACTACAGCATGGCAGGCTTCCCTGTCTGTCACCAACTTCCAGAGTTTGCTCAAACTCATGTTCATTGAGTCGGTGATGCCATCCAATCATCTCATCTTCTGTCACTCCCTTCTCCTCCTGCCTACAGTCTTCCCCAGCATCAGGATTTTTTCCAACTAGCTGGTTCTTTGCATCAAGTGGCCAAAGTATTGGAGCTTCAGCTTCAGCATCAGTCCTTCCGATGAGTATTCAGAACTGATTTTCGTTAGGACTAACTGGTTTGATCTCTTTTCAATCCAAGGGATTCTCAAGAGTCTTCTCCAACACCACAGTTCAAAAGCATCAATTCTTCAGTACTCAGCCTTCTTTATGTTCCAACTCTCACATCCATACGTGACTACTGGAAAAGGTCAGTTTTCATTCTAATCCCAAAGAAAGGCAATGCCAAATAATGTTCAAACTACCACACAATTGCACTCATTTCACATGCTAGCAAAGTAAGGCTCAAAATTCTCCAAGCCAGGCTTCAATAGTACGTAAACCATGAACTTCCAGATGTTCAAGCTGGATTTAGAAAAGGCAGAGAAACCAGAGATCAAACTGCCAACATCCGTTGGATCATAGAAAAAGCAAGAGAGTTCCAGAAAAACATCTACTTCTGCTTTATTGACTATGCCAAAGCCTTTGACTGTGTGGATCACAATAAACTGTGGAAAATTCTGAAAGAGATGGGAATACCAGAACACCTGACCTGTCTCTTGAGAAATCTGTATGCAGGTCAACAAACAACAGTTAGAACCAAACTTGGAACAACAGACTGGTTCCAAATCGAGAAAGGAGTATGTCAAGGCTGTATATTGTCACCCTACTTATTTAACTGATATTCAGAGTACATCATGAGAAATGCCAGGCTGAATGACGCACAAGTTGGAATCAAGATTGCTGGGAGAAATATCAATAACCTCAGATATGCAGATGACACCACCCTTATGGCAGAAAGTGAAGAAGAACTAAAGAGCCTCTTGATGAAAGTGAAAGAGGAGAGTGAAAAAGTTTGCTTAAAACTCAACATTCAGAAAACTAAGATCATGGCATCTGGTCCCATCACTTCATGGGAAATAGATGGGGAAACAATGGAAGCTGTGAGAGACTTTCTTTTTGGAGGCTCCAAAACCACTGCAGATGGTGACTGCAACCATGAAATTAAAAAACACTTGCTCCTTGGAAGAAAAGCTATGACCATTCTGGATACATATTGGAAAGCAGAGACGTTACTTTGCTGACAAAGGTTCATCTAGTCAAAGCTATGGTTTTTCCAGTAGTTATGTATGGATGGAGAGTTGGACTGTAAAGAAAGCTGAGCATTGAAGAATTGATATTTTT
Source organism: Budorcas taxicolor (assembly GCF_023091745.1). Taxonomy (NCBI): domain Eukaryota; kingdom Metazoa; phylum Chordata; class Mammalia; order Artiodactyla; family Bovidae; genus Budorcas; species Budorcas taxicolor. Next base: position 9,910,229 of record NC_068917.1, on the reverse strand, counting down.
GAACTGTGGTGTTGGAGAAGACTCTTGAGAGTCCCTTGGACTGCAAGGAGATCCAACCAGTCCATCCTAAAGAAAATCAGTCCTGAATATTCTTTGGAAAGACTGATGCTGAAGCTGAAACTCCATTACTTTGGCCACCTGATGCTAAGAACTGACTCATTGGAAAGACCCCGATGCTGGGAAAGATAGAAGGCGGGAGGAGAAGGGGATGACAGGGGCTGAGATGGTTGGATGGCATCACTGACTGGATGGACATGAGTTTGAGCAAGCTCTGGGTATTGGTGATGGACAGGGAAGCCTTCTGTACTGCAGTCCACGAGGTTGCAAAGAGTCAGACATGACTGAGCAACTGAACTGAACCTTTGTTGGCAAAATAATATCTCTGCTTTTCAAAGTAATGTCCCTGCCATTCCCTGCATACAAAGCAATGAAAAGGGAGTAATGCAATCATTTGGTTTTCTTAAGAGCACTGAAAATTTTCTCTGTAGCATACTCTTTCATCACCCTCCCCAATCTGGACCCGACTTGCAGCTGACTCCTTCTCTGGTCTTACTGGCTGGGAAATGGGTCACTTTCATCTCCTAAACCAGTCACAGGCGAGGGGAATGGGATTTCTGTGACTCAATTAGATTAACCACTGTCAGCACTAAAGCAAGGGAGATCACCTTCCTTTGTATTACATGAAGAAGTAGATACAAATGCAAAAAAGAAGGAAATGAGAACTGTACAGGCAATCAAGGGTATCCACTATGATATATTCCAAGAGGCAAGAGAATGAAACACAGCAGATAGATGTAGAATACTTGGGCAAGAGAACTATGGGCTAAACAGGGTGAATAAATTTTGTATCCAGTATTTAGAAGAGAAAAAGAATATATAGAATTCTTGAAGGTGCTGTGAATTAACGAAAGTTAATAAGATACTTTTGCAATATAACATTTTTCATAAAATCTCAGAAATTGGGCAACTAAGTGAAATTTTGCGGAAATGTGATGAGCTCTACAAGTTTAGGCAAACAAAAGAGTTAATGACTAACTTAAAACAAAAACACAGCCATTTCATAACCTTTCATTGATAACTTTTGCAGGAATCTCCATCAGTGTCTGAGATAGCAATAGAAACGTTGGGGTGTGACTATATCATAAAATATAATGATTCTGTTGCTTTTCCTATTTCTGCCCCTGGACTAGGTTTCTGTGATCAGTGGAACCTACCTGGGCTTGGATTACATGAGCAAGCAAAATGGAGGTGAAGGTGGTATCATTATTAATATGTCCTCTTTAGCAGGTAAGGACAATTATGATGTCAATAATGATTTATTATTGGTCACTTGGACTACAAAAGTATCTCTTCAAAGTGCATTAATTACCAACTCAGGTTTGAGATAGCAACTAGGTTTACTTTTCTTTTTACTGGTTCTATGGGATTTTCTGTTTCATAATATCAGAAGTTTGAACTCAAAGTTTCTTTCGTTTTAAGTTGTGACTTTAAAGTTACCTAATGCACAACTGCTTTCAAGAAACATGTTGCTGTTGTTCAGTCATTAGGTCCTATCTGACTCTTTCAAACCCAAGGACTGCAGCACACCAGACTCCTCTGACCTCCACTGTCTTCCAGAGTTTGCTCTAATTCATGTCCATTGAGTCAACGAAGCTATCTAACCATTTCATTCTCTGCTGCCCCCTTCTCCCTTTGCCTTCAATCTTTTCCAGCATCAAGGTCTTTTCCAATGAGTTGTCTTTGTATCAGGTGGCCAAAGTATTAGAGTTTCAGCTTCAGCAGCAATCCTTGCAATGAAATTTCAGGGTTGATTTCCTTTAGGATCCACTGGGTTGGTCTCCTTGCAGTCCAAGGGACTCTCAAGAGTCTTCTCCAGCACAAGGTGGAGAAGATCTTTTTCTCCAGAAAAAGGTGAAAGCATGGGCAATACTTAAAAGACATATTTGATCCTAGAGAGGGCTGAAGTTTAGATTCTCTGAGACTGGAATCCTAATTCAACAGCATCAGTTCTTTGGCACTCGGCCTTTTTTATGTTATAATTCTTACATACAAACATGACTACTGACAAAGCTATAGCTTTGATTGTACATATATATTTTCCTAGCATTGCTATTTGTCAAAGGTTATTGTGAGATTCCTAAACAGTAAAGTTTGTAAAAACACCTTTGATGAACTGAAAAGGACTAAAATGAAGTTAAGGTATTGTGATGGTACTAACAGTGTATAATTTTAAAATATGGCGTATATAGTTAGTTGGGATGTGCTATAGGGGAAACCAAACTTTATCTCTTTCTTGGTGTCCCTAGCCCAGTGCGAGAATTAAATTGACATAAGATAGATCAACAGAGGAGAAAAGTATACAGGTTCTCACATGTCCACGAGAGCCCCCGTGGGAGAACGAAGATCCAAAGAAATGGTGAGACCTCAGTGTTTGTAAACTAGGTTGAATGAAGCGAGGCATTTGTGGGAAAGTAACTAAAATATATGAGGAGACTCAAGAAAGATAAGAGTTATTTTAACAAGATCTGTATAGATGTCTCTTCTTGACACCAGTCTCTGATGATAAAGTTTCCTTCCTCCTGGGACTGGGACAGCATCTTTTGCATGGAAGTTCTGTGTCCTGTTTTCAGGAAGAAAAGAGAGATTAAAGTGTTCCCTTACACCTGCTGTTTTACAAGTGCCTTTAGCTCAAAAGCCACCCTTATGCTCAGGTGACATATTTTGAGATGCCATACTCCACCTCCTTCCAGTGCTAAACTTCTTTCATAAATAGACCCAAACGGGTAGTGGCTTAAATATAGCATAAACTTGTTCACCACTCATGGATCAACCTAGGGCAAGATGCTCGCTGCAGGCAACCTTTTCTGTAGGCAACCTTTTGGGAAACCAGGCTGGCTGAAGCTGGGAGTCTGGGAAATGCAGGCTAGTTGTGTGCCTAGCCTGTACACAGTGATCAGCAGAGAGCTGATCATTCTTTCCACAATATGCCATTCAAATTGTGTTTTATTCAGGGCTATGTGACTTGTGATCAGCTGATATCATTTTGCTTGGTAGAAGCCATAAACCTTTAGGGTTTCCCAGGTGGCACAGTGGTAAAGAACCCACTGCCAATGCAGGAAACACTAGAGATGCAGGTTTGATCCCTGGGTCGGGAAGATACCCTGTAGTAAGAAATGGCAACCCACTCCAATATTCTTGCCTGGAGAATTCCATGGACAGAGGAGCCTGGTGGGCTGCAGTCCATGGGGTTACAGAGTCGAGCACAACTAAGCACAGCACAGCAGCAGCTATAATCCTTTTGGCAGGAACTTTTGGAGCAAAAGACTTCACTTTGAAAATTCTAGGAAAATCATCATGAATGGTTCTTGAATAGTTCAAGTGGAGTCATGAAATTTTATAAACCTGACCAATATTGACACCAAATCTAAACTATCTGTGTTCAAAAACAATGAGACTTTCTTCAGTCATCAGATTGGTTTCAGTTATTGTGGTAATGGCAGAATCAGTGTGCCCACTTCCTGTTCTCCACCCCTCAGCTCCAGTAACATTGCAAGCATCAGCATTAGAGGTGCCTGTGATTACATACATGTCTGAGGCTCTGCGTTTTTCTCATTCCATTGGGAATCATTGTCAGATAGTGCTTAAACCACTGTGAACTTCACCCGAGTAGAAATGTAGACATCTCCTTTCAGTTCAGTTCAGTTCAGTTGCTCAGTCATGTCCAACTCTTTGCGACCCCATGAATTGCAGCACACCAGGCCTCCCTGTCCATCACCATCTCCCGGAGTTCACTCAGACTCACGTCCATCGAGTCTGTGATGCCATCGAGCCATCTCATCCTCTGTCGTCCCCTTCTCCTCCTGCCCCCAATCCCTCCCAGCATCAGAGTCTTTTCCAATGAGTCAACTCTTCGCATGAGGTGGCCAAAGTACTGGAGTTTCAGCTTCAGCATCATTCCTTCCAAAGAAATCCCAGGGCTGATCTCCTTCAGAATGGACTAGTTGGATCTCCTTGCAGTCCAAGGGACTCTCAAGAGTCTTCTCCAACATCACAGTTCAAAAGCATCAATTCTTCACTGCTCAGCTTTCTTCACAGTCCAACTCTCACATCCATACATGACTACTGGAAAAACCATAGCCTTGACTGGATGGACCTTTGTTGGCAAAGTAATGTCTCTGCTTTTCAATATGCTATCTAGGTTGGTCATAACTTTCCTTCCAAGGAGTAAGTGTCTTTTAATTTCATGGCTGCAGTCACCATCTGCAGTGATTTTGGAGCCCAAAAAAATAAAGTCTGACACTGTTTCCACTGTTTCCCCATCTATTTCCCATGAAGCGATGGGACCAAAGGTTCTCAAAAATAAACTACCATTTCATTTTCTGGGTTGCTTCAAGACAAAAATGACATCTCTAGAGTTATTATAGATGTAGTTATATAAACTGTTCAGGGTAATCTGGTTAGTTTTCCTAATCTGACATCTACTTACAAATTATAATACTTCAAGTCCAAGAAAAAGGTGAAAGCATGGGAAATACTTAAAAGACATATTTGATCCAAGAGAGGACTGAAGTTTAGATTCTCAGAGACTGGAATCCTAAAGGGAAATTGTCAAGGCTAAATCTATACACCTTTGAAATAAAATCCTAAGAAAAATATATAAATGATTGGAAAATTAAGAAAAATGTTTAACAGTTTATTAAAATATAAACGTGGAAAAGAACCTATGGAGGCAATCAAAAGGTAATTCCGTGAATTCCCTCTTAAAGTTAAGAGGTCTCATAACACTTGGAGAACCATGAATGCCATATCGTGGGAGACCCTTGACCTTGTGTCATTGGAGGCACTGATTTTAGTCTCAAGAGGACTAGAAGCCCTCAGTGTTGAATCAATATAGGATTCTCTGGGAGAGATTCTATCGCAGAAGAGGCTCAATTTCCCCCAAGAGCATGAATAGAGAAATGCAATGTAGTACTGCCTCGTATCCAATGAAATTATTTAAACATGTAACAGCAATTAACTTTAACTGAGCACTCACCATTCGCAGGATACTCTTTTAAATACTATGGACACCTTGGGCTGTGCTTAGTCACTCAGTCGTGTCCAACTTTTTGTGACTCCATGGATGGCAGCCCACCAGGCTCCTCTGTCCATGGAGATTCTCCAGGAAAGCATACTGGAGTGGGTTGCCATGCCCTTCTCCAGGGGATCTTCCCAACCCAGGGAACCTAGGTCTCCCACATTGCAGGTGGATTCTCTACCGACTAAGCCGCCAGGGAAGTCCTTATCTCGTTTAATTTTCTCAACAGCCCTGTGCAGTAGTTTCTATAATCTCCATCTTGAAGATAAGGGAGCCTAGTCTGGAGAGCATAATAAGTATCTTGCACAACCTTACATGCAAGGAAGCTGGGGAGTTGGAGTTCTCATAACAGCAGCCCGATAGGAGATCCCCTATGCCTTAACCGCAAGATTTTCTATCTCTTCTGTCTATGAGTTTGTTAAATCTGTGTCTGTTTCCATGTCTATCTTAGCCTAACTATAAAGAAAGAGAAACTGAAGTCCTGTAACTTAATTAAGCCAGTGTGATGTCCCAGTATATTCAGGACTCCTGGGCACTATTTTAGTCTCAGGACTACTTACTCAACCTTCAGTGAAAGCTTAAGCTTTTGCCCTGTTTGACACACACAGAGTAAAGCCCTGGAACCATGTGGGGAGATTACCAGTGTCACAAGTCAAAACATGCCAAACAGAAGAGCAATTTAGATGTCCACTCACCTTAGATGTCCACTCGCCTTTCTTGGCTAAGAGCTTGGTTTGTCACACTTCTTCCCATCCTGAGTGTTAATTAGCTCTTCTTCATTATCCCAGAGTTAATATTGGGAACCATGCGTGAATCTTTTGCTAGTCATGTAGATAAAGCAATGAATGGATAGAAATTCAATGAGGAGACCATTCTGGCTTTGAGTTACTTTCTGACACTCTTACAATCTAGTGAAAATCAGAGCAATCCAAAATGATTCCCCCTCTGATATTCCTCCTGATAGGCAGGAGGATGATGGTTCATTAGTTCATCTCTGTCCATTACACTTGACTAGGTACCTTCATAATGCCCATCCTCCATACCTGCAACACCTAACACCATTTCCTTGTTGCCTCTGGCCCATCTGGGCAACCCCTGCTAGCTCTCCTCTGACCCTTGGCTTTGACACTGAGGTTCTCTCATCTCAGAAAGAATATTAAAATGTACTGTTTTGTGTCTTATCCACTCATTATGAGCCTCTGATCTTCCCTTAATGAAATCAGTTTGGTAAAAATACAAGATTTTGTAATAGTATAGCAGAAAATAAATTGTGGCTATCTCACATCTTCACACTTTCCTCAGAAATAATATCAAAAATTTTGTACCCTTGAAGTCAGAGCATGTTGGCAGATGCCAGATGATCAAAAAAGCCTTTGGGAATTACCAGAGTCAAAGTTTTGTTTGTTTTTTTGTTTGTTTTTACTTCTCAGCTTATATGAGATATAACTGACAAATGAAATCATAGGAAAACTAGTTCTAGTGCTTCCTTCCTGTGTTTTCCGGATGTTCTTTCCCTATAGACCTTTCCTCTTTTCCCCTACTGCTCTCTCTGTTGAAGGAATAATGGGTGCTCTTCAGTCCAACCAGAGTCCATCCCATGATCTCGTGCCCAGATCCAGTGGAATCATTTAGTGTCATAGAAAAACCTCAAGTTGACACACTGGTTTGGGCAGAGGAGTTAATGAGTAATGACCACTGACGCAGACAGAGTATCAGATGCAATTAATAAGTTTAACAAACAGAGGAGCAGTTACAGTAGAGAGTGATTCTTTGCTGTGTGGAGGGAAGGGTGTCTCCAGTCTGGAGCCAGGGAAGTTGTTCCAATCTCTGTTAACCACATAGACTCTTCTGTATGAGCTTTTGTCTATAAATGTAATATATAAACCTGCACTCAGTTTGCCACATTCATCCTTAATTATGAAGCAAGAAAAAGTTGAACAACAGAGAAGAGCAAAGTCTGGTTTAATGCAGATAATCAAACAGCTCTGCTCCCGTAAGACATCCCATATATGTGTGCGTGAGTGCTCAGTCGTGTCTGACTCTTTGTGACCCCGTGGACTGAGCCTGCCAGGCTCCTCTGTCCATGGGACTCTCCAGGCAAGAATACTGGAGTGGGTTGCCATTGCCTCCTCCAGAGGATCTTCCCAACCCAGGGATCAAACTCATGCCTCCTGCACTGGGAGGTGGGTCTTTACTAATGAGCCATCTGGGAAGCCCAAGGCATCCAATAGGAGTCAAGTATGCTTCTTTATACTTAGTTACTCAAATAGTGGGAAAAGAGGAGAAGTCGTCATAGGAAAAGGAGTCTGCCCACCAAACCTGTTCCCAGCTGCTCAGCTGCTGCAGAATTGGTGTTTGCTGCAGGTGATCTATGTGCTTCAGAAATAAGGCGTTCAGTGGCATTTTGTGAGTGACACTGTGAAGGTCATATGACTGAATTGAAAACATTAAGAGTCCTGTGAAAATATCTGGATATCCCAGAATTTTTTGTAGTTGAATACCAGCCCAGTGACATACTCATTTGAGCTATGTCATATCTAGAACAATATAATTTGTTGTGTTATGGTAAAAGTGCTAAGGTTACCACTTCAAATAACACATTCAAGTTAACCAAACATGCTGAACATCTACAGAAAGGAAGCTATATGTCAGGAGCTGTATGTCAGTGTCTGTTGGAAGTATGCAGCACTAAATATTGGGTTGGCCAAAAATGTTCATTTGGGTTTTTCTGTCACATCTTATGGAAAAACCCAAATAAACTTTTTTTGGCCAACCCATTAGTTATCATGGCATAGATGAAGCAGAAACATAATAAGCAGTGAAAGTCTTTAAGACTCATGTGGCCTGAAGAGAAGCATTTGGGCTGCAGTGTCACAACAGACCAGAAAATTCAGGTTATCACATGGTACAACCCTCTGTAACTCTTCTTGCTTTAAAGAAGGGGGACTAACATATTTAGCAAGTTCCAGGCATTGTGATAAACCATTGGCTATATGATGTTACATTTAACTTTCACAGTTCCCTACAATAGAAGTCTGTTTAATTATCTCCAATTTATAGTTGAACAACTCATCTTGAACAAGTTGCGTAACTTGTGTAAAGTGGTGAGAATTAGTTACGAAAGCAATGGACATGAGTTTGAGCACACTTCGGGAGACGGTGAAGGACAGAGAAGCTTGGCATGCTGCAGTCCATGGGATCGCAGAATTGGACATGACTTAGAGACTGAACAACAATGATTTAGTGTATCTTGTACAGTGGATGACTCTTCATTATCTGGAGCTTCGTTGGTCCAAAGAGCCGCCTCCCTCCTTTAGTACCAAAGGACGTTTTCATGGTGCCATTTTGCTGTCTTATGACTTAAAATTATTAAGAAGACACACACTAGAATGAGTCAGTAGGAAAGGTCAAATATTTTATTGGCCTTTGAGAAATGGATAGAAAATTTAGCATTTCCTAGCCGTGTTGGGGGTTAGGAAGACTGTTAAGGAAATGAATAGTCTTTCAGAATTCAATATGAGAGATATTACCTTTGTTTAGAGGTAAATTCTACTCTGGGGCAGGTCCTGCCATTATGATGCCAGTCCTTGGCCCCAACTTTGAGGAACAGGCCCCTAAAGTTTGCACAGGGACATTCTTTGAGTGGCTAAAAAAGCTCATCTTGGTTTCCTCTAAACCCAGCATAGGCAATAACTGAACTTTTAGGAAGGGGTATTTTGATGGGATATTAGGGGCAACTTTCTGAGAATTAACAATCCCTGGAAAGTGCTACTGAAGTTACCGATTGGAAAGATTTTTATTACGAAGATGTAGTCGTTTTGTGAAAATTTAAGCCACTTTTTACATCACGGCACATTTCAAAGCATAATTTGTTAATGGCAGGCATGAGACTGAGAGGGGAAAAAGCAGCATCAGATAAGGTGTTCTACTGTGTGAAAGATCATATAATGAAGACATCCACCAGTTACTTCAGTTAGCTTTCTGCATAAACACAGATAAATGCATTCTCACTAGTTCTCTCTTCCCCTTCTATTAGAGAAGTGGTGGTCAAACGCAGAGAGATAGGTAGACAGTGTGAGATGGGTAGAAACTGTGAAGAGTTCCAATTCCTGCTTTTGGGCACAGCTGCTGAGCCCAAGTTTATCACGCAAAGAAATCAGTAAGTTTAGACTCTCAATTTACTTTCCTAAGTCGAATTTCTTTAACACTTCTGTGTAGTTTATTTTACATGGTTTCTATCCACTTGAAAGCAAGTATGTTCACAGATTCAGTAAAATTGCCATCTGAGCGTATTTCAGTTTTTTGCACCAAAACTTTTTGAGCTTTTTACTGTCAGTGAAATGTAGATATTGAAGCTATCTTTTGTAAATACGGGTAGAAAGAATGTTAAAGGTCAAAGAACTAATGGAAATGGAAATGATATTTTATCTTTCTGAATGACTTTATTCTTTAATTGCATGTTTAATTTTCAAGTATTTAAACGGGTTTTGATAGTTATTCCACCAGTTTGTATCATTTTGTGTTATTATCCTCAGCGGTTGTAGAAAATATTTCTCTGTTTCATAAGTAGAATGTCTCACTCTGTTGATATTATTTTTCTTAATCTCAGTTATGACAGACATAAACCTGCTACTAATTAGACGTGTTCTATTTTGGAGAGAGCCATTTTGCAATTCTTTAAGTAAACTTGCACAGTGCTGGGCCTAGAATAAATAAGCATTAAAAGTTACTTCCTAACTTTTTTATAATTTAAGGCATCTATTTTTAAGCACAATTGAGGATTCCCCACAACGTCCAACAAAATGACATTTCTTTAGAGACTGTTCTCTCCTGGTCACAATCCTTGTTTTGTTATTCTTAAATCCTTTAACATGAAGACAGTAGAATTTCTCTGTGCCTATGGGAATTAATTTGCAAGATTTTAAAATATCTAAATTCATTCCAGCAACTGCGCCTGCAGTCATTATACTGGCAGAATTCCCTGTGAAGTCAGATGGGGTCATCTGGCTGGTTGAATATCAAAGTTCTACCCTACCCCAGCACAAGGGGCCCTCCGGTTTGGTTTACACATTTCAACAGAGCATATTTTAAATACTACTTTCATTATCCTTTGTATTTAAAGTTGCTGAATACATAGTTCTTAAATGAAGACATTCTGTAAAGACTTTCGAATTGGGATTAGCAACAGTCCACAGTTGGCCAAGGGTTAGAAACCAAATCGAGTTAGGATGCTGTACCAGATTTGTGGCATTTTTAGTATAAAAGATACATTTTCATAAAAAGGTACACTGTGGATAAACAGGTAAACTAATTAATAAAACAAGACTTTGAGATGTTTCATCTTAAGAAAAATGTGTAATTTGCATTTATAGAAAAATAACAGCAAATGATAGGTAGAGCTTATTATGTGTTATGCACAGTTTTAAGTATTTTGTGTAAATCAGCTCATTTAAGATGCACAATAGCTACTATTAGTCCTCAAGTTCACACCAGGAAAACACCACGATATCCAGAAGTAACCCCTCCAAAGGTAGAGCTCACTGTGGTAGACTCAGAATTTGAGATCAGCTAGTCTGGCACCCCAGATCCAAACTCCTGTAATTCCTCTCAACAAATTCAATTAAAAGGACATTTTTAAATGGTTCGATAATATAAGAGATGGCATTCTGGTCAAATGGTGATCCTCCCCTTGGTTTTATACATTTTTAACTAGCAATTTAAAACATGTTTTCATTCTATTTGGCACCTAATTGGTACCAAACACATATTTCTAAAGTGAATTCACTCCTATAAAAGCTTTTGAATTAGCACACACTGTGTTTTAAGAGAAGGAAACTAATGGGAAGTCTCGAGACAGAGGAAGAGATCCTGGCTGGAAATGTGGAATTTAAATTTAAAAATCATGTGTGTTTCTGTGAGAGGGAGAGAATGAAAGAGACATTGAGAGAATGAACTGCATCCACAAGACTGGATAAAGTCACACAGGGAAAGAGTGTGCATGGAAAGAGAGGGGCTTCTTTGGTGGCTCAGTGAGTGGTAAAGCATCTTCCTGCCAATGCAGGGCACACGGGTTTGACCTCTGGCCTAGGAAGAATCCCACATGCCTTGGAGCGACTAAGCTGTGCACCACAACTTTTGAGCCATGCTCTAGAGCCCAGGAGCTGCAACCGTAGAGCTCACGCACCTAGATCCAATGTTCTGCAACAAGAGAAGATACTGCAGTGAGAAGCCTGCACACTAGATGGTAGCTCCCACTCTCTGAGTCTAGAGAAAGCCCACGCAGCAAGGAAGACCCAGGACAGCCAAAGATAAATAAATAAATTAAATTATTTACAAAGGCAGAGAGGGCCAAGGTCAGCTCTTGGGTCCTCCAGCCTATTCCTGGGTCTGGTTGAGGAGGAGGAGGAGCTGCTAGCAAGGGTAAGGTGGAAGGACACCAGCGAAAGGAGGGAAGTACTTCAAGGAGAGCTTAACTCACTGTGTTTGTTGCGGCTGAGGAAAGTGTCCAGCAAGATGAAGGCTTAACCTTAGCAGACATAGGTCACTGGCAACCTCCGCAAGATCTGTTTGACTGGACTGGTCAGATGAAAGCCTGATTAAGGTGAACTATGAGCTATGCAGAGGTAGCTGGAGAAAGAGGTGAAACCAAGAGGGCTACTATTTTTATTTATTTTTTTAAGTTTGATTTTTTTTGTTGTTCATCATGGATTTTCTGGTACCAGTTTTTAATTTTTATTTACTTTTGGGTGACAGCTACAATTTTTAGATGAGAGATTTTGAGACTTGTTAATATCTCAAAGAAAAGAGATTCTCTTTTGATTCTGCACTTGATAAAAGTAACCCATATAGGCTTCTTAAAATATTTCCATCTTTAATTTCTATGACACGATGCTTAACTTGTTTTCTTCCTACCTCCACTGGTTCATCCTCCTCTACCACAGAGGGCTTCCATGTATGGTTGTGCAGGTTATAAACTGCAGGAACTCTGTGGGGCACAATTTCTACAAACTACCATGTGAGTGGTGATCCCAGAGTCATACTGCACACACCCTGAACAATTCTCTGTGCTGACCCTTATTTCTAGCCTCAGAACAGATTTTTATCTGAAGCATGTGGAAACCATATATGAGTATATGCTAGTACTGTGAGTCTAAGGTCAGTAACAGAGTATGGCTAACCAACACTGAAGTTGATTGCAACAGAAATGATGTTTATACTTGGATCGTGAGATCCAAGAGAAAATGTTGGATTTCTGAAACATTTCAACCTCAGTTAAAGTCATTGTCAAAAAACCAAAAACACTTTTCTCTCTCCCTTTAGCCTTCCTTTCCAAAGCAGCAAACTTACGGAGAAAGAGCAAATGTCTACATTGAAAGTTAGTTGGCAAGCTGGGGACAAAATCCTGTAGGATCTTTAGCTGTTCAAAATGTAAGAAGCAATAGTTAAAATCTGCATGTAGTGGGGAGATAAAGAAAAACTATTTAACTAAATTAACTACAACTTGCCTAAATAAAATAATTGAAAAAATAGAATTTTCTTTCTTTTATCATCCTCCAAACTGAATATATCTATCAAAAGAGCAAGGTATATGCAATTGATAGGTATATCCTTACAGTGTAATACTATTCAGAAAAAGAAAGAGAAATGACTTATTGATAGACGTTACAACATGGGATGAATCCCATAAGAATTATCCTGAAAGAATCCAGATAGAAAAGTTTACGTTGTGTGCTTATATTTATATAAACTTCTAAAAGAGGCAAACTAATCTATAGTGACACGGAACAGATCAGTGGTTGCTTAGAGGGGAGGGAAAGGCAGAAGGAAGGGATGACAGAGTACGCACAAGGAAACTTTTGGGGGATGTTTGTGTTCGTATCTTGATTGTGGTCATGGTTTCGTGAGTGTCGATGTATGTCAAAGCTTATCAAACCACACACTTTAAATATGTGCCAGTTTATTTTATGCCAGTTATACCACCAAGCTGTAAAAATATCTTAAAAGGATGTTTGGTTTTTGAATGTCTGAAAAGGATTTATGCAGCCTTTGATCTAATACCAGAAAGTGAAAGCAGAGCAAGAGGAAACATTTTGCAGGATCATAGTGAAAATATCACTGGAATGCTAGGGGAGTTACAAGACCAAGCGCCACTTTAAAGATGCAGACAAATTCTGATTGCATCTCCAATATACCTTTAAAGGAAAGTGCATTTATTTTGCAGCTTGCTTCTTAGAAGCAACACAACAATATTAGATCTCCTTCACTGCTGTGACACTTTGAACTAGTTTGGGTTCAGAAGTTCATTGCTCCCACATATGTAACAGAAATTCATTCCACCTTCATCTTTGACAACATCTGTGAACAGTGTCCTTCTGGGTTTTGTGCTGTCAACTAGCTCATCTCTGATTCAGGTTCACTCTGCATTTCCTGCAGTCTGTGAACACCACCTTCAACCATTGCCTTGGCCTCATAAACAGTGAAGGAGACGATAGAACAGTAACTAACTTATAAGAACAAGAAGCAGCAGTGTCTGACTGTACCTGTTTATTTGCTTTATCTTGATCTCTTAATACACCTGTATACCTAATACATCTGTGAAAGAATCATTAATTCTTTCTTGTTGACTGACACTGAAGACCTTAATTAACTTGCACATGTTACTGAACAAAAACAAAATGAAAAGGAGAACCACATGTTCCATGCTTTGAGATCACTGGGTGGATGCACTCTGTGTGATCTACCATCCCAGGGATTTAAACTGCTCTTGAGCAAACACACTTCATAAATTGAGACTTGGCAGGCACCCAGGAAGTGGTTAAGGTTCACTGAACTTTGGCATAACCGGCTCACGATCCATCCGTAGTGTTCTCGGACTAGTTAGCTGGGTGGAGGTGAGCACATCTCAGCAGAATCATTTAGTAGTATTAGCATGATATTTGATAGTAATAACATTATAGAATCAGGGGTTGCTGCTTCCTGATTTGGAGAAGGCACAAATTTTAAAAATGATAGAGCATGTTAACTCAGGAAGTTAAAAGCCAAGATGGAAAAATGGCTGTAATTAAAAGTTTCACTGTTGATTGAGATAGAGAATTGACAATTAGGAGAAATAAAAGTGAACTTGCTTACAAAACAGAAACAGACTCACAGACATAGAGCACGAACTTAAGGTTGCTCAGGGGAAGGATGCGAGAAGGGACAGTGAGGGAATTTGTGATGGACATGTACATACTGCTATATTTGAAAAGGATAACCAACAAAGACCTACTGTCTCTCCCCAAAACCCCTCCCATCCAGGGGAGTTTGGGGAAGAATGGATACATGTATATATGTATGGCTGAGACTGTTCTCCTGAAACTGTCACAACATTGTTAATTGGCTATACTCCCATGAAACAGAAAAAAAATTTAAAAAAAAAAGCTTGATAGTACAAATATCTACAGTAAAGTTTGTTTTTCTCGATTCATTTCTTTGGGTGGGAGGTGCTGTTGGGCTGGGAAGTAGGTGAGAAAAGATACTATTTATGGTATAATACTACCTTTTCCTGGACTGTGAATTTAATCATATATTTGAAGAGTTACTATTGCATGTCTATGGAAAATTAAGCCAACTGTAAAATTGCTTGAATTCTGTTGTTGAGTATGTAATTATGAAAGGACATAAAATAGGATCAAACATTTTTGTTTCTGGTTTTCTTTTCCTAAGTCATGGAATGAGAAGATATAGGCATCTGCTACCTCAGAATCAAAAGAAGTTAATTTTTAATTTTCTTCAACACTTAGGGCATCTTTCAGGGCAGGGCAGAGAAATGCTGACCAACCTAAAATGAAGACAAATAAAACCCTCCAAATCCTATTTAAGCTATCTAAATTCCTTCAGCCTTTAAAAATGTAAAATATACACTTTTTAAAAATCCAGGCTTAAAAACTGAAAATTAGATAATAACTTACTGGATTTCAAGATGATTCTTTTGGTGTTTTAGATAAGGTCAACTTTTCTTGACTTTGTCAAGGAGGCAGATAAACTTTTATATCACCCTTGCCTGTATCCCTAGGCTGTAACTTACCAACTGTAAATTCAGAACAATAGAGCAGAGGTCATGCTAGAAATATATGATGCTAGGACTAGTGAGTTTTACAAAGTTGTCCAGTGATGACCTTAGAGTATTTTCTAAGATTAATCTTAAAATGGAACATGCACAGATTATGTATTTTCTTAGCAATTGTTGGGGTTTGTCTGCTTTTTTTTAAATAAAATTGTTTTGGTTTTTATTTGTCTGTTTCAGGGCTCATGCCTGTTGCACAGCAGCCTGTTTATTGTGCTTCAAAACATGGCATAATCGGATTCACACGCTCGGCAGCGGTGAGAACACAGCCACAATATCTCTCTTTCTCTTTCTGGGCACATGTGACAGATGAGCTCTATAAAGTAGAGGGGAACAGAGTTAAAATTCAGTACATTTATGGACTTCCCTGGTGGTCCAGTTGTTGAGATTCCTCGCTTCCAGTCCAGGGGGCGTGGGTTCAATCTTTGGTCAAGGAACTGAGATCACACATGCTCGGTGGTGTGATCAAAAAAAAAAAGCAGAGAAGTAAACAGTGCAGGTAGAGTGCATTGTATGTTTACATGTTTATGGGAAAAAAAAAAGCCAAAATTTGCTTTAAATTTTTTTGATACATTTAGATTAAAGATAGAAAAATAAATTATACTTCAGAGTTGTTGTTCAGTCACTAAGCCGCGTCTGACTCTCTGTGATCCCATGGACTGCAGCATGCCAGACTTCCTGGCCTTTCACTATTTATTTCCCAGAGTTTGCTGAAATTAATGTCCTTTGAGTTGGTGATACTAGCTAACCATCTCATCCTTATTTATTATTAAAAATAGTTTCCAGGTAACATAAAGGACCAACTATAGAAGGCAATGGCACCCCACTCCAGTACTCTTGCCTGGAAAATCCTATGGATGGAGGAGCCTGGTAGGCTGCAGTCCATGGGGTCGCAAAGAGTCAGACACGACTGAGCGACTTCACTTTTACTTTTCACTTTCCTGCATTGGAGAAGGAAATGGCAACCCACTCCAGTGTTCTTGCCTGGAGAATCCCAGGGACGGCAGAGGCTGGTGGGCTGCCGTGTATGGGGTCGCACAAAGTCGGACATGACTGACGTGACTTAGCAGCAGCAGCAGCATAGAGTAGATTGTTTTAACATGAAGTAGATTCTAAACACAGGTTACTGAAAAAATCTTTAAGGATTAAAAAAAACCAAAAAGATAGGCTTTATTTTTGAAATTGACTCCAAATTTAAAAATCATCAACTATAGACTTCCTTAAATGCTCAAGGCATTACTTATCTTGACGATATGGTAAAAATGAGTCAGAGCCTGGAGGATGGAGGAAGGGGTGAGGCTAGCTTTTATCTGGTAGCATTGTCAAGGATTCTATCTCCATAGAGATCTAGGGTAAATGTGTGCGGAGCTTAGAAAAATATTTTAGCCGTAACTGACCACATGCATTGATAGTATGATGTACCTTAATATAATAACTGAAAAAAAAAAATACAGCTTAAGTGAAGCCTGATGAACAAGGGTAAAGCAGAAGGATGACTGATTAGAGGTGTAAGCAAGAACCAGACCAAAAGCGACTTATGGGTCAAGGTCATGAACTTGGACTTTATTCTAAGTGTAGCCGTCATTGGGTCTTTTCTGCACAGGAGTGACAAGATTATATTTCCATGTGAAGAGGACCATTCTTGCTACTATTTAGAGGACGTATGGGAATTCCCTGGTGATCCAGTGGTTATGACTCTGCACTCTCACTGCCAGGGGTGAGGGTTCAATCCCTGGTCAGGGAACTAAGATCCCTCAGGCCGAGTGGTGCTGCCAAAGACAAAACAAAGAAAATGTATGAGAGAGGACAAAAGTAGAAGACAAAAGAGCAGCTGAGAGACCTCTGCAGTGGTTAGTCTAGGTGAGATGGAGAGAGGGGCCTGATGACGAGGAAATCGTTAATTGCAAGCAATGATAAGCATAGAGAAAGCAGATGGTGAATGGTAAATGTTCAGTCAAAAAGAAAGATGAGCAGCTGTCACACTCGTAATTGAAACTGACTGAAAATTTTAACTTGCAAAGTCTTAATCTTCAAATCAAGTTTTAATGAACACAGAACACTATTACAAAGCAAAGTGCAATCACGCGTGCACACTAAGTTGCTTCACTGGTGTCAGACTTTGTGACCCCATGGACTGTAGCCTGCCAGGCTCCTCTGTCCATGGGATTCTCCAGAATAGAATACTGGAGTGGGTTGCCATGCCCTCCTACAGGGGATCTTCCTGGCACAGGGATCGAACCCGTGTCTCCTACAGCTCCTGCATTGCAGGATCCTTTACTGCTGAGCCACCAGGGAAGCAAATAAATCAAAGCAAAGACCAGAAATGTTGCATTTACAGTTACAAGACTGGAACTTGTACTGTTGATGCTCATTATTCATTAGTTATGTTCTGTAAAATCACTTGCAAACACTGAATTAGAGGATACTGAACTATTACTTTTAAGGGAAATGTGTGGTTAAGTTCCTGCAGGGAACTTATCACAATGTCTTGTTCAACCAATCCACACATAGCATAGTTTTAAGTATATTTCTATTTAAAGACACCTTATTTAATATGTATTGTGTGTAATATGTATTGTATTATTAATAGCATGGCCAATAGCATTTATACCTCACACCTGAAGGAAGCTCCTCTAATGTATGCATTTTCTCCCACAAGGCACATTGCAGCCTTCTTGCACTTAGAAATACTAGACAGCACTTCAGCACTATGCCTTGAGGGCATTTCAAATAGTAAAATTGCCAACAAAAAGCACAAAGATGAGAAAAACCTGGGCAAGTACCCTGAAAAGGATGCGTGTTTATGGTAGAGGATCTGAAACAAGAAAGCAGAGCATCGTTTTGTTTGACCTTAGTCCACATCAGGCAACTCAAATTTCTTATTACTCTCTGTTTGTCTACAGATAAACTTGAAAGCACTATGAGTATTGATTTGAGGTCTTATGAGTAAATTTTAGTAAGGAAGAAAAATGAATCTACAAACAATTGGCTTACATTTTGTTTTACAAATAGTTCAGATAAAACCTATAGGTTGAAAATTAAGCCAAAAGATGTTAGTCTGAAAATACTTAAAATTGTCTTCCTGCTACTGCTAGGTCACTTCAGTCGTGTCCAACTCTGTGCGACCCCATAGATGGCAGCCCACCAGGTTCCCCCATCCCTGGGATTCTCCAGGCAAGAACACTGGAGTGGGTTGCCATTTCCTTCTCCAATGCATGAAAGTGAAAAGTGAAAGGAAAGTCGCTCAGTCGTGTCTGACTCTTGGCGACCCCATGGACTGCAGCCTACCAGGCTCCTCCATCCATAGGATTTTCCAGGCAAGAGTACTGGAGTGGGGTGCCATTGCCTTCTCTGAAAATTGTCTTCCAGATAGTGCCAATTACTAAATGTCTTTAGAATAATCAAAGCCCTAAAATTTTCCACTAAAAGTATTTTTAAGCAAGTAAGAATACTTTAATACAACCCATTGCAAAGAAAACTTTGGATATCAATTCTAAAGCCTTAGCTTCTTTTTTTATTTTATTTTAAACTTTTTATGTGTGTGGTGGGGTATAGCTGATTAGCAACATTGTGGTAGTTTCAGGTGGACAGTGAAGGAGCTCAGTCCTACATATACATCTTTCCACCTAAGCCTTAGCTTCTTGCCTTCAGCTTCCTGCAATGTTCAGTAGGTAAGAGTACTTTAGATAATCAAGTATTTTCAGAAGTGCCCAATACTGAATTTTTTAGAAAGTAATCAAGTGACGCTTTTGGGAATTAGTTTACCACTTTAGTTTTGTATTCCTTTACTTTCTGCCATCAGTCAGCCTTATCATAGCCATCTTTACAGAGCTAGAAGGATAGCTGTTTCGTGATTTTCACATCAGAGTCTTTTAACTAGCTTTAATTGTCAGTTTACCCTACATGATACATTTATGAAACTCCTGAAACCTGCAACCTTCTACTTCCAATTGACAGATGGCTGCTAATCTCATGAACAGTGGTGTGAGACTGAACGCAATTTGCCCAGGCTTTGTTGATACACCCATCCTCAAATCCATTGAAAATGAAGAAAACATGGGGAAATATATAGAATACATGGGTCCTATCAAGGATATGATGAAATACTATGGAATTTTGGAGTAAGTAAAGCTATACCTATCTTCCTTTAATAGGACAAAGCAAAGGGCTATCTAGACATAAGCAATCAAAAGGGAAAAAAATAGCTTTTATATCTGAGAAACTCACGTGAGCTTCAAAGTTTTAGTTTGGCAAAATCTCTGCAAAAAAACTTTTTTTTTCTGGGTTTCTGAATAGACTATATTTATATATCATGAATTTTGTTTTTAGATGTAGAGAATGCATTATTAATACCTTCAGCCATAAGGAAGTATTTTTTTAAAAGGTGATGTTTAATTGTCTTTCAAAGAAGTGATACCTTATCTGCCTAAATTCCAAGCAATGTTTAAATATACCCTTCGTGACATTTCATGTGGCCCCTAACTTCATCCACTTTCCTAACCATGTCTGAGTTAGAGCAGTTGACATTTCACAGGATGGAGTCATTGGTATCAAATCCTGACTCTACCACCGACCACAAACTTATCCGTCAACTTCTGGGAACCTCAATTTTCTCACATGTAGAATGGGAGTGATAGTAAAACAAGCTTACAGGACTTGGAAAAGTCTACAAACAAGTTGATAAACAGAAGGTACTTAAAACAGCAGCAGATAAATAATAGACATTCAGTAAATGTCGGCTACAATTCTTTCTCCTTCTAAAATTCTTTCTCCTTCTACAATTCTGCCTCCTGAGAAATCAGTACTCAGGTCAAGAAGCAACAGTTAGAACTGGACATGGAACAACAGACTGGTTCCAAATCAGGAAAGGAGTATGTTAAGGCTGTATATTGTCACCCTGCTTATTCAACTTACATGCAGAGTACATCATGAGAAATGCCAGGCTGGATGAAGCACAAACTGGAATGAAGATTGCTGGTAGAAACATCAATAACCTCAGATATGCAATGACACTAACCTTATGGCAGAAAGTGAAGAAGAACTAAAAAGCCTCTTGATGAAAGTGAGAGAGGAGAATGAAAAAGTTGGCTTAAAACTCAACATTCAGAAAACTAACATCGTGGCATCCAGTCTTATCACTTCATGGCAAATAGATGGAGAAACAATGGAAACAGTGAGAGACTTCATTTTCCTGGGCTCCAAAATCACTGCAATTGGTAACTTCAGCCATGAAATTAAAAGACACTTGCTCCTTGGAAGAAGAACTCTGATCAACCTAGACAGCATATTAAAAAGCAGAGACATTACTTTGCCAACAAAGGTCCGTCTAGTCAAGGCTATGGTTTTTCTAGTAGTCATGTATGGATGTGAGAGTTGGACTATAAAGAAAGCTGAGCACTGAAGAATTGATGCTTTTGAACTGTGGTGTTGGAGAAGACTCTTGAGAGTCCCTTGGACTGCAAGGAGATCCAACCAGTCCATCCTAAAGGAAATTAGTCCTGAATATTCATTGGAAGGACTGATGCTGAAGCTGAAACTCCAATACTTTGGCCACCTGATGAAAAGAACTGACTCATTGGAAAAGACCCTGATGCTGGGAAAGATTGAAGGCAGGAGGAGAAGGGGATGACAGAGGATGAGATGATTGGATGGCATCACTGAATCGATGGACATGAGTTTGAGCAGGCTCTGAGAGTTGGTGATGGACAGGGAGGCCTGGAATTCTGCAGTCCATGGGACGGCAAAGAGTCAGACATGACTGAGTAACTAAACTGACAATTCTTTAAATTTCTACTCTAAGAATATTTCTGATAAGTCTAAATTCTGCTGATAGGCTAAAGGTGGGAAAATAATCATTTACTCAATGTAAATAATAAGGATAAATTCATGAATCCTTCCTATCAAAACAACAAGGTTAGGTGTGGACATCTACAGCAAATTTATAGTTCAGTAAATATCTCATTGAATTAAAAACTCAGGTAGCAGTGCTTCATAACATACATTTCTCAATTATTTGTTAAAGGTAATAGATACTTCAAAAATAACTCAAAGTGATGTGACAATTAGGCCTTATTCTTTAATTTTAAAATATTGATTTTCCCTTTATATTTAGCCCTTCGATGATTGCCAATGGATTAATAACACTCATCGAGGATGATGCTTTGAATGGTGCTATTATGAAGATCACAACTTCTAAGGGAATTCATTTTCAAGATTATGACACAACCCCATTTCACATGAAAATGCAGTGAACATCTTATATGTCAGCTTTAACTGAACATAAGCACAAATGACATACTCCATCTTCTATTGAATATAGCTCTTTAAGTGAAATGTTACTGTTTTAAGCCTTCCTTTCACGCATGTGATGTTCATTTTCTCTAAATGATTAGTTAAGTATATAGACTTTAAAAAATGAGGAACTATAAAAAATATGACATAGACCAAAGCTAGGTTTTGATCTTTATAGTCTAAACAAGGGATATTCCAGGAATATTCTGCCTTTCAGAAGATATATTTAAATTTGTGATTCATAAATGTTAATTTCTTCATAACTTCATTTTAAAAGAGATACTTGAATTGTTATTTAACTCAAAGCAGATGTAAAAAGCTCATTTTGTCTCTATGTTCACACTTTAAAAGAAGGAAGCTACCTACAATGGCAAATATTTAGTAACAATAACTTTTACTTATGCACCCTCTTTCAGCTGACTATTTCAGCTCTTTGAGAACATGACATATTCAGGGCCCAGTAGGTAAGGAGTAAATTATTGTATGAATATATCCCAAATGAAAAAGCTAATGCATGGAAAAATGACAAAAAATAACTGGCTGAAGTGTTGATCTACAGTTCACCCTTCCATCTGGTGAAAACATCTTTTCCTCTGTGCTTGCTTTAAAAATTTTGACTCCAAAAATCTCAGGAATGAAATTTTTAATAGCTACAGCAAAAAAGCATAGTTAGTGCTCCTAAAGTGTTGTATTTAAGACACACTTGTTAAGACAGAAATACAAATGTAATTTTTTTCAGATTCCTTCATTTGCGCCAATTTCAAAAATGCCTGCTTTTCAGTCAAACTATTTTTTTTTCTAATCTTCATGAGTTACTCAGTGTTCTATGTATAGATGTAGAGAAGAAACCAATTTTGTGACTCAACTGAAGATGTTTTTGTGTTTTCAAAGCCATAATAACAAGAAGTAAAATTAGCTGTGGTATTTTGCCATTTTCCATGTC
The DNA here is from genome assembly GCF_023091745.1 of Budorcas taxicolor. NCBI lineage: Eukaryota > Metazoa > Chordata > Mammalia > Artiodactyla > Bovidae > Budorcas > Budorcas taxicolor. The sequence continues at coordinate 9,887,813 of NC_068917.1, read as the reverse complement.
AGGTATTTTAAGACAGGATCATTAAATGCACCTGCTTCAGGTAATGCTATTTGTAAGCAATAATTAATGCTAATAATAATGACATGCAAGATTTCCAAATCAATCATTTCCATGTAGAAATATTGAAAAGTAACTCATTCTGCCTGCTAGCTCCTAAGCTCCCAGGTGGAGCAAAATCCATCCATGTGAGATTAGTATGGATTTCTTAGGGATATTGGTGAGTTGTCAGATTATGGCTGTTTTAATTCTGCCATAGAGATCTATTACCTTCACTTTTAAGGAGTGGATTGAATATGAGGAACTGTTGTCTAGATGTCCACATACTTGAAAAACACCAAGACGTGAACATCAGTGAAAATCTAAGAAAAGTTAAGTTGTATAATTAGGCACAAGCGTGTTCATAACTTGTGGTGGTAACAAACCAGTTAGTGATGTAGGTATGAGGAATATCATTTATCTTACTCTGTCTTCCACTGTAATGCTCAAAGCTATAGCTTAAGCTTTTAATTTATGGAGAAGTCTTTGTACTGGTGGCCTTCACTATACATTGTGCTTTGAATTATTGTTTTTAAATCAATAAAGTATGCAGACATTTAAACCCAAATACTGAGTAAAACTGAAAAGAATGTGTTTTATTTTTTAAGATTATTTTTACATTAAAATGTTTATTCTATAAAAAAAACTTTAAATAAATCATAATGTTATATGCTGCTGTATATACTGGTTAAGAAAACTAAATATTAAATTTTCAGGAAAGGGAGTGGTGAAATCTTAAATGGATTTTTTCAGTGAAAACCCTAATGTAAATAATTTTTTGAGCCAATTTTTCTTATTAAGTGAAGTAGGGGTCCCAAGGTAGCAAAACTAAAAATGTATCGGTACTGAAAAAAGATTAAAAGATTGGATAATGACACTGAAATGTCTCACACACTTAGTTGTCCCATATGAACATAATTTTATATACTTGTAATAACATTTAAAATAGAAGTGATTATGTGATAATTTCTAATGTTGCCCTGTGTATAAATTTAGGACACTGAAGAGGTCTGACAGTGTACATATTTAATAAAAATTTAAGTCATTTCACAAATTAAGTATCATTTATGAATAGCTTTTTCGTGTATGTGGTTTGCAGGGTCAGCCCCTGGTGATACAGAACTGAGCAGTGTAGTGGAAAGGAATGGATTTGAGAATAAATAGACAGATGACAGGCATGACATACATTTGATATTTTTCCTGATATTGTCCCTGCTGTAGACTTGAGCTTGTCACTTCAGTTCAGTTCAGTCGCTCAGTCGTGTCCAACTCTTTGCGACCCCGTGAATCGCAGCACGCCAGGCCTCCCTGTCCATCACCAACTCCCGGAGTTCACTCAGACTCACGTCCATCGAGTCCATGATGCCATCCAGCCATCTCATCCTCTGTCGTCCCCTTCTCCTCCTGCCCCCAATCCCTCCCAGCATAGCACCAACTAAAAGTTGTTTTTAAGAGCCATGAATAAAGTGAAAGTGAAAGTGTTGGTCGCTCAGTTGTGTCTGACTCTTTGCGACCCCATGTGCTGTGGCCCACCAGGCTCCTCTGGCCGTGGAATTCTCCAGGCAAAAATACTGGAGCAGTTTGCCGTGCCCTCCTCCAGCGGATCTTCCCAACTCAGGAATTGACCCTAGGTCTCCTGCATTGCAGCTGGATTTTTTACCATCTGAGCCACCAGGGAAGCCCCCAAGGATACAATATTAAAACACACTGCCGGCCTTATTAAATCCTATCACATTTTTTGTGTTTAACCTCTTGGGTTTAAATTAAAAGGATAAACTGGTAAATTCCTAGATTTAGGTTGACCTGAAGTAATTGCATGCTAGTCAGGCACCATTTTCTAAAATCTAAATGTATAAATTTAAGTAAATTTGTACTTCTTTGTCCTTAAATTCATATGTGTGTGAAATATACAGAGAGAGACATATAAATATATATTTGCTCCTATAGCCACAAAATAATTTTTAGAACTATGTGTCCATTGTAATTATCTAGTATGAGTAGCAGAGGATTCAGATAAACCTTGAAACTCATGATTTAACATAATAGAATTGTTTTCCTTTGGTCACACAAGAGTCCAATGCTGGTATTCAGTAAGCATGTTTCCAAAAGGTGGTTTAGACTGCTTCTGCCTTGTAGCCCCGCCGTGTAGGACTCTGGAGTCATTCAAATCCAGCCAGTGGACTGGAGAAGAAAAAATGAAGAAGGTATTCCTGCTTCTTAAACATTTCAGCCTGGAAATAGCAGTCATTATTTTTACTCCTAGCCCATTGATGAGAGCTAGTGTAAAAGCCCTACCTGAAAGCAAAAGATGCTGGGAGATGCAGACACACACATGCCTCCCAGAAACAACTCTACACCATAGAAAGGGAGCATGAATTTTTAAGAGACAAATACATCTTTTGTCTTTGCCACATCAGCTATGTCTGTAAACCCCTCATTCCTCACATTGAATACATTCACTCCCATTCCAGAGAAACATCCTAAAATTCCATTCAGTCACTGTACGCAACTCGGATCCAGATCTCCAGTAGCTGCACTGAGCTCATTAAGATTCTGTGGCTTCTCATGATCCTGGGACAATTTATCTGGCCTGTGCACACACTCTATAGTCATAAGCAGAGAGAAAATCTACAGTCAAATCTCTCGTTTAGAAAAGGGAAGAATGGGATCACTGGTAAACCCTACAAGCAGGCACTGTGAAATCTTTGCCCCAAAGTGGGGAACTTTCTTGACTTTACTGCAGTCTTCAATTTGAGAATAACGATTTTTTTTAAAAAAAAAATTTATTTTTGTATTTGGGTAGAGCTGATTAACAATGTGATAGGATCGAAGGGACTCCGCCGTACATATACATGCGTCCATTCTTCCCCAAACTGCCCTCCCATCCAGGCTTCCACATAACATTGAGCAGAGTTCCATGTGTTGTACAATAGGTCCTTGTTGGTTATCCATTTTAAATATAGCAGTGTGTACATGACCATCTCAAACTCCCTAATTATCCATTCCCCCCATCCTCCCCCCCTACCTCAAAACCACAAGTCAATTCATAATTAAATGATTTTATCATTATGCTGGAAGAGCAGGAGAGTGAGGTGGACTCTGGCTTTGCCCTAAGGGGAGTTCTTTTTACTGTATTATCCTCCATGGTTTGTTTTTTGGCTTCTTGGTTTTTCTTTTTTTGCTACCAGATCTTTGAGGAAGTGGTATAGTTTTCACACATGCTATCTTGTCAATGCAAGTTTCAAAACCTGAGGGGTTTTTTTCAGTCTTAAACAGTTAAAGGTTGAAAAAGTCTGGCTTGTGATTTCTTCAGCTGAACAATTTGAAAAAATGTGTAGGCTTCTGATTATTTGCTTCCAGTTGGTTTAAGTTGCATGAAAAATGCCCCAATATATTGAATATTCATAATTAATAATCACAATTCTCCAGCCTGATAAATTTTTTTTCTCCCCATTCCGTTTCTTCTTTCAATATAAGTGCAGCTACATTGAGGTAAGCCAGCTTGGAGGGAAATCAACACTTATATTTTGTGGCAGAACTCTGCATTAATGGATCTTTAAGGCAGAAAACATTTCTGAATCAGACCTTTTCATTTTCAGAGTCTAAAACTAGTTGAATTTTCAACCCAAGAGGCTCCACATTTTTGGATTCTCTCTTCTCCTTTTATTTTCATTTTTACCACAAACTAGCCTAAACCAGCCTCAACTTACCTCCTAGTTCTATTCCTTGCTAAGTGTAACCAGAAAGCACCAAAAGATATCACTAGCATTCCTTCTTCCAACCTCTTCATCTAGAAATCGGCCTGAGGAGTCAGGGAAGACAAAATACTTGTCAGATGCTTCATCTTTCCTTCACAGGTTTTTTCAGTTTTGTAGTCTTAAGTATCCGCCTCCTGGGGGCTTCCCAGGTAGTACAGTGGTAATGAATCCACTTGCCAGGGCAGGAGACACAGGAGGCACGGGTTCAGTCTCTGGGACGGAGGAGCCTGGCAGGCTACAGTCCATGGGGTTGCAAAGAGTTGGATACAGCTGAGCACAACTGAGCAGCAGCACCATCTACCTGCTAAGTCAATGACACATGTTTTAGGGTTGTTTGATTATTGTCGTTGTGTTTGGCAGCTCTAGTTCTGGTACCGAGTGAATTAGCTAAGGTAGTGTTCAGAGCTATAAGGGATAAATCCCCAAACTGCAGGGGCTTGATAAGATAGAGTTCCTCTCAGAAAGATTTAATACAGGTGTGGAGTGGGCAGCCTCCCAAGGGGCTGAGTCAAGGATTCAGCTTCCTCCCTCCCATCGTCCATCTCTAGCATCTTTCGGAGCCTCAGAGTCTACTCATGGAGTAGCCAGATGCACCTGCTTCTTATGCACTCCAACCCACAAACCACTTGAAGACTCGCTCAGACACCCGCCTCCAGATGCAAGAGGTGGGGGTGCAGTGCTGAGAAGTGTAACCCCGGCCAGAGAACCCACTTTCCAGCAAAACACTACTCGCTGGAAAGGGGGGGCACAAATCTTTGGTAAAAAGCTAGCCATCTCTGCCATACTGCTCTCAGTTTTAAGTTAAAACATCTGATGTATGGCTTCCAGGTTGAACACATGGAAATGTGAAGAGAGAAGGCTGGAGAGGTCACAACAGCTGTGTACCGTTTTCTCTTTCCTTGTCCTGTGCATTGTTCCATCTGGCTGTTCCTGAGTTATATCTTTTTATAATAAACCAATTCTCTTAAGTGAATAAATATACAAGTTTAAATCACTACAAAGTATGTACTTTTGCATATTTTAAATATTGGCATTTAAAAATATCCAGTGGGAAAAATAAGCACCATGACCACTTTATGCATATCATCTGCTCTAAAATTCAAGAATAAATATTTTTGGAAATGTCAGAATTTTTATTTTTTTTAATTGTTTAGCTCATACTCATATCTTCTATAGCATTTTATCCTAAAGAATGCTTTCCTGGGAATTATTGTATGATCATCGCTCTTTGCAACAAGTGTAAATACACACACACAAATTAAAAATCAAGTTTTATTTTGCATATAAGGCTCTAGATGGTAAAAAATTTCCTTTGGATTTGGTAACATTAAAATGATTAATAACAAGTATATTAAATTTTTATAAGTGGTAATTATTCTTAAAAGCACAATGCATCATTATTAATATAATCTTTTAAAAATATTAAAAATCCAAGTCCACTTTCAAAAAATACAATACATTAGAAATGTATATGCCATCTTTCTAAATTCCATATATATGTGTTAGTATACTGTATTGGTGTTTTTCTTTCTGGCTTACTTCACTCTGTATAATCGGCTCCAGTTTCATCCATCTCATCAGAACTGATTCAAATGAATTCTTTGTGGGATGATTTGGGAGAATGGCATTCTATCATGTATACTATCATGTAAGAATTGAATCACCAGTCTATGTCTGACGCAGGATACAGCATGCTTGGGGCTGGTGCATGGGGATGACCCACAGAGATGTTATGGGGAGGGAGGTGGGAGGGGGGTTCATGTTTGGGAACACATGTAAGAATTAAAGATTTTAAAATTTAAAAAAAAAATAAAATAAACTAAGTGATACAAGGAAAAAAAAAAGAAATGTATATGGAAACTGAGATTTTCCCCCAAATTATTCATGTATTCAAGAATAGATATAAATAGTACTTGTAGATAAAATAAGCATCAGTATCAAATCTATCCCTATTATAACTTCAAGATTTAAGAAACTTTGTAAATAAATAGCTGGGAATAAAAGGAGTTTTGTTGTCTTCCTTGAATTCTCTCTGAATTTTATTCCAAAAGCATGCAATAATCTGTCCTCAAAAAAGTGTTGTTTTTGAAATCTATTAACTGACAACTCAGTTATTTCCTCCTTCAACTCTTATTGAAAGTAAAGAAAGGTCAGTTTTCCTGCCAAAGGATTTGTTATCCTTTACTTGGAGTCTGTGAGTGTCCCAATTGCCGAGAAGTGGAACAGAATGGCTATCCAAAATGTGTTGAATATCTTGTTTGCCATCCTAGGTTGCTGATATATATAAAGACTAACTACCCCTTTGCCTGTCAGCACCTGATGTGGTCTAGTCAACAGGAGGCTCTCAAAGCAGGCTGCAAGACCAAAGAAAGTGAGGTTAGGCTACTTTTCCTTGGCTTCATTCCCGAGCTATTGGTGTCAGCATCTGTCAGAGAGTCCTTCCCCACCACCCCACCACCCCCCAGCTCCACACAATGCATCGGTCCTGGTGACCATTCTCTCCTTTTCTCCTCCAGGTCCAAGGGTGGTAACAATCTACTGCAGTTGCTACCCTGTGCTTTCCCTGAACACCACAGATAACTTTATTTTATTTTTTTTTATTATTTTTTTTATTTTTATTTTATTTTTTCCCCCTTCTCTATACAAATTATTTTTTAATTTTAAAATCTTTAATTCTTACATGCTTTCCCAAACATGAACCCCCCTCACAGATAACTTTATAAATAATTGTTTTACTAAACTCGCTTCAAACTGCCCAGTTTGAGAGAATGCCATTTCTTTCCTGCCAGAACTATTACTAATAAACTGAACTTATCAAAAGACTGTTAGCTATAGCTGTTACTCTTTCACTCAATAGCACCCTGTCGATGAAGTTTAAATTAGGTGAAACAGGGGTAAAACACTTCACACTATTAAAAATAAAATGAAAATTCTGGAATAAAACTTTAGGAATAAAAACAGGCTCTTTAGAAAATGAAAAGATAGTACAAGGATATTATTAACAAATTACAATAGTAAGTTGGAATATTTACATTAAATGGGAAAACACCTAGAAATATACCACTTATTCAAATGGATGCAAGAAGGGAAAGAAAATTGGATTAGTCAGATAACTACTAAAGGGATTGCAAACTAGCCAATTTATTTATCTATAATTAAATAATTCCCATAAAAAAGTCTTTACCCGGATGGCTTCACTGGTTAATTCTCTCAAATATTTAAGGAGGAAGCGATTCCAACATTACACTGATTTTTTCAGAGGTCAATTCCAACTTATAACCTCGATTTCAAAATATTGATCTTAAAAATGAAACAGCTGATTATTTTACCAGCAAAAATGGGTTTACTCAGGAATATCAGAGAAACAGCAATTTGGGAAAAACAAACTATGGCAATAGCTGTTGGCAAGTCCAAGACAATGAAAAGGAAAGTTGAAAAGGGGCAAGTTGAAAGGGATTGTTTCGAACAAAAGTCTATTGGAGAAAAGTGAGTGTTTAGGGTGATGATGTTTTCTCACTAAAAGTTGGCTTAAAGCTCAACATTCAGAAAACGAAGATCATGGCATCCGGTCCCATCACTTCATGGCAAATAGATGGGGAAACAGTGGAAACAGTGTCAGACTTTATTATTTTGGGCTCCAAAATCACTGCAGATGGTGATTGCAGCCATGAAATTAAAAGACGCTTACTCCTTGGAAGAAAAGTTATGACCAACCTAGATAGCATATTCAAAAGCTGAGACATTACTTTGCCGACTAAGGTCCGTCTAGTCAAGGCTATGGTTTTTCCTGTGGTCATGTATGGATGTGAGAGTTGGACTGTGAAGAAGGCTGAGCGCCGAAGAATTGATGCTTTTGAACTGTGGTGTTGGAGAAGACTCTTGAGAGTCCCTTGGACTGCAAGGAGATCCAACCAGTCCATTCTGAAGGAGATCAGCCCTGGGATTTCTTTGGAAGGAATGATGCTAAAGCTGAAACTCCAGTATTTTGGCCACCTCATGAGAAGAGTTCACTCATTGGAAAAGACTGTGATGCTGGGAGGGACTGGGGGCAGGAGGAGAAAGGGACAACCGAGGATGAGATGGCTAGATGGCATCACAGACTTGATGGACGTGAGTCTGAGTGAACTCCGGGAGTTGGTGATGGACAGGGAGGCCTGGCGTGGGGCGATTCATGGGATCGCAAAGAGTCAGACAGGACTGAGCGACTGAACTGAACTGAGTTGCTGAGGTTGTCAGTTTCCTATAGGAGACACACATCTCTCCCTGTTGGGGCCTGTGATTGATGGCTCTTTCCTGTTGGTGATTCTTCTGTTGGGATGTGTGATTAACAATTCTTCCTATAATAGACATCAGGTGGTACTGCCTGCAAGTTCCCCCTTCTGGCTTCCTGACTGTCTTAGTGAGGTTTTTCTTTATGTTTTAATTTAATTTTTTTAAATAGGAGGTTTTGTTATTGTTGTTTTATTTATTTATTGGTCATACTACATAGCATGTGGGATCTTAGTTCCCCAACCAGGGATTGAAACCTTGCCCCCTGCATTCCTGCATTGGAAGCATGGAGTCTTATCCAGTGGACTACCAAGGAAGTCCCTGAGGTTTTCCTTTATTAATTTTCACCAAAACTTGCCAAAGATATTATCTTAAAAAGCATAGACCATAACACTTTGTCTGTAATAAACATAAACACAAAAATTCTCAATGAGTTAGCAAAACAATTCTTCCACATCAAAACAATAGCAGAAATCAAAAAGTTGATTAGTATGGTAATTAAATTTAGTCTAATATTTAAATTAAATCAGTGAAATTATCATATTAAAATTGTAATGAAAATATATGAAAGCACAAATGTTAAGGAGTACACAGAGTTAAGGTATTTATATTTTCTAAAATTTGCTGAAACCACTAATTAAAATTAGATATCAATAAATCAAGCATGCCTAGGGTAAAATATGATAAATCATATATAGTTCAGTTCAGTTGCTCAGTTGTGTCTGACTCCTCACAACCCCATGAATCATAGCAGCCAGGCCTCCCTGTCCATCACCAACTCCTGGAGTTCACTCAGACTCACGTCCATCGAGTCTGTGATGCCATCCAGCCATCTCATCCTCGGTTGTCCCCTTCTCCTCCTGCCCCCAATCCCTCCCAGCATCACAGTCTTTTCCAATGAGTCAACTCTTTGCATGAGGTGGCCAAAATACTGGAGTTTCAGTTTCAGCATCATTCCTTCCAAAGAAATCCCAGGGCTGATCTCCTTTAGAATGGACTGGTTGGATCTCCTTGAAGTCCAAGGGACTCTCAAGAGTCTTCTCCAACACCACAGTTCAAAAGCATCAATTCTTCAGCACTCAGCTTTCTTTGCAGTCCAACTCTCACATCCATACATGACCACAGGAAAAACCATAGCCTTGACTAGACGGACGTTTATTGGCAAAGTAATGTCTCAGCTTTTGAATATGCTATCTAGGTTGGTCATAACTTTTCTTCCAAGGAGTAAGCGTCTTTTAATTTCATGGCTGCAGTCACCATCTGAAGTGATTTTGGAGCCCCCAAAAATAAAGTCTGACACTGTTTCCACTGTTTCCCCATCTATTTGCCATGAAGTGATGGGACCGGATGCCATGATCTTCGTTTTCTGAATGTTAAGCTTTAAGTCAACTTTTTCACTGTCCACTTTCACTTTAATCAAGAGGCTTTTTAGTTCCTCTTCACTTTCTGCCATAAGGGTGGTGTCATCTGCATATCTGAGGTTATTGATATTTCTCCCAGCAGTCTTGATTCCAGCTTGTGCTTCTTCCAGCCCAGCATTTCTCATGATGTACTCTGCATAGAAATTAAATAAGCAGGGAGACAATATACAGCATTGATGTACTCCTTTTCCTATTTGGAACCAGTCGGTTGTGCCATGTCCAGTTCTAACTGTTGCTTCCTGACCTGCATATAGGTTTCTCAAGAGGCAGGTCAGGTGGCCTGGTATTCCCATCTCTTTCAGAATTTTCCACAGTTTCTTGTGATCCACACAGTCAAAGTCTTTGGCATAGTCAATAAAGCAGAAATAGATATTTTTCTGGAACTCTCTTGCTTTTCCATGATCCAGCGGATGTTGGCAATTTGATCTCTGGTTCCTCTGCCTTTTCTAAAGCCAGCTTGAATATCAGGAAGTTGACGGTTCACGTATTGCTGAAGCCTGGCTTGGAGAATTTTGAGCATTACTTTACTAGCATGTGAGATGAGTGCAATTGTGTGGTAGTTTCAGCATACTTTGGCATTGCCTTTCTTTGGGATTGGAATGAAAACTGACCTTTTCCAGTCCTGTGGCACTGCTGAGTTTTCCAAATTTGCTGGCATATTGAGTGCAGCACTTTCACAGCATCATCTTTCAGGATATGAAATAGCTCAACTGGAATTCCATCACCTCCACTAGCCTTGTTTGTCGTGATGCTTTCTAAGGCCCGTTTGACTTCACATTTCAGTATGTCTGGCTCTAGATGAGTGATCACACCATTATGATTATCTTGATCGTGAAGATCTTTTTTTAAAATCATATATAACTGGTAAGCTAACTGAGAATAAATTTTAATAATAATTATTTGATAAGTCCAAACAAAGGAAGAAAAAACCAGTACATATAATGGTGAACCCAATAGAACAATATTAGGTGTTTCAGTGTGCAAATCCTAATATGTCATCCTACACTTCTGTTTACAACCTCCATTGGTTTCCCTCTGAGGTTAAGACAAAATTCTCACTTGAGTTATTGTCAGGAAGATAGAATAGACAAAGTTTTCTCCAGGAAACAGAACTATAAATAAGTGGAAGTCCAAGGGTTGCGATTTAGGGTACCATCAGAATTAGGATACTGGAAAAAGTCAGTTTTCATTCCAATCCAAACAAAGGCAATGCCAAAGAATGTTCAAACTACCATACAATTGTGCTCATTTCACATGCTAGCAAGGTTATGCTCAAAATCCTTCAAGCTAGGCTTCAGCAGTATGTGAACTGAGAACTTCCCGAGGTACAAGCTGGGTTTAGAAAAGGCAGAGGAACCAGAGATCAAATTGCCAACATTCACTGGATCATAGAGAAAACAAGGGAATTCCAGAAAAACACCTAGTTCTGGTTCATTGACTATGCTAAAGTCTTTGACTATGTGGATCACAACAAATTAGAAAATTCTTAAAGAGATGGGAACACCAGACCACCTCACCTGTCTCCTGAAAACCTGTATGTGAGTCAAAAAGTAACAGAACCAGACATAGAGCCAGTTTGAACTTGACTGGTTCAAAATCAGGAAAGATCGAAGGCAAAAGGAAAAGGGGATTGTAGAAGATGAGATGCTTAGATAGCATCACTGACTCAATGAACATGAATTTGAGCAAACTCTGAGCGATAGCAAAGGCAGAGGAGTCTGCCTTGCTGACGTCTTTGGGGACATAAAGAGTCAGACATGACTTAGCGACTGAACAACAACAATGAGAAATCGAATGCATTTGCCCTGGAAGCAGACAGTTCATTGCTCAGTGAGATGATTGAAGCTGACGCCCACTAGCCCCTCATTAGAAATCTCATGCACAGCATTTCTACCTAAGTGAGAAATTGAACCAAAAGAGCTCTATATCTCTTTTAAATTTTATTTCTATTCTGTGCACTATGTAATGGTCTTCGCAGTAAAGTTCATACAAAGTAAATATGATCCATGGTAATACTTTTCTTAATCACAAAATATTGTTATGAGATTCCTGCACTAGTTTGCTTCGTTTCTAACTTTTTTTAAATGTCTGGTTTCCCCTATCTGTTTCACATATGGAGGCTATCCAAAACTCTGTGGCCCTACACACAGGCTGCTTCTGTGGCTTCTAACCCCATCATACAGCCAAGTGTCTACTTTCAGCCTCTGGCAGGACATTCTTAAATGAACATCATAAAGGCCACCTGACAGGATAAATCCAAAGATTATTTTATGCAGATTTTGTGGCAAAAGGCTCACAAAATGTTAGTTGATGAATGGCCTGCTCCATTCTTCCTGCCCATGGGAATGGGAGGGTTCCTTCAAAGAAGGATGTTTTGAGCATCGGTTTTCTTAAGGAAATTTTATCATCTTTATCTGATGGCTGCTCAAGTATTATGGCAAAAATGATCTTTTTTGGTTGCTTCCTCTTCCTGTATCTTATCAATGAGGGGATGTTGTAAGTTTGTAGGAATAGCACAGACACCTAGAGTTTTATAGGGATGAATAAGCTGCTTTATATGAAATTGAGTCAGAAAGTTGGATCTTTCTAGTCTATGATCTTTTGTTTCTCTCATCCCTCTGATTCACTCTCATTGCCCCAAATCAAGTTCTCATAATATCTTACATGTGCTAATTTACTTTTATTTTTCTCATTAACTGCTCTCAAGTCTTCAGAGTCTTTCCTAGTCTATTAATCCTAAATACTGAGTTAGTGTAACATAACACACGCTCCATTTGGGTCACTTCCCATCTCAGACTCTTCTGCCTCCTATTTCCAGAGGCACAAAATCCAGATCTTCAGCTGAACATTCCAGATGTTTCTCAATCAAACCACTACTAATCAGTCCTGCCTTATCTGGGTTCATCCTTATCAAATTATAGGCTTCCTCAAATCCACCCTGACCCCACCCTGGCTTTGGCTTCTCTTTCCTTTTTATCCTCATTTATAAATCTCCCTCATATTGAAGAGAGTAAAAGAATATGCCAGGGGTATGCTTCAGATAGAATTCCTGCAAGTGAAAGAATTTTAAAATTGGGAAAAAGGGGAGGGAATAATGGAGGTCTTAAGGTAATTTGAGTAAAATTTTTGGATACATTTCATAAAAATATGGTTTCCATATTTAGCCTAGTATAAAAACATAAGGAACAGATTTCTGAATCTAATTGTCTGCCTACAGATGTTTGCCATCATTGTGAATTCAGATTCAACTGAACAATGAATAAGATTTTCTTATAATCACAGCATTAAATACCTTCATGTGGTTCCCAATACCTCACTGGTTAAATGCTTATCACATAAAGTGCTTATTGTTAATACTTGCTGGTTTACCTGAACTGTTTAGTGACGGGGGCTTATCAGTCATCATCCAATATATTCCATCCAACATAGGACTTGATCCCTGACTATTCCTACTTCTTGTGTTCTAAAACATCGAAAACAAGCCAGGCGCCGCTGCTGTGGTGTTGCTCTGTCACCCAGCATCATTTCACACACAGATGACAGAGCCCTGTGTGATCTCTGCTTCCCATTATCTTTTTCATCTTATTATAAGTTGTGGTGAGTGACTAACAACAATTACTAAATTCCAAACAGTCCTATTTTTTTTGTCATTGCTGTAAAATATTTAAAACTTTAAAAAAAAAAAAACAACTAAGAACAGTAACACTATTTGTCAAGCTCTTCATGCACAGACACGCAAATGCACGGCTTGATTGTGTAGAAAGTCAGAAAGAAGAGAAATGGCAAACTTCCAATAAAACTTTCCTTTTCAAAAATAATTTTTATTGGAGTGTAGTTGATTTACAATACTGTGTTAGTTTCAGGTGTACAGCAAAGTGAATCAGTTTGCATATATTCACTCCTTTTAGGATTCTTTTCTAATATAGGTCCTTAGATTCTTGAATAGAGTTTTCTGTGCTATACAGTAGGTCTTCATTAGTTATATATTTTACGTGTGTTAGTGTATATATGTTCATCCCAATCTCTCAATTTATCACTCCTACCCCCTTGGGAACCATAAGTTTGTTCTCTACATCTGTAACTAGTTCTAAAATTTTCTCTTTTAAAAGGCTACTCATTTGTAGAGGTTTCTAAGGCAAATGCTAGTATCTTTGTTTCATTGACCTTCTCTTGGTTCCTCAAGCATTTTATAGTAGAGAAGAGGCTGAGTCAGCCCCAGAGGAATTCTTAAAGCTTCCCTAAGTCCATCCCTATTGATGTTCTCCCATTTTGTTGTTGTTTTAGTCACTAAGTCGTGTCTGACTCTTTGTGACCCCATGAACTGTAGCCCGCTAGGCTCTTCTGTCCATGGGATTTTCCAGGGAAGAATACTGGAGTGGGTTACCATTTCCATCTCCAGGAGATCTTCTCAGTCCAAGAATCCAACCTGCATCTTATGTATTGGTAGGCAGATTCTTTACCACTGAGCCACCAGGGACGCCCTTTCTCCCCTTCTACAACAAAACTGAATGTCAATAAAGCAGAAAACTTATCTTTCTTTAACTCTCTCCTGTTTAACTTATAGTCAATCAACTCTGTTGTGTTTCAGCTTGTGACAAATCTTACTTTAAAGATGTTTCGACCTGCATGTTAAACATTAAAGCAGTAAAGGACCTTTCTATTTTTCCCTGTCCTTCTATCTCAAGAAAGAGACAAATTTGTTTTACTTTAATATAATGCTCTGTTAAAGAGAAATTTGTAAGGAAAACTAAATAATTTTCTCTGAAAATTCAGGGCTCTGAAATGGGATATCCACTGAGTGAATTTTTAAATTTAAATTACATTTAATATTGTAAATGCCAAGAATATAAATAGATCTACTTTCAGATACACATATTTATTGGATAACTTCCTTGTTTCAAGCACAGCCCTAAAAACCAAGCCAGCAAGGATGAATAAATGTGTTTGCCTTCAAGGAGCTCACAATCATGTTTGGAAAACAAGCATGCAGAGGAAAAAATTACAATTCCAGATTATAAAGATTGTAACAGATTTATGTACCAGATAGATAAGGAAGTTATAATGGAAACTGTTTAAAGGAGAGACTTTGTAAAAAAAGGAGACTCTTGAGCCCAACTTTAATTGATTTTCGTGAATTTGGCAAAAGATGTTTCAAGGAGAGGGAAAGTGCATAGAGTTGGTTCAACAAACTGTAAGCAGTTCCTTATTAGTTCAGGATGAAACGTAGGGTTGAAAGCTGGTGTGAAGCATCCTGTCATTCTAAGGGATCTGCAATTTATTTTGGCAGTAGGGGACCTTTCATGAATGTTGAGTCAGTCCTAATGAGGTGAATGAATCTAGAGACTATTATACAGTGAAGTAAGTCAGAAAGAGAAAGACAAATATTATATATTAATGCATGTGTATGGAATCTAGAAAGATGGTACTGATGATTCTGTTTGCAGGCCAGCAATGGAGATGCAAACGGAGAACAGGTTTGGGGACACAGTGCCAGAAGGAGAGATTAGGACAAACAGAGACAGTATCACTGAAACATAAGCATTCAGTCAGTTCAGCCGCTCAGTCGTGTCCGACGCCTTGCAACTCCATAACTGCATGAGGCTAGGCTTCCCTGTCCATCACCACCTCCTGCAGCCTGCTCAAACTCATGTCCATCCAGTCGGTAATGTCATCCAACCATCATATCCTCTGTTGTCCCTTTCTCCTCCTGCCTTCAATCTTGCCCAGCAACAGGGTCTTTTCCAATGAGTCAGTTCTTCACATCAGGTGGCCAAAGTATTGGAGCTTCAGCTTCAGCATCAGTCCTTCCAGTGAATTTTCAGGGTTGATTTTCTTTAGGATTGATTGGTTTGATCTCCTTGCTGTCCAAGGAACTCTCAAGAGTTTATCCAACACTGCAGTTCAAAAGCATCCATTTTTCAGTGCTCAGCTTTCTTTATGGTCCCACTCTCACATCCATACATGACTACTAGAGAAACCATAGCATTGACTAGATGGACCTTTGTTGGCAAAATAATGTCTCTGCTTTTTAATATGCTGTCTAGGTTTGTCACAGCTTTTCTTCCAAGGAGCAAGTGTCTTTTCATTTCATGGCTGCAGTCACCATCTGCAGTTGGAACCCAAGAAAATAAAGTCTGTCACTGTTTCCATTGTTTCCCCATCTATTTGCCTGCCGTCAATGGGTCACACAGAGTCGGACATGACTGAAGCGACTTAGCAGCAGCAGCAGCAGATAGCATATTGAAAAGCAGAGACATTACTTTGCCAACAAAGGTCCGTCTAGTCAAGGCTATGGTTTTTCCTGTGGTCATCTGTGGATGTGACAGTTGGACTGTGAAGAAAGCTGGGCGCCGAAGAATTGATGCTTTTGAACTGTGGTGTTGGAGAAGTCTCCTGAGAGTCCCTTGGACTGCAAGGAGATCCAATCAGTCCATTCTAAAGGAGATTAGCCCTGGGTGTTCCTTGGAAGGAATGATGCTGAAGCTGAAACTCCAGTATTTTGGCCATCTCATGCGAAGGGTTTACTCATTGGAAAAGACTCTGATGCTGGAGGGGATTGGGGGCAGGAAGAAAAGGGGACGACAGAGGATGAGATGACTGGATGGCATCACTGACTCGATAGACGTGAGTTTGAGTGAGCTCTGGGAGTTGCCAATGGGCAGGGAGGCCTGACATGCTGTGACTCATGGGATCGCAAAGAGTCGGACATGACTGAGCAACTGAACTGAATTGAACTGAACTGAATGGGACCAGATGCTATGATCTTCGTTTTTTGAATGTTGAGTTTTAAGCCAGTTTTTTCACTCTCTTCTTTCACTTTCATCAAGAGGCTCTTCAGTTCCTCTTTGCTTTCTGCCACTAGGGTAGTGTCATCTGCATATCTGAAGTTATTGCTATTTCTCCTTGCAGTCTTGATTCCAGCTTGTGCTTCATTGCCTGGCATTTCACATGATGTACTCTGTATATAAATAAGCAGGGTGACAATATACAGCCTTGACGTAAACCTCTCCCAATTTGGAATCAGTCTGTTGTTCTGGTTCTAAGTGTTGCTTCTTGACTCACATATAGGTTTCTCAGGAAGCAGGTAAGGTGGTCTGGTATTCCCATCTCTTTCAGAGTTTTCCACAGTTTGTTGTGATCCACACAGTCAAAGGCTTTAGCTTAGTCAGTGGAGCAGAAGTAGATGTTTTTCTGGAATTCTCTTGCTTTTTCCGTGATCCAACAGATGCTGGCAATTTGATCTCTGGTTCCTCTGCCTTTCTAAATCCAGCTTGAACATCTGAAAGTTCTCAGTTCATGTACTGTTGAAGCCTGGCTTGGAGAATTTTGAGCATTACTTTGCTAGCATGTGATAGGTGTGCAATGGTACAGTAGTTTGAAAATTCTTTGACATTGCCTTTTTTGGGGATTGGAATGAAAGCTGACCTTTTCCAGTCCTTGGCCACTTCTGAGTTTTCCAAATTTGTTGGCATATTAAGTGGAGAACATCATCATCTTTTAGGATGTAAAATAGCTCAACTGGAGTTCCATCACCTCCACTAGTTTTATTTGTAGTAATGCTTCCAAGGGCCACTTGACTTTGCACACCAGGATTTCTGACAAGTGGCACTTGCTGTGTGACACAGGGAGCTCAACCCAGTGCTCTTTGACAACCAAGAGAGGTGGGATGCCGTGGGAGATGGGAGAGGGCTTCAGGAGGGAGGGGAAGTATGTACACGTGTGGCTGATTCATGTTGATGTATGGCAGAAAGCAACACAATATTGTAAAGCAACACAATGTTGTAAAGCAACTATTCTTAAATATTTAAAAAGAAATAGTACAGGTGTTTTTGCATTTGAGAAGATGATTTTGAGATGACTTCAGAATGGAATAGATAAAAGTTGACCTGAAAGCCTGGGTAACTAAGTGGGAAACCTAAGTGGGAAAACTCTATAGGATAGATGATAGCAAACTCAGTACATCCAGTAATCATGGAGATGAAGATATCAACACAGACAGGGCACAGTTAGGAATCAGAATAGTGGAGCCATGTGGGACGTGAGCTGTGACAAGGGGGACAACTCAAAATTTTAAAAGACCACTAAGTTTAAGAAAGCATCAACAGCATCATTAAAATGCAACAGTATTATTAGCAACCTTGAACCAGAATCACTTTTTTTCGACACATTTTGAAGTTATTTCCTTCACAGCCACCTGAGGCAGGGCTCAAATATCAAATCTGTTTTTAATAAACAGAGAAATTGACACATCTGTGATAAAAGAATGGCAGGTCAGGAATAAAACTCTCAGTCTCATCACTCCCATCCTGGAGAGTTTTTCTAACTCTCCTGTGTGTATGTATGTGCGTGTGCATGTGTGTGCACCAGCACGTGCCCAGTTGTGCCCAACTCTTTTGCCACTCCATGGACTGTAGCCTGCCAGGCTTCTCTGTCCATGGGATTTTATAGGCAAGAAAACTGGAGTGGGTTGCCATTTCCTCCTGCAGGGGATCTTCCTGACCCAAAGATCAAAAGCTCATCTCCAGTTTTGCAGCAGATTCTTTACTGCTGAGCCATCAGGGAAGTCCTTTGTCTCTCATAGTTAGTACTGTTAGAGATGAGAGTGTCTCTAGTCTGTGTTTCACAAACTACATTTCTGCACAAGAGATTCTAGGGAAAAACATGAGTTCACCCTCTTGGTTTCAAGAGAAAAAAATTATAAGGACACTAAGATGTATTTCATAACTTATGGGCAGCTGATGACAGGAGCACTTGGGATCAAGACCTCAAAGTATTAGCACTGCCCTTTTTCCTCATCTATTTGAATCTTCTTTCTCTCTCTCTCTCTGAAGATTTGCTTTTATGAATGTCAGACTTCAGTTTCTCTGAGAGCACTAATTTTTATTTTTTTAAAGAAAGAACAAGTAGTAACTACTGGGATTCTCTTAAATTGATATTTAATTTATTAAAGTAAAAAATCCTAGGGAAATTCCCTGGCAGTCCAGTGGTTAAGACTCTGTGCTTCTAATGCAGATAGTGGGGGCTTGATCCCTGGTTGGGAAAATAAGATCCTGCAAGCTTGTGGTGCTGCCCCCCAAAAAGTAAATATTCTAAAATTTAGTTTCCCTTAGGCTCTTAATCTTATTGTTTATAGAAGATAGACATAGAGAAATAGATATATGGATAAACATCATAAATTTGTATTTATGCCTTCAGAAGTTAACAATGACTTTCAAACTGGCCTTTGATTGATGTTTGGATCCCTCAAGTTACAGAACTCACTAAACAACAAGGTTTCTTACAAATTCAGTTCAGTTCAGTTCAGTTGCTCAGTCGTGTCTGACTCTTTGTGACCCTGTGGATTCCAGCATGCCAGGCCTCCCTGTCCATCACCAATTCCCAGAGTTTACTCAAACTCATGTCCATTGAGTTGGTGATGCCATCCAACCATCTCATCCTCTGTCATTCCCTTCTCCTCCTGCCTTCAATCTTTCCCAGCATCAGAATCTTTTCCAATGAGTCCATTCTTTGCATCAGGTGGCCAAAGTATTGGAGCTTCAGCTTCAGCACTGGTCCTTACAATGAATATTCAGGAATGATTTCCTTTAGGATGGACTGGTTGGATCTCCTTGAAGTGCAAGGGACTCTCAAGAGTCTTCTCCAACACCACAGCACAAAAGCAACAATTCTTCAGTGCTCAGCTCTCTTTATAGTCCAACTCTCACATCCATACATGACTAGTGGGGAAGCCATAGCTTTGACTAAATGGACCTTTGTCAGCAAAGTAATGTCTCTGCTTTTCAATATGCTGTCTTGGTTAGCCATAACTTTTCTTCCAAGGAGCAAATGTCTTTTAATTTCATGGCTGAAGTCACCATCTGCAGTGATTTTGGAGCCCCCAAAAGAAAGTCTCTCACAGTTTCCCCATCTATTTGCTATGAAGTGATGAGACTGGATGCCATGATCTTAGTTTTCTGAATGTTCAGTTTTAAGCCAACTTTTTCACTCTCTTCTTTCACTTTCATCAAGAGACTCTTTAGTTCTTCACTTTCCACCATTAGGGTGGTGTCATCTGCATATCTGAGGTTATTGCTATTTCTCCCAGCAATCTTGATTCCAGCTTGTGCTTCATCCAGCCCAGAATTTCTCATGATGTACTCTGAATATAAGTTAAATAAGCAGGATGAACATATACAGCCTTGATGTACTCCTTTTCCTGATTTGCAACCAGGTGCCTTTATCATTTTAGACAACATTCATAAGATTGGTGTATTTGTTGCCTAATCCGACCTGACTTGACAAGTGAAATTTCCTCCAGGTACTTTCTCAAGTATTTAAACTACTTTAGTAAGCCCAATACTATATCAAACTCGTAAATATGACAAACCTGAAATTCCCTCAAGCATTTCAGAAGTCTTTCAAGTTTTAGAAAAAAAGCCTTTCCTATTGTAAGGTTGCTGCTGAACCACGAAAGACACCAGGATTCTTGGCCTCCGGAGGAGAAGAATTCAATCCGGGGCCAGAGACGAGGCTTGATCGCTCAGAACTTTTGTGTAATAAAGTTTTATTAAAGTATAAAGGAGATAGAGAAAGCTTCTGACATAGACATCAGAAGAGGGCAGAAAGAGTATCCCCTCACTAGTGTGAGCAATGGAGTTATATACTTTTTAATTACTTATTACAGTGAATCAAAAAAATGTCTGGAGGTTGTAAAGACCTCACTAGACCCACTCCCATAATTTACACTTTAAGATAACAGGATTAACCAGAAGGTTTTTTTCCAGAGACTGTCCTCAAGAAGGATACATTATTGTTATATAATCCTAAGGAATGTAGAGGGAAAAAAAACATTTGTCCTTTCTTCCTCCTTAAGAATTTCAGACCCATCTCTCCTTGGGGACCCCTGGACTTCTTATCAACCTGCCTAGGAATTGACTCTCTCGCTATTTGGCCACATACATCACAAGTTCAAATCAATTCTTTAATTGTAATGTTAAAGTTGGCACAAGGGGGACAGAAAGGGTGGGACCAACTGACAGAGTAGTACTGACATATGTTCACTACCATGTGTAAAATAGATAACTAGCGGTGAACTTGACTGTATAGATCACAACAAACTGTGGAAAACTCTTAAAGAGATGGGAATACCAGACCACCTTATGTGCCTTCTAAGAAACCTGTATATAAGTCAAGAAGCAATAGTTAGAACCAGACATGGAACAACAGACTGGTTCCAAACTGGGAAAGGAGTACATCAAGGCTGTATATCGCCATCCTGTTTAACTTATATGCAGAGTACATCATGCGAAATGTTGGGCTGGAAGAAGCACAAGCTGGAATCAAGACTGAAATGAGAAATATCAATAACCTCAGATACGCAGATAACATCACCCTCCTGACAATGCAGGAGACTCGGGTTTGATCCCTGGGTCAAGAAGATCCCCTGGAGAAGGGAATGGCTACCCACTCCAGTATTCTTGCTCAGAGAATTAAATGAACAGAAGAGCCTTGTGGGTTACAGTCTATGGGATCTCAAAGAGTCAGACATGACTGAGGGACGAACACTAGAATTTTTTCCCTTTTGGCAAATTGCACTCAGATTCTCCTTACAAAAAGCCCATCCCACAATGTGGCAACCACCATGAGCTCCAGATGGATTGACTCCATCCTAGCTCCAAGCTATATTATTTTTCCTCACTTAAAACAAAGATTAGTTCAATAGAACCTTTCACCCAAACCTCAATCAATCAGCATTTGGTTTCTTCCTGGCCACAGCGATTGGCCCAATCACAGTAAATCACAAGACTTTTATTAAATGGTTATAGAAAGTGACACTCTCTCCTTGGCTATGAAACAAGTATACATGTTACCCTGGTTGCTATTGGCAGCCATTTTGAGAACGTGATGAGAACCAGAGTGAGAATCAGGTGAAGCCAGAACGCAGAAGAGGGCATAGCCAAAGGAATCACAAAAAACTGGGAGACTGCCTCAATCAGAACATGCCCAGACTTTTCAGACATGGGAGCCAGTATATCTGGTTTATAATTTATGCTAATTTGTGTTCGAGGTCTGTTATTTAAAACCAGAAACATCCCAACTAATATATAAATCATCTGGGAAGGTGAATTTATCTAGGGAGTGAACACTAGACTGTAGCAAAGGTTAAATGAATCACTACTGTTTATTTTCACTCACTACAAGATTTCACGGATTCAAAGTATTTGATGGAAAAAAAACAAGTACTAAGTTTATCAGGACCAAGCACTCCTTTAAGAGTATATACATGGTCATCAATTCAAGTGCTTTTTTGATAAATGTTGGATGCCAACTTTGAAAGTTCTGTTTGAAAAACATGCCCAGAAAGGTGAATGAGCCATTGGGAGATTGCTTAATCTAAAATGTTTTCTCTACTAACCAGTTACTCTATTATATAAAATGCCCAACATTAGTCATGCTTACAAGATAAAGGTTTGAAAGATCTTATTATTCAAAATTATAATCTTAGATGGGCAAAGAAGGAGCAATTATTTATTACTTAACAACTCAGCAGGCACTAGTTTATCAGAAGCTCGAGCAGAGAAACAACCCTCAGGAAATAGAATACAAACATTATTAAGTGGAGGAATGGGGTGGAAGAGAGTTCTGGATCATTCTTCACTAAAGAGGAAGGCAAATCTCAGTGGAGACCAAATCATAAGGTATGGATGAGAAAAGAGTAGTAAAGAGAGAAGATTATTCAAAAACCTAAGCTCACTTTCTGTTCTTTTCTCAAGAGCCAGTCTATGTAGAGAACATTTATAAATTATATCTTAATATTTGGACTATGCATGACTATATCTGAATATAAACCTTGAAACCAACAATTGGCAAAGTCCTAAGAACTTGTCCTTGAACTAGAAGAGGGTTCAAGCTAGAACTCTACTGCAAGCAAACTGAATAGATGCCACATTCTAAACCTTAGGATTTACCTTCCTCCTCCCTCTCTCCACCCCCTCACTTCACGGGATCCTGCCAGTCAGTGATTTTCTTGGCAGTGTGTCCTTACAAGATATTTACATGATTTCTCTGCTGCACTTTCCATCCAAACTGGAAAGGAACCAGTTTTATGACAAACTTCTACTTGTCTCACTGGAAAAAAGGCAATGATTAACTACTAGAATCGCATCCAGACGTAGCTAAAAGCTGGTTCAGCTTTCATTCAATAAACTTTGCTTTTTCAAAAAAAAAAAAATGGGGTCCTTCTTTTTCTTTCCATTTGTTATCTATTCACTCCATCTTTAACTGCCTTTTCCCTAACGTATCGGATAAAAGGTCATTTGATTTAAGGGAGGCGTCCAAATACTTATGGAGTGGCTTGAAGGAGTAATGTCTATATCATCAGTTTGGGAAGAATATATTTTTTTTACCCTACAGAAAAAATAAGACCTTAAAAATATGTTTTAATTTCTTTTTAACCAAAAGAGAGAGAGAAAGACAGAGACACTCACACACACACGCACACACACACACACACACACACACACACACACACACACACACAGAGGTATTATATTAAGGTATAAAACTACAACCTGACCACCTGGTATTGAATTAATATTTTATAAAGGAAAAAACAGATAATACTAATAAAATTCTCTGGTGTGTAAAATTGCAAATTAAGAGAAACTAATGTCATGTACAAAGTGAAAACTTCTGTCCTGTGTATCTGGTTTATGGTTTGCTTTTGGGTAAAAAGGAGCACCATTCAAGCCTCATTTGAACCATGGTACCAATTTACCAGTAAATTACTGTCATATCCTATTATTTTTGAGATTCTGACCTTTCATTTTGTTTAATCAGGAAATATTTAAAATTACAGTGCTTAGGTTCAGCTTCTAGGTTTCACAGCAGCTCTTTTGCCAGCAGCCTGTCCTCCTCCATAGGGTTTCTGGTAGAAGCTGTCTATGCCTGGTAGAATATCAAAGTTTTATCAAACCATATGATCCACAAAGTCTTAACTTTTCCTCATTACTCCTCAACCCACACACCCAGTTCCACCCTAGAAATTAGTAATGCAATCCAGAAGGGAACTTTGGAGTTGCTAAACCAAATAGAGTCTAGCAGAGAATCCTAGACTCAGTAGAAAGATCTATTTAAATGGGTTTGTTGTTGTTCAGTCCTAAGTCAGGTCTGAATCTTTGCTACACCATAGATGGCAGCACACCAGGCTCCTCTGTCCTTTACTATTTCCCAGAGTTTGTTCAAACTTAGGTCCATTGAATTGGTGGTGCCATCCAAACATTTCATCCTCTGTTGCCCTCTTCTCCCCCTGCCTTCAATCTTTCCCAGCATAAGGGTCTTTTTCAGTGAATTGTTTCTTTGCCTCAAGTGGTCAAAGTAAATGGATTTATAAATCTCTAAAAAAAATTCTAACTGTGGTGCTGAAAAATGAAAATTAGCAAAGTCCATTAGCACACCATTCTCACGATGGCCATCATGATCAGTTGATAATATAATTTATTCTCATAGCCAAAGAGTCTGAATCCAACTTCTAAAAAATACATGAAATACTTATCAGAAGGAATTTGAAATAATGGCAAAAGGCAAACTTGGGAGCTTAGTTTTTATTTTCCTCTGAAAATGTCTCCCTTAATGATAGAAGTTTTGATTGTGTAAATCCCAGCCTTAGATGTGACATTTGCTAAAATCTTACGTAAAGTCTTCAGTATGACGTCTAACCTTCAGTATACTGGCATATTTCCTAGAGGGGAAAAACAAAAACAAATGAAACTACAGAAGTCATGAGATTCTATATAGAGAAAATACTGAATATGTCTATATTTTTAAAAAATAATTTATTATTCTTACCTTTCTAGCTACCCAAACATCAGAAGACAACTTCTAAGTCTCAAAAAGAATCTATAAATAATAAATATAGTTCAGTGGCAAACTTCAGCTTTTGAATATCTAAATGCTCCTATATTTTCCTACCGTGTTATTCTTGGATAATCCAGGGCCCCACCTTCTTCTACTTCTCCTCTGGCCTTCTCCCGCATTTGCAAGGAAATGGACCAAAACATTCATTAAATACTGGGAAAATTAAGCTCCAGAGGAAATATTTTAGGACTACAGCAATGGGCTTTATTTTCTTATTCTAAGTACAATAATGATAATATCTTGTGTTTAAAATGTCTTTCTTTGAAAGCATTTGAGCATGTTGTTTTTGTTTGTGCTGTTAATAGGTTACCCAGTGTTCCCATGACATACTTTAAGCCACTTGACCCACTGGTAGAGGGTTCGAAATTAGAGTCTCAGCCTCCCCAATGTATGTCTAAAGATCTACTCTTTTATATGTTAGTGACATAGTGGCTAATTCACAAGGTACCCACCTCGGGGACAGACTCCAAAGGTTTCTGAGTAACAGCAGAAGGTCACACCAATTAAGGTTACTTTTTTTCCCTTTGGGTATGAGCTCTGTTCTTTTGTGACAGAACCAATTTTGATTTTTAAAATCAACTCCTTGCTTTTTCCTGAATAATCATTATCTAAAGAAAGAACTATCTGAGCTCTTACCTTCAGGTCTAACTTCAGGTCTGCCACATGCCAAATAAATCTTCGCACATTTCTTCCTGCACAGATCAGAAAGAGGACCTTAACATCATCCAAGCCAGGAAGCCAGGTCTGATTAGCCATAAATGGAAGAATCTCCATTTACTAACTCCATTTACTAAGAATCTCCATTTACTAAGTAACTAACTTCTTTCTACTTTAATTTTTTTTTAATAGAAAATTGGGTTAACAAAATTAATAGTAATTATATCACTGGATTCCTGAGAGTTTTAAAGAGAAATTATGTATTTAATATATCATATATGAAAGTGAAATTGCTAGTCACCTAATTCGTGTCTGACTCTGCAACCCTGTGAAATGTAGCTTGCCAGGCTCCTCTGGACATGGAATTCTGCAAACAAAAATATTGGCGTGGGTAGCCATTCCCTTCTCCAAGGGATCTTCCTGACACAGGGATTGAGCCTGCTGCTGCTATTGCTGCTAAGCTGCTTCAGTCATGTCCAACTCTGTGCGACCCCATACACGGCAGCCCACCAGGCTCCCCCACCCCTGGGATTCTCCAGGCAAGAACACTAGAGTGGGTTGCCATTTCCCTCTCCAAAGCATGAAAGTGAAAAGTGAAAGTGAAGTCACTCAGTCATGTCCGACTCTTTGTGACCCCATGGACTGTAGCCCACCAGGCTCCTCCGTCCATGGGATTTTCCAGGCAAGAGTACTGGAGTGGGGTGCCATTGCCTTCTCCGGGGATTGAGCCTAGGTCTCCCATATTCCAGGCAGATTCTTTACCATCTGAGCCACAAGGGAAGCCTAATAGATTACCTATAATTATCTATGTATGTGTTAAGTAAGTGCTTGAGTAATTTTATTTTATTGTGTGAATTGTATCAAAATTTTTATCTTTACTCGATTAGTAAGTATCCCAACAGGTCCAATATTGAGCTCAGAAACACCAGCTGACCAGAAGGTTAAGGTCTGTCAAGGCCTCAGTGCAGCCTGCACAGTTTTACTTCCACCTGCACCCCAACCCTCCCAAAAAATGACTAGGAAAATTCAACAGGATTGCTTTGGTCATCCATGCACAATTACTCAAAGCTGAAATTATTTGAATAGCCTGGTTGTTTCTGAATCTAAATATATATAAATTGTTTTAAAACTCATTCATGAATTTTTCAATTGAATTCTCAGAATATTCAGCACTTTTCAAAATATTGATGTTTATAGATTGGGTGAATATATACATGAATATATATATAATATGTGTATATGTACTGCTGCTGCTGCTGCTGCTAAGTCGCTTCAGTCATGTGTGACTCTGTGCAATCCCATAGATGGCAGCCCACCAGGCTCCCCCGCCCCTGGGATTCTCCAGGCAAGAACACTGGAGTGGGTTGCCATTTCCTTCTCCAATGCATGAATGTGAAAAGTGAAAGTGAAGTCAAGAGTCCTGTCCAACTCTCAGCGACCCCATGGACTGCAGCCCACCAGGCTCCTTGGAAAATCCATGGGATTTTCCAAGCAAGAGTACTGGAGTGGAGTGCCATTGCCTTCTCTGGTATATTTACTACATATATATATGTGTGTGTGTGTGTAATATATTCAATAAAAACATGCAAGAAATCTCCATATATTAAATTGTCAAACATTAAGAATATTCAGTAATAAGATAATGAGTATGCTTAAATTACTGCATGCAGATGATTATAAAAGAAAAGAAGCATTTTTCCAAAGATTAAATGGATTTCCTTTCAGTATTTCAGTTTTAAATATGGCCTCAAATATAATGTATACTGTGTGATACTGAACATTTTAGTTCTCCATCTAAAATCCATGTATTTAATATTTTCCATTCTATTTTTTTCTCTGAAAACACTAGCTTGTTGTTTTTAAATTGTTGATGGAAACAAGATGGAATTGCAAGATCTTTAAAGACTTTTTCAATCTTCCTTATTTAAAATGGATTTTGTAAAACAAAAGAGCAAGTCTATGAAATTCTTATACATGCTTTTGCTTAAAAATAAAGTCAAGAGGCTTTAAAAATACCAAACTTCATACTAAAAAGGAAAATCTTAATTTGGGGGGATTATGGAATTTTATGCATATAAATTAAATTTACTCCAAGTAGTATATGTCTAGATTGATGAATATCTGCCTTAGGTAAGCCATCATAGTCTTAACCTGCTTATTCATACTGTTTCTCTTTTCTTTTTTAGTTTCATCTTTAAAGAGTTTTATTGAAATGTATAGCAAAGACTCTAGGACATGAGCTGTGTACAAATATATTGGATTGGAGAGGATCTCAGAGGCCAGAGCTACATATAATTCAGACTGTGCTAAATCATATAAACATTTTGGCCTTTGTTTTATTTTTAAAGTCATTTTTATTATATGCTTTTTTTTTTTTTTCTGGGCAGAGTGCCTTCAACTTGTCCTGTTTTCTTCTCTTTTATCAATCTTCTTTATTTACATAACAGTTTCCTTTGACTTATAACTTACAAACTGACATGAAGCTGTTTCTTTCTGGATCAGAAAAAGAACATAAGTTATGTATTACTCTTTTTAATTAAACCATGTGGACATCTGGAAGCAGAATCTAAACCTGTCACCCTCTCATGATATAAAGCAAATATGTATTATTCCACGGAGGAAACTAAAACAGAGGTGTTCTTTCCTCATCTCCCCACCTCATGAAAATAAGTTTAATTTATGGGAATTTCTGTGACAGGCAGTCTGTACCAGAGAAGAAGGGCACAGCAATTACCTTGGAAAACAAAACAGAGTTTCATCAAATACCTCCTAGTTCCTGGAGAGTTTGCTCAAACTCCATTTAATTTTTGACAGAGGGGTTAGCTCTATAGAAAGGGAAGGATAAACTTCCAAGCCAAACATTCTTCATAGATGCCAACTGCAGGAGAAACAATGGCATGTTGTTTCCTCAGCCATTCAGTCAAGTTTGTACTGTAAGACTTTATATACAAGGAAAATGTTTACAACACTCAGTGGCTGTGAGATGTGCCAGCTGGTGTGTTAAATGCACTCACAATTAGCTAAGGTGTTCCATTTCCTAATCTCTGTGTCTCAAAGTAACAGGGTCACATACTGGTGTAGTGCTCTGAACAATTAAAAACAATAGACAGACACTGGCAGCAACAGGATTCAACCTATTACAGTGTATTCAGTGAGCTGAAAAATTACACAACTGAAAAAAATGCATTCTTGGGTCATCTGAGACCTAAAGGGACATAATGTACCTGAATTGTTTAGCCACTAAATCCACAGCTCAACTATCGAGGAGGTATTATAGAAGCAGTCATAGGAGCTGAAAGAGAGAGTGCTATTTCAGTCTTTGTTAACATAAAATTATTGCTAGTCTGTGCTAACATAGAATTATTCTCTATGAAATAATCACATCCAATCTTAAAAACACAGCATTTTAAAATATAAAGCTAATGCCTCCAACTCATGAACAGTGTTTCCATAAACAATCAAAGTAGTTTTACTTTGTACAAAGCAGTAGGTGTATAAAGCATTGATGTCCACGACTGTAGCATACATGAACAGTGATCTGCTACCTGCTGCTGCTGCTGCTAAGTCGCTTCAGTCGTGTCCAACTCTGTGTGACCCCATACACGGCAGCCCACCAGGCTCCGCCATCCTTGGGATTCTCCAGGCAAGAACACTGGAGTGGGTTGCCATTGCCTTCTCCAATGCATGAAAGTGAAAAGTCAAAGTGAAGTCACTCAGTCATGTCTGACTCTTAGCGACCTCATGGACTGCAGCTTACCAGGCTCCTCTGTCCATGGGATTTTCCAGGCAAGAGTACTGGAGTGGGGTGCCATTGCCTTCTGCTACCTAATGGTCTTCTAAAAATGTCATTCAACTCTATTATATGGACAATTCTATGATTCTTAGAGTCGAGCCAGAATTCTTACTCTAGTCCACCTACTGTCACTCATATAGAATAATAGTGCACACAAAACTCACCTTGAAGATGCTTCTCTTGACCTCTTGGACAGATTATATTTTCCCACTTTTAACCTTGATCAAGAGACTGGTTTCTGCTCTGCTCTTCTCTCACTACCATTTCTAGCATCAAAGAAGGCTTTGGGATTCTCTGGGCCCATTCTGCAGATTTATATGTTTTATGTCACCTTTCACTTGTGAAAAGCCTTGTGGCTGCAGTTCTGGTGTTGAAAAAAAAAGACTCAAGTTTAGAGGAGCCTCAACACATGCTAAAATCTCTTGCCAATATTTTAAAAATCCCCTCATTGTTGTAGCTTCCCTTGATAGCTGGACTCATGCCTGAGTGGCAGGTTAAGTCTTGTAGATCTCTATGATTTTAGGCTCCCTCAGGCTAGATTTCTAGAACTTGGAAACAATTTTGAGAAAGCAATTTCAAACCTTTGCTCTAAGCAAGAACTGACAGAATTTCCCATTATAACAATTCCAACATGCATCTTTAAAGAACCAAAGCCAATGGATTTTCATCAGACTCAAAGAAAATATTGGCGCTTTTCAAAATCCATCAGAGTTCCTTTACAACCCAACTCTTTTCATAGGCAAAGTTATCTGGCTTATATTCAGAACTTCCATAGACAGATATTTAAACCACAGGTAGATGTGTTTTCACTTAAACAATGACTTCCCACATATGCTATAGAAGATTTACCATTTTCATTGGATGTCTGCATATGAAAATTAGCTTCAGTTTAAGCAACATCTTTCTGTGAAGTTTGACAAAAGAAGGCAGCCAGGTTTGGAAGATTATGAATTCTGAGATGGAACTTGATTCATGGCTTCTAATAAAGATATTTTAATCCTCCTGCCAAATTCAGCAACAAGCTTGCCAGAACGTAGAATCTCAAGTAAACGTATCCTTTAATCTTGTGTGAGAAAAGAAAACAAGCCCAAGAGCAACAAAGGCTGGATATAAGGGTTCGTTTCTATTACTTTTCCCAACAAAAGTCAGCTGCTCCCCCCAACCCCTCAAAAAAGAAAAAAACACATCAGTAATATCTGGTATTGTTCACAGTCGTTAGCAAGAAGAGGGGACTCTTCTCAGCTGAGTATCTCTACGGAGGAATGCCCCTTGTGTGTTACTTTCTTAAATATATGCATTATCCCCGCAGCGGGAGGGAGTAAGTCCAATCAAAATGACTAGCAATATACTCAACAGGGGTTGGCTTTCGATTTTGTTTTTGTACTTGCATTGGAATATGGGTGTGTCTGGCATTCTGGGAATTTGCATTTCAGACAAAGTAATAAAAAGACCATAGAACCTAACTCAGAAAAGCTGGAGAGTCACTTTAGCTCTTCATCTGCTCAACTTCTGGTTACCACATTCCCTTCTGGGGGTAGCAACACATCCACTTCTTCAGTTATTATCTTAATTAAGTGAAGTGTTGTATTTTTTGTTTCTCAGCTGGAAAGTGAAAGCACAGTTTTGCAGGGAATGATGATGTAAAACTTGAGCAGTGGAGATGTGATTGTTTCCTTAGAAAATCAGTAGAATAAAATCAATCTGATTCTTGAGAAATTGTAACTTGTCACCCATTTTCAGAGATATTTAGCCTATTGCATTTGACAATTGCATCCACTTTGCAAAACAAGACTGCTTCTGGAAATTTTACCTACACCCCCCCCCCCCCCACACACACACACACACCCACAGTCACATCACACACACATCTCTCATCTCTGAGACTGAGACAGGGACAAACATCTAGGTAGTGATCCAGAAGAATAAAAATCCAAGGAAGACCAGTGGGAGATGCGTTGTCTAGCAACGAAACAGGGAGAGACTACTCAAGAATAACTTTCCCCTGGAAGAGAAACAACCTCCCCCCACCTCGCCCCCCAATACTGGGTCAATGACATTACAAGACAAAAATATTTGAAAATTTATTTAACCTATACATTCTATTTTCCAAGAGGTAAACATTTAGGTATTTGACAGGTAGATTAAAGCATATGTTCACTTGCACAGATAGTGCCATTTTGTGGCAGCTTAAAAAACATTTTAATATATGATTTTGCTGTTTTACAATAATTTTCCTAATTCTAATTCCTTTGAATTACTGATTGAGATGAAAGAAACAGAGAGCACAGATTCTTCAAGCTTGAAAAGTTGTTTACCACAAAATGTTTCATTTTTCTCAGAGTTGTCTCATAAGGACAGATATCTGTAAACAGTGAGAATTTGGGGACTTGGCTGATACACTGGTTATGGAAAGTCATGCTCTGTCGCCAAGTTCCAGAGATGTTTGCACAGTGTCTAGGTGATTGGATTATATACATGGCAAAGTGACAAATATTAGTTACACAAATCAAATTCTTGAAAGTATCCAATGATGGGACATTCTAAGTTAAAAATTAGAGATTCATCCCTTTTCTAAAATGAAAGCAAAAAGTTAACATCACTTCTTGTTTTATCAATCCATGCAAAAGCAAATAAAATAAAATGTTATTAAATTGTTAAATCCCACAATTGATGCTTTTAACTAACATCTTTGTTGTAGAAAGTGACAGCATATATTAGTAAAGCACTCACAAGGTCATCAGTAAGATCTAGCTTAACTCAATGTGGCATTTTTACTCAATGAAGAAAATTTGTTCTGGAAAAACAGGTTAAGAAAAACAACAGAAATGGGGAAATATAATTGCATATTCATAAGCCACGCCAAACAGAAAAAATAGAAAAGAAACATAAGTGCCATTTGACACAGTTGGCATAAATAATGACTGAAATTATGAGTTGTAAGTACAAAGTCAAAATAGATGAACTAGTGTGTATAAAAAAGGCTATTTCTTCTATTATGCTTCTAGAACTTATTGTGATAGACATTAGAGAAACATGTTATATAACAAAAAGGAAAAAGATGGTCATTATTTTTCAAGGGATTTGCATTTAGCCATCCAAAGGTTGTGGCACAAACTATAGATTATATTACTATTCCTTCTATTTTTTTTAACAAAATGCCAGTTTGGATGATTCTTATATCCTTCAGTCTCATTACACTGGAATAGCTGCACTTAAGCTACAAATTTACACAGTAATAGGGCAACCAAAACTATATGTAATTTCAGGGGAGAACAAGATGGCGGAGGAGTAGGTGGATGTGGGGTACATCTCTCTCCACGGATACATCAGGAATACACCTTCAGACAAGAAAGTGCATGCAGAGCACCAGCTGATAGCGGACTGGTGTACCTGATGAGTGGAAAAGAATATATAGACCCGTGAAAAACTCTGTAGGATGAAGGAACTAGGGGGGGAAACAGGAGTATTAGTAGGACTGGACCTTCCCTCGGCAGGTGGGGGAACTGAAGCAGGGGTCCAATCCCCACATAGGGGCAATTGTCTGAGTCAGGGAGAAACATTTAAGGCCGAGAGTGAAACAGCTGATCTCTGGCAGCCTAAATGGAATGAGAATCAGGCAGTCCTTGCCATAGCCATACATACCTTAGAGAGGGACACAGATCCCCTAGAAAATGCAGCAGCTGGGAGCTGGAGTTTAGGGATCATAGAGCAATCCCTGGGTGAGGACTGCTGTTGACTGAAAAGAGACAGATCGAGGGGATGTTCGAGAGAGGAGACTGTGGTGGGAAATGCCTGTGGAGGAAAGCTGAGCAGCCCTGGAAGCAAGGCGATACTGCTGAGTCATGCATAGGGGGTGGAGCCATCACCATAGCCACTCTTCCACCACACACCATCATTGGCAGCTGAACAGTAGAGAGGCTGGCCCATCAAATGCCTGACTCACTGAACTGCAGAGTAGGAACCCATCCAGGGTGCCCCTGTAAGTCCCTGACCCGCCTATCTACAGAGTAGGACCCCAGCCAGGGGGGCCCCCTCTATGTGCCTGACATGCCGAACAACAGAGAAGGACCCCAGGCAAAGAAGCCCTCTAAGTGCCTGAATGGGCAGAGCTATGGAGAAAGACTGGCCAAAGAGGTCTTCTGATCACAAGCTACAAGATGCTCGAAAAAAGACGGATAAGACAATAACTCCCACGCGGTGGAGGCAGTCCATGTCTCTGCACACTTGGGGCCACCAAGGTCCCCACAAGCCAGGCAGCCATGCCATCTTCACATTCAACTCTCACTGGGGCAAGAGCTACCACAGGCAAATAAAGTCTGCTTCCCTGGTGGCTCAGAGGTTAAAGTGTCTGCCTGCAATGCGGGAGACCTGGGTTCGATCCCTGGGTCGGGAAGGTCCCCTGGAGAAAGAAATGGCAACCCACTCCAGTATTCTTGCCTGGAGAATCCCAGGGATGGAGGAGCCTGGTGGGCTGCAGTCCACAGGGTCCAAAAAGAGTTGGACACGACTGAGCGACTTCACTTTCACTTTCTTTCTATATGTGCAGGGTCGCTTTGGTAGTGTTCAGCTCTTTGCAAACTTGTAGACTGTGGCCTGCCAGGCTTCTCTGTCAGGAAGGGTGGGTTCTCCAGGCAAGAATACTGGAGCATATTGGCCAATATTTGTTACCATACTCTTCTAAAGCACTATACTTCCTGCTGCCCTAGCCATCAACTCCCCTGAATACCTGGTGCTGCCAGAACCCCTGCCACCAAAGCAGCTGCACCACCTCCACACCTGTCCCTCACAGGGGCAAACCCAAGTCCTCCAGGGCAGCCTCAGGAGCAAACCCCAGTGGACAACCCAAGTGCAGAGGTGGAAATAAAACCACAGTTGAAACTCAAGGGCAGTGTGGCTAAGGAAGAAGACCCAAAGCCTTCCCACCAGCTGTACAAGCTGCAGATTAAATCCACGTGATCAACTAGGCAGACTCTGTGTCTATGGAATATATAAAAGGTCATTAAGAACTCCCACAAAAGGAAACACTAGTTCTGATAGCTGTGGACACTGGAGGCAAGAACACAGATGAGTAAGACCAGATTAGAAACTGAGCTGCCACCACAGCAGGTCCAGAGACCAGCACAGTGTTAGAGGGCATCTAGGGAGGTGAGGGGGACTGTGACTCCCAGCAAGGGAAAGGACTCTGACAGCAGTGACTTAAGAGAAACAGTTATTATTCTTATGTTTTGACTTGTTCTATAGATTCTTTTGGATTTTTTTCTTTTTCTTTTCCTACCCTCCCCCCGCCCCCCCATTGTAGTTGTTGATTTTATTGGCACTATGAAATCTAATTAAGCTTTTGAGCTTTTTCTCTTTTTCCTCAGTCAGATTTTTTATTGTTGTTATTAATCTCTGCCTCTACATTGGGCTTTTGCAGTTCTAGGAGTTTTCCTTTTTTTTTTTTTTCTTTTCTCTTTTTTTAATTTAAATTTTTTAAACCTATTAGTACTCTTTCTACATTTATTCCTTTGTTTGCTTTTCCTACTGTTCTTTTCCCCTTGCAGTTAAATCTTTCATATATATAAATCTTCTTTATCTACCTCTATTTTACTTTTCACATCTATTCTTTCTTTCTTTCCTTTCTTCTCAACATATTTGTTATTTTTATTTTCATTGCTTTATTCCCCAGTTGGCACCTTGTTTAGTTTTGTGTTCCAGTTTATGCTTTAGCTAGTTTTGTTCTGGCAGACATAATTTTTTGTTCCCTTTGTTTGCTGGGTAAATCTATTGTCTTTTATTTTTGTTGGACAGTTTTGACTTTGCTTATGAGCGTATATGTATATGTGTGTATTCAGTTACACTTTTTATTGTTGTTCTAAACCTCTGCCTCTATGCTGGGCTTCTGTAGTTCTGTGGAGTTCTCCGTTTTTTTCCTTTTCTCTTTCTTCTTCCATTTTTTTTTTTTTTTTCTCACAAGGGAAACCCCATATGCTTAACAGCTGATCTTTCAGCAGAAACTCTGGAGGCCAGAAGGGAATGGCAGGATATATTTAAAGTACTGAAAGGGGAAAATCTACAACCAAGATTACTGTACCTAGAAAGGCTCTCATTCAAAATTGATGGAGAAATAAAAAGCTTTTCACACAAGCAAAAGTTAAGAGAATTCAGTACCACCAAATCAGCTTTATAACAAATGTTAAAGGGATTTATATAGTCAAAAAAAACACAAGAGAAGAAAAAAGATCTGCAAAAGCATCCCCCTAAATTAAGAAAATGGCAATAGGAACACACATGTTAATAATTACTTTAAATGAAAATGGATTAAATACTCCAATGAAAAGACACAGACTGGCTGAATGGATACAAAAACAAGACCCACATATATGCTGTCTACAAGAAACCCACTTCAGACCTAAAGACACATATAGACAGAAAGTGAGAGGATGGGAAAAAATATCCCCTGCAAATGGGAAGCAAAAGAAAGCTGGAGTAGCATTCTTCTTATCAGACAAAATAGACCTTAAAATAAAGAAGATTACAAGAGATAAGGAAGGACACTACATAATGATCAAGTGATCAATCCAAGAGGAAGGCATAACAACTATAAATATGTATGCACCCAACATAGAAGCACCTCAATACATAAGATAAGCACTAACAGACATAAAAGAAGAAATTGACAGTAACACAATAATAGAAGGCGACTTTAACACCCTACTAACACCAATGGACAGATCATCCACACAGAAAATTAATAAGGAAACACAAGTCTTAAATGATATATTAGATGAGATGGATCTCATTCAAATCTTCAGGACATTCCATCCAAATGGAGGAGAATACACCTTCTTTTCAAGTGCACATGGGACATTCTCCAGGATAGACCACATCTTGGGTCACAAATCAAACCTCAGGAAATTTAAGAAAATTGAAATCATATCAAGCATCTTCTCTGACCACAACACTACAAGAGTAGATATCAATTACAAGAAAAAAAAAACAGTAAAAAACACAAACACATGGAGATTGAACAACAAGTTTGTAAATAAGCAACAGGTTACTGAAGAAATCAAAAGGGAAATAAAAAAATTTCTAGAAACAAATGCCAATGAAAACATGACAACTCAAAATCTATGAGATGCCGCAAAAGAAATCCAAAGAGTTTATAACAATAAAATCCTACCTCAAGAAACAAGAAAGACATTGAATAGACAACCTAACTTTACACCTAAAGCAACTGGAAAAAGAAAAACAAAAAATTCCCAATATTAGTAGAAGGAAAGAAATCATAAAGATCTGAGCAGAAATAATTGAAAAAGAAATGAAAGAAACAATAGTAAAGATTAATAAAACTAAAAATTGGTTCGTTTAGAAGATAAACAAAATTGACAAGCCTTTGGCCAGACTCATCAAGAAAAAAGAGAGAAGAATCAAATCAACAAAATTAGAAATGAAAAAGGAGAGGTTACAACAGACAATGCAGAAACACAAAGGATTATGAGAGATTATTATGAACAGCTATATGGCAATAAAATGGATAACCTGGAAGAAATGGACAGATTCTTAGAAAAGTTCAATCTTCCAAGACTGAACCAGGAAGAAATAGAAATTACGATCAACCCAATTACAAGCACTGAAATTGAAGCTGTGATTAAAAATCTCCTAGAAAACAAAAGCCCAGGACCAGATGGCTTCACAGGAGAATTCTATCAAAATTTAGAGAAGAGCTAATGCCTATCCCTCTAGAACTCTTTCAAAAAATTGCAGAGGAGAGGAAGGAACACTTTCAAACTTATTCTACGAGGCCACCATCACCCTGATACCAAAGCCAGACAAAGACAAAACAAAAAATGAAAACTACAGGTCAATATCACTGATGAACATAGATGCAAAAATCCTCAACAAAATTTTAGCAAACAAAATTCAACAACATATCAAAAAGGCTCATACTCCATGATCAAGTTGGGTTTATTCCAGGAATGCAAGGATTCTTCAATATATTCAAATCAATCAATGTGATACACCATATTAACAAATTGAAAGATAAAAACCATATGATAATCTCAATAGATGCAGAAAAAGCCTTTGACAAAATTCAGCACCCATTTATCATAAAAACTCTTGAAAAAAAGGGGCATAGAAGGAATCTATAGTAAAGGCCATATACAATAAGCTTACAGCAAACATTATTCTCAGTGGAGAAACTCTGAAAGCATTCGCCCTAATTAGGAACAAAACAAAAGTGTCCAATTTCACCACTATTATTCGACATAGTTCAGCAAGTCCTAGCTACAGCAATCAAAGAAGAAAAAGAAATAAAAGGTACCCACATCAGAAAAGGAGATATAAAGCTCTCACTGTTTGCAGATGACATGATACTGTACATAGAAAACCCTAAAGATAGTATCAGAAAATTACTAGAGCTAATCAGTGAATTTAGCAAATTTGCAGGATACAAAATCAATACACAGAAATCACTTGCATTTCTATATACTAACAATGAAAAATCAGAAAGAGAAATTAAGGAATCAATCCCATTCACCATTGCAAGAAAAAGAATTAAATATCTAGGAATAAACTTACCTAAGGAGACAAAAGAACTATACACACAAAATTATAAGACACTGATGAAAGAAATCAAAGATGACATGAACAGATGGAGAGATATTCCATGTTCCTCAGTAGGAAGAATCAATATTGTGAAAATGACTATACTACCAAATGCAATCTACAGATTCAATGTGATCCCTATCAAATTACCAATGGCATTTTTCACAGAACTAGAACAAAAAATTTCACAATTCATATGGAAACACAAAAGACCCCAAATAGCAAAAGCAGTCTTGAGAAAGAAGAATGGAGCTGGAGGAATCAACCTTCTTGACTTCAGATTTTACTACAAACCTACAGTCATCAAGACAGTACTGTACTGGCACAAAAACAGAAATATAGACCAATGGAACAAGATAGAAAGCCCAGAAATAAACCCATGCATCTATGGGTACCATATTTTTGACAAAGGAGGCAAGAATATACAATGGGGCAAAGACAGCCTCTTCAATAAATGGTGCTGGGAAGAACGGACAGCTACATGTAAAAGAATGAAATTAGAACACTTCCTAACACCATACACAAAGGTAAATTCAAAATGGATTAAAGACCTAAATGTAAGACCAGGAAGTATAAAACTCTTGGAGGAAAACATCAGCAGAACACTCGATGACATAAATCAAAGCAAGATCCTCTATGACCCACCTCCTAGAGTAATGGAAATAAAAACAAAAGTAAACAAGTGGGACCTGATTAAAGTTAAAAGGTTTTGCACAGCAAAGGAAACTATAAGCAAGGTGAAAAGACAACCCTCAGAACGGGAGAAAATAATAGCAAATGAAACAACTGACAAAAGATTAATTTCCAAAACATACAAGCAGCTCACAAAACTCAATGCCAGAAAAACGAACAGCCCAATCAAAAAGTGGGGAAAAGACCTAAACAGACATTTCTGCAGAGAAGACATACAGATGGCTAACAAACACATGAAGAGATGCTCAGCATCGCTCATTATTAGAGAAATGCAAATCAAAACCACAATGAGATATCACCTCACACTGGTCAGAATGACCCTCATTAAAAAGTCTACAAACAATAAATGATGCAGAGGGTGTGGAGAAAAGGGAACGCTCCTGCACTGTTGGTGGGAATGTAAATTGATACAGCCACTATGAAAGACAGTATGGAGATTCCTTTAAAAGCTAGAAACAAAACCACCATATGACCCAGCAATCGCATTCCTAGGCATATACCCTGAGGAAACCAATGTTGAAAAAGACACGTGTATCCCATTGTTCATTGCAGCACCATTTACAGTATCTAGAACATGGAAGCAACCTAGATGTTCATCAATAGATAAATGGATAAAGAAGTTGTGGTACATATACACAATGGAATATTACTCAGCCATAAAAAGGAATGCACCTGAGTCAGTTCTGATAAGGTGGATGAACCTAGAACCTATTATACAGAGTGAACTGAGTCAGAAAGAGGAAGATAAATATCATATTCTAACACACATATACAGAATCTAGAAAAATGGTACTGAAGAATTTATTTGCAGGGCAGCAATGGAGAAACAGACATAGAGAATAGACTTATGGACATGGGGAGAGGGGAGGAGAGGGTGAGATGTATGGAAAGAGCAGTATGGAAATTACACTGCTAAATGTAAAATAGACAACCAGTGGGAATTTGCTGTATGGCTCAGGAAACTCAAACAGGGGCTCTGTATCAACCTAGAGGGGTGAGATTGGGAGGGAGGTGGGAGGGAGGTTCAAAAGGGAGGGGATAAATGTACACTATGGCTGATTCATCTTGAGGTTCGACAGAAAACAAAATTCTGTAAAGCAATTATCCTTCAATAGAAACATTTTTTTAAAAAGTTATAAACCTCTTTTTCAAAAAAAAAGCTATATGTAATTTCAAATGGCTTATTCTGGACTTTAGAATGTATTGTAGGATTTTAAGCTGGTTCACAATCCCCATCATACTTTATATTTATGAAAGAAGGTTATGGGCAGAACAAGTCAGAGGTAAGAAGCAGGAAAAAGATTCCAATGCTTCCTTTCTGGCTTGAAGATGAATAGGTCATGTGTCAAGAAATGCAAGTGGCTAGTTGATGAACAGAGTAATACTTTAGTGACTTTGCCTTCCAACACAAATGGTATGGGTTCAATCCCTGGTCAGGGAACTAAGATCCCACACACCTCAGGGTGGAAAAAACCAAAACATAAAACATAAGCAATATTGTAACAAATTCATTAAAGACTTTAATAATGGTCCACATCCAAAAAAAAAAAAAAAAAAAGTTGCCAGTGAGACTTGTGATTGACTCTGATGTGAGTCAGGAAATATTTGTCTAAGGAATCACAAGTTACTTTAGGATAGAGGTCTGTTAAGTAGATAGGCTGTTGCAAGTTATTTTAGATTACAAGATATTTAAAAGCACCATGTCATAAATGGCCTCTTGGCTCCATTTTAGAGAGTCTTTTTGCAGTATCAACTCCATTTTTATTTTGCTTCCACAGTTTTTTTTGTATCTCAGGCCCATTTTTTTTCTATTGTCTCAGCCTAGCTTTCAGAGTGGAGAAGGCGATGGCACCCCACTCCAGTACCCTTGCCTGGAAAATCCCATGGACAGAGGAGCCTGGTAGGCTGCAGTCCACGGGATCACTAGGAGTCGGACACGACTTCACTTTCACTTTTCACTTTCATGCATTGGAGAAGGAACTGGCAACCCACTCCAGTGTTCTTGCCTGTAGAATCCTAGGGACAGGGGAGCCTGGTGGGCTGCCGTCTATGGGGTCACACAGAGATGGACACGACTGACGTGACTTAGCAGCAGCAGCAGCAGCTTTTAGAGTAATTCAATTCAGTGATGTTCATAAACAAACATAGATAGACTTATTCATTTCCCTGGCATTTTGTTATACCAGCAATGATAATCCCCTCTTTGGGGTTAATCCTATGGTTTCCATGTTCTCTGTTCTTGTGCCCAGTACTGTTGATTGTAGTCATTCAAAACCATGTTGACTGAATTCAACAAAGCTTGAACTAGTTAGCAACCTTTTCTTCATTATTTCCTCTAGAGGCTAGTTTAAATCATTTTCATATTCCTCAAACTCTTAATGTGTCTTTTACACCCAAACGCAGAGGCTATTTCATTGAAAAGATTTAAGTCATTAATAGTAAGCTTTGTTGACTTTCTTTTCTAATCTGAAAATATTACCTTATTTTCTCTTATTCACTTTTCCAGTTTTGTCACAAATATCCTGCTCCCATTTTCAAAACTAACCCTTTCACCTGTCCTAACAACCCCATTTTGGTTTTAAGCCATTGCACTGCCTTACTGTTACATTCTCTGGATGGTATTTCTCAGTTTCCCTCACAGCCACATATAATAGACATCAACAACATGGAAGCATACAAATCTCAACAAGCTAGATTATTTCTCCATAACATTTTTTATAGAGGAGTATTGTTGCTTTAAAATGTTGGGTTAGTTTCTGCTGTATAACAAAGTGAATCAGCTGTGTATATACATACATCCCCTCCCTCTTGGACCTCCCTCCCACTCCCCCAC
Source organism: Budorcas taxicolor (assembly GCF_023091745.1). Classification (NCBI taxonomy): domain Eukaryota; kingdom Metazoa; phylum Chordata; class Mammalia; order Artiodactyla; family Bovidae; genus Budorcas; species Budorcas taxicolor. The sequence continues at coordinate 9,846,869 of NC_068917.1, read as the reverse complement.
CTCACCCATCTAGGTCATCACAGAGCACCGGGCTATGCTCCCTACCTTATATAGTAGGTTCCCACTATCTATTTCACATGGTAGTGCACATACATCAATCTCAATCTTCTGTAGCATTATTAAGCACAAGAACATTACAGAAAGAAGATTGTCTGCTTTTCTAAGAGTTTAGGCAAGACTGGGAGCTATAGAACTACCTGCCATGTTTCTCAAATTTCTAGGGAAATAAAAAGAAAGAAAAGTGGCCAAAGCAAAAAATATAATAATTCAGTTTTATTTTTTAAGTCTTTCCACTGTACATTTCTAAAGTTAAAAGAACTATTTCTATAATTCCCAGGGTATGACAGGAATTGCAAAATTATTTACTGCAACCCTGGAATTGGCTTCCCAGGTAGCTCAATAGTAAAGAATCTGTCTGCCAAGCAGGAGACATGGGTTCAATTCCTGGATCAGAAAGATACCCTGGAGAAGGAAATGGCATCCACTCCAATATTCTCACCTGGGAAATCCCATGGACAGAAAACCCTGGTGGGCAAGAGTCTTTGGGGTCGCAAAATGTGTCAGATATGATTTAGCAATGAAATAACAACCCTGAAATTGATGAAGAAAAAGAAAGGGGTGGTAATAATAGTAGAAGTAGGAAAAAGAGGGGGAAGGGAAAAAAAGAGAATGTAGAGGAGGAGGAGGAAAAACAAGGGGAAGGAGGAGGAGAAGGAAGAGATTAAAAAGTAGATAGAAAGTAAAGGTTCTTTTGTTTGTTTTTTTGGCATGCTTCCAAAGGTAAGTTCAGAGGACAAATAAGAGAGCAACAGTCAACTCTATGCTCTAGCTAACCATTATATAGATTCAGAATCATTATCCAGGTACTGCCAAAATCTTGGCTTCTAGTTCCAATCAACAAGCTTGTATATATTGGAAAAACACTTGAGCATTCTGAAGGTGTCTGTTACCTATTCCCTATAATCACTTGTTTCTTAGGATAGAAATAGAGCATTTTTATGGTCAAACACTTAATGGAATTCTGCACCAAACACTATTAGAATTATACAAATAGAGAAGGCATAGTGTCCATTCTATGGACTAGGTGGTGAGTATAAGATTGAACTGACAGCTGTGGTCCATTCTCTGGAGACAGAGATAAAAATTAAACACTAAATCAATGATTTCTTATTTTGAAAAGTGCTAAGAAGAAAAGCATAATTTTCTAATGTCTATGTAATCTATGGAAAATTCTTAAAGAGACGGGAATACAAGACCACCTGACCTGCCTCCTGAGAAATCTGTATGCAGGTCAAGAAACAACAGTTAGAACTGGACATGGAACAACAAACTGGTTCCAAATCGGGAAAGAAGTACCTCAATGCTGTATACTGTCACCCTGCTTTTTTAACTTATACTCAGAGTACATCTGGAGAAGGCAATGGCACTCCACTCCAGTACTCTTGCCTGGAAAATCCCATGGATGGAGGAGCCTGGTAAGCTGCAGTCCATGAGGTCAATAAGAGTCGGAGACGACTGAGCGACTTCACTTTCACTTTTCACTTTCATGCATTGGAGAAGGAAATGGCAACCCACTCCAGTGTTGTTGCCTGGAGAATCCCAGGGACAGAGGAGCCTGGTAGGAGGCCGTCTATGGGGTTGCACAGAGTCGGACACGACTGAAGTGATTTAGCAGCAGTAGCAGCAGCAGCAGAGTACATCATGAGAAATGCTGGGCTGGAGGAAGCACAACCTGGAATCAAGATTGCTGGGAGAAATATCAATAACCTCAGATATGCATATGACACGACACTTATGGCAGAAAGTGAAGAAGAACTAAACAGCCTCTTGATGAAACTGAAAGAGGAGAGTGAAAAAGTTGGCTTAAAACTCAACATTCAGAAAACGAAGATCATGGCATTCTGTCCTATCACTTCAAGGCAAATAGATGGGGAAACAATGGAAGCAGTGACAGACTTTATTTTGGGGGGTTCCAAAATCACTGCAGATGGTGACTGCAGCCATGAAATTAAAAGACACTCGCTCCTTGGAAGAAAAGCTATGACCAACCTAGACAGCATATTAAAAAAAAAAGAGAGAGAGAGACATTACTTTGCCAACAAAGGTCTGTCTAGTCAAAGCTATGGTTTTTCCAGCAGTCATGTATGGATGTGAGAGTTGGACTATAAAGAAAGCTGAGCACTGAAGAAATGATGTTTTTGAACTGTGGTGTTGGAGAAGACTCTTGAGATTCCCTTAGACTGAAAGGAGATCCAAATAGTCAATCCTAAAGGAAATCATTCCTGAATATTCATTGGAAGGGCCAATGCTGCAGCTGATGCTCCAGTACTTTGGCCACCTGATGCAAAGAACTGACTCATGGGAAAAGACACTGATGCTGAGAAAGATTGAAGGCTGGAGGAGAAGGGGATGACAAAGGATGAGATGGTTGGATGGCATCACTGACTTGATGGACATGAGTTTGAGTAAATATGGGAATTGGTTTTGGACAGGGAGGCCTGGTGTGCTACAGTCCACGGGGTCACAGAGTCAGACACGACTGAGCGACTGAACTGAACTGATGTAATCTACAAAACTGTGATTCCCTGCAATGTTAAAGACTCTTGCCTATCATCTTCCTCTTTTTACAATCAAGCACCTCCATAGAACATATGTGTTGTGTATATTTACTGTGATAGAAAAAAAGATACGACTTACTAGCAGGTTTCTTGTATTTGCTGATAAATATTAAAGGATCATGAAATGGACAGATAGATAATAGATCAAAAATGTGTGAGGTGGATAACTTATTGCAGGAGAAAAGATTATGGTGGGGCAGGGGGGAGGGAAATGGTAGAGCATTTAGAGAACTCACAGTAGTACAGTTGACATGGAATTAGAACTAGATTGTGACTGTGGAAAGAAAAAGATAAATCTTGAGGATATCTGCAGAAAGAATGAGTCAGACACGATGATGGGGTGAAAGGCAAGAATAAAGAGGTAAGAGATGGAGCTGCTGCCACTAACAGTCTAGAAAATCATGCCCTTGGAGAAAAGGCTTCAGGCTTACAATGATACAGTCCCTAGCACTGTTGTCTACAAGAAAGATAGGTTTGATGGCATTTGCATTGGAATGTGTGTGTAAGACATTCTGGGGCTGAAAGGAAAAGCTAACATGGGAATCACTCAACTGTCCATGAATACCAACCAGCTCGACCACCATTCATTTCCTTTTAACCTCCAAATAACAACTTGTTCTATTTTCCCATGTGTCTAAGGACAAGAATTCCCTAGCTTTCCAAAACCAAACAAATTTCAAGTGTCCTTTTGGCAAATGCCCACTGAGAATAATAAAAGTATTCAGAAATTTTGAGGAAACTCCCTTCTTTGCTGCCAAACTCTCCCCTCCTCCCCGCAAAAACAAAGCAAAACACACACAGCTCCTGAAATGATTTCAACATGATGCATTGAATCTACAACCAAAAAGCATGAACTCTAACATATTGGCATTCCAAGCAAATTTGTCTTCTCAGGAACATTTTTTGAAAAATATTAACATATTGTGAGAAGTGAGAGCACCCACCCACTTATTTTGTCTGCAAAATAAATGATTCAACCATTCCTCAAGCATTCTCACAAAGGAAATGCAGGCTTATCACATTAAATAAGAACACATGAAGAGACTTCAATGCGTTAGAATTCCAGAAAAAACATTCAGGTATAGTGATATCATGGGCTACCCTTTCATATTTATTCCAAGATTGGCTTTGAGGCTATTTGTTTTGAAATCCTATAAACATTAGTGCTCCGAAATTATACTGGGAAAAGGCTTTCTTATTCCATATCACATTTAATCCTAGAATTTTGTTGTTGTTTTAGTTGCTAAGTCATGTCCAAATCTTGGTTACCCCATGGACTGTAGCCCACCAGGCTCCTCTGTCCATGGGATTTCCCAGGCAAGAATACTGGAGTGGGTGGCCATTTCCTCCTCCAAGGGATCTTCCTGACCCAGGGATCAAACTCCTTCATTGCAGGCTGATTCTCTACCACTGAGCCACCAGGGAGGCCCTAATCCTAGTATACTAGCATTAAATATTTGATTGGCCAAAAAATTCATTCAAGTTTTTCATTTGTTATGGAAAAACCAAAAGGAACTTTTTAGCCAACCCAATACATAGATATTTAACTCAATTAGGGCCTTTGAAATTATGTATTCTAATTTTGTTGATTTGTGTGTTGTCAGTGATTTTTGAATACAGGCTTCTTTGGAAATCTGACATTATCTCTGAACTCTCTGCTTAGAAAACTGCATGTGTTCCACGTGTCCTGCAGAAGTTCAGACTGGTAAAGAACCCAAAAACTCTTCATGAATGATGCAACTTCCAGGGTGGGAAGGGAGGGCTTCCTGGATCCCAGGTGAGACATTTGTGATTTGACCCAAGCACCTTACCTACCAAGGAAGAATGAAACCCAAAGAGGCTCAGCGACAAAAGTCATACAACGAATGCATGGGGGAACCATCCCAAGTGGAAGTGGAACTTCCTTACTAATTCTTACCCCTACACATTCCTACCTACTGGGAATTTAAATTACCACAAACAATCACAGTTTGGGACGTCTATCTCTGCCTCTCCTCTCCAAGACTGGAGTGTCACCGTCAAGAGAGAGTGAGGTCAGAGGTTGGAGAGACTTGGTTTTGCTCCTGATGGATGAGTTGATTATTGCATGACTGGTCGTAAATGTTTTGTCCACATCAATTTATCTGCAAAGTAAAAACAATTACTTCTGGCCAATTCAACCACTTTGGACTAATGCAAGAATCAGCGGGATAAGATCTATAGCATATTGTTGTACCCCTGAAACTAATGCAACACTGTAAATCCAGTATATGTCAATAAAATAAATAAATAGCAAAAATTATAAACGATTTTTGAATGTTTTCTATGGTGGTAAAAGTTGCATGATGTAAAACATACTATTTTGACCATATTTATGTTTATTTCAGTGATACTGTTGCGCAAATCTCACCATCATCCATCTCCTGAATTTTTCACCTTCCTAAACTGAAACTGTGTCCCTATTAAACAACAACTCCTTATTCCTTCTCTCCATCACCCCATCCTGCCCTCAGCCCCTGTCATCTATCAGTATACTTTCTGACTCCATGAATTTGATTAATCTGGATACTTCATATACGTGGAACCAAACAATATTTTTCAGTATCTACTGCATATACTATGACCACCTGATGTAGACAGCAGACTCATTGAAATAAACTCTGATGCTGGGAAAGATCAATGGCAAAAGAAGAAGTGGGCAACAGAGGATGAGCTGGTTCAATGATATCACTGACTCAGTGGACACGAACTTGAACAAACTCCAGGAGATAGTGAAGGAAAGGGAAGCCTGGTGTGCCACAGTTCATGGGATTTGGAAGAGTTGGACACAACTTAGTGACTGAACAGTCACAACTGTATATTAGAATGTATTTTTATAGTTAACTTAATATATGTCCTAAAAATCATATAATTAAAAAATATCAATAACATATAATCAAAAGCATATAACTTCAGGGGGAAATGTCCTGAAAAAAAAAAAAACAACCAGTATAATCATCTGTGTTTTCCAGAGTCTTACAACATAGCATTTCAACTGGGAAGTAACAAGTTTGGTACGAAGAAGTTTACCCTGATTCTTATGTTCACTGGAAAGATGAGTGGCACATTAAACTGGTTGCTCCTTGAAGTCTCAGCTGTGTCCTGGTCCTCATATGAAAGTTATCTCTGCTATTGGACCCCCACCCTCCTCCTTAGGGTCTAGAATCTTAGAGGTAAGCATCTGAAACCTAGATGCTTTAAACCTGTTGCTGCTGCTTCCTACTTACAACACCTCCCACCAAATTGTTCAACACCGTTCTGCGATGGGGTGGGATTGGCACTATTTTTACTGAGATCCCAACAACGTGGCCCACTGTCACTTACCCCGCTCTGGATTCACCCCATTGAAGAGCAGACCACACCTATATAATTTATTTCAAGCAATACTACTTAGCATTCCTAATGCCCCACAGAGATTTTTATATTTCTGGTAACTGGTGCATACTCGGTCTCAAATAAATGCTGATGGAAATGCATTTTGAAGAACTCTGACTCTGCAATATTATTATTATTTCAGTCTGAGAGTGTAGTCCCTGAACTATGTTGCCAGTTAACACATTGAGTCTCGATCTTACTGGTGAAATAATACAAAAATGCCAGACCTCAAAATAGATTTATCTAATAGATGGGGAAACAGTGGAAACAGTGTCAGACTTTATTTTGGGGGGCTCCAAAATCACTGCAGATGGTGACTGCAGCCATGAAATTAAAAGACACATACTCCTTGGAAGGAAAGTTGTGACCAACCTAGATAGCATATTGAAAAGCAGAGACGTTACTTTGCCAACTAAGGTCCGTCTAGTCAAGGCTATGGTTTTTCCTGTGGTCATGTATGGATGTGAGAGTTGGACTGTGAAGAAAGCTGAGCAGTGAAGAATTGATGCTTTTGAACTGTGGTGCTGGAGAAGACTCTTGAGAGTCCCTTGGACTGCAAGGAGATCCAACCAGTCCATTCTGAAGGAGATCAGCCCTGGGATTTCTTTGGAAGGAATGATGCTAAAGCTGAAACTCCAGTACTTTGGCCACCTCATGTGAAGAGTTGACTCATTGGAAAAAACTCTGATGCAGGGGGGGATTGGGGGCAGGAGGAAAAGGGGATGACAGAGGATGAGATGGCTGGATGGCATCACCGACTCGATGGACATGAGTCTGAGTGAACTCCGGGAGTTGGTGATGGACAGGGAGGCCTGGTGTGCTGCGATTCATGGGGTCACAAAGAGTCGGACACGACTGAGCGACTGAACTGAGTTGAACTGAACTGAAAATGACATTTAAATGTGTCTGCTTATAAAAATTTTTGTTCATCTCTTAAATTTCAATTTCTGAGAAATATCCTTCAGAAACTGTGATGAATACATATAATTATTTAAATTGTGAACCTGGCTTCATGCTAATAAATACAGTAATAGATATTTTTACTCTGTATTGTGGACCTTTTGGACAAACTGGAAAAACAGTGGATATTTCACAATGAAAGTCATTGAATAAACTTAAGAAAGACAAAGGGAAAGTCATTTGCAAAGGGATTTAAAGATAATATTCACATTTAGAAGTTCCTTTCAAGTTTCTTAATTGAGGTGATCTGACTTAAGCCAGGGAAAAATCTAGAAAGCTTTTTACTACTCCAATTTATTTCTCCAGGGTATTATTAAATGTTTTACCCATTTATGGAAAAAATATAAACAGAAATATGTATTAGATACTGCTGTACACAAAAAAAGACAGTGCTAGAAAGGCAAAAAAATGCAAACCACACTTGCAGGGAATTTGAAGTCCCATGGGAAATAGAAATATACAATTTGTTGTTGTTGTCATTGCTGTTGTTTAAGTCATATTCCACTCTTTTGTGACCCCATGGACTGTAGCCCACCAGGCTCCTCTGTCCATGGTATTCTCCAGGCAAGAATGCTGGAGTGGGTTGCCATTTCCATCTCCAGGGGAATTTTCCTGACCCAGAGATTGAACCTATATATCCTGCATTGGTAGGCAGATTCTCTTCCACTGAGCCACCAGGGAAATTCAAATATCCTGACCATAAAAAGAGGAGCCTAGGACGTGGATGGTGAATGGTGGAGAAGGGGACAAAGCAGCCACTCTTTGGAAGGTAACCTCTTTTTTGTGCCATTTTATTCACTAGTTTTCAACTTCATACTGCACTGCAAAATTATGTTTTACCACAGAAGCCACTTTGACAGCAACAAAATTTTGTATTTGAAGGCCAGAAATGGTGCATGCATAGAACATACTCACAAGTCACCCCCTGCCCCTCAGTGTATGTAAACAAAGAGCAATTCTAAATTCACCTAAACATTGTTCTATCTAATATTCTATATAATATTCTCAGACTCTGCACTGTTGTGTCATCTCTTGATGAGTACGTCTTTGCCTGAAAACATAATGTGAGAATATTCCTTTTCATAGTATACATCTTTACCACACTTGAGGGGAAAATTGTACTAAAAAACAAAGGACTTACTCACAAAGAGATAAACTTTTTAAGCAATGTCTGACAGAAAGTTATAAATCAACAATTGTAAGGAGGAAGCTCTGTAACCTTTTTGTCTTCTAGGGTGTAAGGCTTTGTTCCCAGCCTGTAGAATGAGTGAAGTGCATGAATACAAAGACTGGGGGTAAGAAGGATTGATCTGTTGTCACTAGGCAGTTTGTTGAAGAGAAGTATTCTGAAACAGGACTTCAGGACTTCTCTGGTGGTCCAGTGGCTGATTCCAAGCTGTTACTGTAAGGAGCCCAGGTTCGAGCCCTGGTCAGGGAACTGGATTCCACAGGCCGAAACTAAGAATTCAAATGCTGCAACTAAAAGATCTCACATACCGCAATGAAGATCAAAGATCCTGAGTGCCGCAACTAAGACCTGGCGCAGCCAAATAAATAAATATTATTTTAAAAATAAATAAATGTTAATTAAAAATAAATAAATTTTAAAAAGAAACAGGACTTGCATTCCATTTTTCCAGAGGAGAAGCTGAGACTTGAAGATGAGAGAACTGGGCATGGAATTCTCTGGGCTCCTGGTGAAAGGCAGGCCCACAGAGCTTCAGGGATGTACACAGAGATGCATGAAAGAATATTCACTATATGTCAGTGTTAGTGCCAGGGAAAGGGTTTTTGTTTTATTTTTACTTTCTGCTTATGTGTATCTATAGTGGTAATTTTTTAATAGTAAACTATATTACTCTTGTAATGAAAAAATCATAACCTTATTTCATTTGGAAATAGAATTTAAACAGAAAAAAAAATTGACTCATCCAAAAGTTTAAAAACCTAAATTCTTGGTTCATCTCAAAGATATTCAGAAACCCGGGGACTTTCTTAAACCATTCAAAATGATTCTCTAGCTCAGGCAGCTGCAGGGCAGCCAAAGGTTTACCCTGTGGGTTGTCAGATCGTAATACATCTGTTGAATTCTGTTAGCCAAGTCTCATAATGATAGTCATGGCTGGCACTTAGAAAAGCCTATGTTCAAAGCACTGTGCTGAGTACTATATTTGTATCATCACATTTAATACTCAGAGGAATCCTTTTAAGTATTACTGTCTTTATTTCACAGATTAAGAAAAGAAGACACAGAAAAGTTAAGTAAATGGTTGTAGATCAAATACCAGGCAATGGTGGTGTGTGCATCCTCACTCAGCTGTGTTCAACTCTGCAACCCCATGGACTGTAGCCAGCCAGGCCCCTTTGTCCATGAAATTTTCCAGGCAAAAATACTGGAGTGAGGTGCCATTTCCTGTTCTGGAGGATTTTCCTGACACAGGGATCAAACTCGTATCTCTTGCATCTCCTGCACTGGCAGGCAGATTCTTTGCCATTGTGCCACCTGGGAAATCTACTCCTTAGCTCTTAGAGCCATCAAATATAATATGATATATATTTTATTTGTTTCTCATGGGTATTATATGTCTCTTCCACTGTAATGAAATTTCCATGAGGATGGGGATTTGTAATCATTCTTTCTTATCACATTTCCATTTCTGAGAGCAGTACCTGGCATGGAGTTGACATGTCCTAGTTGTTGAATTCATAAAAGGATACTCCACAATGTCAGTTACAGAATCAAACCTCACAGTGTGAAAAGTATATTTACTGAGGACATCTCAACCTTTGAAAGTCAGGCAAAATTGCGTTAAGCCCTTTATCCCATCTTCTATGGGGAGTCTAGTGCCCTCACCAAGATTTCCAAGAATTCCCTGGTGCTAATGTTTTCATGATTACTCTGGATTGCCTACCTGCCTCGCTGGACTGTTGATGTCATTGGCATTTAGACCCCTATAACTATTCTCTGTATCCTGCTCTGTGACAAACCAAGACACAGAAATCAGCATCTTTCCTTCCAATACTTCTACAAACTCTGTCCACTGTGTCTGTATATATAGTATATTTAACTTATAATTTGCAATTACAGAAGTGTATTTACATGGCTTCAAAAAGTTAAAATTTCATATTACACATCCTTAATCTTTACACTGCTTTGACATGTCTTTAACACTGTCTTACTATACATTTTTCTCCATAGACGTCTGTCAAGTTGCTTGATCATTTCTCCTCAATTCTCTCTCTCTTTTCACCATTTCTTTTCCTAATATCTGTTCATCATTTTTTACAGAGAATATTGCCTCTTCTCTTTTATTTTATGTTCCATGCTACTAAATTTTCACATTGTACTAAGAAATAACTTCTCAAGTTTTATCATTTTACACAAAAGGCAATTCCTCCTCATCAAAGAAAATTCAATATCAACTTTTAAAATTCTTTGCTTCCAAGAGCCCTGGGCAGCTGGACAATGACAGCTACCTAACCAAAATCTTTTCCAACAACCTCCAAATGACAAGAAGAACAAATAAAGCCACACAAAACTCATCCCATTGGCATAATTAGAAGACAGAAAATTTTATACTGCAAATTACCTATAAGTGAAAAACAAGTACCGATTTCCAGCAGAGCCAACTTCAGAGTGCAAAGAGTTTCTGAAAAAATACACAAGAAAGATAAGAAAGGATGGAGATAAAGCCACCTTCAGAAATTGTATCCTTCAGTGTGAAAATATTGAAAAAAGAATTCTGATGTTGGTGGTAACAGATTCAATGAATACACTGAATTCAATAAGAATCCATGAATACAGTAAAAATCCTTGAATCCATACAAATACCAATCAATAAATTAAAGCTAAATGAATAAGAGGTGGGAGGGAAGAATCTTACTCCTTCAGCTAGACTATCAACTGATAAATATGGGTGGAATTATAGAGTCAGAAAAATCATTTTATTCTAATCACCATTATAATAAAAATTTATTTAAGCAAAATTATTGGTGAATGCTTAGCATAGGTGAAAGTTTTTACTTTGCCTAAAAATACTTATTTTCCCCTTGGTATTAATTACCAAGGGGAGATAGTGACTTGACAGTAGAGAAACCTGGCAGAATCATCATAGCCATATGATTAAGGTAAAAAACACCAAAAATGTGACAAACAGCATAGATTGCCTCCTGATGTGATGGCCTGAGGAGGACACAATGTCACATCTGTTTCCCTGTACAACATCCATAACCTGAATTTAATCAGAAGAAACCTCAGGTAAGTTCAAATTGATGGATGTTCTACAAATAATAGGTGCTCTTTGAAACTGCCAACATTATGAGAGAAAAGGAAAGAATGATCAGCATTATTCCAGATCCAAGGACACTCAAGACACAAGACAACAAAGTATAATTCATAACCATGGATATATTTTTTTTAACTTTTTATTTTATGTTGGAGTATAGCTGATTTAGAGAGAATATTAAAAAGCAGAGCCATTACTTTGCCAATAAAGGTCCATCTAGTCAAAGCCATGGTTTTTCCAGTAGTCATGCATGGACATGAAAGTTGGAATATAAAGACAGCTGAGCACCAAGAATTGATGCGTTTGAACTGTGGTATTAGAGAAGACTCTTGAGAGTCCCTTGGACTTAAGGAGATCAATCACTGCAACCAGTCAATCCTAAAGGAAATCATTCCTGAATATTCATTGGAAGGACAGATGCTGAAGCTGAAGCGCCAATACTTTGGGAAGTACTGACTTATTGGAAAAGACCCTTATGCTGGGAAAGATTGAGGGCAGGAGGAGACGGGGATAACAGAGGATGAGATGGTTGAATGGCATCACTGACTCAATGGACATGGCTTTGAGCAAGCTCTGGGAGTTGGTAATGGACAGGGAGGCCTGGTGTGCTGCAGTCCATGGGGTCACAAAGAGTCAGACAGGACTAAGTAACTGAACTGAACTGAATAGCTGATTACCCTGAATATTTATTAGGAGGTCTGATGCTGAAGATGAAGCTACAATACTTTGGGCATCTGATGTGAAAAACTGACTTATTGGAAAAGACTTTGATGCTAGGGAAAATTGAAGGTTGGAGGAGAAGGGGATGACAGAGGAGGAAATGGTTGGATGGCATCACTGACTCAATGGACATGAGTTGGAGCAAACTCCTGGAGATAGTGAAGGACAGGGAAGCCTAGGGTGCTGCAGTCCCCTGGGGTCATAAAGAGTGGAACACAACTGAGCAGCAGCAATAACCGATTAACAAAAATGTGATAGTCTAGATGGACAACAAAGTTGTGATAGTTTTAGATGGACACCACAGGGTCTCAGCCATACACATACATGTATCCATCTCTCCCAAACACCCCTCCCACCCAGGCTGCCAAGTAACATTGAGCAGAGTTCCCTGTGCTGTACAGTACGTCCTCGTTATATAACCCTGGATATCTCAAGCCAAGAAAAATGAATTAGGTGTACAGGGCATTATTGAGATAGTAGATAAAATTCAAATAGGAACTCTGGACAAATGAGCTCTCTGTGTATCCTGGCAATAAGGCAACTGGGATTAAAAAAGAATTTTAAAATAGACTTTTAATATCCTAGCAGAATGCACAGTGTAGGAAATCCAGAAATAGCTAAGAGTAATTAACTCTAAAGAATTAAAAGGATGGACTAGAGCAGAGGAATGAAACCTCCAAATACTACATATTTGATTTGAAGTTTAGGCTTTTATTCTACGTCAATGAAAAGGATCTCATAACAAAATTCAAAGATCGAGAAATCAAATCCTTATAAACAGTCTTTGTTTTGAAAGTCTTTGAAGTTGGTTTTCTTTCTTTTTTAGTTAATTAATTGAGGGGGGGCAGGTGCTGTGATAGTTCTTCATGGCTGTGTGTAGGCTTCCTCTAGTCATGGCAAGAAGGGGCTACTCTCTAGTTGTGGAGCTTGGGCTTCTCATTGCAGTAGCTTCTTGTGCATCACGGGCTGTAGGACACTCATGCATCAGTGGTTGCTGCACGCAGGCTCAGTAGTGGTGGTGCATGGGCTTAGTTACCCTGCAGCCTGTGCAGACCAAGGATCGAACCTGTGTTCCCTGCTTTAGCAGGTATATTCTTAACAACTGGACCACCAAGGAAGTCCCTAAAGCTGGCTTTTATATTGAACTGTCAGGAAGGTAGCTGGCTACCCATCACCTTCAGACAGAGTAGCTCTGTTTACCTGGCCACTGCCAACACATGAGTCATGGAATCAGACTGCAACATGCCTACAGCTTGTCTTATTATTTAACCCGTCACTTAAGAAAACACACACATGGAGAAAAGTACACTCTCTACCAGCCAGTCATTTTAGCATCAGTACCGAACTGCATACAACAGACACAGCTGCATTTCTTAAGCAGTCTGACTAGCAACTTCAGTGATTCTATGCAAGGCTGTAACATGTTTTTGCTATCAGTTATTTCAATGGAATTTTAGATAGCAATCCAAAATTAACTGTGATCTATGGGTATTGTAATCACAAACCATTCCAATATTCTCGCCTGGGAAATCCCATGCACAGAGGAGCCTGGCAGGCTACAGTTATGGGCTTGCAAAAGAGTCAGACATAACTTAGTAACTAAGCAACAACAATAAATGGGTACTGTAGCATTTATCTGGAAAAAATGCAAACCTAGAAGTGGTTTGACTGGGCTCCCCACTTGATGAAAATCTAGATTCTTCTAACTTGTCAAAGAGACAGAGGACTACTAAAAGTGTCCAAATTATGGAAAGGACCAATTTAGCGGTTTTGTTAAAAAGAAATGAAAGTAACTATGTCATAATAAAGTCAAAATATTTAATCATTCATTTTTCGAAATTGACTTCTCTCCTAAAATTAAAATTTATTTGTTTTCTTTTCTTCTTCAAAAACTGAGTTTAGTTGAGGTCCTGGAAATAACTTGGTAGTTTACTTTAGACTAAATAAGCTGAAAATTCACTAAATATCAGCATTAAATCTATTAAAAACTAGTTTGTATAGGAGCATATTTTTAAATTCCATAAATTTAATCTACTAAAGTCTAAAATTCAGCTCAGAGATTTTTTTTTTGACAGATTAGTGCAGAGAAAAATAAAAGCAATGAGCTTATTTCCTTGCACATCTATAAATGTACCATTTTTGGACAGTACATCATGAAGTCTGTTACATTCACATCTGAGAAGGAAAAACAATTGGTAATTATAATTATATTTATGTTTGATGAATGAAAATATGATCATCAAATAATTTATCACAAAATAATTGAGAGAGTTTATTTGCACACTGCTAATTGTATATGTGAACCAAGTCAAACACAAGAAACATGATTTCCTTTTTCTGGAAGAATAAATAGAATATAAATAAACATAGAACAAATAAAAAACACGGAGATAATCTAGAGAGATGATATGCGGTGGAAGGTGGGAGGGGGGTTCAGGATTGGGAACTCATGTACACCTGTGGCTGATTCATGTCAATATATGGCAAAACCAATACAGTATTGTAAAGCAAAATAAAGTAAAAATAAAAATTAAAAACTAAATAAATATTTTCTTATTTGAAATGAATATATAATGATAAATATAAAAGAAAACACTATGCAAGAAAAATACTTCTTTACTTAACCACATCCTCTGGGCAATATTGTGAAAAATTTCCTCACTAAACACAAGGAAGAGACTGAAGAAAATGAAGTATTAATGTCCATTTCCTGTGCACTGATTCAATGTGCTCCATTGCTCAGTTGTGTCTGACTCTTTTGGCCCCAGAGACTGTAGCCTGCCAGGCTCTTTTGTACATTGGATTCTACAGGCAAGAAGGCTGGAGTGGGATGACATTTCCTTCTCCAGGGGATCCTCTCAGCTCAGGGATGGAACCCAGCCTCCTGCATCTCCTTCATTGGCAGTCAGATTCTTTCTGTCCATACAGTGATCCCCTTTCCCAGTTACCTTCCCTTGTGCCCCTTCCTATCTGTCAGCCACCACTGTGTTCTCTGTGTCTATATTTTTGTTTTGTTTCAGTTCATTCACTCAGTCATATCCAACTCTTTGCAGCCCCATGGACTGCAGCATGCCAGGCTTCCCTATCCATTACCAACTGCCGGAACTTGCTCAAACTCATGTCCATTGAGTTGGTGATGCAATCCAGCCATCTCATCCTCTGTCATCCCCTTTTCCTCCTACCTTCAATCTTTCCCAGATTCAGGGTCTTTTCCAATGAGTCAGTTCTTCACATCACATGGCCAAAGTATTGGAGCTTCAGCTTCAGCATCATTCCTTCCAATAAATATTCAGGACTGATTTCCTTTAAGATTGACTGATTTGATCTCCTTGCAGTCTAAGGGACTCTCAAGAGTCTTCTCCAACACCACAGTTCAAAAACATAAATTCTTTGGTGCTCAACTTTCTTTTTGGTCCAACTCTCACATCCATATATGACTGCTGAAAAAACCACAGTTTTGACTAGACAGACCTTTGTTGCAAAGTAATGTCTCTGCTATATAATAAGCTGCCTATGTTGGTCATAGCTTTTCTTCCAAGGAACAAGTGTCTTTTTCATTTCATGGCTGCAGTCACCATCTGCAGTGATTCTGGAGCCCAAGAATATAAAATCTGTCACTGTTTCCATTGTTTCCCCATCTATTTGCCATGAAGTGATGGAACTGGATGCCATGATCTTTGTTTTCTGAATGTTGAGTTTTAAGCCACCTTTTTCACTCTCATCTTTCACTTTCATCAAGAGGCTCTTTAGTTCCTCTTTGCTTTCTGCCATTAGGGTGGTGTCCTCTGCATACTTGAAGTTTCTCTCGGCAATCTTGCTTCCAGCATGTGCTTCATCTAGCCTAGCATTTCCCATGATGTACTCTGCATGCAAGTTAAATAAGCATAGTGACGATATACAGCCTTGATGTACTCCTTTCCCAATTTGGAACCAGTCTGTTGTTCCATGCCTGGTTCTAACTGTTGCTTCTTGACCTGCATATAGATTTCTCAGGAGGCAGGTAAAGTGGTCTGGTATTCCCATCTATTTAAGAATTTTCCACAGTTTGTTGTGATCCACGCAGTCAAGGCTTTAGCATAGTCAACAAAGCAGAAGTAGACGTTTTTCTGGAATTCTCTTGCTTTTTCTGTGATCCAACAGATTTCATCTCTAGTTCCTCTGCTTTTTCTAAACCATCTTGAATATCCAGAAGTTATCACTTCATGTCCTGTTGAAGCCTACCTTATAGAATTTTGAGCATTACTATGCTAATGTGAGGCTTCCCTGGTGACTCAGAGGTTAAAGTGTCTGCCTGGAATGCGGGAGACCTGGGTTCGATCCCTGGGTCAGGAAGATCCCCTGGAGAAGGAAATGGCAACCCACTCCAGTACTCTTGCCTGGAGAATCCCATGGAGGGAGGAGCCTGGCAGGCTACAGTCCATGGGGTCGCAAAGAGTCGGACACGACTGAGCAACTTCACTTGTGAGATGAGTGCATTTGTGCGGTTTGAAAGTTCTTTGGCATTGTGTTTCTTTGGGATTGAAATGAAGACTGACTTTTCCAATCCTGTGGACACTGCTGAGTTTTTCCAAATTTGCTGGCATATTGCGTGCAGCACTTCCACAGCATCATCTGTTAGGATGTGAAATAGCTTAACTGGAATTCCATCAGCTCCACTAGCTCTGTTCATACTGATGATTCCTAAGGCCCACTTGACTTCACACTTCAGGATATCTGACTGTAGGTGAGTGATCACACCATCGTGGTTATCTGGGTAGTGAAGATCTTTTCTGTATAGTTCTTCTGTGTATTCTGGCCACCTCTTCTTAATATCTTCTGCTTCTGTTAGGCCCATACGGTTTCTGTCCTTTATTGTGCCCATCTTTGCATGAAATATTCCCTTGATACCTCTGATTTTCTTGAAGAGATCTCTAGTCTTTTCTATTCTATTTCTTTCCTCTACTTCTTTCCATTGATCACTAAGGAAGGCTTTCATATCTCTTCTTGCTGTTCTTTGGAACTATGCATTCAGATGAGTATATCTTTCCTTTTCTCCTTTGCCTTTCAGTTCTCCTTACTCAGCTATTTGTAGGCATCCTCAGACAACCATTTTGCCTTTTTGCATTTCTTTTTCTTGGAGATAGTTTTAATCATAGCCTCCTGTACAATGTGCATGACCTCCTGTACTGTGCTATGACCAGTGCATTCTCTTGGCAAAACTCTGTTAGTTTTTGCCCTGTTTCATTTTGTACTCCAAGGCCAAACTTGTCTATTACTCCAGATACCTCTCAACTTCCTACTGTTGCATTGCAGTCCCCTATGGTGAAAGGACATCTTTTTTTGGTGTTCTAGAGGGTCTTGTAGGTCTTCATAGAGCCATTCAACTTCAGCTTCTTTGGTATTAGTGGTTGAAGCTTAGACTTGAATTGCTGTGATTGAATGGTTTGCCTTGGAAACAAAGAAAGATCATTCTGTTGTTTTTGAAATTGCACCCAAGTACTGCATTTCAGACTTCTGTTATCTATGCTGATGCTGCTGCTAAGTCCCTTCAGTCGTGTCCCACTTTGTGCTACCGCATGGACAGTAGCCCACCAGGCTCCGCTGTCCCTGGGATTCTCCAGGCAAGAACACTGGAGTGGATTGCCATTTCCTTCTCCAGTGCAGGAAAGTGAAAAGTGAAAGTGAAGTCGCTCAGTTGTGTCCTACTCTTAGCGACCCCATGGACTGCAGCTCACCAGGCTCCTCCATCCATGGGATTTTCCAAGCAAGAGTACTGGAGTGGGGTGCCATTGCCTTCTCTGTCTGTTGATTATGAGGACAACTGTATTTCTTCCAAGGGATTTTTGCCCACAGTAGTAGATATAATGGTCATCTGAGTTAAATTCACCCTTTCTAGTCCATTTTAGTTCACTGATTCCTAAAATGTAGACATTCACTCTTGCCATCTCCTGTTTGACCACTTCCAATTTGCCTTGATTCATGAACCTAACATTCCAGGTTCCTATGCAATGTTCTTCTTTACAGCATCAGACTTTACTTTCATCACCAGTTATATCCACAGCTGGGTGTTGTTTTTGCTTTGGCTTGGCCTCTTCATTCTTTCTGGATCTATTTCGCCCCTCTTCTCCAGTAGCATATTGGGCGCCTACCAATCTGGGGAGTTCGTCTTTCGGTGTCCTATCTTTTTGCCTTTTCACACTGTTGATGGGGTTCCTGTCTCTAGTGGACCAGGTTCTGTCAGAATGCTCCACCATGACCTGTCTGTCTTGGGTGGCCCTACATGGCGTGGTTCATAGTTTCACTGAGTTAGGCAAAGCTGTGATCCATGTGATCAGTTTGGTTAGTTTTCTGTGATTGTGGTTTTCATTCTCTCTGCCCTCTAATGGATAAGGATAAGAGGCTTGTTGAAACTTCCTGATGGGAAAGACTGGCTGTGGGGGAATCTGGGTCTTGCTCTGATGGGTGGAGCAATGTTCAGTAAATCTTTAATCCAATTTTCTGCTGATGGGAAGGGCTTTCCTGGTGGCTCAGTTGCTAAAGAATCTGCCTGCAATGCAGGAGACCCAGGTTCAATCCCTGGGCTGGGTTAATCCCCTGGAGAAGGAAATAGTAACCCACTCCAGTGTCCTTGCCTGGAGAATTCCATGGGCAGAGAAGCCGGGTAGGCTGCAATCCATGGGGTCGAAAAAAATCTGACACAACTGAGCAAATTTCACTTTCACTTTCTGTTGATGGCTGGGGATATGTTCCCTCCCTGTAGTTTGACCTGAGGCCAAACTATGGTAAGGGTGATGCCCCACAGCTCCCAGGACAGTTATATTCAGTGCCCCCCACACACAGAAAAGTTTGGCTCAGTCTCTTGTGGGCCTTAGAAATTTTGCAACAGTGTGAGAACTTCTTTGGTATAATTGTTCTCCAGTTTGTGGGTTGTCTGCTTGGTGGCTCTATGGTGGGGCTAATGGTGACCTCCTCCAAGAGGACTTATGCCACACGCAGCACCTTCTTGGTCTGCTGCAGCCAGAGCCCCTGTCCCCGAGGCAGGTCACTGCTGACCTGTGCCTCAGCAGGAGACACTCAAACTCAAAGGCAGGTCTGGCTCAGTCTCTTGTGGGGTCTCTGGGTCCTGTTGTGGACAGTGTTTTCTCTGAGCCCTCTGAGCATCTCTGGCGGGTATGCGGTTTGATTCTAAATGTGATTTCACCCCTCCTACTGTCTTGTTGGGGCTTCTCCTTTCCCCTTGGATGTAGGTTATCATTTTCTGGTGGGATCCAACATCCTCTCGATGGTTGTTCAGCAATGAGTTGCAATTTTGGAATTCTCGCAGGAGAGGACTCACACAGTCCTTCTACTCCACCATCTTTCACAAGTCTACTTTGACCCTTGTTTTGTTTAGATCGTTCAATTATTTTGTTGTATGTTTATTCTTTTATACTGTACATATGAGTGAAATCATACAGTATTTGTCTTTCTCACCCAACTTATTTCACTTTGTATAATATCCTTAAGCAAAGAGTCAGACACGACTGAGCGACTGAACTGAACTGAACTGAATATCCTTAAGATCCATGTGTGTTACTGCAAATGGAAAGATTTCCTCTTTTATGGCTGAATAGTATTCCATGATGTCTGTGTATGTGTGTGTCCACATAAAGCTTAAAGTGACACAGTCCCTGCATTCCTAGAGCTTGCACAGTTCAAGAGAGAGGCATGCACACTCACAATACACCAGTATAAGTATGTGAGTATGAGGACTGAGGTATTGTCAGGGGTTATAGGGTCACCAAAGTGGAAATCTTATCTTGCCTGGAGAAGCCACAGAACATTTCATGAAGCAGATACATTTTAGCTGAGTAACAAGCAAGCACAAGGAACTCCCTGTGCAGTTGCCTGAAAAACCCTTGCAAAGGTGTAGAAGAGAAAGCACATACCATATTTTGAAAAGCTAAATGTTTCAGTGGTGCTAGAGTATGAAAGGGAAAAGTTAACAACATACCATTATATTAACAGTATTTAGGAATCACTGAAATATTTTTATTGATTTTTTCTTGCTGTCAAATTAATTCATGTTCATCAATAGATGTTTTTAAATGGAGAAAACATAAAGAAGAAAATTAAGCCTACTTTACATCCTATCACTAAATAATCATGTGACTTATACATTTTATACCATAGCTCTGCTTCTAATAGCCTTTCCAGGCTACTGATCAGAGAAAGGGGATGGTAAATACTGCCTGAAATCTCCTGAAATCAGTTCTCCTGAAATCAATCATATATCCCACATTTCTCACCAGAATCTTCTCCACTTATTTTCCACATCAATCATTTCTTCTCTCAGTTTTGGTTCCTTTGGGTTAATTCAATTTCCCTACACTCTGCAGACATTTCTTGAATCTTGTGATATGAAGTTGCCATTTTCTTATCTTGGTACACTAATAAATATAGGGTTTTTTTTTTTCTGTTATCAATGTTTCCTCCTCTTGTTTTTCTTGTATAGATTGATCAGTAGCTGAGAGGGGTTTTTAGAAGTTTGCTCACAGACGCAGCTGTGCTGGGAATCCAGATCATACTGTCTGGTTTCCGTTCATAATAAGCACATATTAGTGGCACTACTGGGCTAACAAGTACTGTTTAAAGTTGTCTTGTCCACAAGGCAAACTGCTTTCTGGAGAAATAGCAATATTCAGCTCCACTGGTACTGGATGAATGCTATTATCTGGCGTTCCTACTAACTCTACGTGTCATCTTTTTTTTTTTTTTTTTACGTGTCATCTTTAATCTTTGCAAGCAGTTGAAGAATTTCAAAGAGTGATGCTATCAGGACTGCCTTTTATTCCTATCGCTTTTCCTGCAGTGTCGGGGACAGATACAGGGTGCAGGGGTGTGGTGCCATTGTAGTCAGGAAGACAAGGAAGTTAGTGAAATAATCTATAAGAGAAATTAACCAAGAAAGTGACAAGAAGAAAATGAGATAAGGAAACAGATTTGAGAGATAATAAGAAAGTACAAGCATTGTAACCAAGAACATGTTGCTAAGGGAGAGGTGAAAAATCATTTTGAAAGCGGCCATTGTCTATAAGACACGTGACATACTTGGGTGTGTGTAAATCTCACAACAAATTTAGGAAATCAGTTTTATTATTCTGATTGTTTGGATCTGTAAAATAGGTTAAAGTACACATTTAGGAAGTTTCTTTGTGAGGATCCCATTGGTGACTAAAACCCACGCTCATGTGGACGATACCTCCCCACACCACACTGGACCACACTGGCTTCTGAAATGAGGCCTACTTTGCTAATGTGAATGCCTGGGTATTGAAAGAAATTTCTACCTCCAACTCCACTTCCTTTGGAAGTGCCTGCCTTTCCTTAGATTTCAGGTCAGTCTGCCACCCTGCTGTCTCAGTTTTATAATGCAGCTTAGCATTTACCAATTGTAAATTTTTAAATTTCCTGTTCTTTGGGGTAGAAGTCATGTTCTTGCCATGGCTTCCCCAAAGGCTCAGCAGGCAAAGAACCTGCTTGTCAACGCAGGAGACGCAGGAGGTGCAGGTTCGATCCCTGTGTCAGGGTAATCCCCTGGAGAAGGAATGGCAACCCAGTCCCGAATTCTTGCCTGGAAAATCCCATGGACAGAGGAGCCCGGCAAGCTAGAGTCCCTGGGGTCGCAAAGAGTCAGACACAACTGAGCGACTAAGCACAAGCATGGTGTTCTTTCTACATCATAAGCAGAAGCTACTGTCTCTCCATTGATTTTTCAGGCTCTGTGACTCTTCAAGGGCCTAGGTCTATGTTCATCCTCCTTATTATTTATGTTTCCTTTTGTATTTCCCATCTTGCCCATGCAAGATGCCTTCTGGGAGAGTTCCTTGAACTAATTTTCCCCATCATGAATTCCTGTGAATGCAAACCCACCCCTCTATCCCAGTTCCCGCTCTTTTCTAAAGATTCTTCATTGTTTTCCCTCTATTTCCCTTTGTTGTTGTTGTTCTGTTTCACAGTCTTATTCTTTAATTGTAATCTCATCTGTGGAGAATGGCAGTTGTGAGAAGGAAGGATAAGGACCTGCTTGGGGTCCCACTGACCTGCCTGCAGGGTTCCCTGGTTCAGCAGTCTCTGGCTTTCCCAGCTTGTGAGCAGTAAGACAGGCAGCCATCTGTCTCCACAGTGACAGCTGGAAATAAAGACCTGGTGTAGCCTTCTCATCCTGTTAGCCACTGTGCCAGGTCCTTTCCTGTCCTAGGCTTTGAATTCACACACACACACACTGGGAAGGATTCCCAGATGAATATTCTTTGATTTTATGTTTCACTTTCTGATCAGCTCACCACCTTCTCACTTTTGTGATATTTCAAGAGTTCAGGAAAAAGAGATGTTTGCTCTTGTTTATAGATCATTTAATACTTTTAAATAACAGTGAAAAAAGGCACTCTTCCACAATATGGTTTTTACATTTAAATATATATATATATAGCCTCACTTTAGCACCCAAATGCCAGAGGAAAATAAGTCAGAAATGTAGCTTTAAAATTCAGTCCCAACAGTAAATAAGTGATTTTGATAAAGCAACAGAAAAATCTGGCAGCCTACCCAGGAAAACAATTTCTATCATGTAAGTGTGTACCAAAAGACCAGAGCATCAAGCTAAATACCTAGGCATATGCATCTTTGCCTAGGTTCTAAGGCTAGTAATGAACCAAAAAAAGATTTTTAATAGTGATCTGGAATTTTGATGTTGATTAAATTTGGTAATCTAATGAGTGAATACCAGTATATTCTGAGGAACCAATCTGACGGAAGGAATCGAACCATCAAATTTTTGGATCAATAAGCGATAGTTTGGTTTGACTTACTTTCTGCTACATTAATATTTTACTTTATTTTATTCTTCTCAAGTTTTTCAAATATAATCAGCAAGTCAGACATTTGACTTACCATTTGCTTAAAAAAAGCTTGTTTCATATATGAAAATATGTAAAATCAAACCCATATAAGTCAATGTTCTTTTTATTGACAACTTATCTGGAGTCAAATCAGCTCTATCCAAAGCAGCAGCATGCACCCGTGCTCAGTCATGTCTGACTCTTTGTGACCCCATGGACTGTAGCCCACCAAGCTCCTCTGTCCATGGCATTTCCCAGGCAAGAATATTGGAGTGGTTTGCCATTTCCTCCTCCAGGAGATCTTCGCAAGTGAATGCTTTATTACTGAGCCACCTGGGGCGCCAAGAAGTAGCAGCAAGAAAACGTGTTCTCCTGCGTATAAGACTCAAAATGGCAGCTGGGCTTATCCTCTATCCTTTGGGAAATATTAATTTCCTACAAAATGTGAAAACTCACTACAGTTTGTTATATTTCTAGAGAAACGAAAATATTACAAGACTTTCAAAAGTAAATTGAAATGCATATACTTTTAGGGGAAATAAAATGTTTTTGAGTTTAGGTTTAGGTGGAAAGGATGAAACAGATCATTCCCCCACCACGTTTCACAAATACCGCATCCCTCACGTTCACCGATGGAAAAGGCAATGGCACCCCACTCCAGTACTCTTGCCTGGAAAAGCCCATGGATGGAGGAGCCTGGAAGGCTGCAGTCCATGGGGTCGCTGAGGGTCAGACACTACTGAGCGACTTCACTTTCACTTTTCACTTTCCTGCATTGGAGAAGGAAATGGCAACCCACTCCAGTGTTCTTGCCTGGAGAATCCCAGGGGCGGGGGAGCCTGGTGGGCGGCCCTCTCTGGGGTCGCACAGAGTCGGACACGACTGAAGTGACTTAGCAGCACATTCACTGAAGACAGGGGAACCCAAGTCGTTCATTCAATGTTCAGTCAACCCGGAAGACTCCAAAATTAGAAAACCTGATTAAAAAACAAGTTCCAGTTGCTTTACAAGTTACTTAGTTCCAAGTGCATTAAAATTTAAATCTTGACTATTTATACTAATAAACAAGTTACCAGATAACAAATAATAGAAAAATCATAGTTACATCACCACGGATTTGATCCTTTCAAAGGGAAGCCTGAGATTCACGACCAGACCCAGCTGTGGTTTGACATGAGACCCCATCTCTTTATTTAAAATCCTATTAACTCAAGAACCAGAGAACAGTCTTATTAAGGCAATTTAAGGTATTTTTTTGACAAATGATCACCTCTAATTCTGATGCTTGATTTGTGGGATTGAATTTTTTAACCACTGAATTTTACTCATACCAGAATCTGTAGACTTCTGAAAGCAGAGTCTCTGGTGTACAATAAATTAAGACCTGAGGCCCACATCTCCAGGCACGTTAGTGAATTATGAGACAGAAATAATACACTTCAAAGTTCATCTAGTTCTGTGCCCTTGGTTGTGTCTCAGTGATGACTGTTAAGATAAAAAGAGGTCTATTTCTCAGCTTTTTAACTCAAGTAAGTAACTTAAACAGAGTATCAACTTCATTTCAGAAACTTTCAAAGTAACTTCAAAAATTTTTTAAAACTTAAATAATCAACAAAAACTAGGCTATTGAAGGTAAAACATGCTGTAATTTTATATCTACATTTAATTATTGGACAAAACTAGCCTTTATAGAATGGAAAATAATATTCTTATATTAAAAATTAATTTAAGAAAAGTAAGAGTATATAGTGTTGACATATTTTAAATATCTATATTTTCATTGTTAAAATAATCACAATTAAAAACATAATGTATATATTTCTAAATTACACCATATATAAAGTATTAAAAACTGGAGTATAAGTGTAGACGTATTCATTGTCATTAAGTCACTCAGTCGTGCCCAATTCTTGGCCATCCCACTTACTGCAGCACACCAGGCTTCCTTGTACTTCACTGTCTCCCAGAGTTTGCTCAAACTCATGTCCATTGAGTTGGTGATGCCATCCAACCATCTCATCCTCTTCTCCTCCTCTGTCATCCCATTCTCCTCCTGCCTTCAATCTTTCCCACCAGCAGGGTCTTTTCCAGTGAGTCAGATCTTCGCATCAAGTGGCCCAAGTGTTAAAGCTTCAGCTGCAGCATCAGTCCTTCCAAAGAATATTCAGGGTTTATTTCTTTTAGGATTGGCTGGTTTGATCTCTTTGCAATCCAAGGGACTCTCAAAAGTCTACTCCAACACCAGAGTTCAAAAGCATCAATTCTTCGCTGCTCAGCCTTCTTTATGGTCCAACTGTCACATCCTTACATGACTACTGGAAAAACCACTGCTTTGACTATACAGACCATTGGCAGGAAAGTAAAGGCATACCTTTAAATAGAAATTGGACCAAAATCTACATACTGTGTTGTATCCTGTTTCCTTCACTTAGATGACATTATGAACATTTTCCCTGTTAAAAAGTCAGTTCAGTTCAGTTCAGTTCAGTCGCTCAGTCATGTTTGACTCTTTTCAACACCATGGACTGCAGCACGCCAGGCCTCCCTGTCCATCACCAACTCATTTCTCAAATTCATGTCCATTGAGTCAGTGGTGCCATCCAACCATCTCATCTGTCTTCCCCTTCTCCTCCCACCTTCAATTTTTCCCAGCATCAGAGTCTTTTCAAATGAGTCAGTTCTTCACATCAGGCGGCCAAAGTATTGTAGTTTCTAGCTTCACCATCAGTTCTTCCAATGAATATTCAGGACTGATTTCCTTTAGGATGGACTGGTTGGATCTCCTTGCAATCCAAGGGACTTTCAAGAGTCTTTTCCAACACCACAGTTCAAACGCATCAATTCTTTGGTGCTCAGCTTTCTTTATACTCCAACTCTCACACTCATACATGACTACTGGAAAAACCATAGGTTTGACTAGACGGACCTTTGTTGACAAAGTAATGTCTCTGCTTTTTAATATGCTGTCTAGGTTGGTCATAGCTTTTCTTCCAAAGAGAAAATGTCTTTCATGGCTGCAGTCACTATCTGCAATGATTTTGGAACCCCCAAAAAATAAAGTCAGCTATTGTTTCCACCGTTTCCCCATCTATTTGCCATGAAGTGACGGGACCAGATGCCATGATCTTACTTTTCTGAATGTTGAGTTATAAGCCAACTTTTTGACTCTCTTCTTTCATTTTCATCAAGAGGCTTGATAGTTTTTCTTCACTTTCTGCCATAAGGGTGGCATATCTGGGGTTATTGATACTTCTCCCAGCAATTTTGATTCCAGTTTGTGCTTCATCCACCCTGGCATTTTGCATGATGTACTCCACATATAAGTTAAATAAGCAGGATGACAATACAGCCTTGACATACTCCATTCCCGATTTGAAACCAGTCTATTGTTCCATGTCCAGTTCTAGCTGTTGATTTCTGATCTCATACAGGTTTCTCAAGAGGCATATCAGGTGGTCTGGTATTCCCATCTCTTGAAGAACTTTCCACAGTTTGTTTTGATCCACACAATCAAAGGCTTTAGTGTAGTCAATGGCATAGAAGTAGATTTTTTTCCTGGAACTCTCTTGCTTTTTTGATGATCCAACAGATGGTGGCAATTTGATCTCTAGTTCCTCTGTCTTTTCTAAATCCAACTTGAACATCTGGAATTTCATGGTTCACATATTGCTGAAGCCTGGCTTGGAGAATTTTGAGCATTACTTTGCTAGCATGTGAGATGAGTGCATTTGTGCAGTAGTTTGAATATTCTTTGCCTTTTGGGGGGACTGGAATGAAAACTGACCCTTTCTGGTCCTGTGGACACTGCTGAGTTTTTCAAATTTGCTGACATATTGAGTGCAACACTTTCACAGCATCATCTTTCAGGGTTTGAAATAGTTCAATTGGAATCCCATCACCTCCACTAGCTTTGTTCATAGTGATGATTCCTAAGGCCCACTTGACTTCGCATTCCAAGATGTCTGGCTCTAGGTAAGTGATCACACCATCATCATTATCTGGGTTGTGAAGATCTTTTTTGTATAGTTCTTCTGTGTATTCTTGCCACCTCTTCTTCATATCTTCTGCTTCTGTTAGGTCCATACCATTTCTGTCCTTTATTGAGCCCATCTTTGCATGATATTCTCTTGGTATCTCTAATTTTCTTGAAATGATCTCTAGTCTTTCCCATTCTTTGTTTTCCTCTATTTCTCTGCACTGATTACTGAAGAAGGCTTTCTTATCTCTCCTTGCTATTCTTTGGAACTCTGCATTCAAATGGGTATATCTTTCCTTTTCTCTTTGCCTTTCACTTCTCTTCTTTTCACAGCTATTTGTAAAGCCTCCTCAATCATTTTGCCATTTGCATTTCTGTTTTCTTGGGGATGGTCTTGATCACTGCCTCCTGTACAGTGTCATGAACCCCATCTATAGTTCTTCAGGCACTCTGAAAAACTATAAAAAATATTTACTTACAATATCCTCTATGGCTCTAAGTAGACCATTTAACATATATCCCATAGTTTATTTAACCAGATTCTTTATTATTGGTGTTCTAGAGGTTTTTCATGCTTATTTACTATAACAATTTCTTGTGGTGTGCACTTTATATTTAAATCGTCAGCTATAACCTTAATAATTTAAGGTTATTTAGAATGATTTTGAAATAAAGGAATTGATAGGGCAAAGTATATTTTTAACCATTTGATATCTAATTTTGCCTAAGCACAGGTAATAGAAATTATTCCAACTTCATTTACCAAATTCTATGTTAATCTACCAGAGAAAGAATTTCTGAGAAATGTGGATAGTTTGACATCAGTCTGACAGAGCAAATAATTAGAAATAGCATTCTAGTTTTTATTTGGAGAGTTTTGATTTATTTCACTCCTACCAGGTAGAGAAAAGCCACTTTAGGACACACCATTTTTTTCTTCCTCTAAATTTGTTCTTTTTTTGTAAAGAAATCACCACTTAATGAAAGACAACCAAGAAGAATGAAACTCATTTTTTTTTATTGCTTTTAATCCCCTTAAATGTCAAGTCTGTATGAATTATCTGACAAGGGATTGAATGATATTAAAATTGAAAATATTTTCTTTGAAAGTGGATTTGACCTTATGAATCAATGCTTCATTAGCTCTTTCCTGTCTCTCTTTATCTTTACACACTCACCTTTCAACTATTGCTCTTCATAGGTTTTCACTGCAGTCAGAGAAGGCTGATTGATAAGTTATGTCTTTAGTAAAGTTATGACATAACTTTAACTAAAGTTATGTCTTTAGTCGCATATGCACAATTATAAATTAAGCCCTTTGCATTTGCTATTTGCTTCAGCATATCTTCATAAGCAGGGAAAAAAAGAACTTATAGAAATAAAGCTTTTAAAAATTAAACTGATTCATTGAACTAGAAGGTTGGAAATTTTTTTCTCTAAAAAGCCAAATAACAACTATTTTTAACCTTAAAGTCCTAAAGATCTCTGCTACAATTACAAAACTTCACCCTAGCCATACCCAAGACATTAAAAAAAAAAAGGTGAAGCTTTGTTCTAATAAAGTTTTATTAGCAAAAACTAGTGGTGGGCTGATTTGTTTAACCTATCTGCACTGAACTCTCCATTTCAAACTTTCCAAAAACTTACTCACAACAGTTTCCTTTATTGGACCAATAATCATTTTCATTTTTCATTTTATTTTCTGGAATAATTTCCACAACTTTATCTATAAATATAGGAAAGAAAATGTGGACAAGGAGAAAGTAACATTCAGCTATTCTTTTTTCTCTTTTCCAATGATCCTCATAAGAGCTCTCTGTGATTTTTACCCACCTTGTATCAGAGCTTATTTGTGTTTGTGCTGTGCTGTAGTAATTCAGTTGTGTCTGACTGTGACCCTATGGAGTCTCAAGTGGAAAATCTTCACCAATTGCACATCCTGGTGGAATTTGTCATGTCTTGAGATCTTCAATGGTGGCCCCTGACTTTCCAATTGGAACCTCCATACCATTCCAAAATCTCCAGATTGGTTCAATCTGGAGAGTCATTGAGGATTCTGGTCCGACTGGGTGGCAGAATCTGTCCAAGTACAGCATATTCCTGGCCCTTTATAGACTCAACAATGATATACTTTGTTACTCTGATGCAACATTTCGTGTGTGGTAGAAATTACATCTCATATTTTTCTAGACCTACCAGAAATGTGTCAAGGCTAACTGTGCACTAATGAGAGCCTACTGTATTGCACATGGAGCTCCACTCCATGCTCTGTGGTGACCTAAATGGGAAGGAAATCCAAAAAAGAGGGGATATATGTATATGTATAGTTGATTCATTTTGCTCTACAGCAGAAACTAACATAACGTTGTAAACCATCTGTACTCCAATAAAAATTAATTTAAAAAACATTTTTTCTCTCAGTAGTGTAAGCTTCTCCAACACCACAGCCGAAGAATTGATGCTTTTGAACTGTGGTATTAGAGAAGACTCTTGAAATTTCCTGGACTGCAAGGAGATCAAACCAGTCAATTCTAAGGGAAATAAGTCCTGAACATTTACTGGAAGGACTGATTCTGAGCTGAAGCTCCAATACTTTGGCTACCTGATGTGAAGAACCAACTCATTGGAAAAGATTCTGATGCTGGGAAAGATTGAAGGCAGGAGGAGAAGGGGACAACAGAGGACGAGATGGTTGGATGGCATCACTGACTCGATGGACATGAGTTTGAGCAAGCTCCGGGAGTTGGTGATGGACAGGGAAACCTGGTGTGCTGCAGTCAATGCAGTCGCAGAGAGTCAAACATGACTGAGCAACTGAACTGACTGAGTGTAACCTATATAAGTATTTTATACCACAAACTTTTTCACTTTACCTAAAACAAGGAGTTTGCATAGCTTGGCACCCTTTGGCTGTTTAATATAATGCTGAACACTGTTACTCAGAAAGTTGAAGACTCACTGTGAAATGGGTAACAAATGGATGGCTAAGCTTCAAAATGTCCAATTTCAAACATCTTGTCAACAATTAAATCCAAACTAAGCTTATATTAAGGATATTATGAGCCAAAATAAATTTCATAACTTGGAAGAAAAGTTATGACCAACTTAGATAGCATATTCAAAAGAAGAGACATTACTTTGCCGACTAAGGTCCGTCTAGACAAGGCTATGGTTTTTCCAGTAGTCATGTATGGATGTGAGAGTTGGACTGTGAAGAAGGCTGAGCGCCGAAGAATTGATGCTTTTGAACTGTGGTGTTGGAGAAGACTCTTGAGAGTCCCTTGGACTGCAAGGAGATCCAACCAGTCCATTCTGAAGGAGATCAGCCCTGGGATTTCTTTGGAAGGAATGATGCTAAAGCTGAAACTCCAGTACTTTGGCTACCTCATGTGAAGAGTTGACTCATTGGAAAAGACTTTGATGCTGGGAGGGATTGGGGGCAGGAGGAGAAGGGGACGACCCAGGATGAGATGGCTGGATGACATCACTGACTCGATGGACACGAGTCTGAGTGAACTCTGGGAGTTGGTGATGGACAGGGAGGCCTGGCGTGCTGCGATTCATGGGGTCACAAAGAGTCGGACACCACTGAGCGAATGAAGTGAACCAAACTGAAATGTTCTACAGTGTTTGACAGATCATGGAAACAGCGCAGAAATATAATACTACTGTCATACTTAGCAAAATTTCCTGATATTTGATTTTACCCACATGTCAGAATATCACATCTATTTCAGAATATAATGATTTGAACATTTTCTTCAATTATGCTGGTGCCTTCAACCACTCACTTTCTAATGATTGTTTCGTGTAAGTATGAAGCATGTTTGAGCATCTCCTAAATTAACAAGTTAAAAAAAAAAAAACAAACTTCTAACTGCACTTTCTCTTCTAGCTACCCTTCTGTTGAGAGAAGCACCTCTTCAATGAACCATCTTTAGGGACTTTCCTGGTGGTCTAGTGGTTAAGACTCACTCTTCCGATGCATGGGACATGAGTTCAATCTCTGATTCAGAAGGAAAAAAGTGAGTATTTTGATCCCCATTCCCTGGTATCCCACTGCAAGCCAGCCTTCTTCCTACCAAAACCACTACTGTCAAGGTAACTGGTGAATTTCTCTTTGACAGATCTACTGGGGACTTTTCACCACTTGTGGACCATCCTTTCTTGAAACACTCTCTTCCATTGAGTTCCATAATTCTAACCTCTCTTCTTCTCAGATATTTTTTCAAGGTCCCCTCTTCTGCTTGCCCTATAAATATGTAATATTTCCTCACAGTTTAGTCATACTGAGACCATCTTCTTACTCTGCACATGTGCTACTCGTGATTTTTAACTCCATGGTTAAAATCTCAAATCTTGGTGTCTGCTTCCTCTGTGAGGCTTCTGACCTGCATGCATGCTTGTCTGCTGCACAAAGCTACTTGGCTGGCTTCTGGGCATTTTAAACTCAGTACATACAAAACAGGGCTTCCCAGGTGGCGTAGTGGCAAAGAATATGCCTGCCAATGCAGGAGACCTGGATTCCATCGCTCGGTCAGGAAGATTTCCTGGAGGAGGGTATGGTAACCCATTCCAGTATTCTGGAAAATCCCATGGACAGAGGAGTCTAGTGGGCTACAGTCCATGGGGTCACAATGAGTAGGACACAACCGAGTGCACACACACTCACACACACATCCAAAACCAAATTTCATCATCTTCACATCCCCTCCAACAAGCTTCTCCCATGCCAGAAATTCAGGGTCTCCTTTGACTCTTTTCTGTCCTTTGTTCCTACATTTGGTCAAAAATCAATGCTCATTTAACCTACTTTCTAATCATTTTTAGATTTTTCTCTTTCCCAAAGGCCCCACCCTTGTCTGATTCCAAGTCACCCTAGCTACTGACTTGGGTTACTGAAACTGTCTTCTAACTTGCTTACCTTCATCCTTTCTCCCAGCTCTTTCTCAACAAAGAAGCCCAAGAACCTGGTTGGGTTTCTTTGATCCTTTCAGTCCTCATTTATAGCATTTCAGTGGCTTTTCTGACATTCTTAAGAGTTCATAGATGGATCAAAATACTCTTCCTACCTAGTCTCTTTTTTGCCATTCACCTCACTCACCAAGCGCCATCCACCTTGAACCATATCACCAGCATCCACAGCATAATTCCTTTTAACATCTCTCCCCTCTTCCAAAAAAGTTCTTAGCTATCTTTACTTTGGTTCATCTCTCAAGTTTCAGCTTACATATCACTCTTACACTAGAAATTCTTTTCTACCTAATGCAATCCCTCAGACTGGCAAGCTCTTCCTGCCTTGCACCTCCATGGTATTATTTTTTCTAAAACAGCAGACTGTACTTTATGCTATTACTCATTTGATTTTTTTAAAAAATTTCCTACTCACCTATAAGGTCCAAGTATGCAAGAAATATTTTTACCTTGTTCATGCTGTATGAATAAAAGATAATGGATGGATAAATGGATATGGTCTCTGTCTTCATAAAACTAATAGTTCAACAAAAAAAACAGATATCAAGTGAAGAAACCAATGACTGAAAAAAGTTCTGTCAAGTAATGTGTACCTTGAAGCACAGAGTCCTGGAACCACTGAAGTATTTAATTAGGGGAATGGTATGAAATGGCATCATTGAAAAATTTCTAAGTCATTCTTTAGACAATATTAAAAAAAAAGAGAAAGAACAGTGGAAATAAGATCATGAAATAAAAGGTTGCCTTACTGCAGTTGATAGCAATGGAAATAGACATGTGCCTAACATTTCATCTTAAAGGGTGAGGTTAAAATGAGGTAAGGATATTGATTTTTAGCTTAAAGTAAAAAGAAATATGTAATTCTTGGGAAATCTTGGAATACCTGACAATGTTCATTTTAGGAGTTAGTTCCATTTCAAGTTTCCTTATTCCTAGAGTTCAAAACTTCTGTCTTAAAACCAGAAACCAAGCTACAATTTATTTCTGCTTATTTCCCATTTTCTCTCACCTAGGACCACATATTTTGGTGCTTGTTATGATTCTGGAAAAGCCCCAAGGAAGGACTAGCCCTCTCTAGTTGACCAAGTGGACTTCAAAGTCACAGTAGCCTAGTGACTGAGTATGATAATCCACTGACAACATGTATTGCAATAGGCAAACAATTGTTTTCTGTCAAACCCCTGTTACAAATATTTACTTAAGAATTGGAAGGGAAAGAGACCTGAGAAAGTCTGTGATCATTAAAGTAAATACTTGGAAATAAAAGAGGAATGAACAGTAGAAAAGAAGATAGAAAAATGGTAAGTAAATAATTTTATTGGTACTGTCTGCTTGCCACCAAAAGGATGAATGAGAGATCAGGTAGTGAAATACAAGATGCTTGGGGACGATGGGCGCCTACAGCTTTCACATTAGGCATTGCAATATTAGGCTGCTATATCTGCATTTTTCAGTGCCTTCTAAGGAATAGAATAAAACAAAGACTAGTTCTGTACACAGAAGAAGCTATACTACAGAACATCTTGTCTGTTATTACATGAACTGACACCTTTACCACTTTAGTTATTTAATATATGCATGCTGTCGTTGTGTGTTCGGTTGCTCAGTTATGTCTGACTCTTTTGTGACCCTGTGGACTGTAGCCTGCCACACTCCTCTGTCCATGGGATTTCCCAGGCAAGAATACTGGAGTAAGTTCCCATTTCTTCCTCCAGGAGCTCTTCGTGACCCGGGGATCAAACCTGTGTCTCCTGCGCCTCCTGCATCACAGGTGGATTTTTTTAATTTATTCCTTTTAATTGGAGATTAATTTCTTTACAATATTGTGGTGTTTTTTTTGTCACACATTGACATGAATCAAGCATGGTGCACATGTGTCCCCCTGTCCTGAACCTCCCTCCAACCTCCCTCCCTATCCCATCCCTCTGGGTCGTCTCAGTGCACTGGCTTTCAGTGCTCTGTTTCATGCATCAAACTTGGACTAGTCATGTATTTCACATATGGTAATATACATGTTTCAATGCTATTCTCTCAAATCACTCCACCCTAGCCTTCCCCAACAGAGTCCAAAAGGCTGTTCTTTATATCTGTGTCTCTCTTGCTGTCTTATATATAGGGCCATCATTACCATCTTTCTAAATTCCATATGCATGCATTAAAATACTGTATTGGTGTTTTTCTCTCTGAGTTACTTCACTGTGTATGATAGACTCCAGTTTCATCCACCTTATTAGAATCGACTCAAATGTGCTCTTTTTTATAGCTGAGTAGTATTCCATTGTGTATATGTACCACAGCTTTCTTATCCATTCATCTGCTGATGGACATCTAGGTTGCTTCCATGTCCTGGCTATTGTAAACAGTGCTGCAGTGAACACTGAGGTATATGTGTCCCTTTCAATTCTGATTTTCTTGATGTGTATGACCAGCAGTGTGATTGCTGGGTCGTATGGTGGTTCTATTTCCAGGTTTTTAAGGAATCTCCACACTGTTCTCCATAGTGGCTGTACTAGTTTGCATTCCCACCAACAGTGTAAAAAAATTCCCTTTTCTCCACACCCTCTCCAGCATTTATTGTTTCTAGACTTTTTGATGGCAGCCATTCTGACCAGTGTGAGATAGTACCTCATTGTGGTTTTTATTTGCATTTCTCTGATAATGAGTGATGTTGAGCATCTTTTCATATATTTGTTAGCTATCTGTATGGCTTTTTTTGAGAAATGTCTGTCTAGTTCTTGGCCATTTTTTTATTGGGTTGTTTATTTTTCTGGAATTGAGCTGCATGATCTGTTGTATATTTTGGAGATTAATTCTTTGTCCGTTGTTTCGTTTGCTATTATTTTCTCCCATTCTGAAGGCTGACTTTTTACCTTGCTTATAGTTTCCTTCTTTGTTCAAAAGCTGTTAAGTTTAATTAGGTCCCATTTGTATGTTTTTGCTTTTATGTCCATTACTCTGGGAGGGGGGTCATATAGGATCTTGCTGTGATTTATGTCAGAGAGTGTTCTGCCTATGTTTTCCTCTAGGAGTTTTATAGTTTCTGGTCTTAAATTTAGATCTTTAATCCATTTTGAGTTTATTTTTGTGTATAGTGTTAGAAAGTGTTCTAGTTTCATTCTTTTACAGGTCGTTGACCAGTTTTCTCAGCACCACTTGTTATAGAGATTGTCTTTTCTCCACTGTATATTTTTGTCTCGTTTGTCAAAGATAAAGTGTCCATAGGCGCATGTATTCATCTCTTTGCTTTCTATTTTATTCCATTGATCTATATTTCTGTCTTTGTGCCAGTGCCATACTGCTTTGATGACTGTAGCTTTGTAGTGAAGTCTGAAGTCAGGCAGGCTGATTCCTCCAGTTCCATTCTTCTTTCTCTAGATTGCTTTGGCTATTCAAGGTTTCTTTTGTTTCCATACAAACTGTGAAAGTTTCTGTTTTAGTTCTGTGAAAAATACCATTGGTAGCTTGATAAGGATTGCAATGAATCAATAGATTGCTTTGGGTAGTATAGTCATTTTCACTATATTGATTCTTCCAATCCATGAACAAGGTATATTTCTCCATCTACTGCTTAACAACTGGGGAAGCCCAGTATATGAATAGCAACTTCTAATTAACTTGCCCAATATTGAGGCCACTGAATTCCAAAGAGTATTTTCCTGATGCACATTTCTTCCTGGCTATGTGGGATGACTAAATGAACTGCCATGATCGGGAGTTATGGAGTGGGTGAAAATACTTGAGAATTTGAAGACTTCACTGTGTACATCTTCAGTATTTATTTAAGGTAATCCTAGGATTGAATAACTCTTCACCAGCAAGGGGGCTCATTGTCATTACACAAGTGTAGCAGCCAATAACTGACCAGATCTTTGAAAGATGGTATTTTTCAGGAAATTAATTCCCAACATCAGAGCCCATTTCTAATTAAAATATTGTAGACATATCCCCCTCCATGTACCTCCTTGGAAGTTTAAGTTCACTTGGATAAGAGTCCTTCCCATTGCTCCCCGGTTTGTTGTTCAGTCGCTCAGTTGCATATGCCTCTTTGTGACCCCACGGACTGCTGCATGCTAGGCTTCCCTGTCCTTCACTTTCTCCTGGAGTTTGCTCAAACTCATGTCCATTAAGTCAATGGTGCCATCCAACCATCTCATCCTCTATTGTCCACTTCTCCTCCTACCCTCAAAATTTCCAAATATCAGGGTCTTTTCAAATGACATTTCTCCCCTGAGAGTCTCATTATTTTTTTCCAGTCTTATAAATTTATTGCAAGAATACAATAGTATAATACACTGAGAACAGTTCCTAAACCTGCAGCAAGGGTTGGATAAAGGTTGCTGTTATTGCGCTGTTTGGTCTGGAGATGGTTGCTATTGTTATTAGATGTGTGGGTGATGGAGTCCAGAGGAACCACATGAGAAAGTTTCTTTCCTCTCTGGTCTGCTCTCCCATTCTGTCCAGACACTCATCATCCTCTCTCTTTGTCATACTGGATCCCAATTTCTGGAACACAGACTTGTTGCTCTCCTTCAGCATTTTCCCATGAGCTTTGGTTTCATGTTTAGGCTGGGAATATTGAGATTCTCTTTAGATAAATTAATGGACTAATCCTCTCCCAATCTCTATACCATCCACCGACTCGTCAGCACCAGCTCCACAATCCAATTTCCAGATAAGGTGAAGCTGTCAATGAATTACTTCTGTCCCAACTTAATGGCAGGTGATGTCTCTTTCCCAACTACATGGTCTATGTTGGAAAATTTCCCCTCCTGAATATCCAGCCTTCATGTGGCAGTTGGTTTGGTTTTTGAATTTTCCCTCTGTTGAGGTCACTTGGTCTGAAAAATCTATCCTCTTTTCTTTTCTCTCCTTTCCTCTTCTCTTCTAATTCACAGGGAAGCAGAAAACACATTAGACTTCTAAAACTGTCAGCCTAACATATGGCAGATGAGTGAAGATCGAAGACTTTCCTGCAGCAGCTGAGAACACTTATAACACCCAATGTCAAACTGACCATTCTTGATAACTTTCAACAGCTAGTAGAAGTGATCAGATTCTAATTTCACTAGCAACATAACTTGAAAAATGATAATGTCAATTCCTAATTATGTTTGGGAAGGAGCTCATCTTAGATGATATGGTCTTTATGTTGTTTATAAGAATATCTTGAAAAGATAGGTTTGTTTGATAAATTAAACCTTCTTAGCTGAGAGGAATTTTATCACATAACACTGTCACTCACCACTTGACATCGGAGTTCCATTCTTGCCTTTGATTATAAATGTCTTCAAAGTTTCCTGAAAATTGTTCATCCATTGGAATGGTAAAGTAAGTGAAACTTTCCTGTAATGAATTTAATTTTAACAATTTCTTTTTGGGATTAATCATTGATTAAAACGCTTGCTATGATCCTTGTATGTTCTTTTTTATTTCCTTATTATAGAAAATCAGGAAACATTTATCAAAAAGTTATTTTGCTTTAGGAATCATTCCACATCAAGAATGATCATAATATCAATAATGGCTTAATAAAAAGCACATAATCTTATAACTAACAAATGACCAGTGTTGACAATATCCATCCACCCTAAACTCCACCCATAATTCCTGTACAATCCACATACAAGACTTCTGCAGAAATAAACAATCTAGACTTAAAACTCCAATTTTATAGTCTCACAGTCCATGTTTTTCATCAAAACCTATGAATTCTCAAGGGCTTGTTCAGTCGGGTATTTTAGTAAAAAAGTAGGATTTCTCCCTTAGAAGAATTTTCATATCAACTATTAAGAATACATTTTGTTACTGGAATCTTTTAGATAGCTCTATTAATCATAAGTCCTTATATGCCACTTTGACTCTCCAATAAAGACAGGATCCTGTGTCAGGAGCCGTGTTAGGCATTACTAACAAAATGGAGGCACGGCCCCAACTCCCTCTCCTTGTCCCACAGGCACGGACCTGGGATGAAGGAGTTAGGCCTTGTGATTCTGACTTGTTTTTTCCTCTCCTCGGCTGAGTTGACTGAAAAAAATATTAAGGTGCTTATTGTTCTTGAGAGGAGCATGAGAAGGCACAAAGCCTTCTGCAACTGTGCTCAGAGAATATTTCATAAAGTTAATCATTGACATTCATGCAAGGACCTTTACAAAAGAGTGTTCCAGTTTGAGCACGTAGGCCGCAGCTTGAGGCCATGGGAGGGATTTCTATCTGAAACCTATTTGTGAGGGAAATGTTTATGGCAAAGGAGTTTGCTGAATTTAGGGCTTAGGAATAATTAAAATAGTTAAAAGTTAAAGATTTAAGGAATGTTGTAATGTTCGCATATTTTACTATAGCTTATAGAGATAGGAATTTTAGAGATATTAGTAGTTAGAAGCCTTTTTAAAGAAAGTGAGCTCAAGATACTAGGGGCAAACAGGATTTTAAAATATAAGAAATAAACTGAGGAATGTGGTACGCAGCCCAGACATTAGCATGAGTTACAATGTATTCACAAGGACACATGAGAAGAAGTAGATAAGAGAATCGCTGAGGCAGGAACTCCTTTTGAGGGGCAACAATGATTTATGGAGACAAAAAGTCTGGGTCGGGGGAACTGAAAATGTCAAACCTCTGACCTAATACTTTTGTAAAAATATAAAAGAGAATCTTAGTGAGTGAGTGAAGTCGCTCAGTCGTGTCCGACTCTTTGCGACTCCATGGACTGTAGCCCCTCAGGCTCCTCCGTTCATGGGATTCTCCAGGCAAGAATACTGGAATGGGTTGCCATTTCCTTCTGAAATAAATATGCAGTCCAAGAAAACTGAGAGGCTGCATCATTTCTCGCTGACACCGCCCATCCTTTCAGGCTGATTCCCTGGCTGCTGGAGCTGGAATCCGGCAATCCTGATGAAATATTTCATAGCAATAGAAATCCATCCTCCTGAATATCCAAATCTGGGAGGAAGAAAAGTTTCATTTGCTCCATTTCTGAGTGCATTCCTCCAGTTTATTATCAGATAGAGTTAAAAGCTAATCTTTCCACAGCCAAGAACTCACACAGCTAATGCTTATAATACAGACTCTTGCATTTTTAATGTTTTTTTTGTAGTAAAAGTCACATAATATAAAACATACCATTGTAACCATATTTAACTGTATAGTTCAGTGACACTAAGTGCATTCACATTTTTGTGCAACTGTCACAATCATCCATCTCCTGAATTCTTCATCTTCCTAAACTGAAACTCTGTTCCCATTAAATACTAACTCCCTATTCACCTTCCCATCTGCTTCCACCTCCCAGCTCCTTGTATCTACCCATATATTTTCTGACTCTATGAATTTGACTATTCTAGGTACCCTGAATAAGTGAAATCTAACTATTTGTCTGTACCTAGCCAGGCTTCAGCAATACGTGAACTGTGAACTTCCTGATGTTCAAGCTGGTTTTAGAAAAGACAGAGGAACCAGAGATCAAATTGCCAACATCTGCTGGATCATCCAAAAAGCAAAAGCGTTCCAGAAAAATATCTATTTCTGCTTTATTGACTATGCCAAAGCCTTTGATTGTGTGGATCACAATAAACTGTGGAAAATTCTGAGAGAGATGGGAATACCAGACCACCTGACCTGCCTCTTGAGAAATCTGTATGCAAGTCAGGAAGCAGCAGTTAGAACTGGACATGGAACAACAGACTGGTTCCAAATAGGAAAAGGAGTACGTCTAGGCTGTATATTGTCACCCTGCTTATTTAACTTATATGCAGAGTACATCTTGAAAAATACCGGGCTGGAAGAAGCACAGGCTGGAATCAAGATTGCCAGAAGAAATCTCAATTACCTCAGATATGCAGATGATACCACCCTTATGGCAGAAAGTGAAGAGGAACTAAAAAGCCTCTTAATGAAAGTGAAAGAGGAGAGTGAAAAAGTAAGCTTAAAGCTCAACATTCAGAAAATGAAGATCATGGCATCTGGTCCCATCACTTCATGGGAATAGATGGGGAAACAGTGGAAATTGTGTCAGACTTTATTTTGGGGGGCTCCAAAATCACTGCAGATGATGACTGCAGCCATGAAATTAAAAGATGCTTACTCCTTGGAAGCAAAGTTATGACCAACCTAGATAGCATATTCAAAAGCAGAGACATTACTTTGCCGACTAAGGTCCGTCTAGACAAGGCTATGGTTTTTCCAGTAGTCATGTATGGATGTGAGAGTTGGACTGTGAAGAAGGTTGAGCACCAAAGAATTGATGCTTTTGAACTGTGGTGCTGGAGAAGACTCTTGAGAATCCCTTGGACTGCAAGGACATCCAACCAGTCCATTCTAAAGGAGATCAGCCCTGGGATTTCTCTGGAAGGAGTGATGCTGAAGCTGACACTCCAGTACTTTGGCCACCTCATGCGAAGAGTTGACTCATTGGAAAAGACTCTGATGCTGGGAGGGATTGGGAGCAGGAGGAGAAGGGGACGACCCAGGATGAGATGGCTGGATGACATCACTGACTCGATGGACACGAGTCTGAGTGAACTCCAGGAGTTGGTAATGGACAGAGAGGCCTGGCATGCTGCGATTCATAGGGTCGCAAAGAGTTGGACACGACTGAGCGACTGAACTGAACTGCGTGTATACTGGTGGAGAAGGAAATGGCAACCCACTCCAGTATTCTTGCCTGGAGAATCCCAGGGACAGAGGAGCCTCATGGGCTGCTGTCTTAGGGTTGCACAGAGTTGGACATGACTGAATTGACAGCAGCAGCATCAACAGTGTATATTGGAATGCATTTTAAAGGTTAACTTAATATATGTCCCACAAACAGATTTATAAAAAGACTCTTGTATTTTTAAAATAACACACAAAAATGACAGATTGGGTACTGCTATGACACAGAGGGAACAATTCTAGGGCAAAGTGTGTGTCAACTGGCCTCATAGTTCTACAACACAAAAGAGTCCTAGATGCGGCAGAATCACAATGGTGGGAAAGCCATTTCTTGTCAACTTCACTGCTCCCATGGAGAGACTTTGCTTCCCTGAATCCCTCCTCCTAGAACAGTTACCCCCAGATCTCTTCATGGCTCACTCAAATTACACCTTTTCAACCAGACCCACATTAACTTCCTGTGAACATTTAAAACCCATTTAATCCGCTATTGCATCCCAACTTCCCTTCTTATGCTTTCCTCTCTTTTCACACTCCTGAGTAATTTATTCATTCATTGAGGTCATGAGTTCTGAGGACCTCTCTTTGTTAGGTTGTGAGCTACACAAGGCAGGATCTGTTGTCTACATAAATTGTTTTCTGCTTCTCCTTTAAAGACGACGGTTTCCCACTCTAATCATTACATTCTGACAAGGCATTTTCCATCCCTTCATTTTCCTGGTCTTCTTGTACCCCTGGAACAACAGCCAACATCTTAATCCCTCCACTTTATCTAGCTCATCAGGGCTTTTATGATGTCACTGTTACCCGCTCAACCTGAAACTCCAATCAGCAAACTTAAACTGCTTTAATAAGTGTTCTAGGCAACTTTTGTCACTGAATATCCAGATCTACCCATCCATAGACCTGAGAAACCTAGTTTCTGCAATCATATTGATCACTTCCAAACATTAAACTGGAATCCTGCATGTTAAGGACCCATAAGAATTTTCACATCCAGGGCTCATTTCTGAGCTGTTAACTACACCCTCTTAGCCACTTATGAACATAAACCATCTTCTTTCAAGCAGAACTCCATCAGAAATCTCCATTCTGTGTGAACTCTCTCAGAAACATCCCTCTTCTGTCACAAAGTACTGCAGAAACCTCCTATTTTATGTTAGAATTCCCTCAGAAACTTTCTACCATCTCTGATATTTTCCCTGAGAAACTTCTTATGTCAGATTTTCCATGAGAACATCCATCTTTCTGTCACAGTTTATCTCAGAATGCCATTCTTTATGTCAGATTCAGCTAACACTTCATTTTTTCGTCAGAGTTCACTTGAGAATCCGTGTTCTTCTCAGAACCTCCTTCTTTCTATAAGATTTCACCTCCTATTTTCAGTGAGATTTTACTTCAAAAGCTTCTACTTTCTGTCAGATTTCAATTCAGAAGCTACTAGATTCTATAATATTTTGCATCAAAATCGCCTTCCTTCAGTGAAATTTTACAACAGAAGTTCCAAGTTTCGGTCAGATTTTTACACTAGACACTGCAAGTTTCTTTCAGATTTTACTTCAGAAACTCCTAATTTGTTTCAGATTTTACCATAGAACCTCCTAGCTTCCCTAAGATTTTACCTTAGAACCTCCAAGTTTTCATCAGATTTTACCTAAGAACCTCTGAGTTTCTGTCAGATTTTACCTCAGACCTCAGACTTACCTCAGAATCTCTAAGTTTCCGTCAGATTTTACCTCAGAACCTCCTGATTTCTGTCATATTTTGCCTCAGATGTTACCTCAGAACCTGCTGATTTCTGTCAGATTCTATCTCAGATGTAACTTCAGAACCTCCTGGTTTCTGTCAATGTTACCTCAGATCCTCCCGGTTTCTGTCAGATATTACCTCAGCACCTCCTGCTTTCTGTCAGATTTTACTTCAGACCTTCTGGTTTCTGTCATATTTTAGCTCAGAACCTCCTGGTTTCTGCAAATTTTATCTCAGAACATCTTGGTTTCTATCAGATTTTACCTTAGATCCCTCTAGTTCCTTTCAGATTTTACCTCAGATTGTCCTAGGTTCTGTCAGATTTTACCTCAGAACCCTCTAGATTCTGTCAGATTTTACCTCAGAACACTCTAGTTTCTGTCATATTTTTACCTCAGAACCTTCTAGTTTCTGTCAAACTTTACCTCAGAACCTCCTGGTTACAGTCAGATTTTACCTCAGGATCTCCCAGTTCCTATTGTATTTTACATCAGAACCTTCCTGTCCATTTTTTACCTCAGGACCACACAGTTCCTGTCTGATTTTACCTGAAGACCTCATGGTTTCTATCCTATTTTTACCTTGGTATCTCAAATTATACCTCAGAGCCTCCTTCTTTGTCTGATTTTATCTTAGAACTTTCTTCTTTTCATATTTTTCCTCGGAACCTCCTTCATTCTCTCAAAATTCCCCCAGTCTTCCCTTCTTCTCTCAGCATGCCTTGTCACTCTCCTTCTGTGTCTCAGAATTCACTCTCCTTCTTTCTTTCCAAATTTCCTGTCACTCCCTCTTTCTCTAAGAATTCCCTCTCAATCTCATTTTCTCAGAATTTTCTCATACCCTCATCACTCAAAAT
Organism: Budorcas taxicolor; assembly: GCF_023091745.1. Lineage (NCBI taxonomy): Eukaryota > Metazoa > Chordata > Mammalia > Artiodactyla > Bovidae > Budorcas > Budorcas taxicolor. The sequence continues at coordinate 9,803,829 of NC_068917.1, read as the reverse complement.
TCCTCTCACCCAAGTTCTCTCAGAAATCTCTGTCACTTTCCTTGTCTCAGAATCCCCCCATACTACCCTTACTCAGAGTTCCCTCAGACTCTCCTTTCTCTCAGAATTCTCTCAGACTCTCATTCTTTCTCTCAAATTCTCTCAGAGTCTCCTTCTTTCATAATGTCCTCTCAAATTCATTTCCTCATTCATTCCTCTCAATCTCATTTTCTCAGAAATTTTTTATACCCTCCTTCATGCAGATTTCAACTCACCCACCTTCTCTCGGAAATCCTCTTAACCTCTTCTGAGTATTCCATCAGAAATCTTCTTTTTCCCAGAATTCACTCTCACTCCTGTTCTTTCTCTCTGAATTCCCTCTCACTCTCCCTCTGTCCTCAGCCACTCAGTCTTTGTCTTGCGTCTATACTGACTCAGAAGATAAGTCCTTTCATCTATCCTTTTCTCACCTCACTTCATCTCTGTGTCTGTAACCTCCACCTCCACGTTTCTCTGTGTTTTCAGTTTCCTACTTCTTTTTATACTCATTTTTTTCAGAGGAAAATGTGCCCTTCTTTTTGTCAAAAGCATACTCTTTATCCATAGTAGAGTTACTTGCCTCTTCTAGAACTTCATTACTTCAGATATATCCTCTTCCCAAATATTCAATCTTGCATCCTTCTCTGCCTACAAACATGCTTACAAGGCCCTAATCCCACAAACTTTTCTTCTCATTCTAACAATTTTTGAACTACTGCTCTCACTGTTTCCCCCCTTGAATGTCTATTTTCTTTTAAAAATCTACTCCTCAACCCCTTTTCCTCTGTACTTCCTTTAAATATTTATAAAATTTATTGTTAAGTCTCATGGTCATTTCTCAGTCCCCACCTTGATGTCTATGGCATTTTCCATTTTTTTTAATTTTTAAAATTCTAACAAAATTACATTTTAAAATTACATTTATTGTAGAATAATTGCTTAACAATGTTGTGCTAGTTGCTGTTGTACAGCAAATTGAATCAGCTATACATATATATATAATCCCCTCTTTTGGGGGGTTTCCTACCCATCTAGGTACCACAAAGCACTGAATAGAGTTCTCTGTGTTATACAGTATGTTCCAACTAGTTATAAATTTTATACACAGTATTAAAAGTTTGTATATGCCAATACAAATCTCCCAATTCATCCCACTTCCCTCTTTCCCCCTTTAGTGTCCATACATTTGTTTTTTACAAACATATGTGTCTCTATTTCTGTTTTTGGCCTTTGCCATTTTAGTCCAGCCTGCTTCTTCTCCCCTTTCAGCTTCTGCCCCAAGTCCTTTCCTATTCCTCTCCTTCTTCACTACCCATTTATTTTCTGTGGGTTTCCTTCATTGTTTCTCCTCTTCCTCCCCCAATAAATATCAAGATGCACCATGAAGCTTAATTATTGGCCTCTAGTTTTCTGCCAGCTTTCCTGTTCTGTTGGGATTTCTCCTTGGGATTTTTTGTTGTTGTTGTTCTGGTCAGTGGTACCATTATTCTCCCAGGAATTGGCTCTTCTTGGGATTGGAATTGGTGATTCCAGAATCTTTCAGATTAACTGGCCTTTGGTTTTCAGAAGTCCCTTCAGGATAAATACCAGGTGCAAGAATGTTCTAATCATGGAGAGGAAGCATTGATCTTAGGGATCTTAAACATCCTTAAGCTAAAAAATCTATCCCTTTAGCCATGATGTTCTCCTGAGCTCACATGAGAGAAACAGAGTATCAGAGCTGGAAGGATGTTGGAGATTACCTTGTCCTACATTCCCATCAGAGAGGTGGGAAATTAAAGCCCACTGATACCAAGGGATGAGAACTTGGTATTGCTAGTACCTCCAGTGTAGTTAAGTCACAAGTAGTAGCCTTTGGGGGACTACCCTGATGGTCCAGTGGCTACGACTATGCTCTCCCAATTCAGGGGCCTGGGTTCAATCCCTTGTCAGGGAACTAGATCCTGCATGCCACAACTAAAAAGATCCCACATACCACAATGAAGACTAAAGATCCCACATGCCACAACTGAGACCTGATGCAGCCAAATAAATTAAAAAAAAAATTTTTTTTTAAGTAATACCTTGGTGAAAGGAATTGATTTTCTTATTCCATTTCTATAACTTACATTGTGACATTTGTAAAATCATTAAACTTCTCTAAATCTTACTTTCCACTATTCCTCAGATAAGAAATGTTTAATACAGTAGCCTCTAATGTCCCTTCAAACTTAAATTTTTCATTGATTTATGTGTCTTTGATAGCTGCTGCAGGATGTCACCTTGGGATAACAGCCAAGTGTGTAAAGGCAAATGATTCATTTTCCTTTTCAGGGAAATGTCAGTATCTCTTTAGGATTTTCTTGTCCTGGTCAAGGGCATCATTATTCTCCCAGGAACTGACTCTTCCAGACCAAATTTTGCTTTTCTTTGGGTTCACTGGCCCATTATTTCCATATGTCCCCCAAAGGATAAGAATCTAGCATCAGCATGTTCCTGTTACTACAAAGGAGCCTCTCCATGGACCCATGAAAGAGGATCGTTGAGCACTACTTCCTTCATAACAGAGGCCAGTCCACAGAGCATCACCCGTTTCTAGTCCCCAGGTCTCTCGAGAGGTACTCTAGGTGCACTTCGTCCTGTATCTGTTGCTGCACATCTGTAACCTCCCACCTGTGCTCTTTTGTTGCTCCCCAGTCAGGGGACGTTGAAGCATTGATCTTAGGGGTCACACTTTTTCATCCTTCCAGACCCTGAGGCAGGCAGGAGGTGCTCTCTAACCCTGAGCCCCTGAAACCCATCTCAGGGTCCTAAGATCAGGCTTCCCCAAAAGCTGCAGAGGGCAGAGGAATGAACGCCTTGTAGGGAATGAACTTGGACCAGTAAGAAAAGGGAGAAAGCATGTGATTGGCAGATAAAATCGACTTGCTTCCTCCATCCCTCCATCAGACCCCTGAAGTCAAAGCGATGCCACATAGCCTTCCCAGAAACATCCCGTGTGTCTGAGCAACCATTTGTGCTTCCTTAAAGCTGTGGTCACCTGGATTTTCTTCCTCCTTTCTTCCTTCCTATTTTTCCTCATTTTTCCTTTTCTGAGAAATCATGCCCCCCCAAAAAAGTCACCATAGAAGTTCTGCCTCAGGCTTCTACTTTCTAGGAAAACCAAGTTGAGACAGGTACTGGATAAGTCTCCATCCGTATCTCAGCTCTGAGCCAGTCAGTCAATTATTCACACATAAAATTAGCCATCACACTTGTATTTCCCCTCTGGTCTCTGATTCCCCAAATTCTGTCCACACTATAGCTAATTTAATCTTCTTAAAGACCCTATCTCCATCTTTCCAATACTTTAGCAACTCCTCTTTATTTTTAGTATAATGCTGAAATACCTTTACTTAGGATACAACATTATTCCTTTTACACTACATATTGTCACCCTGCTTATTTAATTTATATACAGAGTACATTATGGGAAATGCCAGGCTGGATGAGGCACAAGTTGGAATCAAGACTGCCGGGAGAAACATCAATAACCTCAAATATGCAGATGACACCACTCTAATGGCAGAGAGTGAAGAGGAACTAAAGAGCCTCTTGATGAAAGTGAAAGAGAGTGAAAAAGCTGGCTTAAAACTCAATATTCAAAAAACTAAGATCATGGCATCCAGTCCCATCACTTCATGGCAAGTAGATGGGGAAACAATGAAAACAGTGACAGACTTTATTTTCTTGGGCTCCAAAACCACTGCAGATGGTGACTGCAGCCATGAAATTAAAAGACGCTTGCTCCTTGGAAGAAAAGCTATGACCAACCTAGACAGCATATTAAAAAGCAAGACATCATTTTGCCAACAAAGATCCGTATAGTCCAAGCTATGGGTTTTTCCAGTAGTCATGTATGGATGTGAGAGTTGGACCATAAAGAAAGCTGAGCACTGAAAATTGATGCTTTTGAACTGTGGTGTTGGAGAAGACTCTTGAGAGTCCCTTGGACTGCAAGGAGATCCAACCAGTCCATTCTGAAGGAGATCAGCCCTGGGATTTCTTTGGAAGAAATGATGCTAAAGCTGAAGCTCCAGTACTTTGGACACCTCATGCGAAGAGTTGACTCATTGGAAAAGACTCTGATGCTGGGAGGGGTTGGGGGCAGGAGGAGAAGGGGACTACTGAGGATGAGATGGCTGGATGGCATCACGGACTCGATGGACATGAGTCTGAGTGAACTCCGGGAGTTGGTGATGGACAGGGAGGCCTGGTGTGCTGCAATTCATGGGGTCGCAAAGAGTCGGATACAACTGAGCAACTGAACTGAACTGAACTGAACTGAACAGGTAGGAAGGCTAGAGGTCCCCAAGCAGCAGGAGGAAATAAACTGCAAGTGGCAGATGTGTTGTTGTTGTTGTTTCCCCTCCTCTACACAAAATTAAAGGAGGTTTTAATTCTGTGTTGAGAACACCTAGGTCTGCCTTGAGCTAACCAATGTGTTTTTCTTAAGCTATACTAATGAAGCTATGTATTTGCTTTGGAATTTGCCTTTCTTCAAAATGGTTGCACCTAAAACTAACTTTTTTCTTTTCTCAAACCTTGGGATGATTATGGCTCAACAAACCAGTATTCCTGTCAACTGTTTCATGGCCAGGGGATGACACACCTCATGCCATCCTATTTCAAAAATGCATATTGTGGGAGAGGAGCCTGGTGAAACTTCCCCAGCCTTGAAGTGTCTCTCTTATCTGATTAATAGCTAACAGACATGAAACACCTTGCTAAAAAACTAGCAAAGGGACACTCTTTCTGTCCCCTTCTGATGTCTATGTCAGAAGATTTCCCTATCTCTGTTATACTTTAATAAAACTTTGCTACACAAAAAGCTCCAAGTAGTCAAATCTCATCTCTGACCCCGGATTGAAACCCTGTCCTCCAGAGGTCACAATCCAGGCATAACACACAGCTCTCAGCAGCAACCTTTCAAAATCAACACTGAATATTCATTGGAAGCAGTGATGCTGAAGCTTAAACTCCAATACTTTGGCCACCTGATGTGAAGAGCCAGCTCATTAGAAAAGACCCTGATGCTGGGAAAAATTGGAAGCAAGAGGAGAAGGGGACAACAGAAGATGAGATGGTTGGATGACATCATCAACTCAATGGGCATGAGTTTGAGCAAGCTCTGGGAGATAGTGAAGGACAGGGAAGCCTGGTGTGCTGCAGTCCATGGGGTCACAAAGGGTCGGACACAACTGAGTGACTAAACAACATCCCCACCATCATTTCTGTTTGATTTCTCTCTAGAGATACTCACTGAATATTCATTTTTAGCTCATAAACCATCTACCCTTATACATCATTGTACACATCAGTCTTTCTCCTGGATGTTCCTTCCCACTGTCTGTTTTGTTTAACCTCACACAGAATGTAAACTCCTTAAGGACAGAGGCTGCATCTATCCTGTGCCCCTTTACACAGCACTAAATATCCTTAGTTTGATAATTACCCTCTGGCTTGAAATCTTGTGTGGACCCAAACCATGGGACAATATAACCTGGCACAGCACTGATTTCCTTACTCCAGGATGGAGTGGACCCTGGAATGCCAATGTGGCCTGTTATAACCCACATTGCTGCAAAAAGTGTTCATCTGACTTGGTGGATTTCTCATTTTTTGTGAGCTGAAAATCAGCAACCTCTCTGGAGGAACTAAGAAGGCATAAGGGAGCCTCAACCACTCATGTCTTCTCATATTTATTCTTAGCCTCACGCCCAATCCTTATCTTGCTTCTTCGCTAATATGGAGAAGTTTGAAGTAAAGGCAACTAAACTATGTCTAAGTAGTCATTATTACCTGTCTGCAAACCCAGAGCAAACTATGTGGTCTGCATTATGTCCAATAAATAACTAATAAATATTTGAAACAAAAATGAAGAGAGGTAAAGTGAGTGAATGAGCCCCTATCTTTTCTAAAGGTCTTCCCCGATGGCCCAGATAATAAAGAATCTGCCTGCAGTGCGAGAGATCAGGTTCAATCCCTGGGTTGGGAAGATCCCCTGGAAAAGGAAATGGCTACCCACTCCATTATTCTTGCCTGGAGAATCCCATGAACAGAGGATCCCAGTGGGCGCCGTTCATGGGCTCACAAAGAGTTGGACACCACTAAGTGATTAACAGACACACACATCTTCTCTAAAAGAACAGCTTAAATCATACCTCCTTCACAAAAGCTTTCCCTACTGCCTTTTTACTGTAGACCAAAATGAGCTCTGATAAAGTTCAGCCTGGCGTGCTGCAATTCATGGGGTCGTAAAGAGTCGGACAGGACTGAGCGACTAAACTGAACTGAACTGAAGGTTCTCTGCAAGGTCTGTGTGCTACCCTTATTGGCCCTTGACAATTTGCTTCCTTGTATCTGAAATAATTTCTAGGGGAATATATTTGGCCTATACAACCATACAACAAGCTCTGTGAAGACAAATCCATGTTTTATATCTCTTTGGTTGCTCATAATTAATACAACGTTTGCACAAAGTAAATACTCAAATGCCTTGCTCCCTTCTCCTTTCTTTGTTCCTTCTTTCTTTTAAAAACAATGCCAGTGTAGTGGCCCTGGAACTTAAAATAGTGGAAAGCTGATACTGACACAGATTTCATTTCTGAACTTCTATAAGCAAGGTAATTTTGGCTGCTTCTTCTTCTCAGGCTGCGCAGAACCACATGGAAGATTTGTAAGCAGTTTGGTAAAATAAGGCTGGTGGAATAAGAAAGGATGGGGTGAGGGGAAAGCAGGATGCTAAGAAATGCCAATTCCTTTCATATCATCCGAGAAGTGATTATTAGCAACTAGAGAGAAATATAAGAAAAACTTAACTATGAGCAAAGAATCGTGGATGATTTTAATTCTTCATTAAATTTTAAAAGTGAATTTATTTATTTTAATCGGAGGCTAATTACTTTAAAATATTGTATTGGTTTTGCCATACATTGACATGAATCTGCCACAGGTGTACATGTGTTCCCCATCCTGAACCCCTCACCACCTCCCTTCCCATACCATCCCTCTGGGTCATCCCAGTGCACCAGCCCCAAGAATCCAGTATCATGCATTGAACCTGGACTGGTGATTCACTTCACATATGATAATATACATGTTTCAATGCCATTTTCCCAAACCATCCCACTATCTCCCTCTCCCACAGAGTCCAAAAGACTGTTCTACACATCTGTGCCTCTTTTACTGTCTTGCATACAGGGTTATTGCCACCATCTTTCTAAATTCCATATATATGTGTTAGTATACTGTATTGGTGTTTTTCTTTCTGGCTTACTTCACTCTGTATAATAGGCTCCAGTTTCATCCACCTCATTAGAACTGATTCAAATGTATTCTTTTTAATGGCTGAGTAATACTCCATTGTGTATATGTACCACAGCTTTCTTATCCATTCGTCTGTTGGTGGACATCTAGGTTGCTTCCATGTCCTGGCTATTATAAACAGTGCTGTGATGAACGCTGGGATACACGTGTCTCTTTCAATTCTAGTTTCCTTGGTGTGTATGCCCAGTAGTGGGATTGCTGGGTCATAAGGCAGTTCTATTTCCAGTTTTTTAAGGAATCTCCACACTGTTCTCCATAGTGGCTGTACTAGTTTGCATTCCCACCAACAGTGTAAGAGGATTCCCTTTTCTCCACACCCTCTCCAGCATTTATTGCTTGTAGACTTTTGGATAGCAGCCATTCTGACTGGTGTGAAATGGTACCTCATTGTGGTTTTGATTTGCATTTCTCTGATAATGAGTGATGTTGAGCATCTTTTCATGTGTTTGTTAGCCATCTGTGTGTCTTTGGAGAAATGTCTGTTTAGTTCTTTGACCCACTTTTTGATTGCGTCATTTATTTTTCTGGAATTGAGCTGTAGGAGTCGCTTGTATATTTTTGAGATTAGTTGTTTGTCAGTTGCTTCATTTGCTATTATTTTCTCCCATTCTGAAGGCTGTCTTTTCACCTTGCTTATAGTTTCCTTTGTTGTGCAGAAGCTTTTAATTTTAATTAGGTTCCATTTGTTTATTTTTGCTTTTATTTTCAATATTCTGGGAAGTGGGTCATAGAGGATCCTGCTGTAATTTATGTCAGAGAGTGTTTTATAATTGTTTTGACAGACTATAATTTAACAAGTATTCCCTTTATCATCAAAAAGACAGCACGTGTTATTTTCAAAAGAAGGAAGTTTTGGATGGGTTTTTACTATGTGTTCAATCATAATAAGCCTTTAGGGCAGAATCTACTCTGCAGATCTAATTGAAAACAATTAAAGAATCAAGGAGTCAGGATTCTTGGCACCTAGTCTCAGCATTCCTATGACTGAAGTCAACATCTGGGGCCATGATTCTTTCTTATTTGACAAGAATTGAGTAATTTCATATCCAGCACCCATATCCAATTCAGTCTTATTGTCTTTCTTTAAAATGATTTGGTGAGGCCCACAATGCATGCTGTGACTATATTCTTTGCCCTCAGTTCCAATTAGTTCTAAAATATTGGATTTTATTTTGAAAGAAAGAATCTAGGAGAATAATTTAGGAATTTTCTGATCAGGGCCCACATCCCAGAACAATGTGAAATAAACAGCTGCTGTCATTTCTTAGTGTCCTCCTATTTGGAGGACAGAATTATATTTAATATTACAATAGTATTATGAATGAGCACATGAATGAGTTTTAAATGCATAAATGAGTACATAAATCAGTTTTAACTGCAGTGCTGTCTTGGTTAAAAAAAAAAAAAGAAATTCAGCCTTCTTTGTAGGATACTATTAAAGACCTATGAATTAGCATTACACTATCTAAAGCCGTGTGGCCCTGGGAGCAAATCTGTGACTCATGCTCTGTAATAAACAAATGATACTAATAAAACATCATTTCCTAGGAGTTGTACACCCTGAAGCAACACATGGTCAGAATGAGCTGGAATTAAAAATGAGCAATAAGAATATGGGTTCACAGCTCCCAGAAAAAGCAATGACAGAGATGTTCTAACTCAGTTCTCCTTGTGTCTGGATTAATTTTCAAAGACTCATGTCAGGCTTGTGGAGGATTTCAAAGTTATGCATGCTCTTCAGTGATTGCAGCATGAGTAAGAGTGACTGGAATTGCTCAGGAAAAGTAAATGGAAAGTCGATATTCACAATTCCATCAATGCTGTATGCAGAACAATGGCTTCCCAAAGATGTCCATATCCTAAATATTGGATCCCATGACTATGTTATATTACAGGGCAAGGGGGGATTAAGGTTGCAGATGGAATTAAGGTTGCGGTTGACCTGGAGATGAGGGGCCATCCTAGATTATCTGGGTTAGCCCAAGGTAATAATAAGGGTCCTTCCAATTGCAGGAGGGAGTGAGAAGAGTGAGTGTCAGTGCAATGTGATGTGACAATGTGATGTGGCTTGTCCGGCCATTGCTGGCTTTGAGGATGGAAGCACTCATGAGCCAGGGAATGCAGGTAGCTCACAACACTGGAAAAGGCAAGAAAATATCCTCTCCTAACCTCCAGAAAGGACCATAGCCCTTCCAACACATCGATTTTGGAATTGTCAAATGTTTACTTGTGATGTTTTAATCCAAAAGTTGGTGGACATTTGTTAAAACAATAGTAAGAAACTAATAAAATCAGCAAATATTTTAAATCCCCAAATCCCTTTCTTTTAATACAAGTTTCATTTGCTGCTACATAACTGTTGAACTCATGTTATGTATTCGTCTAAAAACATGGCCACACGTGTTAAGAAACAGGGATGTGATTTGTTTTCGTATCCTTAACAACTGATGCATATCCGGGTTCACAGAAGTCAAATAAGTTGGTAGCCTTTTGCTTATCTCATGTGGCAACAATGTGCCATCAATCAGCTGACAATCATGAATAGTTCCACTCTTATGTGTCTTGAGAATCTGTTCCAGAGGATTCTAGTGTAATAATTTTTCTCAAGCATCACCTAATTTCTCTCTGATTTTTACTCTAATCATAGTGGTTGAGATGGTAAGGAGTCTGCCTGCAATTCAGGAGACTCAGGTTCAACCCCTGGGTGGGGAAGATCCCCTGGAGAAGGGAATGGCTACCCACTCCAGTTTTGCCTGGAGAATTCCATGGATCCCGGCAGGCCACAGTCTATGAGGTTGCAGAGAGTCAGACACAACTGTGAGACTAATCTTTCACTTTCATAGAACAGTAGAGCTGAACATGCTAAACTGCATCCACTGCCCTCAATTTAGATTAGGGCACTGAGACAGATTGGTGAATGGTTCCATTTATTATTGGTTCTATGTAATATTAGTTCATGAATCAGACTTTTTTCCAAAAAAGATGCTGATTCTTGTCAGCACTGAAAATTGTCTCGACTGGCAAGTGAGAGAACACTAAGAATATTTCAGGTCCAGACAGCCACTATCCAAGTGACTTATTGAATGTTCATAAAATCACAAGTTTTTCATCAAAAAGGAGAAGCCTAATTGGGGTAGGGGAGAAATCTTATAAATGTGACATGCCAAAGTGCGTCTTGTCTGGAGTAAATATTTACATGAAGAAAGAGGAGTAAGAAGACATTATAAATAATCTGGTTATTACATAACAGATCATCTCCAAGTGATCTGGTTTAAAACATTTACTTTCAAAGCTAAGATATTGTGCCACTTCTTCTAATTCCATCTTCAAGCTGTAGGAAACAGAAATTATCTTCAAATACCTGTCTGTTCACCAGGAAATTATTTGAAAGAATGGGCTATCTAAACTTATCATCAAAATATGCCTTCAAGATGAAGTGTGTTCTGTCTCTGTAAACCTCAAATTCAGTTCTCATATATCAGGTATTTGTGGTCACTGTCAAATTCATTTTTCTGTTCCTGGGTTGAGTCAGGAAGAACAAAATAGATTCACTAGGCATTTCTTGAGTTCAAAGATTGTTTTCTAAACAATAAAATAAAAGTTTGCAGCTGGTCTTGGAATGTTGTCATCCACTTGAAATGTGTACACATTTTCCTCCTTCATTCCTCTCTCATCTTAGATGCTTTCAATCTCTTCTATTTTCATCCTTCTCCCTTTTTTATTACTGACCAAGTATGAAGAAGGTTGAGTTGACAATAGTCATAAAATACCCAAAACCAATTTGACCCTGAAATAAGCTGACATGGAAGATGGGAGTTGGGAAATTGTGTGTGTGTGTGTGTGTGTGTGTGTGTGTGTGTGTGTGTGTGTGTGTTTAAGATGGATGGAAGATTGTTTGGGTTTTTTTTTTTTTTTAAATGCTCAGAGACTTTTTTCTACTCTTTCACATCCTCACCATCAGAATGTTCTCATCTTCTATAGCGAGAATTAGTTATCTTATATAACTTATTTTATTAGGTTTTTTTTTTTTTTTTTTTTTGGCTGCACCATGTGTCATGTGGGATATCAGTTGCCCAACCAGGGATCCAACCCTCATCTCCTGCACTGGAAGCATGGAATCTTAACCACTGGACTGCCAAGGAAGGCCCAGCATTTTTGCACTTTCATATAATAATTAACTAATGCCTAATCTTGATGGCTTGCTTTTAAATGAAGTGGAAAATATTTCACTGCAATATTTTATTTACATCTTTTCATCACAATAGTTTAATTATCTTAAAAGCAAAAGGAATTCCACCAAATTTCAGATAGATCACAAATATGTAACATAAATAAAAATCTAGGTTAAAATAAAAGAATCATGCTTTGGAATCATTCTTTCAAAGTCAGGCAGCCATCAAAGCCATCCAGTCAAGTTGTACTGGATTGTAATTTTAAAAACTGGTACCCAGTTTTCAATGAGGAGCTAAATCTACAAAATTAGTTGGAAGCAGAAGTGGAACTGAAGTCTCTCCCTCTCACTCTCAGGTTGATGGAATGTTAATCACAGAATATTGATCATAGTCTTTGTTGCTGAAAGAAAAAAAAGCAAGAATCCATAGTTTCACAAAGTGCTAGGTATAACAAGACAAATTTCCAGTCCTCCAGAATGTAACTCCAGAGGAACAGCAGGCATCTTAGCTCCAGAACAATCTTTCTCAACTTTGGATATTCCCATCTCCAGTGAAATTCCTTAGATAGTCTTAAAGGCATGCAATTTCCACCCTCCCTCATGGGAATAAGCTGCAAAAAAATAATAGTCTACCCAGCTGCTGCTGCTGCTGCTAAGTCGCTTCAGTCATGTCCAACTCTGTGTGACCCCATAGACAGCAGCCCACCAGGCTCCTCTGTCCCTGGGATCCTCCAGGCAAGAGTACGGGAGTGGGTTGCCATTGCCTTCTCCAAACCCAGCTTCTAAACATTTTCAACTATGACCCATCTATGGCTTAGATGGTAAGGAATCTGTCTGCAATTCGGGAGACCCAGGTTTGAACCCTGAGTTGAGTAGATAGCTTGGAAAAGGGAATGGTAATCCATTCCAGTATTCTTGCCTGGAGAATCCCATGGACAGAGTCATCTAGAGGGCTACAGTCCATGGGATCACAAAGAGCCTGACCTGACTGAGCAACTAACACACACACACATTTGAAGAATATAAAAAATGAAAGAAATCAGGGCCAAATAGGAAGCAGGCTACAGTCCAGGGGGTCACAAAGATTCAAACACAACTGAAGACAAGCAGAACAGCAACAGGAAGTCCACAGAGCAGGCAGCATATTCATGATTACTCGGTGCATTTCCCTGCACAAAAGGGGCTTCTTAATTCTTCAGTTTGTCTACATACAAGTAATAACAGATGAGACTGCTTTGGGGGAACTCTCCCTGACTTTCTCATTTCAAATATAGACAACATTGTAGATGGTTACTCAAGCTATGCTCCTGTCCATATAGACACCAGAGGGAAGATGATTTATATGCATTTTATACAGATGGAATGCAAACGTAGGAAGTCAAGAAACACCTGGAGTAACAGAAAAATTTGGCCTTGAAGTACAGAATGAAGCAGCATAAGGCTAATAGAGTTTTGCCAAGAGAGTGCACTGGTCATAGCAAACACCCTCTTCCAACAATAACTCTACACATGGACATCACCAGATGGCCAATATCAAAATCAAATTGATTATATTCTTTGCGGCCAAAAATGGAGAAGCTCTATACAGTCAGCAAAAACAAGACCAGGAGCTGACTGTGGCTCAGATCATGAATTCCTTATTGCCAAATTCAGACTTAAACTGAAGAAAGTAGGGAAAACCACTAGACCATTCAGTTCAGTTCAGTTCATTCACTCAGTCGTGTCCATCTCTGCGACTACATGAATCGCAGCACACCAGGCCTCCCTGTCCATCACCAACTCCCAGAGTTCAGTCAAACTTACATCCATCGAGTTGGTAATGCCATCCAGCCATCTCATCCTCTGTCATCCCCTTTTCCTCCTGTCCCTAATCCCTCCCAGCATCAGAGTGTTTTACAATGAGTCAACTCTTTGCATCAGGTGGCCAAAGTACTGGAGTTTCAGCTTTAGCATCATTCCTTCCAAAGAACACCCAGGACTGATCTCCTTTAGAATGGACTGGTTCGATCTTCCGGCAGTCCAAGGGAACCTCAGGAGTCTTCTCCAACACCACAGTTCAAAAGCATCTATTCTTCAGCACTCAGCTTTCTTCACAGTCCAACTCTCACATCCATATATAACCACTGGAAAAACCATAACCCTGACTAGACGGACCTTTGTTGGCATTCAGGTATGACCTAAATCAAATCCCTTGTGATTATACAGTGGAAGTGAGAAATAGATTTAAGGGACTACATCTGATAGACAGAGTGCCTGATGAACTATGGATGGAGGTTCCTGACATTGTACAAGAGACAGGGAGCAAGACCAAAAAAATGCAAAAAAGCAAAATGGGTGCCTGAGGAGGCCTTACAAATAGCTGTGAAAAGAAGAGAAGCAAAAGGCAAAGGAGAAAAGGAAAGATATAAGCATCTGAATGCAGAGTTCCAAAGAATAGCAAGGAGAGATAAGAAAGCCTTCTTCAGCAATCAATGCAAAGAAATAGAGGAAAACAATAGAATGGGATAGATTAGAGATCTCTTCAAGAAAATCAGAGATACCATGGGAACATTTCATGCAAAGATGGGCTCGATAAAGGACAGAAGTGTTATGGACCTAACAGAAGCAGAAGATATTAAGAAGAGGTGGCAAGAATACACAGAAGAACTGTACAAAAAAGATCTTCACGAAACAGATAATCACGATGGTGTGATCACTCACTTAGAGCCAGACATCCTAGACTGTGAAGTCAAATGGGCCTTAGGAATCATCACTACAATTCCAGTTGAGCTACTTCAAATCCTAAAAGATGATGCTGTGAAGGTGCTGCACTCAATATGTCAGCTCAAACTACTGCACAATTGCACTCATCTCACACGCTAGTAAAGTAATTCTCCTATCTAAAATTCTCCAAGCCAGGCTTCAGCAATATGTGAACTGTGAACTTCCAGATGTTCAAGCTGGTTTTAGAAAAGGCAGAGGAACCAGAGATCCAATTGCCAACATCCAGTGGATCATCGAAAAAGCAAGAGAGTCCCAGAAAAATATCTATTTCTGTTTTATTGACTATGCCAAAGACTTGGACTGTGTGGATCACAATAAACTATGGAAAATTCTGAAAAAGATGGGAATACCAGACCACCTGACTTGCCTCTTGAGAAACCTGTATGCAGGTCAGGAAGCAACAGTTAGAACTGGATATGGAACAACAGACTGGTTCCAAATAGGAAAAGGCGTATGTCAAGGCTGTATGTTGTCACCCTGCTCATTTAACTTCTATGCAGAGTACATCATGAGAAACTCTGGGCTGGAAGAAACACAAGCTGGAATCAAGATTGCTGGGAGAAATATCAATAACCTCAGATATGCAGATGACACCACCCTCATGGCAGAAAGTGAAGAAGAACTAAAGAGCCTTTTGAAGAAATTGAAAGAGGAGAGTGAAAAAGTTGTCTTAAGGCTCAACATTCAGAAAACTCAGATCATGGCATCTGGTCCCATCACTTCATGGCAAATAGTTGGGGAAACAATGGAAACAGTGTCAGAATTTATTTTTGGGGGCTCCAAAATCACTGCAGATGGGTGATTGCAGCCATGAAATTTAAAGACGCTTACTCCTTGGAAGGAAAGTTATGACCAACCTGGACAGTATTTTAAAAAGCAGAAACATTACATCAACAAATGTCCATCTAGTCAAGGCTATGGTTTTTCCAATAGTCATGTATGGATGTGAGACTTGGACTATAAAGAAAGCTGACCACCAAAGAATTGATGCTTTTGAACTGTGTTGTTGGAGAAGACTCTTGAGAGTCCCTTGGACTGCAAGGAGATCCAACCAGTCCATCCTAAAGGAGATCAGTCCTGGGTATTCATTGGAAGGACTGATGTTGACTGAAACTCCAATACTTTGGCCACCTGATGCAAAGAGCTGACTCATTTGAAAAGACCCTGATGCTGGGAAAGATTGAAGGCAGGAGCAGAAGGGGACGACAGAAGATGAGATGGTTGGATGGTATCACCGACTCAATGGACATGTGTTTGGGTAAACTCCAGCAGTTGGCGATGGACAGGGAGGCCTGGCGTGCTGTGGTTCATGGGGTCACAAAGAGTAGGACATGACTGAACTGAACTATACAGATGGAAAGACAAGAAGTAACCATGAGCTCTGACCCATGGTGACCCCTGGCCCCGGATTCTCTCTGACAATGGCATCCAATAGGGCACATCGTTGTTTTTTTCTGCAAAGAGCCAGATAGTAAATATTCTAGGGTTTGTGGGCTGCATAGTCTCTATATAAACTGCTACCTCTGTCATGTATTACAAGAGCAGCCCTAGACACTAAGTGAATGAAGGAATGAAGCTGTGTGCTAATAAAACTTGATTTATAGACTTGAATTCAAATACTTTTCAAGTGTCATATAATATCTTTCTTCTTTTGATTTGACAATTTAAAAATATAAAAACAAAAAAACACCTGGTTTGCTTTAACTTGTTTTTTTTTTATAGTCTGTTATGCACTGTGGTTTCAGATGTGTAGTAATTTGTACAATTGTTTATTTTCAAGTATGCCTTAAGCAGAACAAATGATTTTTTCTATATAATTCCTTGCCTTAATAACTTTTATTTTGTTTATTTGTAAACTACAAAGTAAAAAAATGAACATTTTGTGAAGTTTGTGTTTTACATACTCAAGGTGAGAAATAAGTTTTAAATAAACCTATAATATTTTATCTGAAAATATATATATATATAAACAATTCTTAGCTCCAAGGCCATTCAAAAACAGGCAGCAGTTAGATTTGACCCACAGGCCATGGCCTGCCAACCTCAGCATGAAAGGACATTCTGTCATTTGTATTGGGTAATTATTTTCTGCGCTGTAATCCAAATATCTCTATCTGGAACTTCAACAATTCCTGACCATCTGGAACCTGTCTGTGCTTTGAGCATTAATATCTTTATTTTCTGGGGTGATATATAATCAAAATCAAGAAACAACTCCCAAGGTCTGGACATCTGAGATTTGGTAGAGAAATTCCACTCTCAGGTTAGTGATGTACTGTGACAATTACACTTTTGTATAATAGCTGGTTTGTTCAGAGAAGGTGTCCTGACGAATCATCCTGGGGCAGGGGCGTGGTGTGTATCATCTGGCTCCCAGAGACCCTTCCCCATCTAAACACCCATTTGGAACAAATACTGTAGTAAATTCTAATCATATATAGTGTATGGAAGAATATTAATGTGGATATACCAATGCTAAAGTTTAATATATCATGTACAGGGACTTCCTTGGTAGTCCAGTGGTTTGAACTCTGTGCTCTCACTGCCAAGGACACAGGTTCAATCCCTGACTGGGGAGCTAATATCCCACAAGAATATAAGTGGTTGGAGCATAGAAGATTTTTAGGGCAGTGATATTGGTGATTTCATTTGTCTAAACTCATAGACTGCACAACACCAAGAATGGACTTTAATGTAAACTATGGGCTTTGGGTAATTATTTTTTGTCAGTGTGGTTCATCAGCTGTAACAAATGGAGGAGGCTATACATGTGTGTAGGTAGAGGATATATGGGAAATCTCTGCATTACTTGCTCAGTTATGCTGTGAATCTAACACTGATCCTAAAACAAAAGTCTTAAAAAAAAAAGGTATGTTAACTTAGAAATCAAAAGTGCAAATTAAAACTATTGTATCATTTCACATTCATTACAATGAGTGAGTGAAAGTTGTCCAGTCGTGTCCTACTCTGCGATGGCATAGATGGTAGCCTGCCAGTCTCATTTGTCCATGAAATTCTCCAGACAAGAATACTAGAGTGGGTCACCATTCCCTTCTCCAGGGGATCTTCTTGATCCAGGGATTGAACCTGGGTTTCCTGCATTGCAGGCAGATTCTTTACTGTTAGAGAATGGCAAATGTTAAAAAGAATCCAATGATGCCACATACTACCAAAGAAAGCATCTATTGGCAGTAGGTGTGATGGCAAGGAATTGGAAACAAGGAGTTGGAACTATGTCCATTGATAGATTAATGGATGCATGTAATTTATTTTGGTGAATGTGATCCCATTCAACAGTAAAGCAAATGAGCTAATCCTACAGGTATTAGTATGGTTGATTCTCACAAACATAATACCAAA
This sequence comes from Budorcas taxicolor, assembly GCF_023091745.1. Classification (NCBI taxonomy): domain Eukaryota; kingdom Metazoa; phylum Chordata; class Mammalia; order Artiodactyla; family Bovidae; genus Budorcas; species Budorcas taxicolor. Next base: position 9,786,170 of record NC_068917.1, on the reverse strand, counting down.
ACAGAAAAATACAGTACAATTGTATTGCTATAAATGTGCAAAATTGTTATGTATTTTCAATGGCACCCCACTCCAGTACTCCTGCCTGGATAATCCCATGGATGGAGGAGCCTGGTGGGCTGCAGTCCATGAGGTCACTAAGAGTCGGATATGACTGAGCGACTTCACTTTCATTCATTGGAGAAGGAAATGGCAACCCATGCCAGTGTTCTTGCCTGGAGAATCCCAGGGCCGGGGGAGCCTGGTGGGCTGCCGTCTATGGGGTCACACAGAGTCAGACATGATTGAAGTGACTTAGCAGCAGCAATACTTATATATTTCCCAATGCAGATGGAGAAGAAAGACAGCCACAACAATGATAAGTGTTGTTTCCTTAAGTTGGATGATCTGGGTGTGAATATTTACTATATTATTTTGTATATATGCTTGGAATATTTCAGTTCATATTATTAATTTTCTCTACATTAAATATAGAAACTGAAACATATATATTTGTATATTTTTCATAATGTATCTTTTAAATAAATTAATGAAAATTGTAAATGTCAACATTTTGACTTGCCTTAAAAATCATTACTGTAGTTTTAAACCGGAGAAGATTTTTGGCAACAGAAGCTGGCTAAAACCTCTTTTGCATTTAAATTAGACTGCTCATTTTCTCGATTTTTCTGACTTGCAATCAGAGTCAAATCTGGACACGTGCATCTTAGTCCTCCACTGTCCACTTATAATTACTGGTGAACCACTTCTACTCTCTGATGGGTTTTAAATGCTTATGACATAGCGGGCTGACTTTCTAAATTGTTTCCTCCAACTGATTCTCTAAGAGTCAAGGACACATAGCCAGAAAATGAAATAACCAGAAATTCTCCACTTGAGCACTTGCAGAACTAAAGCAATCTTCCTATCTTTCTCTCATCCCCCACCTGCCCCCGCCCCATCCCTCTACACTTTCTCTCCCTCTCAGTCCCTTTTCTTCACCTAGGAAAGGGGATGCAGGAACAGGAGCTCTTCAATCCTAGTCTCCATCACATCTTTCTCCAGGATTTCAGTCAATAGTGCATCTGCCTTGGATTTTACTGTTAGCCTCCAGGAACAAGCTGATAACTGATTGCTTCGTGGTTATTCAACTGAGGATCTCACAAAAAAATTAATCATAGTTCACTGCGACATACAGAATTTAGTTATTTTTTTACATAAATGTTCATCTTTTTCCCCAATAAATGTCCACAAGTTGAGCTTTCTTATTATTTTTCCAGCTGATTTAGACATATTATGACTCAATGAGACATATTATTATTCAATGATTCTTTGGCTCTTAGCAGGCTGTCCTCCTAAATGGAACTGCATCATAGAGCTGGTTGTGCACACCTAATTAGTCCTGCTGAGGGTTTGAAGATGCATACTGGCTTACCAGCTAGCTCAGTGGTAAAGAATCCACCTGCCAATCAAGAGACACGAGACAATATATTCAATCCCTGGGTTGGAAAGATGCCCTGGAGAAGGAAATGGCAACCCCCTACAGTATTCTTGCCTGGGAAATCCCATGGACAGAAGAGCCTGGCAGATTACAATCCATGGGGTCTCAATGAAATGACTTAGCATGCACAGTATTTTCCATGATCAGGAAAATGGCAACAGGAGGAAATCTATGAAAACAATTGGATTTATTAAAGTATCCCAACTAATCTGAAAGAAATATTAATGACATGTACAAAAGTATAGCTATGTTTGCAACATTTGAATTCTAAAAAGGAAAGAATTGGCAATTTTGATTATCTCACTCATATATGACATGCGTAATTAAAAAAAAAAAAAGAAAGAGAAGAAATCCATTGGATTTCAATCCACTTAAAATATTGAATGATGCATTCAAGCCAAAATCTACTTTTGTTTCTTAAAGGTGGATAAGCACTTTAAAACTGTTGCAACCTCAATTTTCTTTCTTCAATAAACACATGACAGAATGCTTACTGGTAATTAAGAGCAAAAATTATAAGAAAAATCTTTATGTCAGCCTTTTTCCAAGGTAAGATTTACAAGATAGAGTCAGGTAAGGAAGTACTCGGAGGGATTAGTCATATCAAGCAGCTACTAATTAATTCAAGGACCAATCTCCTTATCACTTCAAATTACCACCATCCAGAAAACGTGAATCCAAAGAACTTCATAAGCTGCCTCAGTCATTAGCAGTGGGATTGGACATTTGAGCAAGCCTGAGACAAAGTGGGGCTTCTAGCCTAAGGAAAAATGTTTATACATGTCTTGGTATACAGTTATTTTGACGGATTTTCACTTCCTTAACTCCATGATCTTAGACAATGATATGCTCTGATGCATGTAGTAAGCTATTTACTGTTATTGACACAATTTTTTTAATTTCTTGGAATAGGTAATTCTCTGACAAGAGACAATAAAATAGTGGCTTGACATCCAAAGTTCAAGTTTTTGTAGTAAAAAATATGCATTATTTTTATAATCAGGAAAAATAATAAACTATTTTCATCTTGGAAATGAATAGTGGTGACTTCCCTGGTAGCTCAGATGGTTAAATCGTCTGTCTACGATGCAGGAGACCTGGGTTCGATCCCTGGGTCAGGAAGATTCCCTGGAGAAGGAAATGGCAACCCACTCCAGTACTCTTGCCTAGAAAATCCCATGGACAGAGGAGCCTGGTGCAGGCTACTGTCCATGGGGTCGCAAAGAGTCGGACACGACTGAGCAATTTCACTTTCACTTGATGTCAAAATGACTGGGCATTTATGGGAAAAAAGGCTTACCTTTCTTCTAACATTATTTTATTGGTAGCCCAATCACCTTGGCACCTCATGATAGTGGTAAAATCTCTAGATATAAACCCAGTTGTTTAGTCACTCATTTGTGTCTGACTACTTTGTGACCCCATGGACTGTAACTGACAGGTTCCTCTGTCCATGGGATTTCCCAGGCAAGAATACTGGAGTGGATTGCCATTTCCTTCTCTGATAAATATTGTAGGGATTACAATAAAAATATTTTATTTTTTACAGTATATTTTTAATTTATTCAACTTTGTATGTGTCAACCATGTAAATAAAACAAATAACAAAACAAAGATTACACACAACACAATGTAATGGGTTGATCCTATGTAATTACATTAATTTTAAGGAAAAAAATTATACCACCATATTAGTCTTTCACAGAAATGAATATTATGTTATACAAAAACTGGGTTCACAGTTGAAAACTAGGTTTGTTACTTGGTGGGTGTTGAGCCAAGAGATACAACCAGGTCAAAGATCTGGAGAAGAAAGGATTTATTACTTGCAGTAACTAAGCTGAGCATTGGGGATATTTCCCAAAGTAGCGTCTCCAAAAACCTTTGATTTATTGGCATCTGATTTCTTTTTCAATCAGGTTTCATGTTCAGTACTATAATAGTCTGAAAAGACTCTAAGCATTCAGGCACTCACATTGGCTGAAATGAATTTTTGAAACCCAAAACATCAATCATGCCCCTTCCCTCAACCATACTTTAAAACAATTTCAGTTGGCTTCCTTTCGTTAAAATAGATTCTTAACCTTGATATGAAGTTGCAAATTTATTCATGCTCCATTCAGATGTGCAAAAAAAGAAGAAAAAAACCCTCTTTTTTGTTTTCTATTAACTGCTCTGATCTTAAAAACTCTCATCCTGAGAGATAACAAAGGGAAAAAAATAATCTGAAAAGTCAAATGATGGGGAAATTTTGGTGCATGCCCACACAAGCAGTTTCTACGCAATTCAGATTGAGACAGCTAAATGTCAAACCGAAGTTTTATCTCTGCTCTTAACCTGCCTCCTGGGTGATAATCAAGTTCAGGAGGGAAGCTGAGTACTGAAGAATTGATGCTTTTGAATTGTGGTGCTGGAGAAGACTCTTGAGAGTCCCTTGAACAGCAAGGAGATCAAGCTAGTCAATCCTAAAGGAAATCAGACCTGGATATTCATTGGAAGGACTGATGCTAAAGCTGAAGCTCCAGTACTTTGGCCACTGGAAGAACATTGCAAAAGACCCTGATGCTAGGAAAGATTAAGGGAAAGAGGAAAAGGGGGCAACAGAGGATGAGATGGCTGGATGGCATCACAAATTCAATAGACATGAGTTTGAGCAAAGTCCGGGAGATAGTGAGGGACAGGGAAGCCTGGTGTGCTGCAGTTCACGGGGTTGCAAAGAGTCGGACATGACTTAGTGACTGAACAACAACAACAAGGAAGTGGACAGTGGTGGGAATTGTAGGAAGGGAGAGAGAAATGAGGGTATTAGAGATGTTAAATTTAGACTTCCCTGGTAGTCAGGTGGTTAAGAATCTGTCTTTCAATGCAGGTGACACAGGATAGATCACTGGTGGGGGAACTAAAATCCCACATCCCGAGGGGCAACTAAGCCCAGATGCCACAAAGAACAGCCAGTGCCGCCAAAAAAAAAAAGATGTTAAATTCAACAATAATGATGATGATCACTAAAACTGATATACTCACATTCTCTCTCTATGAGAATTCAAGACATCAATAAGTATGTAAACAACAACGATAATATTTAAAGGCATTTCTACAACTTCTAGAAAATAGTTTACAGACAAGAGATTATTTATTTTCCTGATTGTTTGATAAACATTTTGCTAAACAATTTTTTTAAGGTATTGAGTTTCCCTAAAGCTATCTTTTCTAAAAACTATTCTCTTCATCAGACAGCATGGTTTAAAATTTCAGGCATGATCAAAAAAATTTTTTTTATTTTTGCATGAGATACTCTGACTATATGCTTCCCCACAGTGATGCAAATCAAAGGACACTAAATCTGGCCGTCTTTTCAAAACCTGTTTTAAAGTATTTAACAGGAGGATACTGAACTTGACAGTAGGGTTTCTGGAAGTTATCAGCCTCAGCTTCTGTACAAATTCTGCCTCTTCCAGGCACCCCTGGTTGTGTCAGAACTTTCCCACCACAGCAACTTTGTGGTCGATTGACACAGTCATAGGGACCCAGACTAACAAGGCATGTCTGGAAGAGGGAGCGTTTGACTAAGCTGGGAATTCCAGGAAAATTACAAAAAAAAAAAAAAAAACACATTAAATGTTCATTAATTCAACCAATATCTCATGGACACCAATGTTCTGGAAGACTTTTTGTTGTGCTTAACAGTAAAAATGAGTAAGATATCCCTCCCACCCTTGAATAAGTGGTACTTCGTCTACAGAACAGAGAGAATGAACTAGGAGCCTTAGTTGTTGTTGTTTAGTTGCTAAGTTGTGTCCAGCTCATTGCAATCCCATGGACTATAGCTCACCAGGCTCCTCTGTCCATGGAGTTTTTGAGGCAACGCACTGGAGTGGATTGCCACTTCCTTCTCTGCAAGGGGCAGATCTTCCCAACCCAGGGATTGAACTCAAGTCTCCTGCATTGACAGGCAGATTCTTTACCACTGAATCACCAGGGAAGCCAAGTGTAGAGCACACATCAACCCTTGAAAGTACTTCAGAAAAAGGAAATGCTAATTTTTCTACTCAGGGGCCATTATTTTATATTTTGATTTCTCCTAATATAAGAATGTCCATTAGACATTATCTAGGAAAAAAATAGGTTTATTTCTCTGAACATATATTACTCCACTTTAATTTTTAGTAAACCCTTAGCCTTCACTAGGTTCCAAGTCTCATTGTAGTTACTTTTTGAAAATTAATCCATTACTTATTAAAACAATCCTGAGAAGTATACATTATTATTTTCCCCAGTTTTATAGATGAGGAAATTAAGGCTCAAAGCCTGTAAGTAGCCCACCCAGGTTTACACAGATAGCAAGTAATTTACCTTTAAGTAAGATAATCAAAGATTAAAAAAAAATTTAAGTGTATCAAAATAAAAAGGAAAAAAATCACATTCCATATTCAGGGTTTAAATTAAATCAGAATGGGGTTCTTTAAGATTTTTCAGTGCCACACTAATTAGGACAAAATGTTCTGTCCTTGATATCTAAAAATATCTAATATCTCATGCAAGATATTCTCTTACATAAGAGAATAAAATATTCCTCCCCATATCAGGATATCTTACTATCCTCTTCAGACTGGGTAAAAAACAATTAATTAAATTATATGAACCTTCCTTGGATATATTTAAATGTTTGGCTTATGCACCCTCTATCAGGGAAAACATTTAATCACAGGTTCACATGGTAATTACCACTAGAATATGGTTTGCTCATCTGAAAAGTGGGGATAAGGATAGCATGTACAATGTAGGATAGTGAAAGGATATCTCCTTTTATGGTGTGATGGCATAGCATCCAGGTAGATTACATAGGAACTGAAAAAGAATGTTCTTCAGCATGGCCCTTATGCTTTGCTATAAACAAAATATAGCTATAAAGAAAAAGGAAACTTAACATCCACACAATCAAAAGTAAATGCTGGAACTTTCCTAGTGGTCCAGTGGTTAAGAATTCACCTTCCACTGCAAGGGACACAGGTTTGATCCCAAGTTAGGGAATTAAGATCCTTTATACAGTGGAAACAGTGTCAGACTTTATACTGGGGGGCTCCAAAATCACTGCAGATGGTGACTGCAGCCATGAAATTAAAAGATGCTTACTCCTTGGAAGAAAAGTTATGACCAACCTAGATAGCATATTTAAAAGCAGAGACATTGCTTTGCCAACAAAGGTCCGTCTAGTTAAGGCTATGGTTTTTCCAGTAGTCATGTACGGATGTGAGAGTTGGACTGTCAAGAAAGCTGAGCATGGAAGAATTGATGCTTTTGAACTGTGGTGTTGGAGAAGACTCTTGAGAGTCCCTTGGACTGCAAGGAGATCCAACCAGTCCATTCTGAAGGAGATCAGCCCTGGAATTTCTTTGGAAGGAATGATGCTAAAGCTGAAACTCCAGTATTTTGGCCACCTCATGCAGAGTTGATTCATTGGAAAAGACTCTGATGCTGGGAGGGATTGGGGGCAGGAGGAGAAGGGGATGACAGAGGATGAGATGGCTGGATGGCATCACGGACTCGATGGACGTGAGTCTGAGTGAACTCCGGGAGTTGGTGATGGACAAGGAGGCCTGGCATGCTGCGATTCATGGGGTCGCAAAGAGTCGGACATGACTGAGCGACTGAACTGAACTTTACTGAACTGATGCCATATGTAGTGGCCAAAATAATAATAATAAAATTGAAAGAATAAAAATTAAAAATACAAAAACTGCAAATTGGCTTCTCAGAAAAAAAGTAAATGCCAACACATAAATCAACCAATAAACTAACGTGGGCTCAAAAACTTCCTTCCTCAGACTTCCTCAGCCCACCAAAAACGTTCCTTTACTCAAGTTAGCAAATGGGCTTCCTCTTCTTTCTAGTATTAAAGGTTTAAAAAAACAAATAAAAAACTTTATGCTTCAAAGCAATATGAAACAAAGTCCTACTTATGTTGGAAGACCTTACGGAACTTGTTTATGTACTTCTGATCTCTTGGTAAAGTGATTAAATCAGTACTTTTATGATAAATGATTGGGCTATCAGACACAGAACAATCAATCCAAGAATCACATTTTTGAGGGAAGCTCAAGTTTTTAGCTGTATTATACCTTGGGCTAGGAAAGGAAAGTCATCCACATGTCTGATTATGCTATCTTGAAAAATAAGCATTAATTAACAAGTTTCACTTCGTGTGCTGTGCTTAGTCACTCAATCATGTCCAACTCTTTTGCAACCCCATGAACTGTAGCCTCATGCATGCTCTTCTGTCTGTAGGATTTTCCAGGGAAGAATACTGGAGTGAGTTGCCATTTCCTCCTGCAGGGGATCTTTCAGACCCAGGGATGGAATTTGAGTCTCCTGCATCTCCTGCATTGCAGGTGGATTCTTCACTGTTGAGTCATTCAGGAAACCCAAGCTTCACGTTAAGAGATCGAAATTCTAGTATTTTACTGCAGATTAAAAAATAGGATGTAAATTGAATCCTCTGTTGTAAAACTGATGGCTCCCTTGAGCTTATTATCAGAGCAAACAGTGTAAACCAAATTGCTTCAAGAATTGAGTCAACTGTTTCAATTGATTTCCATCAGATTCACAGGATTTCCGAACTCATGGAAATATATTTTTAATTTTACAAGAATTCTCATCAGACCTTCGCACTGGATACCTAGGATGACCTCTTTGTGTTAGGCTCCCTATCTCATTGACTTTCTGGTCTCCAATTCTTTCGGAAACCCAGACCAGTCTTCAGTCCTAATTTCTGGCTCAGCCCTTTCCCTAGTCCCATGATCCTGTGGATGGTGCATACAGGACCTTCTCTTGGACAATCTGCAGTAACATCTCCTGGTAACTGCTGGTGTGCTAAGGTGCATACTTTTGTTTTGTTGTGCGTAGAACCTTACATCCTAAAAAGTGAAGCATACCACCTTCTGACACACCTGTTTACATTATGTCTAAGAACTGTGGTCCCAGAAACTGTAGATATCTACAAAGATGACAAAATCTTTCTAAAAACAACCCAGGCCATTATGAGAAACATTCCAATTGGACAAGACTATTTACTTAAGAAGTGAACTCAAAAGCAAGGACTCCCAAATCAAACATACTGAAATACCTATTTTAATTGGCATGCAGAAGCTTCCAAAGACTTAAAAACTGCAAAATAGCTTCGTGTAAAAATTTGTTGCAGATGGTAATGTATAAATGGCAACCCCAATCTCCCAATTCATTGCACCTCCCTTCCTTGCCCCGTGTCCAGAAATTCATTCTCTATGTCTGTGTTTCTATTCCTGCCCTGCAAATAGGTTCAGCTGTACCATTTATATGCATTAATATGTGGTATTTGCTTTTCACTTGCTGACTTACATCACTTTGTATGACAGTCTCTAGGTTCATCTATGAATGATCAAAATTTGTTCCTTTGTATGGCTAATAATCTAGGGGGTCCAAGAGGGAGGGGATACATGTATACATATAGCTGATTCTTTTTGTTGTACAGCAGAAACTAACACAACATTGTAAGGCGACTATGCATCAATTTAAAAAATGTTGCAAAAAGTTAGTGAAAAATTAAAGACTGTGGTGCCTAAATCAAAAGACTGAGTAACATAACTTTTACTGCTCCCCTCTGTCCTCCTTCAGGTGTCTGTCTGCCTGCAGCACCCAGTCCAAACAGAAAATTAAATTTTCCATTGTTCCCTCCTTTCCAAATCCAGATCCATTGTGAAACTGAGTCCCCCTAAAACTGAGCTCCTCTCCTGAGTTTATGATTAAATTCTCTAACCATTATCCCCCTTCTCATCCAACACTTATTCTTCTCATGACTGATGAGTATCGAAGAAAAGGGGGGATTGAAACCAAGCAGGACCCTGTGGGTATGAATCCTTTCCTTGTTCCTCATTTTTCTGTTTGGTCTGTTTTCCTGTCTCTGGCTAACACCCCAAAATTAGTGAACTTTGCTTCCAGGCTCTGTAAAAAAGAAAAGGAACATGAGACAAGGGTAACTAGTTTAAAACTTCTTGTGTTGTCTACAGACACTTAAAATTAGACTGGCATCCATGGCTGTCACTTTTTTCACCCTGATTCAAATACGAATTCCCAGGAGCCATTCGTGATTCAGCACTCACTTCCTCTGGTAAGGTCCTACTTCACTGGCCAAGGCTACCTGCTTCACCCAGATTAACACCTCTAGGGAAGTAGAAACTTTGTCACATAAGATCACTGAATAAGCACTGGGCTTAACAAGGTGGCTCCATCAATGGAGTCTTTCTTTGACTTATTTGATTTTGACTGGTTTGGGTCTTGGAGACTACAGTTCTGACATGAACCCCAGACACTGGCAATTACCCAGTGTATAGTAGTTACAGAGTCTCCCTGGCATGCTCTGTACTCTCAAAGGTTTTCAATGCCTGTCCACAGCCACTTACCACCAAGCACATCATCTTCCTGAGACTGAAACATCAAAAAAAGGGACAAAGAGAAACACTGACTTAAATATTGTGAATATCAGAGAAATTAAGGTCACAAAAACATTATGACCAAAGACTATCACACAAGGATCAACAAAAACTGCAAGAACTTCAGAATGGGAGCTGGAAACGGCCCTCATGCCTTGCAATTTGATTACATTTTTCAATGAAGCTGAGTGTCTAATCAAAAGGGGAGAATTGTTTTAAAAAAAAGGAAAGAGAAGCCCAGAATGGGGTCACTTGCTTCACATAACAGCAAATCAAGATTTAATATCTAACCTAATTACAGTTTCCACCTCTCCCAGAAATGTGACCTTTAACCAGTTAATCTGGAATTACCTGATCAGTACTAATGAGGTCACCTGCAGGATAGAACCCCACCCATCTCCCAAAATATGGCCTTGCTGGAAACAACCCACTCTTTGTTAGAAACTTCCCTTTTCCACCCCTTTCTGCCTAGAAAACCCTTCCATTTTGACAGCTCCTCAGAACCCCTTTCTGCCTGCTAAATGGGATGATCCCTGGATCACGAATCATTAAATAAAGCTAATTAGATCTTCAAATTTGCTCAGCTGGGTTTTGCAGAGCCATCACTTTGCCGACAAAGGTCTATAGATTCAAAGCCATGGTTTTTCCAGTAGTCATGTATGGATGTGAGAGCTAGACCATAAAAAAGGAAGAGCACTAAAGAACTGATGCTTTCAAACTGTGGTTCTTGTGAAGACTCTTTAGAGTCCCTTGGACAGCAATGAGATCAAACCAGTCAGTCCTACAACCCTGAATATTCATTGGAAAGACTGATGCTGAAGCTGAAGCTCCAATACTTTGGCCACCCAATGCGAAGGGCCCACTCATTGGAAAAGAGCCTGATGTTAGTAAATACTGAAGGCAAAACAAGGAGTGGCAGAGGATGAAATAGTTAGATGGCATCACCAACTCAATGGACATGAATTTGAACAAACTCTGGGAGACAGTGGGGGACAGGGAAGCTTTGTGTGCTGCAGCCCATGGGGTCACAAAGACTCAAATATGACTTAGTGACTGAACAGCAACAGCAACAAGTCCCTCAAAAAAGTGCACCACGGAAAGGCAGTAATTTGCTTCATGATGAGTTCTATGCTAAGTACTTCAGATATCTTTTCTCACATCACACTATATTTATTCATTCATCTGTTAACAGATATCAAAGTTATTTTCATATACTGACTGTTGTGAATAATGCTACAGTGAACTTGGAAGTGCAGATACTGCTTTGAGACACTTCTTTAATTTCCTCTGGGTATGTATTCCAAAGAAGGATTGCTGGATTACATGGTTAGTTCTATTTTTAGCTTTCTGAAATATTTCCACACTGCTTCCCATAATGGCTATACCCATTTACACTGCCACCAACAGTGTACAAGTGTGCTAAAAAGGACTAGGTCTTGAGGTAGACAAATCAGGGCTTAAAACCATGATCTGTGAACTTATAGACATTTTTTGCCAAGGGGGAAGGTTGGGGGGAAGGGACAGTTAGGGAGTTTGGGATCAATGTGTACACACTGCTATATTTAAAATGGATAACAAATGAGGCCCTACTGTATAACACAGGGAACTCTGCTTAATGTTATGTGGCAGCCTGGATGTGAGGGGAGTTTGGGGGAGAATGGATATGTGTGTATGTATGACTGATTCCCTTTGCTGTCTTAAACAATCATACTTAAATCTATCATAACATTTTAAATCAGCTATACTCCAACACAAAATGTTTTTGGTGTTAAAAAAATTGAAATTAAAAAAAAATCTTAAAAAACAGTAAGAAGCATGTTCTACCTTTTTCAAGCTATGTGATCAAAAGTCATCTCACCTCTCTAAATTCTAGTTTCCTTGTATGTAAAAAGAAATTTTCATCCTAGGGCTGTAAAGATTTGATGATAAAAAGCAGTTTTATAGTGCTTAGCACAACACCCATCACATACAAGGTGTTAAAACAATTTTGGATCTTTCTTTTTTTTCCTACCTGCCCTGATTTCCACTCAGTTGTGAATTTGATAGCACAGATTAATTGCCTGCTCACAGAAGTAAACTGTATTTTCATAGGTACAGCCAAATGCTTCTCAAGTGTTGGAAACCATCTTCCCCAGCATCTTCTCACTCTCTGCTTTAACCTTGGCACTAATGAAAATGGAGTAACTGCCTCTTGCTACCTTGCTAAGAAGGCAGAGATGAGGTTGCATTTAATGCTGCTTAAGACGTGATCTGAACATTTAAAAAGAGTTTCCATGTAAAGGACAAGGGATGCCAATCAGGTCAGCTGTGGGAAAGCTTGGAGGAAACTCTCTGACTTATTTATTACTATTTTAAAGCATGAAGTATTAAAAATTTCAGTGAGATTTATTCCAAAAGGTCTCTTCTTTATGACTTAGTGGACAATTTCTTTCCTACAAAGATTCAGGCAATTTTTCAGGAATGTGAATTATTGGGTGCCAATACTGAGCACAGGAATCAAATTAACTCTCACAGTAAAATATTCATCTGTTCCCCTGGTGCTTTTCCTGAAAGTACTAGAAATAAGCCTCTTAAAAACTGTTTCTAGGAGGTTCTAGAGCCCAACTTCAAGAAACAAGATAGGTAAGGTCAAAGCTTTATCAGAATATGATGGTATTTAACCTGACAGGACAATTTTGATATATATTCATCTTAAAACATAACACCTGGATTTTGAGGTCCAGAGCCATATTCTCTGAATGCCTGTCTGTAGCTATCTATATTACATATATTCTCCAAAAGACTCATTTGGATCAAGGATAGATTTTTCAAGGAGAAACATCATCAGCAAAGAAAAAACAGAAAAATGGAGGTGTTGAAAGGATTGAGACAGTAGAGTGAAGAGACAAAAATACATGTTATGCAAGATTATCAGGTGCCTGAGCCTATGCCACGTTTTAGAGAAAAATGAAACTGAGGGAAGACAAGATCAAAAGTATAAAGTAGAGAGGATTTGAGGGACTCACTTTTAATTATTGATCTCTCTGCGTTAGCCTCAGAAGCCCCAGAGAATTTATAAAACTCTCCAGAAAGCAGGAATAGAAGGAACATACCTCAACATAATAAAAGCTATATATGACAAACCCACAGCAAACATTATCCTCAATGGTGAAAAGTTGAAAGCATTTCCCCTAAAATCAGGAACAAGACAAGAGTGTCCACTCTCACCACTACTATTCAACATAGTTTTGGAAGTTTTGGCCACAGCAATCAGACCAGGAAAATAAATAAAAGGAATCCAAATTGGAAAAGAAGAAGTAAAACTCTCACTGTTTGCAGATGACATGATCCTCTACATAGAAAACCCTAAAGACTCCACCAGAAAATTACTAGAGCTAATCAATGAATATAGTAAAGTTGCAGGATATAAAATCAACACACAGAAATTAAGGAAACAATTCCATTCACTGTTGCAATGAAAAGAAGAAAATACTTAGGAATATATCTACCTAAAGAAACTAAAGACCTATATATAGAAAACTATAAAACACTGGTGAAAGAAATCAAAGAGGACACTAATAGATGGAGAAATATACCATGTTCATGGATCAGAAGAATCAATATAGTGAAAATGAGTATACTACCCAAAGCAGTCTAAGATTCAATGCAATCCCTATCAAGCTACCAACGGTATTTTTCACAGAGCTAGAAAAATAATTTCACAATTTGTATGAAAATACAAAAAACCTCGAATAGCCAAAGCAATCTTGAGAAATAAGAATGGAACTGGAGGAATCAACCTGCCTGACTTCAGGCTCTACTACAAAGCCACCGTCATCAAGACAGTATGGTACTGGCACAAAGACAGAAATATAGATCAAAGGAACAAAATAGAAAGCCCAGAGATAAATCCATGCACCTATGGACACCTTATCTTTGACAAAGGAGGCAAGAATACACAATGGATTAAAGACAATCTCTTTAACAAGTGGCGCTGGGAAAACTGGTCAACCACTTGTAAAAGAATGAAACTAGAAAACTTTCTAACACCATACACAAAAATAAACTCAAAATGGCTTAAAGATCTAAACGTAAGACCAGAAACTATAAAACTCCTAGAGGAAAACATAGGCAAACACTCTCTGACATACATCACAGCAGGATCCTGTATGATCCACCTCCCAGAATACTGGAAATGAAAGCAAAAATAAATAATGTGACCTAATTAAACTTAAAAGCTTCTGCACAACAAAGGAAACTATAAGCAAGGTGAAAAGACAGCCTTCAGAATCGCAGAAAATAATAGCAAATGAAGCAACTGACAAACAACTAATCTCAAAAATATACAAGCAACTCCTACAGCTCAATTCCAGAAAAATAAATGACCCAATCAAAAAATGGACCAAAGAACTAAATAGACATTTCTCCAAAGAAGACATACAGATGGCTAACAAACACATGAAAAGATGCTCGACATCACTCATTATCAGAGAAATGCAAATCAAAACCACAATGAGGTACCATTTCACAACAGAATGGCTGTGATCCAAAAGTCTACAAGCAATAGATGCTGGAGAGGGTGTGGAGAAAAGGGAACCCTCTTACACTGTTGGTGGGAATGCAAACTAGTACAGCCACTATGGAGAACAGTGTGGAGATTCCTTAAAAAACTAGAAATAGAACTGCCTTATGACCAGCAATCCCACTGCTGGGCATACACATGGAGGAAACCAGAATTGAAAGAGACACGTGTATCCCAATATTTATCACAGCACTGTTTATAATAGCCAGGACATGGAAGCAACCTAGATGTCCATCAACAGACGAATGGATAAGAAAGCTGTGGTACATATACACGATGAAGTATTACTCAGCCATTGAAAGAATACATTTGAATCAGTTCTAATGAGGTGGATGAAACTGGAGCCTATTATACAGAGTGAAGTAAGCCAGAAAGAAAAATACCAATACAGTATACTAACGCATATATATGGAATTTACAAAGATGGTAATGATAACCCTGTATGCGAGACAGCAAAAGAGACACAGATGTGTAGAACAGTCTTTTGGACTCTGTGGGAGAGGGAGAGGGCAGGATGATTTGGGAAAATGGCATTGAAACATTTATAATATCATATATGAAATGAATCACCAGTCCAGGTTCAATGCATGATACTGGATGCTTGGGGCTGGTGCACTGAGATGACACAGAGGGATGGTACGGGGAGGGAGGAGGGAGGGGGGTTCAGGATGGGGAACACGTGTATACCTGTGGTGGATACATGTTGATGTATGGCAAAACCAATGCAATATTCTAAAGTAATTAACCTCCAATTAAAATAAATAAATTTATATTTTAAGAAAAGAAACTGTCTAATTTGAAAGTCTAAGATCCTGTTTGTTATCAAAGCTAAAGCAAAAGTAAAAAACTGATAAATATTCATTGAGGTCCTTTAATGGACCAGAACCTGGTGGTCCAGAGTCAACCGATAAGAAAGTAAAGGAGAGAGAAAGATGATGATATTCCTTGGTTTACACAGAAAGCCAATAAAGCACATGGCACAGGGCTTGCTCTGTTCACGGAGGCCACATGCGCCCTCTCGATGGGGTGAAGGTGCAGAGCGCCTTCTCGAGAGGGTCTTAGAAGCCAAGGCAGGAAAGTGAACTCAGAGAGCCTCTGTGCTCCAGGGGATCAGCCTGAAAGAGAGAGAGAGAAAGCAAGACACGGGGACCAAAGCTCTGATGGAGCAAAGGTGTTGTATCCAACATTGTGTAGGTATTTATACTGTCTTACAAGATAGCTATTTTCAGCAGAGATAAAATCAAAACTTACAAGGAAACATGAGGTCATCCATATGAAAGAGTGAGGGTTGTAAATAATCACTTTTACCATATGGTTCATAAAAAGGAAGAGGGTACTTATCACCATATAGAAAAACTAAGGAAGGAAATGCCTGGATTCCTAAGCCCCCAGGAGAGGGGGAGAGGCTTGCCTCTCCTCTTAATTCCTGAATATTCACAAATTAATAAGGAACAGAGAATTCCTGACAGATCCAAACCAGCACACAGGAAGCCTCCTGTTAAATGCTTCCTGACAAATATTGCAGTTGTGAAAAATATTTTAATTGCTTCATCTCATTATCAGTTATAGCAAAATTATAGTATAGAAGAATTAACTATCTTTATTACTCACTTATAGAAATACAGAGAAAATAAACAACCTTATTCTTCTACTAAAAAATAGACCTTACATGCTGGGAGAAAGAGTTAGGGAGTTTAGGATGGACATGTACACAGTGCTATACTTAAAGCAGATAACCAATAAGGACCTATTGTACAGCACATAGAACTCTGCTCAATGTTATGTGGCAGCCTGGATGTGAGGGGAGTTTGGTGGGGAATGGATACATGCATATGTACGGTTGAGTCCCTTTGCTGTCCACCTGAAACTATCACATTATTAATTGTTCAATATGAAATAAAAATTTAAATTTGAGATAACAGTAAAAAAAATAGACAAAGACACCCACATTCCTTGAAAAGCTTGTTTTCCTATTTATACCAAAGATGGATATACAGAAGTATTATTATGTCATGAAAATCAGATTTCTTAAGGTTTGCTGATGTGGATAAAGTAAATGAGAGAATATCAGATATTTCTCTCTGCTGCTGCTGCTAAGTCGCTTCAGTTGTGTCTGACTCTGTGCGACCCCATAGACAGCAGCCCACCAGGCTCCCTCGTCCCTGGGATTCTCCAGGCAAGAATACTGGAGTGGGTTGCCATTTCCTTCTCCAATGCATGAAAGTGAAAAGTGAAAGTGAAGTCACTCAGTCGTGTCGACTCCTAGCGACCCCATGGTCTGCAGCCTACCAAGCTCCTCCATCCATGGGATTTTCCAGGCAAGAGTACTGGAGTGGGATGCCATTGCTTCTCTGATATTTCTCTCTACTAAAGCATTAACAATACTTGTTTATTTTTAAAGTCTGTTGTGCCAAGAAAGTACCATGAATTAGCATCTTCTTATCGCAACCAGGTTCACAGCCAATAGGATTTACTGATCACCTGCTCTGGGGTGGGAAAAATGCCAGCCCCACCCACCTTTTTTGTTTTATTTATTAAAATGGCTATGCTGAGTCTTCCTTGTGGTGCACAGGCTTCTCTAGTTGTCAGTATGTGGGCTTAGTTGCTCTGAGGCATGTGGGATCTTAGTTCCTGACCAGGGATCAAACCCTGATCCCCTGCATTAGTAGGCTGATTCTTAACTACTGGACCACCACAGAAGTCCCAGTGCCAGCTCTTTCTTTCCTGGCACTTTCATCCTCAAACTACAAGATGGTGCTGTTCTGTGTTACCATCCCAGCCTCACCATTGAAGTCTCATTATGGTAATTTCATCCTCTTTCAACATCTAGCGTCCATAAGGTTTAGATGGCATTGTAGAAGGCAGACTGAAAGTTGGACCATTTTTCTGTAAAAATTGTTCTGATGCCTGACTCATGTGGAAATTTGCTTCAACAATTCTGTGAATTTTCCACTGAGATTTTCAATGTGTCTCTCCTACACAGAGAAGGCCCAAACATAATACTCATTGTTTCATTTTGTCTGACATTAGGATGACACAGAGGAATAGTAACATATGCAAATAAATGCCTCAGAAATATTCCTGATGACAGTATATAGAGTGAGAAGCATGAATGGGTTAACCTTATTAATTAACCTCTAGGAAGAAAAGCATAGGATCTCTTTCTCTCTCTTTTTAACCTAGAAAGCCTTTCATTAAAGACTAGGATGGAACCCTCATGGGCCTGTCAACCTCCACTTCCTCACTTCCCCATTGCAACCCCCATCTCTTGAACCTTAATATTAAGACAATGCTTCAATTTGTCCCTAGCAAATAAATTTCACAGAAAATCCAGCAAGTGATATAGAGATTTTTCAAGATGAAAAGATACTGAGTATTTTGAAATGTGATAACACAAAAACAGCAGAATTTTTTTCCTCTGCTTCATATGGCTTTAATCTGTAATCTAAAAGAGGAAGACTTTTTCCCAGTTATGAAATGATGGAGTGGAGATGGAGGACAAATTAAGAATCTGGGATTAATATATATACATTACTATATATAAAATAGATAATAAGCAAAGACCTACTGTATAGCACAGGGAACTCTACTCAGTATTCTATAATAACCTAAGTGGGGGAAAAATCTGAATAAGAATAGATATAGTGGCTTAGATGGTAAAGAATCTGCCTGCAGTGCAAGAGACCTGGGTTCAGTCTTTGGGTCAGGAAGATTTCCTGGAGAATGGAATGACTACCCACTCTAGTATTCTAGCCTGGAAAATTTCATGGACAGAGAGGAGCCTGGCAGGCTCCAGTCTATAGGATCACAGAGTCAGACACTACTGAGGGACTAACACTTTCACTTCATTTTTTCTTTTTCATAATTGGATAAGTTTGCTGTATACCTGAAATTAATACAACATTGTAAATCAGCTATACTCCAATGCAAAATTTAAAAATAAATTAAGTTAAATTAAAAAGAAATGACAAGCAGCAGCTGAACTTTGTATAATCATTAGTGAGAGGAGGCAGAAATAAAAGAATAGCTTAAAATTTCTGAAAGATATTAAGATTTTGACCCATAAAATCTCACTTGCCATCACAGAGCTCAATGCCAAACTTTTTTTCTCTGAAGTTGCTCATTTTCATCCAGACTGTTATATCAAGATTTATTTTACAAAGTTTACTCTGCTTGTGATCTTTCAGTTTGTTATTTTTTGCAAGTTTATTTAACTTACACCATACTGATTATTTTTTAATGATAGCATTTGCAGCTTAAACCTTGCTAATTACAAATAATGTTTATCATTACAAATATGTATTTATTTTTTTATTTGTTTCTGAAAGCAGAACCAAATGTGTCCCTTATTTTCTCAGCCTTCCCCTGCCCCGCTCTACTCCGCATATGCCAGGTAAACAAAAAAGCAAACCTCTACTGCCATCCAGTGGTGCCTCTGAATTTTTTCAAATAAAACCTCTGGTGCAGCAAACCATGACTAGAACTTTAAAAGGATTCTCTCTCTTAAATGGCTAGAATGTTTTAGATATTTTAATCCGAAACAACTAGATATAAAAAAATTTTCAAATAAACTGTGCATGTCTATTATATGTACATTATTATTGATAATACCATTTTTATCATTACAATAAGATCATGAATGGAGTGATGGCCCATTCCCATCTTACCATGTTGGACATGTGATTTCTTTAACTTCTTATTATAAAACAGAGATTCACATGAAACTAACAAAATAGCATATAGACTCCCATGGAAAAAGTGCCAAATTCTTTCCAGAGTAGTTGTACCTTTTTAGATTCACATTATAATTGTGTGAGAAATTTAGGTTCTCAGCATCCTTAATAGCATTTGGTCTTATTACTGTTTCTTATTGTACATACTGACACATATATAGTGATGTCTTGTTGCAGCTTTCAGGTTTATTTCCCTAATGGCTAAAGATGCTAAATTTCTTTTCATGTGCTTACATACTGTCTACCTCTTCTCTTTGGGAAATACTTGTTTGTACCTTTTGCCCATTTTCTATTTTTCTTTTTTTGCTGCTGATTTTTGACAGTTCTCTATATTCTAAATATAACTTTTTGTAAGATAAGCAGTTTGAAAACACTGTCTACCAGGATATAGCTTGTCTTTTTATTCTATTATTAACAGGAACTTTTATGGAGCAAAAGATTTTATTTTTTTATTGAAATATAGTTAATTTACAATGTTGTGTTATTTGAAGTGCATATTAAAGTGATTTTTATACATATATACACACATACATATATATATAACATCAAAAGGGTGATACATAAATATATATATAAGGTTTTTTATTTTGATGAAGTCTAGTTTAGCAAAAAAATTTTATGTCACTTTTATCACACTTTTGATGTCACGTCCAAGAGTTCTACCCAGGCCTACCTCCTAAAGATATTCCCCTCTGTTTTTGTTTCAAATGTTTTATAGTCTTACATTGTATATTTAAATCTCTGATCCATTTTGAGTTCACTTATGAATAAGACATGAGGTTTTGGGTGAGCTTCACGTTTTAGTATGTTCAATTGCTCCAGCACCACTTGCTGAAAAGACTGTGCTTCCTCCATGGAATTACTTCTGCACTTTTGTCAAAAATCAGTACATATCATAGGATTTTTCTTTTGCTTTTTAGTTAAATACATTGTACGAGGACTCCCAACCACAATCCTTTGGTGAAACTAATACAGAAAAATTTTAAAGAGATAATTTGATAAAAATGAAAATGAAAGCTCAATGACATGAAATATTATTGGCTAGAAATACACAGAAAATTATTCAAGATGAGAAACAGATTCATATATATAATCTTAACCTCACTCGCTGAATTCAAACCTAACTTTAAATGAAAAACTATATAACACATCAGATGAAAGTGGGTCCTTACAATGGCTTCCATGGCTTGAATCCTGGAGGAGCCCTCAGCAACAGGACCTTGGAGCCCCAGCAACTAAAACTTTGATTTCTGCATTTGTCATCTTTGAAATATAAGTAATAATTCATGTCTCACTTTGAATTGCTATGAGGCTGAGTTAATAAACATGAACTGCTTTACATACGAGAAATGCAGTCAAAGCCAGCTATCACAGTCAAATTCAACATAAAAAGCCTGATAATTCCAGTGACAGCTTTATGTCAAATCTGTTTGTTAGCGTGAGCTATATTCATCTTAAACCTTAAGCAGGTTCTGTACTCTAAGTTCATTTCCTGCTTGTAAAGCAGGACCAAGTGAGCAGGAGATTGTATCGCCATGGTTGGTTCAGTTCAGTTCAGTTCAGTCGTGCCCAACTATTTGCAGCTCCATGAATCATAGCACCCCAGGCCTCGCTGTCCATCACCAACTCGCGGAGTTCACTCAAACTCATGTCCATCAAGACGGTGATGCCATCCAGCCATCTCATCCTCGGTCGTCCCCTTCTCCTCCTTCCCCCAATCTCTCCCAGTATCAGGGTCTTTTCCAATGAGTCAGCTTTTGGCGTGAGGTGGACAAAGTACTGGTTTCAGCTTCAGCATCAGTGCTTCCAATGAATACCCAGGACTGATCTCCTTTAGGATGGACTGGTTGGATTTCCTTGCAGTCCAAGGGACTCTCAAGAGTCTTCTCCAACACCACAGTTTAAAAGCATGAATTCTTCAGCGCTCAGCTTTCTTCACAATCCAACTCTCACATCCATACATGACTACTGGAAAAACCATAGCCTTGACTAGACGGACCTTAGTCGGCAAAGTAATGTCTCTGCTTTTCAATATGCTATCTAGGTTGGTCATAATTTTCCTTCCAAGGAGTAAACACCTTTTAATTTCATGGCTGCAGTCACCATCTGCAGTGATTTTGGAGCCCCCAAAAATAAAGTCTGACACTGTTTCCACTGTTTCCCCATCTATTTCCCATGAACTGATGGGACCAGATGCCATGATCTTAGTTTTCTGAATGTTGAGCTTTAAGCCAACTTTTTCACTCTCCTCTTTCACTTTCATCAAGAGCCTTTTTAATTCCTCTTCACTTTCTGCCATAAGGGTGGTGTCATCTGCATATCTGAGGTTATTGATATTTGTCCCGGAAATCTTGATTCCAGCTTGTGCTTCTTCCAGCCCAGCGTTTCTCATGATATTCTCCATGGTCAGTTACTCTTCTAATAAAAAATACTTCTAAAATTTAAAATACTCTTTATCACCATTGGCTGTTATCAATAACATCAAATGTTTCTGGAGCCCTGATATGTACAGAAAGTCCTGTGTTGGATACTAGAGTTAAAAAGCTATAAAAGCTGTTGTTATGCAAGATTGCATGTTACAGTCCACAAGCAAAAGTAGGCCATTCAAAATATAAAAAGGAGGAAAGTGGCTCCCAGAGGCTTATGAGACTAACCAGGTTCAGTATCCATCAAGCCCAAATGTAGTTAAAGGGCTGGACAATTTCAACTCCAACAACTCTATTGATCTAGCTTTTAAAGACAGAGCCAACTCCACAAAAACTCATACAAATCAAGTTTCTCAGCTATCCTAAGAGAAAGAGATTAAGGAAATCTTCCACTACAGAAGAATAGCAGACTTTGGTCAACAATTAGCATACGTGAGAATTAACCATCAACAAACAAAATTCCATATGGTACATTCAAGCATCACAGTTATTTATTTCTCATGAAGATAATGATCTACTTCATAATATTATTCTTTATATTTAAATATTTTTATTATATTACTATAATATAATAATATTATATTTAAAGAATAATATTATGAAGTATTTAATATTTGGGCTTCCATGGTGGCTCAGCGGCAAAGAATCCATCTGCAATGCAAGATACACCAGTTCAATCCCTGAGTTCGGAAGATCCTCTGGAGGAGGGCATGGCAACCTACTCCAGTATTCTTGCATGGAGAATCCCATGGACAGAGAAGCCTGGTGGGCTTCAGTCCATACAGGGTCACAAAGAGTCAGACATGACTGAAGCAACTGAATATGTATGCATTTAATATTTAATAGCATTATTTTGAAAGAAAAGTAGCACAGGCTGCTTGTTTGCAAGATCCTGGAACCTCTGTTAATATTCTAGAATGCACCAGATCACTGCCCACATCACCACTGCCTCCTGACAAGGCACCAATTTTCAGCAAATACAGAGTGACATCTTGTTTATTCAGCTCACTTTAGTGACAGCAAATACCTCCCTTGCCCAGAGAAGCACGATGACTCAGAAAAGTCATCTGAGCTCACTATAAGCAAAGCCACAGCCTGCACAGGGGAGCAGTTGCTGGAACAAAACCACAAGTGGCTTAGCAAGTTTAGATTGAAAAAGAAAATTTATTCATATTCATGTGATAAATAAGTAGATGCAACTTGGAAATCAAAGTCTCCTCTTGATTTTATAATATCACTCTCTCCATCCTAGTCTATTTCTTTTTTTATTTTTGAAAAATCGTAACAGCATTATACTTTTCCTTATGGATTACTTTGTTGAATATTTAACATTTTGAAGACAGAACATCTTAGCACTGTTATTTATTTATTCATTCATATATTTATTTTCAGGATCATGTCCATGTCTTTTCAAGAAAGATAAGAGTCCCAGTAATGTAGCCAAGATCTGAATGGCTCACTAAAGCTGAACCATTTCTGCCAATGGGAGCAGGAAAGAGAATTCACTTACTGATGCAGTGCAAACCCCGAACCATCCTGAAATGCTTTGGTCACCTGAAATGCCCAAGTGTCTGCTTCTTTTGATTTGCAACAGCCTGTCTCTCTGTTTTCTTGCCACCTAAATGTAGTTCATGAACCCAAGGAATTGTGATCCTAACCAACTCAGAGCAAGAAGGGATGTAGGAATTGAGACCAAGATAACTTGTTACCCTGTGAGGTGAAGGGTTACTGTTTGTTTTGATCATTTTGAATAGGGCTCAGAAAGCAAGAGAAAGAACCAGTTTCAACTGAGGAACTGCGGGTGTTTTATTTCAATAGCATCCCAGGATCTCCCTGGTGGTTCAGATAGTAAAGAATCTGCCTGCAATGATGGAGACCTGGGTTCGATCCCTGGGTTGGGAAGATCCCCTGGAAGAGGGCATGGCAACCCACTCCAGTATTCTTGCCTGCAGAATCCCATGGAGAGAGGAGCCTGGCAGGCTATAGTCCATGGCGTCGCAAAGAGTCAGACACAACTTGGCAACTAAGCATACGCAGAGCCCAGGGCTGACCACAGGTAAATTTCCATGGGTCAGTAAGACTTACGTTCTTGCTCCTGGCTCCATCTGGAATTACTCTGAATGTGAGTTTCTCCCAAACCTCCAATTCTAATTACAAAGACTATCAGAGAAGGAACAGGAAACTGGAGCAAAATTCAGTGTGGAGATCTCAGAGAAGAAGGGAGGCAATGGCCCAAATGAAAGACATAATATCACTGGATGGCAAAGGAAAAGTTTTCTCTGAAGAAAAAATTAAAAATTGACAACACTTGACTTTGTAGTTGAAGTTTCAAAGAAGAGACCTATGAAGTATAACTTTAAAAATACCTGTGTGAGAAGAACGGTACATAAATAGTTTCATAATTTATCTCTATTTAAAGAATATGGATAAAGAAGATGGTGCTACATATACACAATGGAATATTATTCAGCTACTAAAAGAAATGAAATAGGATCATTTGTAGAGATGTAAATGGACCTACCAGAGAAGGCAATGGTACCCCACTCCAGTACTCTTGCCTGGAAAAATCCCATGGATGGAGGAGCCTGGAAGGCTGCAGTCCATGGGGTCGCTAAGAGTCGGACACGACTGAGCGACTTCAGTTTCACTTTTCACTTTCCTGCATTGGAGAAGGAAATGGCAACCCACTCCAGTGTTCTTGCCTGGAGAATCCCAGGGACGGGGGGAGCCTGGTGGGCTGCTGTCTCTGGGGTCGCATAGAGTCGGACACGACTGAAGTGACTTAGGTAATGGACCTACAGTCTGTCATACAGAGTGAAGTAAGTCAGAAAGAGAAAAACAAGTATCGTGTAGTAACACATCTATGTGAAACCTAGAAAAATGGTTCAAACAAGCCTATTTGCAGGGCAAGAAAGGAGACACAGATGTAAAGAATGGATATGGGTACATGGGAGGAGGGAGCATGGGGGTGGGACAAACCGGGAGATTAGAATTGACATACATACACTGCGGAGAAGGCAATGGCACCCCACTCCAGTCCTCTTGCCTGGAAAATCCTATGAATGAAGGAGCCTGGTGGGCTGCAGTCCATGGGGTCACTAAGAGTCGGATACGACTGAGTGACTTCACTTTCACTTTTCACTTTCATGCACTGGAGAAGGAAATGGCAACCCACTCCAGTGTTCTTGCCTGGAGAATCCCAGAGACGGGGGAGCCTAGTGGGCTGCCGTCTATGGGGTCGCACCGAGTCGGACACGACTGAAGTGACTTAGCAGTAGCAGTAGCAATACATACACTGGATCCTCAGGTGGTGCTGTGGTAAAACATCCTCCTGCCAATGCAGGAGATGCAAGAGATGCGGGGTTGATCCCTGGGTCAGGAAGATCCCCTGGAGGAGGAAATGGCAACTCGCTTCAGTATTCTTGCCTGGAAAATTCCATGGACAGAGGAGCCTGGAAGGCTACAGTCCATGGGGTTGCAAAGAGTCAGACACAGCTGAACAACTGAACACACACACACACACACACACACACACACACACACACATATATATATACACTACCATGTGTAAAATAGATAGCTAGTGGGAAGCTGCTGTATAGCACAGAGAGTTCAGTTCAGTGTTCTGTGATGAACTAGAAACATGGGATGGTGGGGGTTGGAGGAAGGTGCAAAAGGGAGGGGTTATATGTATGCTTATTGCTGATATACTTCATTGTACAGCAGAAACTAACACAACATTGTAAAAAAATTTATGCTTCAATAAAAATAAATAAAATGAAACAAAACTAAAAGCACATTTTGTCATTATGATCTTCGGTAGAGCAATTTTACTTTCTGTTCTGATGACCATGTAAGCAAGAGTCGTAGATGCGCAGGGATGTATTTGGCTTAGGAAAAGTCAAAGCTGAGGCAGCACAGGTGAATGAAGAGGGTATGGAATATGATTGATGTAAACAGAAGGATTTAACCTAAAGAATCTCATTCTATGTTAAAAATAAATGCCTAGTCAGGGAGCCAACTTTGAAACACTGTGAACTCTTTTCTGGTGTCTTTATAAACTGGTGTAAGTCATGTGTCATATGAGAGCTCATCTGATCCTTGGTGAGCACGGTAAACCTGGACTGAGCCCCGTACTTCCCCTTGCTGCTGAAATTCAAAGCCATTCTGGGACCCTTGCTGAATACCTAGACAGTTTACTATCACACAGCTTCCTCTACTTCCTGGGCTCCACACAGACTGACTGGGTGCCACCTCTCATTGATCTGGTTATAAACACAGTTCCTGTTTCATCATCCTCAGATGATGAATTAGAACTAAAGCATTTGTAAATATGTGTGATTTTACTGATAATTGGAAAGGTGGAAACAAAAACATATCACTTTTTTAAAGATTTTTTTCACGTGGGCCATTTTTTTAAGTCTAAATGTGTTAGATTAGTGTTTGTATTTTATGTTTTGGTTTTTTGACCATGAGGAATGTGGGGTCTTAGCTCTCTGACCAGGAATCAAACCTATAACCCCTGCAGTGGAAGGGGAAGTCTCAACCACTGGACCACCAGGGAAGTCCCCACATCACTTATTATATTGCCCTGTTCTCTGGTCCATTTTACCACTCAAGACCAGAAGTTTCTCTCCTGGCTTTTTCTCTGAAGTACCTGTTCTTCTGTTTTGCTGGCTTATGTCTGCTCTTCTCCTAAAACTTGTCTCTCTCTCCTCCCCTGGCTTCTTGGTAAAAAAAACAATACATTCCTCCTCTTACCTCACCCATAGCATCCCCTGTCCTCTGAAGTCACCAGCTGAAACTTTCCAAGCATTTAGGAACTTGTTTTCTAAGCAGAAACAGCTCATAAAGAAGAATTCTGGCCCAAATGTTAGGCTGATATTTTCTAACCATATTATGTTATGTCTGCATTTGAATGAAAGAAATCTGGTGTGATGATGCTGAAAATCATTAGACTGGAACAAATGACTTCTCAGCAGTTAATCTCATTTAATCCTTACAAGTATTGGGATGGAGAAACTTTTCCTCTATCCTTTTGGGCTCAGTACGAAGAACTTGAGAATTAAACAAGCAAGAGACACATTAAGTAGAAAAAGAAAGGTAAAATTTATATTGATGTTAATATTTTTACATGCACAGAGGCATCACAGAAACGTGAAAAACCTCAAGAAGTGGTCAGATTAAGGGGTCTTTGGAACATTTTAACAAGGACCAATAAATTGTGGGGGTGTCACAGTTGGTAAGAATCCATTTGCCAATGCAAGACAATTCGCTCGAGACAATCCCCTGGAGAAGGGAATGGCAACCCACTCCAGTATTTTTGTCTGGATAATTCCATGGACAGAGGAGCCTGGTGGGTTACAGTTCCTGGGGTTGCAAAGGAGTCGGACACAACTGAGTGTGCACATGCACAATAAATTCTGAAGTAAGTAGACAAAAGAAGAGGCATTTGGGTCTTCTAAGGCTGATAAATTATGTGAGAAAAAATATATATGAGAGAAACTGATGCTAAAAGCTTGGCCTCTGTGCACCAGTGCCAAACCAAATCTCAGAGACAGAGTTTTGCGTGAGGTAGAAAAGAACAGTTTCATTGCTTTGCCAGGCAAAGGGGGACACAGTGGCTTGTGTCCTCAAAAATTGTCTGTCTCAACCTGGAGGGATTTGGTGAGGTGTTTCATAGGAATGTTTCAAGGGCAAGGTTATTGATAAAGATCAGCATGTATATAGGGACTGGATTCCTTTAATCTGGCTTTAGGTGGTCTCCTGATGAGCTGTGGCTCCTGAGGTTTTGGATGCTTCCTCAAGTAGTTAACATTTTCCATTTGTTGATGGTTTTATTTCTGCAGTTGAGCTCAAAGATATTGTTATGTGTATCCCTTCAACAAAAGCTATGACAAACCTAGACAGTGTATTAAAAAGCAGGAACATTACTTTGCCAACAAAGGTCTGTACAGTCAAAGCTATGGCTTTCTAGCATTCATGTATGGATGTGAGTTGGACCATAAAGAAAGCTGAGCACAGGAGAACTGATGCTTTTGAACTGTGGTGCTGGAGAAGACTCTTGAGAGTTCCTTGGACTGCAAAGAGATCAAACCAGCCAATCCCAAAGGAAATCAATCCTGAATATTCATTGAAGGACTGATGCTGAAGCTGAAGCTCCAATATCTTGACCACCTGATGTGAAGAGCTGATTCATTAGAAAAGACCCTGATGCTGCGAAAGATTGAAGGCAGGAGGAGAAGGGGACAACAGAGGACGAGATAGTTGGATGGCATCACAGACTCAACGGAGATGAGTTTGAGCAAGCTTCGGGAGATGGTGAAGGACAGGGAAGCCTGGCTTGCTGTAATCCATGAGATTACAAAGAGTCGGACACGACTGAGTGACTGAACAAAAAATCCCTTGAAGGGGAACCAGGACCTTGCCCCAAGGTTGCACAATTGTTTCTCCACTGCTCCTCCCTTGTCTCTGCATACCCTCCCTGATTAGCAACTGTTTGAACCTGCCCTTTGGAACTAAAGCACTCAAGGAAGTTCAAGAAACAGGGGACACAGAAAGAATTTCAAGCCCAGGAGCCCCATAAGGTTCTACTCAGTTTCAGAACTAATGGAAGTAAAGTGTTATTTTAGTCAGGTTTTTCTTTATGTGGACTCACCTTGGTGCCAGCTCTCCAACTCTGATGATAAGAATTGCTATCCTCATCTTGGTACAGGGTTTTTGGGAGGGAGTAGTTTGTGTGTGTGTGCTCAGTCATGTCCAACTCTTTGCACCCCCTACAGCCTGTAGCCCTCCAGGCTTCTCTATCCATGGGATTTCCCAGGCAGGAATCCTGGGAAATCACTCTGGTGAGTGGGTTGCCACTTCCTCCTAAAAGGGATCTTCCTGACCCAGGGACCAAACCCATGTCTCTTGGGTCTTCTACACTGTCAGGCAAGTTCTTTACCACTAGCACACCTGAGGGGAAGTTCATACTCTACTTTTAGGTAGAAGGGTGAGGACAAAGGACTTTTCTTGGATGTGCTGTTTCTCAGTTGCTTTCAGTTCAAAAAAATCAATATGTCAAAGCAGCAAATTTGGGGTGGCGTGTCCTGATCCCCTTCACAAAACAGTGAAGTGTCTTTATGCTCACTTTATAGATGAAAGCTCTAAAGCAATAAAAAGCTAGGAAATTTCCTCAAGATGGCTCTGGAACTATCTGGAACCAGGATTTAAACAAGATGAACAAATATTTGAGTGGAAGTATTTGGAAGCATCAGCACTTGGGATTAAACTTTAGCAAAATGTTGTGAAATGCAGTTTGACACATATAAATCAGACAATCTCATTTTCCCCTATTGTTGTTTTGACCTTTCCCAGGAGCTCTTTTTTCCCAAGGTTATTTACTTTAACCCTTCTATCTGGAGCCACGCGTCTCATTAAGCCCTTCTTTCTATCTACCATATTAGTCAAGGGAATTCCTTGATGGTCCAGTGTTTAGGACTCCACACTTCCGTTTCAGGGGCATAGGTTCTACCCCTGGTCAAGGAACTATGATTCTACGTGCTGCTAGATGAAGCCAAAAAAATGATCTGAGTCAAACAAAACTATGCAGTTAAACAGGATTAAAAAAAGAAAGGAAAGAAAATCAGGTTTAAGATATGAGTTAATATAAATATCTAACCATTCATGGTGGGTTCTGATGTTATTTCATTTCTCTTTTTTCTTCTTTATCTTTCTTTTTTTTCTGAGAAAGGGGAAAGAAAGAAGAAAGAGTGCTGAGTGAATGTTAGAAATATTATATCACTAGTTAACTAGAAAAATTTTTGATTTCCATTATGTCTATTAAGCCTTCATCTTATACATAGCCTTCAAACTTTCTATTCCAGAATTTATACATTGTAGTGCACTGGTTGCTTCAGACATCTTCCTCTACTAAACTGTAATCTTCTAGCACAATTGTTTTTCAAAAAATATTTTTGGAATAAGGCAGTAAGTATCAATGCAATTTTAGTGAAATTACTAAAGGAAGTTCCTCAGTTTTCCTCTAGAGGCTTGATATTCAACCAAAGTAGTGGATTGAATGAATCAAAATGAGTCAATCTTGAACTGGGGTTATTAACATCTAGCTTCAAATGGAGGAGGAATTCTATCTCACAATGTTTCATTCATGTTTCATTAAGTGCTATCCACTTACCCACAAGTGATATGAACTCTCATTATTTGGTAAGTTTTTCTCTAATATTGTTATATGCTCCAAGAGCCACAAAAACTGTGTTGGGTGGGTTCAATTTAGTTCAGTCGCTCAGTCGTGTCCGACTCTTTGCGATCCCATGAATTACAGCATGCCAGGCCTCCCTGTCCATCACCAACTCCAGGAGTTCACCCAAACCCACGTCCATCGAGTCAGTGATGCCATCCAGCCTTCTCATCCTCAGTAGTCCCCTTCTCCTCCTGACCCCAATCCCTCCCAGCATCAGAGTCTTTTCCAGTTAGTCAACACTTCACATGAGGTGGTCAAAGTACTGGAGTGTCAGCTTCAGCATCATTCCTTCCAAAGAACACCCAGGACTGATCTCCTTTAGGATGGACTGGTTGGATCTTCTTCCAGTCCATGGGATTCTCAAGAGTCTTCTCCAACACTACAGTTCAAAAGCATCAATTCCTCAACGCTCAGCTTTCTTCACAGTCCAACTCTCACATCCATACATGACCACTGGAAAAACCATAGCCTTGACTAGATGGACCTTGATCGGCAAAGTAATGTCTCTGCTTTTCAATATGCTATCTAGGTTGGTCATAATTTTCCTTCCAAGGAGTAAGCGTCTTTTAATTTCATGGCTGCAGTCACCATCTGCAGTGATTTTGGAGCCCCCCAAAATAAAGTCTGACACTGTTTCCACTGTTTCCCCATCTATTCCCATGAAGTGATGGGACCAGATGCCATAATCTGAGTTTTCTGGATGTTGAGCTTTAAGCCAGCTTTTTCACTCTCCACTTTCACTTTCATCAAGAGGCTTTTTAGTTCCTCTTCACTTTCTGCCATAAGGGTGGTGTCATCTGCATATCTGAGGTTATTGATATCTCTCCTGGCAATCTTGATTCCAGCTTGTGCTTCTTCCAGCCCAGCGTTTCTCATGATGTACTCTGCATAGAAGTTAAATAAGCAGGGTGACAATATACAGCCTTGACACACTCCTTTTCCTATTTGGAAACAGTCTGCTGTTCCACATCCAGTTCTAACTGTTGCTTCCTGACCTGCATATAGGTTTCTCAAGAGGCAGGTCAGGTGGTCTGGCATTCCCATCTCTTTCAGAATTTTCCACAGTTTATTGTGATCCACACAGTCAAAGGCTTCGGCATACTCAATAAAGCAGAAATAGATGTTTTTCTGGAACTCTCTTCTTTTTCAATGATCTAGCAGATGTTGGCAATTTGATCTCTGGTTCCTCTGCCTTTTCTAAAACCAGCTTGAACATCTGGAAGTTCACGTTTCACGTATTGTTGAAGCCTGGCTTGGAAAATTTTGAGCATTACTTTACTAGCGTGTGAGATGAGTGCAATTGTGTGGTAGTTTGAGCATTCTTTGGCATTGCCTTTATTTGGGATTGGAATGAAAACTGACCTTTTCCAGTCCTGTGGCCACTGCTGAGTTTTCCAAATTTGCTGGCATATTGGTTGGGTTAGAGTAATTTATTTTCACAGTTTCCTTGATGGATGCATAGCTCAGAGAAGTAAAGTGAGCTGCCCAGTTCATCATAGTTCATCACCATGATTATCAAAATCATGCTCAGGTTTTTTAGAAAGAGCATCCGTGCTGCAAGCCAGAGTACCTGAAGCATAGCTGATGAGTAACTGAAATGTATTGAATTAATAAATCAACAAGTTAAAGCACAAGGGGTTTAAGTCCTAAAAATACACATAATTTCCCCCTTTATTTAAGCCATTGGCTTTATCCTCCCTGAAACAGTGGTAAGAATTTGTCAATCAGAATCAACCCCCATCTTTGACCAGATGTGCAGGAGAGGAATGGGTACTTCTCTGAGAGACTTTTTCTAAAACAAAGGTCAAAACATTATCTGCCTGAGGTCCTCCCCACCTTGCCTTTTTAATTTTTTTTTTTTTTTTTTACCTGCATGATTGGGCCTGAAGGATCTTAGTTCCCCAGCCAGGAATGGAACTTGAGCCCCTTCAGTGGAAGTGCTACAGTCTTAACCAGTGGACCACCAGGGAAGTCCCTTAGCTTATCATCTTTAATTGTTGTCAGTTTCTTTGATTTTGACTCCAGGTTTCTCATCAGTGAACACTTGTCAGTAAGTCTCGCTCATGGGGAGGTTGTTCATCAGAGGAGGACATGTAGTTTCTCTACCTTCCACAGAGCACCGAACAACACCTGGGCCGCCCCAATGATTACAGAATCACAAGGAGCTCTCTTACCCTCTGTTGAGGTCCTTTAATGGACTGGAACCTGGTGGTCTGGAGTCGACTGATAAGAAAGTAAAGGAGATAGAAAGAGGCTGATATTCCTTGGTTTATGCAGAAGCCAATAAAGCCCCTGCACAGGGCTTGCTCTGTTCACGAAGGCCTCAGACACCCTCTCGATGGGGTGAGGGTGCAGAGCGCCTTCTCGAGAGGGTCTTAGAAGCCCGAGCAGCAAAGTGAACACAGAGGACCTCTGTGCTCCAAAGAAATAGTCAGGGAGACAGAGAGAGAGAGAGAGAGAGAGAAAGCAAGACACAGGGACCAAAGCTCTGATGGAGCAAAGGTGTTTTAATCAACATGGTGTGGGCATATATACTGTAGTTATTCTCAGCAAAGATAAAGATTAAAACTCCAGACTTGCAAAACATAGGCGATCCATATTAAAGAGAGAGAGAGTTGTAAATAATCACTTTTACCATATGGTTCATAAAAAGGAAGAGGGTACTTATCACCATATAGAAAAACTAACAAAGGAAATGCCTGGATTCCTCAGCCCCTGGGAGAGGCTTGCCTCTCCTCTTAATTCCTGAATATTCAGAAATTAATAAGGAACAGAGAATTCCTGACAGATCCAAAACAGCACACAGGAAGCCTCCTGTTAAATGCTTCCTGATGACCCTCAACTGATTTTCTGGGCTAAATTGCAAGGGAGGCAGAGTGATTGAAGAAAATGACACAGCTATCGATTAGAACTTTCGCTTCCACTTCACAGCATGGGTGGCCAACTTCAGCTTCCTCTGAGTGCTACTGCCTTCTCCCTAGGGTGTGCCCTTGTCTGCATAACACGCCCTCCCAAAGCATGACCAGGAGAAAACGAATCAGAGTAGGATTCTGAGCTGATGTTGTTCATCACTGAGTGTGATGAATCCTTTCCAAGGCTGGGAGAGACAACCAGGAGCCAAGGTTTCTCCAGAAGAGGAGAAGCTGTGCTCTCCTTCCTTCCCATGAAATCTTAGCCCAGCCCTTACCTCTATTTTTTTAAGGTTTAGAATGATGCTGATTCTTGTCCTGCATCAGAATGATCATATTAGATGCATCAGCATAATAGGCAAAATTTGAGGCAAACGTTTGGCTCTGCTCAGCGAAGCCACATTTATGAAAGCTCAGTTAACAACAACTGGCCACTGGGGGAGGCAAAGAAAGCAAGTGAAGAGGCCCCTGTGGGATGAGGTTCTGTCTGCCTTTGACAGAAGGATGAGGAGGCTTCAGAGTCTGCAGGGAAATAAGTGCTGTGCTATCCAGCCTTAGAGGCCACCCCGTCAGGTCCAGACACATGGGCAACATGTCAGCACTTCCACCTGTCTCCAAAGGCACCCTCTTCACAGATGCTATAACTCCAATAACTTCAGTTTTTATGTGTTTCTTTAAAAATAGATGCATTGTTATTACCTTGTAATGGAACACCAGGAACACATCACTTTTACATCTCTCCCTTATCTAGAGTTCAAAGTATTGCAACAGAGTTCTTTTTTTTTTTTTTTCTGTAAGAAACCACGGCAGGTGACCCAGAGGTTTCCCCAATGTGAAGAGTCAGGGGTTTGAAGATTTAGCTCATGAACTAAACGTCCACATTAACCATCATGTCGGTCTGAAATGACCTACTGTTGGAAAATAAACTGCTCTAATAAGTTCAGAGCGAACAATGAGTTTTGTCAAAAATCTGTCACTTTCAGTGAGAATGAGGATGACATTTAAGGAGTCATTCTGCTTCTTGCTTTGCAGATGTAGTTTCTGACACTGCCTATAAAATGAATCGGTGGAAGTAATCAAGACTGTCTAATACCCAATGATGAAATAAAAGAATCACTCAAGAATTATTAGTTTGTTTTGCTACATACTCATCAAAAAACAGGTTCCAACCTACTTTATTGATAATGGATGTCATCTATTTGGACTTAACTCTCTAATTTCCTTTCTAGGAAACAAGGCACATGATTCTCTCTGTGAAAGTTCAATTACCAGATGAAACCGCATTAGGTTTTAAGCTACTGAATTAAATTAGGTACTTTGAAACAGTCATTGACTGAAGAGTTTAACATCAAGCTTTGAGAACACAGAGACATTTGCAGTGAATCAACAGTATTGGCAAAGCCATCTCCTGGCTTGCCTGCAAATAGTGAATCGCAGCTCCTATTCTTTGAAAATTAATGTGTTCTCACACTGGGAGTAAAATTGCCTCTTTTTTCCCCTCAAATTAAATCTGAGAACAGGGAGAGGGCTATATTTTAGGGAAAGATGCTACCAAACAGCCTCCAAACCCTGAAGTAGAGGCAGTGAGGCCTTCTTTGTTCAGTTCCTTTTCTTCAGGCTCCAACCGTAAGCATGCAGACCTTTCTGCTCTCAGGACCCACAGCCCCATTCTCCTCTCCCTCAGCTTGGGGACCCTCTGTGTCCTCTGGAGGAGCATGTGTTCCTTGATGGTTTTCCTAGGCATTCTGTTTCTGTTTTCAAATTATACCCCACCCCCACCTCACTTTCTGCTTCCTCCTAAACCTAACTTCCCTGAAGGTTTGAGCCTTTGAAGATACCAAAGAATGATTTGCAAGCCAGTTGCACTTTCTGCCCTGTCTCTAAATTGTTTAAAAGCAGAAAATACAAAGGGATAATATGCATTTTCATATGCCAGAATATACACCACACATTTTACATATATTGGCTCATTTAAACCTCCTACAACCACATGAGAGAGTATTATCTCCATTTTATAAGTGAGAAAACTGAAGCTAAAGGATATTAAATTATTTGTCCAGGTTTAAAAAATAGTTCAAAGTAGAATTCAAGTAAAAAAAACCTCATCCCCAAGTCCATCTAATTAATCACTTGACTAAGCTTTGCCTAATGATAAGTTTTCTGAAGATAAAATAATGTGGTTCTTTATTTTACATAAATCTACTGAAACAGCAAGGGACTTCAGAAAGACCTGCCTTTTATTTATAGTTACATAGAGTTTAAAGACATGATTAGTCCTGTTTCCCAGAGAAATTTAGGAAAAAGGACTTTAACGTGGATATAATAACATCCAATATTTTTTTTGAAAATTAGTCTTGAGACTTTTTGAGGACAGGGTTAACACTCCCCTTAAAAATGCTTAACACATCCCCTGTAAATAGTAAATAATAAATAGTAATCTATATTCCCACCTTTAAATAGATCTGGGCAATTGCTCAGTGAGGCTCATACAGGGCTCAGGGAGGAGGTACAATAACTATCTTGGGAAAGCAAATCTTTAAATATTCACTGCCAGAAAACCTTGTGCTTATCTTGAGGCACTAGTGCTTTTTTATTTTAGGAGGCTTCTCAACTATGCTGTTGATTCATAGGTGGCGCTAGTGGTAAAGATCCCACAGGAGACATAAGAGACAGGTTCGATCCCACATCAGGAAGATCCCCTGGAGGAAGGCATGGCAACCCACTCCAGTATTCTTGCCTGGAGAATTCTGTGGACAGACAAGCCTGGCAGGCTATAGCTCATAGGGTCACAAAGAGTCAGACAGGACTGAAGCAACTTAGCATGCATGCATGCATGCATTGTGGTGTAGGTACCCCATTACCTTCCTGGGGTAGGTAGTCTGGTATCTATCCCAGGAAAATTCAGGGATAGAGTGGCAAAGCATAGAAAATTGTGACAACACTTTAGAAAAGGGACTTAAATATATGTATCAGATTTGGGGGTGCTTCCCAGGTGGTACAGTGGTAAAGAATCCACCTGCCAATGCATGAGATACAAGAGACGTAAGTTCAGTCCCTGGGTCAGGAAGATCCCCTGGAGAAGGAACTGGAAACCCACTGCAGTATTCTTGCCTGGGAAATCCCATGGGCAGAGGAGCCTGGTAGGCTATAGTCCATGGGGTCGTAAAGAGTAGGACACATATCAGAATTTATTTTTAAAATCCATTTCCTTTAACTCAGTAATTCTACTTCTAAAAACTTTAGCCCTGATGGT
Organism: Budorcas taxicolor; assembly: GCF_023091745.1. Taxonomy (NCBI): domain Eukaryota; kingdom Metazoa; phylum Chordata; class Mammalia; order Artiodactyla; family Bovidae; genus Budorcas; species Budorcas taxicolor. The sequence goes on along the minus strand of NC_068917.1, from coordinate 9,750,101 downwards.
CTTTGTTGTTGTTGTTGTTCTTGATGGTCTTTTAATGAGTCAACTTTGCTAAGCTGCTGCTACTGCTGCTAAGTCGCCTCAGTCGTGTCCAACTCTGTGCGACCCCATAGACGGCAGCCCACCAGGCTTCCCTGTCCCTGGGATTCTCCAGGCAAGAACACTGGAGTGGGTTGCCAGTTCCTTCTCCAATGCATGAAAGTGAAAAGTGAAAGTGAAGTCGCTCAGTCCTGTCTGACCCTTAGCGACCCCCTGGACTGCAGCCTCCATTCATGGGATTTTCCAGGCAAGAGTGGGTTGCCATTGCCTTCTCCTGCTAAGCTGCAGTCCTCAGTTATTCATAAATACTTATACAAACGTTGCCATGAAGGTGGTTTTTTTTAAAAGATGTGATTAAAGTAAAAAAAGTCAATTGACTGTAAGTAAAAGAGATCATCTTAGTCCACGGGGTCACAAAGAGTAGAGCATGACTGAATGACAAACATTTCACGTTTTATCTGGTGGGATTTTTAGGACTTCCCTGGTGGCTCAGATGGCAAAGCGTCTCCCTACAATGAGGGAGACCTGGGTTCAATCCCTGGGTCAGGAAGATCCTCTGGAGAAGGAAATTGCAACCCACTCCAGTACCCTTGTGGTAGACTATAGTCCATGGGGTTGCAGAGTCGGACACAACTGAGCGACTTTCACTTCACTTCCCTTAGGACTTTGAGCCCAGAAGACAGCATCTCAAGTAACCCTGAGAGAATTTCACCAAGGAGGTGAGGGGAGGAGCCAGGTTATATATTAATAGAACTTTTGCAACAAAGGGCAGGTTATTGTTAACTAAAGAAAACCCAGGTTAAGGAACTTAATACTTTATCATGTATGGGAACATGCCAGAGTTTGGGCTTACTGAAATCATTCCTATATGAACCTCAACTCTCTGGTGCCAGTTTCTTTGTGTTTTCACACCCTGAGTTTTCTCAAGGCTCACCAGCTCACCATCCATGGTGGCTAATAATTGCTGATGAATGTGACATCCTTTGTTTACTGGTATGGCAGGAAATTTTCCATTTCTCACCTGCAATTCCATACTGGGCTGGCTGGCCTCCACGGGGTGAGCCAGATCCTGACAATAAATCCCTTGGCAAACATGTCCTACTGCTTCTGCTTCATATGGTAAGCCCTGACTGATACTATAAAAGAAATAATCTGAAATTTGTGAAACTTTGACATACTAACGTTACCATGAGATCTTTTTTATAATAGCAAACTTAAATGTGTCCTAGTGGCTCAGATGGTAAAGAATTTGTCTGCAGTGCAGGAGACCCTAGGTTTAATCCCTGGATCAGTAAGATCCCCTGGAGAAGGGAATGGCTATCCTCTCCAGTATTCTTGCTTGGAGAATTTCATGGACAGAGGAGTCTGGTGGGCAACTACAGTCCTTGGGGTCCCAAAGAGTTGGACATGACCTAGAAACTAAAACTTTCACTTCAATATGAATTCAACTACAGTAATTATGGCACAGTTACTTGTTGTATTTATATGTCTGAAATTGTGATAATATCATAAGAAAACATGTTTAATTTTAAAATGCAGGATAGAAACTATAGGGAGTATGGTCCCAGTTATGTAAGTGTATCCAAAAAAAAAAAAAAAAAAGAGCCTAGAAAAAAACTTGTATTAAGAGAGGTTGTCTTTGGGAGGTAGAACTATTTATTTTATTTTAAACTGAGACAAAAACAGAGGAACTTTTAATCCTTTAAAAAAATCTAGCAGTTTATGCTGTGCATTCTTTCAGAATTAAGGACATATTCAAATATACATAATTTTAAAACTAGTGCTTTAAATTCATGGGCATTTTCCCAAGAAATCTAGTGCTTTAAGATTTTATGCAATGTTAATATATTCTTACATAATACACAAACTTGGATAACTTTATTGTAAATCTGGTGGGGTACTTGATTCTAGAACCAACAACATAAATAAGATGAAACCAGGAATCATTGTAAACAAAGGGATGAGGGCTCTAAAGTTTCAAATATTAACAACTTGCTTTTATTTAAGTCACACATTGTGATACATTCTGTAGAGTGCTAGGAAAGGCCTACTATAACTAGCACAACCTGTCAGAAAAATATACACATAAAAAGCACAGAAAAGACTGTTACTACAATTCTGCTTGCTGAATAGTTGCCTGAAATTAAATTTTGAGCTAGACATCTTTCTGTCAAAATGAACCATAATTTTAGCAGATGTTATAATAAGAATATATTTTAACACTTGTGTATCTGTTTCTAGGCAAAAATGTATATATGACAAATGTTTCTCACAAGCCCATGCCCCCCTCACCCCACCATCTGTGTGTGCACACATCTAAATATGTCTTCCCTCTCTTAATCTGTCTCTGAAAATCAACAGTTTTTGTTAGAAAAAGAGTCAGGAAGGAAATAAAAAGAGATAGATGGAATCATGATTATACACCCATGAGATTTTTTCAGCTGTTAAATCTGATTGTATACAGAAATGAGGTATAAAGAGAATTTTCTGTCTTCTAGGATTTTTCCAACAGGGATAAAAACTCAGCAACATGACTTAGTTCAAGCTTCCACATTCAGTTATTGATCATCTAACCTCTTAGCATGTCTTAAACATGCTTTATGCATACATTTAAATAGACATTGAGTCTAACCACTACAGCGGAAACCATTGTTTTATGTTATGTTGCATTTTATGTGTAACAACCCATCTTTTCTATCGTGAATGTATGTACTGTGAAAATACACGTGTATATTCAGAAGGATAATGACATTTTGATAGGTTAACTTTGAAAATATATACTTGAAAGTCACAAGAATGTGGATGCCAAATACAGGGTCAATGGCTTTCCTTTTCTGCTTGCCTTGTGTCTCTAGATCTGGAGTGCCTCCAGATTGTCAAATTTGAAAGGAAGTCAAACTTCGGAGATTCTGAGGTCAGATGGCAGGGTTTACGTGAGGGACATCCTCCAATATGTGTGTGCACCTCCCTTCCCCACCCTCCAGGGGGTAAGAGCTTCTTTGGAAAAGGAGAACATCCTGGGGAGGCATGCTCTTTAGCCAACAGTCCTGAGTGCTATGAGGTCACAATCATAACTTCATAAAGAAATGCTGGAAGAAGTCAGTAAGGTTTGGCAATGTGCTGTGGGCATATGAGCTTGTTAGGGAAAACATGTAGTGACTGTGAAGAGTTGATGACAATTCTGGATCCTCTTCTTCGAAGCATCTGTTTTCATTTATATTCAGTTGTTCATCTGCTATTCATTCAGGAAGGATTTTTAGTAGCTTAGATATACATAAAAACAGTTGAACAGCTGAATCTATCAGTTCAGTTCAGTTCAGTCGCTCAGTCGTGTCGGACTCCTCGCGACCCCATGAATCGCAGCACGCCAGGCCTCCCTGTCGATCACCAACTCCCGGAGTTTACCCAGACTCATGTCCATCGAATCAGTAATGCCATCAAGCCATCTCATCTTCTGTCGTCCCCTTCTCCTCCAGCCCCCAATCCCTCCCAGCATCAGAGTCTTTTCCAGTGAGTCAACTCTTCTCATGAGGTGGTCAAAGTATTGGAGTTTCAGCTTTAGCATCAGTGATTCCAATGAACACCCAGGACTGACCTCCTTTAGGATGCACTGGGTGGATCTCCTTGCAGTCCAAGGGACTCTCAAGAGTCTTCTCCAACACCACAGTTCAAAAGCATCAATTCTTCGGCGCTCGGCTTTCTTCACGGTCCAACTCTCACATCCATACACGACCACTGGAAAAACCATAGCCTTGACTAGACAGACCTTTGTTGGCAGAGTAATGTCTCTGCTTTTTAATATGCTGTCTAGGTTGGTCATAACTTTCCTTCCAAGGAGTAAGCGTCTTTTAATTTCATGGCTGCAATCACTGTCTGCAGTGATTTTGGAGCCCCCCAAAATAAAGTTTGACACTGTTTCCACTGTTTCACAATCTATTTGCCATGAAGTGATGGGACCAGATGCCATGATCTGAGTTTTCTGAATGTTGCGCTTTAAGCCAACTTTTTCACTCTCCACTTTCACTTTCATCAAGAGGCTTTTTAGTTCCTCTTCACTTTGTGCCATAAGAGTGGTGTCATCTGCATATCTGAAGTTATTGATATTTCTCCCAGCATCTTGATTCCAGCTTGTGCTTCTTCCAGCCCAGCATTTCTCATGATGTACTCTGCATAGAAGTTAAATAAGCAGGGTGACAATATACAGCCTTGACGTACTCCTTTTCCTAATTGGAACCAGACTGTTGTTTCAAATCCAGTTCTAACTGTTGCTTCCTGACCTGCATATAGGTTTCTCAAGAGGCAGGTCAGGTGGCCTGGTATTCCCATCTCTTTCAGAATTTTCCACACTTTATTGTGATCCACACAGTCAAAGGCTTCGGCATACTCAATAAAGCAGAAATAGATGTTTTTCTGTAAGTCTCTTGCTTTTTCCATGATCCAGCGGATGTTGGCGATTTGATCTCTGGTTCCTCTGCCTCTTCTAAAACCAGCTTGAACATCTGGAAGCTCACAGTTCACATATTGCTGAAGACTGGCTTGGAGAATTTTGAGCATTACTTTACTAGCATGTGAGATGAGTGCAATTGTGTGGTAGTTTGAACATTCTTTGGCATTGCCTTTCTTGGGATTGGAATGAATAGTGATCTTTTCCAGTCCTGTGGCCACTGCTGAGTTTTCCAAATTTGCTGGCATATTGAGTGCAGCACTTTTACATCATCTTTCAGGATTTGAAATAGCTCAACTGGAATTCAATCACCTCCACTAGCTTTGTTCGTAGTGATGATTCCTAAGGCCCACTTGACTTCACATTCCAGGATGTCTGGCTCTAGAAGTGATCACACCATCATGATTATCTGCTTCATGAAGATCTTTTTTGTATAGTTCTTCTGTGTATTTTTTTGCTATCTCTTCTTAATATCTTCTGCTTCTGTTAGGTCCATACCATTTCTGTCCTTTACTGAGCCCATCTTTCATGAAATGTTCCCTTGGTATCTCATTTTCTTGAAGAGATCTCTAGTCTTTCCCATTCTGTTGTTTTCCTCTATTTCTTTGCACTGATCACTGAGCAAGCCTTTCTTATCTCTCCTTGCTATTCTTTGGAACTCTGCATTCAGATGCTTGTATCTTTCCTTTTCTCCTTTGCTTTTCACAGCTATTTGTAAGGCCTCCTCAGACAGCCATTTTACTTTTTTGCATTTCTTTTCCATGGGGATGGTCTTGATCCCTGTCTCCTGTACAATGTCATGAACCTCTGTCCATAGTTCATCATGCACTCTATCAGATGTAGTCCCTTAGGGATTTGATTTAGGTCATACCTGAATGGTCTGGTGGTTTTCCCTACTTTCTTCAATTTAAGTCTGAATTTGGCAATAAGGAGTTCATGATCTGAGCCACAGTTAGCTCCCAGTCTTGTTTTTGCTGACTGCATTGAGCTTCTCCATCTTTGGCTGCAAAAAATATAATCAATCTGATTTCAGTGTTGACCATCTGGTGATGTCCATGTGTAGAGTCTTCTCTTGTGTTGTTGGAAGAGGGTGTTTGCTATGATCAGTGCGTTCTCTTGGCAAAACTCTATTAGCCTTTGCCCTGCTTCATTCCATACTCCAAGGCCAAATCCGCCTGTTACTCCAGGTGTTTCCTGACTTCCTACTTTTGCAAGTTAATAACATAGTCAATGAGCAAAGGGTAAGGCAGAGTTCACTGTATATGTATGTGTATCTGTGTGCATATGTATAAGTATATTTGGCAATTTTCCCTTTTAATTGTAACATTACTTTTATTTATACTAAAACTAGTTATGAATAATAATGTTGTTAGTTTCTGAGGCAAGCCGCCATTCAGGTCTTTGATTCTCAACCTACAGTTTTTATGTTCTGAAGGTGCACAGTTCTGTGCCCAGAGAAAATGTGGCTTTTCATCCTGAAGCATTAGATAAACTCTCTTTTATCTAAGGCACTGTTTTTAATGTGAAGACAAATAAGATTACTGCATTAAGTAGAATTCAAAATTCATTTTTAAATAAAACTCTTGGACCACTTCAAGTCACACCCTTAGACTCTAGGGTTACACTTGTCATTCACTCATTCATTCTTAAACAGAATACCAAAGGCACAAAACATGGAAAGAAAATCATTGGTAAATCGAAATTCATTAAAATGAAAAGCATTTGTTTGTTTAAAAAAAAAAAAAAAAACCACTAAGAAAATAAAGGAAAGCCGAAAACAGGAAAAATATATATATATTCATGACACACATGCCAGAGGAAAAACTTGTAACCAGGATATAGAAAGAACACTTACAATTTAATAAGAAGAAGATACACAACTCAAAAAGTGCCAAATTGTTTCCCAACTTGGTTGTACAAACCCCCACCCCCACCCCGCAGTCTATGAAAGTCAAGTTACTTATTAACTGTGTGACCTTTGGTCAGTCACCACACCTCACTGACTCAGTGATAAAAGTACAATGCAAAAACAGTTGCCATGAAGCTACCTCCAAGAAGTGAGGTCTTTCCCCCAAACTTTGGAACCTGGCAGGCATTGTGACTTGTACTGACCAACAGAAAGCTCTAGAAATAAGCCTAAGCTAGTTCCCAGCCTGGGCCCCAGGAGATCTTGAAGATTCCACTCTGCAGTTTTTGGGACTCGAGGGGTTCCATGAGCAAACCTGAGTTACCAGGTTAAAGAAGAGCCCTGATATCTCAGCTAAGGCCTTTCTAGACCAGGAAGCTTCAGACTCACTTGTGATCACAAGTTCATGTCTCTGTCAGATCACCTAGACCAACTTAAGATCAAGAACTGGGCAGTGAAGCCCTGTCCAGTTCACCATCTACAGAATCACATTTGGAGTTGATAGTATAAGCTGATAATTTTGGAGGTGGTTTGTTAATCACATAATTGATTGAGATACCTCACAGTGAGATTGGATAACATAAGCATCTACCTAATAGGACTGTGAAGGTAAAGGTGAAGGTGAAGTTGCTCAGTCGTGTCCGACTCTTTGCGACCCCGTGGACTGTAGCCTACCAGGCTCCTCCGTCCATGGGATTCTCTAGGCAAGAATGCTGGAGTGGGTTGCCATTTCCTTCTCCAGGGGATCTTCCCAACCCAGGGATCAAACCCAGGTCTCCCGCATTGGAGGCAGATGCTTTAACCTCTGAGCCACCAGGGAAGCCCAATAGGACTGTAGGGAGCTTTTTAAATTAACTTTTTTATTGGAGTATAGTTGATTTTATAGTATTGTGTTAGTTTCTGCTGTACAGCAAAGTGAGTCGGTTATACATATACATATATCCCCTCTTTTTTAGACTCTATTCCCATATAAGGAATAGAGTTGCAGAGTATTGGCTAGAGTTCCCTGTGCTGTACATTTCAGTTCAGTTCAGTTCAGTCGCTCAGTCATGTCTGACTCTTTGCAACCCCATGAACCGCAGCAGGCCAGGCCTCCCTGTCCATCACCAACTCCCAGAGTCCACCCAAACCCATGTCCATTGTGTCCGTGATGCTATCCAACCTTCTCATCCTCTGTCGTCCCCTTCTCCTCCTGCCCTCAATCTTTCCCAGCATCAGGGTCTTTACAAATGAGTCAGCTCTCCACATCAGGTGGCCAAAGTATTGGAGTTTCAGCTTCAACATCAGTCCCTCCAATGAACACTCAGGAGTGATCTCCTTTAGGATGGACTGGTTGGATCTCCTTGCTGTCCAAGGGACTCTCAAGAGTCTTCTCCAACACCATAGTTCAAAAGCATCAATTCTTCGGCCTTCAGCTTTCTTTACAGTCCAACTCTCACATCCATACATGACCACAGGAAAAACCATAGCCTTGACTAGATGGACCTTTATTGGCAAAGTACTGTCTCTGCTTTTTAAATACGCTGTCTAGGTTGGTCATAACTTTCCTTCCAAGGAGTAAACGCCTTTTAATTTCATGGCTGCAATCACCATTTGCAGTGATTTTGGAGCCCAGAAAAATAAAGTCTGCCACTGTTTCCACTGTTTCCCCATCTATTTCCCATGAAGTGATGGGACTGGATGCCATGATCTTAGTTTTCTGAATGTTGAGCTTTAAGCCAACTTTTTCACTCTCCTCTTTCACTTTCATCAAGAGGCTCTTTAGTTCTTCTTCACTTTCTGCTGTAAGGGTGGTGTCATCTGCATATCTGAGGCTGTTAATATTTCTCCCAGCAATCTTGATTCCAGCTTCTGCTTCCTCCAGCCCAGCGTCTGTTGTTCCATGTCCAGTTCTAACTGTTGCTTCCTGACCTGTATACAGGTTTTTCAAGAGGCAGGTGAGGTGGTCTGGTATTCCCATCTCTTTCAGAATTTTCCAGTTTATTGTGATCCACACAGTCAAAGTCTTTGGCATAGTCAATAAGGCAGAAATACTGTGTTGTACAGTAGGTCCTTATTAGTCATTATTCTTGGGAGTTATTTTTTCTTTTTCTTTTTAATTGGAGTATTCTTGGGAAATTTAAATGAGATCATACATGTAATCCTCTCTGCCCAGTCAGAGTCACTCAACTATGTTAGCCACGATAATTGCTATTATCATAATCTTTATCTTGTGTGGGAGGGAGCTTTTTCAAAAGTCTTGGCACTTCATGTGACTCATGTTATAACCTAAGAAACTTCCCACTTTGAGAAAAAATGTCATTATGAGCTATGGTGTAGCTCTTGTATAATACTAGCTGAAAATTAAGTCTTTCTGACAAGGTGAGTGGAGGCACTGCTCCAGAAGATGGCTGTTTAATGCAAATATGTTGCTGGTTAAGAGAGGAAGAAACATGGTGGTTCTTCTCCCTGTTAATCCATCAGCTTATGCATGCATGCTAAGGAGCTTCAGTCGTGTCTGACTCTTTGTGACTCTATGGACTGCAGCCCACCAGGCTCCTCCATCCATAGCATTTCCCAGGGAAGGATATTGGAGTGGGTTGCCATTTCCTTCTCCAGGAGATTTTCCTAACTCAGGAATCAAACCCTGGTCTCTTGCATTGCAGGCAGTCTCCTGCATTGCTGGAGTATTCTTTACTGACTGAGCCACCAGGGAAGCCACAATAGAGGCTGATCAAACACTAATTCTTTTTAAATCTTCCCTTTTAATTTTTTTGCATCATTTCCAAAATTTTACAAAGTCTTTCTCAGAAGTACATTAACTGTTATACTAACAAGTGTTAATGTAGTTCCTGTCTTTCCCCGAAAGGACTATAAAAACTTGCAAGGCTTTTAGGATTTAAGGCATGGATAGAAATACTCAACCCAGGTGTTTCTAAATCAACTTCCACCATCTCAAACGATGCTGTACTTGAACAGGTCTGGCAAAATGTCTTAGAACGTCATCTGTGTTTGTATCAAGTTATGTTACGTCCAGAATAAATGCATAAAATAAAGCAAAGCCTGCTGACATATTTATTTTCAGGACATTTCTGTCATATGAACTTTATAATCATATTTGAAAATCCAGCTGTAGAAAGGTATGTGTACTAGATGAATGGCTGTTGGTCATTTGCCAGACCACAAAATTGAACTGCATATAGTAAAGAAAATTACAAACCAATGTTGGAGCAGTTCATCCTTTCAAGTCAAATTCTTCAATTAATCACCTAATTGCTGTCAATATCAATATAATAACCCTTCTAACACCTATTAAAAAGACTACATTTTTCTGAAATCTTGCTAAAAGTGATTTCTGGCTTTTAAAAGCCTTATCTAAAGTGTTTGTATAAATATAAATGTCCTCTGTGGCCAATGTAATCAATTTTCCATTTTCAGTAAATTCCAGAGAACTCTGCCCTCTGCAAGAAGTGTTGGCTGGATATCCTGGTGGACTGGTTTTACTAGCAAAAGTGTTCGTTATAGAGGAATGTCTCCATGTGGGATAGACTTCAATTCCAGGAAGGCGACAGGTTCAAGCATAAGTATTATTTCTACCCAATTAAGAACTAAATTGTGTTTATTACCCCCAAAATACATTGCTTGAGCCGGGATTTATGGATCTGCATAACTGGAGTAATTTTCTTTTTAGGCTGAGACCCTTTCTGGTGGTAGCCCTATGCTTTGAGCAAACATACGAACCAGAACTCTAAGTGGGTTATGGTTAATGCATACAGCGCCGGAGATCTTTGGCAGTTCAAACATGAAGCACATAAAATCTCTGCCACTTTGAGACCCAAGACCACTTGGGGAGATATTCTCTGTTTTAAATATGGTCATAAAAATGAAAGTGAATTTTATTTGATGAGAATGACGTGAAAAAAAAATTATACATTAGGTATTTGAGGAGTCAATAAATGGGCTGAATGGAGCCAAGGCCTATTACATGTGGTCTAAGGAAATGTGTTTACAAGATGTGAGTGATGCAATTAATAGAATGGATCTAGCCCTGCCAATGCTGCAGGCTCTCAGGCTAAGCAAATGGTATCCCCGTTATATTCCCCTTCCTTCCTTTGCCACTGCTTTCTCCTACTCCACTAAAATGAATGCCATGGTGCAGCTCAGAATATATTACCACACCAGGAGGAGCAATCTTAGATACAAGGACTCAATCTGTTTTCTCCTTGTCGCTCTAGCTTCTGTGAATACTACCAACCCTACGTGTGTGCTCAGTGGCTCAGTCTTGTCCAACTCTTGGTAACCCCATGGACTGTAGCCACCAGGCTCCTCTGTCCATGGGATTTCCCAGGCAAGAATACTGGAGTGGCTTGCCATTTCCTCCTCCAAGGGATCTTCTCAACCCAGGGGTTGAACCTCTGTCTCCTGCATTGGCAGGCAGGTTCTTTACCACTGAACCACCTGGGAATCTTTACCAACCCTACAGAACTATCCTATTTGCCCTGCCCAGCTTTTTCCTAGTTTTCACTGTTGAACTACATTTTAATTCCTACCTCTTCAGCCTATGTTTGTCCCTTTCACTATTCTGGTTACACAGTCCTTTATATTTATGTGGACTTAGTTGAGGATGGGAGGAAAGTAAGGATGGGTGTTTTGTCCTATCTGAATATTTTTCTAGCAATCTTGCCCAAATTTTGTATTTTTATATTGCAAAGTCAATGAAAATATTTGAGTGAATGAAGCACGTTTTCTATTCGAAGAAAGCATGTATTTCCCTGCCTGTGCGGCCTTCCACCCCATTCACCACAACAAAGGTATAGGTAAGTTATAAACACACATGAGGAATATGGGTGAGGGGCCATCAGCAGGGGTTTTCATGAGCTGGTGGAAAACGGAAATCAGATGAACAAGGACGATGCTGCAGGAAGGAAAAGCGGAGGGTCAAGGTCCACCTACTGAGAGACTTACTGCTGAAGAAGGGGCTCCGGGTTTAGTGGAGGAGCTCCCCTAAAACATCCGAGTGCAGCAAGGGAAGGGAGACATGGGTTCCCAGAAATGAAGAGGCAACCCAGGAGAGGGACCCAGGACAGTCCAGGACGAGCTGGATGGAGGAGGCCTAGAATGCAGCCGGCCAGGGTGGGAACAAGAGGATGGGACACTCCACGCGGGAAGGTTCTAGGAAACAGAAAACACAACACAAGAGATTAAAATGGTGTATAAACAGATTAGCAGGATGGGTACCTAGCACTTAAGAGTGCTAATTCTTCCTATTCCATAACAGGTGGTCTAGCGATAAGATCAAAAGTAGACCAAATGAGCAAAAACTAACCCGATTATTTACAAATACAGTTAAAACACTGGAGAAAGACTTAAAATGGTCAAGATATTTTCCTCTGGGGAGTGGGGCTCAGGTGAAGAGCTGTAGGGATAAGAAGCCTCAGCAATTATTTTAATCTAATTTAAAAAATAGTAAATACAATGATGACATCATAATATTATAATAATATAGGTATTGATACTAATTAGTAGAGATCTACAAAGTGAATATATTCAATTAAGGCAAGTGTATACTTAAAAACTCCTATAGAAGATATAACTTCTGTGGACATAAAGTCAGAAATAGATACCAATTACCATAATCACTGCATATCTTAAAAACTTATCCCAAGGAAATAATATGTACCATCAAAGATGTACATGTAGGAAGGCTTATCATGGGCACTTTTTCTATTTAGGAACTTTATAAACCAGTAAAATGCACAATAGAGAAATTATTTAAAAGATTATGGTATCATGCCCAGCACACTGAAGGTCAAATGACTGTTAAACTTCTAGGACAGAATAGTGTGAAAAATCCATATTTTATATTCAGAAATATAATGACATGGAAAATGATCACTAGTCCCATGAAAAAATTAAAATTATATCTGAAATATAATCTCCATTTAATAACTCACACAATTCACATGAATGTGCACATAAGAAAATAAAAAAGATAACACCAAAATATTAACAAAGTTCAAGGTGCTCTTTGTACTTTTTTTTTTAAGGGCATAAATTTTTTTTTTTTTCTAATTTTATTTTTTTTTTACTTTACAATACTGTAATGGTTTCAAAATGAGGAGAAAATGAACATGTGGTACTTTGAAAATGTTAAAATCAGAGAGTGCTATATAGTAAAATAAAACCATAAAAGATTGTACTTCTTACATAGTCATTTTAATAAGAAGCATGAAAGTTGAAACTATAATAAGTTTTCTTATCTAAAAAATTTGTGTTTGCATATTCTTTTTGACCTCAGGGTAGAGGATGTTATTTGTAACTCATCCAAACTCATCTTTTAAAATTTAACAAGACAGTTCAGTAGTCTATTTTTACTATAAATCTATCTTGAGCAAGAATGTTGATAACCTGAAGGTTAACATATATTCATTAGCATTTTTTTTACTAAGTCAGAGAACAACATAATCCAAACAGTCTTATCCTTTCTCTAAACTTAAAAAAAAAAAAAAAGGCAAAAAGTCATGGACTACCTTTTGAACTTTTCCCTTCAGTTTCTCGTAACAGCCTTCATTTTCCCATGAGTACAGTACATTCTTAAAGCTATAAAGTGTGAGAACATTATCCTGAAAGCAAAATGTTATTGTTAAACTACCAGATATATTTTAACACTGACTACTTTATAACTTTGAAGATACACTGAAAACAATTTAAAAACACATGTCTCCTTTAACTTTAGCTTTTACAACTTAAAATCAACTAAAACTGGACCAAGAGGGGAAGAGGTAGCAACTTATCTGAACATTCTTAGGACCAGCTCTTTTTAAAATGTAATTTTTTGTGTGTTTGACAAAAGTGCTTTCCTGTGTATTCTCCTACTCCTCCTGATTTACTTTCCTGATAAAATGGGGAAGTATAGTTGTCACAGGGTTTCCCCAGTGACTCAGTGGTAAAGAATCTGCCTGAAATCGAGGAGACGCAGGTTCAATCCCTGGATCGGGAAGATTCCCTGGAGAAGAACCCACTCCAGTATTGCAACCCACTCCAGTATTCCTTCCTGGGAAATCCCATGGACAGAGGAGCCAGGCAGGTTACAGTCCATGGGGCTGCAAAGAGACTTGGTGACTAAACAACAACATAGTTGTAATAATTCTTTACATCCTAATCTTAAACGTTAAAGGCTCACTGTTGTTATTGTTCTTAAATGATGGTTTGGACCTGAAAAGTTAAGAACAATTGATACCTTCTATGTTGAAGCTAATCTGCTTGAGTTGTGTAATTCTATCTTTTACATGTGTCAAAGTATTAGGGTTAAGAAATCATATATATCAAATAGTTCTTGTCATGAGAAAATAATTAAAGAAATGAGGTTGATTTTTCAAAAGTTACACATAATTTTCTGGGTACGTCATTACACCCATAAGGTCTCTAATAATAGCAGTGTACTGTTTCATGGCAGTGAAAATCCACAAAGAGACCTGGCTTTGCAAGAAGCTTCCTTCAGCATCTTAAATGCTGTGACCACATACCTTCCTCTGTGGGTTCCACATGGCAGCTTTTCACTCAGGCACAAGCAAGTATATCAACTCCAGAGCCACACCCTCACATCACACTGTACAGAGTTAAGAGTCTTTTCTGGTAGCTATGGAGGCAAGGGAAGGAAACTCGTCTTCCCCAGAAGACCAAGTTCTTTGCCTACAGTTGAGTGGCCTGCTCATCTGTCAATCAGTGTCTGGGAATCAGTAGAATGAGTTATACGGCAAGTGGGCTTATACCTGGTCATTTTGCTTGAGGCTGAGGGCTTCCCTGGTGGTTGTACGGTAAAGAATCCCCTGCTAATGCAGGAGACACAAGAGATGCAGGTCAAGAATATCCCCTGGAGAAGGCAATGGCAACCCACTCCAGTATTCTTGCCTGGAAAATCCCATGGACAGAGAAGCCTGGCAAGTTATAGTCCACAGGGTCACAAGAGTCAAACATGACCTAGCGAGTAAACCACAACAACCACACATGGCTCAGAAAGGGAAAGTATCGTTACCCACTAGGAAATTTGGGTAAATCCCCCAAAGAAAGTTAAGCGTGAGAGCAGACAGCAAATGTGTCTACAATCCCCATCACCATTAAGTAGATTATTCCACATTAATAATTATACTTCTTCACTTTTCAGAGAAAACAAACAAAATGAAAAGACAAAAAACAACAACAAAAACCCCAACCAATTTTACGGTCTTTAATTCCAAAACCAAAATGAACAATGTCATGTTTTTGACTTGAAGATAGGCCCCAGTTGATGAATGCATGCACAAAGGTTGCCTTTTGATATCACTGGGAGAACAGAGGAAACAGAGCCAGTTCCAGGACATAGCAGAGACCATCTTTAAGTAGCTCAAAGAAAAAGGGCTGTAGTTGAGTCTTTTAGAACTTTGTAAAACCACTGCCAGAAAACTGATTGCTACTATGAAGCAACTAAATCACTGAGGTAGACATTATACTAAATTGATATCAACCAGTATAAAGGAGCCCAGCCAACAAATCAAAATATTTATCTGAAATGATCTGTTGGATGTTGTTTATCCTGCTGGACCCACTGGAGATAGGGCACTTTAAAGTGACTCCATGGGACTGCTGTCAATGCTGTCAGGTGACTATCACCTATCCAAGGCAGAAACACCCTTTCTTCCTCATCCAGTCAGTATCTCTCTTTTCTGGCCCTCTTCATCTCCAGTGCTCTTTCTTTACCTTCAGCCTCGTTTCTCTCCTGGACCCTGTAAGCATCCTCTAACTAGTCCCCCAGCCTCCAGCTTTGCCCTCTCCTTGTTCCTCCTCAAACACTACCAGGGACATCTTCCTAAAACAATATTCTAGTCCTCGTGGCTTCCCATTGTTTCACAAGATAAAGCTCCTTAGGATAATATATAAGATTCTACCTCTTCAGCCTCAGTTGTCACCAGTGGTTACTATTTTTGTTGGCAATTTGATGAAATGCTACTATAAATACTATGAATATCCTTATAAATTCTGTCAATACTTATGAGGGAATTTATCTAAGGTATATGCTGTGGTGTGGCATTGCTACTTCATAGGACACGCACATCTTACAAGTTTTTTGCCAAACTATCTGCAAAGTCATTGTACTGACTACACTTCAATCAGATATTTAAGACTTGGTTGACCACACCCTTAATAAAACTTAGTAATGACTTAAAATTCTGCACATTGACTGTATTTTTTTTATTGTATATTGCTCATTCAGGATGTCTTTTCTCAGTAACTCATCTTTTGTATTCTATTGGAATATTTATTTAGGGATGTTCTTTTTACATGCTGAATACTAACTTGTTGGTTATTCCTACTAAAAAAAATTCTGCTTTGTCATCTCACATCTTCTTTTGATAGACTGAAATATTTTTAAGGGATTCTCAAATTTGTATTTTAGTGGTAAAAATCACATTTGTAAGAATAAAATTTACAAATGGAGAGGGAGGCATCAGCTGGGAGTCATGGGGGACGAGTGCTCAGAGTTCCTGGGGCTCCTCTCACGGTTTCTGTGCTTCCTACCAAAGTCTTCCAGGAACTTCTGGAACCTCCGCGGGTTCGATAGTGCCCAGTTTGAGAACCAGTACCCTAGGGCAAACTTCCCTTCACAGGAGAAGAAACCAAGCTCAGAGGTTGAGCTGTTTGCCCCAAGAACTCTGATGGTGGCTTCCTCCACCACAGCTATCAGGAAGGAAAGGCTGGGGACATATGCCTGCACAGCGGCCGTGGTCTCGGAGGATGGCCCTCCTTCTCCAGCATGGCCACTCCCGTAGTTTGGCTTCCAGGTGTGTGCAACCTGAGGGCTTCAGTCAGTGCTGCTCCAGAGTGACCTTGCACCCATGGACTCTGTGTGGCCAGCTCACCTCTGCAATCTCAACCGGCTCCACTGTAGACATTTTATGTGACATTAAAGAAGAAATGTGAGTGCTGGAACCACTGTCTTCGCACACTCTGTTGGGGAAGATCAGAGCTCACAGAGTGGGTGAGGTGGAGAAGGAGAAAGTAGAAAATACAGACGTGCAAAGATCTGGCCATTCTCCATGACCCGCAGTTAGGTCTCTTGCCATTGAGGTGAAAGGGGTGCTCCAGGTTGCAGGTGCATCTCCAGTTGGTACGAAGCAGCTGAACAAGCCCTCTGGAGATGGAGACTGGGCTTGACAGTCAAGCCAGAGCCACCAGCACTAACTCATGCCTCTGTGAACTCATCCTGTGTTTCATCCATATGAACATCTATATCATCTTGAGAGGCACAAAGGGTGTTGGTTTTGGAACTGTTAAGGCCCTTTAACATTGACAGCATTTCCACAGACAGGTCCAGACAGTTGCCCCTCAACATACATACCTGGGCTTTGTGGGCAGATATCCTGTGGGATGGCAGGGAGTGGAGAGATGGGATAGCAGGGCAGTCATGAGCCCCAACCACCTCTCCTGCACACACACCATGGCTGCCCGCACTGGCCCGAGCCCCAGTGCCCGATTCTCATTCCCTCCAGACTGGAATGCCTGCAGAGCTGTCTCCTCCTTCTCAGTGAGATTTCTGGGCTCTGCCATGTCTATGGTTCCCTTTACCCATCACATCGTTTCCTGTTTTGGCTTGTTTAAGCCACGCCATTTGTGCAGGAGGTGTAGGATGCTGGGGGTGCTCAGCCAAGTACCTTCCAGCCAACACATCTGCAGGGAGGGCTACCTTCTGCATGAACAACCAACCCTCCAGGAAGCCACCATCTTTCTAGCTAGTAATTCAACTCCCATATGTCAAGTTTATATTTTCTTTTATGACCTGTGCAATTTGAGTTAAGAACTATTTCCACAAAGATCATCTTTTCCAGTGCTTCCCTAACGTTCATATGCATATTTTTAAATGCAGATTTAGTTTGCACACGATGCTGGTGCTGCTGCTCACAGACCTCACTTTCATTTCTATTTCCATATTTATGTCTTTAATCTACCTTTAAATGACTGAATGGTATAAAATGAGGCTCTAATTTAATCTCCCCAACCCCATGACAGCCAGGCCTTCCTAAAACTATTCACTGAATGTAGTGTAACACATGCTCAGTCGTGCATGACTCTGCAACCTCATGGACTGTAGCCCTCCCGGCTCCTCTGTCCATGGGATTCTCCAGGCAAGAATACTGGAATGGGTTGCCATTTCCTTCTCCACAGGATCTTCCCAACCAAGCGATCTAACCCATCTCCTGCATTGGCAGGCAGATTCTGAGTCACCAGGGAAGCCTGTATTCACTGAATAGTCCATCCTTTTCCCACTAGCCAGTAATGCAGTTCGTCATAATCGTTATTCTGTGTTGAGTCTGGTAGGAAGCTCTGTACTCTGCTTATTGCAATAGCCTATTTTTCTGCCCTGCAATACCATAACTACTTAGCAATCATAGTTACTGTTATAATTACAACAGTTTTATAATAATTTCAAATACCTTTTAGGAAACCTCTTTAAAAAATAAATAAATGTTTAAAGCCAAAATAATGACAATGTTTTGTGGAATTAAAACATGTAGAAGTAAAATGCCTAACAAAAAAGGCCTGAGGGGTGAATGTACATGTAGTTATAATGTTCATATACTATACTTGAAGTGGTATAATATTACTTGAAAGTAGCCTGTGGTAAGTTAAAGATGTATCCTACAAACCTGTAGCAACTACACACATAAATATAAAGTATAATTAGTAAGTCAAGAGATAAAATAGAAATATTAAAAAATACTCAACTAATGCAAAATAATGCATAAAAAGAGATTAAGAAAAGAATTAAGAACAAATGGGAAATAAGAAAACAAATAAGGTGGTATATTTAAACCTAACCATGTCCAAAATCAAGTTAAATGTAAACGATCTAAACACTCCAGAGATTTACAGACTGCATGAAAGAGCAAGGACAGAGTATATATTCTCTTCAGGAAAACCACTTCAAATACATTAAAAGTAAAAAGACGGGGAGTAACACCATAATAATACTTTCTAAAAGAAAGTTGGAGTGGATATATTAAATCAGACAAAGTAGATTTCCAGATGAGCGAATATTACTCAAGATAAAGAGGGCCATTTCATAGTGATAAAGGAATAAATTTATCATGAAGAAGTAACAGCCCAAAGTGTTTATGAATCTATATAACAACAGATTCAAAATACAGGACAGAACTGAAAAAAAAGAGAATTTTTTGCAGCCTTCAACTACAGTTATAATTGAGATTTCAACACTCCTGTTCCAACAACTAATAAATTGATCAACTGAATGTCATTAAAATTTAAAACTTCTGCTCTTTAAAAGTACCTAGTTAAGGGAAATGAATTTGAGAAGTCAGAGAGTAGGAGAAAAATCTTTGCAAAACAGGTATTCAACAAGGGACTCCTACAACTCAGTAGGAAGACAAACCACTCAATATAAAAAAATAGGGAAAAGAAGAAACTTTCACCAAGGAATATACACAGATAGCAAATAAAGACATGATACTCAACATCTTAGAGAAATGCACACTAAAATCACCATGAGAGGGACTTCCCTGGTGGCTCAGTGCTGGAGAAGCTGTCTGCCAATTCAAGAGGCACGTTCAGTCCCTGACCTGGGAAGATCCCACAGGCCACGGAGCAACCAAGCCTGTGCGCCACGGCTACTGAGTCTGTGCTCTAGAGCCTGGGAGCCGCAGCTACTAAGCTCACTTGCCCTATAGCCCATGCTCTGCAACAAGACAAACCACCACAATGAGAAGCCTGCGCACTGCAACTAGAGAGTAGCTCTCACTCGCCACAACTAAGAGAAAAGCCAGAACAGCAATGAAAGTCCAGCACAGCCAAAAACAAATAAAATTGTTTAAAAAAAACACCATGAGGTACCATGTTGTCATCTCCTGTTTACTAATCACTGGTGAGGAGGAGTGTCCTACCTTAGGGTGATGGAGATGATCTCAGGACAGGTGAGATCTCTTAACAGTTTCTAAGTTAGGTGTGCTCACCACCTGTGGGAAGAGAATGCTGCAGGCCAAGCGGAGCCATGTGAGGGTTACGCTTGGAAACTGACCAGCCGGGGTCACACACCCACCAAAGGACTGACAAAACCAAGTGTTGGTGAGGATGTAGAGCAAGTGGAACTCTCAGACTGCTGGTGGGAAAAGCAACGGCACAGCCACTTTGGAAAACAGTGTAGCAGTTTCTCATAAAAGTTAAACATAACCTATCACATGACCCAGCCATTCCATTGCTAGGTATTTACCCAAGAGAAGCAAAAGTGTATTTTTAAATAGACTTGCATCCTAATGTCCACAGCAGCTTTCTTCATAACATTCCCAAACCAGAAATAACCCAATGTCCATCAACTGATAAGTCATCTAGAAACTGTGGTATTTCCACACAATGAAATATGGCTCAGTGATATAAGGGAAAGAACTTTCCCTTATACAAAATGTTGCTCCTGCTGCTGCTAAGTCGCTTCAGTCGTGTCTGACTCTGTGCGACCCCAAAGACGGCAGTCCACCGGCAGCCTGATGGCTCCCCCGTCCCTGGGATTCTCCAGGCAAGAACACTGGAGTGGGTTGCCATTTCCTTCTCCAATGCATGAAAGTGAAAAGTGAAAGTGAAGTCACTCAGTTGTGTCAGACTCTTCACAACCCCATGGACTGCAGCCCCACCAGGCCCCTCCGCCCATGGGATTTTCCAGGCAAGAGTACATGAGTGAACCTCAAAAGGAAAATACTGTATAATTACATTTATGTGAAATTTTAGAAATGGCAATATTAAAATGACTGAATGCAAACCAGTGGTTGTTAAGACAAGGGTGGAGGTGGAGGACTAGGTACAGAGCAGCATGTTCTAGATCTTGCTTAGGAAAGTAATCGCGTGAACGTAAAAACTCACTGAATTCTGTTAACTGAATTAATTTAAAACATTTGTATGTAATTAAAAAAATTTTAATTTTTGGCTGTGCTGGGTGTTCTTTGCTGAGCACGGGCTTTCTCTAGTTTCAACGCATGGGCTTTTCATTGCAACAGCTTCTCATTGCAGCAGCGGCTTCTTTATTGCAGAGAATGGGCTCCAGGGCATAAGCTTCAGTAGTTGTGGTACTCCGACTTAGCCGCCCTGAACTTCCAGACCAGGAATGGAACCCTTGTCCCCTGCATTGGCAGGCGGATTCTCAACCACTGGACCACCAAGGAAGTTTTATTATATGTAAATTATTCCTCAATCAGGCTGATGAGAAAACAAGAAGGAAAAACCCTCAAAGCCTTAGGTTCCTACTGTCAACAAACTACCCCAAGTCAGCTGCAAGCCCTCTGAATTTTTGCTTCCTCTTCTTTAGGTCCTTAAGAATTTCTTTCAATTTCTTGTGATAAATATTTAGCGCATTTCCTCCAGAATGTTTGATGGTTTCTTGCAGGAGTTTAAAAAATTCTTTTAATATCTTGTCATATTGCTGCAAGCAGAAATCTCTTTTTTTTTTTGGTAAAAATTCTCTGGCTTTTAGTGCTTTAAATTAGACCTACCTAGTTTTGTGCAAGCTTTTAAAATTATGGTAGTTTCTAAAAATTGCTCACCTTTTTTATTGGGAGAAACTTACTGCATTAAGGCTCAGAAATATTCACGCTTTAAGTGTGGGAAATTATGTTAAAAATAATCAACTTATAAATTCATGCTACATATTATTTTCCACATTTAAATACATTACCAGATATAGCAAGATGATATAACATCTAAATGACTGATGTTAAATTGAAATTAAGATGTCAGATTCAGAAATCAGTAGTTATGATGCCCTCCTTTATCTTAATACCCATCCATAATATATAGTTCAAATTATTTATGCATTTGGGATACTTATTGAATAAATGCTTTTTTTTTTTGGCTATACTGGGTCTATGTTGCTGCCATGGGCTCTTCTCTAGTTGAGGTAAGCAGAGGCTACTGTCTAGCTGTGGTGTGACAGCTTCTAATTGTAGTGGCTTATTGCAGAGGACAGGCTCTAGGTGCTCAGACTTCAGTAGTTGAGGCATGTGATTTCAGCAGTTGTGGCTGCCAGGCTCGAGAGCATAGGCTCAGCAGCTGCAGTGTACAGGCTTTAGTCGCTCCGCAGCATGTGGGATCCTCCCATCAGGGAGCGAAGCCATGTCTCCTGCAATGGCAGGCGGATTCTTTACCACTGAGCCATCAGGGGAATCCAACTGCTCTATTCTTAACCTTAAAATGTTGAGTTGAATATTTCATTAAAAATTTTTTTAATCAAATAATTTTTGTGATTTGTGAACTTTAGAGACAAATAAGACATTCATACTACTACAAGTATTAGATATAAAAACCATAATCAAATGAGCATGGATTTTGAAAGATCCCCTCCCATCCCAATAAATCTGCATGTTCTCTGTGTCACTACTGCTGTTTTTTATCACTCTGAGTGAGTAGGGTAAGAAACCCGACATTTTCACTAGATGAACTTGGGAATTGTTAAAAAGCAAAAATTAAACCTATAATGTTACTGGATCTCAGAAAGTGCTGTAGTTTGTAAAATTGACAAGGTTCATTTACTTTTTAATGCCTCCCCAAGTGCCTGTCAACGATGTAAAGCTGTAGGAATGAGTAGCATGAAATGCAGCCTCCAAAGTCTTGAAGTTTTATTTTTCAGGGAATGTATTACATGTTAAAACATGACATTACAAAGTGTTAGAGTGAAACAAACAAACAAATGTAGAGCCATTTTTTCCAACTTAATAGTTCTGAGTTATGCCTACAATTTTCATAGAGTTGACATTACTTCTTACTTCACCTTATGAATTCTCAGTGTTTCTATCTGATCTCTATCCAGATGTATTCAGAGCACAGCATAGGTAGGGCCACACCAGGTGCTGATACCTTTGTGAGCAGTATAATAAATACCTTTCATCCCACTTAGGGGAAAATTAAGGGGATGGAGTTCGTGAAAATTCTAGTTAACTGCGGGTTTAATTATGTAGCTCCAAATAATCTCACCAGGAGTCCCCTTCCTTACTTTCTTAAGAACTTCAAGTGGCTGGTTTATGGTTTCAAGCTACTCACCAAATCACCTAAGAGGAAAAAGTTTTCTACCATTTCCAGGAGAGTTAAAAGAATAATAAATAACTTCAATGAAGTCAAATTTGCTTTCTTTTCCCCAAAAAATTACATTGTCAAAGTAGTAAGATTCTTTGTAAGTGTAAATGCATGGTGTTCTTATGAGTTGTTTTCATTAATTCCTGTGTAAGTTTGTTAGATAAAAGTATGAAAAAATTTGGATTCCAAATTCTACTAGACAATATGACATCTTTTATTATATTTTCAATAGAAATTTATATTTGGCACACTTAATGTATATCAGGAAATTTAAAATGTTTAAAATCTTTTAACTGGTATTCATGGCTTCCCTGGTGGCTCAGTGGTAAAGAATATACCTGCCAATGCAGGAGACGCGTGTTCTATCCCTGGGTCAGGAAGATCCCCTGGAGAAGGAAATGGCAACCCACTACGATATTCTTGCCTGGGAATTCCATGGACAGAGGAGCTTGGCGAGCTACAGTCCATGAGGTCACGGAGTGGACACAACTTAAGAGCCTAAACAATAACAATTGGTATGTATATGTGTATACTACATAAAGGAGAGAGAGGGGAAAAAGAGACCATGAGAAAAGAAGATAACTTCTCTTTTGTGCAAAAAAGAAGATTCCAAAACATTTCTTTTTAAAACTTGAATCTGATTTTTCAAAGGGAAAATAAGATCCTATATTTCACAGGAAACCATATATCTTAATAAAAGATAAAATACCAGCATATAAACCACAAGGTGGTGCTACAATTCCATGCCTATGGATACTAAATTTTTAGAAGTTTCATTGATAAAGTGGTTTTTCATAATCTCTTGGTTTATAACTTTTTGCAAATGAAAGAAATAAAGCTAAATGAATTCATTAATTCTAGAAATATTTACTGAAACTACTGAACTCAAAGTTGTATGCTAACTTCAAAAGTTCATAACTTTAAAGTATGATGACTCCACATGTCCCTGTATTAGAATAATAATAAAAGTATTTTTTAGGTTACTTATACTTAGAATTTTAACTTATTATTAATGTTTCACATGTGGCAAA
This sequence comes from Budorcas taxicolor, assembly GCF_023091745.1. Lineage (NCBI taxonomy): Eukaryota > Metazoa > Chordata > Mammalia > Artiodactyla > Bovidae > Budorcas > Budorcas taxicolor. The sequence goes on along the minus strand of NC_068917.1, from coordinate 9,726,604 downwards.
TATCAAATTATATTATATAAATATATGAGTAAATAAAATAATTCATCTAGTTATTTAAAATGAATTCCACTTTTCTCTAAGTTCATCTAAGATTATTTTCTCTCTCAAAAAGAACATAACTTCCCATCATTTAAAAAAACAAACAAACAAAAATACTCATTGTGTATCTTGTAATACTGAACGGCCACCATCTGTGTCTGAGCTGCTGGTCTTAAAATGTGTTATAGAATAGAGTACTAAAACACTCAACACATTTTTCACAACTGTCCAACTTGCTGCCAAACACAAAAGGAGAATCATGCCATGACTTCCTCAACATTAATTGAAAATGTGTTGCTGCCTTTTGACTGCGCATGAAATAGTTGTATATTTATTTAAATTTCAATGAGTATTTTCAAATTTTCATTACAACATATTCATTAGTACAGATGGCAAGATGGTAGGTATGAGAGCCTCCTAGGGACAACATGCAAGTCCCAGGTGGAGTGTTTCCAACAGGATGTAAACCATGGTCCTCAAGCCTGTACTTTAAAAAACATATTATTTAGCACACTGCCAACAAATGTTGACACAAAAATACAGTGCTGGAATGACTTGACGCTCTAAAAGAAGTGTACTGGCACCTTAGCTGTCCTAATAGCAAAATTTACAGTAAAGCAGTATAATCAAAGCGCAAAAATATTTAAGTATTTATTCAATATGGAACCAAAAAGCAAATATACCAAATGGAATTCAAATTCTAATAAGAACATTCCAGTGTATTGAAATTGCATAGAGAACTCTTTAAAATATACAACATGTACATTAGCCAAAGTCCTAGAGAAGTTCATGCAGACAATTCTATAATTAGTGATTTGGACATTTCAGTAACTCTGCAGTTTCTTCAAACCTGAAATATAATAAGGAAATAATATATTAAGTAAATAACTAATCCATAGTGAGGTGTAGGATTTAGGTTGCTGAAATTATGCTTTTGAGCCTTAAATAAACTTCAGTGCCTATTTATAGGTACAAGTACTGTTAATAAGTATACTGGGGCCAGAAGGGAAAGTAAAATAACTAGAGTCAATTTTAAGTCTTTAAATCATGGAGCATAAGTTATTTCAGCACATTTCAAATTTCAAAAAAATATATATATATAGTTTTTTAAAGCAGTAGGCTGCATGATAACCTTACATAATTTCATATTTTATTTCAACTTCTCTCTAAAAAATACACATAATTTATATTTATATTAGATGAAAGTATCATATTCAGTATTATCATACCAACAACTTTCTGACAAAGACTAGCAACACTTTAACAATACTTACATGTCCCCACACCATTCATCTACATACATAAAATTTAACAGTTTGACAAAGTAGTTATCAAAAATAGATAATTTCTTGATTAACTATTAATATCAACCAAAAATATCATCACACTCTTTAATCTGCAATTAATTTCATTAACAATGTTTTACATCGCTTGTTGGAAACAAAAACAGTGACTCATCTCACAAACACATAACTGTAGATGGATTTATTATTCACTGGAGTCTTGAAGGAAATTCCACACCTGATTGAGAGACCTTCAAGGTTTGAAACACACATGTACATTCTTTATATACTGTAATCCAACACAATTCCCTATAGAGAAATGAATCTCTGTTGCCCTTTTCTGGTTACTTACATTTTTTTCATCCTTTCCATTTTCTGCATTGTTGTTTCCTTTAATTTAAAAAGCAACAAATTTAGGCGATTTCTCAAAGTAAACCATAATCCAAGATGGACCGTGAACATATAAAACACAGTCTAGAATACTGCACTAAGTACTGTTTATTTATCACAAAGAATTTTTATAAGATTGAGATTTATAGTTTCACTATTTTTCTTGCCAATGGCATCTACAACTAAATCCAATGCTTACTTTTTCTGGCATTACAAAGGAAATCATGTAAGTGGTTGCCAGATTCTTCTTACCTCTGAGATCTCTTTCAAACCACAGTAATTAACAGTTGAGGTTCTGGGAGTTGAATTTGATGACACCGTACTATAACCAAAGGATAAGGGAATATTTGCATGCCTTTCCTCTTTGCTTTTTCTGTCTGTGGAGAAATTAATTTTTAGATTAACTTTTTATTTCATGGGAGAGTCAAATATCTAAAATTTTATGTATAGAGGGAAGGAAAATAAACATCTCAATATAAAATGGCTACTGGTATAGGTCTAGATGAGTCTTTAATATTCTCTTAGGATAATGACCTGCACATGAAGATCTAGATGTTAAAAACTGGCCAATAAAAATCAAGAAAAGTAATATTATCTTTATCATGATAGCAATCAACTGAATATACAAGTTAATGTATTTTTAAATATAGGCTACCGACGCATGAATTTTTTCTTAAAATAGTGGCAATTATTACTAAAACTAACTGTATATACCTCCTAAAAATCAAGAAACATTCTACCCTTAGTTGATATCTATGGAAAAAATTGCTTAAAATTCAGGGTTCACAGATTTATTTCTCTATATAACTGAATAACTTTCCTTTTCCAGTATCCTGATATTATTCATGCAGCAAAATGATGGCAAGTCTTTCCTACAACTGAATCAATTATAGAACATCACAGAAAAGACAAGTTTCTGTCCAATCAACCCCATAAGCCCTGCATTTTTAGTCATGGTACATATGCAAAAACAAGGCCAAAAAAAAAGAAAAATCAGGTACCCATTTAAACTATTTTACACAGTTTACCATAAGCCTACAAAGACAATCTTTGTATTGTGGAACAGAATATTACCACATGAGAACTTCAGGCTCTCATCAAGCCACAGTCTCTTGCCTGTTGGCTCCATTCCTCTACTCACATCAGCATGAACTTCACAGAAACCACCCCCAACCCAACATGATTCTAAGATCAGATTGGTGAACTGCTACTCTCAGCATCAAAAGAAGTCAAACCCTCTTCTTCCAGGTAGCATGTATAGATAAGATATAATGTAGAAACTTCATAAATTTGACTCTTAATTGATCAGGGTCAGACTAAAAATTTTCTGAGACAAGTATTCACCTCATTCCTAATCTATAATCCATGTCAGACAGTAGTCTGTCTGCTCATCACTCTGAGTCCTAGCGCAGGTCTTAAACTTGGTTATGTGTTTAACTAAGGGGTTAATAGTATGTGCTGCAATATGTTATTTAAAAAGTTTAAGCCCAAACAGGCAACATCGAACTTGGCAAAGACAATGTTTGCAAATAGCAGGCATTCAGTATTCTTGCAATGCATGAAAACTTGATGTCTACCGTAAATATTTACTGGGGACAAAAATACAGACATTATGCTGGACAGACCATAAGATAAAGTTCTTGCTCTCAAGGGTCTTGGAACTGAGCTTAGAAATTTGTTGAGTAATGAATAATAAAGAGAAAAAAAGCCAACTTTTACCAAATCTGAAACTTGTAGTCTATAATAAATTTAGTGCCAGAAATAGCATCTCTAATAACTGTACCTAATAACCTAAATATTGAAATTGTTGCTGTGGAATGAAACTGGCATGTACACTAAGTATGCAGTGCTGAGAAGAAAACGTCAGAGCTAATTTGCCTCAATTCAAACACGTCCCATCATTCAGTAGCTATGTAGCTTTTGGCAGTTAAATATCTCTCTTCCTCATCTGTAAAATATGGATAATAAAGCACTTGTATTGTCTTGAGAATTAAATTTTTATTACTATAGCTTGATTATGAATTCTCAGTCGGAAAAATATCTCTTCTGCAAATATGATTTAATTATAATGTGAGACAAAATTTAGACCTTTGTCTTTTCAAAAAGTGTAAGAATCAAAAAAAAAAAAAAAAAGCTATCACTGAAAAGCAGCTTAGAAACCTTATCCCTGCTGTTCAGTCACAATGGAAATGCCAGTAGCCAAAGAAGTTAAGGGACATGGTGATTGCCCCAATTTTAGGTCCTTCACATTCTATCATCATCAGTAAACTGTTGAAATATAAGAGGTTTTTAACACATTACAGGTTACTGACAATTTTTTTTTCTTTTACATATATTATTCACATATGTGAAAGTTATTATGTGTTAGGCACTCAGTCATGTCCAGCTCTTTGTGATCCCATGGACTGTAGCTGCCAGGCTCCTCTGTCCATGGGATTTTCCAGCCAAGAATACTACAGTGGGTTGCCATGCCCTTCTCCAGGGGATCTTCTGACCCAGGGATTAAACCCAGGTCTCCTGCATTGCAGGCAGATTCTTTACCATCTGAGCCACCAGGGAAGCCATTCCTGGTGAAAGTTATTGTTAAATTTAAATGAGAAACTACGGAGGTCCATTTATTATTCTAAAGCACTTTGCAAATAAAAGAATAAAATGCCTCTACAAGTTTGCAATTTTGTACATTGGAATTTATTTCACTACTATATGTAAGTTGGCTTTTCTAGAAACTCTTGACTCGTCTATAAGTTCAGTATTTTCTTTCTTCTTAGGAGTTTTGCAATTTCTAAAAAAATAAGGTTTCAGGGATTAAAATAATCAAATACTATAAAAACATTTTTGTGAGATCTCCTAATCGTATCACCAATTCCAATATACCAAGAGCTCACCTGGATTGAGACTGTCCATGTCACTACTGGAAGCATAGTCTTCACTCATCTCATTAAACTCTATATATTCATTATTCTGAAATAATACAATTTAGTATTTAGAATAAAATGAAAAGATATGTTCTCAATTTATATTCTTACTGCTAAGCATAACATATATATGCTTACTTTTATTTTATTTACAAGCAAAACATAAATATCTCTACATATAAAAATTGATCTTTCTGGTAACAATAACCCTGTATGCGAGACAGCAAAAGAGACGCAGATGAACAGAACAGACTTTTTGACTCTGAGGGAGAGGGAGAGGGCAGGATGATTTGAGGGAATGGCATTGAAACATGTATAATATCATATAAGAAACGAATCGCCAGTCTAGGTTTGATGCAGGATACAGGATGCTTGGGGCTAGTGCACTGGGATAACCCAGAGGGATGGTATGGGGAGGGAGGTGGGAGGGGGGTTCAGGAGTGGGAACTTATGTACACCCGTGGTGGATTCATGTTGATGTATGGCAAAACCAATACAGTATTGAAAAGTAAAAAAAAAAAAAAAAAAAAAATCGATCTTTCAAATGTTGAAGGAGATAGAAACCTTGAATCTACTTTTTAAGAAGGAAAGATAGACTAGGACCAGAAATTGATACAAGTTCATCAGATTTTCTTACTGGATAAAGGGAAAAGCAATAGTCACAACAGGCACCACCAAACAGGCTGTGTCCAACTAGGACTTCATTCCAACTAAATATTTCCCAAGACCCAAAACAATCTCTTATTTAGCATCCCGAAGAATACACACATAATAATGAATAAAAGTTCTTTATTGTATCTGAGATACTCTGTAAAAGCAAAGGAAAGAAAATACCTTTTTAGATAAAAGCATTTCTGTTTCAAGAAGAGTGACACGACTCAGAAGATTAGCCCAGGTTTTTTCATTCACCATCACTTTCCCTTTCATTTTTTCTTCCAAAGATTCTAATCTACTCTCTATGCAAGTCAGTTTCTTAAGCTTTTCTTGGCATTCAGCAAGCATAGACTGTAATGCAGTAACCTCAGGATTGACTTTTATATCCTAAAATGACAGAATAGGATCAGTTAGGAAAATAAAACTATAACTAATAGCTTCTTATAATTAGGAAAACTAAGAGGAAATGACCAACAAATGAAAGTACACTGAGATTGTTCCCTTTGCTATAAACAGGAAATAAGCCTAATGGATATCTGGTGGCTTTTACATATCAACTATATAACAAGATCTAAGTCACAAGGCATAAAAGACATAAAAAGAAGTTTTAACAGAAGCACTAATGACCAGACATTATAACAGGGGTCTGTGACTACAAAGTAATAGAAATAATACTCATGGAAAGAGAGGAAAAGAGGGCACAAAGGACAGCAAGGGCCCCAAAAGGAAAATGAAAGGGCTGTAGTGCATCATTTTTTTCCATTCATCAATATAGGGAAGAGGTGGAAAAGAACCTTCACTACAAAGTACTCTATGTCTCTCACTAGACTGTAAAGCTTGAAGAAGTCCTGCGTCTTATTCGGCTTTGCATCCTCTCTCCCAGTACCCTCAACATGAGCAGCAAATAATATCTTTTTAATTATATTCAGTAAGACTTAGCGATTCTTAAGTAATGGTAACATGTCATGATCAATAGTTTAAAAGACTAGAAATGTTACAAAGGTTAGACACTTAAAAAATTATGTACATCAAAGCAAGAAATACTGGTTCAAGAAGCCCCAAATTCTTACTTGTTGTTCACAGTTAATGTCAGGAACCTGTAATTCAGGAATTATTTCAGCAGCCTTTAAGTCACAAACATCAAATGCTTCGTTAACATCTGTTACTGTATCTTCAGGAACGTTAGCACCATCTTCATTGTACAGATGTCGGATCACCACAGCTTTCTTCTGCACAGAGAAAAATACATCAGAGATGCTTTCATGTTCTCTTCCACAATTATTTTAAACACACACATAGTAATTTATCAAAACAAACATCCTATTTTCCACTTAAGATTTACAGAAGTATAAATTACCATATATGCATACACCAAATATTACACATTTATTAATATTTTATATGTGATGATAAAGTTGTGGCCATGATTTTTAAACAGCATTTTTATATTTTACAAAATATTGAAATAATCTATTCAACGACGTCTGTGACTTGTTTCAAAAGGTTTCAATTTGGGGGAAAAGATGTTGAGAAAAGTGATTACAATTAAGATAAAAGAAGAGTAGCAAAGAGTTGACAAATTGCTAAAACTCTGAATGGATACTTTGGTAAATGTTTGAGAAGGTCCATAAGAGGAAGTTGTTTTTAAAACGTTAACACACTATTCATGCATATAGACAATTGAGCTGGCTTTATGAGTAGGACTCATTACAATGTTTTTTTTCTATTAAATAAACCACAAAACATCAGACCCTCCTCAATAACAATTACAAAAGGAAAGCATTGAGAGGAAGGCTTTAGATGAAACTGCATTTATGCAGGACTCTTCTGCCAGTTCCTTTTTCTACAGACAATCTGCATATGTACAATGAAAACTCAGCACACATTGACACAGAAGTTACAACTAGCACTCCAAAAAAGCATGGGAGAAGGAGACAATTCGCTTTAGCACTGACTCAGCTTCTCATGTAAACCAGTGTACTTACTGACTCCAGCTTCTCTAAATTGGAAGAATTTTAATACCTACCCAAGTTTCTGATAATTTTGATATAATTGATAAAACTTTGATGGATAACAAAAGAAATTTTAAGAAAATTAAAAATAAGTCTAATGTCTTAAAATTTTGTATCTTTTTCCATTAATACAATTTAGATCATTTCTCAGCCCCACACGGAAATAGAAGATTGAAAAATGTATTCAGTTATATCAACTCAGATTCATTAAGTCCTTACAGTGTACCTAATACTGTGCTAAAAAAGCACAATGAAGATCTGAAAAATCTAGAATAAAAAATTCCTTGTTTAGATAAATTCTAGTTGGGAAAGGATTCAGGACAGTTACATTTGTTTTCACAGTGCCCTCATTACCCGAGACAGAACAGGCACAGTTTTCTTTTTAAGTTCCAGACATAGGAGCCTTTTTAGTAAAGTGTCACTACATTTTATAATGGAGTAAAGTATAAATAAATTCAGAAATAAATTATATAAGCAGAATCTGTTAATTTATTTATACTTTACTCATAATATAACTCATATTATGAATTGGGGAAAAATAACTCCCTGAATCTTACTCAAATATACTCAAATCCTGTATCTAATGACACATTGATTATTTGTCTGATAGTCTATCCTTCAGTCTCGATGGGTTTGCCCCATGCGGAAGACAGCTGAAAGCATATTTACCATTATAAAATAATATTATGGTTTCATTTTCCCTTGGAGATAGAAAAACTATTCCTAAATGCATTGAACTCATTCAGCCACAGCTTCTTGAAGCAGACAAGGGCAGGGAAAGTATCGGCCAACAAACAGAAAATATTCAGAACACCATCCCCAAACCAGATTATAGATTTAAGGACTATCAACCATTGGCTAACCTATATTCCTGGTACAGAAATATAAATGTATATAAATCAAGACCTAGAACTAAAGCGAAGGCCTTTAGGAAGATTAGATACATAATTAAGAGTAAATTTTCACCATCACAAGAGGCAGAATTTGGGATTAGAAATATAAAGAGAAAACATGTTTAACTGTACATTTCTACCCTCTTCTTCTAACTTTAGGAATGTTACCAGAAAATACACGATATGTATTGTGAAAAATCCTTACACTCTAATGTTTGAGTAGAATGTTTTTCTAGATGTTAGGCAGAAAAGTGAACCTTGTGTGTTGGATCAGTCAGGCAGGTAATTCTTAACGCGACACACTGTCTTTGTACTGTCCCACCTTTCCTGAAGTCACAAATCTGCCAGTGACATCAATGCCCACAGGTTCAGTAGATGTCTTCTCAGCACTTGAACAAGGTTCTGACTTGGCAGAACTGGTCTTTTTTCTTTGTTGTGATGGAGTCTGAAAAAAAAAGGTATTAAGATTTCATAAACTATGTGCTTCCCTGGTGGCTCAGATTTTAAAGCGTCTGCCTGGAATGCGGGAGACCCGGGTTTGATCCCTGGGTCGGGAAGATCCCCTGGAGAAGGAAACGGCAACCCACTCCAGTACTCTTGCCTGGAGAATCCCACGGAGGGAGGAGCCTGTTAGGCTACAGTCCATGGGGTTGCAAAGAGTCGGACATGACTGAGCAACTTCACTTTCTTTCTTTCTTTCTAAACTATGTGGGAAGGTAGCATGTATATATTAAATTCCTCTGTCATTTAAATTTTCATGAAATGTGACTGCCAAATACTGCAAGTCTAATGAGACCACATGTTTTTTGAAAACTACAAAGTGATGAAAATGTGTTATGTTAGTTTGTTATATTAGTTTAGGACTAGTAGCTCCAAGTCACTAATGTGTCAAAACAAATGACTTGTATTTAAAGCAAACATCAGGCATTGTAAGGTCACTCAAATCTGTGAGTAGCACAGTAATTGTACTGTGCATTAATTTGCTGACTAGGTATTGACTTTATATATTAAAATATAGCCACTTAACATAAGTTAAAAATCTATTAATAAAATTACCTTCTCAAGACTACTCAACTCCTTGTGCTTTTTCATCACACAATTCAAAATATCACATATAATTTGGATTTTCCATTCTGCAAATCCACACTGGATAAACTGCTTTTTTGTCAAGATTGGTTTATAATTAAATTGATCACGAAGAAGCTGTAAAGAGGAAATAATAGACCAGCATTATGGTTGGGAGCAATTTCTTTCAAAAATCTAAAATGGTAAGTGACCAGGGATGTACTACCATTTTTAAGAGATGGGAGAGGATTAAGCCACTATAGAAAGGGCACTAAAGAGATCTGTAGGGGTGCTGAGATCGGATCAAGTAGGAAATAGGTAGAAAACAGGTAGCTAGGAATGTACCAGATAGCTATCCAGAAAGATGGAAAAGATAATCATCAAAAGCTTCAAATATTCTCATAGGAACTAGAAAAACTCCTTTGTTTGCTAATACCAGGTATCAGAAAACCATAGTTCTCTTTGTTTATAGAAATTATGACAATTTTTAGACAAGTCAGTAGGCTACTCAGTTTCAATTTCTCGTGTGTAAAATGAAAGAAACAGATTAAAACTGTAATTTCCAAAATCTCTTCTGTGTAACCTCAGATTTCCTAGAAGTCCTTTTAGGCTGCCATGGATGCTTTCTGAGGTAAGAAGCAAAGAAAGGGAAGATTAAACAGAGACTACATATAAAAGCTACCATCTCATCAAACTCTTTACTTAAAAAAGAACAAAAAAAAGCAGATTTGATTTGATAAATTGGCTTTTACTATTTTTTTAAGGTTACATAAATCACAGTACTTAAATAAAATTAATGATACAAAGTAGGGCTTTGAAAAATCAAACAGAGATTAAGTCTAGGATACATGTAGTACAAGTGTAGATGCCAAAGTAGATAATAAGACATGGTTTCAGATCTCAAGGAACACAAGGTGTTCTAACATAAGTTGCAGTTCCTTCTTACAAAGAACTAAATTAATAAATTAACTCACAATTCTATGAACCACAAATTTTACTTAATAAAACTACATTCACTCTAACTTCTGCCAGTATACCAAATTTTACTAAAAACAGATATAAAATAGACAAATGATAATCAATGATAAATGTTTACCAGTCATCATATTTATTAAGAGTATGAAACATAAAAGCAAACAAATTGCATCTTGATTGTAACAGAGACTTCATTTACATAAGATAAATACATATGAACCTATCAACTATATATGTAAGGAGTTATAAAAATATTGATCTAAAAAAATCATTTGATGACTTCTAAAAGGATTATTGTTTCATAAACTCAAAATACCTTATAGACAGTATCTATGAAGCGCAAGTCATTCTTTGCTAGGAGCTCAACATTGGAGTCGACCAGAAGTTCTGCTACATAGGGTGAGTATGAGGTAAGGGAATAGCTGATGATGGGCAGAGAGGCTGCTGTATCTCCCTTTACCAAACTGTATGGAAAAAAGATTTTTAATATGCTTAATTCCACAATGAAAAGCTGTTAAAACCCCATAATTTAACACAACAGCCATAATAATTAGGGGATGCATGAGACCCTTCAGATTCCAACCCCTACTCTAAACCAGTGCAGCCAAATTACTATGAAACAAAAACTCTTCAGCATCAATACCAACAGTCTGTTTCACAGTATTTATTGATTTTCCAAAGACTGGCCTTACTTATCTAGTCTATTTTCTCCTACCAATACAGCAAATGTACCTCCATAGAGTATGCAACTAGGCCTTATGGTTTTGCAAATATTCTCATATTACCTCACTTACTCTTTATCATAAACCTCCAAGAGAAAAATACTATGAATTCTAAGTTACAGATGAGGATACCAGGACTGGAAAAGATATCACTGCTAACAAGGTTGACCAGTTTACGATCTTCCCCTGACATCAGGCGCATTTGCAATCTACCTTGTTAGATTATGCTAATTCTTCTAGCCTAGAAAAGTATGTCTTTCTTTTCAGTTATGTGTCATTCATTCTGTATGAATAAATCCATCCAATCTCAAGCCTTCCATGAAGCCATCTTTCTGACCCACAAGGATCTCTCTAGAACAACTCCCCAGGTGTTCAGGATCTGATGCCTCACGCCCTTGTCTGGTACTGTTGTCTAACTGTCTCCACACATGGATCTTTCTCACCAAGAAGTGTCTTCACCGATTGTCTCTCAACAAAGCACAGCAAGTATTTGTTCAACTGATGTAACAATGCACTTACTTCAAATGATTGTTTTCCACAAAATTCAAACATGTATATAAATCTCCCCATCCTGCCCCCAATTTTAAAATAAGGAAGAGAACAAATATAATAACATTACATTTTGTTTTTTCAGGACAAAAATAAATTGTTTCTCTTTTATCTTTATGGGTACAATTATAATTTACTCAATGAGAAAATTGCTCTGGCAACTCTGTCTCTCTGTAAGACAGTTCAAAACAGAACATGAAAAAGTACTTTTTACAGAAAAATCTGTCTATTTTATGAACATTATAATAGAAAACAGTCAGTCTGTAATGAATACCTCTTTTGCTAAATAATCTCAAAATCTTGGTTATCCAGTTTCCATAGACTTAGACTAGAAACAGTAAGAAAAACAAATACTATAAATTGGCAAGCCAACACAAAAAACAACAGATGTCAGGATGAAACTTTAAAAAGGGAAAAAGTATAAAGAAACCCAAAATACATGGGGGGGGAGAGGGGGCGGGGAGGGGTGTGTGTGTGTGTGTGTGTGTGTGGCCAAGGAGAGCAATCTGAAGCAGCAAGATAGTGTGTGTGTGTGTGTGTGTGTGTGTGTGTGTGTGTGTGTGTGGCCAAGGAGAGCAATCTGAAGCAGCAAGATAGTGTGTGTGTGTGTGTGTGTGTGTGTGTGTGTGTGTGTGTGGCCAAGGAGAGCAATCTGAAGCAGCAAGATTGTGTGTGTGTGTGTGTGTGTGTGTGTGTGTGTGTGTGTGGCCAAGGAGAGCAATCTGAAGCAGCAAGATAGTGTGTGTGTGTGTGTGTGGCCAAGGAGAGCAATCTGAAGCAGCAAGATAGTGTTACCTCCCCCAACCCCGTGTCAATAAACACTGCAGATATTACTACATTATAAAATAATCTAAACTTGTTCTTAATGATAAGCTTAGGTCAATAAGAAAAATCAAATGTTTGAATGCTATACTCAGAAGAGAGGAGAATAATCAGTACATTTCAGAATTATTTCTATCCAAAATGCCTTTTAAAACGTTAATGCTTAAAAGTGGGAAGAAGAAAATGTGGTTACTCAAACTGATTAGTCCCTGCAAGTCTGGATAGTAGAGATGTCCTTGTTTTGAGAAACCAATATATGACCGGAACATAGCATGGGAGCAGATCAGGGAATAACCTTCTGCTTCTCACAGATGATGGTCGTAGTAACAGTCATCTGAGCTAAACTTTCCCTTGTCTCTTCACTACTCTTTCAATGGCAGCCTTCTCTTAGTTAGTTTTCCCTGATTCACAATGAGAATATCTTGGATGCTACTGAGTTGGTTTAACTCAGGTTCACTCACTACTTGAACGCATACCTAATATGAACTTGTCCCTCAATACATTCATAGAATAAATGTCTAATTAGCTTCTAAGACGTTCCATGCAGTTCTAGAAAGGGGGAAACTGCAGTGAATTGAATAAAAGCACCAGACATCAAGCTGCATTCTCCTGGGAGAAATATTTAATCAGTCAGCAATGCCACATAGGAAGGAAAAGAGGTATCAAAGGCTAAAGAATGATAGGAGTGTATATTAGACTAGCAGAATTAGAGAAGAAAGACATGTTGCTATATTTTATAAAGGCAAGTCAGTCATATTTGGACAATGGAAACTAAAGCAAATGGTTCAAAGTGGGGCTATTAAGTGAGATAGCTTAATAACAATCTACAAGTATGATATAAATTGTCATAAGAAATCTGTTAACTAGAATCTTCCAAATCAAAAAGGAATACCACCCAACTAAATGTGGGAGGCTGGTAAACTAAAGCATTAATGAAATCCATTATACTTCCATGAGATTAAAAGTTGTACAGAGACCATACTTACAATATCGTGCTTCTACTTCTAAAAGCTGTTTCAAATCTCGAGTTGGAATTTTTCATTAATTCCTACTTAGAAACAAACTCCTAACTGCTTTCTAAAATATCTCAGTAATTTCGATGAAAAAAATTAAAGGACCTATATAAAATCTGTATTTTTATTTAGATACTCCTCCCATGTCAAATGTTACCTCACATCATTAGTGAAAATAATACAAAGAAGTTCAATATTGCAGCTTACCCTACACAGTCCACCTCTCTAGGGTAATTTAGCGAGCGAAGCACTTGTTCTAAGTTCCGTAAGCTTCTTTTTAAATCACCTGTTGCCATTATTTAACGTTTGATTCAACTCCAGCTTTGAAAATTATCTGATTTTTCACCTGAAAAAAAAAAAAAAGAAATCCATGAGACATTGTTTAACTCTTTGTATTTCTGAAGCTTATTTAATCTCTTTTGTTCATAGCTCATACACACTTAAAGTATTTATTTTAGCTATTTTTCCCCAATTTATCTTCCCTATTGGTCTGGTATCCTCTATATATTCCTGAATGTCAAGTGCACTTTTCCCTTCAGTATTTTTTCATTAAAAGAAAAAAGTAAGTTTGCCAGATGTTCATCTTCTTACAATGAGTCTGATATTACATGTGTGTGTTCTCAGTCATGTCTGACTCTTTGTGATCCCATGGACTGTAGCCCATGGGCTCCTCTGTCCATAGCATTTTCCAGGCAAGAATACTGGAGTAGGTTGCCATTTCCTCCTCCAGGGCAGCTTCCAACTCAGGGACTGAACCCACATCTCTTGTGCCTCCTGCATTGGCATGCAGATTCTTTACCACTGATATCATATGACACTCTTGCAAATACTTAAATTATGGTACAACAAAGTACCATTTGGGAAGACATATCCCCCTACAATAATCTCTATCAATGACTATTTTGGCTACTTTTTAAAGGGTACATAATAAAATCAGTAGGAAATGGAGACAAAGAAATTAAGCACAGGTTTAGTCAGTATTCCCAGGGCTCTGAACTTACATAGCTGTAAATCAGATGGCTTGCTTAAAAAATAAAAATAGATGAGTTTAAAAAAATTCAGGATTCAGCTAATTACATATGGCAGATTAAAATGTAGGTTACCTTTATTCCCTTTTCTAAACTCCAGTAAAATGAAAGTAAATGATTAGCAACCATATATACTCATTAGGAAAAAGAAAACCAGAGGGGACTCCACATGACAAAATTTTGGAAGATGGAAAACAGATGGATGAGTTAACAACCAACCTAGCAGGGCAAAGTTAGACCAATCCCATCCACCTATTTAGGAGGAAACCGACAACAGCAAGACAGGTTCAGAAATGAGGGTCCTTGATTTTCCTGAGTGGTACAGCCAGGGGCTTGAAATAAGAATGATTATTTGAAGGCTGACATAAGAAGCAACTAAACCCTAGAGATTTACTGTTCCTCTGCTTCCACTCCCTCCCTCCATATATAACCTGCTCCGATAGGCAACTACCTCTGATCCCCAGGTTTAACAATGAGTTTTTAGAAAAATCAGCACAACCCACAAAATATTGAATTGAAATTCATTAAAATTTAAAACTTCTACAAAATACACTGTTAGAGAATGAACAGATAGGTCACAGATAGAATATTTATAAAATACATACTAGATAAAAGACTTATTTCCAAAGTACACAAAGAACTCTTAAATGTTAGAGTAAGAAAACAACCCTATTTAAAAATGGGCCTAGTATCTGAAAGTCTCATTAAAGATGTGGTGGTGGTGGTTTAAGTGTGTCCGACTCTTTGCGAACTCATGGACTATAGCCTGCCAGGCTCCTCTGTCCATGGGATTTCCCAAGGAAGAATACTGGAGTAGGTTGCCATTTCCTCCTGCATGGGATCTTCCTGACCTAGGTATCAAACTCCCGTTTCCTACTTGGCAGGCGGATTCTTTACCACTGAGCCAACTGGAAAGCCCCAAAGAAGATATAGATGGCAAATAAGCATGTAAGATGCTCAACATCAAATGTCATTGTGTAATTATACATTAAAAAATGACACCACTGCATATCTTTTTATAATGGTTAGAATCCAAAAAACTGACAGTACCAAATGCCTATGAGAATAGCAACAAGAACTCAAATTTTTGGTAGGTGGGAATGCGAACTGCATAGTCATGTTGGAAGATGGTCTGGCAGACTCTTACAAAGCTAAATGTCACAAAATCAGCAGTTGTGCTAGTAAGTATTTACCCAACTGATTTAAAATTTTACATGTACATACAAGATCCTGCATGGAAATGTTTATAGTAGCTTTCCTCTTAATCATCCAAAACCAAAAGATATTAGGATGTCCTTCAATAGGCAAATGAATTAAAAAAAAAAAAAAAAACTAATACATCTATACAACAGTATATCATTCAACAACAAAGAAAGGCAACCAAGACAGAAATGAACCTTAATGCATCTTGCTAAGTAAAAGGCTTCCCTGGTGGCTCAGAGGTTAAAGCATCTGCCTCCAATGCAGGAGACCCAGGTTCGATCTCTGGGTCAGGAAGATCCCTTGGAGAAGGAAATGGCAACCCACTCCAGTATTCTTGCCTGGAGAATCCCATGGACTGAAGAGCCTGGTGGGCTCCACAAAGAGTTGGACACAACTGAGTGACTTTACTTACTTGCTTACTTAAGTAAAAGAAACAAGTTTGAAAAGACTACACATTGTTTGTTTTCCGTTTTACGACACTCTGGAAAAGGCAAAACTGTAAAGACAATAAAACTAGAGATTATGGCTGCAAGGATTCAGAAGAAGAAAGATCACTAACAGTTAATGTGCAAAGCAACCTCAAAGAAAGGGAAGCTGAAAAAGTCGAAAGCTAAGTTAACTTTGGAAATGAGAGGCATCTAGAAGACTAAAGGAAAAATGAACTGCACATAAACACTGTACTCTAAGTATAAAGTCGTTTCCCATGTACATCGGAGTTATGATGCTTCTACACATATACGCTGGAATTGAACAATTAGGTAAATGGATGGCTGAATAGTAGAAGGTATGATTCTCACTGCTGGAGTGGGAGTTTACAGAGAAGCAAAGGGAGGCGACTGGAATCAGCCCTGCCTTGCGGATTAGTTCAACATATCAGTGTGAACTCATGTTTAGCTTAATATAGATACAGAAATATGTGCAATGCTGGCTCCCTGGAGAAATGGCCAATTCTCAGACTGGGGCAGGAAATATACAAGATGAGCCTGAGGCTCGTTTTATCATTATATCATTCTAGAAAGTAAAAAAGTACACACAAAACAAAGAAACCAATCCCACACTGATAGGAGTATGTCATAGGGAATGAAACAGCTTCCAGAGATCAAAGCTGAAACTATCTGAACAACAACAACAAAAATCAGCATAACTCAATGTGAAAAAATAAAGAAAAAAGTCTTATAATGATTTCAATATATGTAAAATAAGCATTTGATAAAATTCAACATTTACAATACCTAGGAATAGAAGGGAACTGCTTGCCATCATGTACAGGAATATTTACAAAAAGTTTACTGTAAACATCATATGTAAAGGTGAAATATTGAAACCTTTCTTCCTGAGATGGGGAAAAGGCAAGTTTATTCACTCTTACCATTTCTATTCAATATTGTACTACGGGTCTTAGTACAAAAAAACAAGAAAAAGAAATAAAAACTAAAAAGGAAGAAAATAAAAATGTTACTACTCACAGATTGTATCTGAAAAAATTCAAAAGAAATAAAACGAATTTAGCAAGGTTGCTGGACTGAAGGTCAATATACAAATATCGATTATATTTCTCTTATTTCTCAAATAATTTAGAAAATATGTTTTAAAATATATGTATAAATAATTCACTAGCCTCAAATATCATAAATGTGTGAATAAATTTAAAACGGATCTGTAAGACCTCAAACAAAACAAAACAAAAAAACAGAAAACTTTACTGATATAAAGCCCTAAATAAGAGGTCTACATTCAGATCAAGGATTTAAAGACTCAATAAGTTGATCTCATAATTCAAGGAATTCCCTCCATCCCATGCCCCACCAAAACACACTATAGTTTTTTAAAGGTGGAAATTCACAAGCTGATTCTAAAATTTGCATAGATATGCAAAAGATAAATGGGAAATAACACCATGGTGAAGATGATTAAAATTGGAAAATTCAACCATTGGATATGGAGAGTCATTATAAAGTTAAATTTAGAATCTACCAACACAACAATGAAATACAATAATGCACAGAAATAGACCATGCATATATCAACACTAGACTTATGACCAAGTTGATGGAGAATAGCCCTGGAGAATGGATGCTCTTTTTCAATAAAGTGTACTGTGTCAACTGAACACCCAGATAGGATAAATAAATGTTGACCTCCTTGATGTAAAGGGAACTTTATATCCTTTACAATCAATTACAGGTTTGTCAAAGATCTAAATGTGAAATATAAGACAGATAGGCTTTTTGGAGATTACAGAATAGAATACATGATTCTTCAGGTACAAAAAGATTTCTTAAGACTGATAAAATGAGCCACAATAAACTTTCTATCTTCTGTTCATCGAAAGATACCATTAGGAGAATGGAAAGATAAGTCATTGAGGGGAAGCTGATACTGTCAATATATATAACCAACAAAAAGATTTTTTTTAAAAATCCTACAAAGTAATAAGAAAGACAACTCAATAGGAAAACAGGGAAGAGATCTGAACAGGAACTTTACAGAAAAGTAAACGTGAAAACAACAAAAATGTGAAAAGATATGCAACCTTATTAATCATTACGAAATTACAAAGTAAACCCAAAGGCAAGGTTGCAAAGCATCTGAAACAGAGCACAATGCTGTGAAAGTGTCAAGTCGTACAATGATTTTGGGAAACTTATTAGTGATATATACTAACATACTCAGGGTCCATGAAACAGGAGTATGAGGCCAATGGATACAAATAACAGAATATGTGCGTACGTTTATGTGCACAAAAAGATATGAACAATATTTGAGATTTTAAATGGTTCATTTTTTTAAATCTCAAAGAAAATAATATCATGGAATTACATTTTTAAATGACTCATTTTATTGCATGGGGCAGGGCTTTCTTCAGACTAAAGGAGGTTATTCCCAAGGGAGGTACCTAAACAGGTAAACAAATGGTTAAAAACTTTTGCAAGAAAAAGACAAAGGGCTTCTAAACTATAACCAGTGAGGCAAAGCTCAGTAACACACTTCAAAATATCTAGTATTTATAACTGTCCAAATATATAACAATACCTTGAGTACTGAATCCTCTGGGAATGCTGCTCCTCTCAAATGAAGTCACTGACATTAAAAACAAAACAGAACAATCCATAAATCAGGGGAACTAGAGTCAGCATGATCATGTCCCTCTGGTCAACATCTCAGCAGTTGCCTAGGGTACAAATCACCTTCTCACACACCTTCCCTGTATCTATATATAACCTGAGATGGGGTACAAATGTGCAAAATCCTAGATTTAGTAAACTTTCTATATTAAGCCACTGGCCGCAATTCTGTACCCTTTCCTCCTCTTAAACATAGTATCTTTTTCCTTATAGCTCAGCTGGAAAAGAATAGTCTGCAATGCAGAATACCCAGGTTAGATTCCTGGATTGGGAAGATCCCCTAGAGAAGGGATAGGTTACCCAATGAAGTATTCTTGGGCTTCCCTTGTGGCTCAGTTGGTAAATAAGCTGACTGCAATGCAGAAAACCTGGGATTGATCCCTGGGTTGGGAAGATCCCCTGGAGAAGGGAAAGGCTGCTCACTCCAGTATTCTGGCCTGGAGAATTCCATTGACTGTATAAGTCCATGGGGTCGCAAAGAGTCCAGCGCAACTTTCACTTTCACTTCCTGTTCCAAGTCTCCCCTCCTTTATCCACACGGTAAAGAATACATTATCGAATATACTTTTAAATGCTCATATGTGAGTTTTAGTCAATATTTTCCAGCCAATCAACCACCTCAACTAAGCATTTACATTTTTAAGCAGAGGAAATTTCAAGTGTGTCAAATGCAAAAAAACTAGAAAAAAAAGGAAGTCATTCTAAAAATCACTTTCAACAATATATTGGCCAAGAAAGATCAACCTTATTTAACATCTTTCAGGATAACTGGCGGAATATATGTACATAGGGAAGCGGTTAAGGATGACTTCCCAAGACCAGCCTTAATTTTCCTGGAAAAGATGAAGTAGGAATTAATCTGGCTGTTGACTGCAAAAAATATATATATTTTTGGGTGTTGTCACTGGCCAATAAAGTAGGTCTTAGTTTGTTAAGTTCCAGACCCCGGTGCAAGTGCTAAGTTGCTTCAGTTGCCTCCAACTCTTTGCAACTCCATAGTGTGTAGTCTGCAAGGCTCCTCTATCCCTGGGATTCTCCAGGCAAGAAAACTGGAGTGAGTTGCCATGCCTTCCTCCAGGGAATCCTCCCCACCCAGGAATAGAACCTGAGTCTCTTACCTTCTCCTGTATTGGCAGGTGGGTTCTTTACTGCTCGTGCCACCTGGGAAGGCTCCAGACCCATGTACCTTAATCAATTCTTCTAGGGGCACCTTTTCTCCTAAGACATTCTATTAATTTAGTATAAATTTTATCTCTTTCCACAGATTTCTTTTAACCCTTTTTGAGGTATATTCCATCTCTGTGATACATGAAATTTTGTTTTATTTAACACTTTATAGTATCTTTCCTTTCTCTTAAGTCCTGTAACATATATTAATGTCTCATTATTTCTACCTCTGCTAATGGAGTTTCTGACAACAAAGTACGTCCCTGGAACATATCCTCTTCTGTACCAGTAGAATAAATATTCTGAAGAAGAGTATGATAAAAGTACAGCTGGGATCTGTAGGTGAGGAAGATAAGTGATAAAATAGGAAAGAAAAAAATTAAAGGATTAAAAAAATTGAGTATTACAGAAAAAAATTACAGCTACTGCTCTACATTTTCATGGAAGGCTCTACAGTTTATTATAAAACTGAAAATCACTAAAAATTAAGACATTAACAAAAAGCCAATGTAGGAATTGTGCACATTTTAACACAGTAGTTTCAGACATGAAAAATAACTTTTTAAGAAGTCACTTAACATTTTCACTTTATAACACTTAGAAATTAAAAGACAAGGCATATACCACTCAGCTTGTAGCACAGATTCAATCACTAAAATGGTCTCAATATTGCTGCCTAGCTTCCTCCAGAGTTCTCTGCTACGAGTTAGATCTGCCCCACTGTATTACAGGAGGCATCGTGAAAATGGTATAAAATAGCAGTTTAAGACGATTAATCTAATTCAGTCTCACTGCCACTAAAGGTCATTAAATGACACCTCCCAATGGAATGCCAATGAACTCAGTGATTTTTGTTCAGAATGAAGCAATTTAACCGATCGTTGTAAGGACTATGGTTGATGACTAAGAGTTTGTGACAGCTATTGATATCATCTATTAAAAATAATAGAAGAGAAAACTGGGGGAAGGGGCGAGTAAGGGTCAAGTATATAACTCTGCGGGACAGCTGTGTTCATATATAAAACCGTGTAAAGGTCTGCGGATAATTTTAGAAAAAGTCTACTACAGCCCTGATTCCAGAATCCAAATTTCAGTATTTCTCCCCCCCCCCCCCCCACCCAGTAACGAAAAAATACAGTCCTGTAAGAAAGTGAAGTGCTTTTTCTTTCCCCCTGAAATACTCGGGAAAAGTAAAACAAGGAAAACATCAACTATCCTCAGCTCTTCCCTCTCATCAGTATTTCCGAGGAACCGGATTGCTTAGCTCAGAGGCTCCAGTAAGAGGAATCGGTCCGTCCAGGACCCTAAGTCATAACCTATCTGAGAGGATGAGCTCTTCCCACTTGGACGTTATCAAAAGGATAGCCCAGTCGGGTTCATGGGCAAGGCACATCTAGGGCTCTCCTCCTCCCACTTAATTTAAAAGGATAAGACAGAGCTGTTTCCCAGGGCTTCGGTTAGGGCAGGGAAGAGAGGCGACCCCCGCCAAATCCCGGGGGCAGCCCCGTCGGCTCCTCCGCGCTCACCCAGAACGGCCCAGCAAAGAAAGGGCTCCGAAGGCCTCTGGCCCCGCACAACGGGCAAAGGAGGTGGTAGCATATGCAACCCGAGAACCCCGGGAGCCCAGCCTCCAGCAACGAGTCCCTGCGGCCCGACGCCGCTCCCGGGGCGCGCTTCTCGCGCCGACCGTTTGTATTCGGAGCACCGCGGCAGGACCTTCCAAGCTGTCGGCTCCCCCACGTCCCTGGATTCTCCGCCGCAGATTCCACAGAATGTCTATCCAGAGCCCTTGGAAGACTCGTCCTGCCGAGAGGTTTTTCTACATTCAGTCAGATCCCAAGGTGCAGACTGGAAGTCTGCCCAGTTTTGAGACTCAGAGGGGCTCGAACTGGGAAATGAGAAGCCGAGACCCTGTGACGAATCGTAGACCATGGAGATGAAAATACTTTCTGAAGCCTCTGAACCCTAACGTCACTTCCGGCAACAATAGGAAACGTCAAAACTCGGCCGCAGAGGGGGCTGCAGCTTGAGGCTCTCTGAGTTCGGAAGGATCCGGTGCTGTTTCTGGGATTCTCCCCCACCTCACCTCCACCGGCGTGAACAAGCGAAGTTTGAACCGGCTTCTCCATGGCCTGGGCGCCCGTTCCTGGCTGAGTCGTTTTCTTTTTGGCTTGAAAGCCCCCGCCCAGAGGCCGATTCGTCGCGGCGGCGGTTGGATCGCAGGTCGCTCAGGTAAGGGCGTCACCCTACATATTTCATAGCTCTTGAGTCTCTTCCCTGTACACCCCTACTTAGCTTCTCGGAAATAATGACAACCGATGCTTACCAGCGGGCAGAAACTTGCCAACCTGTAAGACTTTGGGGCCAATGACAGTGCAAAACATCTTGAGTGACAGCGGTGCTGGCTAATTAAAACAAGGAATCCGTGTCAGGAGGCGGGAGTAGGTGTGTACTTGTATTCCTAGGTCACTGGGGTGTAGGTCAACTTGGGACCCCAGGTAGGACCCGGCTTCAGTCTGAAATAAAGCCGTGAAAAAGCAGAGGTTATTCTTCTAACTTAGATGTAGCTTTTAAGTAGAGTGGGTTTGGGGAGAGTTCATAAGCACAGTTTTCGATTTTTTACATACTTTCCAGTAACATGAATGCAAAACACTAACGTACAGTTAATGTTACGATGGATTGCTAGTTGCTTTAACTGTTAAACTTTGATTATAAACTTGGAAAATTCTTAGTTTGTCGTCTCGTTTGTTTCTCTGTGATTGGGCTCTAGTTTCTTACATTGGGCTCTAGTTTCTTATTATGAAAAGTGGGTGAAATCACAAATGGATCCCAATCCTCAGTCAATTAAGGGTTTTACTTTAGGTTTTGTGTATATTTAGCAATTTAATCTTTCAATCTAGTTCTTTTAACAAGTGGAGTATTTATTTTCAGGAATCCCAGATGTTTCTCTTCATATCAATAGATCATGAACTTTATTACTGCAAAGTGAAGCTAGTTTAGTTTTCCATTTCAGCTTTCCTTGTCTTTTTTTTTAAATTTGGAGTTGGTGACCATATTTCTGGGATAGGAGGGATTTTTTACCACCTAAGAAAATGGTTTACAAAATTGAGAAGATATCAGAATGAGAAATAAGTTTTATTCTATTTTCAGGTTGAATAGGAAGCTTGCAATTTTTATCCAGATAACTTGACAGTTTGTCTGAGGTATTGTACACAATGTGGCACCTGGCTTTCCCTCAAGTGAGCAATCTAAGAGAGCGAGCACCCAAAACTCTCTCCAGTCTTTTATAACCTAGTATCAGAAGTTGCCTCCTCTCATCACTACTGCCAACTGCCATATTCTTTTGTTAGAAGTGAGTCAGTAAATCCAGCTCAGTCATTGTGGAAAGGATTACACAAGGGCATAAATCCAAGAGTGCAAGGGTCTTTAGGAGCCATCTTAGAGGCAACTTAACACAGTTACCCTGGCTGATAACTTTTAGGAGTTAATAGGAATAACTGAGCAAAATTATATCCAAGAGAAATGCCTGGTTGTAATGAAACAGGCCAACTTAGACAAGGATTTTCCTCCTTGAAAAAAGTTTTTTTTCCAAGGGGGGAATTGTATAGGGGGTCTTTTTTCCTACTGATTACATAAAGAAAGGCTTATTGTTTTTCTTGGAAAACTGCTTGAGAAATGGCATGTGTGAGAGGAAGGTTTGTGTTTTAAGGATATATATGAGCAGAGTACCTCATAACTGGAGATTGTGTATTCCTTACCGATTGCCATTTTTCATAGTTGAAATGATTTCAAAATAAACATGGGCAAAGATAGTTTTTAAGGTGGAAAGAAGTTAGGAAAGGCTAGAGGTAAGCCTTTCTAGTGTAGAAAGAATATGGCATCTCTATGTTGGTATGAGAGCAAATAGGGATAGGAGAGGTGTGTCTGAGAACAGAAACACAACTGTGTGTTTGTCTTTAAGCATTATTAGATGTCAGATTACATTCTTTCAGCACTGCTGGACACATATCACCAGCACAGTTTTTGTCAGTGAACCAAATAACCTTATTAGACATGAAAGGTATAGGCTTCAAGGTTTATTATTTTGGCTTTGACCCACTATAAAATTGCCTATGCTTCTTCCAACTTTGAAAGATGTTGTCAATCCTTAGTAAAGCATTGTTCAAGTTTATCTTTTAAACTTCAGGTGCTTAACACTAGCCAGTGTAAATTTTCAAATTGTAGATTTGGCTTTTAAAATGGTGCTCCCTATCAAGTTAACATACTTCATTTATAGTAGGATATAGCCAATTAACTAATGTACTTTTAGGCCCTTAGATGTCTGCCAAATTTTAAAGAGGTGCTTGCAAAAATAACACAGTTGAAATACTTCATTCATAAAAATATTTTATGGTAATAACTAGATAAGCTAAACCATGCATCATAATTTATTTTACCTATGATCAGTTTAATAGGGAATATTTTGTGTGTTTATTGTGTCTTTGAATAGGTTAAAAATAGTTATTTTCCTTACTTCACAGTATAAAAGCAATGAATTACCAAGAAATTATCTTTTCTTTGATCACAGAGCATTGAAGTTAGTCATTCAAATTTACAAATTTATCGTTCATTACTTACTTAACCAACGGCTATATACAAGTCTGTTTTTTTCCCCTACATTTTGATTCAGAATCGAAAATTGAGGGTAATCCATTGGCTGATATGATAACGTGTCAAAATCATTAATATGAAGTCTGTGAATTATTTGTCTAACTCATGTTGCATTTTCAATGATTATTTTACTTAATATTTTAAAACAACTTTAGTGAAATACATCCACATCTAGAAATTCATGTTTTCCATTTATTTTTTTTTCTCATGGTTTTGTTTTTCTGATATTTATTGACATAGATTCTATGGTAAAACTTGAATGAGTTTATATTCTGTTTAGGGCAAATGTTTTTATGATGGAGAGATGAGAAAAGATATTTGGTTTCAAGTTTAGGCAGCAGGTTTGGTTTAGGTCTGTGATCAGCAATTTGTGTATTCTGCAAGAACAGGTTGCAGAGGATTTCATAAGCTATTTGAAAGAAGGAACACAATTTCAGCAAGTGAGCCATGCTTGAAGAACCCCTATTTGCTTATGCTGAGCAGTAATTTGTAGAAGTCACGAACACAGGGAAAAGAGACAGGAAGGACTAATGCTAAATACACACGTACATGCACACACTTCCATCTCTATCACCTCTTCATTTTGTTTTAATTTTTCAGATTTTCTCATCTTTAGAGGATCACAGAATTTTATAGCTAAAAGAGAACTTAGAGATCATCAAGCTTGAAACTCTCTTTATAGGTGAGGAAAGTGAAACTTCGAGTATGTGCCTTGTAGTCACAAGTTGAAGGAGCCTGAATAAAGCACACATTTTGTGTTAGTCTGTTTTCACTGTTGGATGTTTTCTCATCTTACTTCTGACTTTTCTATTGGCTGCTGTCAGTATTTATTTTATTTTAAGGGCTTCCCTGGCCCTCCAATGGTTAAGACTTTATGGACCCAAATGCAGGGGTCACAGGTTGGATCCCTGGTTGGGGAACTAAGATCCCACATGCTGCAGGGCATGGCCAAAAATAAAATTAAAAATATATTTATTTTATTTGATACTTTGTCTTTATTTGTATAAAAGTATGTCAATGACAATGACAGTTTTTGTTTTGTTTTTTTATTTCCACAACTCTGGTAAGAGTGGCCTTGTGGTCAGCGGGCATGGAGTGTGCTATGCCCTGAGGGTTGGGAATGTGCTGCCATGACCACTGCTGATACAACTGGGTCGAGTAAAGAGTGCAGTTAAACAATCAGTGCAACTAAAGGATAATTCTGGTGAGAAATTCAATAAATGTATTTTACTCTAAAGTTAAAACAGACAGTGGAACATCTCTCTGCAAAAGAAGCTGAAGAAATAAGTGAAATTGAATAAGCCCCCAATTCTCTGCTTTTTGGTTACACTTTAAGTGACCTATCTTAATTTTTACACTTGTTTAGATACCATTTGGTAACATTCATTACAGAATCAAATTAAGAACAGGAAAAAAAAACCTTCAGAAAACAGTGATATTGTAAATCTTTTTTGAATTAAAAAAAACTACAAATGGTATGCCTTTTACTAACAAAAAACTGCTCTTGCAGGACCAGATCTTTAAATTTAATGAGTGGGTTTTTTTTTTTTATGTGTTTAATGTACCCTGTGACCTCTTAGTACTTAGCTATTTCCCTTTTCTCCTTAGAAGGACCTCCTTGTGGACTTAGCCTCCTTCATTTCTCTACAGTTGTTGCCTTTCAGATTTAGAAGTGTGCTTAGTTATCAGGGTTTTTTTTTTTTTTTTTCCTTTTTTCCCCCTTCTCCTCAGTCTGTTTTAAACTACCTTGGTGGTCTGTTCTTTTGGAAAAAGAGAAATAAATGCTGGGGCTGCCAATTTGGTTATAAATGTGAAAAATATTTTCTCACAGAATCTCTCATGTTCTTATGCAATCACATGATAACACTTAGAAAGTAACTAAAAATCTAGTTACTTCCTAGTTGGAAAAAAAACTGAAAATTTCTAAGGCAATATAAAGGAGTGAATTTCCTCATCTTTAAGTTTTAGATGTGTGTTAAAACAAGATAACTCTTTTGGTACACAGAGGTTTAGATCTTTATCTGAGATAGGAAATTTCTTATTTGTAAATCCAGCTATTTAGACATTTAGGAAATATTGAAAACTAATGATTTATAATGAGTATTTAAAGTAGCTTATTCATGTCACTCACCACAGACTGGTGATTTAACACTGCTTATTCAGGAAGACACTTTATAGAACCTCCTTTGCTTCAAATGAAAGTGTTTAAAGCAGAATGCTTTTCTGAGACCTCCAGACTCCTTTGTTCTCTTCCCATCTTCCCCTGTGTGTCATCCATCCATCTAAATGGTGTATGAACCATTCTTTATCACGTATAGTTGTTTCCACAGCATGTGTTACTTGAATCCTTAGTGCCATAGAATTACTGAAAGCAGTAGAGCAGTGTGTTCCTGTAGAATAATACTTAATTTGATGTTTACCTTGTTACATAGGGATGTTTTGATTAAAGATGATTAACATACTTTACAGATAACTTTATATTAGATATGTCAGTAGGTATTAATAAAACAATCCTTAGCATTCTTTTGTGGAAAAGTTCTACTTTTTTGAAAAGAGAACAAGATGCTACAATAACAGAAAAGCATTGTTCTCATAAATGTTGATAATTAACTTGATAGAGCTTTTGGTAATTAATGTAACCTATGCAAAGAGTTGACTCATTGGAAAAGACTCTGATGCTGGGAGGGATTGGGGGCAGGAGGAGAAGGGGACGACAGAGGATGAGATGGCTGGATGGCATCACGGACTCGATTGTCGTGAATCTGAGTGAACTCAGGAAGTCGGTGATGGACAGGGAGGCCTGGCGTGCTGTGATTCATGGGGTCGCAGAGTCAGACACGACTGAGCGACTGAACTGAACTGAACTGATGCTGCCTTCTAAGTGGAAATGCTTCTGTGCTGTTACAACAGTTACGTTTAGACTGCCACTGTATCTTTTTTTTTTAAATGAAAATTATATCTAAAATATGTCAGAAAAGTTTCTGAGTTTTGCATTAGAGAAAAGGGAATGAGTCGGGATATACATACTGCTTGACAATTAAAAGATGCCTTTATATATTCAATATATTATCTCAGTTAAGACTTATAGCAATCCTGTAATATAGATAGGAGTGATTTCCTCCATTTTACAGGAAACCAAAGATCAGAAACCTTGTTTGAAATATCTAAGGTCACACAGCATATTGTGTAATTGGAACTCCAACTTTAAATTCACTCTCCAGAATAGCTGTGTCAAGAAAACCTACACAGTTCTCTCATGCAGACCTCATATAGGCCACATTTCTCTAGTCTCAGCATAATAAAACTAGACATTAATTTTAAAAACCAGAAGGCCTTTAGATTAAAAAAAGAAAGAGCTCTTCTAAATTATTTGGTCAACGTGTAAAAAAAAAGTACTATTGTTATTGTCACTGTTATTTTAATAGAAATAAGGATAGTAGTTAGGAGATTAAACAACTGATGGTTTTTAAAAATATTTTTAAAATATTTTAAAGAAACTAGAGCATTATTCTCACAAATTTGAAATATTATAAAATTATTATATTGTAACTTTTAGTATTATTAACATTATAAAATTATCTCCAGCAATCAAAATTAAATCACATTATTTCCTGTACTTTGATTTTTAATGAGTAAACCACTTTTAATGTAGTTTGCATTTATGCTGTTTCTTTATTAGACCCAGGAATAGGCACACATCAATTCTTTTGTATTTATACCTCCACTCGATTATTGATACATCCTAAGTAAACAGTCTACACATTATTGTAACTTGTATGCTTAAAGATTTGTATTCCTTGATTCTCTCTTCTTTGATCTGTATAATGTGTTCCACAAAGTCAGAGGTGATTCAGAGGTCATAGATTTTTAATATGGATTTCCTTAAATCTAAAATAGTTCAGTTCAGTTCAGTTCAGTCGCTCAGTCGTGTCCAACTCTTTGCTGTTTGTCAAATGTCACTAGACTTGCTGTGTCCTTGGTCACCCTCTTTAGAGTGTTTATTAGAGTGTCTAGTTATTTAAAGAACTTTATTGTGACATCATTTATTTATTATAAAATTCACTTGTACACCTTTTTTAGTTAATTGTAGCTACACATGCAGTTGTGAGGAATATAGCAAGAGAGCTCTTGTACACTTTGCTTAGTTTCCCTGAGCAGTGTGCCATGTTACAAAATCATAATGTACTGTCATAACCAGGATATTGAAATTAACATTTCTCACCTATCTTACTCAGAATTCTGCGGTTTATTTTTGCTCACGTGTATGTGCATGTATGAGATTCTGAGCAGATTCACATATCCAGTACCATAGTCAAGATACTGAACAGTTCAACCACCACTGGGATCCCTGGTGCTGCCATTTAAAAATACAGCCACTTCCCTTCTGGGTAGTGATGCTGAATATCTATCATGTGATTATGTACCATTTGTGTATCCTCTTTGGCAAAGTATCTGTTCATGTCATGTCCTTTTTTAATTGAATTGTTTGATTTTTTTTTTTTTTTTGGCTGTTGTGTTTGAGATATCTTCTCTCCATCTGTAGCTTGTGTTTTTGTTTTCTTCATATGGACTTTTCAAAGAGCAAAAGTTTTTAATACCGATGAGATTGACTTTACCAACTTTTACTTTTATAGATTGTACTTTTGATGAACTCTTTGCCTAGATGTAGACCCCTCAGATCTCCTTCTCTATGTTTTTCTAAAAGTTGTATTATTATGTTTTGCATTTAAGTCTATGATCTATTCTGATGGTTTTTTGAAAGATGTGAAATTTAGATAAGGTTGATCTAATTCAGTTTTGCTTGTTGTTTACCATTTAGAGATTCATTCAGTCAACAAATATTGCTGAGTGCTTTGTAGGTCTAAGGCACTGTGTTTGGTACTGGATTTTTCCTTGTAGCCTATTGTGTTGAATCATTCCCCCATCTTAGTACTTACAGGCAGTTCTTACTCTACATGGTACCATATAAACTGAAATATGTGCTTTTTAGAACCACGGCCTTGCTGTACAAAGTCCCATAGAACTGTTATTAAGTAGTTAGCATGGTCCTGTACAAGGACTGCCTGTGTATATATTTTAATTTGTATTTCTTACAGTAATAAAGCACAATATGATAGGTGGGTCCCAAAATTATTGTTGTTTTAAGGAACATATGTTTGAGTAATTCATATTTTATAATCAAGAAATATGCTTAAAAATACAGATCTCAACGGTTGTAAATTGATTTCAGAGATCTAACAACTTAGCATTCTATACATAAAGCTCTTTATAATTCAGGTTCCTAGAGATGTGAAAATGTCATAAAGATCTATAGTAGAAATTTCTTGTTAATAAATTTAGTTTGTGATACTGCAAAAAGGACTTTTGATATATTGAATCTTCCCATAAAGTCATAAAGTTTCCATTTCTAGAAATATATCTGTAGTGATTAAAGATGATGATAGTACTGATACTGAATTGCCAATATGGTCTCTCTGTTATCACTGACTGATGACTATATACTTGACTTTATTTGCCAAACTGTGTCAATCTAAGCAAAGTTAGTTTCTTCTAACTTTATATATTTACTAGATGTTATTTTTCTTTCTCCTAGCAAAAGTAAATGGCATCTCCAAATTCACAGATCCTAAGTTCATGAAATTTAGAACCAGGACTGTAACTGTTCAGATCATTATGTCCAGAATAATCAGGTATACTCTGAAATGGAAGAACCAAAATAAGAGTTATCCTTTAAAGGTGGTTGAATGGTGACTACAAAACTACCTGTGATGGTAAATTACCTATGTGTTAGATTCTCTTAACCCCTCTGAGTTCTTTGGAGTAAGAGTTATTCACTGTTTTCCTGATGAGGAAAATAAGGACCACAGACTATAGTCCAATCAGATTCTGTGTAGGAGTTTGAAGTAGATCTTTTTTCACATCAAAGCCTATGTGCTTTCCACAAGAACAGTAGCTTGAAAGAGAAACTGCAGCTGGAAGCAACGGTGGAGGTAATAAGCAGCTGCAGAGGTAAAAGAGATGAGAGTTAGTGATGAAGAAACAGATGGGAAATTGTCTTTGCCAGTTCTGCACATAGGGCTCAGTGGTTAGGAATAAAAGCTTTGGACTCAGACCTGAGTTTCAATCTTTAGTTTTCCACTTGTCAGCTCTGAGATTTTGGGCAAAGTTGCTTAACCTCTCTGAGCCACTATTTCCTCAGCTATAAAATAGGTAGAATAATATCTAATATCTACCTGTTAAGGTTGTTTTCAGGACAAAAATGGCATAATGTAATTAAAACTTCCACAATGCTTGGCACAGAGTAAGTATTAAATAAATTGTGGTTTATAGTACAAAAACAATATTATTGTTTAATATTTGTTATTAAATATATTTAAAATATTGTGTACATAATATTACACACAAAAGGAGGGAACACAGCCAGTAATCCCAAGCCTTAAATCTGCACACACAAAATTAAAGTGTTTTCCCCTCTGCTTTCTTTAAGAAACATTTCTTCTCCCTTTAAATAAAAATTTTTATCACAAATGGCAAAAATAATTCTTACTGTTTTAATGTTTGCCTTGACAAGGGTCGCTTACTACTCTTAAACCGTGATGCTGAACTTTTATCTCCTTAGTGATGGTTTTCAGTCTGTATGACACTAAGCTCAAAGAACAGTACTTCTTAAACTTAGTGCACATCAGACTCAGTTATTTTCCAATTTCACATGCTTGGATTCCTCAATCAGAAGATTTCTGTTTACAGAAAGTTTGTGAGATTAATAAAAATAATTGGTGCATACCTTTTATCCTGGTAGCTCAGACAGTAAAGAACCTGCCTGCAATGCAGGAGACCTGAGTTTGATCCCTATGTCAGAAAGGTCACCTGGAGAAGGAATGGCAACCCACTCCAGTATTCTTGCCTGGAGAATTCCATGAACAGAGGAGCATGGCAGGCTACAGACCATGTGGTCACAAAGAGTCAGACAGGACTGCCAGACTAACACTTTTCACCTTTTACCCAGATTCACAAATTTTAAACATTTTACAACATGCTTTAACATTCTCTCTGTGTGGAGATTGACATTACTGTTTTTCTGAACCATTTGAGACTAGGTTGTATACATTATGCCTTAACAATTCAGTATTTTTCCTAAGAACAAGAATATATTAAAAAGTTCATTTGGGTTTTTCTTTAACATCTAACATTACAAACTTTTTGGTCAACCCAATATTCTGGCAAAGCCATTACACAGTTATCAAATTCATTAAAGTTAACATTCATGTAAGTATTTTTATCCAATCTTAGGCTGTATATCTAGTTTTTTAGTTATTCCAATAATGTCCTTTATAGCACTTCTTTTTGCAGTATATTATCCAGTCCACACATTGAATTTAGATGTCATGTTTTTCAGTCTCCTTTAATCTGGAATTATTCCTTTCTTTAGCTTCATGGCATTGGCAATTTTGAAGGAAAAAAAAATGATTGTAGACTCGGGTTTTTCTGATATTCCTCATGATTAGATAAAGATTATACATTTTTGGCCAAAATACTGTATAATTGTTATGTCCTTCTCAGGATTCAGAGGCACAGAAGTTCAAAGGCACATATGTCTGTTTGTCTTTTATTGATAAAAGTTAAGTTTGAACACTTGGTTAAATACTATCTGATTTCTTAGTTTCTTTTTGTAATTAATGAGTAATGTATAGGGGCAGATACTTTGAGACTCTGTAAACTTTGCATTCTTTATCTAACTCCACATTCAGCACTCATTGATAATTCTTGCCTGAATTATTTTTTCTATGATAATAGTAAAATGATAATTTTTCTAACTCCATATTATTCAGAATTTTACTATAATGAAGAGCTTTCCTTTCGTCTTTATGTGTTTATTGATCATCAGTGCAGACTCACTTATGGATTCTTCTTTATGTGATAATTGGAGTATCATTCTATAAGTTTTATTACTAAAGTGAAAGTGAAAGTCATTCAGTATTGTCAAACTCTTTGCCATCCCATGGACTATGTAGTCCATGGAATTCTCCAGGCCAAAATACTGGAGTGGGTAGCTACTTCTCCAGGGGATCTTCCCAACCCAGGGATTGAACCCAAGTCTCAGGTCTCCCACATGGTAGGCGGATTCTTTACCAACTGAGCTACAAGGGAAGTCCAAGAATACTGGAGTGGGTAGCCTGTCCCTTCTCCAGCAGATCTTCCTGACCCAGGAATTGAACCAGGGTCTCCTGCATTGCAGGCAGGTTCTTTACCAACTGAGCTATCAGGGAGCTATTTATTATTGTTTATTATATAAAGAGCTATTTATTAACAAAGGGCTCATCATTTTCACTCTGTAAAAATATGGTTTTGTCAAAACAAATGAGCTAACATTTTATAATTATCTGTGAAGTGAACTCTATATGTAATATTTAATATACCAGCCTTTTGAACTGTGTGTATTACTATTATAGTATATACAAATTATCACCTTAAATATGACAAAACCAGAGCTTAGACTGTATGTGTGTGTTAGTCGCTCAGTCATGTCCGACTCTTTGCGACTCCATGGAATTTCCTTCTGGAGTGGGTTGAACTGGAGTGGGTTGCCATTTCCTTCTCCAGGGGTCTTCCCAACCCAGGGATCAAACCCAAGTCTCCTGCATTGTGGACAGGTTCTTTACCCTCTGAGCCACAGGGGAAGTAAATTCCCCAGAGTCCTGTAAGTGCTGACCAATGGAGTCAGGACTTGAACTCAAGTGTCTGTTCAGCATCAGAGTCCTTAATACCATGCTCCCTCTGTGACGTGCTTCACAACTTCTGCAATGGATCTCATGTCTTTTTGAGTTTAATCACTTTTCTGACAGTTTCATCCACATGCCACACACCTGTTACCCTAAGGAAGACTGGGAGTAGGATGGAACACTGTAGACACCCTTTCCTTTCTCCAAAGGAGAAATTTATGATATTAATCCTTCTCAAGTGATTTATTATGCTGCGTTCTTCCCCCGAATCCAGAACTGCTTTAAAGGGAAAAAGACATCCCACAACGGTAATTTGCAATATTATTTAGCAGTAGAAGGATAGAAAATGCAGTTTTGTTTGTCTAAATCATGTGTATAATGTGCCTCAAACCTCCACCCTCCCCATTAACTTTTTTTTAATCCTAAGAACCATCTGCTGGCTTTACCTCTTTTCTACCTGCTGGATGCTTTCTGAGTCCCTTTATCCAGCGCTCTATTTAAATGATCCCATTTAAGTCCAGAGCCTAGGGAAATCACCCTGATTCTGCGTTCCCTAGCAACATCCCTGAGAAGAATAACAGCTGCCTAACCATATGCCACCATAAAGAGGTAGGGAAGTACATACAAATTGACATTAGATGCCTTAAATCTCGAGACTTCAGACATCATAGTCATCATATGTGATTATTTACCTTTGGTAGTGCAAGTGCAAAAGAGAAGAATAAATATAATTATCTAAAGTGACAACAGATATACTGTGGATGAGGTTAGCAATCAATTCAATTTCTAGATATGTTCTTGCTAAGATCAGCAGAGAAATGGCTATGATAAAATTTTTTAAACGTTTATGAGTCTTGTGTCAAAATTAAGCTGTACTTATGTTGTAATATGACAGCATATTTAAACCTTAAGGAAACTTAAAGTTCTTTCCAAGTTTTTTGTTGATATTCTGTACTTTTTTCATTGTTAATTTATTGTCCGTGGTTTTGCTTCTTCCAGAATGTCTTATAATTGAAATCACACACACAATGTAGCTTTTTCAGATCAGCTGCTCTTACTTAGTAATATATATTTAAGTTTCTTCTGTATCTCTTCATACCTCATTTCTTTCTAGCACTAAACATTCCTTTGTCTGGATATATCACAGTGAATTTATCCATTCACCTACTCAAGGACAATTTGGTTGCTTACAAGTTTTGGTAATTATGACTAAAGCTACAGGTCCATGTGCAGGTTTTTGTATGGACATGAGTTCTCCACTTATTTGGGTAGATACCAAGGAGCATGAATGCTGAAGCATATGGTAAAAGCCTGTTTATTTTTGTAAAAAACTGTCAAACTGTCTTCCAAAGTGACTGTATTGTTTTTGAGTTTCCACATCTTTCCAGTATTTGGTGTTATCAGTTTGGGATCTCAATCATTCTGATAGAAAATAAGAATTTAATTATTATAGCTTAAGTACTACTTTAGGAACTGCTACCATAATGGTAATATGTGTTATAAGGAGGAAAAGTTACTACCTTTTTTAGTTTCTTTGCAAAAATACATTTTCCTACATTTAAAAATTATTAATATGTTCCTTCTCTCTTTACCTCCCCCTTCTCTCCCCCTACCCCACCCAATCTCTTTATAGCTTAAGCTTTTGGATTTCCAAGGACGAAGAGTGAAAAATTATCCTGGACTGTTTTTCCTGTTTTAATCAACAAGTAGTCATTATCCAAATAATAACCAACAATTCAGTAAATATACATGCTTTTTTAAATATTGAAAAAATAGCCTTTGATCTTTCAAATTCCACTCAGTTTTCAAATTTATTTGAAAAATTTCCATTTTCAAAAATTATTCCTGATAATTTTCAGAATTTCTGGTCACCAGTAGTCTGGGGGAGAGGTTGCTTTTTTATATTTTGATTACTACTCTTTATTGTGAACAGCCAATTAAAACAAAACCATATTTTAAGGTTAGATCATGCAATGAAATTTAATGATTTTGAACAAAAACCAGTTTCTTCCTCCAAACTTTTTGGGTTTTTAAAACAGGAATATTTTATTTGTAAAAGAAATCTTGGAAATAATTTTTTATGTTAGTTAAAAATACTTCCTGTTTTCATTTTTCTCAATGAATTTATTTGCCCTGAAAAAGTTACTTATTTGCAAAACCAAATGAAATGGAAAGGCTAGACCAGTAGCCTTCTAAATATTTGCATATGAGGAAGTCTGGTATTTGTAACAGATAAATGCAGAGCTGCTCTGGTGAGAGGTGGAGTGGAGGCAAGAGAGACTGGAGCACCCCCTCCCCTTCTGCCTTTTCCCAGGGACCTCTGAGGAGTCCATAGGACCATGTGGAGAAGAACTGGAAAATTGATTTTAAGATTTGTATTTAAAGCAGCAACAGAACCAAATAGTCATCACTGAGCTCTTTATCGTGGAGATCTAGGTGTCTAATTTATAAGGTTTCTGAATTAGACTTCAGGGCCTATGTTACATTTTATTACAGCCAACAACTTAAGAGCAGACTGGCAAGAATTAAACGAAAAGCCTGTTTCACAGCTGTTATGCATCTGGGAATTTGGTTAAAAGGGGCTAGCTTAGTTTAGCCTGGGTTGTGATAAAAAGCAGTGTGTAGGGACCTTTTAAATGAAGTCCTGTGCTCTGATCAGAGTTATATTTAATACTGGCCCATAAGTCCACATAATTATAATTTTGTAAGAGTCTTTAGGACGTCAGTAACTTTTAAATCTTACCTTGTGAAAAATGATTATGTCACCTGTGGATTTTAAAAGCAGTTAGCAAACCGAGATAAAGGTGATAATCAAACCAAATAGTTCTCCATATCCCAAGTTTCATACTTACAATGTTCTGACTGTTCTTTGTAATTTGCTATTCCATTTAATATGTTTTAATGAGGCATGTTAATTCTGATAAACGAATGCTTCGTGTAGACCTGTCGTACTGCAGGGAAAGGTGGATTACTTTCTTAATGGAGCCTTACTCCATTCTGGCTTTTCTCCCAGGCTTGCAGATGGGTCAGGGGCTGTGGAGAGTGGCCAGAAACCAGCAGCTACAGCAGGAAGGCTACGGTGAGCAAGGCTACCTCAGCAGAGAGCAGAGCAGGAGGGTGGCTGCCAGCAACATGTCTCACACCAGTCATCGCAAACACGTCCAGGGGGGCATTGACATATATCATCTTCTGAAGACAAGAAAGTCTAAAGAACAGGAAGGATTCATTAATTTGGAAATGCTGCCTCCCGAACTAAGCTTTACCATCTTGTCCTACCTGAATGCGACCGACCTCTGCTTAGCTTCCTGCGTTTGGCAGGACCTGGCCAATGATGAACTTCTCTGGCAAGGGTAAGTTCAACTCACCATATTTGACCCAGATATCTCTAAGTATAACCTTGCCTAAATGCTTTTTTTTTTTTTTTTGGAGGGTGGAGTGCTGCTTTTTTCCATTTTAATATTCCCATCAAACTTAATTTATGGTCCTATATTTGAACTTCGTAAAAAAAAATGTTTATTTCTATGCTTATCAGAACTCAATCAGAATATAGTTTTCATTTGGGATTTAAATCTAGATTGTTCATTTCTAAGAGAAATGCTTCCTTTATGCCTATATCTCTGACTCTTGATTTTTTTTTTCCTTGATAAATTTAAAGGCTGGCTTAGTTTTTGTTTTTTAATTTAGGAGAGGTTCTGTTGCCTTTACATAGCTTAGTAATAAAAGTCAAAAGCTATGGGACTAGAGTAAAGAGGCTGTTAAAATATTGATAATTTTCTAAACAAGTTACTAAACTCCCTGTTGCAGAATCATCTCATTTGGCTGGGGAAAAAAATGCAATGATATAAATTAACTATGAAGAAGATATTCCCATGTAAAAGTGAATATTCTACCACTTTCCTCAGAAATTTTGATGTTACAGGCTGAGATAGTAACTTTCTTGTTTTCCTGTAAGCTCGCTCTCTCTCTCTCTTCTCTCTCTCTCTCTCTCTCTCTCTCTCTCTCTCTCTCTCTGCGCGTGTGTGTGTAAAAGAGAGAAAAGAAGGAAATTTGGAAGTTTGAGTCAAAAATCAATAATATCAGAAAGTGAAACTATGGTATCCATCCAGAATTTCTAGGAATTGTAACAAGATGAAAGGTTAGCTTTCAAATAATAACCAGTAGCTAATGCCCTTGAACAAAATTGGAAACAAGTGTCCCAATGTGTATTAATAGAAACAATGTGTTTTGAGGTATTTTAAGTATTGCAGATTTTGTAAAAAGTCATGTTTAGCTCTGATAGTAAAGAACCAGTGTTTTAAAGCAATATCCTAACATATACTAATCTTAATGTTGCAACTTTTCATTTAAGTATTAAAGTTACAGCATTACAGTTTCTCCCTCTGCCCAGCAGTTCCCCCATCCCCCACTGAGTTATATTTCACAATGGAGCACATAATTGTTTAATTCTGTTTAGACTCTTGGTTAGTACTGCAAGCTTGAGAGTAAGTTCCTTTGATTCAGATCCTGCCTCTACACAAATTAGCTGTGTGACCATAGGCAGCTTTTTTATGGTGTCTGTGTTTATCTGTAGTGCCAAATCATAGGATGGTTGTAAAGATTAAGCAAATTAATACTATTACAATGCTTTAAATAGTGCCTGACATCTGTTAAGCACTTGGTAAATGTTAGCTGTTATCATTGTCATCATTAATGTTTAACTTCAGTGGGACTCGAATATTACGAATCTTTTTAATTCACATTTATTAAGTGTCAGAATTTGAAGATGTTTGTCTGTTTTACTCTAGTAAATAAATAAAACAAGCATAAAATTAACCAGTTTATACTTCAGAGCTGTAAAATCCAATTTTATATCATTTCATATCACTGTTTTATCATGTATTACATCTTTAACTTAGAAGATTCAATCTGGTCATGTTTTCTCATTTGATTTTTATCATACTTACAGGCTGTGTAAATCCACTTGGGGTCACTGTTCCATTTACAACAAGAACCCACCTCTAGGATTTTCTTTCAGAAAATTGTACATGCAGCTGGATGAAGGCAGTCTCACCTTTAATGCCAACCCAGATGAGGTAAGTGAAGAATTTGAACATTTGTAACTGTTGAACTTAATTGCTCCAACATAATACATTTGCAAGTAAAATTATAAGTCTCTGAACATGACTTTTGAATCACTGTGAAGCCCAGTATTGGGAGTAATTGCTGTATGACTCAGTCATTTCTTTCTTCCTTACTGTGTCAAGTACTAATCTTGCTGTCTGCTCACTCTGTATGGCAGCTTCCATGACGCACATGCAGCCATCGCCTACATTTGGTTGAGATACCACTACATTATCAGTTGAGAGCACAAAATATATTCATCAGACTTTATCTGCAGCATTTTCTTCATTTCCTCATTTCCACTTAGTTATGATTATCAGAGGATACAAAGGATATTTTTCTAGTTCGTGACACATCAAAATATCTTTAAATAATGCCCTTAAAAATCTTAATCCCATGATAACATAGAAACAACTTATAGATTGTTATAAAAATTGCATAATTTTGCATTAATTATCTGGTTTTTTTTTCTTAAGACAATAAGCAAACACAAATAAGAGAGAGAGTGGGAGAATCAAAAAGAACTGCTTGAAATGAATTAATTATTTAATCATTTCTTAAGATAAGAGTGATCAAAATATGAAGACAGTTCTGTTGCTGGCTCCCCTTCTCCCCTATTCTTATTTCAATATATTCTGGAAAAGTTCAGATTTTTAGAAATGTTTCCTATTCTTATAAATCTAATAGAAATTGTGTAATACTCAGAACTGTGACTTTTGGGTGGATCATTTAAGTCTTAGCCCCACAAATACAGCAAAGTATATATGTTATAAAGCAAATATGTTATAAAGAACAGATACGTTATATTTGTTCTCTTCTTTCACCACTTTTATTTTCAATGAATAGAAGACATACTTTTAATGAAAGTAGAATGATTTATTAGAAGTTAAAGCTCAAAGTATACATTGAAAACCAGTATAATATTGATGTTGTCAGTTTAAACAGGCATATGACTAGTGTTACAATAAGAAATATTTTGCATTAGTATCTTGAGTTAATTGAATGATGATTACTAGAAAATTGAGGCAGAGGGGTATGGTGTTTTACTCTAGATACGTGGGAATCAGGAAAGGCAGCTATAACAGGCCTGTCTTATTAGGACTAATTTATCAAGTCATACTGGCTCCAGTCATGAATTATGCCAATGTTGAGCAAAACTGTCATCCCCAATTCATATCAGTTGCAAATGTTACATTCTAAGGAAAGTGTAACTTGGTAAGTACTGAGTTGTAGCTTTTCAAAGTCAGAAAAGTTGGATGTAATTGCTCATATTGATTATGGTAAGTAGTCATTCCTTGCTAAAAGAGTACCATTTTTAAAATAAATTATAAAGCATCCTTTTTATGCAAAAATGAAACTATAGATAGGCCCTTATATACTAGAATATTATATGGGTAGTTTTAAATATCTAAATTGGAAAAGTTAGATGTCAAAATATGTTTCCATCTTTGCAGCTACATATATCAGACTATAGAGTTCTTTTGTACCTCCTCTAGAGTGTTTGGAGGGGGGCAGAGAAAAGAGGTAAGATTAAAGTCCTCTTTATCTGACAATAAACTATAAAAGTCAAATGTTTGCCTAAAGGGGGGATTCAAGTTACTAATTAAAAATAAGATTTTTAGATCTTCAGATTTTTACTTATCCATCCTACCTCCCATTGTTATTGAGAGTTGGCTGTATTTTCTTTCTTTTACTCCCTGACCTGATTCAAAGATATCCTGGAGCATTCCAGAAGTATTGAATTCACTGTTCTGAAAGGGGCACATACTGTTGTCAGGGAGCATGGAACTAAACCATTCAAAGTGACTTTGGTTCCAGAATTCTGCTTCTGTACTTTTATGAACATCACCCAGGCTCTCAGCAAGCAGCTGTTGCCTAATAACAAAATCTAATTCTCTCTTTACCAGAGTACCCTTAGGACATAAGTAGGCATGGAAGGACATTGAACTACCCTTGTAGGTGCAGGGAAATGAGAAGAAGTATTTTAATTAATATTCTACACTTGCTTTCATTGACTGATAAATAATCAATGTCAGTTTTGTTGTTTAACCAACCAAAATATAATCAAAAGATCATCCTAGTAGATGTTTTTATATAGAACTCACCTACATGAGTCATATTTCAGCCAGGTCTTAGAATGACTCTTGCCATGATTTTTTAGTGCTAGCAATCAGAAAGTACCTATGGAGGTTGACTATTTTTCCCCCTCACTGGAGCACTGTCATCAGATGTATTATTTGGGTTTATTTAAGCCTGAGAAGTAAATTAATTACGTTTGATGTTATGTTTAAATGTAAGCAGTGTTTAAGTACCTGAGATAAGATGTATATAATTGTTCAGTATTGTAATAAATCTACTTTTCCATAATTTCTAGTTCTGTACTTAACATTTTGATAGCAAGCATCATTAAAATATTATAAAAATAAGAATACTTGCAGCCACAGGGAGCAAGATTCTCCAAAGGACATCGTTCATGTCACGGATATGGGTAACCAAACTCCACAGCAGCTGCTGGCAGTGGCTCATGGGGTGGGGGAGAACTTCTGCACAGTTTGTGGTACGATTGCCTAGCACGCTGCTGTTATATGCATGACGTTGTGATCTCAGCTGTATGTAAAGTCTTGATCTTGTGCATGAGCTTGTGTACCTTGTGGCAGGTGACCACATTCTAGTAAAGGAATGTGCTAAAAACCATCTGTTTATATTAGGCCATATTTCCCCTGCATGTACAAGTTACGTGTGTGATTTTATTCCCCAGCATTATTATAATAAAGTAATTTTACTTATAAACCAGTAACTTATTCCACTGAGTAATAAATGTTTTCTTGACATAGTTATTTGTAAATTTAGAGGCTGAAATTGGTAGTGAACATGGTTTAACTTTATGTTATAGGCTCATTTTTGTTTCTGTATATGTTTATAAATTTTTAAAATAATATCCTCATTAAAGTGAAGTCACTCAGTCATGTCCGACTCTTTGCAACCCCATGGACTGTAGCCCACCAGGCTTATCTGTCCATGGAATTTTCCAGGCAAGAGTACTGGAGTGGATTGCCATTTCCTTCTCTAGGGGATCTTCCTGACCCAGGGATCAAACCTGGGTCTCCCGCATTGCAGGCAGACGCTTTACCGTCTGAGCCATCAGGGAATCACCAGTATCCTCACTGGGGTCAGGTAAAGAAGTCTTTTAAACACTATATAAGCACATTTTTCCTGTGTTCATGTAGAAAGGACCACATGCATACAGTTATATGTATTTTGTTAGACAGATCTGGGATAAAATCTATTATGAGAAACATTTTAAATTTTACCTAAGCATATATTTTAGATGTAAATGTGTAAGCAAATTATTTTCAAGGGATCATCTTTTTGTTGTTGGACCAGCTAAAATACAAACAGGAAATTTGGAGGAGTTCTCCATTATAGAAAAGGACTTGGGTGTTTGTACTCAATTTTTACATTGTCTCATATATAAAATCTTACTTTTTTGTTCCAGTATACAGCACCAAAATGTTCATTGCCATGACTTCATACCATAAAAGCAGTGATGAACAGTAACTATTTTCCTGGAGGTATAAAACTCTGATATCATCAGGAAGTACACATTTCCCAAATGTATTTTTTGGAATAATTATTCCACAAGATAATGGACACAGTCAAGAGATTTCCCAAGTCTAATAAATTTGATCATGATAAGTTACAATTAGTTGGCTTATTTAAAGAGTAACTTTTCAAAGCCTTTATAATATATTGATGCCCATTGTGAATATCTAAGAGGAAAGTGTTGTGAGTGAGTTTTTTTGTCATAGTCTCTTTTTGGCGAGGTGGGGTGGAGGGCTATAAAGTAACATTCTGGGGGACACATTCTGAGGTATGCTAGGGTAGATTATCTGTAGTCTTACTCTGTGTGAATGTGTTTCTAAATGAATTAAATAAACCTGGATTAAATGATGAAATACCCTATTATTCACTGACAGCTATATGATGTTTATTTTATCTATAATCTCCTTTCCTATTTAAAGTCTATGGATCTATAATTTTTTGTTCTCTTTCCTTTGGTCTGATAGTATTAATTACAATAATAATAATAATAAAACAGAGTTGAGTCTAGACAACCAAGAGTTTTATTCATGTTCTATATTTTGATTGTAGTCAAACATGTTAAGTGTGGAAAATAAGGGTAGGACATCAAACCTGATAGCAATATTGTATTCAAATAACTACCTGTAGACACTGATGAAGTACTTGTGTCAATAACTTGGAACAGATCATTCATCAACATACCCTTGGTGTCTCATTCTGTACACTAACTCCGTTAAATCTGCAACAGCGGTATTCCCAGGGAAGATTGACAGGCCACAAAAGATGCTTTTTAGTTTGGCAAATGTACCGCTTTTGGGGGTTTTATCCCAGCTCTGCAGGCCTTGAAGTTTGACTTTATCTTTTCACTGAAGTTAGAGCAGTCTCTCAGGAATAAACTTAAGCCATATAGTAGAACCTGAGCCAGTTTGACAGTCAGATGGGTGTACTTTAAACAGTGCCTCATAGCACAGAGAGAGAATGCCTAAGCTCTTAGCTAATGTCACAAACTAAAACGTGTCTAGGAATGATTGGGTCCTCACTCCCCTTCACTGTGCTGCTCTACTCGGTACCACATTTTATGATGTACCTTTAGTACCCACTTTCCCTGTATGGTTCATCTAGGTGTTTTTGGCTTGAAAGAACAAAGAGCCTAATAATGGTTTAAGCCATATAAATT
The DNA here is from genome assembly GCF_023091745.1 of Budorcas taxicolor. Lineage (NCBI taxonomy): Eukaryota > Metazoa > Chordata > Mammalia > Artiodactyla > Bovidae > Budorcas > Budorcas taxicolor. The sequence continues at coordinate 9,683,520 of NC_068917.1, read as the reverse complement.
TATTTGCTTCAGAAGACACCCAGAATGGGTATCCCAAAGTTGTTTCAGTGATACAGTGGGAGCTCAATGTGTTGACTGGCTACCATTACTCAAGGCATCACATTCTCATATGAAAGTACCCTCAGCACAAAGATCAGCGGCAAACTCCTCAAATTCCTTATGCTGATTAAGGAGAAAAAATTCTTTTCTGGAGCCTTCAGTATGCTTCTGCTCATGTCTTATGACCCGAACTGAATCACATGAACACCACTAGACCAGCGGAGAACAGAAGAGAAAGGGTTATGCAATTGGCTTAGACTTAACATGATTTAGAAACTGTGGCTGAGATGCTAGAAGCAGTGAAAGAGCAAAACGGCCTTTGAGCAGGCTTCCAAGAGTCTGCAGCAGTGTGTTCACTAGTGAGCCACTCGAAAAATGTGTGATTCTGCTTCCCTTGTTCCTGGGGCTCTGCTGGTTTAGAGACATTAATAGTCAAGGCAAGAGTATTGACACCAGAGACACAACAATTCAAATTGCTTGCAGAGACCACCCTCTCGCTGTTTTAGGTCCTCCTGCCACTGAACAAATAGACCTAAAGGGAGGAAGAAAAGGTACAAGCATAGATAATTATTCTGTGGTTGAAGTGACTATACTTAATTACCAGAAGGCAATAGTTACTGCTACACAGTGTGGAAAAACGAAAGAATATAAGCAGTACTCAGGAGATGTCTAGAGTTCCTTCCAGTTCCACTATTGTGAAAGTTATTTTTTTTTAAATCCCTATAGTCCTAAATGGGTAGGATTTAAATCCCATCACTTAGATACCTCACTAGATAAAGACCCTCAACAGCCAGCTCCATTCTTCAGGAGTTGAGTATAGATTATCCCAAGCTAATCATGTTGCTTTCATTCCCTTTGGCTTCCATGACATCCATGTAATGCAGTGCCAACCTATGAGATTGGAAGAAAGAATACTGTGTGCTGTCTGTGCACACGTGTACTTCTGGACATGGGTGTATAGGGATGGAGTGATAGAAACACCTCTGACCACCTTGCAGCCATGTAGGTTGTTAACACACCCAGAAAGACACACTGGAAAGAAAGAATTGGGTCTGTGTTCCGTGTGTGAGCCTAAAAATCCTAGAGCCTTAGTAATTTGGGACTTATATGAGGCAATAAATCACTGGACATTTTTTGAATTGAGGTTCCTGCTCTTTGTAGTTAAAACCTACTAATGCTACATAATCATCATCACCCAAACTCATAGGAGTTTGACATGTAATTCTGAGCCAAGTTTTTTCAGAAAAAATAGACATTGCTGGTTCTCATTAGCAAATTAATTTTATCTTCAGTTTGCTGATGAGAATTTATTTAGAGCAAAAGGAGCTTGTTGACAATGAGAGGAATCCCTTACCAAATATACCTTCTCTATAAAAATACATATATACACTCAAAAGACCTAAAATGCTCTGATTCATTAGCAAAATCCCTTTACCTTGATCATCATTAGAGTCAAAGTACAAAAAAACTCTGCCTCTTAGACACTGAATATTAATTAACCTCTGTCTAGATAACTTAATAACCTTCTACCTGGTACAGCTAGTCAAGTCATACTAAACTAAAGTTAGTCATACGTAACTAAGCATTTAGTCATACTAAACATTAAAACTCTCTTAAGGGCAACATGATGTATATGTCGGTATGTGCGTATGTATGTATGTTTCTGTCTGTTTCAATCTGATCTGTCATGTGTTGGTTTTGTCTGGTGTCTACTAGATCAACTTTATTTTACACTTTGTCCTGACCCTACTGTATCTTTGACCATCCTCCCATACCCTCCCCTGTCTCCAAGTCATTCCCACACGTGGTTTAGAATCAGTCTGCAGAAGGACATTTATAGACTTGGCATAAACCTTTCAGAAGCTTCAGAGAAAATTAGTTTCCCAGGCCCCTTTCTAGTCTGTATCTAATTGAAAAAGATTCAGGACTAGAGTATTCCATAGTTTATTCATCACCCAAACCACCTGATGGGCTTTGTTTTTGTTTTCCTCTGTATGTTATGTCGCTCAGTTGTGTCCAACTCTTTGCGACCCCATGGACCATACAGTCCGTGGAATTCTCCAGGCCAGAATACTAGAGTGGGTAGCCTTTCCCTTCTCCAGGGGATCTTCCTGACCCAGGAATCAAACCGGGGTCTTCTGCATTGCAGGCACATTCTTTACCAACTGAGCTATGAGAGAAGCCCTCTGTATGTTATAGAAAATACTAATTTGCTACTGGAGTAAAAGCATACTGAAATTAATGCACAGTGTACTGAGGACTAAGAACTAGAGGAAAGAATAAAATTAGTATATTTTAATTAGAATATTTTTGACACCACAGCACTCATACTTCATATTTTAAAATAGGAAATGCTGAAAATTAGGGAGATTTTTTTCTTTGTATGAATTTAGTTACCAATTTAGATAAATGTTCCTAGAAACTGCAGTATTGTATTTATAGTTTAAATACATTTCCAAGAAAATTGTTTATCTTTTATTTCCTAATTATACCCTATCTGACCACCTTGACACCTCTCCAGTGTTCTTCTTTATCTGATGTAATCACAGTTTCAGTGAAACTTGACATCGCTTTCTAGATTTAAGTTCTCAGCTTTACCATCAGAAGTAGTTGTCTCCCCTGAATGTCTTTTCTGAATTTGAAATTGTTGCTACCAGTGTCACAGTAGATGTCACTCAAATATGACGGCTTTATCAGAAATTGAAAAGACAATATTTCCTCAATTATTGGATATCATCAGTTGCACACCATCTATCAATTTAATTGCAGCTTTGAAATATGGAAGTATTAAAGAAACACTATGCATTTTCAACCAGCTAGTTGTAGTGTACATTTATCCATAAGATTATGTAACGTTTTTCCCTTTCATAAGATTTTTAGAGATACCTTCTATATAATAAAAGTCTTAAGATCTTTCTGAACCACTTATTAGCAAAAATATAAATATAATTAAATATATCATTAGAATGACATGTCGCTTTTTATTTTTGGAATAGTGATTTTAATCTTTATGAGTTTATAATTTGAGGTGTTTATGGTGCACCTATCTAACTCATAGGTTTTAGATATACTTTTTTTTCTTTTTTATGTTACAATTGTCTTTTCTCCCCGCTGTTTGAATTATATAATCCTTACAAGTTTACAGCTTCTCTTGAAAGTCATCTAGAAGCTTTATACAGAAAGAGTTGAGCATTCATTTAACAGATATTTATTAAGTATCTCTGCACTTCCTAGGCATATAACTTTGGCCTCTGGCAAATTATTTACACCTTCTGTGCTTCAATTTCCCCAACTCCAAAATGGGAATAATAGTAGTATGTATATCATGGAGGTGTCATGAAGATTTAATGAAATAGTATGTGTTAAATGCTTAGTGCTCACCAAACTGTAGCTTTATTTTATCCTAGAAGCACAACTGCACACACCATAGTATCAGCAGCAGGTACTGCTCTAGGCTTAGGGGTTCTTTGTCTCCTGGAACTTTTCAGTTGTAGTAGATAAATAGTTTACACCTGAGTAATGGTCCTTCATCAAGTATGTATCAGAAATACCAGCATCTTCTAGCTTTAGATAGTGATAAACTTTGCCTTTAATTTTGTTTTCTGACATGTGATAAGCAGTTTTTGCATATTTTAATAATAGTGTTATTAACGAGTAACTTTTTGGTTCAGTGGTAATGCTTAATCTTTTGAAAGACATTTTAAGCAATAAATCAAGGTACATACAACATTATGCTCAAATTTAAACATGTTTGGCTGAAATAGTGGTAGGATGAACAGAGACTTCAATTACATGAAAGAGTATGCACCTGTGATGACAACAAAACTACCATTTAAACCCCAGCTTCTCTAGTAATAAGATTTGGGTTTTTGAAAAATCTTTTTTTTTTTAATGTCCTTTTAAAAGTATTCATTTGTTCTCAGTCAGGAAAACATTTAAAAAGTCTTGTTTATTTGAAAATTGCTTCAGAGCTGTTAAAATATATTTATAAATGTATATTCCAGATAATATAAAATTGTAAGTTTTATTTATCAAAGTCTGTCATTTAAATAGCTATATATGTGTGTATGTGTATTTCTGTAAATGCACATATGGCAAGTGAAATGTTTGTGTGTGATTTTTATAAAGCAGGAATTCTAGACATAACATTAGTGCTTAAATGTGTCACTTTGTCATTAGTTTGAAGTGTTAGTAACCATACCTTAACCTAATAGAGATTTATCTCCATATTTTGATTAATGCTATCTTTTTCTAATTTACAGACAGATCAGAGATAGTATTTTTCTAGAAGCTTACATAGCCTACCAGCAATTTTGTCAATATAATTACAATAATGATTGCTATATTTAACTTTTAGTAGTAATTTATCTCCTCTTACGGCAGAAAGCGAAGAAGAACTAAAGAGCCTCTTGATGAAACTGAAAGAGGAGAGTGAAAAAGTTGGCTTAAAGCTCAACATTCAGAAAACTAAGATCATGACATCTGGTCCCATCACTTCATGGGAAATAGATGGGGAAACAGTGGAAAACAGTGACAGACTTTATTTTGGGGGGCTCCAGAATCACTGCAGATGGTGACTGCAGCCATGAAATTAAAAGACACCTAAGTCCTTGGAAGAAAAGTGATGACCAACCTAGACAGCATATTAAAAAGTAGAGACATTCCTTTGCCAACAAAAGCCCAGCTAGTCAAGGCTATGGTTTTTCCAGTGGTCATGTATGGATGTGAGAGTTGGACGGTGAAGAAAGCCGAGCGCCGAAGAATTGATGCTTTTGAACTGTGGTGTTGGAGAAGACTCTTGAGAGTCCCTTCGACAGCAAGGAGATCCAGCCAGTCCACCCTAAAGGAAATCAGTCCTGAATATTCATTGGAAGGACTGATGTTGAAACTGAAACTCCAATACTTTGGCCACCTAATGTGAAGAACTGACTCATTTGAAAAGACCTTGATGCTGGGAAAGATTAAAGGCAGGAGAAGACGGGGATGACAGAGGATAAGATGGTTGGATGGCATCACCGACTCAACAGACATCAGTTTGAGTAAACTCCGGGAGTTGGTGATGGACAGGGAGGCCTGGCATGCAGTCCATGAGGTCACAAAGAGTCAGACATGACTGAGGGACTGAACTGAAGTGAACTGAGTAATTTATCACTTTAGAAGTAACGTCATCTTCATGCAGTGGTCTGTCCCAGTGACGGGTGTGACTCCTGGTGACTCTTAGAACTCACAGATACAGCTTGCTTTCTGTTTGAAGCTGTTAGAACCAATGAATAGGAACTTTGTAGTGTTATTTGAAACCTTAGACAACGAAGTTCATGTAATTTTTGTCTGATGGCATTGCTTTCTCTCCTATGAAAAAGAAACAGAAAGATCTGTCCTCCACCTCACCTCCATTTTTCCTGGACTCCATTCGAGATGATTTTCCATTTTTCTTTTTATTTTCTTTGAACTATCCCTGCTTTTTTTGAGTTTCCTGTTGACATTTTCTAATAGCTACAAATAATTTAGGGTGTAGGTGTGACTGTTCTTAGCAGTTCCTCAGCATTGTGTACTTTCATGTATCAAAAGCCCTCCGTAAATTGTTTTTGGAGACTGAAATCCTTGCCAACTCAGACAGGTCCATGAGTAAGCTGACTTCAGTCCATATTCCATACTCATGACTTTTCATCATCTTCCAGACAGAATATGGGGTTCTGACCAATTCCAGTTAGAGAACTTCAAAAATTTGGTCAGAGCTTTTCCTTTAGTCTTTCCAATCTATTGATTAGATTAACGATAATTAAATTACCATGAGTAAAAGTATTGTGTGACATTTCTGAAGTTACATGCTGAAGGACAGTGTTGTACATCAGAGAGTGGCATAGCTAAACTTAGTGGGTAGAATGAAATGAAATGACAGCATAGAAACATGGATACCTAGTTTTAAAACTTGCCCTTTAAGTAATATAATCTTTATTTTACTTCAGCTAAAATACAAAGTGTTGATATTTTAATTTGCAGAGCATATATCCCTAGAAGAATTTCTACATGTGTTTTTTCCATTAACTATAGTGCCCATGTTCTCTAAATAAATAGGAAGAATGAGAAATTCTGCGCTGGCTAATATTAATAGATTTTGCATTTTTATTGGCAATTATGATAACACTAGGAAAAGGAAAAATGGTATCAGAGCTGTCATCTTAGCCACTGCTGCTGCTATTTTCAAATAAGACAATGGGAATACTCTGACTGGGGGAAGGGCTTCCCCTGATGTGCTAATTTTTTTTAGAAATAATTAAAATTTTAAAATTAAAGCTTTTATAATATAATATCTTATTTTTATGTTTTTTTTACTGTGAAAATGTTACATTTCAATTGCTCATTTCCCTGTGGTTAAAATGTACACTTGACTATTAATAGATCAGTTCCATTTTGAAACAAAAATTAGAAATCTAGATTGAAGTATTTCATTTTATAAGTATTTATTGTTAAAATTTAAGGATTGTTATTCTAAAAGTTTTCAAATGTCCTTTTAAAAAGGAAATCAAATGCAGTGTCCAGTTTGCTTTCTGTTGTGTAATGCTCAAAGGACAGATTTATTACCTGAAAAGTAGTAGCTGTAATACTTGTTTTTTACATTTTCTACAACAGCAAGTTTGAACAAAACTAGTTAAAGCAAATTTTTTCACTAAATTTCTTTCCTAAGTTGTTCTTTAGGAAAACACATTAAAGATACTCCCTAGTATGTCAGTTTTGTTTTATTAGTAATTTTTTCTATTGATACCAACTGTTACACAATGTTTCTGCCAAGTGTCTGGGCCGATTGCCAGTACTTTCAGTACTAGTATTCAGCACTTAAAACAATTAAGACTTTATCATTTAAAGCAGTTTTAGGTTCACAGCAGAAGTCAGTACTTTACATGCCTAGTTTCCTAGAATTCGCTTTGTCCCCAGATATATATTTTTTGGTTCTGAACATATATATAGTAGATTTTTGCCTTTGAAGTACACTATGGGTAATAATGATTTTATTTTTAAAAATAGAGAAAAACATGTCACTCGCTCAGTCGCTCAGTCGTGTCCGACTCTGCAATCCCATGGACTGTAGCCTACCAGGCTCCTCCCTCCACAGGATTCTCCAGGCAAGAGTACTGGAGTGGGTTGCCATTTCCTTCTCCAGAAATAGAGAAAAACATGAGTTTAATACAATAGAAGAAAAGCAAAGAATGTATATCTTAAAACAGAAATGGCTGTGTGAAAGAGCCATTCTTACAGTAATAAGAAAATGGGGACTGAGCTTCATTCAACATATCGTTCTTCTATCTGAATGCCTTCTTAATATTGGTTTTAGCTATTTGCATATGTTTTCTTAACTTACTTGTTTTTGCTACCTAAATAAACCTTATGTCTAAACAACTTACCACTCTAATTATATTGATTAAGTCTTGGTGCTGTCATTTGCATAATAAATTTTAGTGATGGACTCCAGGGAGGATGCTTTACAGAATTTCTTGATATATATATATATATTATCTTTGAATCACTGAAAGCATGTATTCTATTTAAAGCTTTAACATGAGATGAGATGAATTCACCTTAACTGCTCTTGGGTTTTCATTGCTGCTTACCATTCCTTTTGTATGTTCCTAATGGATTTCCTGTTATACCCTCCACCGCTGTTGATAGAAATCTTTACCATTTTGCTCAAGGAGCCAAGAGTTTGCTCTTGTCCAACTCTTTCTGGATGGCTTATCTTCCCTAAAAAGAAAACCAACGTGCACTCTGTTTTTGTCTTTTAATGCTTTCTCCAAACACCTGTCTCTGAACCAGTACAGCCATCCCGTCCTCCAGGCTGAGAAAGTATCTTAGACCCCACCTGTATTTTCGATCCTTTCCCCTGTTCTCCTCTACTTGCAGCTCCAATTTTGTCCTCTTACTTTTTTGCCATTAATTTTGCCATTTTTTTCTCCTATGGCAACCCATTCCAGTATTCTTATCTGGAGAATCCCATGGACAGAGGAGCCTGATGGGCTACAATCCATGAGGTCACAAAGGATTGGATATGACTGAGCGACTAACACACACGTACTACTACATTAAGTCAGTAGATTTGTATTCAATTTTCTCACCTTGCTCATGCCTTAGTTTTTTACTTTTCCCATTACTATGTGAAAAGGGGCCCCTTGAAAGTCACTATTTTTATATATTCTTAAAGTGAAACTCTGATACTTGTTACTTTCTATCACTGAAAACCTAGCAGTATGTATTTTGGGGGGCAAGAAGTTCTAAGTTTCATCAGTTTAAATCAAACCACACACAGTGTTTATTTTCTTTGTGACACAGATGTCACAAGTCTTAACCTCTTCAGATGTCTCAATGTCTTAATCTTTTCTTCTTTCCTAAATAGCTTCATCTTTAGACCTAATATCTCTATCTCCCTTGGTTCTTCCTTATTTAACATAAAGTCTAACCTTCCAACAACCCACTCAGACCCTGGTTTCCTTTATTCGGATGGTTCTAGTTTGTCAATATGTCCCATAAAACTCAATACCCAGAATTGGACACTTATTGTACTATATCATGTGGATGATAATGAGCTACACCCTTCCTTTTTCTGGAAACTGTGTTAATTTAGACTAGTACTGGGTCATGATTTCCTTGCTACCTATAAGACACAGACTCACAGAAGCACATATCTATACTGCTGAGAGTTCTAGTCCTGATTAATAACTATCATTAATGCTATAGGGTCTAGCATATTCCTCTGTCCATGGAATTCTCCACATTACCTACCATCTGAGAAACCTGTATTCAGGAAGCAACAGATTGGTTGCTGACATGGAACAACAGACTGGTTCAAAATTGGGAAAGCAGTACGTCAAGGCTGTATATTGTCACCCTGCTTATTTAACTTATGTGCAGGGTAAAAGTGAAAGTGAAGTCGCTCAGTCATGTCTGACTCTTTGCGACCCCATAGACTGTAGCCTACCAGGCTCCTCCCTCCATGGGATTCTCCAGGCAAGAGTACTGGAGTGGGTTGCCATTTCCTTCTCCAGGGGATCTTCCCGACCCAGGGATCGAACCCTGGTCTCCTGCATTCCAGGCAGACACTTAAACCTCTGAGCCACCAAGGTACATCATGTTAAATGCCAGGCTGGATGAAGCACAAGCTGGAATCAAGAGTACCAGGAGAAATATCAATAACCTCAGATACACAGATGACACCATTCTTATGGCAGAAAGCTAAGAGGAACTAAAGAGCCTCTTGATGAAGGTGAAAAGAGAAAAGTGAAAAAGCTGGCTTAGAACTCAGCATTCAAAAAATGAAGATCATGGCATCCAGTCCCATAACTTCATGGCAAATAGATGGGGAAAATGTGGAAACAGTGTCAGATTTCATTTCCTTGGGCTCCAAAATCACTGTGGATGGTGACTGTAGCCACAAAATTGAAAGACTCTTGCTCCTTGGAAGAATAGCTGTGACAAACCTAGACAGGGTATTAAAAAGCAGAGACATCACTTTGCTGACAAAGGTCCGTCTAGTCAAAGCTATGGTTTTTGCAGTAGTCATGTACGGTTGTGAGATGTGGACTATAAAGACAGCTGAGTACCAAAGAATTGATGCTTTTGAACTGTGGTGCTGGAGAAGACTCTTGGTGGTAGAATCCTTTGGCCAGCAAGGAGATCAAACCAGTCAATCCCTAAAGGAAATCAACCCTTTTGATTGATTTCGTCACCATTCTGAAGCTGAAGCTCCGATTCTGTGGCCACCTGATGCGAAGAGCTGACTCACTGGAAAAGATTCTGATGCTGGAAAAGATTGAGGGCAAGAGGAAAAGGGGGCGACAGAGAATATGATTGGATAGCAATCACCAACTCAATAGACATGAGTCTGAGCAAACTCTGGGAGATAGTGAAGGACAGGAAAGCCTGGTGTGCTGCAGTTCATGGGGTCGCAACTTAGTGATTAAACAACACCTCCAATATGGTGTAGGGATTCCTCTGTAACATTCTTCTGAAACTTTATTTAAAAATCAACAATACTTATACACGTATTAAGCAAATGTATAGTTACTCAACAGAGTTCATGCTGTAGTTTCTTTTGTATTTACTGCTTACAAAACAAGATAGTTTTGGATGGTTGCCAGCTTGCTTATTGAAGACAATTGTAATCTGGTCCTATGCCTTTTTATGTTGTGTCATCTCTTAACCCTTCACTCCAACAGCCCTTCTGAAGTAATCTTCCTTTCCAGAGGAATCCCAGGCTTGAAATTGAGGCTTTCCTCAAAACCAACAGTGCTACTGATTTCAAGTTTGTGTTGCTGGTTTTCAGGATTGTGTTTAAAACCATCTGCTTCCTCCTTTGCGTTTAATTGATTTTGGAGAACTCGAGTGAGATTATATGTTAAATTTTCAAACATGTAGTCCATAGAAAGAGGAAATGACCAATAATTTTATGATGCTTGCATAAGGCAAATGCCAGTGTTTGTTTATAAGTGAGGAGCATCAAGCAATATTAAAAATGGCATATATCATATAATTAGAGAATTACATACTATTTAATAGATCACATTAGTTTTTTTATATTTTGTAAATTTTTAGAAAGTAAATTAGAATTAGTTTTGTATCTCTTAAATACTGATTTACAAGTAAGCTTGAATAAAGAACCTGTTCATTACTACTTAACTGACATGCCTTTGTCTTTGAATCACTTGGATTAAAATTAACACTGGAAATAACTTCTAATATTTTGTTACACTTTTTAAATGGATGAATTTTGGAAAAGAAATCAAACCTGACTTAATCTTGCTAAGTAGATTAATTAAATATACAGTCAACTCTCGATTGTTCAAACTAATGGAGGGAAGGATGGAAAACTCATTCCTATTTCCCTGGTTCCTACCCCCTCAGGCTATTGCTGAGAGCCTTACTGCAAACAAGTTCCGTGGCTTTCCTTTCCATCTTGACCATATTACATGCTCTAGCCTCCTATCCGGGTACAGTGCAGTCTGAAAGATGGCTTCCCACTGAGTTGACAGAGTCACATGTTCTCACACTTCGTTCTTTTTAAAGTCAGTGCTTTTTAAAATCAGTGCTTTTAGGATTGCTTTTACACTTTTAAAATTCTCATGAAAATTTGATAACATTGCTAATATCCTATTATCTTGATGGCTCATAAAATTAATTTTGTATAAAAATCTTATCTTTTTGAATTACATTCTATAGAAAATTATAACCTTTCAAAAGCATAACCTCATGGTACCAAATTGCTCTAAAAATGTAATATAAAATTTTTATGGGAGTTTTTATAAAAATTCTTCCAACTCTTTGAGTTCCTAATGTATGCAGTGTTTCTGAGTACTGTGTCATTGTTTGTAAAGGGAAGAAATGCTAAAGGAATTTATGTGTGAAAACAGTATGTTACGTGTACATAATATGTCATTTTCTCTACCAATTAACTGCACACATTGTGCTATTATCCAGACATAAACATTCATGGGAATGCATGTATCTGGATAACTGTGAGTTGAAATAAACACACCTACCTTTTATTTCAGTAACTGCACATTCAAATCCACATGAGACATTTATTTGAATGTGACCTTCATATACATGAGAAAACATTGGTTTCAGTGTTTGATTTTTTTGTTGTTGCTGTTTTGTTGTTGTTGGTTTAAATCTAAAGTAGGGCACAACCTTATGGATAATGCTTCTCTGGAAGATTTGGCATGCAGAGAAAAGGAAATTCAAAGATAAACCCTATGAAAAACATTGAAATTGTTTTGTCTTACTATGTTTTGCCTCAGTGTGTATTGGAGCCAAATTCTTACAGAACGTAATAGTACTTAAAGCCAGGCTATATACAACCCATAAACTAGTCTAGAACTCTCCCCGTTTTACTTTAAGTTAAATAACTTCATTATTATTCTTCCCCACCCCACCCCCAAAAAATGCTAGTCTGTGATTTGGAGAATCCTTTTTTCTCAAGCATCTGTTTCCTTGAAAAGTGTGTTAGAATGTGTATCTGAACTTTCATGTTTTCCATTAGGCAATTGAAGTTTTCATTACAAGGCTTATTTTTAAAATCTGTGTAATAGTTATTCATTACCCCTACCCATAACCCAGTTTAGGTGATATTTCTGGATACTTTTTGTAATTGACATGAGTCAGAAAATTGAATCAGACTTTCTTTAGAAGTCTTAACTTTGAATTTCCTACTTTTCATTGCATGTAAACTATCAACCATAAATAATAGTGTCAGTTCAAGTTCTAGCTTGTATTTTGCATGCAAAAGCTATGAACAGTCTGTCGATGCTGGAAAGACTCTATAGCTATTGTTTTGCTGTTGCCTAATTGTTAAATTTATAAATGAAGACTGATTTTATTTATGTAGACTTGTCTTTCTGTCTTAGGGAGTGAACTACTTTATGTCCAAGGGCATCCTTGATGATTCACCAAAGGAAATAGCAAAGTTTATCTTCTGTACAAGGACACTAAATTGGAAAAAACTGAGAATTTATCTTGATGAAAGGTAAAAAAATAAATTTAATTTTTCATGGGAAAAGAGTTGAGGAATGCTTTTAATTAGTTAAGTTTTACTTTAAAAATCACAGTCATCTAGTTGTAAAATTGAGTGAAGACAGGGAAAAGATTCCTGTACCTTGCAAATCATTACTCTTGTGGACTTGAACTTGCCTGTGAGTTTGCTGTTTACTGTTGTAAACATTAAAAAAAAGCCCAGGAAGACCAACATCTTTGTGATAGCAAAGATCACAAAACCAAATATTTTTGAGAAAGTCAAAGCCTTTTTTCCTTAATAACTAGCCCTAAGATCTAAGTGTTCGGTAGCTAAAAGTTCTGAATTTTGAAATTGCCCATGCAAAAATCAAATAGACAAATTGTACTCATAAACACAAATCCTGGAGGTATAAGAGGTATATATTTGTGATACAGTACATGAAAAGTGTCATGTAAAAGTTTGAAAATTCGAAAAGTATGATTTAATAGTGTGCTCTCCAGAGACAGTGTCTGATGTGCTGTCCTGACTTGATAGTTACTCATTTGTACTCTTGAATTCTGGGTATCAAGGACATAAAAATATTGTGGTAATATTTTTATATGATATCACCATAAGCTATGATTTTTAAAATTATAGATCTCATAGTAATCTAAAGAATGTTGCAAAAATAGGTTTACCTTTTCATTATGATTCTCATTTTTGTTTAATTTCTCAGGATTTTCCAACAATTTGTATTTATTATATGCCAGGAACTTTGCTAGAATTTGCAGTATGCAGTTGATTAAAACATAATCCCTAGCCTTGAGGGGTGCACAATTCAGCATATTGGTCACTGAAAAAAATTTCTTACATAAAGATGGTATCATTAACTCTTTTTGTCCTGAAATGCTGGGTACCGATGGATTGGCAGGTTTTTGTTTTTTTTTTTTTTTTTTGGAAAAACCTGATTTTTCTGTAAATATTTTAGACTTTGAAGGACATATGATCTCTGTTGCAGCCACTTATAACTATGCCATTGTGTCATCAAAGCAGACATGGACAATAAGTAAACAAATGAGAAAAGCTGTGTTCTAATAAAGCTTTATTTAAAGAACAGCCGATGGGCCTCTGTAGTATTTGGCCCACTAGCTATAGTTTGCCTGTCTCTGCCATAAGCAACTGGTAGAAATTAAGATTATGATCATATAATCATTGTTGAGTTTAATGAGGATTGAAGCATAATGTAACAAAGCATGATTGTGCTGTGCTTAGTCAGTCATGTCTGATCTTTGTGACCCCATGAACTGTAGCCCACCAGGCTCCTCTGTCCATGGGGATTCTCCAGGCAAGAATCTTCCCAGTCCAGGGATTGAACCCAGGTCTCCTGCATTGCAGGCAGATTCTTTATCATCTGAGCCAGCAGGGAACCCCAGAGCATGATTATTGGAATGCCATTGATAATAAGTATATATGCACATATGTACACAAATTGTAAACAGCCTAAATGTATTTCATTAGAATTATGTCCTTAGGATGGGATACTGTGGAGCCGTTAGAATGAATGAGTTAGATCCATGTATAAAAACACAGAAAGCTGTTCATATTATACTATATGAAATATGCAAAAGCAGATTCTTAAGGTATAGATAGACACTTTAAAAAGCTTCACATCAGCAGTTGTTACCTCTGGCAATGTGGATTGGTACAGAAAGTGTAGATTCTCCTTATTTTCAGAATTAAAAAGGTAAAGAATTCTGTTGATCATATGAATTTAGCCAAGAAGATTCTTGAAAAGAAGTTACATTTTTAATTCTGAAAAATTCATCTTTTCATTTCAGAATTAAAATTTCTAGTTTCACCTTGTTTTTGTTCTATTCATGAAAGATTTTTTTAAATTGTTTAACTTGATAATCACACTTTGATTTTTTTAACTTTTAAGACATATATGCTTTATAAGACTGGTAATAAATAGTAAAGTATTTTTATCCAAAAAGTAAATAATCTATGATGTTTCCCATCTTTTTTTAATAGAGAAAAGTTAACTAAAGCTGTACCTTTTCCTTTTTCTACTAGGAGAGATGTCTTGGATGACCTTGTAACACTGCATAACTTTAGAAATCAATTCTTACCCAATGCACTGAGAGAATTTTTTCGTCACATCCATGCCCCTGAAGAGCGTGGGGAGTATCTTGAAACACTTATAACAAAGTTCTCACATAGATTCTGTGCTTGTAACCCTGATTTAATGAGAGAACTTGGCCTTAGTCCTGGTAAGAATATATATAGTGAATTCCTTCCTGCTCCCATTCCCATCTCTGGGTAAAAATAGTAGTAAATGAGACATTTTCCTCACTCTGGGGAAAAATACTTCCCATAATTACAAATAGTTGTTTCATTGCTTCTAGCAGTGACTAGTTTGTCAAAGCTATTATTTACATGTAGTAAATATACTGTTTTAGGAGGAAAGTTACACTTAAGTATGTAAATTCTTACTTAAGCATTGGAAATTTTTTTGCTAGTCTAATCAAAATCTTGCGAATTTATTTTTAAAGCTTTTAATAATACACATATTACATAGGTAACACCTAGAATTTTTCTACTAAAGTGTAATTTTGATATAACTAGTTTTCACTCTGTGTGTGTATGTGTGCATGATGTAGGCTGAGTCACCTATATATTTTTTCATGTGATGCAGCTTTATTTCTTCCTTCCTATCAAGAATGTTGTTCTTACCTTATTACAGAGATTGCCAAACCTTTTCCTAGCATATGAAATTTGTTGAACATGCTTGTGCAAGACAGTCTTTATTAAGACTGCAAGATTCTGAAAAAATAAACACCATAGTAGTAGTAGTAAGCAGTTGTAGCAAGAATCATGAGGATAACAATAAGCTTCAACTATTGCCCTGAAAATATATAGAGAAGAAAATTTTTTGCTTCATGGGCTCATGTTTAGCAATCTAAAGATTTACTTTTGAGATTAATATGTAAATTCCATAGAATTTTTTTAGACCTTTTATACATATCTTAAATAAGAATAATAATAATTTATGAGATGTTTACATTTTATTTTCTAATACCAAGTTAATACATTTTCTTGTTGTGTAAAATGCTTCCAAATTAAATTAGGTTTCTGTAAAAGCATATGTAAATAAATATCTTACTTTGTTTTAATAGGATATACTGAGAGTACAAATATATTTTATGGGTAGTTGAATGGGAATATCACATTTGAAAGCAAGAGGGAAATAAAACCAATTCTGAAATTTTTAAATTTAGAATGACTTTTCACTACAAATTCCTAAATAATTTGAAGAAAATGCTCAATGAATTGGTGTTTGGATAATTGACATCCCTGTTTGCCCAGAAGACGAGGTTTCTAGGACACAAGACTTTCATCACCAAATTGGAAAAGGCCCAGGCAGTTCTCTTTAATTTTAATCTAAATCTTTTGGAATTATGAGCACTTCCTTTGGGACCACTGTCTAATAACCAGCTAATAATTGAAGGTGTTTCTTTTTCCTTCCAGATGCTGTCTATGTACTGTGCTACTCTTTGATTCTACTTTCCATTGACCTCACTAGCCC
This sequence comes from Budorcas taxicolor, assembly GCF_023091745.1. NCBI lineage: Eukaryota > Metazoa > Chordata > Mammalia > Artiodactyla > Bovidae > Budorcas > Budorcas taxicolor. The sequence goes on along the minus strand of NC_068917.1, from coordinate 9,667,417 downwards.
TCATGTGAAGAATAAAATGTCAAAAAGAGAATTTATTCGAAATACCCGGCGTGCTGCTCAAAACATTAGTGAAGATTTCGTGGGGCACCTTTATGACAACATCTACCTTATTGGCCATGTGGCTGCATAAAAGCACAGTTGCTGGGACTTCAGCTTTTAACTGCAAACTAAAGCTACCCAAGGACCTATTTAGCAGATATGGGAGTGACATTAGTGCTGGTCATTCTAGCCTCTGTATACAATCAAGCTTGAGTGTACAACTTTTTTTCTTTTACTCTTTTCTTTTTTAGTGACTTCTTTGGGGAACTAAAGAATTTTGCAGAATTTTTCTTAATTTTGCTTATCATGTTTTGCACAAAGCAGAGCCATTGTCTGACACAGCTGTTAAGAATGTTAAACTGACGTTATATTCTAAAACAGATGGTATATTTGTGCATTAGATTTTGCCTGAAAACTTTATTCATTTCCATTCTTTTTTAAAATACCATGTAATATGTACATATTTAACTAAAAATTTATAATCATAATTATTTTATTGTAAAGATTTTGACTAAAGCCTTTCCTTTTTCTCTCAAACTGAGTTCTGAGATTTATTTGATAAGAAATTATGACTGTCTTCATAAAAGTTGCATCTAACCTGGATAGAAACCGTACCAGCTTCTCTTTCCAAACTTTGAAGAGTATATTTGTCTGTATGCAAAGTGGGCACTTGTTTTTAAAACATAAATTCATCACCTGACTTCATTTTTAAAATTTCTGCCTTATTTAAGTCTGAAGTCCTTGAAACCATAGCAAAACACATTAAAATCTAAGGTTTCTACACATAAGAACAAAATGCTATTAGAACTTATATCCAAAATAATTAGTCAGACCTTACTGTTCTAATTGTGATGATTTCAGCTCAGAATCAGCTGGGAAGGGAATGTCGTGAATGATAGTAAACTGTCTTTATTCATTCATTCAGTAAATATTATCAAGGGCCTTCCATGTGCTAATATTGTGCCAAGTACTCTTGGTACCTGGACAGGGACTCTGCCTTCACAGATGTTATGAGATTGGGTAATGAGAGGAAAACTGCTGCTTGGTGCTAAGTCACTTCAGTCATGTTCGACTCTATGACCCCATTGACTGTAGCCCGCCATGCTCCTCTGTCCATGGGATTCTCCAGGCAAAAATACCTGAGTGGGTTGCCATTTCCTCCTGTAAAACTACTGCTTAATGGAGAGCAAAGGTATGAAGTGGATCTTAATTAACATCTTAATTAAGTTATTTAATCATTAAAACACTTAGCATTGGAGTGATAAAGAACAATGCATTTATATGGTAAGTCACAAATGCCCTGGAAATGTCTCTAGCTGAAAAGCATCAGCTTTGGCATGATACAGCTGCTATGTTTAGGGGGAGTCAATTGGGGGGGGGGAGCCCCTTGCAAGAAGTGTAGGATCCTGACTTACAGATCTTGCCCTACTATTACAACTGAACAATGGACTACAGAATTCTCAAAAACAAGATAATCAAAACAGCTTTTGAGAGTCAAAGGGACTTTTAGGCTGGTAGTAAACAATTTCTAGGGTTTTCCCAGGTAGCGCAATGGTAGGATTGGCAGGTAGCACCTGCCAATGCAGGAGACTTGGGTTTGATCCCTGGGGAAGGAAATGGCAACCCACTCCAGTATTCTTGCCCGGAAAATCACATGGACAGAGGAACCTGGTGGGTTACAGTCCATGGAATCACAAGAGTCTAGCACGACTGAGCACATAGCACACACACACACATACACACACACACATACACACACACACAATTTCTAAGATTCCAAAGCAAATATCTAATTATGTTTCACACGCACATAAGTTTGAATTCCATGACAAAATAATTCTAACAAATGTCTTTATAAATCCCTCACCTATGTAAACCAAACCCATATCTGTCTTTTTACAAGCTACTCTTTCTGATATCCTTAACTCTTTTTTGTATCTAAGGTCCCCATACTATCATCTAAGATCCACTTCAAATTTAATTTCTTGGTCACAGCTATCAAAGACTGTCTCTATCATATCATATATACCACTGGTGTTAATTAATTTTCTACATGTCCAACTTCTTTATCAAACTGTAGTCTTACTAAGGTCAAGGATTACTGCTAGTCTGTCTATTCTATTGGATTCTACTCTAAGGCTTGAACTAGGCAAGTGGTGGAGGACTTAGTGAGGGAGAAAAAGTTTTAAAAACACACAACTGCAAATTGATAGGATTTAGTGATTTGGAAGAAAAGTTTCTAATATGAGGATCTGCTTATTCTATTATCAAAGGTAACTAGTAGGAAAAGCAACCAGTGGAATGAAGTGGAAAAGATAATGATTCTAATTGGGGTATGTCTTGAATTTGAAAGTATCAATAGAACATTAAAGCTAAAGAATAACACTAGATACGTAAGTTTGAGGGTGATTAGAATTTGGAGTATGCTATCCGAGGTGAAGCATGAAGTCTGAAAACAAAGGTTTGTAAAAACTGTAGAAGGACCAGGGGATAACGGAATCCCAAGAGCTAGGGATTGCTGAGCTTTGCATGTGTTGCAGCCCAAGTGGATCTGTTTTTCCATTTATCCTCAGGCCTTTTTTGAGTATACCTTCTCCACTTGGGGCTGAGTTGTTTGAGGCTAGAAATGATGGTAGTGCTAATGCCTTTTATATTGTCTCTGGCCAAATACCTCCTTGTTCAGTGTATAATCTGAACTCTGCTGAAACCCATAAGAATGCTTACGGTCCTCTGCAACTCAGACCTGTCTACACTTTCCTTCCCAGAAGGGGCTCTGCTGTTTCAAGCCCAGAATACACCATACCAACTATGTGCTGCTGGTGCCTCCTTCCTATACACCATCACCACTTATACTTTAATATACAGTACAAGTTATATTAAGACAAGCAAAGGGAGAATATGCTTGAAAACTTTTAGAGCCTCCAAATTTATCATCAACAGGGCTTTTTTCTAACAGTATTCTGTCCAAACTAATACTCTCTAATCTCATCTGTTCTACTTTCTCTCTGGAAAGCTTGTAATCCCTGTTTACCTGTTGAGATGTTATTTGCCCTTCAAAGTCCCCTCAGACTCTTTTGCCTCCAGGGCAGCTTTCTAAATTCTTACAGGTGGGAATTGTATTCTTAGATCTCCCTCAATACCTAACATAGACCTTGACCCGGAAGCAGTTTCTCAACCCAAAATAGTATTATTCTAGCCCTGGTTTAGTTTCTATCTAAGTATACAGAAAGATGGCTTTACTATTTGCATTTCAAAAAAATACATCCAGACCTTTCAGGTGTACCCATTTTCCAAATTAGGATGTATTAGAGTTAACTCAAAATAATGCAGATTCAACCTATCTATTATTCTAGTGAACGTTTTCTTAAATATTACTATTAATAATGTAACTAACTGACTATGGCTTCTTTCCAAGCATTGTAAGCAAATATGTCTACTTTAGGAAACCATCCTAAGGAAATAATCCAAAATAGAGGAAGGGCATTAGGTACAGTCTTTGTCACATCACTGTTTTAATAAAAAGAAAAAGAAACAATTGGAATGCCCCAAACTTGGGGCTGTTCTAACAAATAATAAATATTTGAGTTTATACTTGACACCAGAAACTAACGACTGGTCAACTAGACCAGAACACATCCTCATGACTATGATGTCATGATGTTAATAATGTGTTAGCAGTTGTAAATTATGGTAAATATTTAAAAGGATATTGAATTACATATCTACACACACATTATAATTACTATGTAATATAAAGCAAAAGCCTATGACTGGAAAGAACAGATTGGCACACAATATACCAAAATAGTATGGATAATGAAATTTTTAAAATTTCTTCTTTCAAATGTTCTTAAGGGTCATGTATTTTAGACAGAACAAAATAAATTCTTTGAAGTATTCAGAAAATGATAGAGTGTTCCTAAGTTAGCTAGCAGAGTTTCCCTTCATAATGTTTCCATGCATTTTTATTCAAAGCTTGTTTTATTTTTAAAAGACACTTGGTTGATCTGTTAAATCATATCTGGATAAATGTTTTGTTTTCAACCTTAAAAAAGTGGATTGTTTTGTTTTATTTTTGTCTCATCAAATTAAAGACCAACAAGAGAAAGATACCAAATCTTTACGGAGGAAATTTTCATTTGTTAAAAAAAAAAAATGACTTTCTTCTTGGCCTGGTCGGACAGGAGGGTTGGATTTAATTTAAAATGATTAATGAGATTTTGTCAGGCTTCTTGACTTTACCCCACTGCAGTTTGTCAATGCAACAACCTGGGAAGCCAGGACGCCACTCTGTCGCCCAAAACCACTCTCTGGGGAAAAAATTAACTGGCAGAACTAGTGCCAGGCACACATCAATGGCATCGTCTCTCGGGCATTGACAGTTTAAAAGTCTCAATTGGAAAATGTATGTTTTAGGAACACACATACCTGGGATATTTTCAGTCTCTTGCAAGTGGTTAATCGCTTTTTAAATATTTAAGTGTTGATGTTTTCCAAAGGAAACTGTTTAAAGACAAAATCTTTACTAATATATCTCTTTTCCCTAAATTATTTAAAAAATTCAAGAAACAAGGTATCCTACGATCTTGGATCACTTTTTGTTTTGTTTTGTTTTTTTTTAACTTAAAGAATTAAGGTGGAGCTTTAAAAAAAAAAAAGTGAAATGATTTTTCACTTTTGAAAATGGTGTTTTTAACCATTAGCATGACCAAATTTTAGCATCAAGTTTTTATAATAAGCTATAAATTTATGATCTGACATAGTACACTCCTCTTTTACTTGAGTACTTTTATTTTTAAATAGTCAATGATATGACTAGCCAAAACAAAGTTGCTGAATGTGGCTAGTTATTATGGGGTAAATGCAATATGTATTTTTGCTTTGTTGTTTAACTAATCACATAAGGAAACAATACTAATGTTGGACTCTCTTCTTTAGAAATAACATAATGTCTACTTGCCAATTATTAATCAAAGCAAAAAATTAGCATAGAGTGCTTTCCTATTCACAATATCAAGATGGTGATCTGTTCTGAACTATGTGCCTGTAGACAATCTGAAGGAAAAATTTCTCAGCCAGAGCCAGGCTTCCAGTGACTGTCAGCTTCATTCCCACAGTAGGAAAGCTAAGGAAAGTACAGAGAAGTGGAAATGCCTTGAGCAGTTGATCAAGGCTGCTGCTCTTACTAAGAGAACAGTAAAAAGCAGTATGTGTGATCTTAGTTCTCTGACCAGGGATCGAACCCAGGCCCCTTATTTGGGAGCATGGGATCTTAGCCACTGGACCACCAGGGACATCCCATAAATATTAATACATAAATAAGTTTTGTTAACTGAAGTCACTTTCTACCAGATATTACCAGTATTAGCTGCTTGTTTCTCTTTCCGTTATGCTAAGTGGAACAATAATTTTCCCTTCTCAGTAGTTTCTCTTTTTATTGACTCAGAATGTTTCTAATACTTTCATGATTATTACATCAAGTTATTTAAAACTTTACTATAGCTAATCACTTGGGCATGGTTTGCTCTTCTAAAGTTATTCTGATGCATTTTTTTGTTTTTCTATTCAAGGAGAATTTCATTTCTCACATATTCAGGATCACTATAGCTCCCCAGTATGTATAATATGACATGAGTTTACAGCAGTACATTTTACATGACAGTGAAATTTTCATTTAAATATTTAAGCATTTAAATATGGCTCATTTTGTGCAAGGAAGGATTTAATGAGGTGCTGCAAAAGAAAGCAAAAACAAAAACAAAAACAAACTATGCCCTGCCATTGAGAGCTTTGCTGGGAGGAAGACGACCATAATCACATACAATTCTACAATACTTTATATCTACCATTGCAACTTTGCAGGGGTCTGGAGATGTTATGTGAGTTTTGGAGGTTCATGTGACCATTTATAGGGATCAGGAGAGACAGACCCCGAATACATTTGGTATATTACTAACCATAAAAAACTTTGGAAGATGTGTTAAAAAAAAGCTTTCTTCTTTTTTTTTTTAAAAAAGCCCCCCTTAAAAAGATAAAACAACCATATGACCCAGCAATCCCACTCCTGAGCATATACCCTGAGAAAATCATAATTCAGAAAAACACATGCACCCCAGCGTTCATAGCGGCACCATTTACCATAGCCAGGACAATGGAAGCAACATAAATGCCCATCAATAGACAAATGGATAAAGAAGATGTATATATATACAATGGAGTATCACTCGGCCCTAAAAAGGAACAAACTGGGTCATTTGTAGTGATGTGGATGAACCTAGAGTCTGTCACCCAGTGTGAAGTAAGTCAGGAAGAGAAAAAACAAATGTTATTGCATATATGTGGGCACTAGCAAAAGGGTTCAGGCGACCTTATCTGCAGGGTAGGAACAGAGACCCAGAGAACAGACGCAGACACAGGGAGGGAAGGGTAGGGTGAGACGGACTGGGAGATTAGGATCGAATAGACACACTGCTACGTGTGAAATAGATAGCTAGTGGGGACGTGCTGCACAGCAAGCTCAGTTTGGTGCTCTGTGATGGCCTAGAGGGGTGAGATGGTGGGGGTATGAGGGAGGCTCAAGAAGGAGGGGATATGTGTATACTTATACCTGGTTCAAGTTGTTTTACAGAGAAAGTAACAACATCATACAGTAATAATTCTCCAACAATAAAATAAAAAATTTTTAAATATGGGGGAAAAAGTAACAAGTTTGTTATGGAGCTAGTTAATAAAAACACTATAGAAAAGGCCCTATGATTTTATACAGAGAAGAGTGAGCAATTAGTACTGGCTTACCTCATAGCTCAGTCAGTAAAGAATTTGCCTGCAATGCAGGAGACCCGGGTTCGTTTCCTGGGTCGGGAAGATCCCCGGGAGAAGGAAATGGCAACCCACTCTAGTATTCTTGCCTGGAGAATCCCAGGGACAGAGGAGCCTCACAGGCTATAGTCTATGGGGTTGCAAGAGTCAGACATGACTGAGCGGCTAAACGCACAGCCAAGTATTAAGCAAGGAATGTGATATCAGCAGGTATACTGCTGGATGGGGCAATAGCTTGACCAAAAGCTTGGAAACATACAAATGTCTGAGGTCATGGAACAGTGAACAATTTGCTGGAATCAGAGGGCAAGTTCTCAGCAGTGATTTAGTGGAAGAAAAGGCTGGAAAATACAGATTGGACAAACAGAATGCTACAAGGGAGAGTTGGGACTTTTTGTAAGCAATTGGAGATATTATGAACACAGATGTCATTTCTGATCTATGATTTAGGAAGCTCTTTTTAAAGCCAATCTAAAATGTTAAACAAAAACACACTAGAATGTTTTATAAGGAAACTAGTGAAAATGCTTCTGGAATTCTGGCAGTGAAATTTGGTGCAAATCTGAACTTCAGCATGGCTATTGGAATGGAAATGATAGAGGAAAGATTTGAGAGATATTTCAGAAATAAATCCTCCTGGCACAAGACTGAACATTGACCATTAAGATGAAGGAGTTAAAAATGATTCTGCATGATCTGAAGAAGGTGTTGCTGCTATCAACAGAGAAAACCCAAGTGATCAACAAGTTTATTTGGGTTGGAAGTAGGCAGCGAGGAGAGAGAGAGGATGAGTTCTCTTTGTGTGTGTATATGTTAGCCACTCAGTTGTGTCTGACCCTTTGCGACCCCATGGACTGTAGCCCACCAGACTTCTCTCTCCATGGGATCTCCCAGGCAAGAATACTGGAGTGGGTTGCCATTTCCTTAAGTACAGAGAGGACAATTATGCGAAAGAATTCAGCAGTTAGTTTGAAAGGTAATCTAATGCAAGGATTGGAGATAAAAGCTAAGATTACATTTTGAGAGAGTCCTCTGCACGAATATGATAGAAGAAAAAGAAGAGATACATATGTTAAGGTTGTCAAGATCATTTTGCACAGTACGTGGGGGTTAAATGAGCAAGTTGACATTGATGAGTGTTCTCAAATATCCAAAAATCTCAAAGCATTTTAATAATATGCCTTGGATAGAGAGGGAAAAAAGCACCCTGCTACATTTGAAAGAACCTTTCACAACCCAATTTAAAACCTAAATGACTGAGGTAGATCTGTTCAGAAAAGTATTTCCTCTTGACCATCCACCACGTCTTTGCCAGGATGTGAATGTACTGCAGCTCATGGCCTGTAGCCCACCAGGCTCCTCTGTCCATGGGATTTCCCAGGCAAGAATGCTGGAGTGGGTTTCAAGGCCCTCCTCCAGGGGACCTTTCCAACCTAGGGATAGAGGCCGGGTCTCCCTCATTGCAGGCAGATTCTTCACCATCTGAACCACCAGCGAAACCCAACGGCTCTATTTATCAAATAGCCTTTTTTTTTTTTTTAAATAAATGGAGAAACTCCAATTGACCCTATAGTTGGAATACTCAAAGCTAAAAATGATAATAAACCAAATCTTGCACTGATGATTAAGAACCATGCAAATCCACTACTCCCATCCCCATACCCAAAACACCCAACCTGACTATTTCTGAGTCCTTGGAAACTCAAGTTGAGTTGCCTTCATGGCATGCTGAGGTTCAAAGGGTCTTTGGGTTATGTCTTATTGCCCCACTTCCTTCACCAGGATGCTGTTCCTGATCCACGTGTAACTAAGCTCTAAAAGAGCCAAAATGATGCTCTTCTCCTTGTCTTAGGATATGGTGTGTTCTTAGCAGAAATGGGAAGGCAAACTCCTCACAGGGCTTATAGCACAATCTCTGAGGCCCTCTTGACTCTCCTCCACTGACTGCCTTTAGCCTCCAGAGTTTCATTTTCCCCTCAAAGCCCTGCTCTATGTGCAAGTCGGCCAGACATCCCTGGGTCACCAGCCTTGCCAATTTCTCCAACAGACCCACCCACGGCTGAGGACCACCCCAGTGCTCCTCAGCCTCTCCAGTCAGGCACCTGCCTCATAACCTGGGGGTCTATAGACTTTATTGTCCACACCAGGATACTTCTGAGAGTGCTAAAATGCTAAACCAGATGGTACTTCAAGACAACATGCGTCAACTAGGAAGTGTGGTCGCCCTACCCGTGACTATAATACAATGTGATAAACATAACAATAAAAGTTTAAGCACTTTGCAGGGGGAACATTGTGAATGTAACACACCGATGGGTCCAAATTTGTTTCCAATCAGAAACATCTCTAAATTATTTTTCAATCAGCATCCATGATAAAAAAACATGCCATTAAGCCAGGGTTATTTGCACCAAGCAGCACAGCAGAGCTCAAGCTCCAGAAGGAAATAATGTTTCAGCTTGTTGGAAACACATTTGGTAATTTAGAATCCCTGGAGAGGAGCTTGTTTGGTAGTTTGGTCAAAATCCTAAGAAATTGAGTCTCAGAAACCTCTGGAAAGATTATAGAGATATTTAACTGACAATGATGATAATAAAATAAAAATTACAGATAATGTTTCTCTTATTTAATATTCACAAGTGCACACAGAGAACATAAATGTGACTTAACTTACAGGCTTCTGAGTCCTGTATACACTGACATATTTGTCTGTCTGTATCTGTCTAAATATTTCATCCACCCTTGAGCAGACCTGGAAAAGAGTCTGCCGAAGCACCATGCATGCATGCTAAGTCGCTTCAGTTGTGTCCAACTCTTTGTGACCCTATGGACTGTAGCCTGCCAGGCTCCTCTGTCCATGAGATTCTCCAGGCAAGAATACTGAAGTGAGTTGCCATGTCCTTCTCCAGGGGATCTCCTCAACCCAGGGATCAAATCCACGTCTCATGTCTCCTGCATTGGCAGATGGGTTCTTTAGCACCACTTGGGAAGCCCATGCCAGAGCAGAGAAAACAGCAAATACAAAGACTGTGAGGCAAAAACAGTCTTTGGTACATGGGCTGGTCCATGTACCATAGAATGAAAGCTTCAGGAAGGAAATACTTTTGTTTTGTTTTTCAATTTAGCTGTGCAGGATGCGGGTCTTAGTTCCCTGACCAGGGTTAGAACCTGTGCCACCTGCATGGGAACAGCAGAGTCTTAACCTCTGAACCACCAGGGAAGTCCCAGGAAGACACTGCTTTATTCACTCTTCTATTCCAAGCACCTAAAAATGTCACTGAAACATAAGAAAAAGTCAGTAAATATTTAAGGAATGTGTGAATGAATGGATGGATGGATGGAAGAACCCCTGATGATGGTTTTCTAACGTAAAGTCCCCAGTTTCCCTATATTTCACTTTTTCTTGTTTTGGTGTTGGTGGGAATGGATTACAATGCACTGTCAGCTTCAGAGAGAAGTATTTCATATACTTGCGCACCTTCTAATTATCCCTTCTTTTCTTCTGGGCTTCCCTTGTGGCTCAGCTGGTAGAGAATCTGCCTGCAATGCGGGAGACCTGGGTTTGATCCCTGGGTTGGGAAGATCCCCTGGAGAAGGGAAAGGCTACCCACTCCAGTATTCCGGCCTGGAGGAATTCCATGGACTGTATAGTTCATGGGGCTGCAAAGAGTCAGACACAACTGAGCAATTTTCACTTTCACTCACTTTTCTTCAGAGGTAAATCCTGTTACTCTTATAAGCACGTTAAGAATAGATTACTCACAACACACCCTTAGCTTTGCTACGCTGAGAGTTACAAATGGACTTTTTTCTTTTTTTTTTTTTGGCCATACCTCACATAAGGAACTTCCTCCACCACAGGACCATGAGGGAACCTCCTACAAATGGATTTTATACAAATGATTTCTGCATGAAATTATCCTCATTATCAATAATGAAGTTGTTACAATTCAGCTTACTGTGGGGCCCCCAGCAAAACAGGGCGGGTATAAATCAGTGCCTTCTTCATATACATATTTTCACTTTCTATCAAACAAATGACCCTAAAACTCCACAAACTCAAGAAGAGCCACATCTGCAAGAAAACTTACCCACATTTCCAGTTTCTGTATAAAATCATTCTTCCTTTCTTATTCACAGTTATTATCTAATCCTATGACCAAACTGATAAACTCTACTGTGATCCATGCTTTTCAAATATATGAACTACCAAAGCCAGTGTGAAAATGCAAGAAGAAAAATTTTCAACAACACTTACTAAAACGTGAGTGTTCTACTAACTCTGTCCTTAGGAAAAGAGCTCACAAATTGGTTGACGAGAGCATCTTTCCATATAGAAATGTTTCTCTGTAACATTTCGTTTTTAGGTTGAAAGAACACTCCTCCGGAAACAAAGATTCACACAGTATACAAGCAGAGAAAAATCTCAAATTCTTCATTTAAACCCCTCTACAAGTATTCTTACATCATGTATAAACCTTTTTTTTTTTTCTGGGAAGGGAAGATTCTTTTAAAATGTCTTTACTAGATCTAAAAACAAATGCAGATCCCAATTTTATTGGGGACTAATATCTTCATTCTGTGCTAGAGAGATCTGATTAAATGAAGTAATTTTGTTCCTTTGGTGTTTCCCTGGTGGCTCAGATAGTAAAGAATCTGCCTGCAGTGTGGGAGACCAGGGTTTGATTTCTGGGTTGGGAAGATACCCTGGAGAAGGGAATGGCTACCCACTCCAGTATTCTTGCCTGGAGAATTCCATGAACAGAAGAACGTGGTGGACTACAGTCAATGAGGTGGCAAAGAGTCAGGCAGAACTGAGCAACTAACACTTTCACTTTGTTCGACTTAAGTGTAACATCTTACTTAAGGGACCTCTGAATACAAAATATATGCATGACTGTACGAATGTATACATTAGCAAATGTGTTTGGCTACTCCACAGCATGAATGTTACTCTAAGATGTTAGTGTTTTTGAACAATTTCTCCTGAAATTAGCAAATTGAAGTCTAAATGACTGAATTTCTCTATGTAAACTTGAAAAAAATCGACCCAAGCCTTCGTGAGGCCCTATGCAAAGCCAGATACTCATATCCTTAGACAGATGTCTATACCCTACACACCTGAGGGTACAGAGAAATAAGGTAAGGAAAGTACAACAACGTCTTAAAATAATTTTGGGATTCTTGCAGACAGGACTCCAGGAAAAGCAGCTGGCAATGCTTTATAAACTAAACACTAGATGTAATCCGACCATTAGCTGTTAACTGTAGTGCTCAAAAAGAGACAGTTTAAGCAAAATATGAACGAGATTTTCAAAGAAATACGCTATTCTTTGCACCAAATTTTGCTCCCCAGTAGGCGGTCAGTTTTTCACATTTTGCCACCTAGTGGACAACCGGAGAACTACAGTCTTCCCTCGCCCCTAATGATTAATTTCCATACACGTGGGAAAGAATTGCGTAGGAAGAGGATTTTATTTGTTTTGTTCATTGATGATACTCCTGCTACAGTGCCTGGCACTTAGTAAGCCATCACTATAGAGCTGTTTAATGGAGGATGACTTACCATTGGAGGTACTCTCCATTTAAAGGTTATTATCATGGAGAATGTCATTGAAAATAGTTACAATATGATGTTGGCAAAATATGTTTCCTAACTGAAATAAAAGTTCTCAATTATTTCAAAAGTAAATGGTGCTCTATATTCTCAGGTTAGAGGAATGTCTACATAGCTCATTAGAATAAGAAATGTCTCATTGCTCTATGTAGACAGATTATCCAGCTGCCTTAATTTAGAGAGTGAACGCCTACCTCTTCTTCACCTCAACTGCTCCAAATAAAGCTAGATTTACCCTGGAAAATGCCCTTTCTCCTCTACTTAAAATATCATGACTGGCTTTCTTCTCGTTTGGTCTGTGATACTTGCTATTCCTTTTTTATTGCCAAAAGTTAGGAAGCTTCTTTAGGCCTCTTTTTAAAAGAGTACATATGCACATGTATGAATATATATACATATATATTTATTTTAAAAATAACATTCTGTGCTTCTCTTTCAATGAGCCTACAATGTTAATGACTCCTAAACATATTTCTCCTGGCATAAAGATTGGTAATCTTAAAGAGTAGAATGATAGCTTTTAAGTTGAATATTCCTCTCACATTTTTTTATTTTTAAGACTTTTGAAAATATTTTAAAAAGCAAAACATATGACTGTGTTTTAGTACCTTAACATTAGGCTAAAGAGAATTCATTAGGTAATCACCTCAAATTTCTTTCTCAGGAGAATGAGTTTCCATTTTAAAATCAGCAAAATAGGTATACATATAACATAGGCTAGTATTTCATTAAAAGAACTTATTCTTTTATTTATTTTAATTAGGTTGATCTTAGGCTGACAATATCCTAACACATTTTAATAATATATTGTCAAGATACAAAGCCTGTTTTTTTTTCAGCTGAAACATATATATTCATTATATAAAACTCATTTATGTCACGTAGAATGAAAACTCTCCAGAGTTCATAGTCTTAAACAGATTTGCACACACATCCAAATAAATATTAAATGCAAAGCATTTTGACAGAGTTAATGGGAAAGGCAACCCTACAGGCCTAGCCCACCAAACCACAGAAAATTTTTAAGTGCCAGCTTTGAAGAAGCCTAACATTTTTTAAGATGATAAGGATATAAGTTATAAATTAAAATATTCAAATTTCAAAGGCTTTAAGCAACTGCTTTCTGAGGTGATTTTTGCCCCTTTGAAAACAAAAGGTTTAAGTAGTATTTGTATCAGTAAAATAATTTCTTTCATATTTGTGTGAATGAGGATAATGTTCATATGTACATACAAAAATATTCAAGAAAAACAAGTTTAGAATAACATGGTAATTATTTTTTAGTGCATGTGAAATATTGGTTTTCCTCAACTCTGTCCCAGCGTCAAGGTCTCTAGCTTTTATTGGAACCAGCTATCTCATTTTCATAGGGTCCCAGGAGGCAAGAGTCATACATTGTTACTTCAGCCTTCAAAGAGGCAAAACAGTACAGAGCCTTGTACTGTAATAGACAACACAGAACAGTCCCAATTTCAGTTCCTGTTATATTGACAAGCCTCCTTTCAGGTAAGAGATGGAAACATTCTTTTATCATTATAAGGTTAGTGACCATTTTAATGGAATAAAAAGATTATTCTTACTGCATCAGGGATAAAATTTAGGGTGTGGATATGTGGGGAAGATGTCTTTTCCCTTTCATGTTTATGTTGCTCAGAAATTCTCTTTAAATGGTATAAAGCTAGCTCTATAATCTCAACGTTAATACTGGAGATCAAAACTATTGAGGACACGTTGTTAATATATACAGAGCCTAACCAAAGAATTCAGTGTACTTTTTTTTTTAATCAAGAGAAGATAGGTCGTTGATGTTCACAAGCTGAGAGGTTTTCTCTTTTAACATTAATGATATAGCATTCCTTACATTTGCTCTATCATTGTGAAAAAATATTGTAAATTTAGTTTACTTGCCTCATACATAAAATGTATAACATTTTTAAAATAAATATGAGTCTCAAAATTAACTTTTCCTTCCTGATATACATGACTTATGTGGGGAAAGATAGTGAGTTACACAAACACATATTCACATATGGAAATTACGGAAAGTAGCGAGAAAGAGAAAAAATACCAACACATATACTCTCCAAAGTTATCAAAAGACTTTAAAATAGCCAATTCCTTTAGATTTTATATTTTGACATAATTTGCTGCTTAAGGAAAAGATCTTTCATTAGGGAGAGGGGTTTTTCAAAGATAAAGGAAAATAGTAATAGAGCATGTGCTTAAACTAAACAATAAGGCTCCAATTTTGTTACCAAATACATTTAACATAAGTGAATTATGTTTCATAAAAGTATAAAATTTATAAATGACAGTTTCATACAGTCAGAGGTGAAATTTATATAAATTTTATTTTCTAGTATATGTTTTATTATATTTTATAATCTAGGAAGATTATACAATTTTTAATCTTGCTTTTTAATGATTTCTTAAAAACAGTCATTTATTACTTTTCAATCAACATTTAGGAACTAAGAAGAAAAAGTTGTTGAAATCAAAGAGTTAGCTATTTATTCTTGGTTTAAATAGGTAAAACTCTGATCTCATAGAGGAGGAGGTATTATGATAATTCCTAAAATATGTTTTTAGTGTTTTGTGTTTGTGCCAGATAGTTAAAGACATTTTGTTTTAAAATAACTATGTATGTTTAAAAAGCCAAAGGTACTAATTTTTCTGCAAAGTCAAGTTTTATAACCAAATGTCATCAATTTTGAAAGTCTGTTGAAACCACCAAAATAACTAAATTTTATTAAATTAGAAAATGTATTTCCTTCATTGTAACTGGCCTCATAAAAGTTATGTGAGCATTTTGTATGTGACTATCTTAAAATGTTACGTGTGTCTTTTTAAACATTCTTAGTTCCCTTTTCCCTTTCACTTTAACAGTGTTCTGGCGCTTGACTAGCACAAACAGTACCAGATCCCTTTCAGCGGAGACTGCAATCGGAATAAAAAATCACTTGAGGTCTCTAATACATTTGCAGTAATATTTATGAATGAGAGAGGGTTGTCTCCTTTTGAGCTTCGTTGCGTCGGACCGTTCCTGTGTCTTCTCATCTTAGCATCTTCTTAGCATCATCTTAGCATCTGTCTTAGCATCTTCTGTGACCTCCACCAGAACTGGGCAAATCGCGTGGCCTTAGAATAGTCTGATCTCCTGGTGGGTGGGAGCGTCTCTCCAGCCTCCTCTCCGTCCATTTCCCCTCCCTCCAGGTGTGTGTGCCATGAGGAGGAGGTGGGAGATATAAAGGAGAGGAACAGCAGGGAAGCAAGGCCCAACTCCTCAGATCTCCACACCTCACCCCTGCAGAGCATTAAGGCCTGACCCATGGCCTTCTGGTCTCACCTTCTTCCTGCTGGTGGCTAGAGATGCTTGCTTCTACGCGTCCCTGCATCCAGGGCGGGGTGGGCTGGGGATGGCAGTGGGTTCGAGATTACACACCTGAGCCAGGGAGAGGAGCCCCACTTTCCGCCCCGCCTGGTTTCACACCGTGTCGACATTGCTTCTTGTAACCAAGCAGAACACAGAGTTGGAAGAAATGGGGTGAATGAATCGTAAAGGGGCACAGCCCCCTTGTCCCAAGGTCAAGGGAAAAGAATCTCCCCGAAACGTGGGTGCCTGATTTCACTTTAACTCTTGGCAGTCTTTCTTAGCCGCGCGTTGTTGTTCAAAGACGATTATAAAATGAATCTTTGAACCCCTGGGTCGACAAGGGAACCGCGGAGGATCGAGCCAGCATCCCCCAACACCTCAGAAGTCCCGGGGCCCCGCCCGAGGCCTGCCGGGCGGAGGCGTTCGCTTTGTGGTCCTGGGAGGCAGCCTCCAGCTTCAGTGAAGGCAGCTGCCGTGGACTTTGAACCGCGAGGGAAGTGCGGCCCTGGCCGGTGGCTGTAAAACAAACAAACAAACAAAAAACTATTTGCAACCGCATTGATCCAGTCTCGCTGCTTCACAGAGAGCGCGCTTGCCTGGTGCGGGGGCTATAGCCGCAGGGAGGCTGGGCTCTGGATCTGGAGGAGTTAATGTCTTAAAATAAATGACCAGGGACAGTTCTTTCCCGAGGCAAAGCATCCACCCCGCCCCCCGCCCCCATGAAGGCAGTTGGCTTTGAACTCTAGGACAACTCTCTCACCATCCGCGCGAGACCTGCACCTCGAGTTCGGTCCAGAGCCCAGGGCTCGAGGGCGACACATCCAGGAGTGGAAATGCCTTCGGTTAACCGAGAAGGTTGACAATCCAACTGAGCAGGAAAATCTGCCGCATCCGCGCGCTGGAACTGCGAGCACCCGAGAGAGGCCGTGCAGGCTGCAAGCCCTTCCTCAGCGCCGCGCTGAGCGGTCCTGCTTTAACTCTGCGCAGCCCCCGAGAACCGTCCAACCATCCAGGTTCACGGCCGCTTGTGTCACCGGCGCATAAATCACTGTCAGCCCGGAACAGAGCAGGCCGAGAGAAAGCTCGCTCGTCCTAGCCACGCGGGCTCTAGGCAGATGAACTATCCCGGCTCAGAGCGAATTGCCCGCTAATTTTCCCTCCCCAATCTCCTGGGCTCCAAAGGCGAGCTTTTCTCAGACGCTCAGAGGGAGCCAAGGAGATGGTTCCAGCCACCTACAGCCTCTTCTCGCCAGGGCCTGATTACTGACCTGCAGTCAGAGAGGTCGAGAGCGCACCATCATCAGATCTCATTTTGTGCACGGGGATCCCTGAGCCCATTAAGGTAATAAAGTGACATTCCCAAGGTCATTTAAAGCTCTAGGAAACCTTCTGCTTGACCCGAAGTCCCTTGGTTCCCGCTATCACTGCCTGGCCCCTCCATCGTCCTGCCTCTCAAGTTCATTGTTTTAGAGATGTCAGGATGTAAGGATGCTAATAAAGGGGAAATCACTATATGCTGAATTTGCAATGGACCAGTATAATTTTCAGCGTGATATTTCTAGTCATCGTACCAGGATCTTTCCTCATTCTACCTCACAAATTCAGATACGCAGAATCTTGGGCGATCTTAGATATCAGGGTGCTAGACACCCAATCCACCTCCCGACAATTTGCCCCCCCTCCACACCCCCACCCGGCAGTGGGTTCTGGGCGCTCATCCAAGTCAGGAGGAGGAATTCCGAGCAGTCAGAGGACTGGCGGGGTAGGGGACCTGGGGAAGGCGCGGGCTCAGGGAAATGCCGATCCAGGCGAGTGGTTAGGCAATCAGCTTTCACCTTCCCATAAACTATTAGAGAAGGGACTGGTTTTCGTCCAGCAAACTCTGCCCTTAGGCGCTCTGGGCTTGACGCTATCTTACTATTGCTCAGTATTCACATTAATTATTCTAGGAAAGCTCACGCACACCTCTGCACTCTTTGAATAAAGGCAAGCCATTTCGGATTCTTTCTCCCGGTGGCATTCTTTTTTCCCCCCAATCATTCATGCATGCATTCAGTCATTCAGTTAAATCTGGGTTGGAAGTTGGTGGTCCCTCAAAGCATTTATTTCTGTAAGAGACCACAGTGACGATCTCTTCCCTTTTATTCTCAAATGACTCTCTCCCTGTCCCTCCTCCCCTCCCCGTTTTAGTCCTACTGTAGAAAAGAGAGAAACCCCAACCTTCAACTGTCAACTGTTTCCCAAACACGAGATTAATGTTCCCCAGGACTCAGGGGTAATGTGACCTTTCTGTTTTCAGATGTGTTTTTCAACATGTAATCGTTTGTTTGTTATGTCTCCCGGTGTGGACTCGGGAAAGCTGGGAAGGGGTGTGGGTTGCCAAGGGGGGAAATGAATTTGGAGACATTTTATTCCCTTTTCAACACAGGAAAACTCAGAGCATTTTATTTTTATTTACCAGAAGATAATCCCCTGAAAAGAAAAATCCACAATACTGATACTGAAAAGAAATCTGAGCATGTGATGAGGAACTATTTTAAAAAGCATATCTCCAAACCAAAAGCAAACCTATTTTTCTTTTAAATAAGGGGGACTTCTTGGATGTTGGTAATGTTTTTTTCTTGATCTCGGTAGTTACATGGGATGTACTGTTTTTAACAATTTATTGAGCTTTCAATGTATTATTTGTGGCTCTTTTTGCATTGTTATACTTCCATTAAAAGCTTTAAAAATCTAAAAAATAGGAAACCTCTGGTATGTGTGTATGTCACTAAATCTCCTAAAATCTATTTCTAATGAATTTCCAAACCAATATATTTGTTAAACTATATTTAAGAAATTTACCATAACTTGGTTTCTCAGTAATAAATAGGTTCTGAATCAGACTGAGAACAGCGCACTTGAATTAGTTATTAGAAAACCAGTATAAAAATTGGATGGCTTTCTAATATAATAAAACATCAAATAAGCAGTGAGAGTTTAAAGCTTGTCTAAGAAAATACCTAAAGAAACAAAATAGCTATTTGGTTGAAAACAACAACCAGACTTCATGCTTTAAAACGGTATTTAATTGTTTGATACTAACTCCTATTCGAAAATGTTTTATCCCAAATGAGAATTTTAAAAAGGGTCTCAGCCATACTCAAAAGTTAATTTCTGTCACTAAAAAGAAGGCAGTTTGAAACGTGTTTTTCCCCCATAAAATATTGTTAGGTTCCTTTCCTGATTGGTCACTTTGTATTTCACCAAGAACCAAAGACTAAATTGTTCTTCCCATTAAATCAATAGCTTTTATTGCTGGCATCAACAGCCCCACTTATGACTTTAAGCTGTCTAATTTTTCTGCTACCCTGTTCCATTAAAAAAAAAATCGTGATTCTCAAAAATCTAGTAAGTGATTTTCCGACAAATGGCTTTGTTGTTGACTCCACGCCACCCCAAACCCCTTCCCTCTCTCTCTCTCTCCCTCTTTCTCTCTCTCAAGGACCCTTCGTCTCCAGGAACGGTCACTGAGCCCGCACTGCTCACACCAAGGCTTACTTTACAGGCCCCTCCGCGGTTTTATGATTGGTTGCTGTGGTTGGAATGTTTATAGATAATAAACAACTAATCCGCTTCTTGCCTAATGAATTGCCCCACGCGTACCAGTGGAAAGGCTGTAACTTAGCTCCAGAATCGAGAGCCGGTGATAGCCGGGACCGAAACGACCCAACATAGCCGCAGCTCAGTATCAAAGCCGAATGATCCAGGGCCAGCAGAAGTCTATTTCGCATTTTCTAGTTCCTCTGCTCTGGAGCCCCTAGACTCCACTCGGGCTTTGCTCCACCCGCTCCTCTCCCCATCGCTTTGAAGGATGTATTCCAATGAACAGAAGCTTTCTGAAAACCGTGCGTCTGAAGAGCGGGGCAGCGATGTGGAGCCTGGTCGCAGGCACAGGACCCTCACTCCCGGGACCGCGGCGCTAGGTCGGGAGCAGCTCTCATTTGGCCGCACGGGCCCCTCAGTCTTCCGGCGGCATATGGCAGTTTAAATCGTCCTGACTCTGAATCAGATTTTGCACTCGAAGATGCAAAAGGCTGGGCCTGCCAGGTCTCACGCCCTCGAGTCCCCGCGCGCTCGGGGCTGGCAGGGACGAGTGCACGGCTAGGAGGAGGAGAGGGGTAGGAAGCGCTCAAGGTAGTGAACACTTCGTAATCTAGTCTGAAATAAAGAAAATGTGTGTTTAGACTCCCAAGAGACCCGGGAAACGGGGGGAATCTGCCAAAAACATTCCAAGAACAGAGGAAACCAATGTCTGGGAGAGGTTATTTTATACACATTATGGCAGCTGCTCAAGGCCTCGGTCAGTAGCTGGGGGGTGGGTGGGGGTAGGGGCTGTGACAACGGGGATTGGGGGCCAGAACCTAAGGTCTCTGAGCAGCGAAAGGGACACTGATTTCGGCCTTGGAGCATCCTCTTTCCGTAAGGACCCACAAGAAGGAAGCGGAGAAAGAGTCTAAACCAGAAGCTCCAAGATAAACACTTGGAAAAAAAAAAAAAAAAACTAGAGCCATTTCCAAAGCCCGTTTTCCAGTTACCTGCATTTTGAATGAATACATTTCCTTAACGTAGTAGTCTGCAAGTTCTGCAGTTTTGCATTGATGCATTTGATGTTTATGCCATCTTTCATCTGGTCACCCAGTACCCAGGATCTCTTTTCTCCAAGAATCTCAGGAAAGGTCCTTAGGAGTGCTCAGGCCCCTCCCCATGCCAAGGTCCCCAGCACACGTGTGGTTTTGCTTCCCTTATTCATAAAGAGTAGGTGAAGATGGTGTTGAGTCAGAACTTATCTTCCTGGGTGGCCAGTTCTTCCCCAAACTGTGGTTAGAAAGCATTTCTTTCTACCAGCGGCTCCCTTTCTCACTGGCTTTGGTTTATAAATCCTGTTGTTTCATGGGGATGCGGAGGGAGGAGGACATGGAAAACTCTATCTGTCAATGAGCTAATATGCACTGAATGCCTGCCTGTTTAGGTGATGGGGACACACAATTAAAAATCAAAACAACAACAAAAACAAAACCCTTTTCTAGAGCTTTTACTCTAACGGGGAGTGTCAGCTTTATATTAGGACTCACTTTGGGCTGGACACACAGAGGATGTGATTTTTAATAGAAGCATAAGGTACAGTCCTAGCCATCTGGTTGAGACCTCTCTCCTTGTCACCTAAGAGGTTTCTTTATTGTGTACAATCCTATTACATAATAAATCAAATTACACTGCCTTTCTTTCCCCAGTCTTTCTACCAGGTACCTGCTTCGACACAAAGCAGATAGCCGCACCCTCCATCCTTTTCGCCTGGCTCACACCATTTCCATCTGTGTGGCGGTGGGTAAAGGGCTCTCCATACCCCTCTCAAACTAGTGTTGGTCTTGTTTCAAGCCATGGAGTCAACAATTCAGTATACTTAGTGTCGTTTATGGGATCTCGGCCCCATGGATCTTCAGTGACACCAGGCCAAATTCAAAACGAAGAACAGGTCACATCTCTCAGGGATAGAGTGGGTTTTCTCCCTTTACCTACCTGGGATCTCACTGCCCTCTCCTTTCTGGGGACAGAAGTGTTGCCTGGGGAAAGCTGAGCATCTTCTCAACAATAGCCAAAACTGACTGGGTTTCCAAGTAATGTCTGGTTTTGCAGAAAGGTCTCCCAGTGTCTCTGTTTCTCCACTGAAAGCATCCCCTTGGGAAGTTGCCCATTGAGTACCAAGACACGGTAGCCATCAGGGTCTCAGTGGTTTTGCCTGAACCTGGGGCTACCACCTGCCCTGGGGGCAGGAAACCTACTTAATCGCCCTTGATGAAGAAGAGAGTTGAAAACGATCAGTGGAGGAAAACTAGAACAAACACAAAGGCAAAAAGCCTTCCATGAACTGTTTGATTATTTTCTCAGACTTTGCTGTTTGATTTGAACCTGCCTCATTAGAAATAAAATAAATAAAAACACAAAATGTTCACTGGTTCTCTAGCGCTGAATGTGTGTGTGGTTGATACAAAGAGGAAAGAAAAGTCCTGGTTGCTCATTAAAAAGAAGTAATTTGTGTAAATATGGGCTTCCCTAATGGCTCTGTGGTAAAGAATTTGCCTGCCAATGCAGGACACTTGGGTTTGATCCCTGGGTCACGAAGATCCCTTGGAGAAGGAAATGGCAACCCACTCCAGTATTCCTGCCTGGAAAATTCTATGGACAGAGGAGCCTGGAGGGCTACAGTCCATGGGGTTGCAAAAGAGTTGGACATGGCTTAGAATCTAAACAACAACTTGTGTCAATAGGGCTTTAGAAAAGGAAGAGTCAGCCTGTTAGCATCCTACCTTTCACAGGTCCTTCACAGACAGATGAAGACTGGGAGGCTGTATTATGAGTGACCAGCAGGGCTCCCTCGCTGGACGTAGCTGAATTATCAAACAGCAGTGGGGCTTGATTTTATTCATCATCAAAGGACTGGGTAAATCAACAAGACATCTCTGTCAGCATCCTAGGTAGCACGGAGAGTTTTCAAAGGGTGTTTGGATGTGGGTGTGGCTTCTCAATGAGATGGACAGTAGACTGTGCCGAAGAGAGAGCTCTTACCTTGCAGAAAGAAGGTGCAGTTGTTCCTTGTGTCTTGACCTTGCCCCGTGCAGTAGAGACAGTGTGCACGCAAACACACACACAGTCCTGAGACCCATGGACCTAGGGGGGTACCATGGGGTGTATCTATCCACAGGTGGAGCCTGAAGAAAGCTGAGGTCTAGAAGGCTCTTCTTTAGCCTCCAGCAGCATCCTGGATGACTGATTGATGTTCAAGGCTCACAGCCTGCAAAGAAGGGAAAACACACACGAAAGCACTTTATCAATTGTAGACTATTAGCTGGCAGTATTACTAGGTGTATCTGAAATGTTCGTGTGTATATGTGGGGACAATTGGTGCGAAAATTCTTGGTGGAGATCTGTTTTCATTTCAGTCAAGTTCTCTGCCACCTCTCTTTCATTTCCACTCTCATCTGAGGTTGACTTCTACTGAAACTTGACACAGTCTTTGTAAAAACACAATCCTGTTTCCTTCTTCTATTGTACAGTTAAGCAGCCTGCCAACTTGGCTTTAGAATTTACCTCAGCTCACTCTCAATTCAGAAGCACGTTTCTCTGGAGCACGTTTCTTCAGAGAAACATCCTCCAGTGCAGGCCGGGAGATGTGGGATGGTAATTTGCAGAGAGTGAGACATGGCTATAACTCAATTTTACTTATCACGTCAATGTAATGTAAAAACTAGACCCAGTAGGCTTTTCCTTCTGCCGTTTTACAAATTGTACAAGTTAAGTAAAGACTCTGCTCATACCTTGCTGCAAGGAGAATGTAATTTAAGGAACCGACTGCATACATCCTCCCTTTGTACCCTAGGTGAGCTTTTATCCATCACTTCTTGTGCCAAAATGGGAGACCTAAACATCAGTGTGTATAGCCGGTTCTGTGGATAGATTTGAGAACTTTGTGGCTTGAATTTGGGAAAAAAATAGGCAGGCTTTATGAAAGTAGCAAAACTCAAGATGAATATAGGTTAGGCATTATTATTGGTGCTGGTGACAACAGGACCATTCATTTATTTATGTTTAATTTTTTATTACAGTATTTTTGCTTTACAATGTTGTGTTAGTTTCTGCTGTACAGTACAGTGAATCGGCTATGCATATACATATATCCCCTCTTTTTTGGGCTTCCTTCCCATTTAGGCTACCACAGAGCATTGAGTAGAGTTCCTTGTGCTATAGAGCAGATTCTTGTTAGTTATCTATTATATATATAGTAGTGTATATATGCCAAACCCTATCTGCCAATCCATCCCAACCTCTTCCCTTCCCCCGTTGGTGTTCATAGGTTTGTTCTCTATGTCTGTGTCTCTATTCCTATCTTACAAATAAGTTCAGCTATACCATTTTTCTACATTCCACATATATGCATTAATATATTTGCTTTTCTCTTTCTGACTTAACTTCACTCTGTATGACAATCTCTAGGTCCACCCATGTCTCTGCAAATGGAACAATTTCATTCTTTTTTATGGCCGAATAATATTCCTTTATATATATACACCACATCTTCTTTATCCTTTCCTCCAACAGAAGCCTTTTAGAGTAAAATTCAGTTAAGCAAAAATATTTATATTAATAGTTGACACAATCAGAAGAATCAAGTTCTTATATTAGAGAAGAAAAACTATTGATCTGGAGATAGGAGCTCTGCTAACCAAGATGGGATTGGGGAGGGTCAGGGAGCAGTGGGGGGTAAATGAAAACTACCCCCCCCCCCCCCTTACCAGCCGCCAGCTCTCCACTCTCCTTGACTCATGGGTCTCAACTTTCAGAACCTAGGTTTCCTATCGTTGCTCTTTTTTCACTCGGGTTTCCAGTCCTTTCCTTCTTGTCCCCTCCACAGAATGAGATGGTTGGATGGTATCACCGACTCAATGGACATGAGTTTGAGTAGCCTCCAGGAGTTGGTGATGGGCAGGGAAGCCTGGCATGCTGCAGTCCATGGAGTCACAAAGAGTCGGACATGCCTGAGTGACTGAACTGGCTGACTGGGGAGCTAAGATCCCACATGCCTTATGGCCTAAAAAACAAAAACATAAAACAGAATCAATATTTTAGCAAATTCAATAATGACTTTAAAAGTGGTCCACATTAAAAAAAAATCTTAAAAAAAAATTAAAAAGAACTACCCTGGTTGACAGAAAGGTGCTGGGCAGCAGCCTGCCACTTGGATCTCTTCCATTCATCCCCCTGGACTCTTGGAAGTACAGTTTGAAAATGATTATTTTGCCTGAGGTTGATAGGAAGATATTGGCATAAAAAACAACTAGTTGGAAGGAGAAAGAAATTGATTACTTAGGATTCTCAGAGACTATGAATGGGAACAACCACATGTGTGTACTATGTATAGAATGAATAGGTTGCATATTCATAGGTTCATAAATACATTCATAAACAGTGATTACTGGAAAGGGTTCACTTTTATATCCTTCTTGAACTCAGGGTCTAGTATTGTCCCCATCTGTGGTGAGGAATAAATGCGAGAAAAGCACAGCTTGTGGTCTGGGAAGAGAACCACAGGAATGAGACGCTGTGTAAGTCTTGAAGATGATTTTCTCTGGGATCCTCATCTGCCGCAGGTCAGACTGCACTGATAGCAGCTGCAGAAACAATTGGGGACCTTATTCATAAAATAAAAGGCACACTGCCAGATGGCAGGCCACCAAAGGCACGGCGGATGGAGGAGATTACAAAACGCTGGTGAAACAGGGAACGAGTCCTTAGGGGAATAAACATCCCTGTGTTTTCTGCTAACATGTAGAAATCAATTTTTGTGTGTGTGTGTGTGTGTGCAAAATCACAATAGGGTATGAAATAAAAACAATAAGTGTTTGTTAATTGGAAAGTTTATCTGGGGAAAAAAACAATTTTCTTAGTGGAAAGTTTGATGGGCTGTTTAGGCTCCTCTGTCATTTTTCTTGTCTCTCTTCATAATCTCTATGTAACCCAGAAACAGCCAGTAAAAGAGGAGAATCTTTGGTTCTTTAATTACTTCCTGTAAATTTGACAACTGCTACCTCAGTCTCGTTGGTTGTTCTGCTTATAAATAGGCCACTCTTTCAAAGACAGCATAATTATTTGGGGACACTCACTTCCCCAACTATATATCATGCCTATCAAAGCTAAGCCTTTCCAACCTACCTTCGGTGTGTCTTAACATGGAACATGAGCATTCTGTTGAATTGTTAAATTTACTTAATTTCTTAGCTAGCAAATGTCCAAACCATGGATGAGAACAGATACTCCCATTCTGAAATAAAACCCAAAACAAAATGTATCCCGGTGTAGGATAACACAAATCTGAAATATTGCAAGAATTACCAAACTGTGACACACAGACATGAAGTGAGCAAATGCTGTTACAAAAATGGTGCTGATTGACTTGCTTAATGCAGGGTCACCATAAACCTTCAAGATGTAAAAAAAAAGAAGTGCAATACCTGCAAAGCACAGTAAAGTAAGCCTGTATGGCAGCCCCTCTCCTCCAAAAAACCGGAAACAAACAATTCCTCCAAAACCTTCAGTCCTTGTGAGGATGAATGAACTATTGAATCTCATTTAATCTCACTCACACTTACTGTGAATTTTATACTTAGAGGACTGCCGTAGGTAGAAGGCTCATAGGAATAAAAATAAGCCTATGACCATTTTATGTTATTTAGTTGGGAAGAACAGATGCCATTAAGAAAAATAACAAACCAAAACTATGCTGCAATTATGGTGATTTAATGAGTTAGTAAAATTCTTAAGCCTAAAATACTAGTGTTTTCCATAGAGTTCTGTGGGAAAATTTTTCAAACTTTAAAAACCATCAATACTAGTAGAGATAAAAATCATTTAGGTTAACTTTTTGAAACTAGAATTTTATTTGTTGGTTCAAGACAGTTCCCCCACCAAGGAAAACTGAGGCTTTATAATTAATATTTAAATCTTGGAGATGGATTTAAATACAAGATTAACCAGCAAGAAATATCATAATTCCAGGAACAAGTGTGGGGTATACCTTAAAGTTCTGTTTGGCATGGTGTGAAGTGAAGACAGTATTTGGAACTATCTATTCAGTTTCTTTCATTAAAAACAGACAACTTCATAGTTAAAGACTTTTTAACTAATGGATTTTGAGGGATTCTGGCTTATCTGCTTTGTTTCTTTATTGACCAAATAAACCGTTTGATTACAAACACTTACTCATATACTAGGTAACACTTTAAATTAATAGGACTGGGTGCAATGTTTAGCTATGAATGAAACTTACTTGGATACCAATGCTTCACTCCTAGGGTATTATTTCATGACTTTATTAAACAAAAAATTGGAAGGTTTATCATTTCACAGTTTGGTATATACATTTAAAATAATTATAGGAAACTGTAGGGCACTAAGAAGCAGTAACAAGGTGGGTGGGCTTTCACGTCATTTCTGATACATGCAACATGAAATGGAGATGGGCTCAATTACGAAGCAAAAATTTCAATGCAAACATACCTTGGGCGAACTTGGAATGCTGCAGGAATGAAAGATTTCTAAAATGAAACAGAATCGTCCATTACAAATCAGTGATTTTGTTAATCTTTGTATCAGCAGATGTATCAGAACCAAAGGAAATATGGTAATGCATGCTTGAATCTGGAATGCATTAAACTATCGCAGGGAAACAATGCCCATCTGCATATGTGATTAGTCATGCTGTAGTTTCCCTTTAATGGTGCTGGTGGATGGGGAGGAAGTGCTTGAGAAAAACCTACTGCTTACATTTTCATCCTTAATTGAGGAGGTGCTGGAGATTCAGTCTTCCCATTGCATACTCTATCCCAAACTTGAAAGAAGAATTGCACAATCAAGCAATATTTGTGTGACAGCTTTTCTTTCTTTCTTCTTTTTTGTATAAAGAAGCCAAGACATACAGTCTCCATAAGCGGGAAGATAATATGTAAGTATCTAAAATGTTAAATATCTAGAGAAGGAGATATGTAGATACATAGGTGTTTGGTACAAAATGTGAAACGTATTAAAAGGCAGTACATTTTATTTACTTCTAATAAACAAATCTCTAGAATACACAAGAAGCTGACAACACTGGTTATTACCAGGAGGGAAACTACCTGGTTGAAGGATGAGAAGTATTTTTAAAAATATATATATATTTATTTATTTGGTTGTGTTGGGTCTTAGTTGAGGCATGTGGGATCTAGTTCCCAGACCAGGAATTGAATCTGGGCCCTCTGCATTGGGAGCACAGAGTTTTAGCTACTGGACCACTAGTGATGTCCCTGGCATTTTTTTTCTGGTATATACTTTTTTGCACCTCTTGATTTTTCAATACCAACAACGTATTACAAAAGTACTTCAAATGAACAAAATAAAAAGAAAATCGGTATTTAAGTACATGGTTACTTTCCAAAACAATGGTGCAAATGGACACCATTATACTTGAAATATTTAAATTATGAATTCTTCTTAATGAAGAAATAGGAATCTGGACTGAATATTAAAAGATAGATACTATTTGGATACTCCAAAAGGAGGTGGAAGCATTCTGAATTCAACTGACATTGAGCAAAAGCCCTACAGAGGAAAATAGACAACATTTATGGTCCTATTAAATAAGTGGGGATGACTGTAAGTAATTTGAGCTGGAGAGATTAAGGGATAGATTATAAAGGGCCTTGAATGCCAGGATAAGGAGTTTAGATTTAATAATAATATAAACAGAGAGAAGCTTTCAAAATTTTGAACAGGGGATAGTAAAGCCCCTAATAACTTTCAGTGTGGATTGAGACGGGAGAGGCTGAAATCAAAGACAGCATCCCAGGCAAGAAGATTGGGGTGGAGGTGGTGAGGTGAGTTCGTAAAATTTATTTTTAAATTTCTTTATCTTGTTGGCTGTGCCATGTAGCTTGTAGGGTCTTAGTTCCCCAATCAGGGATCAAACCCAGGCCCCTCCAGCCATGAAAGCAAGGAGTTCTAACCACTGGACTGTCAGGAAACTCCCAGAGTTCGCAAAGTTTAGATGAAGGAAACAGAGATGAATTCCCAGTGATTGTAACGTGAGGAGAGCCAGCGCCCTGGAAAGTCACCAAAGAAAGTCTTCGTGTGTGCGTGCTAAATCACTTCAGTTGTGTCTGACTGTGTGACCCTATGCACCCCACCAGGCTCCTCCGTCCTCATCAGCCTCCAATTCTTAAGGGTCAAAAACAGTGAGGGCTGAGACAATGCTATTGTACTTACTGACCTGTAAGTAAGTGTTGAGAAAGTATAAACCATGTATTTTTGATGAGTATACATTTTCATGTGAGTGGTGGGGTGGAAACCAGTTTTTCAGAAATGATGGTGACATTGGTAAGAAAAAGAAGAAGTACTTATTAAAATTAAATAATCTAATATAATCAATGGTTTTTTTGATCACTTATTATGTGCCAGAAACAGTATTAAGTGTTGAGGGAATAGGCTGGAACAAGACAACTTAATCTCTGCTTTTATGGAGTTTATAGATTGCTTGTGAAAATAGACAGGAAACAAGTCATTAATGATGTATAGATTATGTGTCATAGAAGGAGAAAAATGAATGCTTTGGAAGTTTATAGCAGTGAAAAGAAGGATAGAAATGGAAAAATAGCTGGAAGAATGTGGTAGGGACACATGAAATAATTTTGTTTTTCCAAATGGATCCAATATGGAGGCATATTGGGAGGAGTCAGTGAGGAGGTCAAGGGTGCAAAGTTCTTGGGGAGGCAAGAGAAGGTGAAATTCAGCACAGATGGAGAGGTTTCCTTGTGGAAAAGAAGGACATTGTTTTTTTTTAAGGCAAGAGGAATAAGAGAACACTATAGCATAGAGATAATGCTGTTCAGAGCTGGCAAGGTTCAAGACTGGGTGCCTTAGCCTTGAGGTGAAGTTGAGTCGTGGGGAACGTGAGTGTGGAAAGCCCTTGTGGCCTTGTTGTGTTTCAAGGGTGAAGGCCACACTCTCAACCCCATGTCAGCCCAGGGCGGTGGAGAGGTTCTGATTCATAGACCCTGGGGGTGTGAAACGCTTTGATACCCATCAGTACAAATCTACTGCAAAGCATGCCCTAAAAGGAAACTGTTAGAATCTAAAGAACTCTATTTCTTTCTCATATTTTATGAAAATAAGATATATTATTTACTGCTGTGTGTAAAGCTTTCTTACACTCAGCAGTCCCTGAGTCCCTGTGTAGGGGGAAAAAAGTAATCATTTACAATAGAATGGATGAAGTCAATAAAGAGACTTTCAGCTACCTTGGGCATCTCCCTCCTCCTGGGACATGATCCTTACCTGCTGATGGCCACGATCCTCCGGATGAAAGGATATGGTTAAGAGTGCCTTCTGTGGCTTCTGTCTGGGGAGTCTTTGTGACTCATGTTTTCCAGTGATGGACGAGATAGGGGTACCTAGAAGGGCCTAGCTTCCGCTCTGGGGCAGCCAGTGAAAGCAAAAGGGTAGAGAGCCCCTGGTTACCCTGCTGTCTGCTGTGAGGATGCTCCTCTCCCGATGAGGGGAGCATCCTCTTCCTCTCCCCTTCAGCCTGAAAAGAGAGCGTACCTCTCAACAAGCCTGGGAGAATGCAGCATATAAACCCCTAGCTGTGCAGTGGATAATTGGCATTTATATTAGTACACTGAACACACTGAATAGTTCGAGGAGTGTAACCCAAATTTATGAATCCAAAAAAAAAAAAAAAGATAACTTCTGGCTGGAGACTGGACAGTATAAATCAAGCAGTTCACTGGGCATACAGTGTTGATAAGGTCGCGATAATTCATGAATAGATACATTAATGAGAAAAAAAATGACGCTTTATGTTCTCATAACACTCCCTGCAAAAATATCCCTTTGCCATGTAGTCATGAATGCATTTCCATTTTATTCAAAAGTGTTGCCTATCATTTTTATATCATGTGATGAATTGCAGCTAAGTTTAAAGAGTTAGTGGCATTTTAAAATAGATATAATTCCATTATTGTCACATTTTATAGGGTATCACAAGTCAGTCTACCTTTGTTATTTTTTCAAATTAAATCTGTCTATCAGATAACCTAAGCCTTTAAAGCCATATATCCTATTTTAATTAAAAAAATTCTGGTTGTGATCATTGCATAGAATTAAAATCCCATGTAAAATATGGGAAGAAGGGAGGTAAGGGGAGGTCATATAGTGTTACCTGATAAAAGGAGACAGTAATATTTAAAATGAGGTAAGTGTTGCCCGGATTTATGATGTATTTTATCTTCAGGAGAAACCATAGTTTATCGTACTGTCATTCAGCTTGAATCGTCAGCTGTATATCTTTGACTTTTTGAATGTAACTGTTGAAAGGAAAAGACTTTCAGCCATGTGAGCTCTGAGACAGATCAAAAGCTTAAAGCAATTTTGCTTTGCTCTTTCAAATATATTTTTATTGAAACATATTTTGTTGTCATGCATGCATAAATATTCTACAGCATCAGTTAAAGAGAGTAAGTCTCCCCTCCAAAAAAAGAGTAAGTCCCAGAGTTGCTGGGTGTTGTTAACAGAAAAGAAAGTAAGACTTAAAATGTCCTTCTAACTTCTAGAATCTCAAACTCTTTGCTGTCTCTATTTTTTCTTTTTTTCCTTAACATCTAATTTTACAGTAGCAACTCTTATCCATAGGGAATTGCTATTGAAGAAAAGAGAAACAAATTTGTGATGTTAGATTCCCAGACTCAATGTAACAGTAAATTTAAGGAACATAAATCCTTACGAAAAAGCAGTAAACACTAATTTGAGTGTCTTAGGAAGTGGATTATAGTTCCACATCCTACATGAGCCAATAAACAAATCTGTTAGTTTTTGTTTTTTAATTTATTTTTTCCATCATTATGTTTATATACTTTTCTTGCTTTCAACTGGTAACACTAGAAATAGTCATGAGACAATGAAACCTTATAAACAATCAATGCTTTGATAACAACTTGCCCACTGGAGTTAGGTTCAGCTTTTTACTTTAGCTTCAGATTTTCTCATGAGGTTAACATTTCCTTTAAGTATTTTTAGAAAGCAAGAAAAATATTTTTTATTCAACTAGTGGCAGAGATTTTTAAATAATTTTGGACATTTTCTTTTTTAGAAGTTGGTTTTAGTTTATAAGTGAATGATAAAAGTACGCCGTGAAACAGGGTCACTAGGAATAGGGCTGAACTAGCACTACAGTCTGAAGACAGGATGGGACTCAGTTCTTCAAACAGTCTTTGTGGCAATTAATCCCCCCAAATGTAAATGATTTGACTCAGAAATATTTAGTAGAAATGATAGGAGAGACCAAGAGAAGATAGTCTCATATTTGTTCTGAGCTTTAAAAATCTAGGGTCCTTTCATTTTAGATTTCTAAAGATTTTTCCATATCCTCTTACCAATCTCTTTCTTAAGAATCAATGCCTAGAACGTGCTTGTGGTCATGTCATCTCCCTCCACAGAGCTAACGACATGAAGTTTTAGGGGAGGGAGGAAAGGGGGCTCGTAAATTAAATGCACTGACCAAAAAGCATGGACGTCGTATAAAATGTAGATTCTTCACTGCTGTGTTATCACCTCTCTGTAAAGTGGAGGAATAACAACAGGTTTTCTTAAGAGGATTTAAAAATGATAAAACAGCCCAGTGTTTTGCGTTGGTGAAGGAATTTACACAAGTAACTTTGAGACTCTTATAGAATTCTTAGTGTTATTTAGAGAACAGCAGCTTGAAGGATTCTGAAGTCCTGCATATCTTACCCAGACTTTATTAGAATGTTTACAAAAGGACTCACTTCATAATTCACATCCTTCCTTAAAGCAGTAACTATAAAGCAGCAAACATATGACAGATGTATATGTCTGTGTGTCTTTTCTGCCTGTTTAGGCTTTATAGAGAGTTTCTTTTTTTTTAAAGAAAATCATTAGTGGAGGATCATCTCACGTTAACATGCATTTATTTTGTATTCTTTTTTACAGCTTGCTTAAAAACTGTATTTTCATTAGCTCCGTCAGAGAATATATTGTATAAGTTTCTGTATTTAATTTAGGTCACTCTATGCTGAATTCACATTTATTACACCCTCTGGTAATAAAATACCTTTCAACATTTTCACCGTATTTTATACTGTGCTTGTTCAAAGACTTTTTTTTTTTCAAAGTCTCTGTTTTGTTTTGTTTTTGGTGGGGGGGTGCAGCACTTCAGCTAGGTGAACATCTGATTACATAACTTTTTTAAAAATCAAAAACATTTCTTATGAAAACTTTTAAAAAATGAGTCCCAGAACTTCTTGCATTTAAACAGGAATTAGCTGATGGATCTATCTAATTTATATACTGAATGAAAACAATGCCTGAGAATAGAGTAAGTGGGAAAATAAATCCTGAATACTAGACTTTGTAAACAAAAACTCATTTATTAAGAACAGATTTATTTATTCATGATATTTGTCAACAGTTGTTATGCGGCAGATGTTGCATTACATATTTGAATTTTACAGTGCTATCAAATTATTTTGATTTTTTGTTTTCCAGAAAGGAACTGAATATACCACAAATGATAAAGTAGCACTAATTCCTATTCTACTCACTTATTCAAGATCAGTTTAAGTGGCAATTAGTTTCACTAATTAACACTACTAGTGAAATTAATAACAATTCAGAGCAAAATAAGTTTATTAAAATGATTAAAATAGTAAAATAAACCTTAACTTTCTATTTTATGAAAGTGTTTGAGTTCCTAGAGAAAAGAAAGAAGTAGAAATTTTTAAATAAGAAATTTCTAGAGTATATTCTTGATGTTGGGCTGTAACATATATTCTTTCCTTGTAAAAGCTTTTCTGTTATATTGGTTATATGCTAAATTCTAATGAACTAAAATATTTTATTATAGAATAATTATAGTATCATTATAATATTTCATTATATATTTCAAACTTAAATCTAATTAGATTGTATTTATATCATATTTTGATATATACTGTATTTTTGAATCATAAAAACCATTTCTTAAATCATGATATGATTTTTAACTTAAGATAGTGCTTTTAACTCTGCCTCTTTCTTCAACAATCTGTTTTATTTCTGCATTCTCCATTTTCTAGGAAATACAGTTTTCATCATTTTCATCATGGTGGTTTCATTTATGTCTGTCTATTCCTTTTCAGATATAATTTAAAGTTTTCTTTCAGTAAATTCTTCCTGGATAGAACAACAACAAAAAAAGCCAGCTTATATTTTTGGCAGTGCTTGATGGTTTAGGAAGAAATTTTTCTAGATTTTTCCCAAGTTCATTAAGTACCTTCCAATTAACAGGGGCCTCCAGGCTTCTGATAGCCCTTTAGCCCAAGGGAATAGCATTTCCTGGATGAGCTCATTTAAAACAAACAAACAATCAGCATTTTAAATAGTAAACTTTGTTAATAAAAATAACAAGATGATTACAATGATTGTAATGATCACAGTAATGTGTTTCTTTACTAATTTATAATTATCTTATGGAGTATTTTCTTGAGAAACTTCCATTGTAGCTATTTGAGACATATAACTTAGTTATAGCACATGCACTAATACTATAATTTGTTGAGAGCTTCTTTGTAATTAAAAGAAAAAATTCTATCCATGAAAGTAATTTTTCCTTTTCCCCTGATGGATTATTTATTTAATAGTAAACAAAATTTTTAAAAATCACAATAATATTATGAAACTGAAATAAAATGATGAATCTCCATAGAATGTTTTTAAGCATATCTGATTTTGGAGAATATCCTCCGATACTTCTTTTGTTTAATTGTTTTAAAATTTGTAGTCATTATGCTCTAAAAATACAAAAAGAGAAAATAAAACCACGATGAAACACTCCCATCTTTATCTATTGCTATCACCTATTTATGTCTGTCTACTAATTCATACATTCTTCCATTCATCACCTACCTTGCTGTCTATCAAAATCAATCATTTGCACATATGAAAAAATGATTCAAGGTCTTTCAAATGTCATAAAACCTGATTATTATTTGCATTTTATTTCAGTAGTGCTACATTGGTGAGAAATATCTCTAGGCCCTCATAATTCAAACCCATTAAAAAAGTAAAAATGTTTCTGTTTTAAATCATATTAAAATGATTAAGTTTTAAAATAATCAGTATTAAAATATCTGCATTAACTACGTGTGATTCCAATTAAATTATTATTAAATTTACAGTTAGTACCTGACGTGGAAGCAAAATTTCATGTCTATATGACACAAAAGTTACTTAAAGCTAAATAATTGATTATCATGGGACTTACTGTATTTTCCTAGAAGCAGAAAGTCATCATGTTGACTGTATTATTTTCTTATTATGTATATTTTTCTGATCATTAAACACAGATGCTTTGTAAGGAACAGTATTTTATGAATTAATATATATCATTGGTAAAAGGTGAAAGCTATTATCGACTTTCAGTCTATTTAATAGTTGGGAACAATTGTAAAAGTGTATTATCATTTTGAATTTTGATCATGAGCCTGTTGATTGCTATTTAAAAAAAAAAAAAACTAAGCCTTTCTGCCTGCTACAATTCTTCCATCGGAAGACAGGGCTGTGAAAATCTGCAATAGACTTCTATGTGACTTGATGAATAGCAAGAGAGCTTAGTGGAAATGTTGAAGTCCTTCATGATTAAAAAGCAAAGCTTTAATGTAGTTTTTGTTTACCATGTCATAAGTGCAGTGTTGGAAGTTATTGCCAAAGAGTCATTGGAACAGGCATCAGTGAGGCAATGTCAGCCAGCCGATGCTTTGAAAATGATTCAGTTCCTCTAGCCTTATGACTAAAATAATATCCAGTGGCTCCAGCCCCAAGCCTGGTTAATGCATCTGTCCAGAACACATAATTACTCGGTCATAACATTCCCCCGGCCACCAGCCAACAAACCAATCAGCATTTCTTCCTAACTTACCAGAATTTTTGCTGTGTCAAACTGTTTGATCTCTAGGTAGTAAAAATGCAAAAAATGGAAGGACACTGCACTGGAAGGTTTTAATTTAGAATAGTTTCTCATGGAAATTAAATTTGAAGAGAAACATGTTTTTGTTGTCATGACTGAAGTTGAGATGTTAATTTGGTGTCCCTTTGCAAATGGCATCATTTATTTTTTCATCAGAAGCTCACATTTTTAATCATTCTAGTGAGGAAATATTTTAACAACAAAAGAACAGCAAATGTATCTCCAGTGACTATTACATGATTTTATTTCCCAAACATTAACAAATATAGTGACAACCTTTTTTGGTTAACAGTAATATTGTATGCACCTATATTTATGTACATGTGTATATGTAGAATTCTTCGTATCATCTTCAAAGATATTAATTCATAAAATACTGTGTGAGCATAATCTAGGTTTTATTTTTTTGCAAGCTCATTATGTTTGGATAACTGTTAATTCTTAAAATTATTCTGAGGGGGAGGGATAAATTAGGAGATTGGGACTGACATGTACCTACTACAATATAAATACAAAATAGATAACTAATAAAAACCTGCTGTAAACACAGGTAGTTCTACTCAACACTCTGTAATGATCTCTGTGGGGAAAGATTCTAAAAAAAAAAAATGGATATATGTATATGTATAACTGAATCACTTTGCAGTATATCTCAAAACTAATACAATATTGTAAATCACCTTTTCTCCAATAAAAATTTAAAAATAAATGAAGTAAAATTTTAAGAAAACTGTTCTAGATTGAATGACATTATTTCTCCCTGTTTCCCACAGTCTCACCTATAAATGCTTCAAAATGGATTTAAAAAATCATTTTTTATGAGGTGAAGATTAACCGAGATGTAAAGTTTGAGTTTCGTTATACGGAATAAATAGGTTAAAGTCACCAGAAGAGGTGAGGAAGAACATTCCACATAGAGGGGAAAGCATGTAGGCAGAAGCTTAAGAGTGAAAGGAAATGACACGCCCAGGAAAGTAGCAGAAAGTTGGTCTTTCTGGAGCGCAAAGACAAGCGGGAGGGTGATGGGGGATGAGGTTGACATGGTAACCTCAGGTTGTGAAGGACCTTAATATGCAAAGAAGAAGCACAGATCTTAGGACTCCTAATTTGAAGAAATGACATTGGACTACTTCAGTGGGCTAATTTGTGGGCACATGAAAATATTTTCTCAATTACTTCTCTCCCCTCAACTTCTTCCTGTATCAGGCTTAGATGGCGATGTGCATATTGGATCATATTCCTGGCTTCCTGTCTGGTATGAACTGAAAGACGCGTAGAACTATTACACTTTGTTCCCACAAACAGTTGGTAAGATTTCTGTAGCATCATTTCTTTTTCTCAGCACACACTGACCTCCAAGCGAACAGGGTCTGGAATGAAGATTAAAAAAAATAATAATAACGTCAGGGAACCAAACTGCCTTTCAAATAGCTGATTACTGAGCACTCTGTGAGGAAAGCACATTCGGTGTCCTTCCTAAGTCACAAGAGGAGATTTGTGTATTTACATAATACACATATTCCCACATATATTCATGGAGGGCCATCTGTCTGCTTTCTGTGCGCTAGGCTGTATTATCACAGGCTTGGGTGTGCACACTCACAATCACAGTTTATGGGCTGGTCTTCATTTCTCCTTTCACTTCCCATGTGCTGTTCACATGTCAAAACCTTGATGTATTTACCAAGAGACTGTAATAAATAAGAAACACGAACCATCCCTAAGTCATAACCGCTTTCCTTTTTCAGTGATTGGATGTCATATAATTCCAGAGGCGATGGGAGCTTCCTTCCGTGTTGATACGGTGAACTGCCCCCAGGCAGGGATATTCCAGAGAGACTTAGTGCTGGGGCTGCCACTACCATTGCAAATCTTCACGTTCCTATCCAGCTACATCCTCACGAGCAGATCTGATTTGTAAACGATTCTTGTTTGAAGAACAGATGTAGCTCTTGAAGTGATGAATAAATTTAAGAAATGACTTTATCTTAGAGGAGAGAAGTCATAGTATTCATGAATTGCTATGTCTCTGCTATGGATATAAACTCCCTACAGGGACTTCAGAGAGTAGATATAGGAAACTTTCCATTTTGAAGGAACAGAATTCATGCTCTAAGGCAGCATTACCCAATAAAAACACCATGAGAGCCATATATGTCATTTTGAAATTTGTAGCAGTTTGTCACATTAGAATAAGCAAAAAGAAAGTGAAATTTCAATAACATTGTATTTAATCAAATGGATACATATTATACCAATATTTAATCATTGTAAATATTAATAGAATATTTGTATTTGAAAAAATTAAGTTCTCTAAATTCTTACCATCTATCTCAATTTAGGCTAGCCATCTGTGGCAACTGGCTGCTATATTAGCAGTGTACTCAAGAGAGAGAGAGCTTCCCTGGTGGCTTAGTGGTCAAGAATCTGCCTGATAATGCAGGAGATGAGGGTTCCATCCCTGGGTGGGGAAGATCCTCTGGAAAGGAAATGCAACCCACTCCAGGATTCTTGCCTGGGCAATTCTGAACACAGAGGAAGCTGGCGGGCTACAGTCCATGGGGTTGTAAAAGAGTCAAGACACAACTTAGTGACTGCTACTGCTAAGTCGCTTCAGTCGTATCCGACTGTGCGACCCCACCGACGGCAGCCCACCAGGCTCCCCCGGCCCTGGGATCCTCCAGGCAAGAACACTGGAGTGGGTTGCCATTTCCTTCTCCAATGCATGAAAGTGAAAAGTGAAAGTGAAGTCGCTCAAGTCGTGTCCGAATCCTCACGATCCCATGGACTGCAGCCCACCAGGCTCCTCCGTCCATGGCATTTTCCTGGCAAGAGTACTGGAGTGGGTGCCACTGCCTTCTCCGAACTTAGGGACTAAACAACAGCAAATGAGAGAACAGAATTCATGATCACGTGTGTCAGCCTAGAGGCACATATGAAGCTGATGTACGCCTCTAGGTTTTAGTCCTTAGAGAGCAACATCATAAAAACATTCATCAGATGCTAAATTCATTTAGATTTACCTACATAATTTTTGTGTTTTAGTCTTTATTTCTTCTTGAATTTCTGACTTTCCCTCAGATAAACTGTAGTCAGCCTGGAAAATATTTTAAATACAAGTCTGCTGAAGATAAATTTTCTCAGTTTTTGTTTTCTGAAAAATGTCCTAATTTCATCTTTATTTTTGGAACGTATTTTTGCTATGCATATAATTCTAATTTAAACTATAATTTTATCTAAATACTTTATAGCTTTATGGATTTTTTTGTTTGCTTTTTTGTTTTTGCTTATACTATTTCTGTTGAGAGGCAGTTGTCAGTTGTCAGTCTAATTGTTGTTTCTTTTTTCTTTTAACTGCTTTTAAGATTTTCTCTTGGATTGATTCTCAGCATCAACTTTATCATTATGTGAACAGATACCGATTTTTTCTTTTTTTTAGCTATTTCTACTTGAGATTTGTGTGGCTTTTTGAATACATGGCGTGGTTTATTCCATTAGTTTTCAAACATTCTCAGTCATTTTCTCTTTAAATATAACTGCTGTTCCATTCTCTTTCTGCTCTTATTTGGGACTTCCATTTTATTTATATTAAGCTTTTATACTATATCCCTTTATAAATCTTATTTTCTTTTTCATATTTTCATTCTTAATTTCTCCATGCTTTATTCTGAACATTTTGTTCTGACCTATGCCTCAGTTCACTAATTCTCTCTTTAATATTTTTAATTTACTATAAAACCTTCTCATTGAAAATTCTTTGTTCATTTTACAATCTCACTGTAATTGTTTTGTTGTTGTTTTGGAATTTTATCTTTTTAAAAAACTTGATTTTTAGTTTCTGCTAAAATTTGAAGTCTTAATATGTTATGCCCTTGTACACAACAAGCTTAACTCCAAATTTGGAGTTCCTGTGGCTCTGCTTCTATTGTTTGTTTTTGCTATTTTTCAGTAGTGACATTTTTCTGTGCCTGCTCACTGCCTCACCCCTGCCACAATGTTTATTATTAGACTGCTTTAAAATTTTTCTGGAAAGGGGGATGCTGTTGTAATTTCCAGAGAGGATTTACCTTTCCCTCTATCAGGTACCTGGTGAGGGGGGAATCATCTTAATCCAGTTTCATTTATTGAGATATTTTAAGGTGAGCTCTGGGTCCTGCGAGTGCTACATCCCACACCTCACTCTTAACTTATATTTCATCTTTATCCTTATCACCTGAAGGTGCATTCCTTCCAACCAAAAGGGAAGGGTTTCAACTGGGAACTCCCATTGAAAGGCTGTGGACTGTTTCTATTTTCTTTGTCAAAAGCACTTCCCACGCTCTCATCCTTCCTCTTTCAAATTAAGGGGAAAAAATGTGAAGAGTGGTCAGAGCTGGACTCAATTTTCTGCTTCCGTTTTATACCTCAAGATGCTGAAGCAGTAGCACTTCACGAACAGGCTAGCTTTCCTAGGCCTTAAAATCAGATGTTTTGTATGTTTGATCCAGTTTCTTCAGTACATGGCAGAGAACCACTTTAAATAACCTAGTCTACCACTTTCCCTTCAATTCATTGTGCTATAACAGATGTTATTTTTGTCTATTTTATGGTCAAACTTTCCTTGATACAGTGGCAACTTATTTATCTTTGGTTGAAGCTGGTTC
This sequence comes from Budorcas taxicolor, assembly GCF_023091745.1. NCBI lineage: Eukaryota > Metazoa > Chordata > Mammalia > Artiodactyla > Bovidae > Budorcas > Budorcas taxicolor. Next base: position 9,627,338 of record NC_068917.1, on the reverse strand, counting down.
AACAGATTGAAGCAGAAACATATTTTCCTGGTTTTTCTCTCCTACTCTCCTACTTTTCCTTCCATTCAGATTTTCTCACATTTTTTAATTTTAATTTTTTACTTATTTTTCTTATTTTGTTTCTGCAGTATAGTTGAATCACATTGCTGCACAGCAGAAATTAACACAACATTGTAAATGTACACACACACACACACACACACACACATATATATATAGGGCTTCCCTGATAGCTCAGTTGGTAAAGAATCTGCCTGCAATGGAGGAGACCCCGACTTGATTCTTGGGTCAGGAAGATCCCCTGGAGAAGGGATAAGCTACCCACTCCAGTGTTCTTGGGCTTCCCTTGTGGCTCAGCTGGTAAAGAATCCGCCTGCAACACAGGAGACTTGGGTTTGACCCCTGGGTTGGGAAGATCCCCTGGAGAAGGGAATGGCTACCCACTCCAATATTCTGGCCTGGAGATTATATGCAGTCTGTGAGGTCTTACATATATATATACACACACATATATACTTTAAAAAATACTTTTCCATTATGGTTTATCCTAGGATTTTTTTAAACATTTGTATTTTTTCCAAAGTATTTATTTATTTATTTGGCTGCATTGGATCTTAGTTGCATCCATCATGTGGGATCTTTCATTTTGGCACACTGGTTCAGTAGCCCTGAGGCCTGTGGGATTTGACCTAACCACCCAGGGGTCGAACCTGCATCCCCTGCATTGCAAGGTGGATCCTTAACCACTGGACCACCAAGGAAGTCTCTATTATGGGATATCAAATATAATTCCCTTTTCTATACAGTAGGATCTTGCTATTTATCCATCCTATATATAATAATTTGCATCTGCTAACCCCAACCTCCTACTCCATCCCTCCCCACCCTTCCATTCAAACTTAACCAGAATATACTTCAAAGTTTTCCTATCATTTTACAGTTTCTTTGAGGTAAAGTAGATATTTTTCAGTTATATGATGTACTTTCAAATAGTTCTGGCGTGTATCGTAGGATCCTAGTATCTCACTAAAATATATGTCAACTATTAACTTGTATGGAAGGCTTACCTTTGTCTGTTGTTCTGTTGCTCAGTCATGTCCGACTCTGTGCGATCTCGTGGACTACAGCACGCCAAGCTCTTTGGTCCTCCACTATCTCCAGGAGTTTTCTCAAATTCATGTCCCTTGAGTCCTTTGTCTACATTTGATTTAATTGGAACAATTTTTAGCGTCGCTGTTGAAAACAGTAATCTGCAAAGTTTTTGTTCTTTGCGTGTAGCATGTTTCCTAGCTGTGCTGCTATAGGCAGTTTCAGCTAATTTTGTTTTGGTTTCTGTTTGACTTTTTGTTTCTTTGCTCTTTCACATGCTAGAGAATGAAGCGGCATTTGAAGAGGCTGAAGATCAATTACAGTAGCAGAGTTTCTTGGAGTCTAATAGGGATAGTCATATATAGTTCACTTGTGAGTGTTTTGGGTATTCAGAGTAAGTTGATATGTTTCCTTCTCCAAGGGATCTTCCCTGGCCCAGGGATCAAACTCATGGCTCCTGCCATGTCTCCTGAATTGCAGACAGATTCTTTATTACTCAGCTACCATGGAAGCTATAAGTGTCTGCTGGAGATATGTCGTGAAAATGAGCAACCAGCTCATGGTGAAGCTGTATCCTGCATTATTTGCAGCTGACCTTCCCACGCCTGCCTTTCTGGATTGCTCTCTTCAACAAACATCAGCACATCTGTTTTGCCTGGAGCTCTGTTTCCAGGAAACTGGGCTAAGGTAGGGTGTGTCAACAACACCATGAATATTTATGATTGTGATATTGCTAACTTAGTAGATTCTTGGTAAACACATGCAGAATATTTATTAAAGACTTACACTGACCAGAAGAGATTTTAATTAAGATGTTTAGCCAGTTGAAGTCTAAAATGATAGTGATAGCAAACATTTAATGAGTATTTACTCTTTGCCAGATACTGTGACAAATGCTTTGCAAATGTTCTCTCTTTTGGCTTTCCCAACTGGTGGACACTATATACTATTAACCCAGTTTCTACATATAGAGAAAGTGAAGCTCCTAGTGGTTACACAACCTTCCTAAGATCATGAGGCAGTGTCAGAACTGGATCTAAATTATACAATTCCAGAATTTATCTTCTTGACCACAAATTATACAGCCTATCCAAAGTTTTACTTTTGTTTGTATACTTCTACTCTTTTTTGTTGGTCAAGTTATTGGAAAGTTTAAAAAATCTATTCCATCTCACTTATTGGACAGCTGAGAGATATCTAAAAGTGATAAATGTTGGTATCACAGTTAAAAAATTAGACATCTATTAATCAGGTTAAGTATCACAATCAGCAAACTGATGTTTTATCTGAGGGGAAAAACATGTGAACGCAAGTGGAGGGTTAAAAGAAATTCCTCGTTCAATATTGTAATCATCCCAAGAAGGGCTGTATTATTTCATCAGATTAGCTAGGAAATCCAACTTGGTTTTCCCCTCAAGTCATCTTATTGAAACAGATAATTTTTTTGAAGTATAAGCAAATTTAAAAAATAAGTTATTTTTTGAAGCTATGAAAGCAGTACAGTCAGATGACTTTATTTTGTATTTTTCTTTTAGTTAGAAATATGATTAAAAATAACATTATATTTAACTAAATGCCTATAATTCAGGAAATGGATGATAGTTAAGTTATAAGTAGCAAATAGTCTCGGGGTCCATTTGTCTTGAAAATAGATTCTAAGTAGGTAGACATGCCTTTCAGTAGGAAGTCTGACAAATCAAGTATTTTCATAATTAAATTATAACATTCAACAAATACCTATCTTGTGCCTACTAACTGTTAGGCACTATTTTATTTGCTAGGAATTTGGAAGCAAAAAAGATTCAAAAATCCCTTCCCTCATGAAGCCTACATGCTAGTAAGGGAAATAAACAATAAACAAAAGTATTTTTTTCAGATTTCAGATTGGGAAAATTACTGCAAGAAATCAGAAATCAGTGTGAGATGACAGCCTTTGATAAGGTGGTGGTGGTAGTGGTGGGAACCAGCTGTTTTAGCCAAGGGGCTCATTTTTAAAGAGTCCAGATTCTCAGGTACAGAACTTGATCGATGAGGAGGAGCTGAAGATTTGCTTGGGCTTTTGCAGGTGTGGATCATCATGGATTCTCAGAGGCAGGGAGGCCTTTATGATCTATCCCCTTCCTGTTGTATACCACACTGAGAAGAGGAAATTCCAGTTGATTGCACCCTCGTTTGCACAGATTGTCAGTGTGAATGACAATGCTGGCCTAGTTTTCAGTCAAGTATTTTTTTAGCAATCTTTTATTATTGCTGTGTCTCCATGAATAAGAGAGAATGATGCCCTTCCAGATGTTCACAAAGCCACTCATAATCTTATACTGCTCATGCCTTTATTCCAACTTCTCAGTGTTTCCCCATCACTTTAAAATTGCGGCTGCCTCCATGCTAGGGCTCCCCTGGAGAGCTGTCACCCTGTGCTCTGTGGCCTGTGTAGCTTCCGCTTGGAGACCTCAGACGTTTGCAAACAAAACTTCCTTTCCAAGCACCACTGGGAGAGATGCATACTTATTATGTAAAAGTCAGGCATTACCTTGCTTCTCTCCTCTCCAAACGGTAAGCTGCATTATCAGGGTGATCATACGTAAACATCAAGGGTTTGAAGAAACATCACCAGTAGATTATGTTGCCATCAGAAGACAGTGAAAGTCTCTCTAAACAAGATGACCCTGTCTTGAAAGGTATCCTGGAGGGATAACCTACTTATTATGTGCACCTTGAGGGACGTTATCTCAACCTTAGGAATCATCCATTTAGAAAAGGTGGTATGGAAATAGTTAGCTAACTAACTCTCATTAAAGTGATCAGTGATGAAGGTTCTCAGGCCAGCCTCAACTTGATGATCTGGTGGTTATGCTCTCAACCTCCTGTTTGTGTCTGAATCAATACCTTGGGTGAACTGGAGAGCTCAATACAAAACCTTCGGAGAAAGTCACCTGTCTTTCCTGGGTATGTCTTGATGTTTTATGGGATTTGTTCCTATGGCTGTTGAGGCAACTAAGGTTGGCCTCATCCTGTTTCTTGGCATTTTGTTGCTGATATAATGAAATGCTGTAGTGCAATAAAATGTTGGTAGTATAGAAAAATGCCTTAATAAAGAAAGAGAATTTGGGAATTGCCTGGCTATTCAGTGGTTAGAACTCCACACTTCCAATGCAGGGGTCCTGGATTTGCTACCTGATGTGAGAATCCTGTAAGCACCTTCCCCCCCAAAAAAACCCAGGATAAGCGGCATCCTGAGGATGCATGAGGATGCAGTAGGTGGTGAGCACAAAGCAGGAAGCAGCTACTCCTATTAGGAGTGGACCTCACTGAGAAGAGAGTCCCGCAAGGGCTCATCTCCTTTTCCTCTGTGTCATATTCCTTAGGGAGTTCACCCACTTTAACCTCCATGACCAGCGCCTCTAGGTTAGTCATCTCCCAATCTACACATCTCGTGCTGTCTCTCCCCGAGGTGGTGCTGTTGCTGATTAGTCGCTAAGTCATGTCAGACTCTTTTGCTACCGCATGTACTGTAGCCTGTAAGTCTCCTCTGTCAATGGGACTTCTCAGGAAAGAATACTAGAGTGGTTTGCCATTTCCATTTTCACCCAGGGATCTTTCCAACCCAGAGACCAAACCCACATCTCCTACATTGCTGGTGGATTCTTTACCACTGAGTCACCAGGGCTTCCCCCCTTGAGATGTAGTCCTGCTTAAATCTTAGCATTCTTCATTGCTTAAACAGAGTTTTGGGTATCTACTTTGTGCCAAGATTGCAAAAGTGGTGCAATGATGAATAAGTCAAGGCCCTCAAATTCAATGTTGTAGGATATACCCTGATTAGCAGCATCATTTCAGTGTCACCGGAAAGGGCTTTAATAGCAACATGGGAGGACTATGAATGGCGAGGGAACTCAGTCTGGGGATGGAGTCAAGGAAGAATTCCCAGAGAAGGTGACCCCTGACTTGAGACTGAGCAATAATAGGGGTGAAAAGGGCCAAAAGGGGGTGTCTTAAGGTCCAATGACCAAATGTCATGACTTTTTAATTCCATCTCAGTTGGATAGTACAGTCCTTTCTTCTATCCTCATCTCCAACCCAATAACACTTTATTTATAATTTCTTTCCTTTCATAAGAGGAACATCTTATTCTACAATGTACCATGGTCATCACTGTACTTCTCTCTACCAGACTGTAATGGCGGGTCTATGACTTACTCATATTTGTATTCACCACATATGCAAATTGCGGCTTGTTTTTGAAATCAAATCCTACAATGAAATAGGCAAATGAACTAAATGGAAAGTGAAAAATTATCATGTACTTTTGATTTGTTTGTGTCAAGGTCCAAATGTACTGAAATGTAAGGAATCTTATTTAATGCAGACAAGAGTGTAAGTGAAACATTAGAGTTAGAATCCTAAGCAAAGACTTTTCCATTTTCTCATCTCTCAGTTCAGCCTCCTCAGATATCCCATCACCACAGAGTAGAAAGAAACTCTTATTTTTTGCTGAATCCTTGACTGTTCCATGGGTCTGCCTCTGTGACAACTGCTTCCATGTGATCTGGCAGTTGAAAATTGTAGGTTAGGTTTCTTTAGGTCAGAATGATGTCTAGGATAATTTGCATGGAAAGCACTGTGATTATACAGCTTGATTTCAACTGAAAAATTCCATGTCATGTAACAGTTATTACTATTCATATAGAGAGCATGAAAGTAATTCCATGCTGGCTTTAAAATATTTAGATGTGAAAATTATTTTAAAAGGCATATTTTATATGAATAAGAATCTGTATAGAATGAAAACATTAAAAACAACCAACAACTATTAGTCACCAGCCAGAAACCCCTATGTATCACTTTCTCCCCCACCCCAACCCTAACCCCCCTCTAAAACATGTGCAATACTGTGGAGCACTGTTGAGTTGCAGTGACTTTTTCAAAAAAATTATTTATTTATTTTTTTACTGCACTGAATCTTTGTTGCTATGAGCAGACTTTCTCTAGTTGCAGCAAGCAAGAGCTGCTCTCTAGCTATGATGCTCGGACTTCTCACTGTAGCGGCTTCTCTTGTGGCTCGGGGGCTCTAGGGGGCATGGGGATCAGTACCTACAGTGCTCAGGCTTAGTTGTTCTGTGTCTGTGGAATCTCCCAAGACCAGAGATTGAACCCATGTCCCTTTCATTAGTAGCCAGATTCTTAACCACTGAGCCAACAGGGAAGTCCTGCAGTGACGTATTAACTCCTGGGACTTATTCATCTCCTGGACAGCCTTCCCCTTGGCCTGCCTGGATATATGTCAGGGTTCCTTACCTTCAGCACTTCAGAGTTCACATGACCCAGAGACTTTTCCTACCGTTCAGGCAGAATCTTGGAAGTCTATATGTCAAAGTTACGCATTGTGCTGAACTTCAGTTCAGCTCAGTCACTCAGTCGTGTCCGACTCTTTGCGACCCCATGAATCGCAGCACGCCAGGCCTGCTTGTCCATCACCAACTCCAGGAGTTCACCCAAACTCATGTCCATAGAGTCAGTGATGCCATCCAGCCATCTCATCCTCTGTCATTCCCTTCTCCTCCTGCCCCCAATCCCTCCCAGCATCAGGGTCTTTTCCAATGAGTCAACTCTTCGCATGAGGTGGTCAAAGTATTGGAGCCTCAGCCTCAGCATCAGTCCTTCCAATGAACACCCAGGACTGATCTCCTTTCGGATGGACTGATAGGATCTCCTTGCAGTCCAATGGACTCTCAAGAGTCTTCTCCAACAATACAGTTCAAAAGCATCAATTCTTTGGTGCTCAGCTTTCTTCACAGTCCAACTCTCACATCCATACATGATTACTGGAAAAACCATAGCCTTGACTAGATGAACCTTTGTTAGCAAAGTAATGTCTCTGCTTTTGAATATGCTATCTAGGTTGGTCATAACTTTCCTTCCAAGGAGCAAGCATCTTTTAATTTAATGGCTGCAATCACCATCTGCAGTGATTTTGGAGCCCACAAAAATAAAGTCTGACTTGTTTCCATTGTTTCCCCGTCTATTTGCCATGAAGTGATGGGACCAGATGCCATGATCTTCGTTTTCTGAATGTTGAGCTTTAAGCCAACTTTTTAACTCTCCTCTTTCAGTTTCATCAAGAGGCTTTTTATAGTTCTTCTTCATTTTCTGCCATAAGGGTAGTGTCATCTGCATATCTGAGGTTATTGATATTTCTCCCAGCAATCTTGATTCCAGCTTGTGCTTCTTCCACCCCAGCATTTCTCACGATGTACTCTGCATATAAGTTAAATAAGCAGGGTGACAATATACAGCCTTGACGTACTCCTTTCCCAATTTGAAACCCGTCTGTTGTTCCATGTCCAGTTCTAACTGTTGCTTCCTGACCTGCATATAGGTTTCTCAAGAGGCAGGTCAGGTGGTGTGGTATTCCCATCTCTTTCAGAATTTTCCACAGTTTATTGTGATCCAAACAGTCAAAAGCTTTGGCATAGTCAATAAAGCAGAAATATATGTTTTTCTGGAATTCTCTTGCTTTTTCCATGATCCAGCGGATGTTGGCAATTTGATCTCTGGTTCCTCCAACTTTTCTAAAACCAGCTTGAACATCTGGAAGTTCACCGTTCACGTATTGCTAAAGCCTGGCTTGGAGAATTTTGAGCATTTCTTTACTAGCATATGAGATGAGTGCAAATGTGTGGTAGTTTGAGCATTCTTTGGCATTGCCTTTCTTTGGGATTGGGATGAAAACTGGCCTTTTCCAGTCCTATGGCCACTGCTGAGTTTTTCAAATTTGCTGGCACATTGAGTGCGGCACTTTCACAGCATCATCTTTCAGGATTTGAAATAGCTCTACTGGAATTCCATCACCTCCACTAGCTTTGTTGGTAGTGATGCTTTCTAAGACCCACTTAACTTCACATTCCAGGATGTCTGGCTCTAGGTGAGTGATCACACCATCGTGATTATCTGGGTTGTGAAGATCTTTTTTGTATAGTTCTCTGTATTCTTGCCACCTCTTCTTAATATCTTCTGCTTCAGTTAGGTCCATACCATTTCTGTCCTTTATCGAGCCCATCTTTGCATGAAATGTTCCCTTGGTATCTTTAATTTTCTTGAAGAGATCTCTAGTGTTTCCCATTCTGTTGTTTTCTTCTATTTCTTTGCATTGATTGTTGAGGAAGGCTTTCTTATCTCTTCTTGCTATTCTTTGGAAATTTGCATTCAGATGCTTATATCTTTCCTTTTCTCCTTTGCTTTTTGCTTCTCTTCTTTTCACAGCTATTTGTAAGGCCTCCCCAGAGAGCCATTTTGCTTTTTTGCATTTCTTTTCCATGGGGATGGTCTTGATTCCTGCCTCCTGTACAATGTCATGAACCTCCATCCATAGTTCATCAGGCACTCTATCAGATCTAGTCCCTTAAATCTATTTCTCACTTCCGTTGTATAATCATAAGGGATTTGATTTAAGTCATACCTGAATGGTCTAGCGGTTTTCCCTGCTTTCTTCAATTTAAGTCTGAATTTGGCAATAAGGAGTTCATGATCTGAGCCACAGTCAGCTCCTGGTCTTGTTTTTGTTGACTGTATAGAGCTTCTCCATCTTTGGCTGCAAAGAATATAATCAATCTGATTTTGGTGTTGACCATCTGGTGATGTCCATGTGTAGAGTCTTCTCTTGTGTTGCTGAAACAGGGTGTTTGCTATGACCAGTGCATTCTCTTGGCAAAACTCTATTAGTCTTTGCCCTGCTTCATTCCATATTCCAAGGCCAAATTTGCCTGTTACTCCAGGTGTTTCTTGATTTCCTGCTTTTGCACTCCAGTCCCCTATAATGAGAAGGACATCTTTGGGTGTTAGTTCTGAAAGGTCTTGTAGGTCTTCATAGAACCGTTCAACTTCAGCTTCTTCAGTGTTACTGGTTGGGGCATAGGCTTGGATTACCGTGATATTGAATGGTTTGCCTTGGAAACGAACAGAGATCATTCTGTCGTTTTTGAGATTGCATCCAAGCACTGCATTTTGGACTTTTTTGATGACCATGATGGCTACTCCACTTCTTCTAAGGGATTCCTGCCCACAGTAGTAGATATAATGGTCATCTGAGTTAAATTCACCCATTCCAGTCCATTTTAGTTCGCTGATTCCTAGAATGCCGACATTCACTCTTGCCATCTCTTGTTTGACCACTGCCTATTTGCCTTGATTCATGGACCTGACATTCCAGGTTCCTATGCAATATTGCTCTTTACAGCATCAGACCTTGCCTCTATCACCAGTCACATCCACAGCTGGGTATTGTTTTTGCTTTGGCTCCATCCCTTCATTCTTTCTGGAGTTATTTCTCCCTGATCTCCGGTAGCATATTGGGCACTTACTCACCTGGGGAGTTCCTCTTTCAGTATCCTATCATTTTGCCTTTTCCTACTGTTTATGGGGTTCTCAAGGCAAGAATACTGAAGTAGTTTGCCATTCCCTTCTCCAGTGGACCACATTCTGTCAGACCTCTCCACCATGACTGCCCATCTTAGGTGACCCCCCTTGGCATGGCTTAGTTTCATTAAGTTAGATAAGGCTATGGTCGGAGTTTGATTAGATTGACTAGTTTTCTGTGATCATGGTTTCAATGTATCTGCCCTCTGATGCCCTCTCACAACACCTATGGTCTTACTTGGGTTTCTCTTACCTTGGACGTGGGGTATCTCTTCACGCCTCTCAAGCAAAGCGCAGCTGCTGCTCCTTATCTTGGACGAGGTCACCTCTCCTGACCTTGAACATGGAGTAGCTCCTCTCGGCCCTCCTGCGCCTGCGCAGCCACTGCTCCTTGGACGTAGGATTGCTCCTCTCTGCCGCTGCCCCTGACCTCAGATGTGGGATACCTCATCTCAGCCGCTCCTGTGCGGTCGCAGCCTGGTGCTCTCTGTAGCTGCCCTGACCTGTTTGATGAACTTAAGAAAAGTAAAGAAAGAAGCTTGTAATAATTTCTGTGACCACTTTGGTTTTCAGAAATTCATGTTATTTTGTGCCTTAAGTAAAATTCTCAATTCTTTTTTTTTCTTTTTTTTAAATTTAAATTTGCTTATTTTTTATGGAGGCTAATTACTTCACAATATTGTATTAGTTTTGCCATACATCAACATGATCTTGAAGTGATTAAAAGCATTTTTACTTCCTTGGTGTTATCACCATGAAGTACCAGCCAGTACAGAGATCAGAAATGTTTCTAGAGGGTGAAATTGTCTTTCATCAGAAAATCAAAGTAATATCCAGGATCTTTGACTTCAGACAGAGTTATATTTGAATCTCCAGTAGGCTGTGCACTAGTGGAGAACTTTGGACAAGACACTTCACTTCACTAAGCCTTAGTGTTCTCATCTGAGAAATGGGAGTGTTAATGGGACCAGCTTCATAAGGCCGTTTTGAAGATGATATAACTATGATGCTGCTTAAAAAAATCTAGACATTCCATTCTGAAGTACTTATGGATGAAATCATATGAAGTTTAGGACTTACTTCAAAATAATGCCGATATGAGAAAATGGGTAGGGGTATAGAAATAACTAGATTGGCCATGATTTTTTGATTGTAGAGAATGGGTTATGAGGTACATAGGAACTCATTATGTCATTTTATTTTTGTATATTATTGAAAATTTCCACAATAAAAAATTTAAAATGATAAAAATAATGCAAGTAAAGCTGTTAGCAGTGTTTGGCACATAGTATATACTAAAAAAATATATGGCAACTAATTATTATAATGATAATCTTCACAGAGTAATAGTTAACATCATGGACATGGTGAAATATTGATGTAAGGATGTCGTTTTTTAAAACGAATGGTTCTAATTACAAGTTATATTTTTTAACAGTTCAGTTCAGTTGCTCGGTTGTGTTCGACTCTTTGTGACTCCCTGAATCGCAGCATGCCAGGCTTCCCTGTCCATCACCAACTCTGGAGTTTACTTAAACTCATGTTCTATATATGACTTTTTTCTGTTTTAATTGAATAGAATATAACTGTTTTATTATTTATCACAAATAAAGGACCTACTAGTAACTATTTTTTTCATCTTTTCATATCCAAGTCATTATAATGAGTAAAAAGGAAAAAGATTACACAATTTCTGAATGTTTTGACAAGATATCAACACTTGCAAAATTCTAAGCAAATTAAGAACTATTTCTATTTGTTTAGTTAATAAAAAAGAAATCCAATAATCATATGTTTTAGCAGAACAACAAAGATGTCATAACTTGTTAACAAAAATATTTAAATCAACCTTCTTTCATTAAAGCCTGTTTTTTTCTGGTTCTTTTGGGACTAGGGGCAGCCCTCTGCCCACACCAGGACCTACTTTGCACATGAGACTTTTCCATATGCAGGACAGGTTTTGTGCTCCATCTCAGGATAGCCATGGAGCTCCCCAACTCACTGGAATGAATGACTGCTGAAAAGCATGCTTCCTGCCATGGTGGGATTTCCTGACAGATAGTAGATTTCTCATTCTCTAAGACCAAACCTGAATGTAAAACACATACTTCCTGTAGAATCTCACTAATTCCTTTTTTGGGGGATTTTTCACTTATGCTCACAGTCTGAAAGTCAAGCAAATCTCTAATGCCCATGTCCTGCAATGGTCCTGCTTTTTTCAAGGACTTCTGGAAATAATTATCTTTGCACTTCAAAGATGAAAGCTTTGTTAAATATGTGAGACAGCAAGCAGATGTGGCAGGGCAGATCACACTGCACATCGTCTTGTGTCACAGCTGTACAGCTGATGGAGAGCTTGCCTGAAACGGTGTCATTTAGAGACGCAGAAGAAAATGGTTGTTTGGAGGAAGAAGATTAACATCTCTTGTACTACATGATTCAGCAATGAAACCCAGAATAGATGCATCCAAATGATTTTTTTCTCAAAAATTCATATAATTGAAGCATGGACACAAAATAAAATAGATCATAGACAGTAAGTACATAGAACACTTTCTTTGTTAGTATCCATAAACATATAATAATAAATTCTTTAATAACAAATGTTTGTGCCATTAATTTTCTATTGTTGTTGTTCTGTATTTTATTTCTTATTGTGTGTGTGCCATTAGTTTTATAAAGAGTAGCATGTAGCCATTTTATGCACATTTACTCTCATGATCAGATTATTTTATTTTTATTATCAAACCTATGACATGAGAGTTTTAAGCTTTTGCTCTTTATTTAAAAAAATGATTTAATATATATATATTTATTCTAAAAATGATTTAAATATATATATATCCTTTTACTCTAAAAAATGATCTAAATATATATATATATATACTTTGCTCTATATTTATAAAAAGTTGTGTGTTGTGTGTTAGTCGGTCAGTCGTGTACAACTCTTTTTGACCCCATGGACTGTAGCCCACAGGCTCCTCTGTCTATGGGATTCTCTAGGCAAGGATACTGGGGTGGATAGCCATGCCCTCCTCCATCCAGGGGATCTTCCCAACCCAAGGATTGAACCCAGATCTCCCGCATTGCAGGCGGATTTTTTACTGTCTGAGTCACCAGGGCTGAATAGGATACTCATGAAAGGCTCACTGTAGAGGTCATGGTGGCCTGAGACTTGTTGGGGGTTTGCAGAATAGATCTTTATGATAGTCCCTTGGGGGATGGGTCATTCAGAGTTCCTCCAGGACCCAGGGCTTCCCTGGTGGCCCAGAGGGTAAAGCCTCTGCCTGCAATGCAGGAGATCTGGGTTCAATCCCTGTGTGGGGAAGAGCCCCTGGAGAAGGAAATGGCAACCCACTCCAGTATTCTTGCTGGAAAAGCCTATGGATGGGGAAGCCTGGTGGGCTACAGTCCATGGAGTCCCAAAGAGTTGGATGCAACTTCAGTTTTACTTTACTTTCAATTTGGCTGCAGCACATCACATGTGGGATTATATTTCCCTGATTGGGGATCAAACTTGGGTCCAAACAGTGAAAGAGTTGAGTCCTAAGCAGTGGACACCAGGGAATTCCCTAAAAATACTTTTTTTTAATGTGATGAAGAGTAAAAAAGTATTCCACATGTGCCATCTCTCATGCCACAAAGCACACATCAAACTTGAATTCATCATTCCCTGATAGATGCTATGAAATGAAATGAAACGGGGGTTGTGAGGTAAAAATCTGAAAGAAACTAGGGGGCTCTGAGGTAAAATTTAACATAAAGAAGAGGATTCTGAGGTCAAATCTGACAGAAACTAGAGAGATACGAGTAAAATCTGACAGAAACTAGAGAGATCTGATGTAAAATCTGACAGGAACCATGGAGTTCTGAGGCAAAACTTTGACAGAAACTTGAGCATTGTTAGGGATTAGGGAGTCTTGAAGTAAATTCTGACAGAACCTAGAAGGTTGAGTAAAATCTGAGACAGCTAGGATGTTCTGAGGTAGAGTCTGACAGAAATTGAGGGATTCTGAAGTAATATCTGACAGAAACTGGGATGCTCTGAAGTAAAATCTGACAGAACCTAGGACATTCTGAGGAAAAATCTGACAGAAACTTAAGGGTTCTGAGGTAAAATGTGACAGAAACTAGAGAGTTCTGAGATAAATATGACAAACTAGAGGTCTGTGAGGTAAAATATGACAGAACCTAGAAGGTTCTGAGGTAAAATCTGACAGAGCTTAGGATGTTCTGAGGCAATTTCTGACAGAACATAGGATGTTCTGAGGTAACATTTTATAAAAACTAGAGGGTTCTGCAGTAAAATCTGACAAAACTGGAGCATTTTGAGGTAAAATCTGACGGAAACTCGGGTTCCTGAGGTAAACTGACAGAAACTTGAAGGTTCTGAGGTAAAATCTGACAGTACCTAGGACTCTCTGAGGAAAAATCTGACAGAAACTTGAGGGTTCTGAGATAAAATCTGAAAGAAAGAAGGGGGTTCTCAGTTAAAATCTGGCAGAAACTAGATGGCTCTGCAGTAAAATGATAGAACATAGGGGTTTCTGAGGCAAAAACTGATGGAAATAGGGGGTTCTGAGATAAAACCTGACAGAAAGAAGGCAGTATACTGAGGTAAAATCTGACAGGACCAAGAGAGTTCTGAAGTACAGAAACTAGGGAGTTGTGAGGTAAAATCTGACAGAAACTAGGGGTTTCTGAAGTAAAAACTGACAGAATCTAGGGGGTTCTGAGGTAAATCTAACAGAATCTAAAGGATTCTGAGATAAAATCAGACAGGAACTATGGGGTTCTGAGGTACAATCTTACAGAAAGAAGGGCCTTCTGAGGTAAAATCTGACAGAAACAAGAAGGTTTTTGAGGTAAAAACTGACAGAAATTTTAGCATTGTGAGGTAAAATGTGATAGAAACTAGGGAGTCCTGAGGTAAACTCTGACAGAATCTAGTACCTTTTGAGATAAAATCTGACAGAACCTAGAGGGTTTGGGGTTAAAATATGACAGAACTTAGAGGGTTCTGAGGCAAATTCTGACAGAACTTAGGAGGCAATGAGGTAAAATTTGACAGAAACTTGAGGTTTCTGAGGTAAAATCTGAGAGAATTAGGATATTCTGAGGTAAAATCTGGCAGAAATTGGGAGATTCTGAATTAAAATATGACATAACCTGGGATGATCTCAGGTAAAATCTGACTGAAACTAGAGGCTTCTGAGGTAAAATCTGACAGAACCCAGGACATTTTAAAGTAAAACCTGATAGAACCTAGAGGGTTCTGAGGTAAAATCTGAAAGAAACCCAGGATTCTGAGATAAGATCTGACAGAAACCAGAGGATTCTAAGGTAAAATCTGACAGAAACTAATGCTTTCTGAGGTAATATCTGACAGAAACTAGGGCATTCTGAGGCAAAAACTTACAATCTAGGGGATTCTGAGGTAAAATCAGATAGAAAGGGGAGTTCTGAGGTAAAATCTGACATAAGGAATGGATTCTGAGGTACAATCTGACAGAAACTAGGACATTCTGAGGTAAAATTTCACAGAAATTTGGGGATTCTGAGGTAAAATATGACAGAACCTAGGATCTTCTGAGGTAAAATCTGATAGACCTAGGGCATTTTAGGTAAAATGTGACAGAAAGAGGGGAGTCTACCTAGGATGACCTGATGTAAACTTTGAGAGAAACTAGAGGGTTCCAAGGTAATATCTGACAGAAACTAGGGGTTGTAGGAGGTTTTAGGTAAAATCTGACAGAAACTAAGGTATTTTCTGGTTTGAGGAACTTTTGTTCAGTATTTAGTGGGCATTGCAAATTTAATGAAAAGGTCATCTCTGATCCCTGGGTGATTTTCATGATGGACCTTCAGAGGTTTCCTGGAAGCAGGACAGAGCTCCATCATAATGGAAGACATGCTCTAGGAGGCTTCTTGTAGTCGCAGGAAGACCCTTCAGCATATTCAGACACATATTCACTGCTTGTCTGTTCTCAAAAAAGGAAAAGCAAAAGAAAAGAGTCAATCATCTCTGTGTGTGCTTGTTTGTGTCTATGAAAACTGAAGCATGCAAGCATCAACTTTCTCATATAACTGTGCTACCAAATAATAAATTTTTGAAAGTGTTTTTTTCCCTTTGAATTCCATTTTCTTTAGTGACCTCAACAACCACCAGTGACCCCAAAACCACTAGACCACTAGAAAATAGGGAAAACCCCTAGACCATCCAGGTAAGACCAAAATCATATCCTTTATGATTATACAGTGGAAGTGACAAATAGAGTCAAGGGACTAGATATAATAGAATGCATGAAGGACTATGGATGGAGGTTTGTGACATTGTACAGGAGGCAGTGATCAAGACCATCCCAAAGAAAAATAAATGCAAAAAGGCAAAATGGTTGTCTGAGGATGCCTTAAAAATGGCTGAGAAAAGAAGAGAAGCAAAAGGCAAAGGAAAAAAGAAAAGATATATCCATCTGAATGCAGATTTCCAAAGAATAGCAAGGAGAGATAAGAAAGCCTTCCTCAGTGATCAATGCAAAGAAATAGAGGAAAACAATAGAATGGGAAAGACTAGAGATCTCTTCAAGAAAATTAGAGATACCAAGGGAATATTTCATGCAAAGATGGACACAATAAAGGATTAAAATGGTATGGACTTAATAGAAGCAGAAGATATTAAGAAGAGGTGGCAAGAATACACAGAAGAACTATGCAAAAAAGATCTTAATGACCCAGATAACCACAATGGTGTGACCACTCACTTAGAGGCACACATCTTGGACTGCAAAGTCAAGTGGGCCTTAGGAAGAATCACTAAGAACAAAGCTAATGGAGGTGATGGAATTCCAGCAGAGCTATTTCAAAATCCTAAAAGATGATGCTGTTAAAATGCTGCACTCAACATGCCAGCAAATTTGGAAAACTCAGCAGTGACCACAGGATTGGCAAAGGTCAGTTTTCATTCCATTTCCAAAGAAAGCCTGTGCCAAAGAATGCTCAAACTACACACAATTGTACTCATCTCACAGGCTAGCAAAGTAATACTCAAAATTCTCCAAGCTAGGCTTCAACAGTATGTGAATCAAGAACTTCCAGATGTTCAGGTTGGGTTTAGAAAAGGCAGAGGAACCAGAGATTAAATGGCCAACATCTGTTGAATCATAGAAAAAGCAAGGGAATTCCAGAAAAACATCCACTTCTGCTTCACTGACTATGCTGAAGCTGTTGACTGTGTGGATCACAACAAACTACAGAGAATTCTTAGAGATGGGAATACCAGACCACCTTAACTGCCTCCTCAGAAATCTGTATGCAGGTCAAGAAGCAACAGTTAGAGCCATATATGGAACAACAGACTGGTTCCAAATTGGTACAAGAGTATGTCAAGGCTGTATATTGTCACCCTGCTTATTTAACTTATATGCAGAGTACATCATGAGAAGCACCAGGCTGGATGAAGTGCAAACTGGAATCAACATTGCTGGGAGAGATATCAATAACCTCAGACATGCAGATGACACCACCTTAATGGGAGAAAGTGAAGAACTAAAGAGCCTCTTGATGAAAATGAAAGAGGAGAGTGAAAAAGTTGGCTTAAAACTCACCATTCAAAAAACTAAGATCATGGCATCTGGACCCATCACTTCATGGCAAATAGATGGAGAAACAATGGAAACAGGGGGAGACTTCATTTTCTTAGGCTCCGAAATCACTGCAGATGGTGACTGCAGCCATGAAATTAAAAGATGCTTGCTACTTGGAAGAAAAGCTATGACCAACCTAGACAGCGTATTAAAAAGCAGAGACATTACTTTGCCCACAAAGGTCTGTATAGTCAAAGTCATGGTTTTTCCAGTAGTCACATATGGATGAGAGAGTTGGACCAAAAGAAGGTTGAGCACTGAAGAATTGATGCTTTTGAGCTGTGGTGTTGGAGAAGACTCTTGAGAGTCCCTTGGACTGCAAGGAGATCAAACCAGTCCATCCTAAAGGAAATCATTCCTGAATATTCATTGGAAGGACTGATGCTGAAGCTGAAACTCCAGTACTTTGGCCACCTGATGGGAAGACCTGGCTCACTGGAAAAGACCCTGATGCTGGGCAAGATTGAAGGTGGGAGGAGAAGGACTGCAGAGGCTGAGGTGGTTGGGTGACATCACCGACTCGATGGATATGAGTTTGAGCAGGCTCAAGGAGTTGATGATGGACAGGGAATCCTGGTGTGCTGCAGTACACGTGGTCACAAAGAGTCAAACATGACTGAGCGACTGAACTGAACTGAACAAGCACAGGATAATGTTGGAGCAGGTTTATTTTTATTTTTTGCCACGCTGTGTGGCATATGGGATCTTGGTCCCCTAACTAGGGCATGGAAGCCATGTTCCCTGCATTGGAAGGATGAAGTCTTATTCACTGGACTGCCAGGGAAATCCCTGAGGGAAGTTTTATTATCTCCTGCCTCTAGGTGAGACTCAGAGAGTCTAGCAACTTTCATGCAGTCCCTCAGAAGATAAATGGCAGGATTTTTATTATAATTGTCTACTGACCCTCATTCATTTTACTGTGTTCATATTCAAATGTACATACTTGACTTCTTGTGCTTGGTGGTGAAGTCAGAAACTTAGAATAGATTTGTGTGTTATTGGCTTTTATTTAAACAATTGATACAGGATACTCAGGTATTTAATTTTCATTTTGAAAAGGCTCTCCCTTGTCATAGTACTTGAAGCAGATAAAAGGCAGATATATGGCAGGATTTTTATTATAACTGTCTACTGACCCTTGTTCATTTTACCGTGTTCATATTAAAATGGGCATAGGTGACTTCTTGTGCTTGGTGGTGAATTCAGAAACTTAGAGAAGACTTGTGTGTTATTGGCTTTTATTGAGACAATTGATACAGGATGCTCAGGTATTTAATTTTCATTTTAAAAAGAATCTCCCTTGCCATAGTACTTGAAGAATGTGTCAGCTTTTGAAGATTTTATGATTTGGGGCCTTTGGTGTTTTCTGGATTAACCATGTCACATCACATTTGCTCTCCTTTCTTTTCAGTTCTTTTTACTGGAAAGGACCTGCTATGCTCCATTTGATCACAATCCTGACCCATTTGGAGGTCCCATGAGCTGGCAGCTGCTATTACTGATGAACATAGATGTAAAAATCCTTAAAAAAATTTTAGCAAACAGAGTCCAACAATATATTTAAAAGATCATACATCATGACCAAGTGGGCTTTATCTCAGGGATGCAAGGATTCTTTAATATCTGCAGAGCAATCAGTGTGATATACTACATTAACAAATGGAAAGATAAAAACCATATGATTATCTCAATAGATGCAGAGAAAGCCTTTGACAAAATTCAACATCCATTTACGATTAAAAAAAACCCTCCAGAAAGCAGGCATAGAAGGAACATAGCTCAACATAATAAAAGCCATATATGATAAACCCACAGCAAACATTATCCTCAATGGTGAAATATTGAAAGCATTTCCCCTAAAGTCAAGAACAAGAAAAGGGTGCCCACTCTCATCACTACTGTTCAACATAGTTTTGGAAGTTTTGGCCACAGCAATCAGAGAAGAAAAAGAAATAAAAGGAATCCAGATTGGAAAAGAAGAGCTAAAACTCTCACTGTTTGCAGATGACATTATCCTCTACATAGAAAACCCTAAAGATTCCACCAGATAATTACTAGAGCTAATCAATGAGTATAGCAAGTTTCAGGATATAAAATTAACAGAGAAATCCCTTGCATACCTATACACTAACAATGAGAAAACAGAAAGAGAAATTAAGGAAACAATTCCAATCACCATTGCAATGAAAAGAATAAAATACTTAGGAATAAATTTACCTAAATAAACAAAAGACCTATATATAGAAAACTACAAAATACTGATGAAAAAAATCAAAGATGACACAAATAGATGGAGAAATACACCATGTTCATGGATCAGAAGAATCAATATAGTGAACAGGAGTATACTACTCAAAGCAATCTATAGATTCAATGCAATCCCTGTCAAGCTACCAAAGGCATTTTTCAGAGAACTAGAACAAATAATTTCACAGTTTGTATGGAAATACAAAAAACCTCGAATAACCAAAGCAATCTTGAGAAAGAAGAATGTAACTGGAGGAATCAACCTGACTGACTTCAGGCTCTACTACAAAGCTCCAGTCATCAAGACAATATGGTACTGGCACAAAGACAAAAATATAGATCAAAGGAACAAAATAGAAAGCCCAGAGATAAATCCATGCACCTATGGACACCTTATCATTGACAAAGGAGGAAAGAATATACAATGGAGAAAAGACAATCTCTTTAACAAGTGGTGCTGAGAAAACTGGTCAACCACCTGTAAAAGAATGAAACTAGAACACTTTCTAACACTATACACAAAAATAAACTCAAAATGGATTAAAGGTCTAAATGTAAGACCAGAAACTATAAAACTCCTAGAGGAAAACATAGGCAAAACACTCTCTGACATAAATCACAGCAGGATCCTCTATGACCCACCTCCCAGAGTAATGGAAATAAAAGCAAAAATAAACAAATGGGACCTAATTAAACTTAAAAGCTTTTGCACAATGAAGGAACCATAAACAAGGTGAAAAGATAGCTTTCAGAATGGGAGAACATAATAGCAAATGAAGCAATTGACAAAGAATTAATCTCAAAAATATACAAGCAGCTCCTGCAGCTCAGTTCCAGAAAAATAAACTACCCAATCAAAAAACAAGCCAAAGAATTAAATAGACATTTCTCCAAAGAAGACATACAGATGGCTAACAAACACATGAAAAGATGCTCAACATTACTCATTATCAGAGAAATGCAAATCAAAACTACAATGAGGTACCATCTCACACTGATCAGAATGGCTGCTATCGAAAAGTCTACAAACAATAAATGCTGGAGAGGGTGCGGAGAAAAGGGAACCAACCCTCTTACACTGTTGGTGGGAATGCAAACTAGTGTAGCCACTATGGAGAACAGTGTGGAGATTCTTTAAAAAACTGGAAATAGAACTGCCATACAACCCAGCAATCCCACTGCTGGGCATACACACCGAGGAAACTAGAATTGAAAGAGACACGTGTACCCCAATGTTCATTGCAGCATTGTTTACAATAACCAGGACATGGAAGCAACCTAGATGTCCATCAGCACAGGAATGGATAAGAAAGCTGTGGTACATACACACGATGGAATATTACTCAGCCATCAAAAAGAATGCACTTGAATCAGTTCTAATGAGGTGGATGAAACTGGAGCCTATTATACAGAGTGAAGTAAGTCAGAAGGAAAAACACCAATACAGTATAGAATGATGGTAATGATGACCCTGTATGCAAGACAGCAAAAAAGACACAGATGTAAAGAACAGTCTTTTGGACTCTGCGGGAGAAGGCAAGGATGGGACGATTTGAGAGAACAGCATTGAAACATGTATATTATCATATGTGAAACAGATCATCAGTCTGGGTTTGATGCATGGAGCAGGGTGCTCAGAGCTGGTGCACTGGGATGACCCTGAGGGATGAGATGGGGAGGGAGGTGGGAGGGGGTTCAGGATGGGGAACACATGTACACTCGTGGCTAATTCATGTCAATGTATGGCAAAACTACTACAATATTGTAAAGTAATTAGCCCCCAATTAAAATAAATTAATTAATTTTAAAAATTAAAAGAGAAATAAAATCCTCTTGACATTCTTTAGGCCAAAAGTATGTGTTCCTTATTTTGAACTCAGATAAAACTTGTCTCTGCTGCAGTTTTTTCAGCTTTTCCCTTAAAATGGCCTCCATATTTTATTGTCTATGTTTTCTGATGGCTGTACTTTTTTATATTCTCCTACAGAATTTATCACCACTTTAGTAGGTGATCAACACATATTTGTATTCATTGCCTGGATTTAGGAGCGAAGTCATTGTTAATGTACGTTAAAGAACAGAAAGATCGACCTTGTCTTTGCTGTTACCTCCAAAATATAATAATATGTTATGGATCAATAATCCATAACAAAAATAGCAACTAAATTGTTTGGGGATTTTAAAAACACTTAGGGAAGTGTTTAATTACAGGAGCAGTCTTTAGCTGTCTTTCAGTTCAGTTCAGTTCAGTTCAGTCACTCAGTCGTGTCCAACTCTTTGCGACCCCATGAATCACAGCACACCAGGCCTCCCTGTCCATCACCAACTCCCGGAGTTCACCCAAACTCATGTCCATCGAGTTGGTGATGCCATCCAGCCATCTCATCCTCTGTCATCCCCTTCTCCTCCTTCCTCCAATCCCTCCCAGCATCAGGGTTTTTTCCAATGAGTCAACACTTCGCATGAGGTGGCCAAAGTATTGGAGTTTCAGCTTCAGCATCAATCCTTCCAATGAACACCCAGGACTGATCTCCTTTAGGATGGAGAATTAGGCCAGACTCATCCTGGAAGTATCCTCTTTGGATGGTAAGTTATGTCTACTCTGGAAGATTTCTTAGCACTGAGATACTGAACATACCCTACAAGTAAGCAATCACATTTCTGGTAAGCGTTTTAATGTTCTACTATTTGACAAACACTGATAGCAACATTTTTCTTTGGTTTGCGGCTTTTCAGCTGTTTAGAATGTCCTTTTTGAAATCCTAGACCTTCTTTTTTACCCCTTCTTTCAAAGATGAGGATGCAAACCTGTGGGCAGGTGTAGAAGAAGGGAGGGATGAACTTTAAAATGACAGTTATAATAAATGATTTAAAGAAATTATTAGTTTTGATAACCATTGTATAAAAGTACCTTTTTCTTTCTAATTTCCTTCTTTCCCTTTTTCTGTCTGCATCATCATCCCATTTTTAAAATGTAAACAGTGTCACAGTAAAAGAGGCAAGAAGCAGGCTCTGAAGATGAGATTACTAGGTAAGACAGCACTTGGCAAATGATATAACACATGTCTAAAATCTCATTCTATTCACTTACTAAAGAGAATGTAAGTTCTGCATTAAAGCAAAATGCATATTTGAGATTTCATTGAACTGTTAATCTAAAAGAGTTGATATCAGCTTACATTTAGTTTGGCTGGCTTTTTCAATTAATTAACTTTTAAAACAATTTAACGGATCATTGTGACATTTGCAGACACACCATTGGTAATTATAATAAAATGAGGGAAACAAAAAAACACTGTATATAATTGAAATACATCTGTATGTTCTTTTCTGAGGTGACTATTTATTATATGATGTAAATTTGGGTTTTTTTAGGGGTTTTTAGTAGTAATGCCTTTCTGTGGGAAAAATTTGTCTTGATTAGTTTTAATTACCTTAGACATTCTGAAATACTTTTATTCCTTTCTGAGTAAAGCACTAAAAATATATTCATAGAAAGATGTAAAAACTGAACTGCCATAATGTTAAGTCACAGTTAGGAAATTAAAATCAGAGACACTTACAATGCTTTAAATATACTCATTACAATTGTCCTCAAGTTTCTCTTTATATTGTTCATCATGGAAAACAGTTGTAGCAGAATAATGAACCTGAGATACTAACAATGAGATTTTTTTTTCCCTTAGACTTACTGGACTTATAAGACTTCCTCTCCTCTTTCCTCCAAGTGAAAAAAAGATTTGCTTCTTCACTGCCTTTGAGAATTTTGGAAGAGATTCTTGAAACCTAAGATACACTTTGTGAACATTTGGAAATATAGGTTTGGGCATGAGACATCAAAGCTTTGAACTTGAAGTTAAATCTGAGCAGTTTCTCTGCCCTGGACAGTGTGGGGTGGGTGTGGAGGCAAGGTCAGAGAAGGGCATAGCTAGCTGGGTGTAGCGCAGGAACCCCACCCTGCCCCACCCTTGTTCCAGGGCAGTGAGTGCAGGGCAGAAGACAATAGAAGCACCTATGAGGTGTAAGGACTTGCGAGCAGAGGTCTGGTCCCTCACTCCCCAGACAAACAGGAGGACAGAGGGTCTCACTGAGAATGTCCTGGCATGGCTGTAACAAGGTGATTTACATGTGAGAGGCGGGGGTTGCCGCTCACCTTTCCAGAGCTCAGATATTCTAGGGGGCTGTGCCTGCCTCAGATTAGGGTATAGGAGAAGGGGGAGGAGAATAAGTGGGAGAAGAGGGAGACGGGGACCCCTGAGGATTTTTCTGCAGATGAAGGACAAGCTAGCAAAGGATGAAGAGTGACTCTGGCTGGTGCTGGATGAGTCATAGTGACACTGTGGCTGGTGGCAATTCTGGGGTTTGGAGGAGGGTGGGGGAGTAGTGCTGATGGAACAGATGACAGAAGATGTCAGCAGAGGACAGCGGTGTCTGACACCTGAGAGGTAGAGGGTCACTCCTTTACATCAGTGGAGAGGATCCCCCATAGTGTTTATCATGAGTCTCGGGAAGATTCAACAGGATTGGAGTCTGTTCTCAAGTAGTTCAGGTTTAGGCCTGAAATGATTGAAAAACGCAACCAATTGAGTTTACTTAAGAAGGATAACCAGGTGAACTTTTCGACATCAGGTAAAATGACACCCTGTTCACTGGAGTCATACCTCTTTCACTCTTCTCTTTGTGGCTGCATTTTATACCTGTTTTGTACCTATTCTTTATTTATGGATCAGATTATCTTTTGCTCTTTGAAAAGCAGAATAAAAGAGAACTACAAAACTAGATCACACACACACACACAAAACAATAGAAAAACACTGAAACTAATTGTTTAAAATAACCTTTTCTTGACATATTTCCCTTTAACTTGAAGTTCAAAGCCAGTTTTGATCCATAGAAAATGTTAGACTTGAAATATTATTCTTTCTTTGATTTCATTTTATCATCCATTTGAAAATTGCTCCAAACACTGAAAAGTATTTTCTTTATAAATATATTAAATAAAATCAGATAATACTTTTTTCAATAGATGAAATAAAATGATGCTTTCAGAATGATTTAAATGGGTAATATCATGAGTAAAAAGCTAAAAAAAATTAGTCATATTTATTGTTCTTCAAAAAGATGCACGTTTCTGTTTATTGTGGTTAATCTGTGAATTGCTACAGTTGTTTTGATTAATGGCTAGACATGATGCCATCAAAGCATAAGCCCTGTTTGGTTGTAAAACTTGTCCATAAACTTGCTACTAAAAATGACAAAAACAGAAAAAGCCATCAAGGGTTTAAAAAAAACCCAATGACAAAAACAGAAAAAATTAGAATATTTGAGCTAAAGGAATCATATATATTATACAATAAGTGCATATGAATATATAGTATACAAATATATACATATATACATGTTGTATTATATATAATACTAACATGTTATAAGTATTATACTAACACACATATATGTCACATTATATTGCTAATGGTAGTTATTTAGTATATGGGAGATAGAGTTTCTGTAATGTTAAAACTGGATATCAAGTTTATGAAATTAATTTAAAACTATAATCAGTACAGTGAGAAGAAATAGCGTTATGAGATCAAAGTGTTAGTCATCAAAAAAAGAAAACATAATTTCAGTGATGCTTTGCAGAGACTAATACACTGAAAGCCTTGATGATAAATGTCTAAAATAGTATTTTTCAAAAACCAAATCAATAGTCATATGATTAAAATAACTTACATGACATCTCATCTATATAGATTTAGTTAAGAGATTATGAAAAAATAAAATTTTCACCTTAATCCTAAAATGTGCAAAAAAGAAACAGAAAAAAAGCTTGTTAAGAAGCTACTTTCTCCTTGATTATTTATCAAGACCATTATGGCTTCAAATTATCTTATATAAGAAGGAAATTAGAACAGGAGAGGCTAAAATGGTAGTTTTTAAATAGATTTCACTCCTTTGCACGATAGCTTTAGTGAGGGAATTTAAAACTTGGATGTGAGTATTTTAATGTCGTTTCCTCATTTTCACTATTGTGCTGACTTGAGAATATTTGTAGCTGCATCTGCCAGAGGTAAGAAAGGTTCAGCTATTTGATTTATGAACCCTGCAAGTGGAGTGTCTCAGCAGGGGCTTTTAGTCCCCAGAAAAGTCTTCGAATTCGTAAACATCTTGCAAAAATCTTATTCACATACACAGAAAAATGTATTTAATCAACCTTGGTGTGCATGAAGGGGAGAAGGGTGAAAGCAGGGGTGGAATATTGAGGACTCAAATGCTCAGAATTGGGCAATGTTGTAAGGTTGTGATCTACTGAGCATTTTTTCATCCAGACTTTCTTTTGAGTTAACTTGCCTTAAGGCAAACATTTATCAAGTTTGCTACGGAGATTCTTAGGATAAGAAATCTGATGGTCCTAATGACTCCTCAGCCAACTGTGGAGCTTATCTTATCATGGGTTTTGTGTTTTATGAAGGCACACTGTACCATTGCCACTGGATGCCCCAGACATGTCTAGATGTCAGCAAGTGTTATAAATCTGCAGGTGAACAAACACATTTGTGCAAGTGGGAAGTTGTTCTATGGATGAAGGCACCTCTGTGGTCAGCTGGT
The DNA here is from genome assembly GCF_023091745.1 of Budorcas taxicolor. NCBI lineage: Eukaryota > Metazoa > Chordata > Mammalia > Artiodactyla > Bovidae > Budorcas > Budorcas taxicolor. The sequence goes on along the minus strand of NC_068917.1, from coordinate 9,601,338 downwards.
GGCTGCTTAGCAGAAATAATCTCAGAATCTGTTAAATACAAAGTTGGTTGGAGCTGGGGCAGCTGAGGTTGTAAGAAAAAGAATGATTTAGGGTCTGAGAATTAAGTCAGGATGTTTGCCCGTACGTGAATCAGACCCGCATCCTATATTTGGATGGAAAAACTCTCATGGCCGTCACCTGGACCAGGGTTTAGAGGATGGGTTAGGTCTTGTGTCTTTCACATGCCTCCTGTTCCCTTTGCTTCCTCCTGTCTCGGTTCTCTATCTTAACTGGGTAGCCACCCCAGCACATGGCCCTGACTCCCCATCTTTATTAGTCAAACATTTCACCACCCCTAGTTCATTGTCTTAGAAACTTGGGGTAGAGTAGAATGGTGATGGGCACAGAATCTGGATGAAGACAGATCAAGGCTGATGGATGGCTTGCCCAGTCATGTCTGCAGGTTGTCTCAGCCACAGAAATCAGAGTCTGGGAGAGATAAATAAGTGAAAAACAAAGCATCTCGCGATATTGCCAAAGTAGGTTACATGTACAAAACAGCAATGCATTTTATTTTTAATTTTAAAAATAAGATTCTTCTTCTTCTTTTTTCTTTTTTAAGTATGAGTGATCTATGGTGATCTTTTATTTGTTTATTTTTTGCCAAGGGGCACATAAGATCTTAGTTCCTCAACCAGGGACTGAATCTTCACTCCTTACATTGAAAGTACTGGACTGCCAAGGAAGTCCCAGCAACATATTTTAAATTCCTTTTTCCACTCTCAGCCTCCTGTGAATACGGGCCCTCCTCTGTATCCTTGCTCTTCTTTGACTCCAAGTATTCCCTGCCTGAGGACTCATATTATTTTTGTCTTTCTCTCATTTTCCTAGCTGATCCTGTTGTCCTGTTTTCTTCTTCTGTTAACTATCCACCTTTTCCAATGTAATCAATGTTTTTGCTCTGTCTTCTCAGTTAATTGTCGTAACAAATAAGTCCTAGAACCAAGTATGCAAAGTATGTGGGGAAAGAAATAAGACTTACATCTCTAGTTTCCCTCCTCTCATTGCCAGGGGCAGAGCAGATGTCATTTGATATTGTTGATAAACAACTGTTTCAACAACTGTTTGAGAATATTTGTACAGGATGCTGACCTGGTTGATAAATCTTCCTTTGGGAGAGTCTGTCTCTGGATAAAATCAAACTTATAACTACTGTAAAAGCCATTCCCATGTTCAAAGAAAAATACAGCTGTACTTGCTCTCCATTTGACTTCTTAGACGAGGAAAATCTTAATATTTAAGTGAAAACAATTCAAGGAGGAAAATAATGCTTTGAGCTCAAATTATTGCTTTCTTTTAAAATTTGTGTTAAAGCACATGTTATTTTGCCACCAAATGTAAATTGGGAATTTTGAAGATTATTTTCCTCACCCTACTCTGTTTCCTTCCCCAACAAAAAATAAGCCACCCAAATTCTAGATTTGCATCAGTATTTTGAAAGGTTTCTATTGGGTGTTTTGACCTGAGTTACTAGGTAATTGGCTGGTAAAGAGTCTGCCTGCAATGTGGGTCGACCTGGGTTCGATTCCTGGGTTGGGAAGATCCCCTGGAGAAGGCAAAGGCTACCCACTCCATGGCCTGGAGAATTCCATGGACAAGTTCATGGGGTCACAAAGAGTCAGATACAACTGAGTGACTTTCACTTTTCGCTAGGTAATTTTATAGTTTTTATACTGACAATTCTCATATCCAGAAAAAATACTTTCTGCCAAATCTTGTGTCTTGTGCTCATTTATCTATTCAATAGACTCCTGGTCAAAAATTGAAAAGAATTTTAAAAAATCAAGGCCACTGTTGGGCATTCAGTGGATTATTTACTATTGTTTGCATTGTAGTAGTCAATACAATACAATGTCCATGGGATTTCCCAGGCAAGAATCCTGGAACAGGTAGCCATTCCCTTCTCGGGGGATCCTTGCTACCCAGGGATTGAATCTGCTTTTTCTGAATTGACATGCAGGTTCTTTACCACTGAGCCACAAGGTAAGCCCTAAATTCAGCTACTTAAGTCCATTTTTTTTCCTAAAAGTTTAACGCAAAATGCTTTTAATACGTGAATTATTTCCAGTCTCTAAGGTAATTTTAACTTAAACTTTTTTCATCAAGCACCTTTAGAACTAGAGTATACCCTTTTCTGTTTGGAGGGATTGGTTCCTAAATTCTTTTTGGCCTTTTGTTCTTGGGGGAGGAAGGGAGAGGTGCAAGAGGAAAGAACATATTGAAATACATTCCTGGGGGCTGATCCATCTAGGTGCACTTGTGAGACCCTGTAATGTTCTAGCAGTGTCCTGCATGTCATGGGCACTAAATTAGCACAATCTGTTCTTGGATAACCTTAACCTTCTTCTCCGTGGCTTAACTGTCCACTTAGTTTACTTACTTCTGCCCCTTTGGTAGTCGATGGCCTGAAATAGAACTAGATTCTTGTTGTCACCTCCTTGCCCCAGTCACTTGGCCAAACTTCCCCCAACCTGATACTCGGGACTCTGGGTTTTGCTACTGAATGTGGAAAATAGAACTCTTAAGACAGACTGAGGATAATAGGACAAAAATCAATCTTTGAAATACCTCCTCCAGATCAATCTGATGCAAGTAATTCACTTAGTGGGCTTCCCTGGTGGCTCAGGGGTAAAGAATCCGCCTGCACTGCAGGAGACTTGGGTTCCACCTCTGGCTCAGGAAGATCCTCTGAAGGAAATGGCAACCCACTCTAGTATTCTTGCCTGGGAAATCCCATGGACAGAGGAGCCTGGTGGGCTGCAGTCCATGGGGTCATGAAAGAGTCAGACAGGACTTAGTGACTAAACAACAAAGACAATTCACTGAAAGCTGTTCACAGGATGGGCAACAGCCATGCTCACAGGATGGGCAGAAGCCATGTTCACAGGATGGGCGACAGCCATGTTCACAGGATGGGCAACAGCCATGCTCACAGGATGGGCGACAGCCATGTTCACAGGATGGGCGACAGCCATGCTCACAGGATGGGCAACAGCCATGTTCACAGGATGGGCAACAGCCATGCTCACAGGATGGGCGACAGCCATGCTCACAGGATGGGCAGTAGCCATGTTCACAGGATGGGCGACAGCCATGTTCACAGGATGGGCAACAGCCATGTTCACAGGATGGGTGACAGCCATGTTCACAGGATGGGAGACAGCCATGCTCACAGGATGGGCGACAGCCATGTTCACAGGATGGGTGACAGCCATGTTCACAGGATGGGAGACAGCCATGCTCACAGGATGGGCGACAGCCATGTTCACAGGATGGGTGACAGCCATGCTCACAGGATGGGCAGCAGCCATGTTCACAGGATGGGCAGTAGCCATGTTCACAGGATGGGCAGTAGCCATGTTCACAGGATGGGCGACAGCCATGTTCACAGGATGGGCAACAGCCATGCTCACAGGATGGGCAACAGCCATGTTCACAGGATGGGCGACAGCCATGTTCACAGGATGGGCGACAGCCATGCTCACAGGATGGGCGACAGCCATGCTCACAGGATGGGCGACAGCCATGCTCACAGGATGGGCGACAGCCATGCTCACAGGATGGGCGACAGCCATGCTCACAGGATGGGCGACAGCCATGTTCACAGGATGGGCGACAGCCATGTTCACAGGATGGGCAACAGCCATGCAGTTCCTACTTGTGAAGCTTAGGGAACTATACAAGTTTTAAAACATAAAAACACAAAATGATTAATATAGATAAAGGTGCAGTTCTAGGGATTTGTGTGTATAGTGTGTGTGTGAGTATGCTAACGCAATGTTTGACCTATGTGTGCCCCTTATTGTAAGACCTGGCAAACAGCATCCAGACAAGACCAGAAATCATATGGTCAACGGTGTACTTTGAGAACTAATTCTTAAAGAGGATGAAAAACTTTTTTATATGAAAAGAAAGGCACTACCACATTCTAGCAGTACTTCTCAGACCTCCCACATGGTTCCTCGGACCGACAGGTCTGACAGCCCTCATATTCCCCCGGCATCCCAGCTAATTACTCAGAACAGACAAACCCACCAAAAGCCAACGTGTAAGTAGGAACGTATGTGAGGAGTGATCTCATTCTGGGTTTCTTGAAGAGAGAGCACAGGCATGGAAAAAAGGAAGGAAAAAGTAGTAATTGAAGGTTTTTATTCCAACCATCCTCCCATCATTTCTTTCCTCCCTGCTTCTGCAGTTTTTTGTTTGTTTGTTCTCTTTTTTAAATTAATTTTTACTGGTATATACAGTGTTCTGTTAGTTTCTACTGTACAGCAAAATGAGTCAGCTCTTCCTATACATATATCCCCTCTTTTTTGGATTTCTTTCCCATTTAGGTCACCAACAGAGCACTGAGTAGTGTTCCCTGTGTTATACAGTATGTTCTCATTAGTTATTTATTTTATACATAGTATCGCCCTGTATATTGTCACCCTGCTTATTTAACTTCTATGCAGAGTGCATCATGAGAAATGCTGGGCTGAATGAAGCAAAAACTGGAATCAAGATTGCTGGGAGAAATACCAATAACCTCAGATATGTAGATGACACACCGTTATGGCAGAAAGGGAGGAGGAAATGAAAGGGAGAAGGAAATAAAGGAAATGAAAGAGGAGAGTGAAAAAGCTGGCTTAAAACTCAACATTCAAAAACCTAAGATCATGGCATCTGGTCCCATCGCTTCATGGCAAATAGATGGGGAAACAATGGAAACAGTGAGACACTTTATTTTCTTGGACTCTAAAGTTATTGCAGATGGTGACTGCAGCCATGAAATTAAAAGATGCTTGCTCCTTGGATGAAAAGCTATGACCAACCTTGATAGAATATTAAAAAGCAGAGACATTACTTTACTGACAAAGGTCTATATACTCAAAGCTATGGTTTTTCCAGTAGTCATGTTTGGATGTGAGAGTTGAACCATAAAGAAAGCTGAGTGCCAAAGAATTGATGCTTTTAAACTGTGGTGTTGGAGAAGACTCTTGAGAGTCCCTTGGACTGCAAGGAGATCAAACCAGTCAATCGTAAAGAAAATTAATCCTGAATATTCATTGGAGGGACTGATGCTGAAGTTGAAACTCCAATGCTTTGGCCACCTGATGTGAAGAACTGACTCATCGGAAAAGACCCTGATGCTGGGAAGGATTGAAAGCAGGAGGAGAAGGGGATGACAGAGGCTGAGATTGTTGGATGGCATCACCGACTCAGTGGACATGAGTGCTCCAGGAGTTGGTGATGGACAGGGAAGCCTGGCGTGCTACAGTCCATGCAGTCAGAAAGAGTAGGACACAACTGAGTGACTGAACTGAACTGATACGTAGTATCAGTTGTGTATACGTAAATTCCAATTTCCCAATTTATCCCACCCTCCACCCCCTTCACTGTTGGTGTCTACGTGTTTGATCTCTATGTCTGTGTCTCCATTCCCGCTTTGTAGATAAGAGGATCTGTACCATTTTTGTAGAATCTACATTATATGGGTTAATACACAATATTTGCTTTTCTATCTGACTTACTTCACTCTGTATGATAGTCCATCTACATCTGCATGAATTGACGAATTGCCTCTCCATTTTAATCTTCAGTATTTCCCAGGAGGTGCCCATCTATGGATAATATTAATGTATTTTAGGGTTCACTGCACAGGTGTTTGATTTCACAAAATCACAGAACTTTGCCAGAAACAAAAGCATCAAAAATTTTATAGCCATTATCCTGGAATGATATTTACAAAATTGGGGATATCTATGGAAAATTAATAAATTTTAACTGTAGGCAGTTGTTTAAGGAAAGGTTTTCTTAAGGCAGTGGATAGTCGGTTTTAAGACTTTTTAACATAAAAGCTTAACAACAACTTTTCTCTATTTTTTGTACCTGTAGAAATTCTTTCCTATCTGGATGTGTCATAAAGATATTCTTACATTAACTTAAATTTTGAGCTTTTCTTGCACTTTATAATCTACAATGTATTTTTTGCCTGTGATGTGTGATACTTTTATTTTCTTTTCCAACCAGAAAGAAAATGGTTTCATTAGCATCATTGCTACGATGACTTGTTATGCCAGAGTTGTGTGTCATTAAGTGATGCCTCCATACACATGGGGCTCTATTTCTGGATTCTCCAGGTTGTTACTCATATACCTGGAGGCAGACAGCTAGAAGTCACATTTCAGGACCACTACTTTTGAGCAGTGTGATCAGCTGGTAGTTTTCAGAGAGAAACTCGACTGGATTCTTGTTTACAGGTTGAATGCTGCTGGTGGAACCACCAGGGGACTGATTTGATATCCTCTATTCTCTTAAGAAAAGATGCTTCTGTTACATATCTGTGGGATGCTGTCTGACATTAACCCTTGAGGCAGGACCCTCAGTTCTGCAGGAAAGTCTCCCAGGAAAGGCTACTATAATACCATCTGTCACTTCAGTTACAAGAACACTGTATACTTCTCACATTTTCTTTCCCAAATTCATATTTAAATTTCCCCATTTGTTCCCTGAATGTCTCTTTTAGCAGTTTCCATTTTTTATATCTTGGTTATGTCGCTGTCTTTATAAACATCGAGGATGCTCCCTTGTTTTTTGAGATCACGATGAATTTGCCATTTTCTTCCTGGTCAGAGGTGACATTTAAGACTACATCTCTCATTTGAATATTTCCATTGGCAAATTGAACAAATCCATGTTTATATCAGTGAAAATGGATTCAGTTTCAGAACAAAACTCTCTGCCCCACCAACAGTGTAAGAGGGCTCCCTTTTCTCTACACCTTCATTTAGTGTTTGTATTTTTTTTGATGATGGCCTTCTGACTGTTGTGGGATGATACAGGAAATCAAAAAAAGAGGAACATGTGTATACATATGGCTGATTCACTTTGTGGTATAGCAGAAAATAACACAATATTGTAAAGCAATTATACTCCAATTAAAAAAAACTAACTCTCCACCTCTATAAGCCAAAAATACATCTGCACAACTGAAATCTAATTCTGCCATTAAAAAAATTCTTCAGCAGAAGTATTCTAATATTTGTGGTCATGTTTCTTGTTTAAAATTTCTTTAATCTTATATTTGCATACTTTTGTCAAAGCATGTAATATCTGGATGCTTTTAAAGATTGTACAAAATTTTTTTTTCTTGTCCTGCAGTGGGAAGGGCCAAATGGCTCATTTGCTAACGGTATTTACCAGGATCCACACAAATGCTATATAATACATAGAAAAATGATCGTCATTATCCTCCTCATAGTCTTTGGCTAGTTTTGATCTATTTCTTAACTTGATTAAGGACTGGAGATAATGACTTATTTTGTGTTGTTTGGGTGATAGTGGCATCTCTTTCGAATATTAGCTTCCTTGTCTCTAAAATGGTGACAATAGTGACTCTGTAAGGTCCCTATGAGGATGAAATGAATTAACATATAAATAATTTAGCAGGACCAGACTTGCCACAGAATTGATGGTTAAAAATGAAAGATATTGGTACTGGTAGTACTGTAGCTTCTCATTTCTTACAATGATTAGTATTTGAAACTTTTGTGTTTTGCACTAGTTGTTTAATTATTGAGAAATATTTATAAATGTTATCTATACATTTCTATATTCTAAATTATTAACACGGGGAGTCCAATATCTCTGGAAGTCATATTTTCTCTATCAAGTACTTCATTTGATTTACTAATCATGCTATTGACTTTTTAAAAGAGAACAAATCGTTAATAGAATGGCTAGACTTTTTTAATAACTGAAAATGACTGAACAATTTCATGCAATAAATGAGACAAGACTGGATAGGAAGTGGGAAGTTTGGAGAAAGAATAAAGTAATGTTCTTTCTTGCTCCTTCCTAATGCCAGATCATGTAATGAGTTGAGTGCAAGTATAGCTCAAAAAAATATAATATTGGCTTAATTTCTGAAAAATATCCAGGAAGGGATTAATGTATACTTAAATACAGTTATGGAGATAGCCTCACTATTAACCTCACTTGTCCTGACTGTTCTCTAGCTAAAGCAATAATACCACGTTTGCTGATTTTGCAGAAGGCAAGTATGAAGCTCTTTCCAGGAGTTTACTTTATTGCATGTGGATTTATACTTTCTCCTCTGAAGTAGGACTCATGTATCTTCTTGTAACCGGATGAAACTGGGCTAAACTAAGATCAGAAGGAAGGAAGAAGATAAACTTATTCGAAGACAAATGTTTCAAGACTAGAAGGTGATCCTGAGGTTCTTTCAAATCTCCAAGAAATATGTCTGTTTTGGCAGAGATACTTGGGGAGAATAGAAAGAAAGAAGCTTGCAGAAGCTCTAAAGTGGTTCTTGATCCTAGGCTTTGTAAAATTTGAGCAATCCTAGTTTAGAATCAAAAGGAAGCTCTCATGACTTGGTCACCTCACTTCCTTGCTGAAGATGGCCCCTGTAGCTTTCTACTACTGTCCTTCAAGCTTTTTCTGCACAGATCTTACATTTATACTCTTGCAAAATGAAGGGCTTTCAAAGAGGAAGAATGAAGAACTAAGAAAAACAAGTAACTTATGTAGCAGAGACAGAAATAGTCACACAAGATTTTATAGTATATCTCCCCCTCTGAAGGAGCAAAAATGGAGAAGAAATTTAAACAGGAAAGAGCACATTTAAAGGTAAAGTTGTGTGACAAAAATCAATCTCTTATCCATGCCAAAACTTGAAGAGACTGAAAATAATCAGGTTGACGTAACCGTGAAGATATGATTGAAGAAGTAATGCAAGAAAAATTGAAGAGAAAAAAGGTGGAAGAATTAGGAAGAAAAGGAATGGCCAGGTATCAGGAAGGGGTGTGCCTGGGTTAGCTTGTCCTCTCAAGTCAGACAGAGTGTCTCATGAAGACGCCACAAAGGCAGGTAATCTTTATTAAGGCAGAGGACCACATTTTTCAGAGCTGCCATTTGGATAAACTAATCTTTTTCCAATGAACATGGTAGCAGGTGATACTGCATAAGAAATGATAGCTTTATATGACCATTATCCAAAGAATGGTTCAAAATTGACAAAAGAGTATGTCAAGGATGTATATTATCACTAAGCTTCTTTAACTTATATGCAGAGTATATCATGCCAAATGCTGGGCTGGATGAAGCACAAGCTGGAATCAAGATTGCTGGAAGAGATATCAATAGACTCAGATAAACAGATGATACCACCCTCATGGCAGAAAGTGAAGAGGAATTTAAGAGCTTCTTGATAAACATGAAAGAGGAGAGTGAAAATTTGGCTTAAAAGTCAACATTCAAAAAAATAAGATTATGGCATTCAGTCCCATCACTTCATTTCAAATAGACAGGGAAACAATGGAAACTGTAACAGACTTTATTTTCTTGGGTCCAAAAATCATGGAAGATGGTGACTGCAGCCATGAAATTAAAAGATGCTTGCTCCATGGAAGAAAAGCAATGACAAACCCAGACAATATAAAAAGCAGAGACATTACTTTGCCTACAAAAGTCCATATAGTCAAAGCTATGGTTTTTCCAGTAGTCATGTACGAATGTGAGAGCTGGACAATAAAAAAGTCTGAGCAGCGAAGAACTGATGCTTTTGAACCGTAGTACTGGAGAAGACTCTAGAGAGTCCCGTGGACTGCAAGGAGATCCAACTGGTCAATCCTGAAGGAAATCAACTCTGAATATTTATTGGAACGACTAATGCTGAAACTGAGGCTCCAAAACTTTGGCTACCTGATGTGAAGAGATGACTCATTAGAAAAGACCCTGTTGCTGGGAAAGATTGAAGGCAGGAGGAGAAGGGGATGACAGAGGATGAGAGGGTTGTGTGGCATCACCAACTCAATGGACATGAGTTTGTGCAAACTCCAGGAGATGGTGAAGGACAGGGGAGCCTGGTGTGCTGAAATTCATGGGGTCACAAAGAGTTGGACACGACTGAGTGACTGAACAACAACATCCAAAGAATAGGGCTATAAATAGGATGCTTAAAATTTAATGAATTATCTAGAAAAGTTATAGTATTGCTCGGACATACTTGCTAACTATAAATTTAATTTAAAAGTAGTTCAATGAGGTAACTGTGTTACTACAAAAAAAAAAAAAAAATGAAATGGCATTAGAAGAGATAGCAGGATGAAGCCTGAATTTGATTTGAGCTAGCCAGAAAGAAAGGAGGAAACCAAGCTGAGAAAGATCTTAGATAAACTATCTTTGTTTTATGACATTTTCTTCCAACTAACTAGTAGTGTCATCTAGAAAGAAGTGCATCATAGTAGGCTTTTAGCTTGACACAAAGATCTATAGGAAAAAAAATAATGTAGATTTTCTTAGGAGAAGCCTAAGGTTAGGGAGCAAAGAGACACAAGAAACTTTTCTAGCAGAGATAAAAGTCTTAAAATAAGATTTTATATCTATTTTCTCAGAAAGCTGGGAAAGAAAAAACTTAAAGGTAAAATTGATGCTTTCAAATTGTGATGCTGGAGAAGAGTCTTGAGAGTCCCTTGGACAGCAAGGAGATCAAACCAGTCAATCCTAAAAGAAATAAATCCTGAATACTCATTGGAAGGATTGATGCTGAAGCTGAAGCTCCAAAACTTTGGCCACATGATGCAGAGATGACTCACTGGAAAAGACCCTGATGCTGGGAAAAATTGAGGGCACGAAGAGAAGGGGATGACAGAGGATGAGATGGTTGAATAGTATCACTGACTCAATGGAAATGAACTTGGGCAAACTCATGGAGGTAGTGAGGGACAGGGAGGCTTGGTGTGTTGCAGCCCACGGGGCACAAAGAGCTGGACACTACTTAGTGACTGATCAACAACAGCAACATTGAATGGTGAACATCAGGTTCTTCATGCCTTGGGGTGAGGGGTTAAGGATAGCTAGGTTACCACAAATAAATGGTTGGAATTGGAGCAAGAGAAAGAGTGAGGGAAACGAAGTGAAGAGTTAATAATTGTGTCTATAGGAAAAGGAACATCCAGGGATCACTAATATTAGTCAATGTTCAGTATCCTCAATCCAACTCAAATTCCTAAACTTTTTAAAAAATAACTTGAAACATAGCAAATTTAAAAATATGTCTTTTCTTACAATCTGGATAGCTTCTTCTACAATCATGAGAAAACTGATCACCATTTAGTTTGTATATTGTCATGGAAAGTATTTTCCTCAAGAGAACTTTTCAATGCTGGCTTCCACAAATGTATTTAGCACAGGTTTTTTTTGTTTTTTTTGTTTTTTTTTTTTAAAGAGAAAAGCCATGTTGTTGTACATGCACAAACCACTTTCTAATGGTCTTTAACCTTATGCCATTTGGACTTGCCTCTCCAAAGAGAGATATTTGAGTAAGTGGCCATTACCGTGACATAGAGGAAGAGCCTCATTTTTCTCCATAACCACTGAACTCCTTGTAAGACATCTCTGGAGTCTGTAATGATACAGCAACTATGGACTCTTTAGCAAACGGCAGCTCAAAACCAGTGCCAGCCCCAACCCTCAATCATCCAATCCCAGCTCACAGCAGACATTGTTTACACAGTTGTAATCAACAGGGTAAATTTAGAATATCCTAGAATAAATGATGATAAATTTCCTGCTTTGAGATGATAACTTAATGGAGCAGACAGTGACTATCTCTGATAGAGAGGGTGAATTGATGAGCATCCCCTTTAGTGAACAATTAGGATAGAACTCTTTACAGTTGTGGAAGTCAGACTAGATCATTTTTTTGAAACTAGTTTGCACACGTTTCTTTTTTCTTCTTTTTTTTTTTTAAAAAATTCAAGTTCATGTTTTAAAAGCAAAGAATAATTATCGTCTTCTGTAGGTCAAAGAATAAACTGTTTATAGCAAGGTCTTGTTGAGAAGGAGATCTTTTCTGGAATCCTTCTCTTCCTCCCACCAGTGACCTGCTGATCTCTGGGAAGAGTCCTGAAGACTGTGCCAGACATGTGATGCTTAAACATTCTTTTTTTCCCTCTTTATAGTTGGGGTGACTGGCTAATATCCCTTCAAGCCTATCAAAGCAATTTTTTGTGTCCTCCTTGGAATTTTATTTCCACATGTGAGGTTGGAATAGTCTGTATGGAATACAAGGCTCACCTTTGATTTTAAAATCAGCACCAGCAGCTGCTCTGAACAAAACAGCAACCTAACAGATAGACCTAGTTCATTTCCACTCCCATCTGCCTTTGACCTTTTTCAATTCCCATCACTTCAGCTTAACAACTTCATTTTTCACTCTAATGCCTTCTTCCATTTGAGCAGAGATTACATTTTCCAAGCTGTACACATTCTCCAGTTGAGTTTTTAAGGATTGAGATCATGAAACAATGCTTTCTTCAATTTCAGTTCTTAGTACCTCAAATCCTGGTTGTTGGAACCGAAACCAAGGGGGATAAAGTCCATATTAATTAACCACATCTTCTGTGATAACATGCACATTCATTAACCTTGGAGATCCCTGCCCTTGCTGCTCCTCCAGGAGTTTCTCAACCTCCAGGCCCTTCTCTCTGTGGGCAGGACAGCAGCCTGACCTCGTGTTTAGACAGCCTGATTCTGGACTCTGGCAAGAATGGGTTTCATTGCTACCCCCATACTGACAAGCTGTGTGGTCTTGGTTGGTCTCTAAACTGTTATCTGTAGAATGGGATTAATAACATTGACCTTAAAGAAATTCTTGAAATGTAAATGAAAACAGTAAAGCTAAAGAATCTGGTGGTTCATGAGCCCTCAGTAGGTATTAAATATAATGACTATTCTGTTTTTAACCCATGATGATCTTATTCTGGGAAGTTATTCATGGCCTCTTTGAACTGGTTGCAATGGTTGTGGGCTGGTTAGAAGAAAAGTTTAGTTTATTGAAGAGGTGAAATGTACAAGATAGGGGTTTCTAATGTGAAAGTGAAAGTGTTAGTCACTCAGTCATGTCCTACTCTTTGCAACCCCATGGACTGTAGCCCACCAGGTTCCTCTGTCCATGGAATTCTCCAGGTAAGAATACTGGAGTGGGTAGCCATTCCATTCTCCAGCAGATCTTCCCAACCCAGTGATTGAATCCAGGTCTTCTGCATTGCAGATTCTTTACCATCTGAGCCTCCAGGGAAGCCTTTCTAACACGAAAGTGCTTTGTGACCCATAAAGTACTATATAAATGTCATTATTATGATCTTGAGAATGCATGTTTTCTTGCTAAAAGGTAACAGTTATAACCCATCTTGAAATGTAGATGATGAAGTGTGGCACCAATATAAGTTACAGGAGGGCTGGCAATGCTAACCTAGAAGTGACAGAATGGTCCCAGAAGAAACATGAACTTGGACCAATGAAGCAGGCTTGCTTTTGTTTATACATCTGACTCACACCGCCTCTGCACTGCTCTGATTCACCAGAACTGGGTCAAATACTCACTCCTGGAGTAGGTGGTAGAGTCAGGTTCTCCAGCACTACATAGGTTGAGTTTAGAGGAGCAGTCAGTTTCCAAGGAGAATCCGGGTGCTCTTTCTGAAGCAGGGAGGATGGAAACTCCACCAGGGAGGGTCTACCTAGGAAATTGCCATCTCACAGAGAGTCCTTCCTGCCCCCAGTAGGGTTCCGACAGCAAGACATCTGCACGGTTGCAGATACTCTTCCTTCAGCTGTGAAACAGAAGGAGCTGCACTGAGGTCTGAAAAGTCCACTTGCCACATTCATGATGCTTTATATAGCGAAGAGCTGAGAGTGATTAAAATTTTTCAGGTAATTAAAAAATCACCGTTCAGCAGCCAAGTCAACACATTAAGAAAATTGGTGTGGGGGAGGGGTGAGTGGAGAGAATGGCTAGTTATTAAGAAAAATGAATAATGCTATTTGAGGCAATATGGATGGGCCTAGAGATTGTCATACTGAGTGAAGTAAGTCAGAGAAGGAAAAATATAGTATGATGTCCTTTATATGTGGAATCTGAAAAGAAATGATAGATACAAAGGGACTTATTTACAAAACAGAAGCAAACTCACAGACTTAGAGAAGAAACTTATGGTTGTCAGGTTGGGGGAAGGATGAAGGCAAGGGATATTTAGGGAGTCTGGGATAGACATGTACACACTGCTATATTTAAAATGGATAACCAACAACCTGTAAAGAACAGGGAGCTCTGCTAAATGTTATGTGGCAGTCTGGATGGGAGGGAAGTTTGAAGTAGAATGGATACATGAATGTGTATGGTCGAGCCCCTTTGCTGTTCACCTGAAACTATCACAACATTGTTAATCATCTATACTCTAATATGAAATTAAAAGTTGAAAAAAAAAGGGGGCCTGGGACATCCCTCATGGTCCAGTGGTTAACACCTTGCCATCCAATGAAGGGCATGTGGGCTAGATCCCTGCTTGAAGAGCTAAGATCCCACATGCCTCAGGGCCAAGAAACCCAAAACAGAAGAAATATTGTAGCAAATTCAATCAAGACTTTAAAAATTCAATTAGGACTTAAAAAAAAAAAGAGTAGCTGGGGAAGCAGATTAGAACTATATTTTACATTTATATGAAAAGATACAACTTTTAATCGATGAAGTTACCTCTCTGAGCAATTAAATGCTGTGAAATGATATTGGCAAAGAAAACTATGCCTCCATCAAAATGTAAAGCTGTGGTACTGTTTTCTGGGAAGGCCTTTTCTTGGGCAGTGTTGGCCAGGAGGAGGGCAGTGGTTCTTATTACTTCAGGGATCATAGAAACTTGAGAATCCAGTGAAAGCTATGGATCCTTTAACTTGAAATGACCCACATGCACACACCTTTCCAAATAGTTGCTTAGAACTTTGAGACCACAGGAACCTACTTATGGAGTACTCTCAGGAGTCCCTTGGATTTGACAGGACTTGAGCTAATACAGGGCTTACTTTCATATATTAGAGAAGGTCTCTGAGATGCAACAACCCCAGGAAACTTCAGAGTCCTGGGCTAACTGTTTCATTCATTTACTCTATTCATTCATTTATCTATTCACTTATTCATTCCTTCACTCACTCTGCCAGTTAGATAAATAACACCACTGCGAAAGCCCTGTAGTAGGATACAGCATGACCAGGAACAGCCATTCCTTCCATAGAGCGTACATTACATGACGTACACTTATTTTGTCCAAAAATTCAAGATGTCTCAATTTTGGAAGAGAGATACATGAATGTCAGCCTTCCTCAGGAACTGAGACAGAGAGAAAGGGAGAAAACAGTGAACTACATGAAGTATCTTATCTGCCCTTTCTCTTTTGATCTAATAAGAGATTTGGGAAGTTGACATTCTTTTCCCCATTTATCAATGACTAAGTTGATAAGGACAGGAGGAGAAGGGGGTGACAGAGGATGAGACTGTTGGATGGCTTCATTGACACAATAGATATGAGTTTGAGCAATCTTCAGGAGATAGTGAAGGACAGGGAAGGCTGACATGCTGCGGTTCATGGGGTCACAGAGTTCTGTCAGTTCAGTCCCTCAGTCGTGTCCGACTCTTTGAGACCCCATGGACTGCAGCACGCCAGGCTTCCCTGTCCATCACTAACTTCTGAAGCTTGCTCATACTCATGTCTATCGAGACGGTGATGCTATCCAACCATCTCATTCTCTATCATCCTCTTCTCCTCCTGCCTTCAATCTTTCCCAGCCACAGGGTCTT
The DNA here is from genome assembly GCF_023091745.1 of Budorcas taxicolor. NCBI lineage: Eukaryota > Metazoa > Chordata > Mammalia > Artiodactyla > Bovidae > Budorcas > Budorcas taxicolor. The sequence continues at coordinate 9,585,664 of NC_068917.1, read as the reverse complement.
TTCCAATGAGTCAGTTCTTTGCATCAGGTGGCCAAAGTATTGGCGTTTCAGCTTCATCAGCAGTCCTTGCGATGAATATTCAGGACTGATTTTCTTTAGGATTGACTGGTTTGATCTTGCAGGCCAAGGGACTCTAAAGAGTCTTCTCCCATAACTTAGTGACTGAACAACAAACAAAAAGCTGATAAGAGTAAGTTGATAATGTTGAGGACTTCCCTGGTGGCTCAGATGGTAAAGAATCTGCCTGCAGTGCAGGAGGCCAGTGTTCGATCCCTCAGTCGGGAAGATCTCCTGGAGAAGGAACTGGCAATCCACTCCAATATTCTTGCCTGGAGAATTTCATGGACAGAGGCATATCTGAATATCTCTATTCTTGCCTAGAGAATCCCGTGGACAGAGGAGCCTGGTGGGCTGCTGTCCATAGGGTCTCACAGAGTCAGACACGACTGAAGCGACTTAGCATGCCTGCGTGTATTGGAGAAGGAAGTGGCAACCCACTCCAGTGTTCTTGCCTGAAGAATCCCAGGGACAGAGGAGCCAGGGGGGCTGCCGTCTATGGGGTCACACAGAGTCAGACACGACTGAGGCGACTTAGCAGCAGCAGCAGCAGCAGCAGCAGCAGCAATACAGAGGAATATTGGAATATCTCTCATGATACCTCTTAAGGATAACTTTGAGAGAGACTAAATAACTTGTTTAAGGTTGTATGTAGCAGGACCAGGATGTGAATCCAACTACCTGGATTTCTAAATTTCAGGACGCTCTGCTGCCTCCCCAGGGTCGCACAAACAGGTTTATTCAAATGATAAAGTCAAGTGAAAACTTTCTGCCTGATTTTATGGAAGGCATCCACTATGTGTATATAGGTGTGTGTGCGTGTGTGTATTGATATATATATTAATATATAAGCATATGTGTGTATATATATACACACACACACACACACACACACATGCACACACATATATATATTTCTTTAAAAATGACCAGGCATATTATGGAGAGATAGCCTGTCCAGAGCAAAGTACACTGGTTCAACAATCAAAGTGTCCCTCAAACTGAGTTTTAGTTTTGTCACTATGTGATCTGGATGCAGCCTTCCCCATCAGCTCAGCGGAAAAGAATCTGCCTGACAAGCAGGAGACAGGAGATGGGAGTTCAATCCCTGGGTTGGGAAGGTCCCCTGGAGTAGGAAATGGCAACCCACTTCGGTACTCTTGCCTAGAAATGTCCATGGCCAGAGGAGCCTGGCAGGCTACAGTCCAAGGGATCACAACAAGCTGGACACAACTGAGAATTCTTGCATGTGGCTTGGATAAATAATTGAACTTCTGAAGTCTTTAATTTCTGAATCTATAAGTGGTATTGTATCCGGTGATCTTTCAGATTTTTTGAGCTTGAAATTTTTGTGATAGATCCACTCAGATTATCAAACTATCCAAAAGTTCAACAATTTGAAGTCTTATTAATAGATTATATCTGTGCACACATGTTCTTTTCCTCAACATTTTTCTCAATTACAAAAAGCACTGTTTATGTTAGTGGGCCTTAACATATCAGAAACACTAGAGGAAAATGAAAGGCAGAGAGGATTCTCATAGACAAATAATTCCCTGAGAAGGTTCTACTTAGAAGTCCCTGTCACTTAATCAAGGGATCACTGAGGTGTCTTTGAATTTAGTAAAGGAATTATTATAATATCAAAAACATTTTATTTTGGGGCCAGAAACATTGATAGGAATATAATCTAATTATTTTTAAAGAGACTTATAATTAGATAAAATGATAGCCTGTAAGATCTAAAAATCATTTTGTCCAATTTTCTCTCTTTACAGGTTAGAAGAGTGTCAAAGAGAAGAATAGAGTTGCCCAAATTTGCAATAAATTATTGACCCTGAATGGGGCCTGAACCCAAATGCTGCTCTTTGATTTCCTATTCCTGGAGCTCTTTTCTTAGCCATCCCCCAGCTTCAGATCTTTTCTCTCCCCCTGGTGACTTGCTCCCTTGCTCTGTCTGAACAAAGGCTCCCATCCATCTTTATTCTGTCCCTCAGCACCCAGACAACCTTCCTCAAAAGATTTCATATCTCTGTTGCACTGTTTACACCTCTGATGCCCCTCACTGCCCACTGAATACAGTTTATGTGGTTTAAACATTCCTCTTCCTTCAGGAAGCTTTCCTGGATTCCCTATAGCTAGAGTCATGATTCCATGCTTGGAAATTCTCTAACATGATAATTCTCACATAACAATTTTCATCATTACCTTATACCATAGTTCTTGGTGTATTTTGTTTCATTTTTTTCTTAATTTTTATTGGAGTATAGTTGCTTTATAATGAGAGTTTCTACTGTATAACAAAGTAAATCAGCTATACATGGGTGTATATTTATATATATGTATATAAATCCTCTTTTTTGAATTTTCTTCCCATTCAGGTCAAGCGCAGAACACTGTTTAGGGTTCCCTGAGCTATACAGTAGGTTCTAATTAAAAAGCTAAAAATACAGCTATCATATGATCCATCAATCCCACTACTTCATATATACCCAGACAAAACCCTAATTCAAAAGGATGCATGCACCCCAATATTCATAGCAGCACTATTTACAATAGTCAAGTTGTGGAAGCAACTTAAATGTCCATGGATGGATGAATGGAAAAGAAGATGCGGTGCATATACACAATGGAATATTACTCAGCCATAAAAGGGAACTAAACTGGGTGATTTATGAAGACATGGATGGACCTAGAGACCATCATTGGTGTGGTTTTTAAAACATTTCTTTTATTATAATGCAAACTTTTAAGGTATGGAGTCATGGGTAAGGCAATTAGCATAAGGCTGGGTGCCTTGAAGAGAGTTGTTAAATATGAATTCTTCTCGTTAGACATTTATGTTTTTCTTGTACCTCATCCCATCTCTCAGAAAGAAATCAGTGAGTTTCATTTTTTTGAATGAGTAATGTGGTCTGACAACCTCTGGGAGCAAATGCCTGTCTATGCAGCCTTAAGCGTGCTGCTCCCACCGCTGCCATGACCTCCCCTCTCACTCCCACTGGTCCACAGGCTGATGGCTTATCAAGGTCAGCTCATACCTTGACTCCTTTCCACCCATAACATGGCTCTTTCCCCTGCTGGCTCCCCTTCCTCTGACCTCTGTCAGCACGTGTGATTGGTTTTAGTGAGTTAGCATTTCCTCCTCATTGCTACGAAATTTTCAATTGTCCGTGAAATTACAAAGCTATGTAGTCTAGTCAAAGCTATGGATTCTCCAGTAGTCATATATGGATGTGAGAGTTGGACTATAATGAAAGCTGAGCACCAAGAATTGATGCTTTTGAACTGTGATGTTGGAGAAGACTCTTGAGAGTCCCCTGGACTGCAAAGAGATTCAACCAGTCAATCCTAAAGGAAATCAGTCCTGAATATTCATTGGAAGGACCAATGCTGAAGCTGAAGCTCCAATCTTTTGGCCATCTGATACGGAGAACTGACTCATTTGAAAAGACCCTGATGCTGGGAATGATTGAAGGCAGGAGGAGAAGGGGACGACAGAGGATGAGATGTTTGGATGGCATCACCGATTCAATGGCCTGAGTTTGGGCAAGCTCTGGGAGTTGGTGATGGACAGGGAGGCCTGGCGTGCTGCAGTCCATGGGGTCACAAAGAGTTGGACACAACTGAGTGACTGAACTGACTGATGAAATTACAGCATGAAACCTGCTTTATACTACTTGTAGTCTTCAATACATGTTCATAGGTGGAATGAGTTCAACTTAGTTAATTTAGAATATTTTAATAATACATTGAGACTACAGATGCACAACTCATTGTTCTGAGGGAACTTTCTGCTCTCCTGAAATTTAGTTATTCAAGCTCCCCAAAGCTTCTCTGGTGGCTCAGTAGCAAAGAATACACCTGTCAATGCAAGAGGTGTGGGTTTGATGGTCAGGAAGATTCCCTGGAGAAGGAAATGGCAATCCACTCCAGTATCCTTGCCTCAGAGATCCCATAGATAGAGAGTCTGGTGGACTACAGTCCATGGGTTCATAAAGAGTTGGATACAACTTAGTGACTAAACAGCAGCAAAGCTTTTTGGTTTCCATTTGTACATAAAGCACCAGAAATTTCATTTTCCCTTCATTTCAATCTTATTTCTCCGCATTTCAATAAATCCCCCCACAGGAGTCACTGGGATATAAACCACCACCTAATAGGGCAAACAAACATGAGTTAGCATCTCTAGGACTCTATTCTCATTACTTTTCCATAGCCAAGTCCCTTTTAGAAATGTGGGTAGTTTTATTTCTATCATGTGCAGCGCTGAACACTGTGATATTCAGGCATGGACCTCCCCACTGAATCCTAAATCTTCTCTAAGTCTTCACCCCCTTATATCAGCAGAATAATCAAGGTTATAATGGACCAGGCAGTCTTCCAGGGTCACCTGTATCTCTAACTTGGATATATTTGACCTAGAAGTTCCCCTTCTTAGAGCTTGTCCCCTCTATGAGTTTTCAAGATGGACAATTCTGATTTTATTTTTTTTAACTTTTTATTTTATGTTGAAATATAGTTGATGAACAGTGTTCCGTTAGTTTCAGGTGTACACCAAGGTGAAAATATTGACTTTAAGAGAAATTATGAAATGGAAATAATTTCTATGGTTTAGGAGATTGGGGAACACACAGATGACATTTAGAAGTCAGTAATTGCACAAATATGTGTGTTGGGGGTGATTGTCAAAAGATTAAGAAAACTTGGTAAAGAGTTGTTTTTATGAAATTAAACTGAGAAAACAACTTTTTTAGATGTAACTATGGCTTAGATGTAATTATGAAGCTTAATTATTACCAGGAGATCCTACCTGCAGTATCTTATTCAGGCCTCTGGAAATACATTTGTTTGCATTTTTCTCTTTCACTTTTTACACAAAGAATTAGCTTGGTTCCATTTTCTTTCATCTTTCTGTAACACTTTTTCTCCCCATTTCTCTGCTACTACCTTCACACATAAACATTTATTTAAAAAAATTATCAGTCTATTTTATTGTTGGGCTTCCTGGGTGGCTCAAACAGTAAAGAATCTGCCAGCAATGCAGGAGACCCAGGTTCAATCCTTGGGTCGGAAAGATCCCCTGGAGAAGGGAATGGCAACCCACCCTAGTATTCTTGCCTGGAGAATCCCATATTTTAATCAGTATGCTTGCTGGTAATATGGGCATTCATGACCAAAGGAGTAACAAATCAAACCTAATTTTGTGAGTCATTGATAATTTGATAATGAAAGACTGTAAGCCTCAGAAACCATGTCTACAAGGTCTTATGTTATTACAAAGTCTCAAGAAAATAAATCACCACATTTAAAGGAATTAAAGGCTCACATTCTTATGTGGTACAATTCAGAGAGAAAAGTTATTATTTGAATAACACAAGAGTATCTCTCTGCTTACCCATCCATCTACACAATAGAGAGCTCCTAAACTTTACTCTTGCTATTTTTTTTCCATTCCACAGCACTCTCTACCCCCAGGGGAAAAAAAACACACATAAATGGAGCAACCATGTACAGGAAGGAAGACTTTACAAGCAGGTAAGTCTTCCACCACTGAAACCCTGCCAAGGGCAGACTGTGCAGCTCATGTTAAAAGAAGGAGAGGTTGGTTATGACTTGCATGGACCACTCTGGCTTGTCTCATACTAGATAAAATTAATGGTTGAAAAATTCAACTAGACTTTAAAGCAAAATCTTAGATACTAAAACCTGATCTTGGCCATGATAGCAGCAAATAATATCTCTATACCAAATACAGATATCTATTTATAAAAGAAAAGAGTTCGACTTAGACAGTCACATCTCAGACCAATAAAATGCCTATTTAAACTTCTCCCTAGACAATGTAATCTACATGACTGCATTATACCCAGGACATGAAAAGGAAGAGAAATACATGACTATTCAAATGTATGTTTATTGGATCAGTAGATTGTACTTATGTTGGGGCATATCTCTAGCCACTTTTCACTAGAATGTCTTCAGGGCACTGTTGAAGCCAAAAAGCTGTTCCTTGGGTTTCTTGTTTCAGTGAACAGCTGGACATTTAGAGGGGAAATAGACATAGTTTCCAGTGAGACAACAAACTATCAAATTTCTAAAATCTGAGTTTATTTGTCAAATGAAAAAAGTCTTGGGGACATAAAATATGTTATCGATTGTTTTTATATGAAGTAAATGTAAAATAGGAAAAAATAATTAGTAATATTTTAAGTAAATATCAATGGAATAAAGTTGACAGATACTAATATATTCGTGTTATTGTGGGGGCTTCCCTGTTGGCTCAGATGGTAAAGAATCTGCCTACAATGCAGGAGCCGCGGGTTCAATTCCTGGGTCAGGAAGATCCCCTGGAGAAAAGAATGGCTACCCACTCCAGTATTCTTGCCTGGAGAATTCCATGGGTAGAGTATACTTTTAAAAAATATTTATACTCATCAAAAATAATAATAAAGTCTTCTATAAGTATAAATTAAATATTATATGTATATGTTTTTAATATAAATATACTCATCAAAATAATCAAATATTATAAATTACAAATATTAATTATTAAAAATACTACAAATATTTATACTCATCAAAAATAATAATAAAATCAATTTTGAATGCAAATTCCCATCATTATATATACACAAATGATCTTCATGAGTATTATTCTTTAATATGGGATATTTTTGATATTGTCATGTACAGAACAATTTTTTATGACAGTTAACTGACTTTAATAAAAAAGGAGGCTAAGAAATTTTTTGGCTGAAAAGTGTTGTAGTTACTTTTCCCCTCTCCACAGATCTGTTCCAGGTTGTACAACTAACGTCATGCTGTTCAAACACGGGTCATTATAAAGTTAGACACTAGGTGGCAATACAAACCCCCCAAACTGGAGGGTCTTTGTCTATCGTTTTTAAGTCTGAAATCCAGTCTATCTCGGATTTTGAGTTTCACATAAAAATTAGAAATAGAAAAACTGCAATATTTCCATTACTTGTCCATCACCACAAAGGCTCCTTTCTTTCTGATGAACACTTAGCAGTTTAGGCAGACCAAAATATTTCATATGTTAATGACGGATTTGGAAAATAACCTGAGTACATGTATTAATTTAGTTGTCATGTATATATTTTGCTGTAAAAAGGTATTGAAGATAACACATTGTTTATCAAATGCTGAAAAATATATTATCATTTTATTGTAGCAAGATATGTGCTTTTACACATGCACATTATCTATGGGTGAGATGCAAAATTCACTTATAACATATCTCGATACTGATGATTTAGAAACCCTTTTAGCACTCCATTTCTAATAGAATGAAGATTTCCTCCCAAAGGGAAAAACAAGCAGGAATCTTATTGCCAATAAGGATGTGCTTTCCTCAAAATATGCTAACTGTGAGGAAGAGGAATATTCTGATCAGGAACCTAGGTTTAATATAATCGTGTTTGTCAGTAATATTCATAAAACTGCTGTTAACAATGTGTTCAAATTCTCGTGTAAATGATGCAGGATTTCGGTGAGGAAGGAGGAAGGATAGAGTGTTTGAGAAGTGAGGTACCAATCAAAATGAACGTTTATTGTTTTGGCTGTGCTGTATCTTCAATGACCTTGCCCTAAGCTGGGCTGATCACCAATTCAGTTCTGGGTTCGACTCAAGATGCCGACTGCCATGGACAGGGTCTGTGTGGCTGTAGTAGCTGGTTACTTTCAAATTTGCTTCCAGTATTCTTAACCCTACATGAAGTGAGTTGAATTTGGAAGGAATTTTTCTAGTGAAGTAATTATAACACCTTTTTTAAGTTCAGTACCAGACCAGGTTTTTGAAGTTAATTTCATGATTATGTGCTACCAGTATTAATGGATGATAGTCCAGAGATTGAGCAGTTTTGAAAATATGCATTTTTACTTTATCAGATTAAAAACTCATTCCAGATTAAAGGAATCTAGAGATACAGCAGCTAAATACAGTGTGTGATTCTTGCTTGAATCCTGGATCCATAAAGTAAAACGTTGAGGGCTATAGAACACATTCTCCAGTGTGTTTGACATTGTGGTGTTGCAGGAAAACATTCCTGCTCTTAAGTGATAAAACTGAAGTGTTTAAGAGTTGAAGAGTTATATTATTCTTCAAAAAGATAAGCATAAAAAAGCATATCTATGCATATAGAGAGGAGAAAATAAGCAAATAAGGCAAAGTATTTAAAAAGGGAAAACCTAGGATAAATTAATGTTCATTCTGTTCTTTTAACTTGTAGGTCTGATATTTTTCAAAACAAAAAGTTGGGAAAAATGAATTTTCCCTCTGAAAATATAACACCATAGAAAATAAATAATATCAATATTCTTTTCTACTTACCCAGGATAGGCCATTTTCTCTAGATGAAATGTGATCTAGACATTTCACAATTAAGATTGACTTGATGTAACTGACAAAAATTTTTGTCTTACAGATAAGATAGGAATGATGATACTTGATAGATCATAGGGATAAATTTGGGGAAAAAAATCTGATTTTTTTATAAGAAAAACTACCATCTCTACAGTACTCCCAATTGCCCCAGGCTGAATCACTGGGCATTTGATACACAATATTCCATGGAGGCTGAATCACTCCTGCTCAGCAAATCGAAACTATGCTTCTAAAAATAAAATTTTCTAACCAGAACCAGAGCCTCAGCCTCCTAAGTGATGTATCTCTCACAGTGTTATCTATCTAAAGAATTTCCTCACAGGATATGTGCTTATAATCATCTCAATGTCAGTAAACAATTCAAAAGAATAAAGGATTAGGAAATATCAAATATGGAATATTAGCAACCATATTTTGTTATTGAAACTGCTGGGAGATCTGGCTTCGGGGGCATTGTGTAAATGAAGAAAGCTGTTAAACTTGTACTACAGTTTTAGTTAGCAAAACAACCATGAAATGCTGTTTATTTATATGTGCTCCACATTGTTCAAAACGATTGAGGCAAACACACAATAAAGGAAAAATTTAAGATGTGAATGCCTTAAAAAAGGGAATTACATCCATTTGTTGCCTTGGCACATGTTAAGGTATAAAACTAATCTAAATCCATGTGTCAGGCTTTTTAACAAATGAATAGAAATTTAGTTTCATCTAGTTTTCATGTATCTTCTGAATGGAATTATATATATTTCAAGCTTTGTTGAGATACTAGGATTTAAAGTGGATGCTTAAATATAATTGATGTATTTTATTTTCATTATACATTTGCTTAGCATGCTTCCACAAATGTAGCAATTTTTTAAACAATCTGGCTTATAAACACATCTACCTTTAGAGCCATTTAAAGAATAATGGGTTATCTCTGATAACCATTTTTCCAGAATAAAATGACTAAAATGCCTTTCTCAAATCATGGTACTTTTACCTGTAGTTTTTAAAATAATTTAATTATTTATTGAATTTCTTAAAAATTGGAGATAGCCCCCTTCCTAGTTTCAAAGTACAGTCACATTATTGGTTTCTTGAGGCCCTAAATCTCTTTCTGAATGGCAGAGTGTGTTTACTTATTTGCAGTTAGATCTATCAGATGAAAAAATTTTTAGGAGCGAAACATTTATATATTATTACATGTAAAATATATATATTATCAGGTTATGTGGGACACAAATGATAAGTAGGAGAAAAAAACTTTAGGATAAAACTTTAAATAATTTTCAGAACACGCTTTCAGTCATCTAAAAGCATGCATGTGGGAGGCTGAGAAAAGGGGAAAATATCACCTTATCTCTAAGGAGGAAAAAAAACCCCCTATTTTATAGTTAGGAAAAAAGTTTGTTAAGCAGAGAGGACATTGTAATTTAAATTTCTTAATGGGAAGACAAAATTCTAAAGGAGAACAGCTTAATTTCTTGGTTCTTTTATTCTGGAATCAACTTCTGGATCTTGAGACAGGGTGTGAAAGTTGTTTGCTTTTGGCCAACTTTAGACTGGCTGTGCTGTCCTCAGTGGTTAAAGAGAACACCCCCGCCCCCACAGCACCCCAGGTCCAGTTGCTGCTTCCTGCCAGGTTTGCTAGGTAGGAAACCAAGAGTGAGGACAAGCCGCTCTCCTAACCCAAAACACAGGCGCAGGTGGGCAGCACATTGGGATCTTCTGGGGGCATCTCTGGATGAGGGACTGAGCCCTGGATCCCTAGAGACTTTGTGTTGAAAGACAGTGGATTTTCAGTTGAGTCAGGAGATTCAGGCTTAGCTCTGCCTTTTCTTTTGATAACACAGAATTTATCTTCTCAATTTCAAAACCCAGTTCAATGACAAGCAGAGAGTCGTATAAGTAAAAGCTAGGTTCTCCGCAGAAAGCTTCTCTTCTCTCTCTCCCTCCTTTTTTTTTTGGTTTGTGTGTGCTGCTTTGACGTTGAGATCATTGTCACTTCCCATGGGCTCTGGTTTTCCTCCTTACAGAGCAGAAGCCAGCTTTCATACATTCATAGCAAAAATGAAAGAAAAGGAAGACTTTCAAAAGAGAGACTGACTTGCTTATAAAAAGCCTGAACTCTTTTCAGATGTACCCGTCTTGAACGGCTCATCGGGCTGAGAGGTGGTGATGGGTCAGGAAACTGACAGGCACCTGGGGAGGCTGAAGCTTGGGCTTAGTTGGGAGGCATGGTCAGCACGGCCACACACCTTCCTGTCTGATTTTTCCCAGGTTGGCGCTCGGCTGGCTTTTAGGCTTGTCCTTCTTTTCGAGCAACGTTTATTGTGCATGTACTATGTATAGGTTTACAAGATACCCTGGGCTCACATTTTCTAAAGAGCAATCTGGATGATCTTTCCACAATCCTCTACACCACTGAAGATTTTCTTCCTTAATTTTGATAAATATCATTTTAGTTAGGACCACGGTACCATACTTCAAAGGGATGATCTGAAAGGTAACTTAAGACATCATGTTATCGGGGTGATAATTACTTTTAGTCAAGTCAAAATTCCACTCTTTTTCAGTTGAAATAGAAAGAAAACTTTCTGTCAGGCTCCCTTCTACCTTTCAATTTTGACTAAGGAAAGCGCTAATTATTAACCAGTCAAAGATCACCGAATCTTTGTTCCAAGTGCCTGTTTATTTCTTGGTTCAAGAATCATCTTCTTTCATTGTTATCAACTGGACAGTGAGATGAGTTTTTTTTTAAGAACTTGTCTTTAAATTAACACTGTCCTCATGCCAGTGCTTCTCTGCTCCTTGAAGTGAGAAGCTACCCCAAAGTTGCTATTTATATAGGAAAGGTGCTATTTATATAGGAAACCAGAAAATACTGCATCACATGAAATAAGAATTTTTTTGTGCTAGCAGAAAATGTGACATATATAAAGTAGAATTGGCCCTCCATATCTGTGGATTCTCCATACATTCAACCAACCGTGGATCAAAAATATTTCTTAAAAACTTCCAGAAATTTCCAGAAAGTAAAACTAAATATTCACAACTATTTATATAGCATTTACATTGTATTAGGTATTGTAAATAATCTAGAGATGATGTAAAGTAAATATGAGAATTTGAGTAGGTTATAGGCATATAGTACACCACTTTTTGTTTTTGATGTCTGAAAGTGGAGAGGATGCCCAATTACAGCCTTCACTTTGAGTCCATAGAAATGAGTATTCTTATGTCAAGTTTTTAAGCTGATGTTTTTGTGCTGGTTGTTTATTTTGTCTTTTGCTGGTAGACAGTTGTATGTTCTCAAAGATGAAGAAAAGTTTATGTAAATAAAATTTGAAATCGAAAACATGTTATCCACAAATAGTAACTCGGTATCTCCTGAGGCATGGAAAAAAGCTGCTGATATTTTATCAGTAGGAAACCTGTGGCACCTTGGTTGCCAGTGTCCTCAGAGGCTTCCTTGAGAACTATTCACCTGGATGGTTGTTAGAATGTGTTTGTATATATATATATATATATAGAGAGAGAGAGAGAGAGAGCTGTGAAAGAAATCAATAGCTTTTTTTTCCTGTCACCTTTCTTATTATCTTCTTGATAATTTCTTTTTTTTTTTCTTCTTCTAATTTTTAAAGTTTTGTTTTAGGTTTTCCTCGATTCCCCACATTGATGAACCAAAGGAAAAAAAATTTCCATTTTCAAAACATGAAAAATGAAGCAAAATGAACAGCCATATGCCTCAGATATATACTAGGAATAGTTTTCTTTTACTATTGTTTAAATTACTTTCAATTGCACTCATTCTCCTTTATATTTATTTTGCATTGTTTTTTATATAATTGTCCTTCCCCCATATTATCCCTGTTTTCTACTCCATCGCTGCTCAAATGTTACCAGTGATCACAAACTAATGCCACTAAACAGGATATAGAACATTCATTCATTTAATTCTCTGACGTCGATTTCCTGTTCCTTTACGTCATAAACAATCATCACTTTCATCTTTTTAAAAAGGGGAAATGAATGTTTTAGTAAAGTTGAATTAAAAACCCTGATATTTTCAGTGAATGGCTGAACTCAATTTCTAGCTTTCCCTTTCACTTAGGAAATCCCGAGTGCATTGAGGGACCAGTTTAGGCTTCAAACAAAATACAAAAACTCCTCAGTGCCTATTTGAAGAAGTTGCATTGAAAGCAGTAGCTGGGCTGTTGCCAGTGTAATGAACCCCTGATCAAAAAGGATTCAAGAGAGTTTAAAAAATGAGCTTGACTTTAAAAGACAATAAAAGCAGGGGAGATGGAGGTTGCAGGGTGGAGGAGGAAATGACCAAGAAAAGAAAGTATTTTAACTTTTATGCCTTGTAATTCTTTGCCTTATGAATCATTGTATCAAAATTTTAAAATGAGAGAATGCTATCACTCAGCTTTTTGCAATATTTCCCCCCTTTTAATTTCACTAAGAACCTTCTAGAGTTTCACATTGGAAGCATTTACTATCCAAAAAAAAAAAAAAATCCAGCATGTACTTTTAAATGAAGATGGAATTAAAATGAGTGGACTCTAATAGGTATGGTGGTTGAACATAGCTTTACTTTTCACATGCTTTTCATCCTATCATATTTTGGGGGCTTACTTTGTCTTTTTCACAATGTCTTTTGATTTTATGAAGATTCTTTCCTTTAAGCCTACCCTTCCAGTTCATTCTGTAACAAGCTGAAAATGCTCCATTAATGTCAGCTATTAGAAGAAGGTGGCGCTAGTGGTAAAGAACACACCTCCCAATGCAAGAGACGTAAGAGATGCAGATTTGATCCTTGGGCTAGGAAGATCCCCTGAAGAAGGAAATGACAACCCACTTCTCTGCTTGGAGAATCCCATGGACAGAGGAGCCTGGTGGGCTATGGTCCATAGGTTCACAAAGTTGGACACGACTTAAGCGACTGAGCATTAAGCATGGATGCATTAGATGACTTTCATAGCCTTTGTGTGTTGTGCTTAGTCACTCAGTTGTGTTCATAGCCTTTAAATTTTAGTTTTGTACCTTGGGAGGGACATGAACACACACACACACACACACACACACACACACACACACACACAAAGCAAGCTCTATTCACTAACAGAATTTTAATTTGTTCATCCTTATGGTAAAGAAAAGCAATTGTTTTTTTATCTTTGTAGCCTTCCAAGAGAACTTCCTTCTCTGCAACTGAAAATGTTGCATGTAGTTTGGGTGCAGAGACTGGTAGCTGTAACTGTGGAAACGTTAGTATTTCCAGCAATACACAAAGCTTAGGATGGAGTTCTTTTCCATAATGTGCAACCTGAGAGATACTTTTGAAAAATAATTGGAGTGAGTGATCAAGCATTTGTTCTCTCGTGGGCCTGAAGAGCTCTGTGTCAGTGGCATGTGTGCCTGATCTAGAGTTGGAGGAATAAGCCTACTTTTGTGGTCTTAAAGAGCTTAAAATTTCACCATTGACTGAAGTGTCAAGAGAGTTTGAAAACAAGCAAGTTCTACAAAAGCTCAACATCCTAAAAAAGAAAAAAAGGAAGGAAAAGAAATGAAATGATTACCCATAAAGAGACTCTTAACAGAGATGATGATTCAGATTTATGTTGATGTAAATCTACTATAAAATAGAAAAATTTTAAAGAAAGTTTTGTGCTGAGAAAGCATGGCAAGTCACTCATATTATGACCGTCTTCATGATTATCATTGACAGCTATGTTTATGACCAAATTAAGCAGATGGCACTTCAGTTTATTATCAGAGACAGTCAACCAAAGTGAATTAAAAATGCATTATTTAAACAGTCATAAACAAGCATCTCCACTTAATAGATAAGAATGGACCAGAGAAGGAAGACAGTGTTCACGTGGTCAGTGAATTTAGGAACAAGCTTTTTTGACTTTAAAACAGTGAACTTTTCAGATATGACTTTGATTCCATGAGTATGAGTTTAAATCTGAACAGAATATACTTCTTTGTGTTTTGCTTGAGTGTTCATAATGTACCAGACTAAGCTAATATACAATTTACAACGTTGATCAGTTCAGTTCAGTTGCTCAGTCGTGTTCCCATGGACTGCAGCACGCCTGGCTTCCCCGTCCATCACCGACTCCCAGAGTTTGCTCAAACTTGAATCAGTGATGGATCCAACCATCTCATCCTCTGCTGTCCCTTTCCCCTCCTGCCTTCAATCTTTCCCAGCATGAGGGTCTTTTCCAGTGAGGCAGTTCTTAGCTTCAGGTGGCCAAGGTATTGGAGCTTCAGCTTCAGCATCAGTCCTTCTGGTGAATATTCAGGACTGATTTCCTTTAGGGTGGACTGGTTGGATCTCTTTGCTGTCCAAGGGACTCTTAAGAGTCTTCTCCAACATTACAGGTCAAAAGCATCAATTCTTCAGCACTCAGCTCTCTTTATAGTCCAACTCTCACATCTGTACATGACTACTGGAAAAACCATAGCTTTAACTAGATGGACCTTTGTCAGCAAAGTGATGTCTCTGCTTTTTAATATGCTGTCTAGGTTGGTCATAACTTTTCTTCCAAGAAGTAAGTGTCTTCTAATTTCATGGCTGCAGTCACCATCTGCAGTGATTTTGGAGTACAAGAAAATAAAGTCTGACACTGTTTCCATTGTTTCTCCATATATTTGCCATGATGGGATGCCGTGATCTTAGTTTTCTGAATGTTGAGTTTTAAGCCAGCTTTTTCACTCTCCTTTTTCACTTTCATCAAGAGGTTCTTTAGTTTTTCTTCACTTTCTGCCTTTAGGGTGGTTTCATCTGCATATCTTAGGTTATTGATATTTCTCCCTGCAATCTTGATTCCAGCCTGCCCTTCATCCAGCCTTGCATTTTGCATGATGTACTCTGCATATAAGTTAAATAAGCAGGGTGACAATATACAGCCTTGACGTACTCCTTTCCCAATTTGGAACCACTCCGTGTTCCATGTCTGGTTCTAACTCTTGCTTCTTGACGCGCATACAGATTTCTCAGGAGACAAGTCAGGTGGTCTGGTATTCCCACATCTTGAAGAATTTTCCTCAGTTTGTTGTGATCTACACAGTCAAAGGCTTTGGTATAGTTGATAAAGCAGAAGTAGATATTTTTCTGGAACTCTCTTGCTTTTGCTATGATCCAACAGATGTTGGCAATTTTATCTCTGGTTCCTCTGCCTTTTCTAAATCCTGCTTGAACATCTGGAATTTCTCAGTTCACTTGGAGAATTTTGAGCACTGCTTTGCTAGCTTGTGAGATGAGTGGAACTGTGTGTCAGTTTGAACATTCTTTGGCATTGCCTTTCTTTGGGATTGAAATGAAAACTGACCTTTTCCAGTCCTGTGGCCCCTGTTGAGTTTTCCAAATTTGCTGGCATATTGATGCAGCACTTTAACTGAATCATCTTTTACGGTTTGAAATTACTCAGGTGGAATTCCATCACCTCCACTAGCTTTGTTCTTAGTGATGCTTCCTAAGTCCCACTTGGCTTAGCATTCCAGGATGTCTGGCTCTAGGTGAGTGACCGCACCATTGTGGTTATCTGGGTCCTAAAGATCTTTTTTTGTATAGTTTTTCTGTGTATTCTTGCTACCTCTTCTTAATATCTTCTGCTTCTGTTAGGCCCATACTATTTATGTCCTTTACTGAGCCCATCTTTGCATGAAATGTTCTCTTGGTATCTCTAATTTTCTTGAAGAGATTTCTAGTCATTCCCAATCTATTGTTTTCCTCTATTTCTTTACATTGATCACAGAGGAAGGCTTTCTTATCTCTCCTTGCTATTCTTTGGAACTCTGCATTCAGACGGATGTATCTTCCCTTTTCTCCTTTGCCTTTAAATTCTCTGCTTTTCTCAGCTATTTGTAAGGCTTCCTCAGACAACCATTTTGCCTTTTTGCATTTCTTTTTCTTGGGGATGGTCTTGATCACTTCCTTCTGTACAATGACACAAACCTCCGTCCATAATTCTTTAGGCACTCAGTCTATCAAATCTAATTCCTTGAATCTATTTGTCACAATGTTCATGTGTGGCTCAAATCAGGAATTTTTTCCCCATCTTTTATAAGCACAAGCTGTGTGGCTCTTAGCAAATAATTTGGTGGTAATTTCTCACAGTCCGTATAGAAATTAATAACATTTCATCTTCTTTCCTGTAAATCTTATCAGTTTAAGATTTATCAAATCTTATCAGGCTCCAATACCTGGAGATCTTTAAACAATTGGTAAGACATGGGAAATAGATGGGGAAACAGTAGAAACAGTGTCAGACTTTATTTTGGGGGGCCACAAAATCACTGCAGATGGTGATTGCAGCCATGAAATTAAAAGACGCTTACTCCTTGGAAGAAAAGTTATGACCAACCTAGATAGTATATTCAAAAGCAGAGACATTACGTTGCCGACTAAGGTCCGTCTAGTCAAGGCTATGGTTTTTCCAGTGGTCATGTATGGATATGAGAGTTGGACTGTGAAGAAAGCTGAGCACCGAAGAATTGATGCTTTTGAACTGTGGCATTGGAGAAGACTCTTGACAGTCCCTTGGACTGCAAGGAGATCCAACCAGTCCATTCTAAAGGAGATCAGTCCTGGGATTTCTTTGGAAGGAATGATGCTAAAGTTGAAACTCCAGTACTTTGGCCACCTAATGCAAAGAGTTGACTCATTAGAAAAGACTCTGAGGCTGGGAGGGATTGGGGGCAGGAGGAGAAGGGAATGACAGAGGATGAGATGGCTGGATGGCATCACTGACTCGATGGACGTGAGTCTGAATGAACTCTGGGAGTTGGTGATGGACAGGGATGCCTGGCGTGCTGCGATTCATGGGGTCGCAAAGAGTCGGACACGACTGAGCAACTGAACTGAACTGAATGGTCAATGTTTAGAAAACTCGCACTGAAGACTTTATGTGCATATAATTGTTTCAATCCTTTTCTTAGTTACCAATTTCTTTTAGGTTGATAAAAGAACTGCACCTATAGCATGCTTATGTAAGACAGTCACTTCTGAAATAACACTTTATCAGCATTTGTGACATCTTAATATATGTTAAATTAATCACCCTAATTATTTATCAACCTGAAATGTGGATTTTATTTCTGTCTTAAAAAACAGATGAACTAGTGTGAGAAAATCAGAACATTATGGGAACCACTTTCTGGGAAACAATATGGATGGAAGAGGACAATGTGCTTTTGATATCTGTCTTTGGCTTCCCCTAAAAAGTGATTTGCCATAGGGCTCTGTGGATGGATGGCATAGACTTACTCATTTTACTTAACAGATAAAATGAAAACCAGTAACACAAATGATAGGAAGAAGATGGTTTTTAAAAAACCTTTCCTTCCTATTGTGTGTGTATGTGTTAGTGGTGTGTGTGTGTATGTGTGTGTGAGTGTGCTCAGTTGTGTCCAACTCTTTGCAAACCCATGGACTATAGCCCACCAAGCCCCTCTGTCCATGGAATTCAACAGGCAAGAATACTGGAGTGGGTTGCCATTCTCTTCTCTGGGGCATCTTCCTGACCCAGGGACTGAACCCGCGTGTCCTTCATTGCAAAGCCACCAGGGAAGCCTTTCTTCCTATTATCTATATTTTAATGTTTAATCTTCAAAATTGAGAGTAGAAATGGAAACACAAAACCTGCCAAATCCTGGTCGCTTCAGAAAATAAATGGCACATTGAATTGAATCCATGATTATCCAAGAAATGTACAGGAAGAGAATAATCAATGGATTATTGGTAAAAACAAACAAACAAACAAACACTTATTGATTTGTTTTCTAAGTTTAAAAAAATGATCCAAATCATAGGGAAACTCTTTAAAGGAAAATGCTAAAAATATTCTTTAAAAACACAGGGTAAAAGCTGACATTTCAGACTCAAAGTAACATTTGGCAAGGGCCTACTCTCATGATGTGTTAGTTATGTTTAACTCTGGTTTTTTTTTTTTTTTTAACAAATGACTAAACCTGGACCTCAGGTTCCCTGGGCCAAGACATCATCTTTTATGACACATTTCTACACAAACATACTCCCCCAAGGTCATCACTCACCTTCTTAAACACCAGGGGAGCATAAGCCAACGTTTTAATTTACAGAGCAAATTTATACACAGTACTAAAGACACAGGCTCCTATTGGGGGCTGCCACCAAGGTACAGAAGCATATGGAGTGGCTCAGGGCGGCCAGAAAGTCTTTTATATTTTGCCCATGCATTTACACTCACATTCTTACTCTCTCTTAACCTCTTTTTTTTTCTGTAATAGTTGTAACCAGCGCCAGCACCCTGCTTGAAAAAGTACAAGGAGTCATGGTTCAGAAAGAACAGGGTTGAAATAGTGGGTTCTTACTATAATAGGAAGCAAAAAGGGAAACCAGCACGAGGAAGATGAACAAACGAATTAGTGGCCAGGAGTCTCTTTTGTGCCCCTCCAGATGCATGACCCCATGAAATTAGCAAGCAAATAACAATCACTGCTACTAGGTTTTAAATTTAAGAATATTTCTGGCAGGAATTTTATACTACATATCATATTTCACTTCTAATGTTTATTTAGAAATCTCTTCCACCAGAAAAATCTTTGCTCCATCCCCCCATTTTTCTGAATTCTTTTTTTTTTTTTTAATCACTATGTTTTCTTGGTAAGACAAGGAAGAGAAAATTGAGAAATAATCAAAATATGTCACGGAGAAGGAAGCAGGGAAGGCAAAGTTTTGCAGAGATACAAAGAAAGGCATATTGAAAATTCATGAGTCATATGACCAACTGTTTCTCCCCATTCCCCCTTTTAAAAATCAGTCTTGTTGTCCAAAATAAATTTGACTTGTGGTTGAAAAATTCAAAACCATATCAAAATCTATATCACACATGCTCTCTTGCCTTTAGTCATGTCTGCTTAAACATTGTTTGCTTCAGTAGAATCAGGAAATTTTGCTGAAGGATGGTTGAGATTGGTGTGTGTATGTGTGTGTGTGCGCGCGCATGCAGGCACATGCATGTGTCTTCTTTTTTCTTGAGGTTCTGGTTCCTTGACTCTGTACTAGCATCCCTTTCATAAATAGTCCTCCTCCTTCTTCTGAGTTTCTCTTTATTTATTCCTTCATCAAATATTTATTAGATGAATGGATAGACCACCTTTAAAAACTTTTGCCTAATTTCAGTAAAGACACCAACATTTTGAAATGCTTTGTCACTTCTTCTTTCTTTTTTTTTTTCTATATTTTTGAATCCACACAGGATGAGGGAAAGAAATAGAGATGCATTTTCTTTAAACAGAACAACTGACTGGTTATCATCCACTCGTCATTCAACATGAATTCACTGAGTTTCTACAAGAAACTGGGAATGGTTCTAGCCACTGACCTGTGACGGCTACTTTTCTAAGTGTCTCCAGGAAAATGCTGTTCTTTGGCTGGTGGATTCCTCCTGATAGTCTAATATTTGTGTTTACTTGTTCTCAATTTTTATGTACTTCTTCATTGTGTCTCATCATAAAGAAAAAGTCAGAATTTTCTAAACCAAGGTCTGTTGAACACCAGTAACTTGTAGATATTAATGGGCAAAAATTTTAAATCCTGGAGTAAAGCACATTTTGGCATAGTTACACGCTCTGTAACCTCCTAGGGGACAGACAGAAATACTGAAAGTTTTGCAGAAGTTATGCTGCAAAGCAACAGTTTAACTTTGTCTAATCTTGTATTTTTCAAACATTCCTGATGACAGAACTGATTTTCAGAGAATGTCTATTAATATCTTGCTGGATACCCAGTTTCAGAGATGCCACTTGTTATGGTTAACAAGTTCCCATGAGTTCAAACTAAGAAGAACACAAGTGTGATGATTATGATAAGATGATTCACTTGATAGAGAGTGAGTCAGTTCAGTTCAGTTCAGTCACTCAGTCATGTCCGACTCTTTGCAACTCCATGAATCGCAGCATGCCATGCCTCCCTATCCATCACCAACTCCTGGAGTTCACTCAAACTCATGTCCGTTGAGTCGGTGATGCCATCCAGCCATCTCATTCTCTGTTGTCCCCTTTTCCTCCTGCCCTCAATCCCTCCCAGCTTCAGAGTCTTTTCCAATGAATCAACTCTTTGCATGAGGTGGCCAAAGTACGGGAGTTTCAGCTTTAGCATCATTCCTTCCAAAGAAATCCCACGGCTGATCTCCTTCAGAAGGGACTGGTTGGATCTCCTTGCAGTCCAAGGGACTCTCAAGAGTCTTCTCCAACACCACAGTTCAAAAGCATCAATTCTTTGGCGCTCAGCTTTCTTCATAGTCCAACTCACACATCCATACATGACTACTGGAAACACCATAGCCTTGACTAGATGGACCTTAGTCGGCAAAGTAACGTCGCTGCTTTTGAATATGCTATCTAGGTTGGTCATAACTTTCCTTCCAAGGAGTAAACGTCTTTTAATTTCATGGCTGCAGTCATCATCTGCAGTGATTTTGGAGCCCCCCAAAATAAAGTCTCACACTGTTTCCACTGTTTCCCCATCTATTTGCCATTAAGTGATGGGACCAGATGCCATGATCTTAGTTTTCTGAATGTTGAGCTTTAAGCCAACTTTTTCGCTCTCCTCTTTCACTTTCATCAAGAGGCTTTTTAGTTCTTCTTCACTTTCTGCCATAAGGGTGGTGTCATCTGCCTATCTGAGGTGATTGATATTTCTCCCGGCAATCTTGATTCCAGCTTGTGCTTCTTCCAGCCCAGCATTTCTCACGATGTACTCTGCATAGAAGTTAAATAAGCAGGGTGACAATATACAGCCTTGACGTACTCCTTTTCCTAGTTGGAACCAGTCTGTTGTTCCATGTCCAGTTCTAACTGTTGCTTCCTGACCTGCATATAGGTTTCTCAAGAGGCAGGTCAGGTGGTCTGGTATTCCCATCTCTCTCAGAATTTTCCACAGTTTATTGTGATCCACACAATCAAAGGTGTTGGCATAGTCAATAAAGCAGAAATAGATGTTTTTCTGGAACTCTCTTGCTTTTTCCATGATCCAGCGGATGTTGGCAATTTGATCTTTGGTTCCTCTGCCTTTTCTAAAAGCAGCTTGAACATCGGGAAGTTCACATATTGCTGAAGCCTGGCTTGGAGAATTTTGAGCATTACTTTACTAGTGTGTGAGATGAGTGCAATTGTGTGGTAGTTTGAGCATTCTTTGGCATTGCCTTTCTTTGGGATTGGAATGAAAACTGACTTTTTTCCAGTCCTGTGGCCACTGCTGAGTTTTCCAAATTTGCTGGCATATTGAGTGCAGCACTTTCACAGCATCATTGTGAGTAGATGGACAGATAACTTGCTCTAAGTTGAGAAGACACACATATTATCCCTGTCACTGGTTTTGGCACATTTTGGCCTGAGAAATGAAAAAAAGCCAGATTTATAAATGAACCAAAGCACGGGAAAGGCATAATCTTTACAACTGTTTTCTGGGCCACTTCTATACCTTGTTGGCAAGTAGGTCATCTTCTGTGATGTTGTTTTCTCATTTTTAAAAACATGGATACTCTTGCCCAATTCATAGGGTTCTTTGAAAGATTAAATTGTAAAATTGATTTAAAACATCTAATACATCTGGGTTCATTGGAACTATCCAATAAAAGAGCATGTTCCTTCCTTCCTTCCAGCCTGGTTTTCTGACTTCCAGAAGACAACACAGACACCTATGGCAAATCTTGTTCCTTAAGGAAAGCTTCATGAGGAAAGAACTCAAACTAGGAAAAGTTTAACTATAACAATATATTTATTTTAGTTAATACAAATTTTTGTCATTGTTATTACCTGCTGTGCATTGTACTAAGTATTTTGGAAAAAATGAGTTCATTTAACTCTTGTCACAATCCACTGAAAAGACTACTATTATTATCCCATTTCACAGATGAGGAAACTGAGGGGTGTCATTTGCATGAGAACCTATAAGGGATGCTGCTAGAAGATTGTTTCCATAGGAAATATGCAGCATAGCTTAAAAGAGCAAGCAGGCATGGAAAGAGGCAGCACATACATCCTGGTTACAATTTAATATGAGTATCAAACTACAAAGAAGATTTAACCTTAAATACAAAAGTCTCTTGATGAAAGTGAAAGAGGAGAGTGACAAAGTTGGCTTAAAGCTTAACATTCAGAAAACGAAGATCATGGCATCCAGTTCCATCACTCCATGGGAAATAGATGGGGAAACAGTGGAAACAGTGTCAGACTTCACTTTTGGGGGCTCCAAAATCACTGCAGATGGTGAGTGCAGCCATGAAATTAAAAGACATTTACTCCTTGGAAGGAAAGTTATGACCAACCTAGATAGCATATTCAAAAGCAGAGACATTACTTTGCAAACTAAGGTCTGTCTAGTCAAGGCTATGGTTTTTCCAGTAGTCATGTATGGATGTGTGAGTTGGACTGTGAAGAAGGCTGAGCACTGAAGAATTGATGCTTTTGAACTGTGGTGTTGGAGAAGACTCTTGAGAGTCCCTTGGACTGAAAGGAGATCCAACCAGTCCCTTCTGAAGGACATCAGCTGTGGGATTTCTTTGGAAGGAATGATGCTAAAGCTGAAACTCCAGTACTTTGGCCACCTCATGCAAAGAGTTGACTCATTGGAAAAGACTCTGATGCTGGGAGGGATTGGGGGCAGGAGGAGAAGGGGACGACAGAGGATGAGATGGCTGGATGGCATCACCGACTCGATGGACGTGAGTCTGAGTGAACTCTGGGAGTTGGTGATGGACAGGGAGGCCTGGCGTGCTGTGATTCATGGGGTCACAAAGAGTTGGGCACGACTGAGCGACTGAACTGACTGGCTGACTGATGTCTACAGGGAGGAGGACTTGAAGAGACCAGGTACCTACTGCATATTCTTGAGTGTGGGTATGTGAGAGAGAGAGACAGAAAGAAAGAGAGAGAGACAAACAAACAGATAGACAGAGCCTTCACTATATAAAGCATTTTAGCATATGCTGACTATCTCATACATGTGCATGTTGAGAACCCATGGACCATAGCCTGCCAGGCTCCTCTGTCCATGGGATTCTCCAAGCAAGAATACTGGATTGGTTGCCATGCCCTCCTCCAAGGGATCTTCTTGATCCAGGGATCAAACCCGGGTCTCTTACATCTCCTGCATTTGCAGGATTCTTTACCACCAGTTCCACTGGGAAGCCCACCTCATACATAGTACTCAACGTTACTTCATTACCTGTGTGTCCTGGTTTATCAAGATAGGTTATTCTGGGAATTTGGAAGACACGTCTAAGTGCAGAGGCTTTCTTTTCCCTTTTTCTGAATCTTAATTATTTCTCTTAGAAACTTTCTCAAATTCCTCAAAGATGATTCCTCCATCTATCATGATCCTTTAATGGGTGAGGTAATCGGCCATAATTACCCAGCTGGAAAGGTGCAGGCCCAGGATTTTGTACCAGATACCTATTACTAGAAAGCAGACCAAACAAACCCACCTCATCCATCACCATTGATGTCTTTCTTTAGGGCTGGTTCTCCCCTGAGTACTCATTCTCACTTGCAAATTTGAGAACAGGATTGTGGAACACTGATGGGTTTTCATGACTGCAGCCAAGAAATTATAAGATGCTTGCTCCTTGGAAGAAAAGTTATGACCAACCTAGACAGCTTATTAAAAAGCAGAGACATTGCCAACAAAGGTCCTTCTAATCAAAGCTATGGTTTTTCCAGTAGTCATGTATGGATGTGAGAGTTGAACTATAAAGAAAGCTGAGCACCAAAGAATTGATGCTCTTTAATTGTGACATTGAAAAATACTCTTGAGAGTCCCTTGGACTACAAGGAGATCCAACCAGTCCATCCTAAAGGAAATCAGTCCTGAATTGGAAGGACTGATGCTAAAGCTGAAACTCCAATACTTTGGCCACCTAATGTGAAAAACTGACTCATTTGAAAAGACCCTGATGCTGGGAAAGATTGAAGGCAGGAGGAGAGGGGGATGACAGAGGATGAGATGGTTGGATCACATCACCAACTCAATAGGCATGAGTTTGGGTAAACTCCAGGAGCTGGTGATGGACAGGGAGGCCTGGTGTGCTGCAGTCCATGGGGTCACAAAGAATCGGACACAACTGAGTGACTGAACTGACTGACTGATGATGGGTTTTCAACAGAAGACACCTTAGGGATACAGTGACTGTCCTCCTCTTTGACAGAATGGACACAGAAACTGGGAGGTTAAATCTCACAAGGGCAGAAGTCACTCTTTCTTTCCAGATTTAAGGCAATTAGTCTCACAGTGCCACGAGCTTTTTTATCCCCCCTCTCTTTTAATTAATTTATTTTTTAAAATATAAATTTATTTATTTTAATTGATGGCTAGTTACTTTACAATATTGTAGTGGTTTTGCCGTAAAATGACATGAATCTGCCACAGGTGTACATGTGTTCCCCATCTTGAACCTCCCTCCCAACTCCCTCCCCATCTCATTAATTTATGTGAATTATGTGAATTAATTTATGTGAATGGTAAAATGTTCCAATCACATATAATAAACCTTATATGATACTTGCTACATACATTTGCGTACAATTTTATAAACAAAAAAAGGCCTTAAGTACCTTAAAATTCTGGCCTCCAGTTTTTCTCATCTGTCTTTAGGCTCCAAATCTCATCTCATTATGTTGGACAGAATTCAAATGCTCTGATGGCTCAATACTGTCATTTTAAAAAAATCCTTTAGCATTTTTATTTTTTTATGTATATATTCCACTTTCAAGCAAGCTTCGTTTGCTTGAATGTTTATTGTAAAGCACTAAGTACAATGATTTCCACTTTTATGATTAATGAGAAGATCTGGAAAAATAATTCTTGTTAGTAAGGCAAGAGCAATTACTATGTATTCTCAAAATTTTGTCAAAGTTCTTAGGTGTCATACCCTTTCATGAGCACACTTTATTTAGAATAGCATCAGTAATGTCTTGATCTGTCTTGACAGTAACCTGTGGATCTAGTTTGAACCAAGTTCTAAGTAGAAAGATAGCATGGTGATTACAATCATGGGGATACTAAGAGTTTCATAACTAGGTAATCTCTAAATAGCTCATCCTATATTTGGACCCTGAATTGTTTTCACTCACAAGGCATCACAGATCTCTTTTCTGCCTTTTCTGTCCTTCTCAATTTAAACATTGTATAAATTAAAAGAATGTCTTCTGTGTTTGAAATCTACTCAGTTCAGTTCAGTTCAGTGGCTCAGTCATGTCTGACTCTTTGCAACCTCATGAATCGCCGCACGCCAAGCATCCCTGTCCATCACCATCTCCGGGAGTTCACTCAGACTCGCATTCATCGAGTCAGTGATGCCATCCAGCCATCTCATCCTCTGTCGTCCCCTTCTCCTCCTGCCCCCAATCCCTCCCAGCATCAGAGGCTTTTCCAATGAGTCAACTCTTCGCATGAGGTGGCCAAAGTACTGGAGTTTCAGCTTTAGCAGCATTCCTTCCAAAGAAATCCCAGGGCTGATCTCTTTCAGAATGGACTGGTTGGATCTCCTTACAGTCCAAGGGACTCTCAAGAGTCTTCTCCAACACCAGAGTTCAAAAGCATCAATTCTTCAGCACTCAGCCTTCTTCACAGTCCAACTCCCACATCCATACATGACCACAGGAAAAACCATAGCCTTGACTAGACAGACCTTAGTTGGCAAAGTAATGTCTCTGCTTTTGAATATACTATCTAGGTTGGTCATAACTTTTCTTCCAAGGAGGAAGCATATTTTAATTTCATGGCTGCAATCACCATCTGCCGTGATTTTGGAGCCCCCCCAAAATAAAGTCAGCCACTGTTTCCACTGTTTCCCCATCTATTTCCCATGGAGCGATGGGACTGGATGCCATGATCTTTGTTTTCTGAATGTTGAGCTTTAAGCCAACTTTTTCACTCTCCTCTTTCACTTTCATCAAGAGGCTTTTTAGTTCCTCTTCACTTTCTGCCATAAGGGTGGTGTCATCTGCATATCTGAAGTGATTGATATTTCTCCCGGCAATCTTGATTTCAGTTTGTGTTTCTTCCAGCCCAGCGTTTCTCATGATGTACTCTGCATATAAGTTAAATAAACAGAGTGACAATATACAGCCTTGACGTACTCCTTTTCCTATTTGGAACCAGTCTGTTGTCCTATGTCCAGTTCTAACTGTTGCTTCCTGGCCTGCATACAGATTTTTCAAGAGGCAGGTCAGGTGGTCTGGTATTCCCATCTCTCTTAGAATTTTCCACAGTTTATTGTGGTCCACACAGTTAAAGGCTTTGGCATAGTCAATAAAGCAGAAATAGATGATTTTCTGGAACTCTCTTGCTTTTCCATGATCCAGCAGATGTTAGCAATTTGATCTCTTGTTCCTCCAACTTTTCTAAAACCAGCTTGAACATCAGGAAGTTCACGGTTCACGTACTGCTGAAGCCTGGCTTGGAGAATTTTGAGTATTACTTTACTAGCGTGTGAGATGAGTGCAATTGTGTGGTAGTTTGAGCATTCTTTGGCATTGCCTTTCTTTGGGATTGGAATGAAAACTGACCTTTTCCAGTCCTGTGGCCACTGCTGAGTTTTCCAAATTTGCTGGCATATTGAGTGCAGCACTTTCACAGCATCATCTTTCAGAATTTGAAATAGCTCAACTAGAATTTCATCACCTCTACTTGCTTTGTACGTAGTGATGCTTTCTAAGGCCCACTTGACTTCACATTCCAGGATGTCTGGCTCTAGATGAGTGATCACACCATCGTGATTATCTGGGTCGTGAAGATCCTTTTTGTACAGTTCTTCTGTGTATTCTTGCCATCTCTACTTAATATCTTCTGCTTCTTTTAGGTCCATACCATTTCTGTCCTTTATCGAGCCCATCTTTGCATGAAATATTCCCTTGATATCTCTAGTTTTCCTGAAGAGATCTCTAGTCTTTCCCATTCTGTTGTTTTCCTCTATTTCT
The DNA here is from genome assembly GCF_023091745.1 of Budorcas taxicolor. Taxonomy (NCBI): domain Eukaryota; kingdom Metazoa; phylum Chordata; class Mammalia; order Artiodactyla; family Bovidae; genus Budorcas; species Budorcas taxicolor. The sequence continues at coordinate 9,558,234 of NC_068917.1, read as the reverse complement.
TTGCACTGATTGCTGAAGAAGGCTTTCTTATCTCTTCTTGCTATTCTTGGAACTCTGCATTCAGATGCTTATATCTTTCCTTTTCTCCTTGGCTTTTCACTTATCTTCTTTTCACAGCTATTTGTAAGGCTTCCTCAAATGGCCATGTTGCTTTTTTGCATTTCTTTTCCATGGGGATGGTCTTGATCCCTGTCTCCTGTACAATGTCACAAACCTCAGTCCATAGTTCATCAGGCACTCTATCTATCAGATCTAGGCCCTTAAATCTATTTCTCACTTCCACTGTATAATCATAAGGGATTTGATTTAGGTCATACCTGAATGGTCCAGCGGTTTTCCCTGCTTTCTTCAATTTAAGTCTGAATTTGGTAATAAGGAGTTCATGATCTGAGCCACAGTCAGCTCCTGGTCTTGTTTTTGTTGACTGTATAGAGCTTCTCCATCTTTGGCTGCAAAGAATATAATCAATCTGATTTTGGTGTTGACCATCTGGTGATGTCCATGTGTAGAGTCTTCTCTTGTGTTGTTGGACGAGGGTGTTTGCTATGACCAGTGCATTTTCTTGCCAAAACTCTGTTAGTCTTTGCCCTGCTTCATTCCACATTCCAAGGCCAAATTTGCCTGTTACTCCAGGTGTTTCTTGACTTCCTACTTTTGCATTCCAGTCCCCTATAATGAAAAGGACATCTTTTTTGGGTGTTAGTTCTAAAAGGTCTTGTAGGTCTTCATAGAACCGTTCAACTTGAGCTTCTTCAGCGTTACAGGTTGGGGCATAGACTTGGATAACTGTGATATTGAATGGTTTGCCTTGGAAATGAACAGAGATCATTCTGTCGTTTTTGAGATTGCATGCAAGTGCTGCATTTCAGACTCTTTTGTTGACCATGATGGCTACTCCATTTCTTCTGAGGGATTCCTGCCCACAGTAGTAGATGTAATGGTCATCTGAGGTAAATTCACCCATTCCAGTCCCTTTTAGTTCGCTGATTCCTAGAATGTCAACGTTCACTCTTACCACCTCTTGTTTGACCACTTCCAATTTGCCTTGATTCATGGACCTGGCAATCCATGTCCCTATGCAATATTGCTCTTTACAGCATCGGACCTTGCTTCTATCACCAGTCACATCCACAGCTGGGTATTGTTTTTGCTTTGGCTCCACCCCTTCATTCTTTCTGGAGTTATTTCTCCTCTGACCTCCAGTAGCATATTGCGCACCTATGAGCTGGGGAGTACCTCTTTCAGTATCCTATCATTTTGCCTTTTCATACTGTTCATGGGGTTCTCAAGGCAAGGATACTGAAGTGGTTTGCCATTCCCTTCTCCAGTGGACCACATTCTGTCAGACCTCTCCACCATGACCCGCCCGTCTTGGTTTGCCCCACGGGCATGGCTTGGTTTCATTGAGTTAGACAAGGCTGTGGTGCTAGTGTGATTAGATTGACTAGTTTTCTGTGAGTATGGTTTCAGTGTGTCTGCCCTCTGATGCCCTCTTGCAACACCTATCATCTTACTTGGGTTTCTGTTACCTTGGGCGTGGGGTATCTCTTCATGGCTGCTCCAGCAAAGCACAGTTGCTTCTCCTTACCTTGGCCGAGGGGTATCTCCTCCCACTGCCCTTCCTGACCTTCAGTGTGGGATGGCTCCTCTAGGCCCTCCTGCGCCCGGGCAGTCACCACCCCTTGGGCGTGGGGTGCCTCCTCTTGGCCTTCTCCCCTGGCCTTGGACACGGGGTAGCTCCTCTTGGCTGTCGCCCCTGACCTCAGACGTGGGGTAGCTCTCGGCCGCGCTTAGTCACCGCCGCCTGCGCTTAGTGTGCCGGCCGCTGCCACTGCCAGCAAAATGTACTCAAAGACCCAGGAAACCTGGATGAGCAAGTTAATGCTATTCAGTTGAATAAATTAGTAAAATGTGTTTTTACCAGGAGAATCTTGCCAGTAAAATGTAGCGTGGAAACCTGTGTTCCTGACTTTTACTTAGTGATGTGAGAAATGTCACATGTAGGCATCACTCCCTGAAGTCCCTGTGGAAAGGATGAGTAATGTGACTATATACATGGCTAAGGACTCTTCACTTCTGAGACTCTGCAAGTCTATTCTGTGTCTGTAAGAGTTGTCTGGTTGTCTTTACTGTCTCGAATAATTTCTCTCCACAGTAGGATATTAACTATAAAAAATGTAGGAATAAATGCAAATGTATTTTTCAAATATTTTCCTTTGAATATTCACTGTGTATTGGATTTTATTCCTTTGGTTATAACAAAAATTTCCTAGACTCAGTACTTCCAATGGAAAAAAATCAGAAACTTAAAGAAAACCCTGAAATCAAATCCTAGCTCTAGTTCTTAGAAGCTGTGTTGCCTTGATCTCTTACTTACTTTTCTGAGACTCAAGATCTTCATTGATAAAGAAAAAGAGGGTAGTTAAGTGAGACCTGCCTGGTAAAACAGTGAGGATGGAGTGATCTAGAAGTGATTTGGCACCAGATGGTTCTGGGTTAATCTTCCTCAAATATAAATTTCTCAGTGTTAAGGAGAGAAAACTGAAATATGTGAAGCAAAACTGAACTATGCAAAGGCTTGAACAGGTACTTCACAAAGGATTCTGTCTAAATGAGCACTATCCCTGTGAGGAGCTGCTTTTGTTGTCATTGTTCAGTCACTCAGTTGTGTCTGACTCCTGCTATCCCATGGACTATAGCTTGCCAAGGTTTAGTCCCTGGACTAAATCCTCTGTCCATGGGATTTCCCAGGCTAGAATACCGGGGTGGGTACCATTCCTTTCTCCAGGGGATCATCCCAACCCAAGGGTCAAACCCGGCTCTCCTGAATTGCAGGAAGATTCTTTACCATCTAAGCCATCAGTTCAGTTCAGTTCAGTTGCTCAGTCATGTCTGACTCTTTGTGACCCCATGAACCGCAGCACTCCAGGCCTCTGTGCCCATCACCAACTTCTGGAGTTTACCCAAACTCAAGTCCATTGAGTCAATGATGCCATCTAACCATCTCATCCTCTGTCGTCCCTTTCTCCTTCTGCCTTCACCTCCTCCTGCCTCCTGCCTCCTTTCCCAACATCAGGGTCTTTTCAAATGAGTCAGCTCTTCACATCAGGTGGCCAAAATATTGGAGTTTCAACATCAACATCAGTCCTTCCAATGAACACCCAGAACTGATTTCCTTTAGGATATACTGGTTGGATCTCCTAGCAGTCCAAGGGACTCTCAAGAGTCTTATTTAACTTATGTGCAGAATACATCATGAGAAATGCTGGGCTGGAAGAAGCACAAGCTGGAATCAAGATTGCCAGGAGAAATATCAATAACCTCAGATATGCAGATGACACCACCTTTATGGCAGAAAGTGAAGAAGAACTAAAGAGCCTCTTGATGAAAGTGAAAGTGGAGAGTGACAAAGTTGGCTTAAAGCTCAACACTCAGAAAACGAAGATCATGGCATCTGGTCCCATCACTTCATGGGAAATAGATGGGGAAGCAGTGGAAACAGTGTCAGACTTTATTTTGGGGGGGGGGGGGGCTGCAAAATCACGGCAGACGGTGATTGCAGCCATGAAATTAAAAGACGCTTACTCCTTGAAAGGAAAGTTATGACCAACCTAGATAATGCATTAAAAAGCAGAGACATTACTTTGCCAACAAAGGTCCATCTAGTCAAGGCTATGGTTTTTCCAGTGGTCATGTATGGATGTGAGAGTTCGACTATAAAGAAAACAGAAGCCACCAGGGACCAACTCTTACTTCCATAAGAGTTTAATAATAATAATAAACACTCTAAACAACATAGCCTTCAGATTTTGCAAGGCAGAGTAATGACAATGCCCAATGACCAGTAGAATATCATTGATTTCACTCCCCTCATTGTTTGGGTTCTCAATAAGTGTACTTTTTCTATTGCTTGTATATAGTACCCCTTTGTTTGGTGCTATTAAGTCCATTTCTGATAAACTCTTTAAAGTAATATTCCCAGGATCTCAATGGACATGAGTTTGAGTAAGCTCTGGGAGCTGGAGAAGGACAGGGAAGCCTGGTATGCTGCAGTCCATGGGGTCAAAAAGAGTTGGACACGACTGAGCGACTGAACAACAGTAGCATCTCTAATTTTTTTTCATATTTCAATTCTTACCAGTTGCCTTTGTAAGATTAGCCAGTCCCTACTGAAAGTAACTCAGTGGCTCTTCTGTGGTCCATATTACTGGCAACCAGGAAGAGTTTAGTTGTTTTGGAAGCAAAACCTGCTGCAATGAGTGATTTACAGACTTCATTTTTGGAAAGCAGTTTGTTTTATTCTTTATATCATTCTATTATTTATATATGGCTTCAGAACAAGTGAAACATATAGTCTGGTTATTGTCAGGATGTGGAGGAAGCCAAAACAGTGTGGAAATGTAACTTTGTGAATTCTTTCATGTGACAGTTGTAAGCATGATTTTTTAGAGTGTGTATACAGTATGCTTGGATATCCTGCCTCAGGGAAGAGGTGCTGTCACCTAAAAGGAAGGAGAAATAAAATCAGATCTGGAATTATGCCTAATTATGTTATTGCCACCTCTAAGTGGTGCCAATTTATTCAGTTTAGAATCTCCAGTGATTCTTAAGAGAAGATGTCAGGAAAATTGACCCTGGCATTCTGAAAGAGAATTCTGCTTACAGAAAAAAAAATTCTGAGTTTTCCCCTCTTTGATTATTGGTGACATCTTCATGAAACAGTAGAAATAAGGGTTTTACTGGGTTGATTTTCCAATGTGGCACACCATCAAATATTTAATCAATTGCAAAATACTACAAGTTCAAAAATATCTTTGGAGATAAGCCTTTTTAATTGGCTCATGACATTCATTGAATTTAAATCACAATTCATCAAATGGGTGTCTTGTGGACAATTCATGGGTGGTTTATACTATTTCATTTTAGTAATATTTCTTGTCATATCCTAAATAACTGTCCTTCCAAGAACATTTTTTAAACTTGGAACAGACTTCCATTATACAAATTGACAGAAATTTAAAATCAGCTAAGAAAATTATTAATAGCTGGCACATTGATTCTGACTTAAAATCTTATGTGAACATAAAAAAGACCCAAGGTTTTGAGAGCACAGTTTGAAAACAAACCACCTCCAAACAGCCTGGCAGGTCTGCACCTTTCTGTTGCTTCCTTTTGCCAGAGGCACCACAACTATGGGCTTAACATAAACATTCAGTTTCCTTAAGAAATCATTTCACTGTCAACGTTCCCAGTAGATGCAATGAATTTCCATTCCTTAGTGAATTCTAAATAATGAGCCCAGGTAAACCTTTGAGGTTCAGCTTGGCTTGAACCCGGATCCACATGATTAAATGCTTATTCAAAACTCTTTCATCTGGAAGTCGTACAAGAAGGCTTGTTTTTGTTTTACTGCCTTTCTTAAAGCGTTTCAGTATTTCCAGTTTGACTCCCATCTCATACCAGAAGGTGAAAAGACATTGGAAATGATTGCTCTCTCAGAGAATTTCGAAAGAAGCTCTGGGTTTGATTTGGAGTAAACATTTGGCTTTGTTTTCAATTTTCTGACCCGAATGGCTTAGCCTTTTGAGGTCTCTTTATAATAGATATAATTTTATCATTCTGGTGGTGACTACATTTGCCCAATAAATTGGAGAATTGAGCCAATTATCCACATAGTTCAAGCTAGAGTGTTTTTTTTTTTTTTGCCTTAATTTTATAGATACTTCATGAAAGTAAGCATTTGAAGGAGGACCCTTCTTTTGATACTTTCTTTAATTCCTCACAATTTGTATTGCTGATAAATTATTTAATATAACCTTAGTTATATTTTCTCATATGTGGACCCAAAATACATAAAAACTTGGAAAATCTTGAGTAATAAGCCATTTTTCTACTTAAATATACTCTGCTCTCCCATATCTTTTAAAAGTTTGGAAATTTTTTAATTTTGGGAAGGTAGGTGAACTGATTTGATGTAGATTATTTTATACAAAGTAAGAACATTCTGAGGAACCATCCATGAGCAGCTTGAAATGATGTAGCAAATACTCTATGATCAAATGCCTACAATGCGTGAGTGATTTCTTACTGAGAACTTAAAAAGAATACTCTCACATGCAAGAGATTTCAACATTTATTATTGCATTGAAATTATTAATTATTAATAACTCTTAAAGAAGACAAACTCTTAAACTCATAAACTCTTACAGAAGATAACACATCAAAACATAGATTTTTATGTTTATTGAAACATAGTTACATTAGATGAAGGTGAATACCAGGTTTGCCAACCTCTTAGCTGGCTCTGCCTCAACGAATGGAAACCCATTCTTAGTTTAAGAAGTTCAGAGACTTCCCTGGTGGTCCAGTGGTTAAGACTTTGCCTTCAAATGCACGGGGTCTGGGTTGATCCTTGGTTGGGGAGCTAAGATCCCACATGACTCAGGGCCAAAAACCAAAACATAAAACAGGGGCAATATTGTAACAAATTCAATACAGATTTTAAAAATGGTCCACATCAAAAAATCTTTAAAAAAGAAGTTCAACCATCCAAAATAAAATTATTTCAGTAATTATGTCCCATAAATAATGCCCCACAATCACATTTCATATGATTAAATGTCATTGTAACATGTAGATTGGTTATACTACCTAAAAATTTTGAGTGGAATCAAAATTTTATCAATGCACTTAGTCAATATTCCCCTTTAAAATTCATGTAATATGATTCATTTCATGTTTAATTTCTTCAAATCAACTTAAACATGCTCTTATTTAGCAGGCATTTTTCCTCTTCTGGTTATTTCATTTTTTAAAAATACATTTCTTTTTCAGTCAAATACTTTCCTGCCCTAAAATCTATGAAGTTTTTAAGTTTCAGTTTCATCCTAAGTGATCTTTTGTCACTATTTCAATTATTAATAATTTCTCTTACCTAACATTCAGGACTCTGATATTTCAACATTTCAGGACAAATATCTTCAACTTTGTTCAACTTTGACAGTGAAAATATATAAAATAACAGAACTTAATTTCTTAAAAAATAAAAATTACAAGAAGCTAATCAATGGTTATTGCAAGTACAAATAACTAAGAGAAATGTCTTGATTAAGAATCTGAAGAACAGATAAGTAAAAGTTTGTATCACGCAACATGTAAAGTAAAATCCTTATTTCAATCTTGAGAAGTTCTGAGAAGTTCTAAGAATTCCAGTCAGAAAATTCCTCAGTGTTGAAACCTAGGTGGAGGTTCTGATGGATTCCACTGGTGATATGAACTCTCAAATGTAAGGATAAACTGTTAGCTTTAAAACTTCTAGAGATGATGAACCACTTAGGCATTCAGACTAAATAAACACTTTGATGATGGTTGAAGAATGCAGCAATCAAAATGTTCCCATTGCTTCCCTTGGGAGTTGGATGTCCTTTCAGGAATTGTGAAGAGAACTGCTTGCAACCATCATATAAATCAACCTATTAAGTAAATTCCTCCTTTCTCCCAATTATGGCTGTTAATAGGTGTCTGTTATTTTGGAGTTATACACATGTTTGCTCAGGAAAGCAAGGAGAGTTATACTTGGAATCCTTTTTATGGTGTTATTGATGGAATAATAGTATCCATCTATCCATCTTAATAGTATAAGTATAATTAATCAAAGTAATTCCTTTTGTAGCTTTTATGCTTTGCCTTCACAGATCTGAATGCTATGTATAAGATGATAACAAAAGTTAATATTTATTGAGCCTTTACATTTTCCAAATGCTATGCTGAGTACATTATATATTTCTTTTCATTTAACTTTCATAGCACTCTTACAGAGAGGTACTATTAAATATCAGAAAATGTAAGTAGCATCTCAATAGTACACCATGCGTGTGTGTTAGTCACTCAGTCATGTCTGACGCTCTGTGATCCTACAGACTGTAGCCCACCAGGCTCCTCTGTCTGTGGAATTTCCCAAACAAGAATACTGGAGTGGGTTGCCGTTTTCTTCTCCACAATAATACACTATAGATGGTAGCAGAACCAGAATTGGAGCTCAGTGTATGGGATTCTAACACCTATATTCTCAATCACCAACTCAGTTGCCTCGTAACCGTACCATTTTGGCCATTAGAAAGTGGTGAAAGTGAAGTGGCTCAGTCGTGTCCGACTCTTTGAGACCCCATGGACCATAGCCTACCAGGCTCCTCTGTCCATGGGATTCTCCAGGCAAGAGTACTGAAGTGGGTTGCCATTAGAGGACCCAACAAAGTAAGAAGGGTTAGGAATTTTATCAGGAGGGCCGAAAGCTTGGGAAGAAGGAAGGGCGGGAACACAGAAGAGAAAACAGAAGTAGTTTCCCTATCTCCTGTGCTCTGTTAGAGATTTCTGCTCATCCACTGCTGAGCTGTCCTAGTGTGATCTCGGTGCAGGAGTCCTTTTGGATCTTCCCTAAACCACTTAGGAGATGTGTCAGCACTTGGAATACAGACAGAGGCACAAGCTGCCTCCTGCCCTGAAGGTGTGAAGGGAGCAGAGTGATGATTAGATGTTGGCATAGCTGGATCTCTCCAGGCTTAGGACACATGATGACGAGAAGATGGGAGCTCCAGATTGTGTTTTCTTTTTCACGGAGGCTTAGTGGCACCCCCTTTACTGGTTCTCTTTCTAATATAAATAGAATAAAAGAGGTGCTCATCCTCTGAGGTCTTTAGTTCCTTGTATTCTGTGGGTCTTCACTTCTTTCGGTTTTTCATTTATAAAACTCTATGGAAAACCACAGAAACCAAATGAACCTCTCTGATAAACATTCAAAGCCTTTACCAGTGCCTGTATAATATAAATTATAAGTGAAAAAGTTAATTTAATAGAGAGGGCTTTTATTAACCTAAAAGTCTGTAAAGCCATAAAAGCAACATCTTCTGGTGCATGCCTTTAAAAACGAAATTTGAATCCACATATATTTTCTCCTTCCTACATTTCTAACAAAAATGTAAAAGATTTTGGAAAGACATTGCTAGAGATATTAGAATTATAGGTTCAAAGGAAATACTGATTCTTATCTAACACTGTAGCAAAGTGATTTAGTAAAAAAAATCTTCTGTTTGATTCATTAATCGGTACAATGGAGGTAATGACCCAGATTGAACTATCAACAAACTGCTCAAAAATCAATAAAAATAGTACATAATATGAACATTCTCTAATTATGCAATCATTTATACTGTTAATGGGATTGCATGCATGCTCAGTCGCTTTGGCTGTGTCCGACTTTGTGACCCTATGGACTGTAGCCCACCAGGCTTTTCCATCCATGGTATTCTCCAGGCAAGAATACTGGAGTGGGTTGCCATGACCTCCTCCTTCAGGGGATCTTTCCAATCCAGGAATCGAACTCACCTCTCTTGCATCTCCTGCATTGGCAGGTGGATTCTTTACCCACTGAGCCACCTGGGAAGTCAGTTAAAGGAACTATTTTGAACCAAGTTTAACTGAGACTTTGTATTAGTTGACTACAATTCAATGTAGAAATTTTCTGTTCAGTGTGTGTTGCATCTACGTAATATATATAATTTTGAAGTGATGAATATTGATTGCCTTTAGATATTGTAGCTTAATATTCTTTTGCATAAAGCTGGAGAGATCAACTAGGGGTGAAATTTAGGGCCCTGTTCATTATCCTAAAAAAAGATCTTTTCTTTAATTGGGTAATAAAATGTCTTTGTAGTTATCCTTGACTTATCAGGACCACCAGGGGATAAAGACAATTAGGGTTGCCAGTGTCATGGGATCAAAACAAAGATAAAAGGTGTCAGACACGTGAAACTACATTTTCCAGAAGAAAAAAAGAAGAGATGTGACCAGAGATATTAAATGGCTAATATCAAGTAGTAAGAGCATCATCCTGATGTGATATCTGTATACAGCACACAAAATGCTGTAGAAAGTTGTGACTTCATATTTTGCAGCCTGAAATATTTGGATAGTTTATTTTAAAAAGTTTTGTTTTTTCCTACTCTGGTTGTTTAAATTATCTGGATAATTGATAAAACTATTAGCTCTGCTTTTATGGGAAGAGGCAATCCATCAGCTGAGATAGAAATGCTAATTTGGGACCCTCCATTAGAAATAAAAGTTCCAAGATAAAAAAAAATATGAAAGCACATGCAACATTAAGAAGTTTATACTCTGGCAGAGGGACCTGACTGTCATCTGTTTTAAAACAAATAGATTGTGTTCAGCTGTCCCCATATTCCTGGCAGAATGATGATTTAATGTTGATTAAGAGAGAAAACCTTTGAAGTGCAGCAGGCAGCAGCTCTGAGTAAGTCTTTAGTGATCATTATCAGTCTTCCCTGAAGGATGCCTTGGTGCCAAAAGCTCTTTTCTCCAAACTGGTTAAGGTGGCTTCGGGAGCGAAGGCTTTGCATGTCTGAAAAGGCCTTCTCATTCACAGGCCCCTGGTGTCTTATTCCTTTAGGATTGTGAGTGTCTGAGAATAAACAGATGCGGTCCTCTTCACAAGCAAGGCAAGGCCCACAACTCCACAGCATCCTGGCATTATTTATTCATCATGAGGAGGGCGCAGGAACATGGGTCCTGCAGAAAAATCAAATCAGTGTTCATTCTGTCGAGCAGCTGCCTCTGGAACAGAATAAGCCTTTGGATCTGACTTTGGTAACTGGACAATTAGAGATGTTATTAAATTGAAGATGCAAATGAGTAACGCTGTTTTCTTCTGAGTTTGCTGTGTGTCGCTTGTAGTGCTTAAATTAAAACCAGCTCCAAAATTTGTAAGAGCTGACTCCTGACAGCTCAGAACAGTTCTGGGCTAGTTCATGTATCAGTAATTTCATTGAAAATATTTACATATCAGTTAACCTCAAAGGACCAAATCTGTACTTTTTCACATTTGCAGATTAAATGGATTTAGTGCCAAAGTTATCATGTTGGTGGTGCCTTGCACTGAAGATTTGTCCACAAGCAGAGATTCAGATAGTGGGAAATGTAAGCTTTTACACTTATAATATAAGTTAATGTGTTAATAAGTGTATGTATGGTAAGAATATCTATAGATAATTAAAAGTCTCTGTAATTTGAGTGTGTGTATATATATGTACATATATGTACATAGAGCCTGATTTGTGAGATAGACCAATATTACATTATATTCTCCAAACTTCTCATAAATTGCTTGGTTTTTTTTTTAAACCTGATCCTCCATTTACAAGTTCTGGGAGCTTGGACAAGCTTTATCTCTGTATCCTCAGTACAAAATGAGAGCAAGAAGAGCATCTACATCTGAAGTTGTCAAGAGGATTAAATAAGCTTATATTTATTTATTTATTTATATAATATATATAAAGTGTTTAGAATAATATATATATTATTTATAATATAGAATTAGAATAATTCTATGTTATGTATGTGCATGTATCAATTTAATAGTTTTGTCAAAAGATAGGTTGGCATATAATAAGGACCTCTCTCTCTCCTATTCTCTATCAATCACCTGCCTTTTCCTCGAAATTTCAGTTTAGTACAGTTACTTTTGAGAAAATGCTGTTCACATTGTAGTTCACAATGTTAATGAGCTTGTGTTTATGCAAATTACAAATGTCCATTTTGATGTACATACTGTAACTTTCAAACTGTAATCCAAAGTCTGTCCTGACCACATAAATCCAAAAATTAAAGCTAGAAAATTTTTTACAGTGTTTTATCCATACAGTCTCACCCTTTTAAGTCCATTACAATATGTAAAAGAAGAAAGAAAGAAATAATTAAATAATGATGAAATTATAGCAAAGTAAGCCCACTGAACCAGACAGCAGCCCCAGGCTCTGCCTGCTTCCCATGGGCGTCCACTGGCATGGCTGACCTCACCAAGTTCCAGGAATAAACCCTCACCAAATTCCTTTAAATGACTGGTTCCTTTAGTCTAGGCGCTGAGCTGGTGCATAAATCTCTCCTGTAGCATCTAAGGATTTTCAATGACTTTGCTTTTCCCATGGTTTATTTCTTATCCTCAACAACTAATCACTCTTCTGTTTTTTCCTTTCATTTGCAGTCATTTGGGTCTCATCTCTGAATTTGCCAGGACTATATTTTACTTTCACTTTGAGATTAAGCTTGAAGCTATCAGCATGGAAAATCCCCAATAAAATGCTCAAGAAAGTGTATATTATAGAGTTGACTCTAAGATGTCCTTAAACAAGGGAATGCAAAGCATTTATGTACAAATGGAAATATTTTAGAATTGTACACAAATTAAAACAGAGCATCTCAATCCCTTTGTGGAGAGGTGAAAAAAGGCTACTGCTGAAATGTGCATCCCAGGGTCGGCACATATTTGTGATGGTCTAGCTCTGAACATCTCTTAAAAGTGCTGTCCATACTGTTACCACTTCGTGTGATTTTCAGATTTCTCAGTGATTTCTCTTGGTGACCAGATAGACTTTTGTATTTGCATATGTGCCCCATGAAATGTGAGGTTATTTTATTTCCTAGTTTCAGTTTGCATTTTAGAAATTAATTTAAAATCAAAATTGTTTTATTAAGCCCCTTTATGTTTTTATACTTCCCAAAGAAACCCCAAAAAATTATCTAAAAAAACACACATTCGATCTAGAATGAAGGCTTATTACCTCAATAAATATATTTCATTTAAGAGATGGATGTTGAAAGATGATTCAGATCTTTTTTAAAAACTAGATGTTGTTACAGATAAAGTGATATTTAATTGTCAAGTTATTTTTTAGAAGTCCAGCATTACAAATTCCACATCTGCTTCAACTGCAGACATATAAAACCAGTGTGACAAAAAAGGATCATTAAACAATCTGATTTTCTTGTTGGGAGGGTTTAAAGCTGTTGGGTATAGTATTAAAATGTAGAATTTGATAGCATGTCTTAAACTTTTAATGATGTGTCCATGAATATAAAACATGCTTCTCCCAGTAACTTTATGACTTCTCCTCTGCATAATTAGTGGTATCTGTTTTATGAGCTTACTGTTGTTTCCTTGATCCCATGAAAATGTGAAACCACTGTAATGATTTACACCATTCCAGAGTTTAAAAGATACGAGCTGTTTCTTAAACTAAATAACCAAAAACAAAAGAAAAAAGTCAAAAAGTACAATACTAGAATTGAAGTCATAGTGGGTTCTTGAATGTTAAAAAATGCACTTACGATTTGGAAATTCATTCTTGACATTTTCTTTAGTAACATTTGATTTTTAGTAAACAGTAATACAAAATATTTTAGCTTTTATTGTTTACATAAAGCTCTCATATATATGTTTTCCTTTCTCACAGTTGGAACATTTAGGGACAATTTCCTTGAAAAATGTTCTAAAAGTGATTGTTTAGATCATTTGTAACCTTAAGAATTGTTAATTGCATAATGGAGAAACATTTCTACTAAGCATTAGTGAAAGTCACTCAGTTGTGACCGACTCTTTGTGACACCATGGACTCTACAGTCCATGGAATTCCCCAGGCCAGAATACTGAAGTGGGTAGCCTACCCCTTCTCTAGGGGATCTTCCCAACCCAAGGACTGAACACAGGTCTCCAGCACTGCAGATGGATTCTTTACCAGCTGAGCCACAAGGGAAGCCCAAGAATGCTGGAGTGGGTAGCCTATCCTTTCTCCAGTGGATCTTTCTGACCCAGGAATGGAACTAGGGTCTCCTGCATTGCAGGCAGATTCTTTACCAACTGAGCTATCAGGGAAGCTCACTAAGTATTAGAGATCCACAATATTTGCAGCAAATTATATTATTCATTAAAAAAGAATTATAATTAGTAGATGCAAAAATTGGTGTTTCTATGCCTTTGACTTTTAGATTTAATCTGGTTATTTTGCTTTTCACTGTTGCTTAGTTGTTAAGTCATGTCTGACTCTGCAACTCCATGGACTGCAGCACGCCAGGCTTCCTGTCCTTCACCATCTCCTGGAGGTTGCTCAGACTCATGTCCATTGAGTTGGTGATGCCATCCAACCATCTCATCCTCTGTCACCCTCTTTTCTCACCCTTAATCTTTCCTAGAATCAGGGCATTTACCAAAGGGTTGGCTGTTTGCATAAGGCAGCCAAAGAACTGGAGCATCAGTCATCAGTCCTTTCAATGAATATCCAGGGTTGATTTCTTTTAAGATTGACTGGTTTGATCTCCTCGAAGTCCAAGTGGCTCTCAAGAGTCTTCTCCAGTACCACAATTTGAAAGTACCTATTCTTCGCTGCTCAGCCTTCTTTGGGTCCAGCTCTCACATCTGTATATGACTATTGGAAAAAACATAAAGCTTTGTCATCTTGCCTCAATAAATGAGATAGCATGGCTTTTTTTTTTTTTTGCACATTTTATTATTGTTTAGTAACTTGAAGTGTAATTTTCCTTCAGTTCAGTTCAGTTCAGTCCCTCAATTATGTCCGACTCTTTGTGACCCCATGAATCGCAGCACACCAGGCCTCCCTGTCCATCACCAGCTCCCGGAGTTCACTCAAGTCAGTGATGCCATCCAGCCATCTCATCCTCTGTCGTCCCCTTCTCCTCCTGCCCCAATTCCTCCCAGCATCAGAGTCTTTTCCAATGCCTCAACAGTTCACATGAGGTGGTGAAAGTATTGGAGTTTTAGCTTTAGCAACATTCCTTCCAAAGAAATCCCACGGCTGATCTCCTTCAGAATGGACTGGTTGGATCTCCTTGCAGTCCAAGGGACTCCCAAGAGTCTCCTCCAACATCACAGTTCAAAAGTATCAAATCTTCAGTGCTCAGCTTTCTTCACAGTCCAACTCTCACATCCATACATGACCACAGGAAAAACCATAGCCTTGACTAGACAGACCTTAGTCGGCAAAGTAATGTCTCTGCTTTTAAATATACCATCTAGGTTGGTCATAACTTTTCTTCCAAGGAGGAAGCGTGTTTTAATTTCATGGCTGCAGTCACCATCTGCTGTGATTTTGGAGCCCCCAAAAATAAAGTCTCACACTGTTTCTACTGTTTCCCCATCTATTTCCCATGAAGTGATGGGACCGGATGCCATGATCTTCGTTTTCTGAATGTTGAGCTTTAAGCCAACTTTTTCACTCTCCTCTTTCACTTTCATCGAGAGGCTTTTTAGTTCCTCTTCCCTTTCTGCCATAAGGGTGGTGTCATCTGCATATCTGAGGTTATTGAGATTTCTCCTGGCAATCTTGATTCCAGCTTGTGTTTCTTCCAGTCAAGCATTTCTCATGATGTACTCTGCATAGAAGTTAAATAAGCAGGGTGACAATATACAGCCTTGACACACTCCTTTTCCTAGTTGGAACCAGTCTGTTGTTCCGTGTCCAGTTCTAACTGTTGCTTCCTGACCTGCATACAGATTTCTCAAGAGGCAGGTCAGGTGGTCTGGTATTCCCATCTCTCAGAATTTTCCACAGTTTATTGTGATCCACACAGTCAAAGGCTTTGGCATAGTCAATAAAGCAGAAATATATGTTTTTCTGGAATTCTCTTGCTTTTTCCATGATCCAGGGGATGTTGGCAATTTGATCTCTGGTTCCTCTGCCTTTTCTAAAACCAGCTTGAACATCAGGGAGTTCATGGTTCACGTATCGCTGAAGCCTGGCTTGGAGAATTTTGAGCATTGCTTTACTAGCATGTGAGATGAGTGCAATTGTGTGGTAGTTTGAGCATTCTTTGGCATTGCCTTTCTTTGAGATTGGAATGAAAACTGACCTTTCCAGTCCTGTGGCCACTGCTGAGTTTTCCAAATTTGCTGGCATATTGAGTGCAGCACTTTCACAGCATCATCTTTCACGATTTGAAAGAGCTCAACTGGAATTCCATCACCTACACTAGCTTTGTTCACAGTGATGCTTTCTAAGGCCCACTTGACTTCACATTCCAAGATGTCTGGCTCTAGATTAGTGATCACATCATCATGATTATCTGGGTCATGAAGATCTGTTTTGTACAGTTCTTCTGTGTATTCTTGCCACCTCTTCTTAATATCTTTTGCTTCTGTTAGGTCCAGACCATTTCTGTCCTTTATCGAGCCCATCTTTGCATGAAATGTTCCCTTAGTGTCTCTAATTTTCTTGAAGAGATCTCTAGTCTTTCCCATTCTGTTGTTTTCCTCTATTTCTTTGCATTGATCGCTGAAGAAGGCTTTCTTATCTCTTCTTGCTATTCTTTGGAACTCTTCATTCAGATGCTTGTATCATTCCTTTTCTCCTTTGCTTTTCACCTCTCTTCTTTTCACAGCTATTTGTAAGGCCTCCCCAGACAGCCATTTTGCTTTTTTGCATTTCTTTTCCATGGGGATGGTTTGATCCCAGTCTCCTGTACAATGGCATGAACTTCTGTCCATCAGGCACTCTATCTATCAGATCTAGGCCCTTAAATCTATTTCTCACTTCCACTGTATAATCATAAGGGATTTGATTTAAGTCATACCTGAATGGTCTAGCGGTTTTCCCTGCTTTTTTCAATTTGAGTCTGAAATTGGCAAGAAGGAGTTCATGATCTGAGCCACAGTCAGCTCCTGGTCTTGTTTTTGTTGACTGTATAGAGCTTCTCCATCTTTGGCTGCAAAGAATATAATCAATCTGATTTTGGTGTTGACCATCTGGTGATGTCCATGTGTAGAGTCTTCTCTTGTGTTGTTGGAAGAGGGTGTTTGCTATGACCAGTGCATTTTCTTGGCAAAACTCTATTAGTCTTTGCCCTGCTTCATTCCATATTCTAAGGCCAAATTTGCCTGTTACTCCAGGTGTTTCTTGACTTCCTACTTTTGCATTCCAGTCCCCTATAATGAAAAGGACATCTTTTTTTAGGTGTTAGTACTAAAAGATCTTGTAAGTCTTCATAAAACCGTTCAACTTCAGCTTCCTCAGCGTTACAGGTTGGGGCATAGACTTGGATAACTGTGATATTGAATGGTTTGCCTTGAAGACGAACAGAGATCATTCTGTTGTTTTTGAGATTGCATCTAAGTACTGCATTTCAGACTCTTTTGTTGACCATGATGGCTACTCCAATGCTTCTGAGGGATTCCTGCCCGCAGTAGTAGATATAATGATCATCTGAGTTCAATTCACCCATTCCAGTCCATTTTAGTTCACTGATTCCTAGAATGTCAACATTCACTCTTGCCATCTCTTGTTTGACCACTTCCAATTTGCCTTGATTCATGGACCTGGCATTCCAGGTTCCTATGCAATATTGCTCTTTACAGCATCAGACCTTGTTCTGTCACCAGTCACATCCACAGCTGGGTATTGTTTTTGCTTTGGCTCCATCCCTTCATTCTTTCTAGAGTTATTTATCCACTGTTCTCCAGTAGCATATTGGGCACCTATGAGCTGGGGAGTTCCTCTTTCAGTATCCTATTATCTTGCCTTTTCATACTGTTCATGGGGTTCTCAAGGCAAGAATACTGAAGTGGTTTGCCACTCCCTTCTCCAGTGGACCAAATTCTGTCAGACCTCTCCACCATGATCCGCCCGTCTTGGGTTGCCCCTCGGGCATGGCTTAGTTTCATTGAGTTAGACAAGGCTTCGGTCCTAGTGTGATTGGATTGACTAGTTTTCTGTGAGTATGGTTTCAGTGTGTCTGCCCTCTGATATCCTCTTGCAACAACTACCATCTTACTTGGGTTTCTGTTACCTTGGGTGTGGGGTATCTCTTCACGGCTGCTCCAGAAAGGCGCAGCCGCTGCACCTTACCTTGGATGAGGGGTATCTCCTCACCACCACCCTTCCTGGCTTTCAACATGGGTGGCTCCTCTAGGCCCTCCTGCGCCCAAGCAGCCACGGCCACCGCCCCAGGCCTCAGATGTGGGGTTGCTCCTCCAGGCCGCTGTCCCTGCCCTCGGACATGGGGTAGCTCCTGTTGGCCGTTCCTGCGTCATTGCAGTCTGGCACTCCAGGCCGCAGCCCTGACCTCAGAAGTGGGGTATCTCCTCTCCAGCCGCCTGCGCTTAGTGAGCCGGCCGCAGCCGCCTGCATTTAGTGCACCAGCCGCAGTCACCTGCTGCTTTTCCTTAAAGATCCTTAATTAGATTATGTTTTGTCTTAGTTTTATTCAGTTCAGTTTCAGTTCAGTCACTCAGTCGTGTCTGAATCTTTGCGACCCTGTGTATTGCAGCACGCCAGGCCTCCCTGTCCATCACCATCTGCCGGAGTTCACTCACTCACGTCAATCGAGTCTGTGATACCATCCAGCCATCTCATCCTCGGTCGTCCCCTTCTCCTCCTGCCCCCAATCCCTCCCAGCATCAGAGTCTTTTCCAATGAGTCAACGGTTTGCATGATGTGGCCAAAGTACTGGAGCTTCAGCTTTAGCACCATTCCTTCCAAAGAAATCCCAAGGTTCATCTCCTTCAGAATGGACTGGTTGGATCTCCTTGCAGTCCAAGGGACTCTCAAGAGTCTTCTCCAACATCACAGTTCAAAAACCTCAGTTCTTCGGCACTCAGCCTTCTTCACAGTCCAACTCTCACATCCATACATGACCACAGGAAAAACCATACCCTTGACTAGGCGGACCTTATTCGGCAAAGTAATGTCTCTGCTTTTGAATATGCTATCTAGGTTGGTCATAACTTTCCTTCCAAGGAGTAAGTGTCTTTTAATTTCATGGCTACAGTCACCATCTGCAGTGATTTTGGAGCCCCCCCAAAATAAAGTCAGCCACTGTTTCCACTGTTTCTCCATCTATTTCCCATGAAGTGATTGGCCCAGATGCCATGATCTTCGTTTTCTGAATGTTGAGCTTTAAGCCAACTTTTTCACTCTCCTCTTTCACTTTCATCAAGAGGCTTTTTAGCGCCTCTTCACTTTCTGCCATAAGGGTGGTGTCATCTGCATATCTGAGGTTATTGATATTTCTCCCAGCAATCTTGATTCCAGCTTGTGTTTCTTCCAGCCCAGCGTTTCTCATGATGTACTCTGCATAGAAGAGTGACAATATACAGCCTTGACGCACTCCTTTTCCTATTTGGAACCAGTCCGTTGTTCCATGCCCAGTTTTAACTGTTGCTTTCTGACCTGCATACAGATTTCTCAAGAGGCAGGTCAGGTGGTCTGGTATTCCCATCTCTCTCAGAATTTTCCACAGTTTATTGTGATCCACACAGTCAAAGGCTTTGGCATAGTCAATAAAGCAGAAATATATGTTTTTCTGGAACTCTCTTGCTTTTTCCATGATCCAGCAGATGTTGGCAATTTGATCTCTGGTTCCTCTGCCTTTTCTAAAACCAGCTTGAACATCAGGGAGTTCACGGTTCACATATTGCTGAAGCCTGGCTTGGAGAATTTTTGAGCATTACTTTACTAGCATGTGAGATCAGTGCAACTGTGTGGTAGTTTGATCATTCTTTGGCATTGCCTTTCTTTGGGATTGGAATGAAAACTGACCTTTCCAGTCCTGTGGCCACTGCTGAGTTTTCCAAATTTGCTGGCATATTGAGTGCAGCACTTTCACAGCATCATCTTTTAGGATTTTAAACAGCTCAACTGGAATTCCATCACCTACACTAGCTTTGTTCACAGTGATGCTTTCTAAGGCCCACTTGACTTCACATTCCAAGATGTCTGGCTCTAGATTAGTGATCACATCATCATGATTATCTGGGTCATGAAGATCTGTTTTGTACAGTTCTTCTGTGTATTCTTGCCACCTCTTCTTAATATCTTCTGCTTCTGTTAGGTCCAGACCATTTCTGTCCTTTATCGAGCCCATCTTTGCATGAAATGTTCCCCGGTGTCTCTAATTTTCTTGAAGAGATCTCTAGTCTTTCCCATTCTGTTGTTTTCCTCTATTTCTTTGCATTGATCGCTGAAGAAGGCTTTCTTATCTCTTCTTGCTATTCTTTGGAACTCTTCATTCAGATGCTTGTATCATTCCTTTTCTCCTTTGCTTTTCGCCTCTCTTCTTTTCACAGCTATTTGTAAGGCCTCCCCAGACGGCCATTTTGCTTTTTTGCATTTCTTTTCCATGGGGATGGTCTTGATCCCTGTCTCCTGTACAATGGCATAAACCTCATTCCATAGTTCATCAGGCACTCTATCTATCAGATCTAGGCCCTTAAATCTATTTCTCACTTCCACTGTATAATCATAAGGGATTTGATTTAGGTCATACCTGAATGGTCTAGCAGTTTTCCCTACTTTCTTCAATTTGAGTCTGAAATTGGCAAGAAGGAGTTCATGATCTGAGCCACAGTCAGCTCCTGGTCTTGTTTTTGTTGACTGTATAGAGCTTCTCCATCTTTGGCTGCAAAGAATATAATCAATCTGATTTTGGTGTTGACCATCTGGTGATGTCCATGTGTAGAGTCTTCTCTTGTGTTGTTGGAAGAGGGTGTTTGCTATGACCAGTGCATTTTCTTGGCAAAACTCTATTAGTCTTTGCCCTGCTTCATTCCATATTCTAAGGCCAAATTTGCCTGTTACTCCAGGTGTTTCTTGACTTCCTACTTTTGCATTCCAGTCCCCTATAATGAAAAGGACATCTCTTTTGGGTGTTAGTTCTAAAAGATCTTGTAGGTCTTCATAAAACCATTCAACTTCAGTTTCTTCAGCGTTACAGGTTGGGGCATAGACTTGGATAACTGTGATATTGAATGGTTTGCCTTGGAGATGAACAGAGATCATTCTGTCGTTTTTGAGATTGCATCCAAGTACTGCATTTCGAACTCTTTTGTTGACCATGATGGCTACTCCATTTCTTCTGAGGGATTCCTGCCCGCAGTAGTAGATATAATGATCATCTGAGTTCAATTCACCCATTCCAGTCCATTTTAGTTCACTGATTCCTAGAATGTCGACGTTCACCCTTGCCATCTCCTGTTTGACCACTTCCAATTTGCCTTGATTCATGGACCTGGCATTCCAGGTTCCTATGCAATATTGCTCTTTACAGCATCGGACCTTGCTTCTATCACCAGTCACATCCACAACTGGGTATTGTTTTTGCTTTGGCTCCATCCCTTCATTCTTTCTAGAGTTATTTCTCCACTGATCTCCAGTAGCATATTGGGCACCTAATGACCTGGGGAGTTCCTCTTTTGGTATCCTATCATCTTGCCTTTTCGTACTGTTCATGGGGTTCTCAAGGCAAGAATACTGAAGTGGCTTGCCATTCCCTTCTCCAGTGGACCACATTCAAGGGAAATTCTACAAATAAATAAATAAACAAACACATATTATGTATTCACATAAGAATTTTGTACAAAAGAGGAAAACAAACAATTGGCTTAATTTGAATATATGTTGGATTATTGTTAATCTTTTTCTGTCACTGTTGAAACTAGCTGTGTGTCTATGTCTCAGGGAAATGTGTAATCAACACGCTTTTGCTACTGTAAGACAATTGGTTTAGATTATTTTTGTTTGAATTGATTTTTTAATGTATTGATCAATTATTTGATAACTCATGCAACCTATTTAATAATTTAAAAGTTTTTATAGCTATTGTAAGTAATCCTTAAGGTGGTATTTATTTTTTCAGATGAAATCTACAGAATAGGCTTCAAGTGGTGGGTTTTCATTACACCCACCAAAATAAATATAGCATTCTAACTCTTATTTTAAATATTGAGACTTCCATCAACGGTATTCATATAATTGCAAGACCTGTGTACCTTTGGTCCCATCTTTATAAATAATTTGTCAGTGTTATATGGAAACATTTGGTTGAAACAATCACAATTGTAAGAAGTAGGGTACCCCCTGCTTTCAACAGTACAAATGTTCCAGCAAGAATGATTGTAAAATAAATATTGGAAACGTGAATGCATTTTCTATTTAATTTCCATTAAGGATATTTCTATTTGAAAAACAACCTCCAGCAGATTGGCTTAAAAGCTTTTTGATGTAAAAGTCTTTAAGATAGAAGTGTTGGTTCATTTATTCTAGTTTCATGTTCTTGGAAGTCTTAAAACATTTGAGGGGATCATTTCTTTTGTCTTTGCTCTGTATCAGCCAAGGCAATATTCCAGTACCTGGGGTCACAGGAATCTCCTGCTTTTAAACTAACAACTGTTCCCACTCATCATTTATTTGGAAATTTACTATCACTGCTCATTTACTAATAGCCCATCTGAAAATGCCCCCTTTGAAACTTAAAGAGATTAGTGTTTTACATTCATTCAAAAGAAACATATCCAAATTTGGTGACGTGATGATCAAGGAGATTTGTATGAGCTGTTATTTTTTGGCTCCAACCTCAAGAATTTATTTCATTATGCCTCACTTCCTCTTTTACAAGAACATTGAATGACCATTGTTCAGGTTCACTATAACATACCTTCAATCTATCCAGGTTCTGAGTTTCAGTCCTGAAGTCTGTCTTTATGACTGGAGAAACAAGAAGAAAAGAAAATTCTAATGACTATGATACCAAGTTCAAATGAATTTTAAGTGAAATTTGGGTTCCATTGAAGTGGGCTGAATTTTATAACAAAGAAGTTATCCACCAATTTCCGGCATCCTGACTTCAAAATGCAAATTTAAATGATAGAAAGGAGTTATATTTTTAGCACCTTACAAGGTTTTCATTGTAGCCAATCTTTATATTGTGTTACCATAATCTGTGGGCTTCCTTGGTGGCTCAGCAGTAAAGAATCTGCCTGCAATGTAGGAGAATCAGATTTGATCCCTGGGTTGGGAGGATCCTCTGAAGAAGCAAATAGCAATCCATTCCAGTATTCTTGCCTGGAGAATCCCAGGGACAGAGGAGCCTGGCGGGCTGCAGTCCATTAGGTGGCAAAAAAGTCAGATATAACTTAGTGGCTAAACACAAACAACCACATTCCTACATTTAATTTTGTTAAAATAGACTAAAGAAATATATTTTGAGCTAATTTCTGTTCCAATATACACAAGCTATACACACTTCTGATTTTCAAATACCAATTATGCTTCTGACAAAGCATATATGTAATAAAAATGTACTCTTCCATTAAATACATGATTTTTAAATTTTTTCTAGAAGAACCTGGCGGGCTACAGTCCAAAGGGTCATGAAGAGTCAGACACGATGAGTGGACTGAGCATGCAACTCAACAATTAATTTTGGAACCCCTCTTACATTCAATTTTCTAGGTACTGAAAAAGCTGTTGCAAGAGTTATAGAAGTAACTCTTTTGCCAATATAGATCTGAGGTTGTAACAATTAGCTTCAGCTCTCTGTTCTCCAAGCAGCAGCCTAATGAAAGGTACCCTTGAATTTCCCATCTATAAGGGAACTGGGACCATGTTTATTTATCCTCTACTGGAGTATCTGGCACAGTGTACACATTCAACACATATCTGTCTCATTAGTGTGTGAATGACTTCATTGGTTCATCTTTGTATCTCCTGAACTGAACGTCACACACATAGTGGTTCATATTAAATAATCATACTGACAGAGAACTATCTCCTGGGACTTCATACCATTTTATCTGTGTGTTCTTTATCGTCCCTCCTAGAAAAATGCTCTTTTTAATGATGCGTGAATTTCCAAACACCATCCCACTCACTCCTTCCAGTTACCTGAAGATTTACCATCTGTGTGAAACATATTTTATTTGAAGAAAAATTAGAAAATTAAGCTTATTAATTGAGAAAAATTGCCCTAGACTGAGAACCACAAGAAAGTGCAACAATTGATTGAAATGGGCAATTCATTCAAATGACAGATTAACACAACAGAACCAGAGATAGATACTAGTAGACTCTTAAGGGTACCTAATATTTGATCAATGGGAAAATTATATTTTGGAATAGATGTCATAGTACCTGGAAATGGCTGATACTAACCTGACTTTCAATCTAGTGAATCCAACAAGCCCAACACTTGGATTGCCATTAGAGTCTCATCTTCTTGCAGATTTTCTCCCAGATTTGGTCTTTCTTCCTGTGATTGTGTGACCTTCTTTTATATGGATGTTTCCTGATTGCTAGCTCTATACAGTCAGCAAAAATAAGACTGGGAGCTGACTGTGGTTCAGATCATGAACTGCTTATTGCCAAATTCAGACTTAAATAGAAGACAGCAGGGAAAACCACTAGACCATTCAGGTATGACCTAAGTCAAATCCCTTACGATTATACAATAGAAGTGACAAATAGATTCAAGGGACTAGATCTGATAGACAGAATGCCTGAAGAACTATGGATGGAGGTTCATGACATTGTACGGGAGGCAGCGATCAAGACCATCCCCAAGAAAAAGAAATGCAAAAAGGCAAAATGGTTGTTTGAGGAGGACTTACAAATAGCTTTGAAAAGAAGAGAAGCTAAAGGCAAAGGAGAAAAGGAAAGATATATCCATTTGAATGCAGATTTCCAAAGAATAGCAAGGAGAGATAAGAAAGCCTTCCTCAGTGTTCAATGCAAAGAAATGGAGGAAAACAATAGAATGGGAAAGACTAAAGATTTCTTCAAGAAAATTAGAGATACCAAGGGAACTTATCATACAAAGATGGGCACAATAAAGGACAGAAATGTTATGGACCTAACAGAAGCAGAAGATATTAAGAAGAGGTGGCAAGAATACACAGAACTATACAAAAAAGATATTCACAACCCAGATAATCACGATGGTGGGATCACTCACCTAGAGCCAGACATCCTGGAATGCGAAGTCAAGTGGGCCTTAGGCTAAAACGAGTGGAGGTTATGGAATTCCAGTTGAGCTATTTCAAATCCTAAAAGATGATGCTGTGAATGTGCTGCACTCTATTGAGTGCGAGCAATTTTGGAAAACTCAGCAATGGCCACAGGACTAGAAAAGTTCAGTTTTAATTCCAACCCCAAAGAAAGGCAATGCCAAAGAATGCTCAAACTACTGCACAATAAATACAGTGGCAGACTTTATTTTTGGGGGCTCCAAAATCACTGCAGATGGGGGGTGCAGTTATGAAATTAAAAGATACTTGCTCTTTGGAAGAAAAGCTATGACCAACCTAGACAGCATATTAAAAAGCAGAGACATCACTTTGCCGACAAAGGTCCATCTAGTCAAAGCTATGGGTTTTCCAATAGTCATGTATGGATGTGAGAGTTGGACCAAAAAGAAAGCTGAGCACTGCAGAATTGATGCTTTTGACTTGTGATGTTGGAGAAGACTCTTGAGAGTCCCTTGGACTGCAAGGAGATCAAACCATTCAATCCTATAGCAAATCAGTCCTGAATATTCACTGGAAGAACTGATGCTGAAGCTGAAGTTCCAATCTTTTGGCCACCTGATATGAAGAAGTGCCTCATTTGAAAAGATTCTGATGCTGGGAAAGATTGAAGATGGGAGGAGACAGGGACGACAGAGGATGAGATGGTTGGATGACATCATCGACATGGACATGAGTTTGAGTGAACTCTGGGAGTTGGTGATGGACAGGGAGGCCTGGCATGCTACAGTCCAAGGAGTCACAGAGTCGGACATGACTGAGTAACTGAACTGAAATAAACTGAACTTCCTGATTGCTACTTCAGCACCTTTGTTTAGTGCCTGGCTGAGGACCATGGCACTTCCTATGGACTATGAGGTTTGAATTAGGAAGGGCAATTAGGAGGGTATTTCATTCACCGAAGCAAAAGACAATGAACATGCATTATGGGAATGAGAAGAGTGGACAGGATTGAGAGCATCTATGCCTAGAAGCTGGTATCTACCTGATATGGTATGTTTTAGACCATATTACACTGATTTTCCCTATAGCTTAGATGGTAAAGAATCTGCTTGTAATGCAGGAGAGTGGGTTCAATCCCTGGGTTGGGAAGACCCTCTGGAGAAGAGAATGGCAATCTACTCCAGTGTTCTTGCCTGGAGAATCCCATGGACAGAGGAACCTGGTGGGCTACAGTCTGTGGGGTCACAGAGTTGGACACGACTGAGCGACTAACACTACACACTGGCATTAACCAACTCTTGAGAAAGTCAATATTTCTTTCATAAAGTTATTATTCCAAAATATGTCAAATGAAGATAAATATCAAGAGACTAGAACAATGAGCCACATGGAATATATAGTTGTCAAGATTTTGCAATAATTGTTTCTTTTTTTTTTTTTTTGGTGAAGCATTTTTTGTAATTTCCAACATTATGTCGTTTTATTCCCAAATTTTATTAAGTGTGATTATGCATAATCACACCTAATAAACTTAACAGTAATACCTGTGTCATTTAATATGCAGTCTGTAATCAAATTGAAGAAAGTAATGGCAACTCACGCCAGTATTCTTGCCTGGGAAACCCCATGGACAGAGGAGCCTGGCAGGGGCTCCATGGGGAGTCCATGGAGTCACAAAGAGTCGGACACATGGCTGAGTGATTGAACAGCAAGGATCTAGTGCCTTAGTTACTTTAAAGAGTAACTAGACGGTCTCTTTAAGTTATTTTGTTATTAAGTTATTAAGTTATTTTGAGGGTTTTTTGGTGGTAACACAACAAACTTATTTTTAAAATATTTATTCCATTGATTTAATTTACTTTTTTTGTTGTTCAAATAGCTCCAACTTTGACCAATGAAAGCAGTATTCTTAATTCATGTTTATTGCATGATTATTTCCCTTTTGTACAGATGGGTTGAAGCAAATATAAAACATGTATTCTTCCATATAGCTATCATAATACTCAGTTCAAGAAGAAATAATAGCTTCTAAAACACATGATCCACCATACTGTGTAATCATCACTTGAGCTTCAAAACTTTGTTAAAATTTTGATAAAAAGTTAAATAATTTAAGCCTATAGAATAACCAAATTAAAGATGGATCAAAGTGAAATAACAAAGGTCTGAGGTCACATTACGGAGTTTGGTCTCTATCCTGAGAACAAAGGCAAACATGGGGAAAAAATATGTTAAATGTTACAGTCAATAGCGATAGGATTTTTTTTTTTTTTTTAAGTGATAGCATGGAGAACAGATTGAATGGGTGCCAACCTGGAAGCAAGACCATCCCAGGGACTGACCAGTAATGTGAGTTAAGGAAGTTGGGGGAAGTGTCCCTGATCAAACCAGGGAAGTGGCCAGGCCAATGGTATAAAGTGAAGAGACTTAGGAAGTGTGCAGGAGGTGCTGTAAATTGGGGTTTGATCTTTAGGTAGAGATGGGTGGAGCAAAGAGAAGAGTTCAAAATGACACCACATGTCTGACTTGATCCATTTTGTGGATGGTGGTGCCTTGAAACACTGGAGGAAGGGCAGGTTCTGGGGATGGAGATGAAATTTCTTTCAGGGATGTTAATATTTAGGCATCTGTTTTGGATAATGTTAGGGGAGTAGCAGGGAAAGGGAGAGAAAGGATGAGAGAGGATGAAAGAGAGAAGAGAATGTTGTTAGTTCTGGGCTGGAGACAAAGATTTGGAATTAATTAGCATCTGAAGATGGCAGATAGGACTTCCCGGGTTGACACTAGAGGTAAAGAATGTGCCTGCCGATGCAGGAGATGTAAAAGACATGGGTTCAAGCCCTGACTTGAGAAGATCCCCTAGAGAAGGAAATGGCAACCCACCCCAGTACTTCTTGCCTGGAGACTTCCATGGACAGAGAAACCTGGCGGGCTACAGTCTACGAGTCGGACATGACTGAAGTGATGGAGCACACAAGATTACCACATAAGACGCTGAGCACCACTGGAATCATCACAGAAGAAGGGTATATGGAGGGACTTTCTTGGGCTCCAGTGGTTAAGACTCTGGGCTTCCATTGCAGGAGACACAAGTTTGATCTCTGGTCAGGGAACTAAGATGCCACATGACGGCTGAAATAAGAAAGAGAGAAGGGTATATGGAGAGAACAGAAAAAAGAGCAGAGACCTGGAAACTCACCAATACTGTGGACGGGAGGACAGAGGGACACCCGAGAAGGAGCAGAGAAAGAGTGCCAGAGACACAGAGGGGAAGATCAGACCCGTGAGGCACCCACCACCATGAGCAGTAGTAAAAGGTGCAGCTCAGGTTTGACTTGTGAGATTGCCTATCCCTTCCTTCAGCCAAAACGCTCGGGAAAGTGGAGAAGAAGAGGACATTTGATTGGGGTGGGAAGTTGGTGCTTTGTTTGGGACCAATGAGTTTGAGGTTCCATCCAGGTGGGACCAGTGAATATTTGCGTCCCCAGAGGAAAAAAGTCTTGATCCTTATGTGAATAATGTGGCAAAATAATATCCTTGATGTAAAAATATTTTGTTGAGAGATACTGTAACTCTATTGAACATTTCTTAAGTCATTGTGAGTAAAACTGCAACTCCTCTCACAAACATGCAAAAAACAAATAAGCAGGACAGCCCCTGTGAAGTGTGAGAAGTGCTTTCTGGGGCAGAGCTGAAATCACGAACATGGGGTCTGGTAGGTCTGGGTGTGTGTGCTGACTGATCACTTACTTTCAGGGTGACCTTGGACAAGTCAGTCTCTGCAGAGTTAGATTATTTTCATCTGAAAAGTCAGGCTAGTAAAAGCTAATATTGTTCAGTGTTGATGAAAATGAAATTAGATGATATATGAAAATATCTTGTATAGTAGTTTGCACCTAATCAGAGCTTAGTAAACAGTGACTTTATAATTATTGAAAATCATCAGGCATAAAAAATTTAACTTCTCACCCTTGCCTTAATGACTTCCACATTTCTTCATGACATTAAGTTTCTCTCTCACCTAGAAGTAGTTTTAGGCTCCTTCTAGAAATAGCCTCATTCCATGCAGATAAACTCAAGATTTTGTCACTCTTAGAATTTGTTTTGGGGAGAAATTACTACTTGCGGGTGATGGTGTGAAGGGTAAGATAGAGGAGACGTGAGGAAACAGCAAACAGCACCACTGCCTCTAACGTAAGCTGCCTCCACCACCTTTAGGTATAAACCTATATATGTTCTTAATAAAAGCATATCCCAGTTCACTGTTTCTTCATTTGTGTCTAGACTGTAGCCATGATTTTCCTCCAATGTCTGGAAGGATGTGGGTACAGACCAGTATTAGAAAGATGATTTTGCTTAAAAAAAAAAAAAACCTTTATATTAGTCTAATATAGAGGTTCATTAAATCTGGAGGCTGCTGCCAAGTATTGGGTTGGCCAAAATTTTCATTTGAGTTTTTTCTGTAGCCTCTTATGGAGAGAACTTTTGGCCAACCCAGTATTTCTCCATCATGGCACCTTCTGGTTCAGACAGGGTTAACTTCCAATAGAAATATGGAGGTAACCTTCCTATGTTTTCTGCTCATCTGCCCTTGTGTGTGTGTGATCAGTTGCTCAGTTGGGTCCGAGTCTTTTGCAAGTCCGTGAACTGTAGCTTTCCAAGATCCTCCATCCTTGGGATTTTTCCAGGCCAGAATACTGGAGTGAATTGCCATGCCCTCCTCCAGGGGATGTGTCCACTCCAGGGAGCAAACCGGCATCTCCCACATCTCTTGCATTGGCAGGTGGACTTTTTACCACTGAGCCACCTGGAAAGCATCTACCCTTATCCTATCCCGTGCTCCAAGCTCCTCGCTTCCCTTTAGCAACATGTCAAGATGGAAGCCTCTGGCTTTATTTGTACAAATTGATGGATTTCTTGTAGTACAAAGCTTAGGTTGTTCTTTGAGATTTCTCCAGAGGGAACTATTTGCAAAACAAAAACATCAACAACAATAAAACATCTTTCTCAGGCTAAGTTTTATCATGTCTAATGGTTTAACTTTAATGTGCTTTTATGCTAAAAAAGTCTTCTTTCTATAGGTAAAGAAAAGAAGAAATGAAGTATTTGATGGACACTTAAAATTTCATCCTATTCCATAATATTCTGAAAATGGAAGGAAGAACTTCTTATTCTTGCCTCTGACCTCATTCAAGGAGACATCCTATTCATTACCCCATCAGAAGTGTTTAATAAAAGTCAGAAAAACAAACACACAACAAAAAATGTCAATAAGGGACTTCCTTGTTGGTCCGGTGGTTAAGACTTTGCCTTCCAACACAAGGGGTGTGAGTTAGATCCCTGGTTGGAAAGCTAGGAGCCCACATGTCTTGTGACCAAAAAGCTAAAACATAAAACAGAAGTAACGCTGTAATAAGTTCAATAAAGATTTTAAAAAATGATCCACATAAAAAAATACTTTTTAAAAAAGACAGTAGAAAACTTTGTTCTCTATACCCTGAAAATAATACCAAGGAAAGTGGTATTTTCTAGTAGTTCCAAATGGGATAGGAGAATACTCCATTCATGAAATGCGCTATGGAAAATACACATCCCCTTTGCAATGAAAAGCAAAGAGTAAGTTAGAATCATCTGGTACCTATATTGAAGGCACACGCAGTACGTTCAATTTCATCAGTGTTTTCAAAATGCCTATTATATGCCAGTGCTAGTGGTAGGTCCTAAGTTTAGTAAAGATTAGTCTTGGTCTCCTATAATTAACAATCTATTGAGACAGGCATGTAAACCTATATTATTAAGGACTGAAGTCTTAAATAGAAGCATTACAAAGATACAGGGGGGAATAATGAAGCGCTAGGTACAATTGTGTGCATGTCAGAGTGTCTACCAAAGGTAAAGAAGGGAGTTGAAAAAATAAACTAATAAATACAGTGATAACATGCTTGAGAAAATGACTTCTCATTGCATTAGCAATATTGCATTAGCAATACTCGCCATGACTCTCATCTCCAGTCCTTCTGTGTGTTTTTGGAGGGCTAATGTAGACACTATTCCCTGTTTCCCCTTGTCTCATATATTTTCTTTTATTTATTCTTTTAATTTTTTTGCAGCTCTGTGCAGCATGGAGAATCTTACTTCCCTCACCAGGGATCAAACCCATGCCCCCTGTGGTGGAAGGTGAAGTCTTAATCTTTCTAATTTTAATTTTCAAAAGTCCTAATTTTAAGTTTTTCATTAAAATAGGGTTGATTTGCAATGTTCTAGGTGTATAGCAAAGTGATTAGGTTATACAAACACACACACATACATATATTCTTTTCCATTGTAGGTATCACAGTATATTGAATACACTTCCCTATGCTATACGGCACTTCCTTGTTGTTTATTTTATATATAATAGTGTGTATCTGTTAATTCCAAAGTCGAGATTTATCGTAAATTTTTTATTCTCTGGTTTGAAGGAAATACTGATTTTCCTCCACACTTAATTTCAGATATGACATGCTGTGATAATCTCCAGGCTGGCTTCTCAGAGCAAATCAACATGTTATTGCATGAACCACTCATGCTCTCTAGAAAGCTACCTGCTACTCCTGCTGATGCAGGAGGCAGGGAAGAGGGGCAAGGCTTTGGTATGGAAGAGGCCAGATTTCTAAATGAAAAGCCTTTCTGCAGATGATTCTTGACACTGTTCAAACAATGGTTTGAAGAAATGGCACTGTCTTTCCATCATATTTGGAACAATTCACATATTAAGAAATTTTTCTTCCTTTTGTAATTAAAAAACTCTTAACATTCTTATTTCTAGCTATGAAAAGGAGGGAAGCAAAAAGCAAAGGAGAAAAGGAAAGATATACCCATTTGAATGCAGATTTCCAAAGAATAGCAAGGAGAGATAAGAAAGCATTCCTCAGTGATCAATCCAAAGAAATAGAGGAAAACAATAGAATGGGAAAGACTAGGGATCTCTTCAAGAAAATTAGAGATACCAAGTAAATATTTCATGCAAAATGGCCTCAATAAAGGACAGAAATGGTATGGACCTAACAGAAACAGAAGATATTAAGAAGTAGTGGCAAGAATAGACAGAAGAACTGTACAAAAAGATCTTCATGACCCAGATAATCACAATGGTGTGATCACTCACCTAGAACCAGACATCCTGAAATGTGAAGTCAACTGGGCCTTAGGAAGCATCTCTACGAACAAAGCTAGTGGAGGTGATGGAATTCCAGTTGAGCTGTTTCAAATCCTGAAAGATGATGCTGTGAAAGTGCTGCACTCAATATGCCAGCAAATTTGGAAAACTCAGCAGTGGCCACAGGACTAGAAAAGGTCAGTTTTCATTCCAATCCCAAGGAAAGGCAATGCCAAAGAATACTCAAACTACCGCACAATTGCTTTCATCTCACACGCTAGTAAAGTAATGCTCAAAATTCTCCAAGCCAGGCTTCAGCAATATGTGAACCATGAACTTGCAGATGTTCAAGCTGGTTTTGGAACAGACAGAGGAACTAGAGATCAAATGGCCAACATCCCCTGGATCATGGAAAAAGCAAGAGAGTTCCAGAAAAACATCTATTTCTGCTTTATTGTCTATGCCAAAGCCTTTGACTGTGTGGATCACAATAAACTGTGGAAAATTCTGAAAGAGATAGGAACACCAGACCACCTAACCTGCCTCTTGAGAAACCTATATGCAGGTCAGGAAGCAACAGTTAGAACTGGACATGGGACAACACTGATTTCAAATTGAGAAAGGAGTACATCAAGGCTGTATATTGTCACCCTGCTTATTTAACTTATATGCAGAGTACATCATGAGAAATGCTGGGCTGGAAGAAGCACATGCTGGAATCAAGATTGCTGGGAGAAATATTAATAACCTCAGATATGAGGATGACACCACCCTTATGGCAGAAAGTGAAGAGGAACTAAAAAGCCTCTTGATGAAAGTGAAAGAGGAGAGTGAAAAAGTTGGCTTAAAGCTCAACATTCAGAAAACTAAGATCATGGCATCTGGTCCCATCACTTAATGGCAAATAGATGGGGAAACAGTGGCAACAGTGTCAGACTTTATTTTTTTAGGCTCCAAAATCACTGCAGATGATGACTGCAGCCATGAAATTAAAAGACGCTTACTCCTTGGAAGGAGAGTTATGACCAACCTAGACAGCATATTTAAAAGCAGACACATTACTTTGCCAACAAAAGTACGTCTAGTCAAGGCTATGGTTTTTCCAGTGGTCATGTATGGATGTGAGAGTTGGACTGTGAAGAAAGCTGAGCACCAAAGAATTGATGCTTTTGAACTGTGGTGTTGGAGAAGACTCTTGAGAGTCCCTTGGACTGCAAGGAGATCCAACCAGTCCATCCTAAAGGAGATCAGTCCTAGGTGTTCACTGGAAGGACTAATGTTGAAGCTGAAACTCCAATACTTTGGCCACCTATTGAAGAGCTGACTCATTTGAAAAGACCCTGATGCTGGGAAAGATTGAGGGCAGGAGGAGAAGGGGTGACAGAGGATGAGATGGTTGGATGGCATCACCGACTCGATGGACATGGATTTGGGTAGACTCCCGGAGTTGACGATGGACAGGAAGGCCTGCTGTGCTGTGATTCATGGGATCGCAAAGAGTCGGACATGACTCAGTGACTGAACTGAACTGAACTAAAGAGTAGGCTGCTTATTAGGAGATTAAGTGGGCTTCCCTGATGGCTCAGTGGCAAAGAATCTGCCTGCCAGTGCAGGAGACTTGGGTTTGATCACTTTGTCGGGAAGATTCCCTGGAGAGGAAATTGCAACCCACTCCAGTATTCTTGCCTTGACAAGAAGAGCCTGGTGGGCTACAGTCCATCGGGTTGCAAAGAGATGGACACAACTGAGCATGCACGCAGGAAACTAAATATTCGAAACAGCTCAGATTAACTGCTGGTTTTATTTTTTGTTTTTATAGGATTTTCTTTTTTTAATTTATTTTTTAATTGAAGGATAATTAACTGCTGGTTTTTAATTTCTTTCCTAATTATTATTAACTGGGTCACCCCTGGATATATATTATTAGTGAAAGTGGGATAAAGGATAAATTACATTTTACAATATCTGAGAAATACTGCAACATAATCTGAAACTACACCTCTCTTCCTCTTTGAGGAATAGTTTACTTGATTTCAAAGGGGAAGGGGACTATGTGAATATTTATGTAAGTTAGAAAAATATATTACAATTATTACCACTGAGGTTCACAGAAGTTAAGAATTGTCATCAAGGGCCTATTTACAGCAAGCATCTGATAATGTGAAGTAGCAGGAAAGAAGGGCTTGGAATGGAAGTGGAGTCTGTAAAATGAGACTGGAAAGGGATCAGGGGTGTGGAAAGCATACTATGTCATTGAGCATTTGTTAGTAAAGTTGGTGGTTTGACTTTGCCAGAAAGGGCTGCATTTGATAAGAGTAGCCTTATTACCTGGCATGCTGCTTACTCTGAAACATGGGATTTCAGAGCACAACAGCAGCTTAAAGCGCATGTACCCTACCCCTTTATGGAAGAAACTGATCTCTAGGTTGGCTGAGCCACCTGGTTGAAGAGAGAGATGGAGTCACTCCAGCTCTGACTCCAGGGCTCTTTAAACTCTGCCCTATTTCTTAATGCCATTGGTAGGTGAGAAATTCAAACACAAGCTTGACATTTAAATTTTGACTATTGTGCAATTTGCCAAACCAAGATTTCACTAGGTGAATGAACTCATTTGATTTTCTGAAAGGGCAAACTTGCTTTGTGGGATTAAAAGAAATCGACTTATTTTCTACCACTAGGTGGCATGATACGTGTTTTTTTTTTTTTCCTGACACTGAAAAGGAATCCCTCCTTTCCCTTAAATGCACGCAAGCACATATTTCATTCTTGGCAGACTTATGTCATTTTTACTGCTATGAAATTTGACTTGGGGCATCTGTTTATAGAATACTTACCTACAAAATTAAACTCATTTCTTTCCATTATATGGTTTTTGCTTCATGCATACGTATCTGTCTTTCCACTCTACATGGGAAGAGAACCCAGGTTTGGTTTCAGTTCTTGTTGATGCTTTGTTTCATAACTACTGAACTCCTGGTTTAATAAAAACCTCTTCTCTTTTTGCCTGTTGGAGAGAAGAAAAGAGACAAAACTCTAGTTGATTCTTGAGTGGCCACTTATTCATTCATTAGGTATAAGGAGCTAAGTATTCAACAGGTGATTAACTAGTAATAAGATTTAGCTAGTTACACAGCTCACGATGTTCTGTTTTCCTATCCCAAAGAATGTTGAAAACTTGAGGTAGAAGCCATAGAAGCAGCTCCCAGTTTAGTTGAACGTCACCAAGCGAGGTTGGGAAAAGGCACTGAGGGTTCAGCTGGGAGATGAGACTGAAGGGAAATTCAACTACTTCAGAGTCAGCTTTGCCATCTTCTGCATTTTCTGTCATCAGAAGCTTCAGTATGTGAAGAAAAGAAAACAAACAGCAGGAGCAGGACTTACAGAATATCCTTTACAATTTACCCTTAGTGGCTTCCCTGGAGGCCAGTGGTTAAGACTTCCAGTGCAGGGATCATGGGATTCAATCCCTGGGTGGGGGAGCTCAGATCCCACACCCCTTGGGATCAAAATCCCAAACATAAAACAGAAGCAATAGTGTAACAGATTTAAAGAAGACTTTGAAAATAGTCCACATCAAAAAATACACATATAAAAAGTTAAAATTCATCCTTAATAGATTTTTACCCCATTTTTATTCCCCTCACTCTCTGCATTAATTTGCAACTGCAGATTATTAAATGCCACCATATTGAAGTTTTCTGCATAATGTTTCATATTTTTATTAATAAATAGAAAGATCTTTTAGAAATAGTGTCCTGGACCTTCCATTTTTGTGGAAGATCCAGACATTTGAAATCAAGTCTATTCTGCATGAAAATCATTGGGAGGAAGGTGTTTTAAAAAAACACTGATGACAGAATTCACACACGACCAGTTGACTCATAATCTTCTTTCTGGGTGCTTATTTTGTTTTTCTTCTTTGCTCCATAGACTAGTGTCTTGGGGCTTCTCAGGCCTGTGTGGTATTAGATAACTGCCCTCTGCTCCCAAAGGAGCAATCAATGAAGAGTTCACTGACAATCACCTTTCTGGGGACAGAATCTAGTTGACCCAGGTTCAACTAGACCAGTCAACTATGGTCAAATCAGCCCCAAGTTCACGTGGTGTGACTATAGCTGCTGAAGGTCCACCCATTATGAATGAGGATCCTCAAAAAAGGAGAGTCGAGGTAAGTGTGCAGATACCCCAAAGGTGTCTCCTACACTGACACCCAGTAGGGATACAACAGGTATTTAGAATACATAAATGAATAAAAGAATAGATGCGTGAAGTAAGAAATTCTGCTAGTTTGGAAAAGTCTAATAAACTCAGACTGACGGATATAGAGCAATTAATTAAGGATGTACTTTGTACCAGAGACTGTGCTGAGTACTCCAAGGAATAAAAACTGAAAAAGAAAAAAGTTCCTGACTTTAAGGAAAAAGGCAAGAAGAGGTATCATTAATATATAAGAAAAATATAGGCAGTGACAAGAACAACACAAAGTATTAATTATGGATATCCAGTCAATGGAGAGATCATACTTTGGGTTATCTTAGGTAAGGCAATACCAGCTAACTGACATTAGCATTACCAGGTATAAAATAGATGGCTAGCGGGAAGTTGCTGTATAGCACAGGGAACTCAGCTTGGTGCTCTGTGATGACCCAGGGGGCAGGATGAGGGCGTTGGAAGGAAGCTCAAGAATGAAGGAATATATGTATACCTATAGCTGATTTCGCTTTGTTGGACAGCAGAAACTAACACAACGTTGCAAAGCCATTATACTCCTATAGAGAATAAAAGACAACACCAGCTCCTGAGAAGTTCAGAAATCTCAGAGGATAAATGCAATAGCAGTTTACTTGTTGCCATGAAAATTTCAATTGACAACAGAAGATGGGGGATGGGAACGGCAATGGGCTCAGCTTCACAGGGTCTTCAGGAACCCAGCTCTGCCACCAGCAACATGACGGTGATCATGGTGGTTCTACTGAGAGTCAAATCCAACCAGCAGTAGAGAGAGGATCTCTCACCCAGAAGGAGATAAGGGCTTCTGCTGATAGTCCATCAGTTCCCCCTCTATCACATGACTGCACATCATTGGAGAGGAGGCTGGGGGCGGTAACCTGCTGTGCTCGGGAAGAAAGGCAAACACATTTTGAGACTTGACAGCCAGTGACTATCCTAACAGCACTGTAGTCATGGCAGTGGAAGGGAGGAATAATCAGAAAAAAATGTGTGAAAAGAATACTATGTGAGATCATCTTTGAAGCATAATCTTCACTGTTGGAAAGAGAAAAGCTGTTCTTGGAAAAAAAATAATAGCAAAGATCTGAGGTTGGGGGAAATAACTGTTTGGGGAGTGATGAATATAGAGTAGAGTGAAAGTGTAATAAAAACTGAAAAGATAGTTCATTTTATTTGGCTCTTCTTTTCAAAAAAGCTTTCTATTGATCTGAGAACATCAGTTTCCCAGACAATGAATTTTGGCTAGAAATTATGCTGCTAATTAAATAATGAGGAGGAACTAAAGTTAGAGAATGAACTTAAAGTTGCTGAGGAAGGAGATGGGGAAAAGGATAGTCAGGAAATTTAGGATGGACATGTACACACTGCTACATTTAAAATGAATAACCAACAAGGACCTACTGCATAGTACAGGGAACTCTGCTCAGTGTTATGTGGCAGCCTGGATGGGAGGGGAGTCTGGGGGAGAATGGATACATGTATGTGTGTGGCTGAGTCCCTTTGCAGTCCCCCTGAAATTATCACAACATTGTGAATCAGCTATACCCCAATACAAGATAAAAAGTTGAAAAGATAAAAGCTTTCTATCTACTGGAGAACATCAGTTTGGATTTTGGCTAGAAATGATGCTAATAATTAAATAATGAGGAGGAACTAAAGCCTGAAGGAAAAGTAATGAGCAAAACCTGATTAGTGGTTAAGACTTCACCTTCCAATGCAGGTGACACAGGCTTGATCCCTGGTTAGACAGCTAAGATCCCACACACCTTGGGGCCAAAACACCAAAACATAAAACAGAAACAATATTGTAAAAATTCAATAAAGACTTTAAAAATAGTACACTTTTTAAAAAATCTTAAAAAATACCTACTTTGATGATATGTTGTTTTCCTCTACTGACCTCTTGCATTCTAAATGGGAAGAACCACCTTCATTTGCTCTTTAAAATATCCAGTTGACTTAATAAAGGCGTATGAAAGCAGTACAAATTTATTGATCTGGATGAGGGTTTAAAACAGTCAAGATCAATACTCATATA
Source organism: Budorcas taxicolor (assembly GCF_023091745.1). NCBI lineage: Eukaryota > Metazoa > Chordata > Mammalia > Artiodactyla > Bovidae > Budorcas > Budorcas taxicolor. Next base: position 9,520,233 of record NC_068917.1, on the reverse strand, counting down.
TTTTTAATTTTTAGCCCATACATCTTCTTACTTAAGTTAAATATATCCATACAACTGAACTAATATATAAATGTTATTTTTTCCTTGGATGGTATTAGTCTCAACCACATATTTTAGAATAATGGGAGAGATTTTCTTTTTTGTTCAGAATTTCTTTTAAATCAGACATCTGGTATTTGGCACTCGACTTTTATTAGACCGGTTGAGCACTTTTAAAGGGGGATAAATCATGTGACTTTCATTTTAATTTTTTACTGTATAGCCAACATATGCTGAGTAATAGCATTAAATAAGATCAGTAAATGAAGGATTATGATCTGTCTGTGTCCAATTTTGCAAAGAAACTAATTAGAGAAAGGTTTTTCAGATCAGAATTGAATTAGCCAGCAATTTTTAAAAATTGTAGTAATAGAATGAGAAATGCTTGGATTTTAACATGTTGCTGGTGAGAAGGAAAAATTACAAGGAGCATTAACACTTTCACTCTAATTCTGGCTGAAGGGAGAAGAGAACAGGGCAACTCTTTGGCATAAGCCTCTCCCCACTGCCAGAAGACATTTAGACAAAAAAAAAAAAAAACCACCTCAAGCCTTTTCACAGCTATCTATTTTAATTAGAGATATTAAGTTGGAAGCTGGAACGTTGAGAGCTAACCTACGGATAATGCAGCATTCTCCACATCCTGGGGAGCATTCATTTTAATTGTCTCATTTCACTAACTTGGATATGAGAAAGGCTTTCTATCCCACTCTTTAATATTTGGCAGGCAGCCAGCTCTTTTCTATGGTTACACTTATTGAGGTACAGAACTGCGTTTGGAATTAAGTTGGAATTTTATTTATAGCTTTGGAATGTCTTGCTAAATGTCTCTAACTATGGCAACTTCTCTTTATAAACTGGAATGAAAACTCCATCGTTTTCACAAAAAAAATGAGCAAAAGGAATATACAGCAGAGCTTATTAGTTTCTTTAAATTCTATCAGTTATGGGTAGCATAAATAAGAACATTAGATGAATTAGTCTTACCATGGCAATCTTAATTATAAATATTTTAGATTCATATATTTGACTAGTAATTCAAAGATTTTGACATGTAATCTAAACATGACAAATCATGCTATAAGAGATAATTTTATGATTTGTAAAAAATTTTTTTTTTATGAGTTTCCAATCCTGAACCCCCCTCCCACCTCCCTCCCCATACCATCTCTCTGGGTCATCCCAGTGCACCAGCCCCAAGCATCCTATATTTTGCATCAGACCTAGACTGGCGATTCGTTTCTTACATGATAGTATACATGTTTCAATGCCATTCTCCCAAATCATCCCACCCTCTCCCTCTCCCACAGAGTCCAAAAGACTGTTCTATACATCTGTGTCTCTTTTGCTCTCTCGCATACAGGGTTATCGTTGGAAAGATGCTGTTCTAATTAAAAGAGTAAAAGGCTTTCTGCTCAGTGAAGTATAAAATCAAACATTCATTTCAGTATTGTGACTAGGACAAATACATATTATGCTCATTTAGCGTTTTTCAATGGCTAAGCAACATGATTTGTCGTACTTTGTCATTTTCAGGCATTCACTATGGTCATAATTTCTTTACATTCCTGAAATCCAAAACAGGGTAAACAGAATCACTGGCTCAATTGCTAAATTTGCATATTTGGCATTTGAAAAACATGAAGAGCCTTCAAAATCCAAGCATGTCTGTACTCCATTTATCCCCTCAAACTAGTCTCCCATTCTTCCCCAATTATCCTAAATCTCAGTGTCATGTTTTAGCGTTCACTTTCTGTTTTCTCTTTTTCTAGATAATCCCAAGCAAAGTGGGTAGTACAGGGAGAAATTCCAAATAGTACCACAAAAAATGCTCAGATAGAGACTACTCTTCTGCTGTTGGCCCATTTGATCTCTTTTCTTCTTATTTGGACAGTAACTTTCACGGGTAATTGGATTAGAAGTTAAGCAATAGAGCAAGGGAACTGCTTTAAGAGATATAAATATGTGCATGAGAAAGAAGGTACTGAATCTAGCACATTCTCTCAGGCTTTCTATATTATTTTTCATTTGTATATTGTTCTTGGTGAAGCAAAAATACCGTAATATATATTTTTATATTCTCAAAGGGTTTATCATGAGACAATCAATACCCCTGAAACAATCTATGAGCAATTGAAAAGAACTAATAAAAAATTGAAACACTAATTATTTCAAATGTGTAATACAGTTAGTAGTCAGGACAAGGGAGTTCTTAATGGGTGGGGAATAATGTCTACTTTACACATGGAAGTACCTTGAGTTTAGGCTTTGGATTATTGTATAAAGGAAGAGTGAGAGCCCAGAGATTGTCACTGAACAGATGTAACAGAGGAGAAATTCCGAGCCTGGTAGCCAGGAATATGCAGAGATAAACTTGAGTGTGTTGGATCATGAAAGAAATTCCTAAGTGTTCCATCCATCAGAGACCCTCGTGAGGAAGATTGGGAAAGGTGCATGAATATTACCAAAAAAACAGAATCAAAACATCGATATTTGGGTCACTTTAAAATTTTGGTTTATTCTTTGGATAAATAAGACGTGGTACATATATACAATGGAATATTTCTCAGCCACAAAAAAGAAAGAAGTGATGCCGTTTACAGTAAAATGGATAGACCTAGAGATGATCATCCATTCTTCTGGCCTGGAGAATCCCAGGGTGGTGGAGCCTGGTGGGCTGCCGTCGCACACAACTGAAGCGACTTAGCAGCAGCAGCAGCAGCAGCAGCAGCAGCAGAGATGGTCATATTAAGTGAAGTAAGGCAGACAGAGAAAGACAAATATCGTGTGATATCACTTGCATCTTTCACGCTGCGGGAAATCTAAAAAAATATGATACAAATGAAATTATATACAAGCCAAAAATAGATGAATAGACAGAGAAAATAAACTTGTGGTTACCAAAAGGGGAAAGAGGGGAGGGATCAATGAGGAATTTGGGATTAACAGATACACACTACTGTATATAAAATAGATAACCAACCATCACCTACTATATAGTGCAGGGAACTATACTCAATATTCTGTAATAATCTATAAGGGAAAAGAATCTGAAGTACAATTTATATATGTGTATGTGTTTGTGTGTGTCTATGTATATAGCAAAATCACTGCTGTACACCTGAAAATAATATAATATTGTAAGTCAACTATATATTAGTAAAAAGGTTTCTTTTTTTTTTTAATTCAAGGGCTTCAAAAATTTTTTTTAGCTTATTCTAATGTTGGTCCAAATGTATTTCTCTCTCTTCATTTCTACTTCCCAAGTTTAGAGACTGAGTCTGGTGACACAAAATAAGATCAGATGTTTTTCTAAATCTCCTAGGTATTCTGCTATGTTAATTACAGCTCAGCAGAGATGTCCATAGAAAGAAAGGATGGAGTCGTAACATCTGTCCAACTGCCGAGGTAGTTCTTGCTCACTGACAAGAGCTTCATGGACTCCTTTATACCTGTCAGTCTTCACACCTGCCAGAGATTTGGAACACGTGGAGATTTTATTAAATGACTCCAGCTTTCTTCTGAAAAGGCAACCATGAGTAGCCTCTAATAAAAACTATTCCCAAGTGTAGGTATATATTTTGTTTAGATTACTTGAACTACTTTTTTCTTCTCAGACATGTTCTTATTACACAGCAGTTAGTTTCCACATATCTAAATAAGTATCTTCTGTCCCTTATTTATTATCCCTTTAGTCTCCTTATACTTGCTTTTCTCTTTTCTAATTTTTTTTTTTTAATTTTGAGGAGACTTTGAGAATAGATGCAAGTAAATAGAGGCATTTGACATCACGAAACCACTGGGGTTTCCAGTCAGGGGGACACGGTGTCATAAGGGAATCAGACATATGTTCATTTTACCCTGTATTCACCTAACCCTTGTATTGCTTCTTTTTATCCATCAGAAAAGCTTTCCTTTCTCCAGTTAGGTATAAATGAGATACATAACAAAAGAAAGCTTAAAGAATGCTAAGTACCCCTTTAATGCACATTTTCTTCTATATTAGTTTCCAGGTTTTCTATGCTAGTTGTTACCAATTAACTCAGAGTGTCCACATTAGCATGACATTGAGGAAAATTGAAGTTTTTTTTTTTAAAAAGTGTTTTATTTTATATTGGAATGTAGCCCATTAACAATGTTTTGAAAGTTTCAGATAGACAGTGAAGGGACTCAGCCATATATATATACATGTATCCATTCTCCACAGGCTCCTCTCCCATCCAGGCTGCCACATAACATTGAGCAGAGTTCTCTGTCCTATACAGTATGACCTTGTTGGTTATCTATTTTAATTTTTAAATATAGCAGTGTGTATATCTCCATCCTAAACTCCCTAATTATTCCTTCTCCCCATAATTCCCCCTGGTAACCCTCAGTTCATTCTCTAAGTCTGTGAGTCTTTTTCTGTTTCATAGATAAGTTTGAGGAAAATTGAAGTTTTGATTACTGACTGACAGTAATTACTCAGTGATAAAAAAGATTGGTTCTTTTCTCTGGGTAATGTTCTAGGTTAATGGCTCTAGCAGAGAATATGATGTTATTCTGTTTTCAATAACAGCCCTTACCTGATCTGACTCCTTGCAGTACAATGATGAACATGAACCATCATGAAATAGAATTTTCCTTATTCACTATACTCACATATTCAATTTAGCTTGAACAAAATACCACTACATATCCCAGGGCTACCATTTCACTCTCTCAGGCTGGAAGAACTGACTGAGGTTTGCCATCAGAATTTCCTTCATAGACTTTCCCAAAAACCCAATAAAAGGAAATAGAAGTGGCTGAGCCTATTTCATTGACTGTAGGCCCACTGCCTGGTTTCTGTTAAGTTTGACAGTATTTATTTTTGAGGCTAGAATAATGTTCGAAACTGTGCTTGTAAATATTTCCCCCCACCTAAATCAAATATCTAACCTGCAAAAATGAAATAATAATGAAAAGGGTGGAAAGTGACAGAACTGAATTTCTTCTCCCCTTTGATAAGCACCAGAAATTCTGCTGAGTGGACAGAACCTGACACTTCTTATCTCTGAAAAGTCTGTTTTGCTTAAATCTGTCTTCATTTTTAGTCCATGGTGGCATATATTACTGTTTCAATACACTGTGTCATCAGTTAAAAAATTAGGGCATATTTTATGAAGCAATGAATATTTTAAGAAAATTCTAGAAAATTTAAAGGAGTGTTTTTTTCCCCCCTCTCACAGTCTAGGTTATGATATTTTCAGTGTAATAGTAAACCTGTCTTCAAAAGCTATCACTCATAAACACTTTCCCTTAGGATATACCCAAATTCTAAGTCCTGTCCAAAACTTAACATTTTTATCGTACTTTTTTTTTTCTTTTCATAGCCACTCATGTGAAAAACAAAAAAGCTATTATGTTTCCAGTAGGATGATTTTCCTACTGAATAAAATTTCAGTCTCATGTTCCTCAGAGAAGCCTGAAGAAGCAACCGTTTTTGTATTTGTTACAGAAGTCTTAGGGCCAAAATTTCCTCAAAAATGTAGCAAAATCATTGTTCTTACTTTTCAGCTTTTTAAAAAATTTTTCTAAAATGTGGACTTGAAACTACTAAATCTAATTTTTTTCTTATGAATTGTACTTATTTTACTACATGGTTTAAAACATTAAGTTTTGGAGTGACTCAGTGACAGTTACCTCTGATACTACCTTTTAGGAAAATGGTCTTCATTTAAATTTGGGTTCTGTGACTTTTTGATTTTATAAGAACCCTTTGACTTTAGGAGGAGAGTGAGAATATCTCTGGATCCTTTTCCCGTCTTTAACTGTGGTGTTGCATATACTTTCAGTGGAGGGAGTGAACATCGTCGAGTAGGTTGCAGAAGTGATAGGAAAAATCCCTGAATGTTGTATGGCCGGAATAATTGCACACAAATGCATTCAGGAATCCTATGGAAAATAGAGCGCTGTTAACTGGCATGGTTACAGCACAATTTAGCAAGTATGTTAGAACAAATTACCCCCCGTAACCGTAAGCCATTCTGTTTCACGCTTTTTAATGAAGGCCTGTACCACACACTAGAATCCTTCTCACCTCATTACTACTCATAAAAAGCAATGATCCGTTCAAAGGCTCCTCATCTCTCCCAGATGAGCGGTAAAGAGCCTCGCCTCTCCTTCTGGCACAGAAGACAGGAAAGCTTCTTCCCCAGCTGCCTTTGAAGTCCGTCATTAGCATGTTTGCTAGATAAAAGAGAAGCAAATTTATCTGTGCAATCTCACTGTTGTCACGTGTGTTAATGTTTCATCCTGCCTGTAGACACAAAGCAAACAAAACAAAATAAAATCCGAAGACCTCTCTGTCCTTGTTTAGAGAACACAGATTTGCAGGACTCTTAGTGCAATTGCTCCTGCCCTGTTCACGAGGTATTTTCAAAGAAACTCGAAAACATGGGAAGAATTTAAGGGGCCACTGAATGTAAGGTATGGAGTCAATGAAAAGGCAGGCAGAGAAGTTAGATGATTGGTCCACGCAGAAGAAACAGTTCAATTGTGAATTAAAATACTTTTTCTCGCTCCCCAGAATATCATTTAAAAAAATTGATTTTCTTTGAAAATATACGATTTTCATTTTAGTTACTGATGAACAGATATAGCAGAGACTGGCATACTTACCTTTCTCTCTATAATTTCAGAGACAATATATAATATTGAAGATACACTGAGTACCTTCAGTAAAAGTTGAGGTGAATGAATGTATGCGCTTCAAAAAGCGTTGGTGATACACACACACACACATATGCACATATATACAATTGGGGAGGAGATATTACAAATCTAAGTCAGCAACAAAATTTTGTACATTTTTTTAAGTTCTACGCAGTAGGAATGAAAACGCTTCTACAAGAGAAAGAACATATTCAAAAATATTGTTTGCGCACCATGGCTGTGTTTGAGCCAGCAGGAAGAATAGTTGCTCATCTCTATTACATGAGGATTTCCAGTTCAGGCCATTCTGCTGAAGAGTGTGCAACAGGGTAATAACGTTTGCATTTCAAGCAAGAGGCCATGCCCGGTACTCAAATAATTTGAAAGCGGAGACCGGGCATCTAAATTCTGTAATGTAACAAAACCCTGGAAGCTGGCACATGTTATAAATTTAAATGATGGTTAAAATCAATTCCGTTGCAGGAAAAATGCATTTAACATAAACTTTTGGGTGACGTTTCTAGCTTTTTCTGTAGTAGCTCTGAAAATATACCGGATCACCTGATGCAATGCTGTCAAACCCTAGCAAACACTTAAGCGGGGCAGTGTCTAAATGAAATTGGTATTCTCCAGGCGCTGTCCCGAAACGCAAGCCCTGGGCGGCTCACACTCTCAAGCTACAGGAGAGAAATGCTGGTACTGTACTTTAATAGGGTCGGGGAAGCACATGCTTGCAGAGACTGAGCGACCCTGCAATAATAACAGCACAGCTTTGTTTCATTTGAACACATAAATCTGTACACACGTACTTAGTGAGACGTATATCCATGTATATAGAAAAAAGTTCAGCTAATAATAAAAGAAAGGATGAACATTGGCACGGGAGATGTTGACAGCATTATGCAAACTTTTCAATATTTCCTTGCATGCTCGACTTTAACTTTTGTTTATAAAGTCCACTTAGACATAATTTACAACTTCTGTTAGCTTAAGCTGGGTTCTGTAAAATCTGTCTAAAAAAATCAACCCAGAGTGCTTTGAGATGTTACAAGTCTATCTAGATATCAAACACTGAGCCCTGCAAATTATATCCATTTTGGAAACTCTGGGTTGGTATCCATGTACACAATGCATTTTAGTCCTGATGTTTTAACATGTTGGAGCAAGTCTTGCTTTCCTTCTCTTTTTTTCCTTGCCTTTTCCAACTCTTGCTCTAGTATCTGTGAAAGAGACTTAGAAGCCCAAGCAAAAGAAAATGAGAAATTCTGAAGGTTATTATGGTTTAACGGATTTTTGAAATTCAGACTTTGTCAGGTTGGCGAGGAAAAAATACCCAGGTCAGGCAAAACTTGCCAATTCCCTGAAGTCTGTCATCTCTACTATAATTTTGGACTTCAAGACTTAAAAATGTTATGTAACTTATATTTATTTCAGCCAGGTACAGCTGTTGTGAAGCTTCCCTGGTGGCTCAGTGGTAAAGAATCTGCCTCAGTGCAGGAGACATGGGTTTGATCCCTTGGTTGGGACGATCCCCTGGAGAAGGAAATGACGACCCACTCCAGTATTGCCTGGAGAATTCCATGGACAGAGGAGACTGGACAGCTTCAGTCCATGGGGTCACAAAAGAATGGAACACAACTTAGTGACTAAACAACAACAGCTGTTGCAGACATTTGATATCTTCTCCTTTCTGAGTAGTTAGAACCGTGAGTCAGTCAAGATTAAGAGAAAAGGATAAATCCCATCTCTTTATTGACTCTTGCAATGTATATTGCTTTGGGATTAAAGACAGACTGAAGTTCATCTTAGTGTCCACTTCTAAAATAGCAGAACAGCAAAACACACAGCTTCATTTTTGCTCTCAATGGAAGAACAGCCTATACTTTTTCCTCCCTAGTGGTTGTGAAGAGTGGGGTGCCATTGGTGGTGCCTCTTTAATGGCTGCAAAGAGTATGCTTCATAGGCAGCCCAATTTACTCTAAGCTTTGGCCAAAGTGAAATATTTCTAACAGGATGGGAACTGAAAGGATGAAATGAAAGGCAAAATAATGGAGAATAAAATAACTTGATAATATATTAGTGAATTAGTAATTTTTGACTTATGACAATATGGATGTAAATCAAGTATTAATATAACAGGGGACCAGTTCCATATCAAAACACAGCTGGGTGCCCCCATGGAGACAGTCTTATGGGGACTGTCAGATTCGTGCTTCACTTTTTCCAGTAGGAGGTGCTGGGGAGAGTTGGAGAAGAGAGAAAAGGCCTGATCCTGTTGGTTCTTCATTATGTACCAATAGTTCTTCATTCCTACAGCAGTGCATTCAAGCCTCTAGCATTTTCCCATATCCAGTCTCCTTGTGTCCCGTCAGATGTGAGTAGGATCAACCGTCCAGAGCCCCTTCAACTGAGTCTAGATTCCAGCTCTAGGATAGGGGGTTCCTGCTTCTTTCAGTTAATAACGCTTGTTTCCCAATGTTTGGAAGCAATTCCAACTTCTCTTTGTTAGAATAACCAGCATGGATTCTGTTTTCTCCTGGACCCTGGCTGATACAGTCTCTGCTTCAGATTTCTTTTTTTCAAAACAAACAGCTTTTTAGTCAAAGTTTAGTGAATTCACAATGTTGTGTCTTTGAAGATGCTAATCAGATTTTTCATTTTTCTAGTGCCTATAATAATGCATTCAATGTATATGTTGTTTCGTTGCTCAGTTGCATCCCACCCTTTGAGACCTCAAGAACTGTAGCCTGCCAGCCTCCGTCCATAGAATTCTCCTGGCAAGAGAATCTTCCTGACCCAGGAATTGAAGCCATGTCTGTTTAAGCCTCTTGCAGATTCTTTAACACTGAACCACTTATACTCCAATAAAAATTAATTTTTAAAAATTGCAGGGGACTTGCAGTACTTCTGAAGAGCTTGTACTTGATGGATCAAATGTAGCTTCAGAGTCTCAGATTTAACTTGCATTTCTTAACCCAAAGGAGAAGTCCAATGATGTTTTTGTTTCTGTTTTTAGGTGTTTGAGGCCTGAGGTATTCTCTGGAGTTGGTGCTAATCTCTGCTTAATTTGCTTTGAATTAAACCAGCCAGGAAAAAATCTTGAGTGAATATGAATATTTATTCTCTAATAAGTTCCTACCTTAGTCTCCACAAATCTGAGTAGCCAGAAGAGAATACATTTTCATAATACAATTACTGATCTGCTACCTTATTCCAGGTAATGCACAGATACTAAAATTGTCACTTAGTTAAGTGGCTTGACTGGAATTTAGATCTTAGCCCTCTTTGACTACAATCCTTGATGCTCTTGCTCTTTCCATACTACATCTGTTTGTTTTTCAGGTGTAAAGTTTAATTCATAACTAAATATATGTCTTATTTGTAGGTATCTTTTAACTCAGCTTTCTGATGGGATTCAATAACACATGATGGAATTTTGGCCAAACTCTGATCTACAAATCCAAGTATCTTGCTTACATTCTTGAAGATGGGGCTTTAGTAATTTTATAGGCTCTGGTGTTTTATACTATAAATAAATTTTGTTCTAAATGGTTTCAGTGAGACTAAGCAGACTATTTGCTTGCTACTTTTATTCTGATCACTGTAATCTGTTACAGAAACAAAGAAACAGAAAATCTTAAACCTATATAAAATGTAAACCCATGTAAATCCTCTATTGTTCTTCTGTGGTGTGTAAATACACATTGGTCTAAGATGTTTCTATCTGTTAACAAATTGACTTTCAGAAGTGTTTGCCAAATTTGAACTTATTTACGAAGTGGTGTATTCTTAAGTCGCTTCAGTCATGTCCGACTCTGTGTGACCCCATTGACGGCAGCCCACCAGGCTCCCCCTTCCCTGGGATTCTCCAGGCAAGAACACTGGAGTGGGTTGCCATTTCCTTCTCCAATGCACGAAAGTGAAAAGTGAAAGTGAAGTCGCTCAGTCTGAAGTTGGAATTTGAGGCAGGGGTGTGCTGGAGCTGGTCCACACTGGCTCCTAAGAGCAGACTGTTACATATTAGTGAATTTTGTGAGCTGGTTGTGAAACACAGCCACTATTAAAAATTGGATTACATAAACTTAAAATTAAATAAATTGCATTAAAACAAAGGTAATACATACTCAAAATTTATTACTTCCTACTTAACTTTTTTAATTTAAAAATTTTTATTAAAGTATAGTTGATTTACAATGTTGTGTTTAATTTCTGCTGTACAGCAAAGTGACTGAATTTTATGTATATATATATATATATATATATAAGCTTAAATTTTCTATTATGGTTTATCACAGGATACTGAATATAGTTCCCTGTGCTATACAGTACAACCTTGTTGTTTATCTATCCTATATATAATAGTTTGCATCTGCTAATCTCAAACTCCCAGTCCTTCCTACTTAATTTACTACATTGTAGTATCACCCACGTCTGTGGGGTCACACAGAGTCGGACACGACTGAAGCGACTTAGCAGCAGCAGCAGCAGTATCATCCATGCTCTTAAGATAATTCATGTCTATTGATTCTGTTACATGGGATTGGAAATACCACGTAACAGTGTGCTGTTGAATATTTCTTCCCAACTTTGGGAACACATCCTGGTAGCATGATTTCTATCATAGAAAAATGTTTAAACCACAGAAATTGGCAAAAGCTAAGAATTAGGGCTTTACTTATTGCTTTTTTTTGGTCTAGACTTAAAATAATAAGGAAATATTAATAACGCAGATCAACTTTAAAAGTGCATTATATGGGGTGGGAGGTGGGAGGTGGATTCAGGATTGGGAGCTTGTATACACCCGTGGTAGATTCATGTCAATGTATGGCAAAACCAATACAGTATTGTAAAGTTAAATAAAGTAAAAATAAGTAAATAAAAAAATTTAAAAAAGAATATTTAAAAAAAGTGCATTATATCTACAGCTGTTACGTAATGAATAGTGCAAAATTTAATGACATATCTTCTTAGTATTTGCAAACTATTATGAGATTCAGCAAAGGTAATGCTCATGTCATTGAGAATGAGTGGTTTCAAATTATTTCTTTGATGTTTTTACTTTCTTCTTGTTTGTGAAGTTAAATGAGAATATTAACCTATGTTCATGTTAGAATTATAGTCATCAACTGTAACCAGAGATCAATTATTAATTTAAGAGTTTGGCAAAAAGCAACCAAAGCCTCTGTGAGAATAAATTAATTGTGTGAACTCCTGGGGTGGGGGAAGAGGTTTTACATATTTTATTACTATTTGTAATTTGTGTGCTATATATTCTTTATATCAGTAAAAGGTATAATAAAGAATAAACATAGACACACACATTTCTCTTCTTCTGGAGAGCCTCTTGCTAAACACGGAGCATCACACCTCTCATAGGTGTGCAAGCCTTGAGATTCCAGTTTATTCTCTATGAATTGTATAGATACTGTCTGCTGTTATAGAGCTGAGGATGGTTCCTACAACAGCCAATTAGTTTATTAGTACAGTTAGTTGAAAAAAAAGTAAGTGCCACAAAGGCTACTGCTAGAATCTATCATGGCATATTTTAAAGTCTTCTAAATGTCAATGAATGATGTGTCCAGAGCCAAAAACCTAATCCTGCAAATTTCTGACGAACTTCCTTCCTCCTGAAACACTCATAAGGTGTGGGGTGTCTATGACATCCAGGAGAACTTTCAAATTCCTGTTGAATTTTGTTTCCCTTTGGGGATAATTAGAGAATTAAAGAGTGTGTGAAAATTTTCAAAATACTTATCCAAGCCTTAGAAACTGTTGTCCCCATAGTCAATGTCAAAAATGTGAAGGTCTAGAAGGGATGCTTCATCATTGTATTAAAAATGTTAAATTCCTTCCTTTCTTCTTTCTTTCATTTCTTCCTTCTTCTCCTGTAGCTTCTCTCTTTTTTGTATCTAAATTTTTTCATTAATTGATGAATTTAATTGGGAACAGAGGTATTAATGACTCAGAGATACCTAAGAATTCATGAGAAGTTACAAAAAACAGAGAGAAAGCAAAGAATAATTTTAAAAATTATTCTTTTAGATATTTAAAAGGTGGGGGATTGTAAAATGACATCTGAGTCATTGTTTTTGAAGTATTTCATAGAAACTTTGTTGCTTTAAACACTGTAGGTATTTCATGAGAAAGTAGGAGTTGTTCCTAATGGAAGAATGATGAATGGATTAAAGGGCTCATCTTGTTCAAAATTTCAGCTATGATACTTTGTCCAAGAGTTAACAGAATGTATTTTCTGCAGAAATGATTAGACCATGGTTTTCCTCATTTGTAAGACAGTCCATTCTGAAGGAGATCAGCCCTGGGATTTCTTTGGAAGGAATGATGCTAAAGCTGAAACTCCAGTACTTTGGCTACCTCATGCGAAGAGTTGACTCATTGGAAAAGACTCTGATGCTGGGAGGGATTGGGGGAAGGAGGAGAAGGGGACGACCGAGGATGAGATGGCTGGATGGCATCACGGACTCGATGAACGTTAGTCTGAGTGAACTCCGGGAGTTGTTGATGGACAAGGAGGCCTGGCATGCTGCGATTCATGGGGTCACAAAGAGTCAGACATGACTGAGCGACTGAACTGAACTGAACTGAAGAAAGGCTGGGTGTGTGTAAGTGTGCGGGGGTGAGAGAGAGAGAGAGAATGTGTATACATAAGCACCCACAATAACTATCCTGAGAATCCTAACCAGAGTCTGATGTCTGATTTATTTTTTGGCTATTTGTGAAATGCTTTGTTACATCATTTGTTTAAAGCCAGAGACGCTTCATACTCATCATGTGGTCAGGAATGCAAAATCTGCATTATTTGTTTTCATGAATCTAAATTCTTATGATCATTCTAACACCTGCTGAGTTAAACAGCAGTTTTTGTTTCCCTAACAGTGTAACTGTTCTTTCAAGGATAAAAATATAAGTTATCATCTACAGTTCTTCTTTTTTAATCTGACAGTTCTAAACAGATAATCTAAGTAATAACCAAAAGAACAAAAATACCGTAGTTCTACAATTGCACCACCTCTACCCGTAAGATGTTTGACGTGTGACATGCAGCAGCAGAATAATTTAAGGACAAATTAAGTTACTCATTACAATCCTATTGAAGAGATATTCTAACATGGTTTTAGGAAAATGCCCTGCTATGAATATTTATGAGAATGTAATCTTTCCTTTATAAAAAGCTGTCTTGCATCTTAAGTTCTAAAAGCAGCATTAATTTTTGCTGTTGTTGTTGTTCAGTTGCTATGTCATGTCTGACTCTTTTGAAACCCCCTGGACTGTAGGCCACCAGGTTCCTCTGTCCATAGAATTCTCCAGGCAAGAATACTGGAGTGAGTTGCCGTTTCCTCCTACAGGGGATCTTCCCAACCCAAGGACTGAAGCTGCACCTCCTACATTGGCAGGTGGATTCTTTACCACTGAGCCTCTCTCTAGGGAAGCTCAAAAATACATTTCATTTTATTTTGAATCATTCTTCCCTGATAGATCAGTTGGTAAAGAATCCTCCTGCAATGCAGGAGACCCCAGTTCGATTCCTGGGTTGGGAAGATTCCCTGGAGAAGGGATAGGCTACCCGCTCCAGTATTTTTGGGCTCAGCTGGTAAAGAATCTGCCCACAATATGGGAGACCTGGGTTCGATCCCTGGTTTAGGAAGATCCCCTGGAGACGGGAAAGGCTACCCTCTTCAGCATTCTGGCCTGGAGAATTCCAAGGACTGTAGAATCCATGGGGTCACAAAGAGTCGGACACAACTGAGCAACTTTCACTTTACTTTCAGTATATATTCTCTCCTTGCCTTCTCTGGAATAACTCTTTCTTTTTTTTTTTTTCTATTTGAAGCTTACTAGATTTACAATATTGTATTAGTTTCAGGTGTACAGCATGGGCAAACTTTTTTACCTGAAGCTTGGTATGTTTTAAGGCTCGAAACTGAAATTTATTTCTCCCAAGGAATGCCTACATCTCTCATTTAATTTTTCTAGTGATAGGCATGTATGACAAATTTTTCACCTTTTTATTGATTGAAGTTATATATTTACTTTTTTTCTTCAATTATTCTACCTCTAAATTTTGTTAGTTTTGAGATTTGTGACATATGAATAAAACCTACCTTTGTATCTTCTAAACTGAATACAAAATTTGCCCCTTTGTTTCCTCTTATAACAAAGGTGATTAGGTCCAAGATAACCCAGAATACCAGTTCTTGAGGGAAATGTTGCTTATAAGGCTCTGCTAGATTTATCTGGGATAGGCTTTCAGTATTATCTGAGTATCTGTATTCCTCAATTTGCATACCATTTTGCATAGATTCAAAGAATTTTATGATTGTCAGGCATCCTAAAGACCAACAAACCCAAACACTTCATCTTTAATAAAGGAACTGACATCTAAAGATCTTAAGTGACTTGCCAACATCAAACAATAATTTGGGGCAGAGTGCAGAATAGAACAGATTTTATATCTATGCTATTTTTTCCTACTTCATGTGGCTGTTTCTGAGGCCTCAATAATCCTATTTGTGGTTACTCTTTAGAAACTGATTAAATGCAAATCAAGAAATTTCGGTATTTTTAATATTAATTTGCTTGTCTTAGCTCATAGATGGTTAGAACTTGTTCACAACCAAAAAGCACAGGGTGGCTAAAGTTACAATTGGTGGCAATGACAGTTGAGTTCTGATCCCAGAATAACCTCCTGTGGGAAGAATAGAAATAATTGTAATTTCCCCCAGGTAGAATTAATTGTACATGACAAATTCCCAAAATAAAGAGGTATTTTGGTTCAATTTCATTTATCTCCGTCTCCCTTTCTCCCCGTCTTTTCATTCTAGTTAAGGTTCTGCCACCAAAACTTTCAGTCCTTGAAGGATAAGCTCCTTAGGTCTGACAGCCTCCTAAGGACTATTAGAACATTAGAAATGGAAAGTACTGTTGCATGGCTTTCACTTTACTAAAAAGATCCAGGGAGATGAACTGACTGGCCCAAACCACAGATACTGGTGGAGCCAGCGCTGAAGAGTCCTCCTGGGATTCCTACTTTATTATCCACTTCTTTTTCCATCCTTCCATGATATAGTGAGGTAGTCCATATGTTCTTCTTTTGTCTTCCCAGGTAGCTCAATGATAAAGAATCTGCCTGTGAATGCAAGAGACACAAGAAATGTGGGTTTGATCCCTGGGTCAGGAAGATCCCCTGAAATAGGAAATGGCAACCCACTCCAGAATCTTGCCTGGGAAATTCAATGGACAGAGGACCCTGGTGGGCTACAGTCCCATGGGGTCACAAAGAATTGGACATGACTAAGTGACTGATCAGGAAGCAACAGTTAGAACTGGACATGGAACAACAGACTGGTTCCAAATAGGAAAAAGAGTACGTCAAGGCTGCATATGGTCACCCTGCTTATTTAACTTCTATGCAGAGTACATCATGAGAAACACTGGGCTGTAAGAAGCACAAGCTGGAATCAAGATTGCTGGGAAAAATAAAAGTAACCTAAGATATGCAAATGACACCACCCTTATGGCAGAAAGTGAAGAAGAACTAAAAAGTGTCTTGATGAAAGTGAAAGAGGAGAGTGAAAAGGTTGGCTTAAAGCTCAACATTCAGAAAATGAAGATCATGGCATCTGATCCCATCAGTTCATGGGAAATAGATGGGGAAATGGGGGAAACAGTGTCAGACTTTATTTTGGGGGGCTGCAAAATCACAGCAGATGGTGATTGCAGCCATGAAAAGACTCTTACTCCTTGGAAGGAAACTTATGACCAACCTAGATGGCATATTAAAAAGCAGAGCCATTACTTTGCCAACAAAGGTCAGTCTAGTCAAGGCTATGGTTTTTCCAGTAGTCATGTATGGATGTGAGAGTTGGACTGTGAAGAAAGCTGAATGCCGAAGAATTGATGCTTTTGAACTGTGGTGTTGGAGAAGAGTCTCTCTTGAGAGTCCCTTGGACTGCAAGGAGATCCAACCCATGCATTCTAAAGGAGATCAGTCCTGGGTGTTCTTTGGAAGGAATGATGTTGAAGCTGAAACTCCAGTACTTTGGCCACCTCATGCAAACAGTTGACTCATTGGAAAAGACTCTGATGCTAAGAGGGATTGGGGGCAGGAGGAGAAGGGGACAACGGAGGATGAGATGGCTGGATGGCATCACCGACCCGATGGACGTGAGTTTGAGTGAACTCTGGGAGTTGGTGATGGACCGGGAGGCCTGGCATGCTGCAATTCATGGGGTCGCAAAGAGTCAGACACAACTGAGCAACTGAACTGACTGACTGACTGAAGGGACTGGTCACAAAGAGTAGAAACAATGAAACTAAGTGATAACTTGTACATACTGTAGACATTCTTGTTTGAATTTTTTTAGAAACATGGATGCAGTTATCTGTGGGTTCATTTATCCATATGAATGTAAATATGAAAAGGTTTTTGAGTTTCACTTTATTATGTATGGAGTCATTTCTGTGGCAGTTTTTTATTATCTTAGAAAATGTTTAATGAGCTCCTTCTTCAATTGTAATAGGTACTAAGGAAAGTTTTTCAGAGAAGGCAATGGCAACCCAATCCAGTACTCTTGCCCGGAAAATCCCATGGACAGAGGAGCCTGGTAGGCTGCAGTCCATGGGGTCACTAAGAGTCAGACACGACTGAGCAACTTCACTTTCACTTTTCACTTTCATGCACTGGAGAAGGAAATGGCAACCCACTCCAGTATTCTTGCCTGGAGAATCCCAGGGATAGGGGAGCCTAGTGGGCTGCCGTCTATGGGGTCGCACAGAGTCAGACACGACTGAAGCGACTCAGCAGCAGCAGCAGCACCAAGGAAAGTTTTTAGCATAGAAAACATGTCTGTTATTAGGTTATGATTTAATGACAAGAAAAGCATAATCAATTAATTTGTACTTACCTTGCTCCAAAAAAATTTGAAGCAAGTAAAAATATGTAAATACCAAAGTAATTGATTAGATATGGGTTCTTCCCATGGTCACTGAGGCATACACAATTGTATATACTCACTTGTTCTCTTTTCTTCCTGAACACACAGCTTAAGCACATCTTCCCAGCTTTCTTGCCTTCAGATGGTGTCATAGTACTGAGTTCTGGACAACAAACTGAGGGCAGAGGCAAAAAACACTCTCAGACCTAACACCTAAAACCAATCTTGTGACCATGATACCACCTCCGCTGGTCTTCCAGCTACACACAGAGGATACAGTGCAGTTAGAATGCCCTATAAAGGCAGTACAACAATGACGATCAAAGACATGGAGTCTTGGAATGACAGCATAGAGAAGAATCATCCTTCTAAGAAGAACCATCCTTGTAAGAAGAACCATCCTCCTACTCCCTTCAAACTTCAAATGACTGTGGTTAGCAAAAGAAATCAACTCAATGGACATGAGTTTGAGCAAGCTCTGGGAGATGGTGAAGGACAGGGAAGCCTGGCATGCTGCAGTCCATGGGGTCACAAAGAGATGGACATGACTGAACACTGAACAACAACAACAGCATAAGGAACAAATGTCTCTTTTAATGAACTATTAGGCTGTTAGCTTGCATAATCTGATTTACAGCCTGTCTAACCCCAGAGAAATTATTTGTATGGGAAATTTCTAGATTGAGAAACAGTTGCTTAAACCTGAAATAATTCTCATTAGAAATGTTGTACTGGATTAAACTTGCCTTTTAAGAAAAACTATTTTGTATGAAAAGTTCTATGGATGAATAAATTAACAGACTGATGAATGTATTATATACAGATAAACCTGAAGGTGATACACATATTTGAAATGGAAAAAGGATGGAGATACTACAGGAGATGGTAGTAAGTGTATATTTTACCTACAAAAATTGCCAGCTTTTCAGGTTCAGTGGTTAAGACTCTGTGCTTTCAGTGCAGGGAGAGTAGGTTCAATCCCTAGTCAGGGAAATAAGATTCCCCAAGCCATGGCTCAACCAAAAGATTTCTTTTAAAAGTCAGTTTTCCAAAGTGGTTGTACCATTTTGCATTCACTCGAGAAAGAAAAGAGAGTTTTCTTTCTCCAGAAAGTAAAGAGAGTATTCTTGTCAGCACTTGCTACCATCAGTAACTTAAATCTGAGCCATTCTACTGGGGGTTTTATATATTTCATTGTGATTTTCATTTGTATTTCCCTGACAAATAATAATATTAGACATCTTTTCATATGTTTATTACTCATTCACATATCTTCCCTGGTGAAGTGTTATTTTAAACCTTGTCTTTGTATTTTATTATAAGAATTCCTTATATATCCTAAACACAATTTTTTAAATCAGATATGTGTTTATCTAAATCAGGTATGAGTTTAAATCAGATATGTGTTTATGCGTAATCTGTGGTTTGTTTCATTTTTCTTACAGTGTCTTTCAAAAAGCAGATTTTTTTTTATTATGTCCATTTTATCAATTTATTTTTTAATACTTTCTACTTTTTTGTGTCCTTTCTGAGAAATCTTCACCTAACCTAAAGTCAAAGATTTTCTCCAATGCTTTCTTTTGGAAGTTTCGTAGACTCATCTTTTATGGATTAGGTTAATCATCTCATTTGAGTTAATTTTTATATGTGGTGTGCAGCAAAGTTGAAATTCACTGCTTTGTATATAACTATCTACATGTTCCAGTACCATTTGTTGAAAAGACTATCCATTCTCCTTTAAATTACCTTAAGTTTGTTAACCTTTATGCTTCACTAATTCTACACTGTATCCCTGGTGGCTCAGGTAGTAAAGAATCTGCCTTCAATGTGGGAGATCTCGGTTCTATCCCTAGGTTGGGAAAATCCCCTGGAGGAGGGCATGGCAACCCACTCCAGTATTGCCTGGAGAATCCCCATGGACAAAGGTGGCTAGCGTGCTGCAGTCCATGGGGTCACAAAGAGTCAGGCACAACTGAGCAACAAAGCACACATTCTGAGATAATTCTTGAAATCAGGTAGTGAAAGTCATTTGATCTTGCTGTCCTTTGAAAAGTTATTTTTTTCTATTCTGGTTTCTTTTCATGTATATTTTTGAGTCAGTTTGTCACAAAAATATATAAAAACACTACCCAAATTGTATTTGATTGCAATCATGATGAATCTACAGATTAACTGACAGAAAATTGATTTATTTGGGATATCAAAATTCCCAGTTTGTGATCATAGTATGTTTCTCCATTTAATTCATTTAATTTCTCTCCAAAAGTGTTTTGAAATTTTCAGTGTACAGATTTTTAATTATTTAGTAATTTAACTAACTTTAATTTGTCCCTAAATATTTTATGTTTTTTAAGATGAGTTTCCAACTGGTAGGTGCTAACATACAGACATACAATAGATTTTTGTATGTTAACTCTGCTAAAGACATCTATTGTTTCTAGTCATGTTTTGGTGGACTCCTTAGGATTTTTATCTTGATTATCATGTTATCCACAAGTAAGGATGCAATTATTTCCTCTTTCCAAATTTGTCCTTTATTTTCTTTTTCTTACTTGTGCTGACTGAAATCCCAGTACATTACTGAATAGAAGTTTTGAGATTAGACATCCTTGAGTTGATCCTAGTATTTAGTGGGAAGGCATTTGCTCTTTACCGTTATATATGATAACGGTATATATATATGATAGCTGTAGGATTTTGGCTGATGTCCTTTACCAAGTTGAGGAAGCTTCCTTAGGAGTTTTTACTGTGCACCAATGACTTTGCATGTGTGTGTGCTCAGTCACTCCGTTGTGTCCAGCTCTTTTCACCTCCATGGACTGTATGTTGCCCGCCAGGCTCCTCTGTCCATGGGATTCTCCAGGCAAGAATACTGGAGTGAGTTGCCATTTCCTTCTCCAGGGGATCTTCCCAACCCAGGGATCAAATCTGGGTCTCCTGCATTGGCAGGCAGATTCTTCACCACTGAGACACCTGGGAAGCCCAATGACTTTAAGTTTTGGCAAATAATTTTTCTCCGTTTATTGGGATGATAAAATCGTTTTTCTTTTGTTGTCTATTGATATAACAAATTACATTAATTGATTTTGACATGTTGAAACAAATTTCACATATCTGATATGAACTCTCTTTTGTCCTGATATATTACTTGTATATTTCTTGAACTGATTTCATAAAATATTATGTAGGATTTTGGATTTATATTAATGAGAGATATTGGTCCTTAGTTTTATTTTATGTAAGGTCTTTGGTTTTTAATATGAGATAATGGTGGAATCTTTCATTTCTGGAAGAGTTTGTGTATAATTAATAACATCTCTTTCTTAAATATTCAGCAGAATCCATTAACAAAGCTATCTTTTAAAAAAATATCATAGCACTCTATAAAGGTTATTTTTTCTTGAATGAGCTTTGGAAGGGTATGTCTTTCATGAAAACCACATGGCATTTTAGTGCTTATTTACTTGTTTGACTTCTCCATTAGCCTATTAAAGATTCCTTGGGGGAAGGGGCACTGTATTTTATTTTTAAGACTTCAGTTAGTGTGCTATAAGGCACATAGTAAGTATTTTGTAAATATATCTTAAATAAATGAAGAGGTGGATGAATTTCCAGGGGGAGCACGAGGAGTTTCATAGGAGAAAAACAGAGGTGGATCAAGAGGGATTAAGACGAAAGAGGAAGAAGATGCCCACAAAGAGAGGACAGTCAGGAGGAGACAAGGACAGGGTTGATTAGGAAAGGCAGAGCAAACACCTTGGGATATTGAAGTAGAGGTTAAGCTGGATTAAGATAAACTAGAACTAAGCCAAGGGATTTACTGAACTGAGGAACTTGGATATTGGTGTGTGTGCATGGGGAAGCCATCAAAGGTTTTTGAGAAGTGCAGTTCTTAGGACTGTTCTGGGCTTACAGGGGTGTTTCTGGTGGCACAATGTGGGATTCATTAGAGAGGGTGGGCAAGAGATACTGAGAGCAGCTCCTTTGCTACTGCAATGCTATTGGTACCTTAGTGAAGACTAGTAATATGGACTCAAGTTAGTCATGCTATGAAGGCAAGAAAAAGAAGATTTCTTTCAAAAGTAGAATTCCAAAGATTTTTTCAACTCTGTGGGTGAAAGAGATGAAGAAATGAAAGGTAATACTGAGCTTGTGTGGATAATAATGCCACTAACTGAGACAGAGCAACAGGTGAAAGGACAAGTTTGATACCAACCAGGGTTTGGGGTTTTCCTCAATCAAAAGAAATCCTTCAATAAACCAGTAGAAAGCCACCCCAAATGACCAATGCAAAGAAATAGAGGAAAACAATAGAATGGGAAAGACTAGAGATCTCGTCAAGAAAATTAGATACCAAGGGAACATTTCATGCAAAGATGGGGGTAATAAAGGACAGAAACGATATGGACCTAACAGAAGCAGAAGATATTTAGAAGAGGTGGCAAGAATACACAGAAAAACTATACAGAAAAGATCTTCCCAACCCAGATAACCAAGATGGTGTGATCATTCACCTAGAGTCAGACATCCTGGAGTGTGAAGTCAAGTGAGCCTTAGGAAGCATCACTACAAACAAAGCTAGTGGAGGTGATGGAATTCCAGCTGATCTATTTCAAATCCTAAAAGATGATGATGTGAAAGTGCTGCATCAATAAGCCAGCAAATTGGGAAAACTCAGCAAGTGGCCATAGGACTGGAAAAGGTTGTTTTCATTACAATCCCAAAGAAAGACAGTGCCAAAGAATGTTCAACTACTGCACAGTTATACCCATTTCACATGCTAGCAAAGTAATTCTCCAAATTCTCCAAGCTAGGCTTCAATACTACATGAATCAAGAATTTCCAGATGTTCAAGCTGGATTTAGAAAAGGCAGAGGAACCAGAAATCAAATTGCCAGCACCTGTTGGATCATAGGAAAAGCAAGAGAGTTCCAGAAAAACATCTACTTTTGCTTCATTGACTATGCTAAAGTCTTTGACAGTATGGATCACAACAAACTGTGGAAAGTTCTTAAAGAGATGGGGATACCAGACCATCCCACCTGCCTCGTGAGAAACCAGTAAGAAGGTCAAAAAGAAACAGAACCAGACATAGAACATTGGACTGGTTCCAAATTGGGGAAGGAGTACGTCAAGGCTGTATATTGTCACCCTGCTTATTTAACTTCTATGCAGAGTACATCATGTAAAATGCTGAGCTGGATGAAGCACAAGCTGGAATTAAGATTGCTGGGAGAAATATCAGTAACCTCAGAGATGCAGATGACACCACCATTATGGAAGAATGCGAAGAGGAACTAAAGAGTCTCTTGATGAAAGTGAAAGAGGAGAAGGAAAAGCTATCTTAAAACTCAACATTCAGAAAACAAACATCATGGCATCTGAACCCATCACTTCATGGCAAATAGATGGGGGAACAATGGAAACAGTGATAGACTTTATCATGGGCTCCAAAATCATTGTAGATGGTGACTGCAGGCATGAAATTAAAAGACACTTGCTCCTTGGAAGAAAAGCTATGAGAAACCTAGACAACATGTTAAGAAGCAGAGACATGACTTTGCCAAGAAAGGCCCATATCGTCAAAGCTAGGGTTTTTCCAGTAGTCATGTATGGATGACAGAGTTGGACCATAAAGAAGGCTGAGAGCCAAAGAATTGATGCTTTTGAGCTGTGGTGTTGGAGAAGACTCTTGAGAGTCCCTTGGACAGCAAGGAGATCAAACAAGTCAATCCTAAAGGAAATAAGTCCCGAATATTCATTGGAAGGACTAACACTGAAGCTGAAGCTTCAATACTTTGGTCGCCTGATGCGAAGAGCCAACACACTAGAAAAGACCCTGATGCTGGGAAAGATTGAGGCAGGAGTAGACGGGGATGACAGAGGATGATATGGTTGGATGGTATCATCCACTCAAGGGACATGAGTTTAGGCAAGCTCCAGGAGATGGTGATGGACAGGGAAGCCTGGCATCCTGCAGTCCACTGTGTTGCAACGAGTTAGACACAGCTGAGTGACTGAAAAACAAGAAAGAAAAGTGAAAGTGAAAGAAAGTGCAAGTTGCTCAGTCATGTCCAACTCTTTGCAACCCTATGGACTACACAGTTCATGGAATTCTCCAGGCCAGAATAATGGAGTGGGTAACCTTTCCCTTCTCCAGAGGATCTTCCCAACCCAGGGATCAAACCCAGGTCTCCCGCATTGCAGGTGGATTCTTTACCAACTGAGCTATCAGGAAAGCCCCAACTGAACAACAACAGCCAATCAATAGAAATTGACTAAAAGACTGACAAGATATTCAGGCAAGGCTGTCCTGGGGCCCCTCCTGCAGTAGTGGGGAGGGATCAAAAGCAACAAATTACTCTTCCTTGTTTGCTGGCTCCCAGAGGGGAGGCAAGCTTGTTCTTTATATGGGGTAAGGATTGGGGAATGTTCAGTTGCTGGGCTGGAGAGGCGGCATAGGTAGTTTGCCCACTCCCTTTGTAATGCTGGGCGCAGGGTGCATGGACAGTACACTGCTTTTGCCCTGACGCACAGTTTTTGCTCCAGCTCTTTAGAAGTGGTGGGCTTCCCTGTTGGCTCATTTGGTAAAGAATCTGCCTTCAAGGCAGGAGACCCAGGTTCAATCCCTGGGTTGGTAAGATCCCCTGGAGAAGGGACTGGCAACCCACTCCAGTATTCTGGCCTGGAGAATTCCATGGACAAACGAGTCTGGCAGGCTACAGTCCATGGGATTGCAGAGTCTGACATGACTGAATGATTTAACATTTTACTTCAGAAGCAGTTCAGTTCAGTTCAGTTCAGTCGCTCAGTTGTGTCCGACTCTTTGCGACCTCATGGATCGCAGCACGCCAGGCCTCCCTGTCCATCAACAACTCCCGGAGTTCACTCAGACTCGCATCCATCGAGTCCATGATGCCATCCAGCCATCTCATCCTCGGTCATCCCCTTCTCCTCCTGCCCCCAATCCCTCCCAGCAGCAGAGTCTTTTCCAATGAGTCAACTCTTCGCATGAGGTGGCCAAAGTACTGGAGTTTCAGCTTTAGCATCATTCCTTCCAAAGAAATCCCAGGACTGATCTCCTTCAGAATGGACTGGTTCGATCTCCTTGCAGTCCAAGGGACTCTCATGAGTCTTCTCCAACACCACAGTTCAAAAGCATCAATTCTTCAGTGCTCAGCTTTCTTCACAGTCCAACTCTCACATCCATACATGACCACTGGAAAAACCATAGCCTTGACTAGATGGACCTTAGTAGGCAAAGTAATGTCTCTGCTTTTGAATATGCTATCTAGGTTGATCATAACTTTTCTTCCAAGGAGTGAGTGTCTTTTAATTTCATGGCTGCAGTCACCATCTGCAGTGATTTTAAGCAGTAGTTCCTGTGTGTGTGTGTGTGTGTGTGTGTGTGTATTTTTGTGTCTTCTAGTCCAGAATTTGCCCCAACTGCACATGCACACAGTTATTTTTAGTTCCATATAGTTTCTTTGTGTTTTGTAGCTTGAGGAGTGGTGTGTCCAGGTGCAAGTTTTGCAGCACTGCAGCAAAGGGTCCCAGGTCCCAGGTCTATCTCAGGTTTGCTACAGAGCAGAGTCTACCCCAACTGAATAGAGAGGTTGCCTGAGCTCTAGAGAATCTAGGAAGATTTGGAGCCATGTGCACAGAAGTTAAAGTCAAAGCCAGTGAAATAAAAGAAAACAGTGGATGGGAAGAAGCCCTGGGGATGGACATAGACCTAAGGAAAAGAAAACTAGAAAAAAAAGCTGGTGAAGTTCTTACAAAAAGAAGAAGAGCCAAGAAAGCACGGAGATATGATTGTATTTCAAGAGTGAGTTTCAATAAAGTGCTAATGATGGAGGGGTGGTGTAGCAAAATCATTGAGAGTCTGGAGCCATGAGTCAGAAAGATTTGCTACAGAATCTCTGTTTTGATATTTGTATGACTGTGAGCAAGTTATATTACCTTTATCTGTAGAGTGAAGGTAATCATAACCTGTCTCTTAGGGCTGTTGCAAAGAATAAATTAGAAATAAAAATCAAAATGCTCCTCATTTTGCATGGCAAATAGCAAGCAATCAATATTATCTACTATGATCAATAGGAGTAAAAGATGCTTCAGGGAGGTTGAAAAGAACAAAGAAGAAGGGGATGTAAGCTTTGCTTCTCTAGAAGGCAAAGCAAAGATTACAGACCTGTAGGATTTACTCTTGTCTGTGTGTTAGTTGCCCAATCATGTCCGACTCTTTGAGATCCCACGGACTGTAGCCCACCAGGCTCCTCTGTCCATGGGATTATCCTGGCAAGAATACTGGAATGGGTTGCATTTCCTTCTCCAGAGTATCTTCCCGACCCAGGGATCGAACTTGCATCTCTTATGTCTCCTGCATTGGCAGGCGGGTTCTTTACTGTTTGAGCTACCAGGGAAGTCTTTAGATGTGGGGTTTTTCAAGTCTTCTTGAAATACAGGCATATTTATAATCCTTATCAGTAGAATGTTTGGACAAGAGGTGTGTGTGTGTGTGTGTAAAAATATTTAATTCTAAATTGGTTTGATAATTTATATGAAAAGAGGCTCCAAGAAAAATATCAAGAAGGCTACTATTTCTTCTGGAAAGATTTATGGAAAAAAGCCTCAAAGAAATGAATCAGTGGCAGATACATGCTAATTTTGTTTTCTTTCATTGCTGAAAATTACTTAGTGTTATTTTATCATAGTGTTGTTATTTCTTTCAAATAAATAAATAATTTAGATTCTGATCACAATTTGAACTTAAGCCAGTTGGCTTAGGAAACCAGCCATTAAATCAACACAGACCAGATGTTTCTGAATTTTAATGCTCAAGTGGAATGCAAAATATTAAGAATCATTTAGCACCTTGATTTATCTTGGATAGTGTACCAAATTAATGTTTAAAGAATTATCTATAGAGTTGGAAAGGAGATTGTGAAATATCAGATACAATCTCAAAAGTGTGAGCATGATTTTGAAATGTATTTTAAATGTTCTTGAATGTTAGGAAAGTCATTTTGGTAGGAATAGAGCAGCAAGTATAATAACAGAGTAGCATACACATAATACGTAACACATGCGTTATGGATTCAGATTCCCTTTGAGAGTGATGCCCATGCAGAATCCTGAACTGGTAGACAGCTTTCAGGTTTTCCACCCATTTTGTGATTTCAGCAAAGTAAACACCACTGCTTAGTTACCTCTTTTTGTTTGTGTCCACATTTATTTCAGGAGAGCTAACTGGCTGACTTTCCTTCAAGGCACCACCGTCCTGCCTCCAAAACTGAAACCCCTGGTTTGATTGTTCTGGATGAAGAAGATATAAACAAAAGCTATTTTTAACTTCCTTCTTTGCTACCCTCTCCAGGCACAATCGCAGACCCTACCTTTGATTACTGATGCGGGTCTACGGTGGTCATTGAATATTACACAATCAACTGTTTACATAGCAACCCTTTTTACAGGTTTTAAATCTTCCCAAACTGCCAGTTTCTGAAGCGGAGCCTGCCAGCTGGCAGACAGAGAGGTGCTTGTGTTCTAGTTGATTGGGGTAATTAACAGCCCAAACTGTCAGAAGGTGACTGCAGGCAAAGACTTCTTGCCCTCAGGTCACAGCTGGGTTCCAACAACTTGCTCCTGATTTACCAGTAAAACTAATAATGTAAGTAATATTGGTATTAAATTGTAAAATCAAGGGTCAAGCTGAAATTCTGGTTTGTACCCCTTATTCACTGGCAGCAAATTAGTGATAATGTCTTGCGGTTACTGTGTCTTGTAGTGACCCTGCCCTCTTAAACGACCCCTGCAGAAATCAGCACGTGCCTGTTTGGGCAGCACTATGTGGATCTCCGTCACTTAAAGAAGCAAAGCCATTATCTTTCACTTTGAATTTTTCCACAAATATAGCTTTTAATAGGATATATATTTTTTTAATGCTTAAGAAAATCAACCATCAGACATAGCAGATCATGCTTAGATTGAGGATGTATGTTCATAGGTATGTGTATGTATTTTTGATATAGAGTTTAGGTTTTAGTGTTGGGCGTTTGGCTGGATGCAAATATTAGATGATTAGCATTAGTAGTACTTCATTTTGCTGTGCAGTTCCGGTTGAGCTATACTCCTATTCATAGTGTTTTAATTTTCTCTGACAAGCCTACATCATAATTAGGGGTAGGGGATGCAGAGGGAGAGATTAGGTGTATCAATAGATGGCGAGAGATAGACAGATAGATAGATACAAGATATGATCATTATTATCAAAGACTTTCAAAATTTTAAGAGAAGGCAATGGCAACCCACTCCAGTACTCTTGACCTGGAAAATTCCATGGATGGAGGAGCCTGGTAGGCTGCAGTCCATGGAGTCGCTAAGAGTCGGAAACAACTGAGTGACTTCACTTTCACTTTTCCCTTTCATGCATTGGAGAAGGAAATGGCAACCCACTCCAGTATTCTTGCCTGGAGAATCCCAGGGACAGAGGAGCCTGGTGGGCTGCCGTCTATGGGGTCGCACGGAGTCAGACATGACTGAAGAATACAAGGCCTTGCTCATTTGAACTGAATCTTTCATTTCCAAATTTTATTCTCCTTTTCTAGCAAAGGTCACAACTGATGTTCCAGGGGATATAAACAATTACCACTTCATGTAAAAATTTTCTCTCACCCATAAATTCCAAGAGGATGTGTACCTTCATGAATTTATGACTCACCTAAAAAATAATTGTTAGATTTGTTTTGTTAATCCATAAAATAAATAAAAACAACTTTGGGACTTAGAGAAATTACATGAAGATGAAAGTGTAGCTTTTCTGAAAATGAGTCTTGTGTTTGTTCAGTGGTCTCACAGAGATTTTTACATGTGTTTCCAAACAAATGGGCTCCTTTGATCTGCAGTCTCATCTCTGGTCTCCATCATGATGGAGAGTAAGGGTGGAAAGCCAGAATAAGAAACCCAACAGGTTATCTTGCTTAATCTCTTTGTCTTTAACACCTGAATAAAGTGAAGAACGAAGCTGAATCAAGTGAGCAAGTTTTTAACCCAACTAATTTGTTGACTATGTATTACAGCATTGTGCCAAGAACCCTGAAGAAGAAAAATAACTAAGATTTGGCTTCTATTGTCTAAGAAGTTTAGTGTCAAAGTGGGGATAAGAAGATTAAATAAGTAAAAAATAAGCAATAATGTTATGATCTAAGATGTGCCATGAGGCTTGTTGGGTAAGGAGTCAGGAAGAAAAGACCAGGAGGTAGATAATATGGGACATTTGCAGATGGGGATACATCCCCATTCCTGGAACATAGCTTGAAAGATGCATAGGTTACAGGTAGATATGCCAGATAATGTGACATTCTAAGGAGTTTTCAGTTTACCCTGTGAGAATGACACACATTTGAAGGTGGATGCATTGGTAGTAACATGATAATAGTAATATTTTAGGAAGGTTATTTTAGGAAAAATTTTGAGGAAAACTTACTGGAACAGTGATTCTCAAAATGAATTTTTTCTTGAACTTGAGAAGTTATCTCACTCTGATCATGGTAAGGTGGTTGTCATGGGTCCTAGGGGTGCTTCTTGCTGGCTGTTGAAATCACTGATGTAGAGGAAGAAGAAGTTTCCATTACAGGCTAAAGTTAAGCACTCTACTGGAGGAAGAATGGCAGAAGGATCCTAACTAGAGGGTGGGGAAAGTGGAAAACTGGAATAAAATTCAAAGGATGAGCATAAGTCACTTGAAAGAAGAAAACAGCTCAAATCTGAGAAGAGTGTAGAAGATGGAATAGAAACCTGAAATTTACAGTGATGAGTAGACACATGGAGATTGTTATAGCTGTTCAATGATGGATGGTCTGGTTCTTTGATACAGTTGCCGTGCTGCTGCTGAGTCGCTTCAGTCGTGTCCGACTCTGTGCGACCCCATAGCCGGCAGCCCACCAGGCTCCCCCGTCCCTGGGATTCTCCAGGCAAGGACACTGGAGTGGGTTACCACTTCCTTCTCCAATGCATGAAAGGGAAAAGTGAAAGTGAAGTCACTCAGTCGTGTCCAACTCTTCGCGACCCCATGGGCTGCAGCCCACCAGGCTCCCCCGTCCCTGGGATTGTCCAGGCAAGAGCACTGGAGTGGGTGCCACTGCCTGCTCCATCTTTGATACAGTATATACTCTTAATCATCTTATGCCACTTGGAGAACCAATCAGAACCTGCTAAGGTATATTCATGGAATTACTCTCCAATGGCCATATTCTCCCCATGAAATTCTACAGCCAGATTATGAATGGCCTTGAAGAACCTGATGGGTCACCCAGTGGTTTTCAGCAGAAGAAGGGTGCGTTAGCACTTTTAGAAGATCCCTTGGAAGAACAGAGGGGATAGTATTTCAGAGGCATCCACAGACGTGTGAAGGTCTCTTGGGAGCTTAATGGGACCTGGATGGGAAACGGTCGTTCAAAAGTCAGCCTACGTGGTAGCAGTAGTAGGTGCAGGGAAGGAGCTATGAAGTGGGTAGGACTTCCTCACTCCTCCCACTCACCCCCCGATGTGTGTGTGCGGTAGAGGGGGGCAATGAAAGAAAAGGCTTTTGGCTTGGGCGGCTAGTTGGTTGGTGGTACCCTAATCACTGAATAAGCCAGTTAATGATAATTTATCGAAAAAGCCAGAACATAAATTTTTGGTGTCTTGACAAAATATTTAGTGTCATGTACATGATGATTTAGGCCGTCATTGGGAGCCAAGGTAGCTTAATTATAACATGTTAACATTTAGTAGATAACTCTATCAGGTCATAAAGTTTATTTTGGCCTGAGATGTTTTCCCTAACAGTGTCACTTAATAATAGAACATAGAGGGAAAGACCAACCACAGACGTCCGCTTGAATCCCACAGTCTGCAAACTGTCTTTCACATCTCTACTCTCCTAATGCCTTGTTAGTTCACAATCCCCAATAATACCTCTCCCTTGAGGATCTCTGTGAAAGTTTATTGGGAATCTCTTTTTGCAGAATTAGAATTGCCCAATATTTTGTTAATTTTGGGTTTGACAAACATGTCACAATACATGTCAGCTTCTACAATTAGGCTAAAGAGGCAATTTAGAAGAATTGAGTTTTCTACTAAGAAACTCAAAGAATTTCTACTAAGAAACTAAAGAATTAAGTTTTCTTATTTCTACTAAGAATTTTCTACTAAGAAACTAAAGAATTAAGTTTTCTACTTAAAAAGCTAGGCTTTCAGTCACCGTTCATTGGCACTTATCAAATACAATATTTGTTTAGCTCACAGTTTATTAAGAACATTCATGTCTTTGTGACTCAGACTAGACTATTGTAATTTGCTTTTTATTTGGCTTGTTGAGAAAATGTAGTAGGTAAAGAAGATAATTGCTCAGCTATTTAATGTGCTTTCATATAGAGCAGTGGTTCTCAATAGTTAAATAATAAGATTTCTTTATATTACTTTTTATATTCTCTAAATATTTCAAGTTTAAAAAAAATTCTATTAAACTTCATTGCCAAGTTACAACTTATGTTATATCAGAGTTTATATCAGATTAGCACAAAATTACCAGTACTGCCAGAGTCCATAAGATTCCAATCTAAATTAAAGGAACATGACATTAGAGTTAGTCTGTGAAACTTCATCTTAGGTAAACATAATATTTCAATTAAAAAATAATAGCAATGATTCACCAACTTTTACCAGTTAGGATCCAATTTTCTTGAATTAAAAAGGCTCAAAATAACAGTGGCTTAAAATAATT
The DNA here is from genome assembly GCF_023091745.1 of Budorcas taxicolor. Taxonomy (NCBI): domain Eukaryota; kingdom Metazoa; phylum Chordata; class Mammalia; order Artiodactyla; family Bovidae; genus Budorcas; species Budorcas taxicolor. The sequence goes on along the minus strand of NC_068917.1, from coordinate 9,488,802 downwards.
TATTTCTCTTTTACCTAACTTCTTAAAGTAAGGACTCTGAGGCTGGTGTGCAACTCTGTTCCACGCAGCTTGGAGGGAACCATACTCACCCCACTATCAGCCCTAGGCGTGGTAGGCTGATAGCCCTCTTCAAAGATATCATGCCCTGGAATGTCCCTGGCAGTCCAGTGGTCAGGACTCCACTTCTACTGTAGGGGGCACTGGCTTGATTCTTGGTCAGGGAACTAAGATCCAACATGCTGTGTGATAGAGCCAAAATTTTAAAAATAAATAAATAAATAAACCAAAAACAAAGATCACACCATAACCAGGAACCATAAATGTTACTTTATTTGGGAAGAGAGTTTTTGCAGATATGGTTAAGCAAAGGAGATGGGGGAGATTATGTGGGATTAAGGTCAGTCCCAACTGTTATTGGGCTTCCCAGGCAAAGAATCTACCACTGATGCAAGAGATGCAGATTTGACCCCTGGGTCGGGAAGATACCTTGGAGAATGCCAGCACACATATCCTTATAAATGGAGGCAGAGGGAGATCACACACACACACACACACACACACACACACACACACACACACACACACACGGGAGAAGGTGATGCAAAAACAGAGATTCGAAGATGCTGGCCTTGGAAGTTGGAGTAATATGGCCACGGCACAAGAATTCCATTCTAAATTTTAAATTCACAGAGTGAACCCTTCCCTAGGCCCCTGGAAGGAGCATGGATCCAGACACCTTGATTGGATTTCTGGTCTCAGAACTGGGAGAGAATCTGTTTCCCTTGTTTGAAGTCACCAAGTTCATGACGTGTAATTTGTTACAGCAGACACAGAATACAAGTATACTAGAATTTGGTATATATTTTTGTGGTTCAAGATAAGCAAACCTCTCATTCATCTTCTAACTAAGGATGTGTAGAAAGAGAAATGTATGCATTCATTGACTCACTTATTTGTTCAACAATATACATGGAGAAACTGTTATATGCCAGGCACTGTTCTGGTTGTTTGGAATGCATCAATGGAAAACAAAAAGACTCCTTTCTTCTTGAAATGTTTTTTAGAAGATCAATGAAGATAAATCATTAAAAGGAAATTAAATGTCATAATAGAAGGTGAAAGATTCAATGGAAAAAAGTAAACCTATCCCGAAGTAAAAAGAATTGATAGGGTCATTTAAAAGTTGGTCAAGTTACAGTTTAAAATAGGTTGGTCATGGTTGGTCTCACATCATTGAAACGGTGGGATTTGAGAGGGTGAAATCAGCCAGAAGAGCTCTCCAGGAAGAAGAAATATCTAGAGCGAGGATTCTGATATATGAAAACGCCTTACGTGTTTTGGGAACAGTGAAGAGGCCAGCGTGGTGATGGAGGACAGTAGCAATGGCAGATGAAGTCAGAATGGGGACAATCAAGTGTGATCCTACAAGTTATAATAAGGTTTTTAATTATTCAAATAGGCAGTTATTGGAAAGCATAAGCTGAAAAGTGACATGATATGATTTAATTATTACAAGGATCATTCCAGTTGCCCTGTTGAGGATAGATTGAAGGAGACCTGGGGTAGCCGCAGAGAGACCTTTTAAGGGGATTATCGTAGTGATCTGGGCAAAACAGAACAGAGGTTCAGATTAGAGCAATACAGATTGAGGGAAATGATTGATTTCTAGAAATATCTTGAAGACGAAACAAACAGGATTTCCAACTGATTGAATAGGAGGTCGAGGGTAAAGAAGAGAAATGAAAGGTGACCCCAAGGATTTGAGGTTTACCAACTAAAAGGTTGACAATATTATCAAGTGAGATGGGAATGCTATAGATGAAGGAAGGTTTTGGTTGCGGGGAGGATAGTAGGTGGTCAGGGAAAGGCCAGGGTTTACACACTGTTGGAACTATCAACCACCTACATAGGAATGTGAAGTGTTCATTTGAGGTCTACCAGGGAGTCTTCTGCTTCCTGAATCACAAAGTAGCTTATTTCAAACCAGTACTCTTACCAAGGGGCTTCCCAGGTGGTGCTAGTGGTAAAGAACCTGCCTGCCAGTGCAGAAGACAGAGAGAGACAGGTTTGATCCCTGAGTGGAGAAGATCCCCTGGAGGAGGGCATGGCAACCCATTCCAGTATTCTTGCCTACAGAATCCCATGGACAGAGGTGTCTGGTGGGCTACAGTCTATGGTGTTGCAAAGAGTTAGACATGACTGAAGTGACAGCATGCATGCAGGCACTCTTACCAAGAATACCTAGAGAAATCTGGACAAAATTTAAAAATTAAGTGTTTGAAGATATATGCAAGCTCCCAAAGCAGCAAAGGTTTGAGAGGATTCTTCAGACAGAAGTTAAACGATCCAGAGGGAGATACACTAAAATATTAGAAACAGTGGGTTTTGACATGTTTTCTGAGAATTGTTCAGAAGAGGGGAGAAAAGAAAAGAGATGGTAGTTGGCAAAGTAAGTGGGTTCAACAGGAAGATTCTTTTAAAACTGGATAAAATAGAATGCAAATTGGTATAGCCCCTATGGAGAACAGCATGGAGATTCCTTGAAAAACTAAAATTAGAACTAACATATGACCCTGAAATCCCACTCCCGGGCAATCCCATCTTTTCATTCAGAAAAAATAAAAACTAATATGAAAAGATAATGCTATTGATGCTCATAGCAGTACCATTTACCGTAGGCAAGACATGGAGCAACCTAAGATAAAGATATGATAAAGATATGGAATAAATATACAATGGAATATTATTCAGCCATAAAAAAAGAATGAAATAATGCCATTTGCAATAATATGGATGGACCTAAAGATTATCATACTAAGTGAAGTAGTTCAGACAGAGAAAGACAAATATCAGATCACTTATATGTGGAATCTAAGGAATATAATATAAACAAACTTAGAAAAGAGAAACAGACTCACAGACGCAGAAAAAAGCTTGTGGTTGCCAGAGGGTAGAGAGGGGGAGGGATAAATATATGGAGTGGAGTTTGGGATTAACATATACACTCTACTACAAAATAAACAGAGGCCTACTGTATACATAGCATAGCAGAGGGAAATATACTCAGTATCTTATAAGAACCTATCAATCCCACTGCTGGGCATACACACCGAGGAAACCAGAATTGAAAGAGACACGTGTACCCCAATGTTCATCACAGCACTGTTTACAATAGCCAGGACATGGAAACAACCTAGATGTCCATCAGCAGATGAATGGATAAGAAAGCTGTGGTACATATACACAATGGAGTATTACTCAGCCGTTAAAAAGAATTCATTTGAATCAGTTCTGATGAGATGGATGAAACTGGAGCTGATTATACAGAGTGAAGTAAGCCAGAAAGAAAAACACCAATACAGTATACTAACACATATATATGGAATTTAGAAAGATGGCAATGACGACCCTGTATGCAAGACAGGAAAAAAGACACAGCTGTGTATAACGGACTTTTGGACTCAGAGGGAGAGGGTGGGATGATTTGGGAGAATGGCATTCTATCATGTATACTATCATGTAAGAATTGAATCGCCAGTCTATGTCTGACGCAGGATACAGCATGCTTGGGGCTGGTGCATGGGGATGACCCACAGAGATGTTATGGGGAGGGAGGTGGGAGGGGGGTTCATGTTTGGGAACACATGTAAGAATTAAAGATTTTAAAATTAAAAAAATAAAAAACTATTAAAAAAAAAAAAGAACCTATAGTGGAAAACAATCTGAAAAAGAGTATATATTATATACGTATCATGTGTATGTGTGTGCTTAGTCATTCAGTCATCTCTGACTCTTTGGAACCCCATGGGCTGCAGCCCTCTAGGCTCCTCTGTCAACGGGATTCTCCAGGCAAGAATACTGGAGTGGGTTGCCATTCCCTTCATTATAGTATCTTCCCAATCCAGGGATCAAACTTGGGTCTCCTGCATTGCAGACAGATTCTTTACCCTCTGAGCCACCAGGGATGCCTGTATGTATTATGTATATATATTAGTAACTAACATGACATTGTAAATCAACTATACTTCAATAAAATAAATAAATAAATATGGATGAAATACAGTCATGCTAGTATGCTTTGGAAAATGAAAAGAAAAAGTATTTCTTTTTTTAGAACAGTGGCTGCTGCTGCTGCTGCTAAGTCGATTCAGTCGTGTCCGACACTGTGCGACCCCATAGATGGCAGCCCACGAGGCTCCCCCGTCCCTGGGATTCTCCAGGCAAGAGTCCTGGAGTGGGTTGCCATTGCCTTCTCCATTAGAACAATTGAGGGGAGGATAATTGGAATGTAGTCCTGTAGAGGGCAGGGGAAGTGGGATGCCTGTCCATGTGGAGCAAATGGCCAGAATGACAGACATTAAGGAGGTTCTTGAGTGCTGCCCACAACAATTTCCTTCACATCAAGGGCCAGAACTTCAACACATGATCACATCTACTGACCGGAAGAGAGATGGAGAGCTTTGATACTCATTTTCATTGGCTATCTGCCTCTGCCCAGCTGTTCTTTTTTTTTTTAATTATTAAGAAGGAGCAGCAGACATAAGTTTAAGTGGGGAGGAATAAAGGCAGCAGCAGAACTCTCCGACACACTGACATTTTCTCAATGAAAAGAATAAATGCAAAAATATTTATTTCACCATATCTAGTTCCTTTTTTCAGAGGGACCTATATTATATGTTTTTACATGGCCATTGACGCAAATTTCATTTAAATTTATCCTGAATTGAGTCGTAATCATCTTTTCAGAAAGGTTAACATTGTTTGAGTTAAGTAGAGTGATATATATATTTTATAGAAGTTTATTGCTTTATTTCAAAGTGTTTTTTTTAATTCTATTTTGAGTTTAAGGATGCTTATAATTTTCCTCTTCAGAATAGATCTTCACACAGTTTTAAAGAAAACTTTCTCAAAATATGAAAAGAAAGACTGACTCCACTTTGTGTTTGAATGACGGAAAACAAAAAGAAGTTTTCTACAGACTAGTTTCCAAGGCGGAGAATGGAGTGGAGTGGTATGAGCTCCAACAACATTTTAACAAACTTTGAATAGAAAAACTGCACTATTTATCAGGAAGGATACTTTTCTGTATTTTTGTGAATATTCAGCTGTAACAATCATGATTTGTCTGGCTCATTTAGAATCATAGATCTTTTGAGAGTAAGAAAGATTCCCCCAGAGAGAGATGAATCAACTTGTGCATTTGTAAGGAATGAATCCCAATTCCTCCAATTCCTTCTTGTTTCTGTTTTTTTTTTTTTCCTTCCCCAAAATTGTATAAATGAGGAAGTATTGCCAAGGGCCTATTAGTAATGGTTATTTCCTGATTGCAGCGGGAAGCATCCTGCATGTTTAAATAAATATTGTTAACTCTGACCTCTCACTTTGCCAGGACTGATAAGGCCATTGTTTGGCCTGTGTGGAGCGCATACAGTATACATAGCGTGGAGAACAGCAGGAAAACAGGAAACAATAAATCAGAAATTAGAGCCCTGATTGTTGTAGCTAATTACATCAGGCTTCTGCTTAATTTCTCACTCTGTCATTCTAACCTGATTTTCTTGCCAACAGACTTTGCAAATTGCTGGTGTCACGTACATTCAGCAAACAATAATCCTTAGTTACTGTGACTGACAAATGAATGAGCAGGAGAAGATAGTTTATTATGCAAAGATGAACAGAGACATTCACCAGATACCTGCCTGGATGCTCTTTTAATTCACTTACCTAGATGCGCTGCATGATACATTTCTCCAGGAGCAGAGATTTTGGCATCAAGACAGCTTAATTAGATTTGTGGCTTGGTTTGATAATACTGAGCAAGAAGAAAAGATGGTCCTATAAAAGGAAGGGAGGGAAGAGATTGGCTTGGACAAAGAAAGAGATAAAGTGGTAACTTAGCTATTTAAGTCAAATCTGAAAATAATATGTTTAGGGTGAGTGAGATTAGTCAGCACATTATTGAATGCTAATCTTGTCTACACATGAATTTGGTGAGCTAACGTTAGCATTTTCAACTCATTATGGTCTGATGACTGAAATTCTAAATCACATGTGTTAAGGAAGAATGATAAAAATGGATATTCTTATTCAAAATTAATTGTTGGATAACTCCCAGATGCTATTTCTGCATGTAGATTATGCACATCAATTCAGTTTTCCAGGATCCCAGTCTGGTGTGGTTTATACAGTCTAAAATCAACTTTCCTTTCCTTTAATGATTTTACAAAATTTACATGGCTTCCATACTTTAAATAACTTTGCTACAGCCGCTGAAGACAGAATAAGAAGATGTAATTGAGGAGAATTTCACTCATTATTTAATATATTTTCATATTCTGGGTATATTTTCTATCTTTGTGGTAGTGTTTACTTATTAGATCATCCAACTGCTGAGAGGAAGCAGAGCTGGCAACCAGCTTCACCCAGGTTTTTTGCTTCTTTGGTGCTTAATAAAAAATCACATTATTTTGTTTAACTGAAAGTACCGTGCATGCTAGTTATTTAGAATGAAACTGTTTTTCAGTTTAAAATTGAATTTACTTCATCGTTCCATTTCCCATGGGCTCTTCTTTTGCTGCTGTCTTGCTTTTGTGTCATTTTCAGCGAAAGGGAAAGTGAACTCCACATAGGGAAGTGGGGAGATCATGACAGACCCTTCCCCAAGTCACAAAGGATGGGGTAGAGTCATGGGGTGCCAGTCTTGGAAAGCACTGTTCCACTTGGTAAAGCAAGAGGTCAGAGTTAACTATTTATTTAAATATGAAGGTGAAGTCTTACATTCCAATGATGAAGTTGGAATGCAGGCCAATTAAGCAGCCTGGAAATTGGTTGAAGGGCCAAAAAATAGAGTAGAATGAGCGAACGTTGGTGCTGGCCCAGAGAAGAGAGGAAGAGGACTTTTCCAGTCTAAGTGTCTGTGAATAATTCCTCTGTACAACATGTTTAAACCTCTCTAACACCCAAGCTGACTTTCTAAGGGTCCTTCTTATATATTTTTTCTTTTACCTATATCCCAGGCAAATTTTATAAATAAATGTTAAACACCCGTTGTGTGACTGTTGTACCCTGCCGGGGAGAAAGCTTAATATAGGAGAAATGTGTCACAAAGTCATTGCTCTCAACAACAGCTTAAGAAGCCACATTTGAATTTATAAAACACACAATAAATAACACAAACCAGAACATAATCTTCTACATACCTAAATGTGTGGCATAGACAGGGCTGTAGAAATAATAGAAATCAAATTTTTCAGAGGAGATAATGGAGATAATAGATAATTTGGCAAGAACTTGGAAGGATAAGTAGCATTCGGAGAGCTAGAGAGGAAGGGGGTTATTTTAAGTAGGGCAATTTTTTTAAAAATTTAATTGAAATATAGTTGATTTACAATGTGTTAATTACTGATGTACAGCAAAGTGAATTAGTTACACACACACACACACACACATATACATTTTTAATATTCTTTTCCATTATGGTTTATCATAGGATATTGAATATAGTTCCCTGCGCTATACAGTAGGACCTTGTTGTTTGTCTGCTCTGTATACGAAAGCTTGCATCTGCTGACCACAACCTCCCTCCCCATTCCTTCCCCGGCACCCCCTCCCTTGGCCACCAGCAGTCTGCCGTCTACGTCTGAGATTCTGTTTCTGTTCCATAGATAGGCTCAATTGTGTCATATCTTAGAGTCCGCATATAAGTAATATCATGTGTTATTTGTCTTTCTCTTTCTGACTTACTTCACTAAATATGACAATCTCTAGTTGTATTCATGTTGCTGCCAATGGTGTTATTTTGTTCTTTTTTCATGGCTGAGCAATATTTCATTGTATATATGTACTATATCTCCTCTATCTGTCAATGGACATTTGTTTAATTGTCTTGGCTATTGTATATAATGCTAAATGAAGAAACTCTATTAGAAGAAGTGGGGGAAAAGCATAGTAAACTGGAAATAGGGAAATGAGTGGTAAGAAGGGGTGGGGATTGTGGTTGGATGGATAGAAAAGGTGAGCCAGATACTGAGCATCATGGGAAGGGTTTAGACTTAGTGTGATAGGTAATGAGACTTCTCAGGGATCCCATATTAGGGAGATGGGAGACTGGAAGCAGAGTACCAAATTAGAAGACTATTCAGAGAATCCAAGTTTGATGTGATCAGGGTCTAGTCCAGGTGGTGACAGTGAGAGAGAAAAGAAAAACATGAATTTGAAAGCTTTTTGAAAGCAGAGATGGGCAGACAGGATGAGATTCTGGGAAGAAGACAAATGGGAAGGTGGAGTCAAAAATGACAAAGTTCTCTTTTGGTCTTAGCTGCCATGAATCTTCCAGATGCTTCATTCCTTATTGGTTGCATACCTGCGTATTAGCAGAGACACACCAATTTGTCTGCGGACAGTGGGTGTGAAGACCATGTGAAATGCATCACACCTAGAAAAAAGTGTTGAGGGGTATGCGACAACCTGATGAAACATTATCAAATGCTACCCTTTGAATACCAAAAACAGTACCATACTCGGGGCAGGGGAAGGAACTGCAAATAGCTGCACCTCTCAGCTGGAGGTGTTTCTTAGTCTCCATGCCTCCTTATCAACTGTGGTCAATTCTAGTTTTCAGTGTGCCCCAAGACTCTGGTTTTTGCACCTGCTCTGCTTGGGTTTAGCCAATTCGCTTGTTGACTTGCATGTGAGCAGCCTGTCTCTCACCCAGCTTTTGTTTTAAACAGCAGGCTTTGGAGTCCAGTGTCTGACTTCATGCCACTCTCTTGTGATTGGCTTTGCAGCTTTTGAGTTACCAGTCTCCATCAGAAGGGAATAAGCCTTCCAGAACAGTCTCTAGATAATCTTTCATTTTCTCTCACGTCTTTGACACCCAAACCTATAGATTAGGTATAAAAGGCTGATACTTCTGCTCATCACTTCTTTTTTCTTTGTTTTTTCTTTTTGCTTTTACTCCCTTCATCCTCACTGCCAGATGGCTTAGGGCCAAAAACCAAAGTGAAAGCATTTGCTCTTTTTGCATTTGCTCCTATGACAATTTCAGACTTTCGTGCAACAGAAAAGCATCTAAGTGTGATTGTATGACTTGATTATTTGATGTGAATACAATACGGAGCTCAGCATAGATCCTTATCCAAGACAGTTCATATTAACCCAGATTCCATTTGGAATTACAGGGAGATTCTGAAGATTCATATCATTACCCAAAGGAGAGCCAAGCATACCACCTTTGATCATAATAGGAGTGGTCCTTTCCAATTAAACCAAGATAAAATTTGAGGTTGAATTTTGTAGATGAGCCAGTCAGAGTTTTATGGAACCCAAGGCTTTGTTTGTGGCGGTGTTTAGTCTGAAACTGAGACTTAAGGTAAGTCATCAATTCGGTTTTATTTTTTTATCTTTTGTAAAAGCCAGTGTTCACAGAACTTGGGTCAAGATCAATGTATTGGGTGAAACTTTGAATGTAGAATGACAGTGGGTCAAGGCTGGCCAGATTGACATTCCGGGAAAACTTGTTTTACTTCTCCTTTCCCCATAGACTTTGAAACATTCTCTCTGTATGCAACTTTCATCAGTGAAATCTTTGCTATAAATGAGGTACACTGTAATAATTCAAAATTTTTATTTTAATCATGATTCCCAGAATACGTAACTTTTGAAAGGGCCTAAGAATCTCCCCTTGTTCTTTTTTTAGAAAACATAATTGTAATATTCTTGCTTTCTTGGACCCTGATGACACCATAAATGAGAATGTAACTAGGGTCATATGCAACTCATTACTGGAGCTCCAGCACACCTGTGCTGCACCATGTCTGTAAAAGACTGGGCTGACTGCCCAAGGAAGCACCTATGAATGAGATTGCTTCAGGCAAGATCCCTCTCAGGAGGAATATTGCTTTCTCTTAAAAAAAAAAAAATAGTTCTATGAGTTTCTTCCTATAAGACCATAAGAACAGAAAGAAAAAAGCTAATAGGAGAAGAGAACAGTTTTACCAAAATATACTTAATCCTCCTCATTAAAAAATATTAACAAGAATTGCAACCTTTGTTTTTGCTGACTTACTCCATGAGGGGAAAAAAACCCCAAAACCAACCAAAAAAGCTCAATTTTAAATGTTGTGTCTGGAGATGTTAAAAGCATAAATATTAGTAGTAGAGGTTCAACTGAGGACTCTGGGGGCCTGCAGGACTCCATTCAATGGCTCCATCAACCACTTTCTGACCCCCACTTTGTACCCCCACTAACCTTGCCATTTAAACAAAGCAGTGTACTTGCTATGTACATAGGCTTAACAAAAATTACTAAAGGAAATTAATTTCCAATCAGATTGTTACCGCAGAATATTTTCTAGATAGGAATTCCAAAGCCATCACAGTCTAGAAAGGCAAACTCAAACTCAAAATGTAGGTCCCTAGTGGGATGCTGGGAACGGCAATCTTTATTGATAACCAGTTCTTGCTGGTTCCCAGCCAGGCTTTCTTCACTGTCCTCATCTTCCAACTAACAAAAGCCCACTCTTGCCCAAGGGGGCACACCCAGCCACCAGATCACCTTCCTGGCCTCTCTTGCTGTTAACAGATGTCATGCGACACAGTTATAGCACACAAGAAGTTAACAGATACTTTTAGGCTTCTTCGAAAATTATTTCAAAAGAGGTTACTGACTTTTCTCTTTCTCTTTTTCATACTTGGACAAAAAATATAATGGTAGAAATGGAGTAGTCACCTTGTGATCAGAAGTGAAGGGCTGCTGTGCTGCTGCTAAGTCGCTTCAGTCGTGTCCAACTTTGTGCGAACCCATAGCCGGCAGCCCTCCAGGCTCCCCCTTCCCCGGGATTCTCCAGGCAAGAATACTGGAGTGGGTTGCCATTTCCTTCTCCAGTGCATGAAAGTGAAAAGTGAAAGTGAAGTCACTCAGTTGTGTCCGACTCAGCGACCCCATGGACTGCAGCCCACCAGGCTCCTCCACCCATGGGATTCTCCAGGCAAGAGTACTGGAGTGGGGTGCAGTGAGGGACAAAACACCTGCTGAAGCTGGCTGGAGAAGAAGACAGAAGAGGATCAGGTCCCTGAAAGCAACTCCAGTCAAAACCAGAAAGCCCTCAAACCTGTTCCAGAAAGGTGTAGTCTCAGAACTGATTTTAAAAGTTTTGTGTCATATTACCAGAATGATAAAAAGCAATTCTGCATGTGTTTATATGGAAGTACTAAATCTGTTCCTGGGATAAGACCATTAGGATTTATTGTGTACTTTTTAGATGTCAGATACTTGTTCTTACAGACTTCCCAGGTGGTGCCAGTGGTAAAGAATTTGCCTGCCAATGCAGGAGACAGAATAGACGCACTGGGTCACGAGATCCCCTGGAGTAGGAAATGGCAACCCACTCCAATATTACTTGCCTAGAGAATTCCACGGACAGAGAAGCCTGGCGGGCTACAGCCCATGGGGTGGAAGAGAGTCGGACACGACTCAGTAACTAAACAACAACAAACCCATCTCTGGGTCTCTCCAGAGCACAGGGAGTTTTAAGACAACATGGGCTGTACTAGCGATTTAGTGATGATAAGATGCCTTGAAAATACAAAGCTACACAATTTAAATAAAGGTCAAGAATGGAGAAAACATGGGGAAAATCAAGCCTGGGAACAGGTTAGGAATAATTCCAGGAAAAGCTCAAGAGGCCAGGGCTCCCAGTACGGGCTTGTTTTGCACAGCAGCTAAGTCAATAGACCACCCTTAGAAGGGAAGGCTGTCTGAGGGACCCTGTGAACTTCACACTGACTAAACACAAATTAATTCGGTACAGGTGTTTCTTTTGTATGCAGAGTGAGAACATTCTAGTGTCCTGCTGTAGCCTTCCTTCTCCTGAGGTGGTCTGTGCTGAGGAAACACGAGGCTGTCATCTAAAATCTGTCAGGGTACCAGCTGGTTGTAAGCAGCTTGAGCCTTGTATGCTGACGTATGTTTGGTATTATGAATACATTGAGAAGCGGTGTAAAATACTCAAGGAAATATTTCAGAAGGATGAGAAGTTTTGCAGATCCATATTTCTTTATCCCCAAATCTCAAGGTCTCATGTGTTTCAGAATTTTGATTCTTTCTCTTTTTTTTGACTGTAGGGATCTGTCTTCCTATCTATGTATCTATCATCTATCAATCACCTATTAACACCACCAGTGGAAACTAAGGCATCACTGTCTAACCCAACACATTATCATCTTTGCCACATGAAAAAAGAGTGATATGAGTGGCACAGATAAACATAAATCATAAATAATCTCACATCAGGTCAAATTTCACTTGTAATCGATTTATTAAAACTTTTTTGTTTTTACTTTAAGAATCTGGCTCTGGCATATCATTATTGCAGAAAGGAGATTGGGATCTCTCCAAAAAATACAATTCTGAAGTTGAAATTGGAAACAGCCTTGTGTAGAGCAGCATGCCTTATGGTCTGCACTACATAATTTTGGGGGGGAAGCCTGTCTATTTAGATGGGGATTATAATTATAATTTAATGACTATAATTTATTTAGCTCACTATTAAATAATTTGGTGATTTTTCTTAATCTGAAATCCACGAACCCATATATAAGCTCCTGGGGGAACGTGAGCCCGCTTAACTACTGACATAGTATGCACATTCCTGTGTACATGTGCATTTTTCCAGGGAGATGGTCCATTCCTTGCCCCGCCCTCTAAAATCTCCAAGCATTCTCAGAGAAAAATCCAACACTTCTGCTTTAGGTCACTAAAACAGATGTTAATGACGATAGTTTAAAAGATACCATTAAAAGGTTAATGACGATATTAGTACTTTTGTAACACATTTCAAGCTCTTTACCATGGCCAGGTCCCCCGTCTCCTCCCCCTTTCACTGGGCTCTAACCCCACAGTCATCTCTGTTTCTTATCGTCATTAAACCTGTCCTGTCTGCAATGCTTTTGTATTAGCTGCTGCACTGCCTGGTGCCCTTCCCAAGATCTTCTCAAGGCTGGATGCTGTTTGTCATTTAAATCTCAGCTCAAATGCCACCTCTTCCAGGAAGCTTTCTGTGACTATTTAATCAAAAATCACTCCTCCCTTCCTCTCCACTGCATTGTTCTGCTTTATTTTCTTCCTGATTCTCATTGTTACAACTTGCATGGGTAGACATGGTTGCCTCAGGGTACTTATATTTTAATGGAAATAATCTTGCTTATATATATATTGACTTTCTGGTCCCCCACTCTAGAATGTAGCTTCACTCTATCCTCTATGCTTAGAATACTTATTGCCTTTAGTAGGCCCCCCATGAGTATTTGTAGAATGAAAGGATAAGTGAATTAATTACACTCATTCCAGTAGTAATGATGTTTACTGTAGAAAATCGAAACTTGGTAGGTAACAGTTACAAGTTACTGTGTTAACCAGGGCAGGTTACTTAAACTCTTTAAACTTGTTCTCCTAATCAGTAAATTAGACACAGTAGCACTCACCTTGCAAGTTTACTGTGATATTTAAATGATTTACTGCCTTTAAAATACTTGGTACATTAGAATATGCTTGTTAAATATTGTTGTCATTATTATTGCCATCTTACAAAAATTAGAAAATGACTTAAAATGACACAAAAGGCATACATATTCAACAAAATTAAAATAGTTAAATACACATTATATTTAATACAATATAATATAGTACATACATTTAATAGTTAAAATACATTAGTTAATATATATGAAATCTAAAAAACAAACTAGTAAATAAAACAAAAAAGAAGCAGACTCATAGAGAAAAAAAAAAAAAAAACTAGTGGTTACCAGTGGGGACAGGGTGTAGGGAGGACTAGAGGATAAGAAAAAAAGTATTATTATAGGATTATAGAAAATCATTTGTATGAAATTTTTGAAAACTGTAAAGCACTGTAGAATTTAAGGAATTTTTCATTCAATAAAAAGATTTAAGAAAACATCATTTTAAAAATTAAAATACATTAGCTAAGATTCCAGATGAAATTATTTAACACAGTGTCATGGTTATATAAGTTTCAATATTGAAATGTAAAACCCTAAGAATTTTGGATTTGACTATAGAACATAAAACCATTTTAGCGATTTAAGCGCTAATTTTTTTAAAGATTAAATTCGGATTTTAATTTTTAAGAGTCAATAACATTTTAAAATTAAATACATGCTTTTTATTTTATACGGATACAATACATAAGCAGAATGCCAAGTAGTTAATCTTCATAGTATCTAAAATGCTCCAGAATTCAACATTAGTAATTCTCTAGAGAATTTGTATATCTTGAGTATTCATTTATCTTTATAAAAGAAACACGCTAGAATATGCTGGCTGACTAGATACATGGAAAACATGATTTGAGGTTTGTACTCCCTGAAACTAATTTTATTTTGGAGAATTTTGCTATTACCCTGCCCGAGTAGAGTTAATGAGGAATTTTTCCATCTACTTAGCTCTAGCTAAAAGATTATTTCCACTTCAAATAGTATTTTCTCATTAAAGCTTTTGTCGACTAGTTCTCTATCTCATTATGCTGAAAAATGTGGTTATAAATCAAATTTCTGAAACTACTGCTTGTGTCCTAATCCAGTTCGTTAAGTATCACACCCTAAATATTTCTTTTCTTTGGTTTTCCTTCTAGCAGTCCCTGCTCCAAGCTTCTTTATCTCAATTCTGAAGGAACTATTTTATAGCTTAATAATATTTTAGAACTGAAATATTAATAGTCCCTAGAAATCATCTAGTCCAATTCTCCACATTTAAAAATGAAGAAACAAGCCCAGAAAGGAAGACATGCCCCAGATCATCCAGTGAATTAATGGAAGAGCAGAAGATAGCTGACTTTCTGAGCTCTCCAACCACTAAATCCCCAAGTGGCAGTCACCCCCTAATGAGCTCAGCACAGGCTGTGGATGGGAGTAACTTCTTGGGTAAAAAGTCATCATCACGATTGCTCTTAGGTTGTCAGTGTTTCTTGGAGCCATCAGAAAAATACTGCCCTAGAAAAGGGGAGCCAACGCAGAGAAAAATGTTTTCAAATGGAGATAAATTCTCCAGGGTCTTGTCCTGCCCTTCTCGCGATGCTTCTTTGCTGTGTGAAATTCTGGGTTAGCCCGAGGTGTGTAATTATGTCCTGCTTTAAATATTTTTTCTTCTTTCCTCTCCTATGAAAAACGTTGTTACCCTTGGATAAAGTCTAACAGGGACGGGAGGTGAGATGGCTTAACAAATACATCCGGTTAAGCAGACTGTCTTTTCATAAATTTCATTTTAAAAATTGAGTCAATTATTTGGATACGAAGTATAAAGAAAATGTCAAAAGCTGTTCTTCTAAAGCAACCAGAAGATTAAAATAAGAATTCCACTTTTACATAGATTGTGCAATAAGTCGACTCTAAATTGTTGTACCCGTCCTGATAATACCTAATCCTTTGCTTCTTAAAAAAAAAAAAAGGCAAGCAGAATAAACTAACAAAAACACAGGGCTTTCCATGAGTATCTGCAGAAGTCCTAGTAAAATGCTGCAAGTATATTGAAATACACCATTGACATTGTGTAAATCTTCCGTGTTTGTTCTCAGAATTTACGCCATCCTTTAAACCAGGGATTGTAATCTTAGTTTGCACACTCCGAAGGCAGATAAGATTCCAAGCATTTCTAAAATAGTTGGTATAATTTATTGTCACTGCAGCACAGTCAGATTTAAACTCTTCTGGACTCCGATGCCACGGAACAGCTATGCAGAGTTCAAAGGGGTAGGTCTACACGTACGATTAAGTTATCGCTAATGGAAGGACTATAACCCTTGCTGTGCTCTGCCTGCTCCCGGTGTTCCAAAGATTATGTGACACCCCAAAAGCCTTCAGATACCGAGTATGCATATTTTATTGTGTAAATCACAGGTGTCAAAGTAAAACACATTCAATGAATTACTTCCTGCCTTGTAACACAAAAATTATTTTTGAAATCAAAAATCTTGTTTCCTCCTGAATAGAACTTTCCCCTGACAGACCAAATGTGCCAAATGTGGTTTCCATTTGCTGTTTGGGGATTTATTTGACTGTGCCAAAGTTCAGGTGTGCCAGCTCTTCGTAATAAGCCATTTGGATGAAAGCTTGGCTAGCTCAAAGGATCCTGATGTATTTTATGGCTGCCTTTTAAGATTATTGTTCAGAAATACCAAGTCTAATTTTGAAATCAATTAGCCATTGGGTCTGATGAGGTGTTGGCCCAGCTCAGGTTCACACCCGCTGTCCACAGATTATTGTTCACTTGAGCTGGGTCCTTAGGACTGGCTTACTCCCAGCATCTGGTGGACATATGTCTGATGTTCTTGCAGAATGGGCTGATGGTTTAAATAGCCAACCCTAACGAAGAAAGCTTTGTTAAGTTTGCTGCTGTTAGCCAGGAAAACAAACTTTTTATAATACTCTGTAAAAAAGAAAAAAAGAAAGGGAAAAGAAAAAGAAAAACCTTACTGCTTTCATAGTTTATTTCTCTATGACCTGTGTCTAGGGAACACAAGTCTTCAAAATACATGGTAGGTTGAAGAGATATAATGAGAAAGGAGTCAAATTATCTGTTACCTACTAGTATCTTTTTTGTTTTCCTTGGGTCCTCCCCACAACAAGACTGAAGGTGTAATATCTTTCCCAGAAAGCTGCTTCCAAAAGGGGACTTGTCTTTCCATCACAGTCAATCAGCACTTGTAAAGGTGCAAATTCTGCTTGGCAGGGCCAGTGCTCCCGGGAACAGTGCCAGAGACCCCCAGCACCACCCATGCTGTTCAAAAGCAGTGGTAGATAGTAAAATAAAAAGTTAAACGACCCCTTCCTTGGATTTCCCACTTGCTGGCCACCTAACATTTTGGTAGAACAAGGGGATCTGACTTGTTCTCTTGTGAGATGCCATTGATCCCTTGAGTGAGCTCGTTACAAAGGTCTCAGATGCAGCCAAACAATAACGGGTTATTTGGGCATTTCCCATGATATCTTTTATAGACAAGAATGTTTCCCTATTCTTTTCCCAGCTCTGGAATAAATTCAGATCTGTGAACTTGCTTTTATAGAGAATGGAATTAATATACATTGGTACATTATTTGTATCGATGATAGTAAAGATTTAGTGGGCTGATCAGAGGTGAGATGGTCTAGAGAACTATGTGCTACTTGCAGATCCTTGCCCTTCTTCCAAATTTAGTGAGGCAGGATGGTCAGTGGGGCTGGCTTGTGCCTTCATCATTTTCATCACTCGCTGTCTCATAAACAAGGCTCATTGGTTACCATGCAGTCCATCAGCACGTGGTTATTGAATGCCTACTGTGTGTTAGGCACTCAGAAAGGAAAGAGGAGCAGAACAGACCTGATCCCTAACCTCAAAAACCTTACACTCTAGGGGAAAGAAAGATGTCAAAGAACTAAGTAAAAAATAAACAATTGAATTTCTGCCTTCAAATAAGAAAAATGAGGAAATGAAATAACTACTTCAATTATTATTTAGATCTTGAATATTCAAACAACTTTTCTTAGAAATCACCTCTTGCTCTAAATTTTTTTAAGTGTTTATTTATTTCGCTGTCCCAGGTCTTAGTTGTGGCATGAAGGATCTTTTAGTTGTGGTATGTGGGATCTACTTTCCTGACCAGGGATCAAACCTGAGCCCCCTGCACTGGGAGCTCAGAGTCTTAGCCACTGGGCCACCAGCGAAGTCCGATTTGAATATTTTTGATACTAAGAGTACACACTCTCAGTAGACAGGAAGTATAAGCTACTGAAGTATTTCTAGTATATTTTAACCGAGAATTTAAAAGCCCACTCCCACTTATTGAGTGTATATTATGTATTCATCACTCTATTCTACTTTATCACGTTTAATCTCTGCCCCCAAAATAGCCAATTACTAATGAAGACACAGAGGGCCAGAGTGTTTAAGTAATTTGCATCCCATCACAGAACCTGTAAATTAGAGCTGAGATTAAATTAAGATCCTACTTGGCTCCAAGGTCCATATTCTTTGCAACATTAGTGATTGTCTCTGAACAGTCAATCTCAATAATAATAAGTCATAAAAACTCCTTTCATTATCCCTGAACTCATTATCATTAAATGTAATTATCATCACATGATTAAGGACTTAGCAAATTTGGTCTGAACTTGCCACCAGGCATGTAACACTAAGTCCTACCAAATGCAAATGGCAGATACACACGCCTCCATCACCTTTATGTATAAAAAAGGCATAGATGTCTGTAGAACAAATATGCTTACACTCTTAAAGCTGAGTACAATAGCAACATAAAATATATGTAACTGTGTTGAACTTATCTCCAAACTGTGGATGAGAGAAGCAGTATGTGGGTAACACTCAGAGGGGAATTTGTTTTCTTTCATGAAAATGCAGGGAGAAGGTGGAGAGGACCGCTCTGAATAGAAGGAGCTTAGTGAACTTTCTGTTGCTTTTGTTGAAAATACACTGATATTCTGGTCATCCTAATCACTCCCTGGGGAAGCTTTCTCTCAACTTCCCAAACAGACATGAAGAAATACAATGATTTAAAGGGGAGAGGGTTTTATATGGAGCCATAGATTGTAACATTTATTTCTGTTTTTTCCGTTTTCTTCATTAAATAAATATACTTTAAGGTTGTAGTTATGGCTTGCTTAGTCTTTCTAAAAACAAAGATGACCAGATGTACCAGAGCACCAAAGTAGGTAAGATTGTAACTACCACTGTAAATACCACCCTCATATAAAGGATGATAAAAGTGAAATGGGTAATTCTTTTCCCCAGCATGGAAAACATCTCACCAATTTTTATTAAAGATAGACTATATGACTATATTCAACAAAGGTGAAATGTAAACCTGTCTAGATTTTTTGTGAAGTTGACGCTTGAAAAACTCTCAGATCTTCAGAACTTAGTTTCTATAATTCTGTATCTAAAAATGTACCTGTCAGAAATTTCTATGTCCTTGATTTTATTCTACCCCACGGAAGGCCCTCTGACCTCAAATATAAAAGGATTTTGGTAGATTATAAATGTCCACTAGGATTAATCTTTTCCCTTAAATATTAAAAATTCTTAACTATTTTCCTTAGATAGTAAAAAAACTTTCCTTAAATAATAAATCAAAAACCATTAAAGGGACTTCCTTGGCCATTCAGTGGTTAGGACTTCATGCTTCCGCTCTGAGGGTTATGGGTTCAACCTCTGATTTGGAGACTCAGATTCTGCATGCTGTGCAGTATGGCCAAAATATCTTTTTAAATAAAACAAAGAAATAAAAATAAAAGAATTTTAAACAATAATTTAAAAAATTAGGACAGTATAATGAAGGGATACATTTAATAATTTTTACAATCTTGTCACCTTATTGTCAAGGTGATGAAATTCAGTAGGGTGAAATGTTGTTTGCTGTTGTTATTATTATTCCAGTTAAATACAACTGTTTCTTTTCTGAAGCACAACAGTCCCACTTGTTCTTTCTGCAACATTACCGTATATCACATTTATCCTATCTGTCCAGCTCATCTATCTTACCCCTTTTTAATCAGCAACTTAATAATTTTAACCTTCACTTTTGCTAGATACTAGCAGAGAGCAACGAGAGTCTACCAAACACCAAGCCTTGTGAGACATTAACATTCCCTGGTTTCTGATTGAGAAACAGAATCCATCATGATCCAATGTTTCAGAAATAATGTATCAATGCAGATAATGCAGTAATTTATTTTCCTATTTTCCTTAATAATGGTGCTTACATTTCATAACAAAAATATCTAGAACATTGTAGAAAACTTTCTTTTTCATGCTGACTCTCTAATTTTCTTTCAGTTTGCTTATATTTTATTAATCACTAGAGAGTATAAGCATTTTGCCATCAGCAACCATAATGTGGAAACTACAGTTAGAGATACCTTCCCTAATAATTCTATTGACTCTGATGCCATTTTTGATCTTTGGTCCCTAATTTTCAGAAAAGCATCAGAGATTAATCAGAAATGAACTCTTACTTTCTAAAACAACAAAAACAACTTTCAATATGTGAAATCCTTTTATTATTATTTTTGAGACTATTAAGCACATTAGATATCTGAAAAGCAGAGCTAGAATGGTGGGCACTTCATAAATGAAATCCGTAAAAGACACACAGATGCTTTCACATAGCTAGTGACGTTATGGTTAAACTGAATTTTACAACATTCTCGTCTTAAGTTAGAAAAGCAATATGCACTCATTTGCAGATATTTTGGAAAATTCAAAAAATGTAAAGAAGAAAATTTAAATCAATTAACATACAAGATTGATACTTAGCCCATATTAACATTTTGATATAGTTCAATGTAGTCTTTTTCTATGCCTGTGTCTGTGTATAATAACAAAATTTGAATTAGTGTATAGAGCATTTTATATCAGGATTTTCTTCTTATTATTTTGCATGTCACTAAATTTCTTCAAAGATATGATTTATGGTTGTTGTTGGAGATTGCATTTAATATATGTATTGCAATTTATTCAGCTTATCTTTTCTGGTTGAATTTTAAAGTAATTTCCTATTATAAATAAAGCTGTTATGACTATCTTTGTATATAAATCTTAGTATGTATCTCTCAATTAATTCCATATGATTAATCCCCAGACATGGAATTGTTGAACCAAGGTGCACAGACATTTTTAAGGATCTTGATTCATACTGACAACTGATGTTTTCAAAATGTTTTAATTTATACTCCTGTCCAGAGTATAGGAGTGTTTACCCATACAGCACTGAGTATTATCTTTTATTTTTTAGATTTTTCCAAAGGGAAAGTGAGAAGTGTTATTTCATGTTAATTTATATTTCTTAGATTAAAATACAATGGGAGCCCTATTTGATATGCTGAATGACTTATTTTTAAAAGTTCCTGTCTTTTGTGTATAATCTTATTTGTGTGTTTGGCTTTTTAAATTTATTTGTAGTTCTTTATTTTAGTTAGGACTGTGATCAGTAATCTGCCATGTGTGGTACAATGTTGTTCTAATTTGTCATTTCCTTTCAATGTTCTTTTGTTTGTGATTCAGGGATTTCTACTTTTATGTTTTGAAATATTCTTCTTCTGCCTTGTAAGTATGCTCCTTAGCTTCTCTGCTTAAACTCTTTCACACTTCAAAATTGAGTAAATACTCATTTTTCTTCTTTGTCTCTTATAGTTTCTTCCTTTATTAAATATTAAGATTGTTAAACCATGGTTTCAATGGTTAAACCATGCCGTTCCTTGCTAGAAGTAGAGGAATAACTATTTTTTCTTGAAAAGCTGAATACATTAGTTAACAGCAAAAATCATCCTTTTCCAATTACTCTAAGTGCCATCTTCATGATATGAAATATTTTTTTTATAGGCTTTTCTGTTTCTTGGAACTCTAGTTTTGTGTGTGCGTGTGTGTGTCAATACCACCATACTTTATTAAGTATAGTACCTTTATAACATTTTTATATTTTATGGCAGTTCCTCTCATAAGTCTTTTTATTTGTCTAGAATTTTCACATCATATATTTTTTAAAAATCTGGTTACTTAAGAAAGACAAATATCATATGATATTGCTTATATATGAAATCTAAAAACGGGTACAAGTGAACTTACCCCAAAAACAGAAGTAGAGTCACAGATATGGAAAACAAACTTATGGTTACCAAGGGGTGGGGCAGGGGGAGGGGGCGGTGAGCAGGGACAAATTGAGAGATGGGGATTGACATATACGCACTACTATATATAAAATGGATAGCTAGTAAGAGCCTACTGTATAGCGCAGGGAACTCTACTCAATAATCTATAATGACCTATATGGGAAAAGAATCTTAAAAAGAGTGGATATATGTGTAGAAATGAAAGTGAAAGTGAAGTCGCTCAGTTGTGTTCCGACTCTGCGACCCCATGGACTGTAGCTACCAGGCTCCTCTGTCCATAGGATTTTCCAGGCGAGAGTACTGGAGTGGGGTGCCATTGCCTTCTCCAGGGGATCTTCCCAACCCATGGGTTGAACCCGGGTCTCCTGCATTGCAAGCAGACGCTTTACCATCTGAGCCACCAGGGAAGTGTATATGTACAGCTGATTCACTTTGCTGTACACCTGAAAGTAACAGTACTCCAAAAAGTTTTTGTTTTTGTTTTTTTAAATAGCCAAACCATCCAAAAAATACTTTTGATTTTTATTCAAATTCTAGACTTTTAGACTCCTTTATCCAATGCTCTTAGAATGTAGTTGCATGAAGCTCGTTTTATCTTTATACGGTATTTTCCAAAGTTTTAATTGTCACACCCCTACTATACCATCAGTTCAATAAATCAGAATAAAAGGGAAATGAGAATTATAGAATCAACTGAGATATGGATTTGAGTGAGTACATGTAAGACTTGGCTTCCCCCGCCCTCCCAAAGCATTTATGTCATTCAACATAGAGCACCCATTTTCTTTTCTCTTGAATTAGGGCAAAATTTAATTGGTCCAAGTTGTCTAGATACAGAAAAGAATCAAGTAAACAGATAAAACATTTCAAGTGGACAAGGGGATTTATTTTCATTGTTTATTTATAGCCATAGGTCTCCTCACAAGTTTCAAAGGCCGTATAAAGCTATAATACAGCCACCTTTCTGAGAAAACTTGTGTGTAAATACAGTTTATTTCACTTGAAGCCTTGCCCTCTTGACTGATGGAAATTGTAGTAAAACTTCCACCTGGGTTGTCAACTACGGGAAACTTTCTTATTTATTTTTATTTGTCACAGCAGGTTAAGCTCACAAATTCCAGGTGTTACGTGGCTTTAAATCTGGACACAGGCACAGGAATAGTCTGTTGAAGGTAGTTTATTTAGGATCCCTAAACATGAAGGGACTTAACAAAATGGATTTTATCCAGCTCTGTAGGTCAGGGTGTAAATTCAATGTACAATGACCAGAAATAGACCAATAGAAAAGCAGCACCAACAGAATAAATTCTGGGTCATGCACTATGATAATTCTATATTTATTTCTGAAGATGGTAGGAAGGGAGGAAGAATGCAGAGAAAAGCAACCTCCCTCCTGCTAATTTACAACTTAGCTAAAAGTGACTGTCTCTCTTAGTAATTTTTCTCTCTCAGATTATGTGGAATAATACAACCATTGCCACCAGCAGATAAGAAAACTTCTTTCCTTCACTTAAACATAAAAATGTATAGATCTTAATTTTTCATTGAAAAGTGAAAGTGAAAGTTGCTCAGTCATGTCCAACTCTTTGCGATCCCATGGACTGTAGCCTGCCAGCCTCTCCTGCCCATGGAATTCTCCAGGCAAGAATACTGGAGTTGGTTATCATTTCTGACTCCAGGGGCTTTTCCTGATCCAGGGATAGAACCCAGGTCTCCTTCGTTACAGGCAGATACTTTTTTTTAAGCTGAGTATCATTGCTTTACAATGTTGTGTTAGTTTCTGAGCTATATGTGTATATATATCCTCTCCTTCTTAAGCCTCCCTTCCATCTCCCCATCCCACCCTCCAATTAATTATTTTAATCTTCATTCCCAAGGTTCTAAATTATGTATTTACTTAAAAACACATTGTCTTCATGATCATTTTATTATATACTCAAAAAAAATTTGTTTTGTTTTCTAATGACTTTGCCCAAAAGAAGACGGTCATTCTTTGGTTAACATGATCATTCACTGTATGGTAATTGAAAAATCTAATTTATTTAATTAGCTTGTCATATTTGCTGTACTTTCTCTGTTTCCTTCCTAAAGGAGCTAAAAATAAAATTATCTTTCTGCCTTTGCCTACACAACTAGCAGATGTCCACTCATCCATCCAAATGGACTTGTGAGTAAACAACTAATTTGGATCAAATTAATGCACAAGTAATTAAAGTTGATTTTTTGTATGTGATTCTAATTTTCATCACACAGTGCTTGTATTTCAATACTTTGGTATTTCATAAACTGTCAGCTTGTGATACATTCCAGTAATAAGAGACTTTAGTTGATCCTCATAGGATGTATATATGTGCATGTATCAAATTGACCCATCTGGACAGAGCAAAATTCCCAGACTAGTCCATTTGAACTGAACCATTTTCATGGTCTGCTGTCATAGTTTATTCTGTCCTGTTTTACATTCATATTTGACATTTGATTTCTACTTCCTGAACATCAATACAAGAAATCAAGAATCTTTTTTTCCAAATTACCCCTTAGGCTGAGTCTACAATTTTCCATCCATACTTATCCACCAAAATTTGGGAGTTAAAAAAAAAAGAGTTAAAAATTCTACTTTGATTCTACTCTTCTCAATTCACTGTAATTCAGTTATTGATTTCTTTAAGTATTTTAAACCGGTAATACACTACTATATTTCAAATAAACTATTTGATAGTGAGCTAAGAATTGTAGAAAATTCTCCTATCATGAAACTTAAAAATTCAAGACAGAATTTTGTTTTGGACTTCTCATTCCAGATATCTGCAGAAAAATTTTTTAAAGGGCAAGCAAGCAAGAAAAAACAACTGTATAATGATATAAAGGAAAAAGTCACGAGAAAATATCAGTTTTATCTAACTAACTGCCAGTCTAGATATTCTATATTTGACAACATGCTGCTAAGTCACTTCAGTCGTGTTCGACTCTGTGAGACCCCATAGACGGCAGCCCACCAGGCTCCCCTGTCCCTGGGATTCTCCAGGCAAGAACACTGGAGTGGGTTGCCATTTTATTCTCCAATGCATGAAAGTGAAAAGTGAAAGTGAAGTCCCTCAGTCGTGTCCGACCCTCAGTGACCCCATGGACTGCAGCCCACCAAGCTCCTCCGTCCATGGGATTTTCCAGGCAAGAGTACTGGAGTGGGGTGCCACTGCCTTCTCCGTTTGACAACATAGTTTCTTTTAAAACTATTCTACTTTTCATTTTACCTCTTCACTAGTTCATTCTGAAGTGTGAGACATTGAATATATGAAATCATTTTTAAATAAATGAATAAATATTATATTGGATTTGATAAGCTATTTTATTGATTGTCTATACCTCTTTCCCTCACTTGTATTTTAAAAATTAGTGAATTATAGTGGAAAGTTGGAAAGATTATAGATATCTGTTTTCTTCTATTTGTCAACTGTGTGTTCTTGAGTATATACTTAAATCTTTCCATTTGTCAATTGTTTTTTCCTGATAAATGGGAACAATAAAGTCTCTCTCATATCTCAGATAACTAAGTCATAATACAGACATGCATTTATACCTAGAAATCACAGTATTACTATCAGATAAATGTCGTTTATATCTCAAATTCATTTTGTGTTCTTCTTCTTGATATCCTCTGGTTTTCATTTCTAATGACGTAACTTAAACTGTAAAGGAGTTCAATTAATTTCTGATTGGCAATATCTAATTTGATATTTCTTAGCCTCTGGGCAGCATTCATACCTTCCTAAAAATCCTTTGTAATATGTATAATTAAAGGAGAATTGAATTGAAAGCATTTAACTTTGAAAATGTTGGGGTTATTTTATGATATTTCCTTGGGAAGGGGGGAATGTAACTAACCTGAGTGTTTCATAAAAACCATGATTTAGAATGAATGTTGCAGACTTTTTCTCTCCCCCCAATCTCCACCTCCTTCCCACCCCCAATACGTCTGTAGATGGAACAGAAAGTCACACTGACCACTCACTTTGTTAAATCATCTATCATTTCCCTGGCAAGTTAAATTGGCCAATGAATACGATGAATTGGAGCTAAGGCAGTTGGTTCTCTTTGAAGCCCCAGGCATTTGTTTCCAAATAAACTGAATTAGTGAGTCCCCATGTAATTTATGATTTTTCATTTACTTGACTTATTTCCATGATGATTGGAGATTAGTCCATTTTAAAGGAGACAAAAGAAATTGGGTTTAAGAAACATTAAAACTAGACCAGGAAAGCATACGGAGAACAAGTAGTTCAAAGTTATGGTGACAGATTATCCTTAACTCATGCCCCACTTAAGAAAGAGAAAGACACACTCTTCTTTGCTAAAATATGTTCTTGAAGAATTTTTATTTTTATTTTATGCTTATGGGGATTAAAATCTGAGTTTTATATACATTGAACATCACAACCAAACTCTTGGTTATATGGGGTTTACAGTTTGAGATGTGAAAAACTCCCAGTGTTTATATTTGGAGTTGTGCCTACTTAGGGATTAAAGTTTGGAGGCCACAGTGATGTCACTGGATTAGAGTTAGGAAGATACATTTTGGTAAGACTGAAGCCAATGCCAAATTCATGACTCCAGAATTTATGATTGAACTCTAGACTGCCTACAAATTCATGACTTCTAAATTTATGATTGAACTCATGACTTTCCAGCTTACAGATTTAAGGGCATGCACTAATAAATAAAGACTCCTGAACCTCAAAGTAAATTCAGTGGACACCAATGTGCATTTTACCATTTAAAATACTGATCCAGGAATAGCCAATGCAATGACCTCGTGTCTTGGTAAGATACAATGCCACTTTAGAGACTGTTTAAAATATTCACACCCATAAAAATTATATCAGTGAGAATTGGAGTAGACCCATTTCATGTTATAGACCATCTGATTTTTTCGCCATTTTGTCAAGATTTATTTTCTTAACCTTGATCTCTTTTTGTTTCAAGTCTCAAGGGATAGTAGTAAGTCTATTCCCTTTGGAAACAAATTCCAAAATAAAATTCAGATATTCCTTGACCTTTACCCAAGGATTATGTTCTCTTGATTTTTTTTTTTTTTTTTAATTTGAAAATTCTGAGTCAAGTGCTGGAATAATGCCAAGTATCTGGAGAAAAAGATCAGTCATCCAGATGTTTTATCTATATAATACAAATATCTCTAGACTGGTCTTCTAGGTCCTTCACCGCCTCGATGCAAGTTAGATTTTTCTTTATGTTTCCATTTTCCCCAAATAATAATCTATTGTTCAGCAAATCAGGAAAATTTATTTATTTTGCCTCCTTTATTCCTTAGTTTTATTTCCCATATTGTCATCATGTTTCAGCTTTTTTAAATTGTTTTATTGTCATTTATTTTTGCCCACCAGCACAAAAGATTTCCTCCCTATTCTTTGAGCTATCCTATACCATTACTGAGGTCTTCTCAATACTCTTCCCATGACGAGTATTATTGACCTTTTTCCGGAGAGCATAGGCCAGCATGCTTTCTGTAATCTTGTTACTCCACCCTGTATCTAGCATATAGAAAATGTTCAATGAATATTTATAAGATGTCCACTTAACAAATGACCAATCAAATATAGGCTGATTAGTCTATTGTTTTATCAATTTGTTTTTTATGGGGTAAACAATTTCAGACCTTATAGATACCTTCCTTTGTGTATCTTGAGAATATTACTAGGTAAACAAATATCTATATTTAAGGTATATAATATAAACAAATGGTACATTTGGCAAATCTGATAACTGGAAAGTCAACGAAAAAAGAATGCAAGGGTTTTAATTTAGTAAAGTTGCAGATAAAATTGTTATTTTTAGATCATTACAATTTTATAAAACAAGGAGTAATTTACAAAATTGTAAAATGAGAAAGAAATTATCATTAACCTCTTTTGTTTTTGTTCAGTCACTAAGTCGTGTCCGACTCTTTGTGATCCCATGGACTGCAATATGCCAGACTTCCTTACCCTTCACCTCCCAGAGTTTGCTCAAACTCAGGTCCATTGAGTTGGTTACCTTCTTTGGTAATTTCAAACTTTCTTAGATATAAAACATTTTGGAAAAAAATCAAAGTACTGCATATATCACAGCTGCATTAAAGCATAGTATACAGGTGTTCTAAAATGGGATTTTTTATCCTCCAAAATTTAATTCTAGTAAAAAATATTAGAATATTTTTTAGCTTCTGTATTTCCAGGTGGTCTAGGTTTATCTTACTTAATCTGTGTAATAATTGTGCCCCCAAATGACCATCTGTCATCTCAAAAGTTTTCATTTTCAATTCTATTTCTCCCCTTGCTTCACCTGTGGCCAGAAGCAAAGGAGTGTTGGAAGTCACACATCTGATGAGAAGTGACATGACAACAAGTTCCCACACAACCAGGAGCCTGCCACATATTCTATGCATTGCATCTCTCTTCTAAGAGTCAACATTCTCCTCCTTCTGAGGGTCTTTATTCCTTCATGATTCCCCCAAGTCAAGTCTCTAAGCTCAGTCTTGTCTATGAAAGACAATATGTATGTCTCATTTTTCTAGTCATGCAAGCACATCAGCAGTTAGCTGTTTTGCTTGAAAGTGGAAAGGCATTATGGGTTTAAAAGTTGGCTCTCTCCTTCTTCTTGGCACCATACATTGGGCAAGTTATTTCATTTCCTGGGGTGGCTCAGATGGTAAAGTGTCTGCCTGCAATGTGGGAGACCCAGGTTCAATCCCTGAGTCGGGAAGATCTCCTGGAGAAGGAAATGGCAA
Organism: Budorcas taxicolor; assembly: GCF_023091745.1. NCBI lineage: Eukaryota > Metazoa > Chordata > Mammalia > Artiodactyla > Bovidae > Budorcas > Budorcas taxicolor. The sequence goes on along the minus strand of NC_068917.1, from coordinate 9,460,346 downwards.
CCCACTCCAGTATTCTTCCCTGGAAAATCCCATGGACAGAGGAGCCTGGTAGGCTACACTCTCCATGGGGTCGCAAAGAGTCCGGCATGACTGAGCGACTTCACTTTCACTTTCAGTCCTCTCAAACATTTCATTTGTCAAACATGGCTGATGAGAGTATCCATCTCATATGAGTGCTGGGAGAATTAAATGAATGAACACATGCAAGGTGCTTAGAATTCTGCTGAATGTTTGGTAAATGTTTGCATTAGGGATTAAAAAAAATTTTTGTAGGCACATTAGCAATTCAGTAAGATTAACTTGTTCAAAGACATCTTTGGGAGATGCAGCCCTTTGTTGTAAGCACCACCACAGGCAGACTGAGGAGATGCCAGTGGCTAAGAGTAAGAAATGAACAGGGAACAAGCAAAAAGTGTCAACAACTGGCTGACATTTACCCTCCATTTTCCTTCTTGGTTCAACCTAAGTCTTATACTCTCAATTTTGGAAAGAAAATGTTTCATTATTTCAAATTTTAATTTAAAATCATGTCTTTGTAGTTATTTTCCCAGAGTTGCTTTGTTAAAGGGAGAAGAGTAAGTAAGTTCAGTGGCGTGAAGGCTGTTGCACTGTGCACTTTCGCCAAATAATAAGCATAGAGGCTTTTAAAGCATGCTGTATTAAAATTTTCTTATTTCTATGTTATTTATGTCACGGTAGTTTAAATGTTCCATTTCATGTATTTAGTTCATCTCTCTACTTTGTAAAAAGAGTCTCTCTACTTCAGCCATGGTGCATTTATTGTAGACAAAGCTTCAGTTTACAGACCATTCCCCTGGGAACACTTATTTTATGGTCTCCATTGCATCTATTTATTTATTTAGTGACTGTCATAAACCTGCTGTTTTGAGGGAACATGGAGGCTAATATATACTTTGCAGCATCTGTGTTTGATGTGTATTTACCTTTGAGTGATTTGGTTCAAGAACTTCTTGCACGGAATGATTTTTGCCTATCATTTTATTCCTTTCGAGCTGGATCCATTTTAATTTTTAATACAGCCAGTGCTGACCTTATCCCTTTTATTTTCAGATTCTCACTGCTTATAGCTGATGAAAAGTCATCTCTCAAATCCCTGGAGAGAGAAAGGACTAATTTATTTGATGTATAATAGCTGGTTCAACTTCCCCTTCCTTCCCTCCTCCTACGTAACCTCCTCTCTCCTGTTCATCCTTCTCATCCTCTTCCTTTTCCTTCATCTATTCCTCCTCTTAGACCCCTTCTTTCTTTAGTTGTGCATGTTTGTAAGTGTGTGCCTTTGTGCATGTTTGGGTTCATTTAAGCATCTATGTTCCTGACACAATGAAACATGTTTTATTTTTATTTTCTCCTTATTTTTCTTTTTTAATAATTTTATTTATTTATTTATTTTACTTTTTGGCTGTGCTAAGTCTTAGTTGCTGCACAGGTTTTTCTCTTGTTGTGGAGAGTAGGGGCTGCTCTAGCTGTGATGCATGGGTTTCTCACTGCAGTGGTTTCTCTTGTTGTGGAGCTTGGGTTCCAGGGAACACAGGCTTCAGTAGTTGTGGCTCCCGGACTCTAAAGCCCAGGCTCAATAGTTGTGGCCCACGGGCTTTGTTGCTCCACAGCATGTGGGATCTTCCCAGCTCAAGGACCGAACCTGTGTCTCTGCACTGGCAGGCAGATTCTGTACCCCTGAGCCACTGGGGAAGAGCTAATTTTTTTTTAATATTTGAATTCCTATTTTTGACCATGTCATCTTTTTAGGCCCCACTTGCAAGAAGTCTTACCTTAAAGCCTTAATATCATATAAAATTGTATTTTAAACATTACCTCTTATTTACAGGTTCAAAACTCTTTGGCAATATTTACAGCAACTATGATCTCTGATAAATCAGTATTTGCCACTGTGCATGGTTGATAACTCTCTTGGATTTCATTTCCACCATATTATTGTAGATGACACTTTGATATCATAAACTTTTGTGGCATATGATGTTTGGGTAGAACTATATTTGTGAAAGTGTGTGCATGTGTATCTACACACAGAAAAGTCTATAAGGTTACATACCAAACACCTGGGGGTGTGGAATGAGGTTGAGGATCCTTTCACTTCTAAAATGTTTGAAAGATATTCTTTCTCTCTATCCAGCATATACATCACTTTTTATTTTTTAAAAAATCACAAATCTAAAATGAAACAAAATCCCAAACACCTAGAAAACAAAATCCCAAACACCTCTATTTTCTAGGAGATTGATACATTTTCCAAATGGAATTTATTCTAGACTCATAGTTGGATTCATAGTGGGCTCCATTTCAAGGGGTACAGTGTATCCCAAGGAAATTAACCAGTTTCAGTGGGTTTATTCTCCTTTGTGAAAATGTATGGAATTAACACATACCAAATATCATCCCCCCTTTATATTGACTTTTAAATTTTACTATATGATTTTCATTCTTAAAACTGTTTTCATGTCATTAAGATATGCATCTATTTCTTTGTCAGTTTTAGTTGCTATCTTACCATTTAAAAAATATTTAAAATACGCATTCAACTTCTCTCCCCTTTTTTATTCACTTCTACTTTCCAGTTTTTGTTGTTACATTATATTTTTACATTATTAAAGTTGGAACATTGATTTATAGTCTTCGACTTTAATCAAGTTTACGTAGCTCTGTACAAGTTAGCTCAGAAAATTGAAAACCTCTAAAAGATATTGAATTTGTATAGAAGGAAATGTACTTCTATTGAAGCTTTGTGATTCCATAGCAACTTTAATAAGATCAAAGCTGACAAGTTCTTTTTCTCTTTCTAAACATTTTCCTTCTCTCATCAGTCATTCTCAGTTGATATCAAATCTTGAAATTTATGCCACCCTTTCTTTAAATATATATACAAGTTAATTTTCTAATTAATAGACTTGATAGTAGTTTTAGGGTTACAGAACATTGAGCAGATAGTAGCAATAACCATATACCCCTCTGATTCAATACTATCAAGCTATTCATATAGATAATATTATTATCTGCCTGGATTCTGAGAGGGCATTTGACAAAATAAGCATTCGTTTTTATTAAAAACATTGACAATACAGGAATCATTTTATCCTTTCTTTCTTAACTTGGTTATCTATACACAGACATATAGCTAAAGGTCAAAAAGTCAGCATCATCCTAATGGGGAAATACTACAGATTCTCTCACCAAAGTCAAGGACAAGAATGAATATCCACTATCATTATGACAATTTAATATTTTCTGAAAGAGATGAAGCTATAAATTAGACAAGAAAAGAAAATTTGAGGTATAAATATTGGGAAGGAGGAGGTATAACTATTTGCAGTTAACATAGTGTTTTCCATGGAAAACACTAAGATATTAAGTAAGAAAGCAAAAGTCTGCAAGTATGAGATAATACAGTGACTTGGTGGAATATAAATTAACATAAATAGAATTTATCTAAACATAAAACTGCAATGCAGGAGACGTGGGTTCCATTCTGGTTCACTAAAATCCTCTGGAGAAGGAAATAGCAACCCACTCCAGTATTCTTGCCTGGGAAATCCCATGGACAGAGGAACCTGGCATGCTACAGTTCTTGGGCTTCCAAGAGTCAGACACAACTTAGCAACCAAACCACCAAACATGAAACTACCAGTTCAAAGATATAATGGAAGACCTCATTCTTACTAGCAGCATAAAAAATAAAGCCATATGTCTAAACTTAGCACAGTATGTGCAACTCTATATGAAACTTCAAACCATTCCTACAGCACATAAAAGTAAACTTAAACTAATAGAAAAATGTAACACAGTCAGAGAGAGAAAGAGTCAATATCAATGGCATCTATTTTTCCTAAATTCTTTTGCTTTAATGTAATGTGATCTTAAATGGTACTGGGACCAGATAAAATGATTCTAAAGTTCATGTAAAAATTGAGCAGTTTAGCTAAATAAACTTGGACAAAGAACAAAGAGCAGAAATGAATTCTAACAGACATGGAGTCTATTATAAACCTCAGTAGGTAGAATAGTGTGGTGCTTATGTGTGAGGAGACACAATAAAAAATAGTAATATCAAAAATAAAAATATATACAGGATTTTAATATGTGATAAAGGTGTCATTGGAAAACAGTGAGTAAAAATGAAGCTTTCCAATCTTATGTGTCCTGAAGTATCAGTCTTATCTTTTCATAATTGCTGGATTACATATTATGGTTAGAAAAGCCTTCCCCAATGTGAAATTATAAATAAATATTAACCCATAGTTTCTGTTAATTCAGCTCAGTTCATTCACTCGGTCATGTCCAACTGTTTGCAACCCCATGGATCGCATCACACCAGGCTCCCCTGTCCATCAGCAAAGCCTGGAGTTTGCTCAAACTCATGTCCATTGAGTTGGTGATGCCATCCAACCATCTTATCCTCAGTTGTCCCTTTCTCCTCCTTTCTTCAATCTTTCCCAGCTTCGGGATCTTTTCCAGTGAGTCAGTTCTTCCCATCAGGTGGCCAAAGCACTGGAGTTTCAGCTTCAGCATCAGTCTTTCCAATGAATGTTCAGGACTGATTTCCTTTAGGATTCATTGATTTAATCTCCTTGCAGTCCAAGGGAGACTCAAGAGTCTTCTCCAACACCACAGTTCAAAAGCATCAATTCTGGGAGAATAAGATGGCAGAGGAGTAGGTGGACGTGGAGTACATCTCTCTCCACAGATACATCAGGAATACACCTGCAGACGCAGAAGTGCATGCAGAACACCAGCTGAGAGCAGACAGGAGAACCTAAACAGTGGAAAAGAATATAAAGAACCACACAAAACTTGGTAGGACAAAGGAACTAGGGGGAAAAAACAGGAGTGTTAGTAAGGCTGGACTTGCCCTGAGCCAGTGGGGGCACTGAAGCAGGGGTCCGATCCCCACATCAGGGCAATCATCTGAGTCAGAGGAGAAACATTTAAGGCTGAGAGTGAAACAGCTGATCTGTGGCAGCCTAAATGGAATGAGAATCAGATGGTCCTTGCCACAGCCATACGTACTCTGGACAGGGATGGAGGTCCCCTGGAAGGCAGAGTGGCTGGCAACTGGAGTTTAGGGATTGTGGAGAAATCCCAGGGCAAGGGTTGATGTTGATTGCGGAGAGACAGATCGATTTAAGAGGAGGTGAGAGAGAAGACTGTGGTGGGAAATGCCTGTGGAGGAAAGCTGGGCAGCCGTGGAAGCACGGCAATACTGCTGAGTCATGTGTAGGGGGTGGAGCCATCACCATAGCCTCTCTCTCCCCACATGCCAGCATCAGCAGCTCAACAAAAGAGAGGCTGGCACATCGAACGCCTGACACACTGAACTACAGAGTAGGACCCCACCCACAGTGCCCCTTTAAGTCCCTGATGCACTGATCTACAGAGGACGGTCCTAGCCAGGGGGGCCTCTCTATGTGCCTGATGTGCTGAACAACAGAGAAGGACCCCAGGCAAAGGAACCCTCTAAGTGCCTGAATGGGTGGACCTATGGAGAAAGACTGGCCAAAGAGGCCTTCTGATCGCCAGCTACAAGAGGCTTGAAAAAAGACTCTGATAGGGCCATAACTCCTGCGGTGGAGACAGTCCATGTCTCTGCACACTTGGCACTCCAGGGTCCCCACAAGCCAAGCAGCTGTGCCACCTTTGCACTCAACACTCACCGGGGCAGAGCTGCCGCAGGCAAGAAAGTCTTGCATCTATACACGCAGGGTCACTTAGGTAGTGTCCAAATCTTTGCGACCCTGTAGACTGTGGCCTGCCAGGCTTCTCTGTCAGGGAGGGGGCTTCTCCAAGCAAGGATACTGGAGACCATTGGCCAATACTAGTTGTCCTACCCTTCAAGAGCACTATAGTTCCTGCTGCCCTAGCTGCCGATTCCCCCTGAGTACCTGGTGCTGCCAGAACCCCTGCAACCCAAGCAGCTGCACCACCTCCACACCTGGCCCTCATGTGGCAAACCCAAATCCTTGAGGTCAGTCTTAGGAGCAAACCCCAGTAGATGACCCACATGCAGAAGTGGAAATAAAACCACAATTGAAACCCAGGGGCAGTGTGGCTAAGGCAGAAGACCCAAAATGTTTCCACCAGCTGTGCAAGCTGCAGATTAAATCCACATGATCAACTAGGCAGACTCTGTGACTATGGAATATATAAAAGGTCATAGAGAGCTCCCACAAAAGAAAATGCACTAGTTCTGATAGCTGTGAACATTGGTGACAAGAACACACAGGAGTAGGACCAGATTAGAATCTGAGCTGCCCACACAGCAGGTCCAGAGATCAGAAGAGTGTAGGAGGGCATCCTAGGTAGGTGAGATGGACTGTGACTCCCAGCTAGGGAAAGGACTCTGAGAGCAGTGACTCAAGAAAAGCATTTATTATTCTTAGTTTTGACTTGCTCTGTAGATTCTTTTGGATTTTTTTCTTTTCCTTTTTCCTTTTTTCCCTCCTCTGTTGTAGTTGTTGACTTTATTGGCACTATGAAATCCAATTAAACTTTTGAGCTTTCTTTTTTTCCCCTAGTCACATTTTTTATTGTTGCTATAAACCTCTGTCTCTACATTGGGCTGTTGCAGTTCTGTGGAATTTTCCTTTCTCTCTCTCTCTCTTTTTTAATTTTAATTTTTAAGCCTATTATTATTTTTTTCTACATTTATTCCTTTGTTTGCTTTTCCTACTGTTCTTTTCCCCTTGCAGTTAATCTTTAATGTATATAAATCTTCTTTATCTACCTCTGTTTAACTTTGCATATCTATTTTTTCTTTCTTTTCTTTCCTGTTAACATATTTGTTAGTTTTATTTTCATTGCTTTAATCTCCAACTGGTGCCTTGCTTTAGTTTTGTTTTCCAGTTTATGCTTTAGTTAGTTTTCTTCTGGTAGATATAATTTTTGGTTCCTTTGTTCACCAGGTCTATGTATTGTATTTTATTTTGGGGGGACTATTTTGATTTTGCTTATGAGTGTATATGTATATGTGTATATTTAATCACACTTTTTACTGTTGTTATAAACTTCTGTCTCTATTTTGGGTTTTTGCAGTTCTGTGGGATTTTCCTTTTCTTCCTCTTCTTTCTTTTTCTTCCTTTTTTTTTCTTTTCTCTTTTTTATAATTTTAATTCTTAATTTTTTAAACTATTATTATTTTTTCTACATTTATTCATGTTTTTGCCTTTCCTACTGTTCTTTTCCCCTTGCAATTAATCTTTAATGTTTATAAATCTTCTTCATCTACCTCTATTTAACTTCGCATGACTATTCCTTCTTTCTTTTCTTTCTCTTCTTTCCTCTCAATATATTTACTTGTTTTGTTTTCATTGCTTTATTCCCCAATTGGCCCCTTGCTTTAGTTTTGTTTTCTAGTTTGTGCCTTAGTTTTGTTCTTCACTGGTAAATATAATTTTTGATTTCCTCCGTTTGCCGGGTCAATCTACCGTACTTTATTTTTGTTGGACTGTTTTAACTTTGCTCATGAGTGTATGTCGGGGTCCAGCCCCAGTGGATCCAGGGAATTCGAAGTGGGGATGGAGTCGGTGAGGAAAAACTTATTTATTTAGAAATATAAAGAGAGATTAGGAAAGAATAGTGTGGTAGGAAAATTAGTGGAGAAAAGAGGCTGAATAACTTGGTTTATGTGGAGAAGCAGTAAAACTCCGAGACAAGGAGTTTGCACCACCTATGTAGGCCACGGTGCCCGCTTGAATAGCAGAGGGTGCCCCACCTTGGGCTCCCTATCGCGTGGGTCTTAGAAGCCAGGGAAAAATTAGCAGGCTTGGTGAGCCTCCACCCTCTAGACGGGAATTCAGCCAGAAGGTGAGAAAGAATGACATGAGGAGACCAGTCTTTCCAGGAACTGATCCGTTTCTTTATTTTCCAGGTCCACTTTTATACTTTTAGTTGTACATAGAGATAAATGTGTTCTCAGCATATATTTGTTCTTACAAGGGTCTTACATTTGTTTTACAATATCTTCTGGTCTGGAGACCAATTAACATTTTATGGCCCCATCTTTCTTTCTATTGATAAAGGTTAATCGATCAGAAAACTTGTTTCCCCTTAAGATCTATTTAGTCTTAAGATAGTGATAAAGTTACATTTTTACATAGCAAGGACCCAATGATTTATAACAAAGAGGAGTACAGTGATCTATAACAAAGAGAAAATTCATTAACTCAAAAGTCTAGTATTGCTAACATTAAAACTACTATATTTCTTTTTCTACATTCCAATTACATTGATTAACATACTCCCAGGTGCCTAAGGATATGGTGGCCTGGCAGCAATCATTAACTCAACAATGAAACCCCTCACCAACATAATATCTAACTAACTCGCTAATACTATACTAATAATTTTCTAACTTCTCAAAATAATCTGTTTTTAGAAAGTTTAAAGCATCTCATGCCTCTCATGGTTTGGAGGCTGTAAACAATCACATGTTGCCGGATAATCCTGTCAGGCAGGCTAGAGAGCCATCAGAGAAGTTGAGATTTATTAACTGGAGTCCGAAGTTAACTCCTTTACAGAGAGAGGTGGTGGGGGACAGCCCCCCATAAAGTCAGAGGCGTAGGTAAGAGCATAAAGCAGTAAAGTAGGCAGACTCTGGTTTTGGGGGTAGATGCTCTGGAACAGGGGGTCTCCTGAGGCTCGATCCCACCTTTGCGTATGCTGAGCCTCCTTCCTCATGACCTTTGCCACGGGTGGAGTTCCTCACGCTGGCTCCTGGCAAGTGTATATGTATATGTGTATATTCCATTATTTTAATTATTATTTGCCTGATTTTGTAACTGCCATTTGTCTGGGGTTCATCTTTGGTTTCTCATTTTGGGATATTTGTTTTAATGCCATAAAAACCACCTGTGGAATCTTCATTCCTGAACATAGATCAAGCCTTGAGACTTTGGAGTGGGAGCACTGACTCCAAGACCCTAGACGACCAGAGAACTAACCCTAGGGAGTATCAAATAGTGAAAACTCACACAGAGGAAACCACTTGAATACAAGACCCAGGATCACCCAACCACCAGTAGCACCCTGTGCAGGACACCTCATCTAAACAACAAACAAAACAAAAATACAAACCCAATCATTAGCAGACAGGATTACCACCTCACTCAGCCATGTCCATCAGAGGAAAAACAAATAAACAGAAAGTCAACACAAATCTCACCCTATATGTAGCTTACACAACCCCTGGACCAACCTTGGGAAGGCAGAAACCAAAAGGAAGAAAGGATTCAACCTTGAAGCCTGGGAAAAGGAGAGCTCAAACACAATAAGTTAAAAAGAAATAATGAAAAGGCAGAGAAAAACTACAGAAATGAAGAAACAAATTAGAAACACAGAAGTCCAAATAAATGAAGAGGAAATAGGGAAACTACCTGAGAAAGAATTCAGAATAATGATAGTAAAGATGATTTTTAAAAAAACCTTAAAAACAAAATGGAGAAAAATCAAGACTCAATTAAGAAATAACTAGAATTAAAGAATAAACATGCAGAGAAAAACAACACAATTACTGATTTTAAAACTACTCTCAGTTCAGTTCAGTCACTCAGTCGTGTCCGACTCTTTGTGACCCCATGAATCGCAGCACGCCAGGCCTCCCTGTCCATCACCATCTCCCGGAGTTCACTCAGACTCACGTCCATCCAGTCAGTGATGCCATCCAGCCATCTCATCCTCTGTCGTCCCCTTTCCCTCCTGCCCCCAATCCCTCCCAGCATCAAAGTCTTTTCCAATGAGTCAACTCTTCGCATGAGGTGGCCAAAGTACTGGAGTTTCAGCTTTAGCATCATTCCTTCCAAAGAAATCCCAGAGCTGATCTCCTTTAGAATGGATGGGTTGGTTCTCCTTGCAGTCCAAGGGACTCTCAAGAGTCTTTTCCAACACCACAGTTTAAAAGCATCAATTCTTCGGTGCTCAGCCTTCTTCACAGTCCAACTCTCACATCCATACATGACCACTGGAAAGGCCATAACCTTGACTAGATGAACCTTTGTTGGCAAAGTAATGTCTCTGCTTTTGAATATGCTATCTAGGTTGGTCATAACTTTTCTTCCAAGGAGTAAGCATCTTTTAATTTCATGGCTGCACTCACCATCTGCAGTGATTTTGGAGCCCCCAAAAATAAAGTCTAACACTGTTTCCACTGTTTCCCCATCTATTTCCCATGAAGTGATGGGACCGGATGCCACGATCTTCGTTTTCTGAATGTTGAGCTTTAAGCCAATTTTTTCACTCCCCTCTTTCACTTTCATCAAGAGGCTTTTTAGTTCCTCTTCACTTTCTGCCATAAGGGTGGTGTCATCTGCATATCTGGGGTTATTGATATTTCTCCTGGCAATCTTGATGGAATCAATAGCAGAATATCTGAAGCAGAAGAATGAATCAGTGAGCTGGAAGATAAAATGGTGGAAATAACTTCTGAATAGCAGAATAAAGTAAAAAGAATGAAAAGAACTGATGACAGTCTCAGAGACCTCTGGGACAATGTCAAAAGCACCAACATTCGAATTATAGGGGTCACAGAAGAAGAGAAAAAGAAAGGGTATGAGAAAATTTTTGAAGAGATTATAGTTGGGAATTTCCCCAACATGGAAAAGGAAATAGTCAATCAAGTACAAGAGGCACAAAGAGTCCCATACAGGATAAACCCAAGGAGAAACATGCCAAGACACATACTAGTCAAACTAACAAAGACTAAACACAAAGAAAGAATATTAAAAGCAGCAAAGGAGAAGCAACAAGTAACATACAAGGGAAACCCCATACACTTAACAGCTGATCTTTCAACAGAAATTCTGCAGGCCAGAAAGGAATGCCAGTATATATTTAAAGTACTGAAAGGGAAACATCTACCACCAAGAATGATGTACCCAGCGAGTTTCTTATTCAAAATTTATGGAGAAATAAAAAGCTTTTCAGACAAGCAAGAGTTAAGAGAATTCCATACCACCAAACCAACTACAAAAAATATTAAATAGACTTATATAGTCAAGAAATACAAGAGAAGAAAAAAAGATCTACAAAATCAATCCCAAGCTATTAAGAAAATGGCAATAGGGACATATATATCAATAATTACTTTAAATGTAAATGGTTTAAATGCTTCAACCAAAAGACACACACTGGCTGAATGGATACAAAAACAAGACCCATATATATGCTGTCTATAAGAAACTCACTTCAGACCTCAAGACACATATAGACTGAAAGTGAGAGGGTGGAAAATATGTTCCAATATTCCATACAAATGGGAAGCAAAAGAAACCTGGAGTAGCAATCCTCATATCAGACATAATAGTCCTTAAAATAAAGAAGATTACAAGAGGTAAAGAAGGGCACTACATAATGATCATGGGATCATTCAAGAGGAAGACATAGCAATTGTAAATATCTATGCACCCAACATAGGAGCACCTCAATACATAAGACAAGCACTAACAGATGTAAAAGGAGAAGTTGACAGCAACACAATAATAGTAGGAGACTTTAACACCCCACTCACACCAATGGACAGATTATCAAAACAGAAAATTAATAAGGAAACACATGTTTTAAATGATACATTAGATGAGGTGGATCTCATTGATATCATCAGGACATTCCACCCAAATCAGAAGAATGCACATTCTTCTCAAGTGCATATGGAACATTCTCCAGGATAGACCACATCTTGGGTCACAAATCAAACCTCAATAAATTTAAGAAAATTGAAATTGTATCAAGCATCTTCTCTGACCACAACACTATCAGACTAGATATCAACTAAAAAAAAAAACTGTGAGAAACACAGACACACTGAGATTAAACAACACATTTCTAAGTAACCAACAGGTTACTGAAGAAACCAAAAGGGAAATAAAAAAATTTTCTAAAAACAGAAGACAATGAAAACATGACAACTCAAAACCTATGGGATGCAGCAAAAGCAGTTCTAAGAGGGAAGTTTATATCAATACAATCCTACCTCAAGAGACAGGAAAACATCAAGTAGACAACCTAACTTTACACATAAAACAACTAGAAAAAGAAGAACAAAAAATCCCCAAAATTAGTAGAAGGAAAGAAATCATAAAGATCCAAGCAGAAATAAATGAAAAAGAAATGAAGAAAACAATAGTAAAGATTAATAAAACTAAAAGCTGGTTCTTTGAAAAGATAAACAACATTGACAAACCTTTATCCAGACTCATCAAGATAAAAAGAGAGGAGGACAAAATTAACAAAGTTAGAAATGAAAAATGAGAGGTTGCCACAAACAATGCAGAAATACAAAGGATAATAACAGACTATTATGAACAACTATATGGCAATAAAATGGATAACCTGGAAAAAATGGACAGATCCTCAGAAAAGTTCAATCTTCCAAGACCGAACCAGGAAGAAATAGAAATTCTGAACAACCCAATTACAAGCACTAAAATTGAAGCTGTGATCAAAAATCTCCCAGAAAACAAAAGCGCAGGACCAGAGAGCTTCACAGGAGAATTCTATCAAACATTTAGAGAAGAGCTAATGCTTATCCTTCTAAAACTTGTTCAAAAAATTGCCAAGGAAGGAACACTTCCAAACTCATTCTTTGAGGTCTCCATCACCCCGATACCAAAACCAGACAAAGACAACACAAAAAAGGAAAACTACAGGCCAATACCACATATTGAGCACTGAAGAATTGATGCTTTTGAACTGTGGTGTTGGAGAAGACTCTTGAGAGTCCCTTGGACTACAAGGAGATCCAACCAGTCCATTCTGAAGGAGATCAGTCCTGGGATTTCTTTGGAAGGAATGATGCTAAAGCTGAAACTCCAGTACTTTGGCCACCTCATGCGAAGTGTTGACCCATTGGAAAAGACTTTGATGCTGGGAGGGATTGGGGGCAGGAGGAGAAGGGGACGACAGAGGATGAGATGGCTGGATGGCATCACTGACTGGATGGACGTGAGTCTGAGTGAACTCTGGGAGTTGGTGATGGACAGGGAGGCCTGGCGTGCTGCGATTCATGGGGTTGCAAAGAGTCGGACACTACTGAGCGACTGAACTGAACTGAACTGAACATAGATGCAAAAAAACAAACAAACCCGATGAACATAGATGCAAATATCACTGATGAATACAGACGCAAAATTTTAGAAAACAGAATTCAGCAACGCATCAAAAAGCTCATACACCATGATCAAGTTGGGTTTATTCCAGGAATGCAAGGATTCTTCAATATATATAAATCAATCAATGTGATACACCACATTAACAAATTGAAAGATAAAAACCATATGATAGTCTCAAAAGATGCAGAAAAACCCTTTGGCAAAATTTAGCACCCACTTATGATTAAAACACTTCAAAAAAGGGCATAGAAGGAACCTACCTCAACACAGTAAAGGCCATATATGATAAGCCTACAGAAAACATCATTTTCAATGGTCAAAAATTGAAAGCATTCCCCCTAAGATCAGGAACAAGACAAGGGTGCCCATTTTTGCCACTATTATTCAACATAATTTTGGAAGTCCTAGCTACAGCCATCAGAGAAGAAAAAAGAAATAGAAGGAGTTCAGATCAGAAAAGAAGTTAAGCTCTCACTGTTTGCAGATGATGTGATACTGTACATAGAAAACCCTAAAGATAGCATCAGAAAATTACTAGAGCTAACCAGTGAATTTAGCAAAGTTGCAGGATACAAAATCAATACACAGAAATCACTTGTATTTCTATATACTAGCAATGAAAAATCAGAAAGGCAATTAAGGAATCAATCCCATTCACCATTGCAAGAAAAATAATAAAACATCTAGGGATAAACTTACTTAAGGAGACAAAAGAACTGCAGAAAATTAAAAGACACTAATGAAAGAAATCAAGGACAACATAAACAAATGGTGAGATATTCCCTGTCCCTGGGTAGGAAGAATCAATATTCTGAAAATGACTATACTACCAAACACAGTCTGCAGACTTAATGTGATCCCTATCAAATTACCAATGGCATTTCTCATAGAACTAAAACAAAAAATTTCACAATTCACATGAGAACCCAAAAGATCCTGAATAGCCAAAGCAGTGTTGAGAAAGAAGAATGGAGTTGGAGGAATCAACCCTCCTAACTTCAGACTATACTTCAAAGCTACAGTCATCAAGACAGTATGATACTAGCACAAAAACAGAAGTATAGACCAATGGAAGAAGATAGAAAGCCCAGAAATAAACCCATGCACCTCTGGGTAACCTATTTTTGATAAAGAAGACAAGAACATAAAATGGGGCAAAGACAGTCTCTTCAATAAATGGTGCTAGAAAAACTAGACAGTTACATGTTGTTGTTTAGTTTAGTTGCTAAGTTGTGTTCGACTCTTTTGCAACCCCACGGACTGTAGCTCACCAGCCTCCTCTGTTCACAGTATTTCCCAGGCAAGAATACTGGAGTGAGTTGCCATTTTCTTCTCCATTAGCTACATGTAAAAGAATGAAATTGGAACACTTTCTAACACCATACACAAAGATAAACTCAAAATGGATTAAAAACCTAAATGTTAGACCAGGAAGTATAAAACTTTTAGAGGAAAACATAGGCAGAACACTCAATGACATAAATCAAAGCAAGATCCTCTATGACCCATCTCCTACAGTAAAGGAAATAAAACAAAAGTTAACAAGTGGGACCTTATTAAATTTAAAAGCTTTTGCACATCAAAGGAAACTACAAGCAAAGTGAAAAGAAAACCCTCAGAATGTGAGAAAATAATAGCAAATGAAACAACTGACAAAAGATTAATTTCCAAAATATAAAAGCAACTCATACAACTCAATGCCAGAAAAACAAATAACCCCATCCAAAAGTGGGGGAAAAACCTAACAGACATTTATCCAAAGACATACAGATGGCTAACAAACACGTGAAAAGATGCTCAACATCATTCATTATTCAGTTCAGTTCAGTTCAGTTCAGTTCACTTCAGTCGCCCAGTCGTGTCTGACTCTTTGCGACCCCATGAATCGCAGAATGCCAGGCCTCCCTGTCCATCACCATCTCCCGGAGTTCATTCAAAGTCATGTCCGTTGAGTCAGTGATGCCATCCAGCCATCTCATCCTCTGCCATCTCCTTTTCCTCCTGCCCCCAATCCCTCCCAGCATCAGTCCTTTCCAGTGAGTCAACTCTTCGCATGAGGTGGCCAAAGTACTGGAGTTTCAGCTTTAGCATCATTCCTTCCAAAGAACATCCAGGACTGATCTCCTTTAGAATGGACTGGTTGGATCTCCTTGCAGTCCAGGGGACTCTCAAGAGTCTTCTCCAACACCACAGTTCAAAAGCATCAATTCTTCAGTGCTCAGCTTTCTTCACAGTCCAACCTTCGCATCCATACATGACTACTGGAAAAACCATAGCCTTGACTAGACAGACCTTTGTTGGCAAAGTAATGTCTCTGCTTTTCCATATGCCGTCTAGGTTGGTCATAACTTTTCATGGCTGCAATCACCATCTGCAGTGATTTTGGAGCCCCAAAAAATAAAGTCTGACACTGTTTCCACTGTTTCCCCATCTATTTCCCATTGACTGATGGGACCAGATGCCATGATCTTAGTTTTCTGAATGTTGAGTTTTAAGCCAACTTTTTCACTCTCCTCTTTCACTTTCATCAAGAGGATTTTAGCTCCTTTTCACTTTCTGCCATAAGGCTGGTGTCATCTGCATATCTGAGGTTATTGATATTTCTCCCAGCAATCTTGATTCCAGCTTGTGCTTCTTCCAGCCCAGCGTGTCTCATGATGTACTCTGCATATAAGTTAAATAAGCAGGGTGACAGTATACAGCCTTGACGTACTCCTTTTCCTATTTGGAACCAGTCTGTTGTTCCATGTCCAGTTCTAACTGTTGCTTTCTGACCTGCATATAGGTTTCTCAAGAGGCAGGTCAGGTGGTCTGGTATTCCCATCTCTTTCAGAATTCTCCACAGTTTATTGTAGAAATGTAAATCAAAACTACAATGAGGTATCACCTCACATCGGTCAGAATGACCATTCTCAGAAAGTCTTCAAACAATTAATGCTGGAGAGGGTGTGGAGAAAAGGGAATGCTCTTGCACTGTTGGTGGGAATGTAAATTGATACAGCCACTGTGGAAGATGGTATGGCGATTTCTTAAAAAACTAGGAATAAAACCACCATGTGACCCAGCAATGCCACTCCTAGGCATATACCCAGAGGAAACCATAATCGAAAGAGACACATGTATCCCAATGTTCATTGCAGCACTATTTACAATAGCTAGAACATGGAAGCAACGTAGATATCCATCGACAGATGAAAGGATAAAGAAGTGGTGGTACATATACACAATGGAATAAAAAGGAATATAAAGAGGAATGCATTTGAGTCAGTTCTGATGAGGTGGATGAACCTAGAACCTAATATACATAGTGAAATGAGTCAGAAAGAAGATAAATATCATGTTCTAAACCAAAATCACTGCAGATGGTGATTGCAGCCATGAAATTAAAAGACACTTACTCTTTGGAAGGAAAGTTATGACCAACCTAGATAGCATATTGAAAAGCAGAGACATAACTTTGCCAACAAAGGTTCGTCTAGTCAAGGCTATGGTTTTTCCAGTAGTCATGTATGGATGTGAGAGTTGGACTGTGAAGAAAGCTGAGCACTGAAGAACTGATGCTTTTGAACTGTGGTGTTGGAGAAGACTCTTGAGAGTCCCTTGGACAGCAAGGAGATCCAACCAGTCCATCTTAAAGGAGATCAGTCCTGGGTGTTCTTTGGAAGGAATGATGCTAAAGCTGAAATTCCAGTACTTTGGCCACCTCATGCGAAGAGTTGACTCATTGGAAAAGACTCTGATGCTGGGAGGGATTGGGGGCAGGAGGAAAAGGGGATGACAGAGGATGAGATGACTGGATGGCATCACCGACTCGATGGACATGAGTTTGAGTGAACTCCGGGAGATGGTGATGGACAGGGAGGCCTGGCAATCTGTGATTCATGGGGTCACAAAGAGTCGGACACGACTGAGCGACAGAACTGAACTGAACCAAAAACATATATATGGAATCTAGAAGAACGGTACTGAAGAACTTATTTACAAGGCAGAAATGAAGAAAGAGACAGAGAATAGACTTATGAACATGAGGAAAGGGGAGGAGAGGGTGAGATGTATAGAAAGAGTAACATGGAAACTTACATTACTATATGTAAAATAGATAGCCTAAGGGAATTTGCTGTATGGCTCAGGAAACTGAAACAGGGACTCTCTGTCAACCTATAGGGGTGGAATTGGGAGAAGGATGCCAGGGATGTTCAAAAGGGAGGGGATATATGTATACCAATGGCTGATTCATCTTGAGGTTTGACAGAAAGCAACAAAATTCTGTAAAGAAGTTATCCATCAATTAAAAAATAAATTTAAAAATGAACACAACAAAGCAAACAAAAAAAGCATCAATTCTTCAGCACTCAGCTTTCTTTACGGTCCAATCCTCACATCCATACACAACTACTGGAAAAACCATTCTTTTGACTAGACAGATCTTTGTCAGCAAAGTGATATACCTGCTTTTTAATATGTTGTCTAAGTTGGTCATAGCTTTTCTTCCAAGGAGCAACTGTCTTTTAATTTCATGGCTGCAGTCACCATCTGCAGTATTCTGGAGCCCCCCCCTCCCAAATAAAGTCTGTCACTGTTATCATTGTTTCCCCATCTATTTGCTATGAAGTGATGGGACCAGATGCCATGATCTTAGTTTTCTGAATGTTGAACGTTAAGCTGACATTTTCACTCTCCTCTTTCACTTTCATCAAGAGGCTCTTTAGTTCCTCTTTGGTTTCTGCCATAAGGGTGGTGTCATCTGCATATCTGAGGTTGTTGATATTTCTCCTGGCAGTCTATATTCTAGCTTGTGTTCATCCAGCCCAGTATTTCACATGATGTACTCTGCATATAAGTTAAATAAGTAGGGTGACAACATACAGCCTTGACATTCTGCTTTCCTAATGTGCCACCAGTCTGTGGTTCCGTGTCTAACAACATGTCAACAGTTCTAACTGTTGCTTCTTGACCTGCATACAGATTTCTCCGGAGACAGTTAAGGTGGTCTGGTATTCCCAACTCTTTAAGAATTTTCCAATTTGTTGTGATCCCACAGTCAAAATTTTTCTGTTAACTAAAAAAAATATAAAGTTTTGATCAACAGTGTTAGATGGATCACCTGGCCATCTGGAGTCAGTTAACATTGCAACTCTTACACTAGACAAATTCTGAATGAATGGATAGTTGAAATTTTGAAAATTAAACTATACAAAAGCTACAAGAAAACATCAAGAAATTATATCCTTGAAATGGGGATGACCTTTATTAATATAATGCAAAATTAAAGACTAGAATGACAATTTTTCCCAGAGAAAAGGCAAGAATGTTTTCATGGAGTGTAAAAACTGGAATATAGATTGCCAGGAGAAATATCAATAACCTCAGGCCATACAAAAAGTCCAAGGATAAATAAGAAATGGGTGATGATTGGAAGGGAGGGATTGTAACTCATTCATTAACAAAAGCTAATTCCTTAATATATAAATCACTCTTAAGATACTGAGATAAAACAGGATAACAACCCCAACAAAATGCAGTTAAGATTATTTGCAGATAAATACCAATATGTCCTCAAACATAGGAAAGGAAGCTATACCTCAACAGTGGAAGTATGAGAAATGCATGTTTAATCTACACGGAGATACCATGTTTTATATTTTTTGTTGACAAAAATCCTAACAGTTGACATATTCTTCTAGCAAAATTATGGGAAAACAAGTGTTCTTATACATTGTTCTGGATTCCAAGATGGAGTGACATTTTAGGAAGAAAATTTGATATTATTTACCTAAGTGCATTTAACCTGATCTAGTAATACTGCTATAAAGTAATCATACAGACACATATGGATATTTAAGAAATATTTTAAAGCATTTACACAATATTATTAGTTGCGGGACTGTTTATAACATACAAGCATGGAAACCATTCAAGTCCAGCAATAGGGGACTGAAAGCACGAACTCTGGTGTATCTATACAGCACAGTCCTAGGAAGTTGTTAAGAACAGTGATGTGACCAAGATTTTGGTACCAAAATGGTGAGACCTCCAACATTTTATGTTGTGATTAAAAAGCAATAGAGCAGCAGTTTTAGTAAAGAAAGGGGGAAACATATATATTAGCATTTGCTTATATATTTAAAAAGAAATATTAAAAGCGTACACAAACAACAAATGAAATTGTTGAGGGAGAGGGTGGGAAGAGAGGTGGGAGTCTTCTCTTTGGTAAGTTATATACACATATATCTGGGGATGGTTGTGAGAGAGAGGCCAAGGAGGGAGGGGATATATGTGAACATACAGCTGATTCACTGTGTTGTATAGCAGAAACTAACAAACAATGTAAAGCAATTATGTAAGTTTTATATATATATATATATATATATATATATATATAAAATATTGATTATTGCACCATATGGACATCTTCAAAAATAAAACTGCACACATATATATGTATATATACACTATATAATTTTAAATCTAGATTAAAACATTTCCCACAGAAATCTAAATATCTGAGTAAGTCGCTTCATTGTTGTCTAGCATCTGACTCATAAAAATCTAATGCAGTAGGATTCTTGTTTCTCTGTGGACTCTGTCTCTCCCTCTCCCCCCACCCCTTCAGGAAGCTTGTAAAATTTTCCTCTGTATTCTTAAAACTGCAAAATTTTTTCAAGATGAATGTGTTCAGCATTTTATTTGCTGTCCCTGTCTAAATATGAGGGAATATTTTAGAAGCTCAGATTAGTTTTTGACTCCCATAAATTTATGTTTTCTCTTTACATTCTGGGCTTCCCTGGTGGCTCAGACAGTAAAGAATCGGCCTGCAATACGGGAGGCCCAGGTTTGAGCCCTGAGTCAGGAAGATTCCCTGGAAAAGAAAATGACAACCCACAACAGTATTCTTGTCTGGAGAATTCCATGGATAGAGGAGCATAGCAAGCTAGAGTCCATGGGATTGCAAAGAGTCAGAAATGACTGAGGGACTAACATTTTACATTCTGGAAGAACTCCATGTCTTTATCACCTGCTTCACCAAAACACAACTCTGATACATAAATACAGCTTAAACATGTGAACAAGTCCCAAATGGGCGATGCATTGCTTGGAGAAAAGTTAAGAGATCTAAACAAAGGGAATTGTATCCACATTATGGAATTTATAGCTGAGATACAGGTTCTTTTAAACTTCACAGTCCCTACAATTCATCATCTCCTTTGCAAAATGCAAGTATCTCATTCATTAAAAGGTAATAAAAATGTAGAAAAATCTCCTAATAGCTCTGATGTCTTTCTTTTCACTGGCTTTCTCAGAGATCTATAAACTATAAATAGTATAAGAAAAATGCTTTCTCCTTAAACTTCAGATACCTCCTGGTTTCTTTTATTTTTGTGTCAGTAATCCAAATTTCTGTCAGATTTTACCTCAGAACCTTCTAGTTTCTGCCATATTTTACATCAGCACCCCCATATTCTGTCAGATTTTACCTCAGAATTCCCTACTTTCTGTCAGATTTTACCTCAGGATCCCCTGCTTTCTGTCAGATTTTACCTCAGAATGCCTTAGTTTCTTTCAGATTTTACCTTAGAATCTTCTGGTTTCTGTCAGATTTTATCTCAGAATCCTGGGTTTCTGTCAGATTTTATCTCAGAACCCTCTAGTTTCTGTCAGATTTACCTCAGAACCCTATTATCTATCAGATTTTGCCTCAGAACCCTCTACTTTCTGTCAGATTTTACCTCAGATCCCTCTGGTTGCTGTTAAATTTTACCTCAGTATGTTCTAGTTTCCTCAGATTTTACCTCAGAAAATCCTAGTTTCTGTCTGATTTTACCTCAGAACCCCCTAGTTTCTGTCAGATTTTACTTCAGAATCCCCTACTTTCTGCAAGATTTTACCTCAAAACCCCCTACTTTCTGCCACATTTCACCTTAGAACTCCCTACTTCCTATCAGATTTTACCTCAGAATCCACTACTTTATGTTAGATTTTACCTTAGAACCCAGCTGCGTGGTTTTGACATTCTTTAAAGACAGTTTTTAGTCCTGTGGTAACAACTTAGTGTCTTGAAGGAGTTCTTTTCTTTGTTGGGTGTCTGAATTTCAGGTTTTGTTATATTAGTGCTGTCTCTTTATCTTTTTTCCAGAAATATTGAACATGGTAGAGATTAGTATTAAAATCTAACAGGTATTTAACCCTTTTACTCACATGGGCTGTTTTTAAGTATTTTACCAATGATGTTATGAATATAAGAGCAAGGTCATGGGAACAGGGTGTCTTCACTTGTACTGAGTCCTCCTGCAAGCCAGGATTTAAAAGTTTTTTTTAAATGAAGCATTTAAATGTTTTATTTTTTTTTAATTCTAGGATAATTGCTTTGGAATATTGTGTTTGTTTCTGCTTTATGAGTTGGCTATATGCATACATATATCTCCTCCCTCTTAAGCCTCCCGCCCATCCATTTCCATCCCACCCCTCTAGTTAGTCCCAGAGCCCCATGCTGAACTCCCCGTGCTATACAGTAGCTTCCCACACATGTTAGTGTACTTATGTCAGTGCTACCGGGAAGAAATAGAGAAGCAGATGTACAGCACAGACTTGTGGACACAGCAGGGGAAGGAGAGGTAGGATTTTTTTTTTTTTTTAATGAGACTTTTCAAAGGTCATTCAAAGATGAATCATTCATCTCACTGTCCTGTTGTCCTGGTATCACAGAGACTTTTCTCGATATATTCTGGCATCTCTGTTAATGCTTCAACGTATATGCCTACAATATTCATTTCTTGTTACCTCCATACCAAAACTGAAACTGTGTATTTGCTTTTGGAAAAATTACTATGATGTTCATTTTTCACATATTATCTTCATATATTGAGGAAGTCTTTTTAAAATGTTTTTGGCTTTTCCCAAATAAATCAACCCAAAACAAACCTTTAGAAAACCTCTTTATCACACATTATTCTCATGAAATAAGTCAGACAAAGACAATATCATATGATACCACTTACTGTTGGTGTTCAGTCACTAAGTTGTGTCCAACTTTTTGGTACCCCATAGACTGCTGTTTGCCCAGCTTTCTTGTCCTTCACTATCTCCCAGAGTTGGCTCAAACTCATGTTCATTGAGCTGGTGATGGTATATGACCATCTCATCTGTAGCCCCCTTCACTTCCTGCTCTGTATCTTTCCCAGCATCAGTTTTGAAGCCAAAATAAAAGTGTATAAGTGGCACTCTAACACTGAACTAGTTTTGTGCTAGTTTTGTTCAGTCTATTCAACTTAGTTTTCTATTAAAAGGTCACTGGTTAAGTCTTCTTTTAATATACTTATTTAAAAGTTTTTTTCCTAGTATCATTCTTTTAATTTTATGATCATCTGAGATTCTTTCAGACTGACTTAATACTCTATAAATGAACAAACCACTGCATAGTTGATTAATTTACTTTTATAGTATATGAATTAATGTACCAAACAGTACAATTACTCAAAGTACTCTCCCATTTCCTCCCCTTATGAAGATGCTCACAGCTATTAAAAAGAATGCATTTGAATCAGTTCTAATTAGGTGGATGAAACTGGAGCCTATTATACAGAGCAAAGTAAATCAGAAAGAAAAACACCAATACAGTATATTAATGCATATATATGGAATTTAGAAAGATGGTAATGATAACCCTATATGTGAGACAGCAAAAGAGACACAGCTATATATAGAACAGTCTTTTGGACTCTGGGAGAAGGCAAGGGTGGGATCATTTGAGAGAATAGCATTGAAACATGTATATTACCATATGTGAAATAGATTGCCAGTCCAGGTTTGATGCATAAGGCAGGGTGCTCAGGGCCGGTGCACTGGGATGCACCAGGATGCACTGGGATGCATCCAGAGGGGGCACTGGGATGACCCAGAGGGATGGGATGGGGAGGGAGGTGGGAGGGAGGGTCAGGATGGGGAATACATGTCCACCCATGGCTGATTCATGTCAATGTGTGGCAAAACCAGTACAATATTGTAAAGTAATTAGCCTCCAATTAAAATAAAAAGAATAAATAAATAATAAATTTTAACACCAACAAAAAATGAAGATGCTCACAATCATGCATTTTCATTTGAAAGGATCTCAATCCAGTATCATTTTTTCCATTTGGTCAAATGGAAGATGGTTTGGCAAGCAAACCATTAATAGCATTAATAGCATTAATTAACTGTTGAAGGGAAATGCATTTATTTTACTTAGTGATTTTGTTGTATCTCTGAGCCTACATTTTTCTTCTTCTTTTTTTCTCACACTCTGAGACTTGTGTATCTTAGTTCCCCGACCATGAATTGAACCAGGGCCTTCAGCAGTGAAAGCACAAAGTCCTAGCCACTGGACTGCCAGAGAATTCCATGAGTCTACTTTTTCATCTAAACAACTTTGGAAACATTTATTTTGTATCTTAGAAAGTGTGAGAGGTTAACGATTCAAAAATCATAGTTTTTGTTTGTTTGGTTTTTACCCTGGAATAATTTATCACACTATAGACTGAGCAACTGCACTTTCACTTTTCACTTTCATGCATTGGAGAAGGAAATGGCAACCCACTCCAGTGTTCTTGCCTGGAGAATCCCAGGGATGGGGGCTCCTCATGGGCTGCCATCTATGGGGTCGCACAGAATCAGACACGACTGAAGCGACGTAGCAGCAGCAGCAGCAGCAGCCTATTCTGAGCTCCTCTGGTGATTCAGTGGTAAAGAATTCATCTGCCAATCCAGGAGACACATGGAATGAAGATTTGATTCTTGAGTTGGGAAGATCTGCTAGTGGAGGAAATGGCAACCCACTCCAGTATTCTCCCTGAGATAATCCCGTGACAGAGGAGCCAAGTGGGCTACCATCCATGGGCTTGAAAAGAGTCGGACATGAATGAGCATGGATATGCATGCAGCTTAATTTGCCTCTCTCTGCATCTCACTGGATTCTCCAGCCCTTCCCAAACCCCCTGACCCAGACCTTGACTCTACTATCCAGATTACTCCATGGATCATCCCTCCAACTTATTGAGTGTGAACTGATGCTATAAATTTTCTTTCACTCACAGTGAATCCTCAGCCTGGAACACATTTCTCTCCATTCATCCATCCTCTGCCTCCTGCAAACTCTAGTTCCATCTCCCCAGGGTCTTCAAGGCCTCTAACAATATCTTCTTTGTCTTTCCTTTAAATAATAATAACACTGCCATTTATGAAGAGTTTATACCATCAGAGCTTGTAAAGCTTCTCCATCAGGGTCTCCTTTTATCAGAAAAGAATGAAAACTATTCCAAGAGTGGGAAGGAGTGGGGTGGGTCTTATGTATTTTTCAAACATTGCATATTTATTTTAAAATAGTGTTTTAAATTGATTCCCTTGAAAACTGGATGAAGATGTGGGTCGTCTGGACAACTCTCTGGGGAATACTTCTCTATGGCTGCCTAGAAGGAATCAGAAAGAGGCTAGTTGATAACTTAAGGTTCTTACCACCAAGCTACTTATATAATGAGTGAGATATAAATTAATACTTCTTCCCCTACAGGGCTTCTCAGTTAGCACTAGTGGTAAGGAATCCCCCTCCCAATGCAGGAGACACAGGACATAGGGGTTTGATCTCTGAGTCAGGAAGATCCCCTGGAGAAGCAAATGGCACCCCATTCCAGGATTCTTGCCTGGAGAATTCCATGGACAGAGGAGCCTGCCTGGCAGGCTACAGTCCATGAGGTCCCAAAGAGTCAGACACGACTGAGGGACATTAAATTACATTAAATTACATGAGAAACATTGTCAAAACAATAATAAAAAATCTTCTAACACTATATTTTATAGTAAAATATTAATATTAAAGTTGTAGAAATTATATAAAGTACCTAAAATTTGAAATGTCCTGGTATGTTGTTGGTCATCATTGTAGCTATTATTTTAAAATGTATGTCACAGAAATAACCAAATTCTTTTAGGGTTTATTTTGTTTGCTGCATTCTAATATCTCCCTTTCAGAAGTCTTATGACAATTTTGACTCCTTGCTTATTGTCTAATGAGGGCTGAGTCCAAAGCTGTCTGAATCACCACTATTATCCCAGGGCTTAAGGTAGACATACAAGCATCACTGAAAAAATTAAGTAATATTCTGACACTTAAAGGATGAGGTACTTGGAGCTTGTGTGGCTTAAGTAACTCACCCAAGGGCTTTACAGCTAATAGTAAAAGAGTGAGGCTCCAGCTTTTTCTGACTCCACATACAGGGGAATTAATGACCACACTGTATTAAAAATCAGAGACATTATTTTGTCAATAAAGTTTCATCTAGTCAAGGCTATGGTTTTTCCAGTGGTCATGTATGGATGTGAGAGTTGGACTATAAAGAAAGCTGAGCACCAAAGAATTGATGCTTTTGAACTGTGGTGCTGGAGAAGACTCTTGAGAGTCCCTTGGACTGCAAGGAGATCCAACCAGTCCATTCTAAAGGAGATCAGTCCTGGGTGTTTATTGGTAGGACTGATGTTGAAGCTGAAACTCCAATACTTTGGCCACTTGATGCGAAGAACTGATTCATTTGAAAAGACCCTGATGTTGGGAAAGACTGAGGGCAGGAGAAGAGGACGACAGAGGATGAACTGGTTGGATGGCATCACTGACTCAATGGACATGGGTTTGGGTAGATTCCAGGAGTTGGTGATGCACAGGGAAGCCTGGCGTGCTGAGGTTCATGGGGTTGCAAAGAGTGGGACACGACTGAGCAACTAAACTGAACTGATAGAGCTAGAAAAGGAACAAAGCTTCCCTAAGTGATCAATGCAAAGAAATAGAGGAAAACAATAGAATGGGAAAGACTAGAGACCTCGTCAAGAAAATTAGAGATACCAAGGGACTATTTCATGCAGAGATGGCCCCAATAAAGAACAGAAACAGTAAGGACCTAACAGAAGCAGAAGACATTAAGAAGTGGCAAGAATACGCAGAAGAACTATGCAAAAAAGATCATGATCCAGATAACCATATGGTGTGATCACTCACCTAGAGCCAGACAACCTGGAGTGCAAAGTCAAGTGAACCTTAGGAAGAATCACTACGAACAAAGCTAGTGGAGGTGACGGAATTCCAGATGAGCAATTTCACATCCTAAAAGATGATGCAGTTAAAGTGCTGCACTCCATATTCCAGCAAATTTGGAAAACTCAACAGTGGCCACAGGACTAGAAAAGGTCAGTTTTCGTTTCAATCCCAAAGAAAGGCAATGCCAAAGAATGTTCAAACTACCACACAATTGCACTCATGTCACATGCTAGCAAAGTAATGCTCAACATTCTCCAAGCTAGGTTTCAATAGAACATGAGACAGGAACATTCAGATGTTCAAGCTGGATTTAGAAAAGGCAGAGGAGCCAGAGATCAAACTGCCAACATCTGTTGGGTCATCATGAAAACAAGAGAGTTCCAGAAAAACATCTACTTCTGCTTTATTGACTATGCCAAAGCCTTTGACTGTGTGGATCACAACACACTGGAAAATTCTTAAAGAGATAGGAATACCAGACCATCTTAACTGTTTCCTGAGAAATCTGTATGTAGGTCAAGAAGCAACAGTTAGAACTGGACTTGGAACATTGGACTGGTTCCAAATTGGGAAAGGAATATGTCAAGGCTGTATGTTGTCACCCTGCTTATTTAACTAATATGCAGAGTACATCATGTGAAATGCTGGGCTGGATGAAGCACAAGCTGAAATCAAGATTGCTGGTAGACATACCAATAGCCTCAGATATGCAGATGATACCACCCTTATGGCGGAAAGTAAAGTGCAACTAAAGAGCCTCTTGATCAAAGTGAAAGAGTAGAGTGGAAAAAAAAAACTGGCTTAAAACTCAACATTCAGAA
Organism: Budorcas taxicolor; assembly: GCF_023091745.1. Classification (NCBI taxonomy): domain Eukaryota; kingdom Metazoa; phylum Chordata; class Mammalia; order Artiodactyla; family Bovidae; genus Budorcas; species Budorcas taxicolor. The sequence goes on along the minus strand of NC_068917.1, from coordinate 9,433,338 downwards.
AACTAAGATCATGGCATCTAGTCCCATCACTTCATAGCAAAAAAATGGGGAAACAATGGAAACAGTGAGAGCCTTTATTTTCTTGGGCTCCAAAATCATGGCAAATTGTGACTACAGCCATGAAATTAAAATATACTTGCTCCTTGGAAGAAAAGCTATGACAAACCTAGGCAGCATATTAAAAAACAGAGACATTACTTTTCCTGACAAAGGTCCATGTAGTCAAAACTTTGGTTTTTCTAGTAGTCATGTATGGATATAAGAGTTGGACCATAAAGAAAGCTGAGCACTGAAGAATTAATGCTTTTGGACTGTGGTATTGGAGAAGACTCTTGAGATTCCCTGAACTGCAAGAGAACAAGCCAGTCAATCCTAAAGGAAATCAGTCCTAAATATTCAAATAATTGGAAGGATTGATGCTGAAGCTGAAGCTCCAATACTTTGGCCACCTGATAGAAAGAACTGACTTGTTAGAAAAGATCCTGATACTGGGAAAGATTGAAGGCAGGAAAAAAAGGGTATGACAGAGGATGAGATGGTTGGATGGCATCATTGACTGAATGGGCATGAGTCTGAGCAAGCTCCGGGAGTTGGTGATGGACAGGATAACCTGGCATGCTGCAGTCCAGTGGGGTGGCAAAGAGTTGGACACAACCAAGCAACTGAACTGAACTGATAGAGCTAGAATTGCCAAACCCTCATTACCTGCTCAGCATATGCTTCATCTCCTTTACTGCCTTATAATAATTTCCACACCATTTCTGTCCTACTTATATTGTTAAGTATTTTTCTATGCCCCACTTCTCCAACTAGAATGTTGCCTCCTCTCTTCAAGGAGATAGGCTATGTTAGTTGTCATTGTTGAAAAACCTTCTTTTCTATTTCACATATTGCTGAAAAGGGTGCTCGGTACATACTGCTTACTCAGCCAAGATTTTAGTGAATGCTATATAGAAAGAAGGGGCTTCCCTGGTGACTCAGATGGTAAAGCATCTGCCTGCAACGCAGGAGACCCAGGTTAGATCCCTGGCTTGGGAAGATCCCCTGGAGAAGGAAATGGCAACCCACTCCAGTACTCTTGCCTGGAAAATTCCATGGACTGAGGAGCCTGGTAGGCTACAATTCATGGGGTCACAAAGAATCGGACACCACTGAGCAACTTCACTCACTCACTCACTCATATAGAAAGAAACAATGTATTGTGCAGGAATGCAAACACTTAAAGTTGGAGGATAGAAAAATATTTTTTAAAATAAATGTTTATAATTATAAACATATATTGGTCATTGGTATATATTAAGATTATGAAATAAGGGTAAACTCTTTGCTCTTTGTGAGTCAAAGTTGAACTCTAATAGTAATAAGGAAGATTTTAATTTATTTAGTTTTAACAAAAAGGCCAAACTGCCATCAATTTACTATGATGTTTTGTATTTTGGTTGTTTATTAAAAGGTAATGATGTAGTGTTTAAAAAGTAAAATAAAATCCTCAGAGAGATAAAGATCTAGAACTCATAAAATTCTATATATTATTGATATAATATACACAATATAAATTTTATATATACACACATAATAGTATATATATATTTATATATATATATGACAGTATATGTGCACATATATATACACACTATTATCTTCCTCATTTTACAGGTAAAAATATTGAGATAAAATCAGTTTAGGAAAAACAGGGACAGGCTTTGAGTTGAGCAGGAAATCTGACTACAGACCTCCTGCTCTGATCCCGATGCAGTACAGACACTTAGACGCTGACACTCCATATTTACAACTTGGCATGAGCCACACTCCTCCCTCAAATCTCTACCATCCTTACCACCAACTCAAATCTGGCTCTTTTCCCAAGACCCACACTCTTCATAAAGTGAAGTCACTCAGTCATCTCCGACTTTTTGCAACTCCATCAACTGTAGCCTACGAGGCTTCTCTGTCCGTGGGATCTTCCAGGCAAGAGTCCTGGAGTGGGTTGCCATTTCCTTCTCCGGGGGATCTTTCTGACCCAGGGATTGAACCCAGGTCTCCCGCATTGTAGGCAGCTGCTTTACCACCTGAGCCACCAGGGAAGTCCTTGAGGAATAAAGGAATCAGTATGATCAGCTGTGTTCAGAGGTGGGTTTATGAGGAGTGTGAGCTGTGGAGCTTCCCTGATAGCTCACACTCCTCATAAACCTACCTCTGAACACAGCTGATCATACTGACTCCTTTATTCCTCAAACACTTATAATCTGTAGCATTCATTTCATCACTGGATCATATCATTGGTTTGCTCCATCGTCGTCGTTGTTGCTGTTGTTGTCTATCACTTTGTCCTTCCAATAAGATCAAATCCCCAGGGACAGAAACTCCTTAGAAATCCTTATCAAAATGCTAAGTACATAAGAATCCCTGCCTAAAAATCTGCTGACTGGAGTCTAACTAGAGTATTTACTGGATTAATATCATGGCTCCATACACGGAACATTCCAGACTCATAAGATCTACTTGATGAGAGTGCCTTGTTACTTCAGACATTGTGTAATTGATTTGTCACTATCACATGCTAGTCACGTCTGGCAGCAGTGGGGAAGAGGAAGTGCCTGCACACACCGAAATAAAACAAGGGTGACCTGGATAAACAGGCATCAGTTACAACCCAAGTCTCTTTTAGGAAAAGAGAAGGTGCTTCTCCATCACTCTGATTTATTCAGACTGCATATGGTTGGATGATCCTTGGTGATTTTAGGGCTTGACTTCTTTTACTGGGCCTTCCCTGGCAGCTCAGTGGTAAAGCATCTGCTTGCAATGCAGGATCCACAAGAGATGCAGGTTCGATACCAGGGTCAGGAAGATCCCCTGGGAGAGGAAATGGCAAACCCACTCCAGTATTTTTGCCAGGAAAATCCCAGGGACAGAGGAACTTCGTGGGGGTTACAAGAAGTCAGACACTGCTGAGCACACTTGCTTTTTTTTATCAGCAATTCATGGTATTCTGTATGCTGTAAGCATATCTCACTATCACTAATGGTGACTGAAAACCTAGAAGTCAAATACAGAATTCTATGTAGGAGTATATTAGAAAGATATTTTCCAGCAATCCAAACAATTATTAAGTATCCACTTTGGATTTAACAGTATTCTAAAATCTGTAGTAAAATTATGCAAGGAGCAAAAGACATAATTTTTGAGCTCAAAGTTCATTCAGGTGAATTTATTTGTACTTTATAGGTTTAAAACATAATTGAGAGTTAAAAACACTTGTTGAAAAATTAATGCAAAATGTCTTTTTTTCTTAAAATGATTTTTTGGGGTAAGATATAAAAACTGGCTAATGTACAAAGCCTATACATAAGTTTATCTTTTAAAAACTCATATATATGTGAATATATGGATATGTGAGTATGTGTGTTTGTATGTATAAAGAAATTAGAGATATAGGAGTTAGAGATATAACATATCTTAGAGATATAAGAATAACTCAAGCAGATTTTTGTAGAGCATTTATACATATTTATGCCTTTTGAAATACTGCCTAACCTATGTATCTGAAAACCAAAGAAGATTTGAGACAGTCATCTTGGCTCCTCAGGAAATATTTTATGATTTACAGTTTTCCATTTAAGGAATGATTTGGGTTAGAAAATTATATGATGCTCAAATGATTACCTAAAAATGTCAGTGAAGAATCAGATAACCTACTTCCAATTCGATAAGTCAGTGTGATTGTGCTGAAGGAGCATCTTGCTTCTAAGGCCTACCTAAATCTATGTGTAGTAAATCTTATATTTTAAATGTATCATAAAGCATAAAATACTTTCCAAAATATGATCTCATTTTGATTTTGGTCCAAACAGATATAAATATATTTCTATTCTATATGCATGTACTAGAGTACACATTTATGTCAACTCAAGATAAAACAGAAAATACTTACCTATTAGGTCTCATTTGATGAAATATAACAAACAGAAGCATTTATTATTTTTCTGTTTACATGTTTTGTGTTTCCCTTAGCATTAGAGGTTCAAGGCATGATCATTTAGTGGTCATCTTCCTAATGTTTAATCCCCAAGGATTTGTGGATCTTCTTTAGTCTTCAGCTGAAAAGAACAACAGTTCTTGGAAATATCAGGTTTTCTCTATGATAGAAAACAGGCAGCCCCTCCTGTCTTATCTAGAATGACATTGCCAGAGCTAAATGCTACATTAAAATTTGGATTCACTGTTCATAAAGGGAAGCAATGACAAATGTGGATCCATAGTCACCTGTGCCCTCACTTGGAAAACCCCTTACAAGCTCATGTGCCATAGTGGGGAACAGGGCCATCTTCCTTCAAGTCTAACAATAGTCATGATAGTTACCAACAGTCACCAATAACATGATCACAGGAGATCTTAGAAACATAACCAGACATGGAACTATGGACTGGTCTCAAATTGGGAAAGGAGTCTGTCAAAGCTGTATATTGTCACCCTACTTATTTAACTTATATGTAGAGAACATCATGTGAAATGCTGGGCTGGATGAAACACAAACTGGGATCAAGATTGCTGGGAGAAATATCAATAACCTTAGATATGCAGATGACAGCAACGTTATGGCAGAAAGTGAAGAGGAACTAAAGAGCCTCTTGGTGAAGGTGAAAGAGGAGCATGAAAAAGCTGGTTAAAACTAATTATTCAAAAAGTGATGATCATAGCATCCGGTTCCAATACTTCGTGGCAAATAGGTGGGGAAACAATGGAAACAGTGATAGACTTTTTCTTAGGTTCCAAAATCAGTGCGGATGGTGACTTCAGCCATGAAATTGAAAGATGGTTGCTCCTTGGAAGAAAAACTGTTACAAACCTAGACAGCATACTAAAAAGCAGAGACATTACTTTGCTGACAAAGGTTCCTCTAGTCAAAGCTATGGTTTTTCTAGTAGTCAAGCACAGATGAGAGAGTTGGACCATAAAGAAGGCTGAGCATGGAAGAATTGATGCTTTTGAACTGCGGTGTTGGAGAAGACTCTTGAGAATCCCTTGGACTGCAAGGAGATCAAACCAGTCAAGCCTAAAGGAAATCAATCCTGAATATTCATTGGAAGGACTGATGCTGAAGCTGAAGCTCCAGTACTTTGGCCACTGATGTGAAGAGCCGACTCATTGGAAGAGAACCTGATGTTGGGAAAGACTGAAGGCAGGAAGAGAAGGAGATGACAGAGGACGAAATGTTTGGATGGCATCATTGACTCAAAGGACATGAGTTTGAGCAAGCTCTGGGATTTGGTGATGGACAGGGAAGCCTGGCATGCTGCAGCCCATGGGGTGGCTAAGAGTCGAACACGACTGAGAGACTGAAGAAGAGCAACAAATATTAAAATGTGAAGACGACATTTAGCTTTGTGAAGCTAAATTCACAAAGTCAGAGCTCTAACATTGAACATTAAAGGACTTAGCAATCATTGACAAAATCTAAAAGAGAAGATTTCCTGGCTGAAACAGAAGCATATGTGAGCTGAGATTTCAAAGCCAAACTTAATATCCACCAACTGTTTCAAAGGAAACAGGAAGTGCAAATGACTCATAATTCTGAGCCTGCCCTACTGGTCAAAGAGACTTGGGATTTTGTGCATTACTGAAATGGTTATAGTTCAGTTGTTATTCCTGGTCTACAAGACTCATCAGCAATTTTTTCTTCATAACTTCCTGATGTATCACAGTACAAATGTCAAAGGAAAGCATAACTGGAAATGGATTGACAAGTGACAAATTTAGTTTTGGAAATTACAGATTTCATTAGCTGGATAGTCTGTATTCAGTGATATAGCACACACATCTTTATACAAGTATTCTTTTCCTGGTGGTTCAGATGGTAAAGAATCTGCCTGCAATGCAGGAGTCCTGGATTTGATCCCTGGGTTGGGAAGATCCCCTGAAGAAGGGGAATGGTAACCCACTCCAGTATTCTTGCCTGGAGAATTCCACTGACAGAGGAGCCTGGTGGGCTACAGTTCATGGGGCCTCAAAGAGTCAGACATGACTGAGCAACTAATGCTTTCACTTTTTAATTTTTTACAGGCTTTTGAACTACAGTGAACATTCATCCTGAAATGGAGAAAATATTAGGAGTTGGAAGTTGAAGTTTGTTTCCTCTTGTCTGTTAGATCCTTTCGGGTCATTATTTAAGGGAGTCAAAGACCATTACAGAAAGCTAATAGCCTTTAGAACTCTCAGATTATACTGATATTACTGATGGGAGAGTTAAGCCAAATTGCTTTCTCAAAATGGTTCTGGGAACACACCACTTCCAGTAATGGTCCTATCTGCCAGACCTAAAAGCAGGGAGGACAGAGATGCACTTAAAGGCAATTATCCATCAACACTGGAAAATATGGTTACTAGATTAAGAGAGTTGAGTTAGATGCAATATATCTTGATTGCAGCAAAGCAGTTGATATAACATTATTCAATTTACCAGCTAGATTAATTTAAATTGGGTTAGGCAGAAGTATAGTCAAATAAGCTATCAGCTATCCAGAGAGCCATAAATACTAAAAAACAATAAACACATTTGTTTTACATGCTACTAATTTAGTTATTTTCCCGCAGAACTCTTCTTGTGTTCAGAATATGACAGTTAGATAACATAGGCCACCCTCCAGTTATCTATCGTTTTCTAAGATCTTTTAGGAATCCCAGCTGTTCCATAAAGTTGCAAGGACCAATTATAGTACTAACAAGTCCCCATTAGTCAGGTCTGGCTTTATTTATTCATATTCAGTTTTCAGATTCCCCTTGTATTTCTTTTTGATGTCTGGACTTTCTCTTAATGTAAAATGCCGCGAGCAGAAGTGCAAGGCAGTGGGCAAAGGGCAAAGGGGCAAAACACCCTTTGCTTCCATACAAAAAAAGGTACTGACTGTGGATTCTCCAGGGTGCTTTGGTGGAGATGACAGTGACAGGAAAGTTCAGCAGAGGCAATGCTTTTCTCAGCTAGGAGAATTTCCTGTAACTTTCATGCAGTGAAATTGTCAGTTTCTAAAAATAAGGAATCCATGTTTAGTATATTAGAAGGAAGACAAAAATGCTTGATATTATTGTTTAAACCACTGAAAGGAAAGTGTGAAAAACAAAAAATGCAGTGATTCTTAACAGGCATGTCTTCCATGGTGGATAAGGTGGGTGGTGGGAGAAATGCAAGAATTCCAAGAGAGTGGGAGGTGAGGGCACTTGTGGAGCTGAGGGTACCACCCCCACAGGAGGCAGAAGGGGAACCATGAACATACCTCCATCAAATTCCCTTTTTTCTTTCAATGCTGATATTGCACAATTGGTTGCCTTGGAAAAGTAATACAATGCCATTCTTATATTTGTTTTTGAATGTTAGAACATTCACATTAAGGGTTTATCAAATGTACTAGGTCTGCTTACCTATATTATTTGAAATGCCATATTTCAAAAGATATACTTTCCTCCTCTCTATCTTTTTTTCCTACCACGCCATGTAGCATATGGAATCTTAGTATCTCAACCAGGGATCCAGCCCACATCCCCTGCATTAGAAATGTGGGGTCTTAACCATTAGACCACCAGAGAAGTCTCTGCCTTTTCTCTACCTGAGGGGGAAAAAGACAAAATAAATGTGGCAGAAACCTTGAGAGAGAACTACTGTAAATGAGTTTTAAATATAGCTGAGAGTGGATACAGCAGAGCAGAAAAAAATTATTTCTTCATTACTTTTTTTTCTTCGAAGGCTTACTCATACAAATAAATAGCTGAAAACTCACTATTGGTGTGATTTTAGGCAAATTACTTAATTCTGAATAGTTTCCTCCTCTATAATATATTCTTTCCATTCAACTGGCTAGCTGGGCTGTGTTTGTGTGTGTGTGTCTTTCTGGTCTAAATACTTTCCCCTCTTTTGTTATGTAAATAAGGCATATTTATTATTTCAAAAATCTGAAAATATATAACATATAAAAGTAAAACTAATGAAAGCAATTGTGCTAATGCCTATTGTTGGGTTACCTTTTTGTGTATGTTTGCCTTGATATATGTGGGTTTTATTTTCATTGTTTTATTCTACTTTTATCATCTTTTTCTAACGTCCAAACTTCCTTGGTTTCATTTTCTAAAACAATTTCATATTTTGCTCAGTTTTCTAGTCCCTAATTCTTGTTCTTAATCTATGATCCCACTAGGATTACTCTGTTTTAGTCTCTACTTAATGAGCTTTAAATGTATCAATATCCACTCTTCCTTTGCCTTTATGTTTTTATGTCTGTCATCATTTCCTAGCCTTGTCCTGTGCTTAGTTGCTCAGTCAAGTCCAATTGTTTGTGACCCCACGGACTGTAGCCCACCAGGCTCTTCCATCCATGGGGATTCTCCAGGCAAGAATACTGAAGTGGGTTGCCGTACTCTCTTCCAGGGGATCTTCCCAACACAGGGATCAAATCCAGATCTCCCACATTGCAGGCAGATTCTTTACCATCTGAGCCCTAGAGGAAGCCCTCTGAGCTACCAGGGAAGCCCACTAGGTGAGCTTTCGCCAACTTGGGCTTCTGCTGTGCTTGGCCTCCACCTTGCTGGGGCTGAACCAAAGTTGCTTTGGCCAGATTAGATCCAAGTCACAGCGTATGTCGGGAGAATGTGTAATTTCCTCAGTTCTGTCTCGCTGCAACAAAAGTTTGAAATGGCGGACCAGCGTTACAGCTTGGTTACAGCTCAGAGTTTTATTCTGTAAACAAAGGATAATACACCCTCGAGGCAGGAGAGTGGGCCGATCTGAAGGAAACCCTTAAATACCTTTTTTTCAAGTTGATTCTCTCTGTCTCTCCACATTCATTCTCTGCTCTCTTCTGCCTTTTATTTGTGCCCCAAGAGAAAGAAGATTGGGGAGTGGAGAAAAGAAGCTCCTCTTGACCTGGCCATGCTGTTCCTTTCCTGGACTGACTCCTTCTGTGGAGGGTGGCCCTCAGGGGTTTAGGAGACCAAATTTTAAAGATACCTCCTCCCTTTTCAAGTCCAGAAGTGGTCATGGTCCCCACTTTTGACCAGTCCCTCTGGCTCTCCGGACTCTCCCCATTTCTCTGTCATTGATTCTTCTTTACAAGTCTTTCAGGTAAACATTTGGAGAATCCCATTTATTTCATGCTGAAGCGCTGACGGAAATGATCTTTATCCTGTTAGTCTTTTTTTAAAATGTTAAAAGCCTTTGATTTTTTTGCATTGTAGTTAAATTTTCTTATGTTAAATAGTGACTTTTTAAAACAATGTTGAATCTTCTAATTTTACCATATGTTATTCTTATCTCACTTTTAGTTAACCATCCATTAATGCATTTTAATTTTTGCATCTCTGATATTGTGATTTATGCTTAACTTTATAATGACCTACAAAAAGCATGAGCACAGTTGGTAGATGCCAGGCGATGGGGTGTAATGGGAACTTAGAGTTTAATGGGAACAGAGTTTCAATTTAGGTGGTGCCAGTGGTAATGAATTCACCTGCCAGAGCAGGAGATGCTGGTGATGTGAGTTCAATTCCTGGCTCTGGAAGAGCCCCTGAAGGGGGAAATGGCAACCCACCCCAGTATTCTTGCCTGGAAAAATCCCTTGGACAGCGGATCCCGGTGGGCTACAGTCTACGGAGCTGTAGAGAGTCAGATTTGACTGAGCACGTACACGTTTCAGTTTAGGAAGATGAAAAATTCAAGAGATGGATGATGGTGAGTGTTGCACAACAATGTGAATGTACTCAGTGCCACTGAACTGAGTTAAATATGGTTAAAATAGTATGCTTCTGTTATGTGATTTTTACCACAGTTAAAAAAAAAAAAACTTTAAAAAGACATGATTACAGAGGGTGACAGTAACAGAGAGACCTCACACATAAACAGGAACATAGACTTTTATCTACTTTCCTCAATTAATTTCTAACCCCTTTAACAATAATTTCTCTAAAAAATACTAACCCTGAGATGCACAGGGACCCACAGATGTAGTCTCCATAGGGCAATTTATTCTCTTTATACAAGTTCCCCACTTTTCTAACACTATATAGTTTCCATACTATGCAATCTCTGTATTTGGAACTGCCTGTTTTCATATCTGCAGTCTCTGACACATAGAACCAGTGGTTTTGGCCAAGTGTATCACTGTGTTACAAACAAGCACAGCTTGACATGAACCTTTATCCTCCAGGACTAGAGGCAGGATAAAGAACTGCCAGCAATGCACTGAACCAAGAAGCCGGCTGAAGAGGGAGTAGCACTTGACATTCTAAGATATGAAATCAGCCGCAGAACAAACTAAGCCTGGAAGAGCTGAAAGTGGCTCACATAGGGATTATGGATCTTCATCTGCTAATTCTGGCAGGAGAAGGTGGAGGGCTGCTGCAGAACAACCAGAAGTGACCTCTCCCTCCTAGAGTACAGTGCCTGGGAGGTTCCTACAGCAGTCAGTAGAATCACAGAGAGAGGGAGTATCAACCTTCAGTGGTTGACTGAGGCAGTGTACACCAAACAGCGCTTCAGTAGAAAGAATCAAAGGGAGTCCACTCAAACAGATCTGTCTTTCAAGAATACATAATTTTAAAAAAGCATCTCCCTGGGGCTTATTAATAGAAAGATGAGGCGATTGACTAAAGAAAGTTGGAGCAGGTATTTAGAGAATCAGCTTGATATTTTAAGTAAAGTCACAGAAAATAATGACTAGAATCAAACTAGGAAAGGCAAGAAAAGATAATATGTTGAGAAAGGATTCTTTTGGTACCAATCAGCCAAAAATAGAGATTATAGAGATACTGGAGCAGCTCGGGAACACCAGGTCTGGGGTGGACCTGAGCAGGAAGAAGACCTTGGATTAGCTCTGTGAAGACTGCAGCTCTCATCCTTCCATTCCTGACCCCAATCCCAACTGCAACCCCCCCAACCCCCTTGCATCCACTTCATTCTGCTTGCAATGCCTGTGGACCAATCCACATGGCATGGAAGGTTGCAGAAACGTGCAGGGTTCACAGTTTAAAGGTCCAAGGACCCAGAGACAGCCTAACTGATCTCTTACCCTCAAGGGGAAAAGGACTGGTATTTCCCACCTTTTGTCCTCTACAAACCAGCCAGCCTAGTGAAGGAATAAGTAATTCATGGAAAGGAATAGGCCTGGGATGCAAAAGAGTCCAGGAAAGATGATGAAAAAGGATGAATGAAAAGGTAACTGAATGAGATCCAGAGAGAACAGAAAGGAATTCCATCACTAAATACAACTTTAGAAACAGTTTGCAGAAGAATGAGACTGAGAAAAAAAATATAGTTATGACCCAAACTTGAGTTTGCTCAGAATGAATTAGAATAGAAAAGGGAAATTATAAGTAAGAGCAAAAAGATTTAATCTCTCTTCTTTGTCTTTTAGAATAGTTTTTTTTTATTAATACTTCATTTTCAGAAGTCCTTTCTTGCTGGTTTTCCTCAGTTTTTACATATCAGAACTTTCTGAGTTGAATAATTATTTATTTTTATTTTTTCTTGTTTTCAAAATTTTCCAGGCTGTTAATTTGCTTGTATGTATAGATTTGGCTTCATCTCATAAAATTTGAAAATAAGTTCATCATTTGTTATTTGATTTCAGATGAAGATACAGTTAAAATTTCACAATTTTTCTCCTTGGAAATGCTTGTTAATTCTTTGATATATTAAATTCTAGACAAAGACAGTGACCTGTATGAGATCCAGCTTTTCAGATTTAATTTTCACTGGGGTCTTAACATTTCAGTTTTGTTTATTAATTCTGAGCATGTAACAGGTTTGTAAGAAAAAACCAGAAATATACATGTACTCAACCTTGTTTAATTATTCAAATTCTCTGAGCTTTGTTTTTATTTTGTTAATTTTGGAGGGAGTGTTGGCCTTTTATTTTCTAAGCTCATCAAAGGCTGAAGGAGTTCTTTAAAAGACCTCTGTGACAATTGTAATTCTATTTTTCTTTGTAGAGTCTGATATAGTTATTTGTCTCATAAAGATCTATGACTGTTAATTTTCATGAAGAATATTATCTCTTAGAGTTATTATGAAGATTAAATAACACAATGCTTACAAAGCACTTAGTCAGTAATTGGTATATGGCAAATGCTCTATAGATGTTAACTATTATTATCATTTCCTAAATCAGTAATTTCTGCTTTTATCTTTATTAATTTCCAGCTCCTGTATTTTTTCTCTTTCTTAAATTGAATGGCTATTCCACTTGTTTTAAATCTTTCTTATTTAATAGTGAAATCTATTAAAGCTGTGGATTTTCCTTTAGCTATATCCTGTAGGTTTTCATATAGGTTATTCTTATGTTTATTATTAATATCTCCAAATAACCAGAAATTTTATATTTTTCTTTTCTTTTATTTCAGTCCAAAGTTGTTGCCATAAAATGTGCATTTCTGGGATCAGTTAAGATTTACTCTGTGACCAAATACCTATCCATTAAAAAAAATATTCTGTAGACATTAAAAAAATTACTTTTCTAAGTTTTTATGATGTAGACTGTTCATATATCACCTTGTATTCTTCAAGTCTTTATATGCATCTATAATTTTGTTGAGTTAATTATTCAATTTTGTGAGATAAGTTTTACATTCTTTCCCTCACTCCTGTGTTCTAGCTTGACTGCCTGTAATATCTTCAAATTCCTTAAAACCATAAATATTTTTTTACTCTGTTGCAGCTTCCTGAGTTGCAGTGGGAATATCTCTCCTGATTCTGACTCATTATTGATAAACTCTTCTCTGTGTGTGGAAGCTTGGAAGATTTGCTTTTTATCCTTGAGTTTCACGAAACCATGCGGCAGGCGGGCCTGAAGTTTTCTTACTTGGTCTGCAGCACAGGAACCCAAAGACTGCAGACTTCAGTGATCAGTCTTCTTCCCTCCCATAACCCATTAGCCAGACATATGTATTACCTCAGTTGAGGGTTAAGAAGAGAAGAAATCAAACACGGTATCAATGCCTGTTTTCTCACATCCCACCGTAGTGTACAGGAAAATATATGATATGATTGCATGGTAATAAACTAGCGTGTCTGACTCTTTGCTATCCCATGGACTGTAGCTACCAGGCTCCCCTGTTCATGGGGTTCTCCAGGCAAGAATACTGGAGTGGGTTGCCATTTCCTTCTCTGGGGATCTTCCCGACCAAGGGATATAAACCTCCCCTCCTGCAAGTCTCCTGCATTAACAGGCAAATTCTTTACTATTGCAGCAACTGGGAAGCCCCATAATAAACTAGGACTAACCTCGAAAGATAACTGCTCTTCTATTTCTAGAGGTTTCTCTATGAAATTTCTATGAAAATTATCTATGAAAGCAAAACCTCTTGATTGACTCTTTCAAAGTCAGAGTCATAATTTTTCTTAGATGTGCCCCAACATTTAATTGGTCTCTTACTAGCATCTCTAAGAAATAGTGTTGTGCAGTCTTTGTGGCTTTAGTGATGCAGATGGGATCTTGACAGAGACCTGGTTTGGGGGAAGAAGAAGGATGAGGATCTCATAAGTGATTCTTAGGAAGCTGTTATTTAAAGATTCATTCAGTTATCTAGGGGTATATTTCACAACTACCTTATTTTGAAGGATTTACCATGAAGTTTTACTTCTATAAATCCTTGATGGATATCTTCTTGAAAAAAAAAGTCTGTAGCCACAGTGGATCCAAATGTTAGCTGATGCCTCATCTATGGCTTCTCACTGGAGTTTGGTGTCTTCCATGTGGCCAAAGGGTTTCCCAGTGGCTTAGCAGTAAAGAATCCACCTGCAATGCAGGAGCCACAGGAGACACAGGTTCGATCCCTGGGTTGGGAAGATCCCCTAGAGGATGGCATGGCAACTCACTCCAGTATTCCTGCCTAGAGAATTCTCAGGGACAGAGGAGCCTGGCAGGCTACAGTCCATGGGGTTGCAAAGAGTCAGACCCAACTGAAGCAACTTAGCACACACGCACACACATGTGGCCAAAACTCTCCTATAGCAGCTAAGACTTTATGGAAAACAACCTCTTGAAATTTTTTAATGTCCTTCCTGAGAGGCTTTCAAGGCTTGTAAGATAGACTGAAAAATGGTGGGACCGTACAATGGCTTGGATGTTGCCCTTCTTCCTTGAGTCCTACACACACTGCCACTCCTCCGCTTCCACTGAACCAGCCAAACATCTACTATTTGCCAGGTTTCTGCTCATACTTACACGCAAATTTTCCCCCTTTCACATTAAATGTAAGTGAATATTGTTGTAGCTGTTATCTGCCAGTGAATGGAAACTTCACTCACCCAAGATGAATATTGGTCCTAGCTTGCACATTTAGGCAAACCTATGACAAACAATCAGATGGGAGAAAAGCTCTCCTTTCCTGATTACGCCCCCTTCCCCAATCATACAATCAACATGGCAATAAGTGCTATCTTTCTTTTCATAGTTTTTTAATGAAGAGGAAGTGGAGATTGTATTCTGTCTTTAAGCCCAGTTCCCTGTGCTTGGCATGCCGCCACCTCTCCAATCTCCCCTCATTAAAAAGCAGTGAAGAGAAGGACACCATCTATTGCCAAATGGACTACTGGATTTGATACCTTTCATTTCTGATTCCCACAGACTTCTCTCTCCCCATTCCTGGCCTGAGAGGGTATCCTCCTGCTTTTTCCAGAATGTGCTATGTCTGTCAGTATCTCATCCTCCTCGCCAAAATGGTCAAGAAATGAAGGATATGAGCTTTTATCAGACTTACAAACTAATAAGTTAGGCTGCTACAGTTTCGTGGATGCTGGAAAAAGACACAATTCTGAGTCAGAGACAAAAGACTTCGTTGCTCAAGGAAAGAGCAAGAGCCAGAAAATCAATGTTTGCTCCTGTTTCCTGAGCCCCTAGACCTCTGGGGTGTCTTAAAGAGAGCTAGGAGATACACGCATGAGCATGCTAAGTCATTCAGTCATGTCCAACTCTTTGCAACCTTATCGACTGTAACCTGCCAGGCTCCTCTGTCCATGGGGATTCTCCAGGCAAGAATACTGGAGTGGATTGCCATGCCCTCCTCCAGAGGATATTCCCTACCCAGGGACCAAACCTACATCTCTTACGTCTCCTGCATTGGCAGGTGGGTTCTTTAGCACTAGCACCGCCTGGGAAGCCCATGAGATACCCGCAGTGGGCTGCATTACAGGGGTGGAATGCATGCTTAGCGTATGTGCTCCTGAGGAAGGCACTGTCTCTAATTTCCAAGGCTGTCCTTCACCCAGACACCCTTAGAAAGATAATCTTCCACCAAGGTAGCAAGTACTTCTGCTCTCAAGATATACAGAAATGCAAGAAGTCACAGAACATTTTCTCCACAAAAGGAAGTGATTAAGAAGAATTACTCTAATAAACACATTGTTGTGATGCTTTCAAAATATAAATCAGCTCATGTTACTTTCCTACTCCAGTGACTACCAGTCATGCTTAAGAATAAAATCAAACTCCTAACAATGGCCCTTGAGACCTGACAGTCCCTGGCCCTGGCTGTGTCTCAGACACCATCTTTCTGAATGTCAGCATTGTGTGTGCTAATTCGCTTTAATCGCATCTGACTCTCTGTGACCCTATGGAATGTAGCCCACAAGACTCCTCTGTCCATGGGATTCTCCTGGCAAGAATACTGGAGTCGGGTGCCGCTTCCTTCTCCAGGGGATCTTCCCGACTCAGGGATCAAACTCGTTTCTCCTGTGACTCCTGCATTGCTGGTAATTTCTTTACAACTAGCGCCACCTGGGAAGCCCAAATGCCAGCATTCTGTTCTTGCAATACATGGACACCAAAACACTCTCCCATCTGAATGTCTGATGTTGCTGGATTTGCACGACTCTGTCCTTTCCTCATTGAGGTCACTGTTGAGATGTGACCTCCTTGGAGAAGACTTACTTGAACACTCTGAAGTTACAGTTCATTTTTGATAAATCTTCTCCTCATATTTTGCAGCACACTTACCTCCACCTGTCAAAGCCAAGTCCATTAATCTACTATCATCTACCCTTTTAGACTATAACCTCTCTGAAGCTAGGGCCTTTGTCTAGCATGTCCACACCTTAGGTCAGAGCCCACCAGTCACTTGACAGTCCCTCAGTTAATAATTGTTAAGTAAAATATGATATTGTCAACTTCTTTCTGTATTAAAAGGACTGTTCATTTGCTTATACTTCATAAGCCAAAATATAGTCAATCGGGCCCTAACATATCCAGAAACAGAGACATTTACAAAGATTGATTCCTTGTGAAAAATGTTACTTTCAGTTTCCCAGAGTGTGTTTATCACTGCAGATGGCCGGTCCACGATGAAGCTCAGAGGACATGTCTGGACTACTGTAGTCACACCCGAGCTGGTCTCTCTCGACATTCACTCTTGCTACTCAACCACAGACTCCCTAGAGCATTGAGAATCATCTTATTGCTATAAAGTTTGCATCATATCATGCCCCTCTTTCAAAATCTTCGATGCATCCCATCACATTTAGAACAGTTTCTAAAGTTTTATGATGACCCTCTAGACTATATCCTAGCAGCTCGCTGTCAAAAAGACATTGTTTAGGGTTGACAAAGCAGCTGGAAATTTAGGAGAGAAATCCTGGAAATGAGAAAGTTGCAGGAGGAATGACTCACAGAGTCTTAACATAAACTCCCTCCAAATCCCTGGATAACTGCAGCTACACATGTGTGGGGATTACTGCATGGGGCTTGGGAAACTGCAGACAGAAATGAGAGAGGAGACTGTCTCAGAAAAACAAAGTCCACTGGGCAAAACTGTGAGCCTGTGGCTCCTTCAAACTTCAAGGCAGGAGATTGCTATTCACAAAATGAGACATTTCATGTTGATTAAAGTGCCAATATATTACTATTATGGGCTTCCCAGATGGTGTAGTTGTAAAGAATCTGCCTGCCGCTGCAGGAGATACAAGAGATGTGGGTTCGATCCCTGTTTCGGGAAGATCCTCTGGAGAAGGAAATGTCAACCCCCTCCAGTATTCTTGCCTGGAAAATCCCATGGACAGAGGGTTGCAGTCCATGGGGTTGCAAAGAGTCAGACAACAACTGAGCACACACATACACACACACATATCACTAATGTATTACAGTTATAGAACAGCTTTAAAAGATATGAAGAAACAGAAAAAAGGAATGAATAGTTGAATCTACAATTATAATTGAAGATTTTAATGTTCTTCTCTTAGTAGTTGATAGACCAACCCTATAAAAAGTCAGTAAGGAGGTAGAAGACCTAAATGACTGACCTTGCATGGCCCCAGAGACTGTCCTACAGAGTAAGGTAAGTCAGAAAGAGAAAACAAATATTGTGTATTAATGCATATATGTGGAATCTAGAAAATGGTATAGATCTTATTTGCAAAGCAAATAATGAGAACCTACTGTATGGCACAGGGAACTCTACTCAGTGCTCTGTGGTGACTTAAATGGAAAGAAAATGCAGAAAAGAGGAGATGAATGTATACACGTATAGCTGATGCACTTTGCTGTTCAGCAGAAACTAACATAACATTATAAAGCAACAATACTCCAAGAAA
The DNA here is from genome assembly GCF_023091745.1 of Budorcas taxicolor. Classification (NCBI taxonomy): domain Eukaryota; kingdom Metazoa; phylum Chordata; class Mammalia; order Artiodactyla; family Bovidae; genus Budorcas; species Budorcas taxicolor. The sequence goes on along the minus strand of NC_068917.1, from coordinate 9,415,775 downwards.
AATTAATTTAAAAAATAAAGTAAAAGAAAATAAATGATCGACCTTCACCAAATTGACAGACATAAAACATCACACTTAATGACTAAAGAATACATAGTTTTTTCAAATGAACATGGAATACTTGCCAAGTTAGGTCACATCCCAGACAATGAAATAATTCCCAAACTGATCTTAAAAGATGGACATTTGCGAAGTATGTCCCCTGACTATACAAGAATTCACTTAGAAAGCAGTAACAACACCCTAACTAGATAGACATAAAATATTCACAAATTAAGTGTCCCACTTCTAATTAATTCATGGGGCAAAAATGTGTGCTGTGTGCTGTGTTAAGCTGCTTCAGTCTTGTCTGACTCTGTCAACCCTATGGACGGTTACCCACCAGGTTCCTCTGTCCATGGGAATCTCCAGGCAAGAATGCTTGAGTGGGTTGCCTTGCCATTACCCAGGGAATCTTCCCAACCCAGGATTGAACCCACGTCTCTTAGGTTTCCTGCATTGGTAGGCAGGTTCTTTACCACTAGCACCATCTGGGAACTCTGGGGGCAAAAATATATCACAAGGTAAAAAAATTTATATATTTTGAACAAAATGATAAGAAAAATGTGTCATCAAAACTGGGAGATGGGGCTAACATAGTGCTTAGAGGAACTATGTAATTATAAATGCTAATATTAAAATTTTTCAGAGATCTCCATCTCTCAATTGCAGCATGAATTCCCAAATCCATGGTGTGATACATTAGGCTCTTGTGACCTGGCTGTGTCTCAGATATCTGATCATCTTCAGACTCTCTTAATGGAAGATTTATGACTCCTTCTCAACAACATACCTTTGTGGCATTCTTTGTAGTTATCCTCTGCATAGAAAGCTTGCTTTATTCTCTTATTTCTTTTGTTTTTAATAATTTTGGAGGGGCAGCACTGCAAGGTATGTGAGAATCTTAGTTCCCCAACTAGGGACGGAACCCATGGCCGCGGGCTGGAAGCTTGATTGGCTGTTTTATTTCTTAAACTTTTCTTACAAAATTCAGCCCAAGCAATGTCTCATCCATGACCCTTCAGGCTTTGCAAAATGCCCTCTATTTCTTTATTTTTTTTTGCTTCAACTATAGCAGCAGAAAACTTTTTGTTTTCTTTTGCACTGCTGCAGAGATAGGATGAGTACCTCAAATTCACTGGAGAATTAGTCTTCCTGACATTAATTTTATATTACCTCATCACCCTTTTCATACTTCCTTTGCTGTATGCCTTGTTTTTTTTCAACCTTTGTGCTTATATGAAAGTATTTTGAGGTCTTATGTTATCACACATTGCAATCCAATCTGTTTGTACCTCCCTTTTTATTCTTGTCTGTTAGAACTGAATTCATGAAGCCTTCATAACTTCTTAAACATATTAGACTCTTTCAGAAATTCATGTTTGGTGGTCAAGTTTATTTTAGACTCTTTCATAAATTCATGTTTGGTGGTCAAGTTTATTTTAGACTCTTTCATAAATTTGTGTTTGGGGGGTCAAATTTATTTTTTCTCTCAATATTTTTGCACTATCTTTTTCTAACATTTGGGGTACCAAGTGTAATACCTCTCTATGTTCACTTGCTGATTATCAAGGACTCTAAGATGACCTTCAGTTCAGTCAGTTCAGTCACTCAGTTGTGTCTGACTCTTTGGCACCCAGTGGACTGCAGCACACCAGGCTTCCCTGTCCATCACCGATTTCAGAGCTTTCTCAAACTCATGTGCATTGAGTCAGTGATGCCATCCAAATGTCTCACCCTCTGTCGTCCCCTTCTCCCCCTGCCTTCAATCTTTTCCAGGATCAGGGTCTTTTCCAATGAGACAGTTCTTCGCATCAGGTGGCCAAAGTATTGGAGCTTCAGCTTCAGCATTAGTCCTTCCAATGAATATTCAGGACTGATTTCCTTTAAGACTGACTGGTTTGATCTCCTTGCAGTCCAAGGGACTCTCAGGAGTTTTCTCCAACACCACAGTTCAAAAGCATCAATTCTCCAGCACTCAGCTTTCTTTATAGTTCAGCTTTCACATCCACACTTGACTACTGGAAAAACCATAGCTTTGACTAGATGGAACTTTGCTGGCAAAGTAATGTTTCTGCTTTTTTATAGGCTGTCTAGGCCTCCCTGGTGTTTTAGACTGTAAAGCGTCTGCCTGCAATGCGGGAGACCCGGGTTTGATCCCTGGGTCAGGAAGGTCTCCCTGGAGAAGGAAATGGCAACCCACTCCAGTACTCTTGCCTGGAAAATCCCATGGATAGAGGAGCCTGGTAGGCTACAGTCCATGGGGTCCCAAAGAGTCAGACACGACTGAGTGACTTCACTTTCACTTTCACGGGTTGGTCATAGCTTTTCTTCAAAGGAGCAAGCGTCTTTTAATTTCATGGCTGCAGTCACCATCTGCAGTGATTTTGGAGCCCCCCAAAATAAAGATGACCTTACTGCTGCTTTTTGTTTTCCTGAGATTTTAACATTTCTGTTTTGATAACTAAGCACGTTTTTCTTATTGATAAGAATTGCTGCAGAAATTTGCTTCTATTGGTTATTAAGTTCTAATTTCCAGGAGATGCAAATGATACCAAAACAACTTAGCTTACCTTACAAGTTCATTAATATTGAGAGCTACACTGAGATATGGATTCCAAGCAGACCCATGTTTGGTATCCTTCAAATTAACATTTGCTCAATATTTGTTCAATATTTACTTGGTTGGGGATGGGGTGGATGGGATGAATAGATTGACTTTATATGAATTAAAATGTCTCAATCTTTATATTTAAAATTATGTATTAAATGTGCCATCTATAAGCTGTTTTTTTAAACTTTTAATTTGGAAATAATTTGAAACTTAATTGTTGCAAGAAAAAGAATCATACATAGAATGCCTGGACAGCCTCTACCCAACTTCACCTTTTCTTAACATTTAGCACCATTTGCTTTATTATTTACCTTTTAATCTATGTATTATCTGTCACCGAATGCATCTAAAATCTGCCAATCTAATCTATTCATCCATCTAATTACATAATACTTTCCTGAACCCTTTGAGAGCAAATTTCATACACTATGACCTCTTATCCCTAATACTTTAGGTGTTTTTTTTTTTTTTTAAGTACAAGGATGCTCATTTATGTAACCCCATACTGTAATATATTTAAAGTGAAAGTGAAGTCACTCAGTCGGGTCTGACTCTTTGGGACCCCATGGACTGTAGCCTACCAGGCTCCTCTGTCCCTGGGATTTTCCAGGCAAGAGCACTGGAGCGGGTTGCCATGTCCTTCTCCAGACGATTTTCCCGACCCAGGATCAAACCTAGGTCTCTCGCGTTGTAGGCAGACGCTTTACCGTCTGAGCCACCAGGGAAGCCTGCAATATGTTTAACTGTTGTTCAGTTCCTCATCTGTATTCCAGTCTGTCAACTGACCTAACAGTTTCCCATATAACATCACTTTTCCTCCAGCACAGGATCACTCTAGGATCTAGTGTAGCATTGAGTTGTCATGTTTCTTTAGCCTCCTTTGATCTGAAACATTTCCACAGCTTTTCTTTATCTTTTAACAACAGTGATATTTTTGAAGTATAATTCCCCATTTAAGAAACAGAGCACCCTTCATTTTTTATTTATCTATTATTTCTTCACTATTAGATTGAAGTTATACAGTCTCAGTTGAAACATCTCATAGAGGATGCTATATCCTTCTCAAGATGTCATGTCCATCTGCCTTTCATTGTGGTGTTAACTTTGATGATTCTATCAGTGTGTTGTCTGAGTTCTCCATCAAAGAGTTACTATCTTTTTTTTTCCCTTGCAAGTAATATCAATCTGTAGGAAAATTTTCAAGTCCATGCAAATACCCACTTTTCATTAATTTTCCCCTCTTGATTTAACTCCCATTGAAGATTTTTGCCTGAATTAGTCTTTATTATGTTGGCTGCAAAATGATGATTTTCTAATTCTTAATCATACCGTCTACATTTACCAATTGACTCCCCATATTCTCTAAGTGAGAGCTCTCCTTTGACTTTTCTTCCTTCCCTTTCTTCCTCCCTTCTTCTTGCCTTCCTTCCTGCCTCCCTCTTTCCTCTCTTCCTTTCTCCCTTCTTCCATCCTTCCTGCCTGCCTTCTTTCCTGCCCCCTCCACTCTGTCCTTCCTTCCTTTACTTTGCTATCTACTTATTATTGTCATGGACTCATGGCTTTCTACTTTTCAACTGTCTGTAACCTATTACTTTCCCTTTGTTATTATGTTGCTCCTATTTTTAAAGGTTTTTCTAGTCGAAGCCATTTTGTGTTGGGTCCTGTGTTCTTATGACATGCCTCCTCAATTTTGGAGTGCTTTCTTACTTTCTGGAACATGGTTCTCCCTGTTTTTCACTTATCCATTCTGCCTCATTCTAGAATCAAACGTTAGACTCTAATATATCTATCTGGGCACTAGGTCAACTGACTGCTTCTGGGTGTCTTTGCTTCTAGGAAAACTAAAAAGCATATGCATTTATATAGACATATAAATACACATATGTATACTGGGAGATATTGAGGGCACGAGGAGAAAGGGACAACAGAGGAAGATGGTTGGATGGCATTGCTGATTCAATGGACATGAGTTTGAGCAAACTCAGGGAGATAGTGAAGGACAGGAAAGCCTGGAGTGCTGCAGTTTATGTGGTCACAGATAGTCAGACACCACTTGGTGACTGAACAAGAACAATAATTACACATACATGCATATATACACACAAATGTATGTGTACATATATATATATATATACACACACACTCCAATACACACACACACACGTGTTAGAAATAATGAGTTCCTATGAGATTGCCACCCTATTACTGGTTGGTGTGTCCCTTCTCTTACTTGAGATCACAGTCACATAAACATGCTTGATAACTTGCTCAGTCTTGCGATATACCTAATAGAATGGCTTCGCTTATATCCTTACAATAAACAAATCTAGAGAGAGTTCAGAATTTGTTCACAGCTTTCTTTCTCACCTGACCTATCTCTCTACCCGACAGGACATATATCAGATACCATGTTTATTAATAACTTAGATTAGTTCTCTTCCCTTTTCCAGTCTGACTGTGTTATTTATTTGAAATAGATCATTGTTCATTTATTTCTATTTTCTCTAATATTAGGAACTACTTTATTACGATTACTGATTTAATTTGACATTTCAATTACCAACAAACTGAACTTGCTTCCAGAAAGCCAAAATGTACAAAAACTCAGAGAAGTGTCACTCCTTTCTGCAGCTCCCCTGCTTCAGTTCCCTCCACGCTTGAGGTAATCAACCTCATTCTCTGCTAGTTTACCCGTCCTGAGTGGGTAAGCTTTTTTAAAATGTAGAAATAAGTAATATGTATGCTTTCTTACTTTCTCTTTTTTCTTTGAACAAAAGTAGCATACTGTCTATGCTGTTTTGCATTTGCGTTTTTCACTTCACAACATCTAGAAATCACTGCTTACGCACTCACAAAAACCTTTATTTTCTTTTTATTTTTTTTAAATTGTGAAATATAGTTAATTTACAATGCTGTGTTAGTTTTAGGTGCACAGCTAAGTGATTTTTGTCCATATATATCCTTTTCAAATTTTTTTCCATTATAGGGTACTCAGTTCAGTTCAGTCGCTCAGTTGTGTCTGACTCTGCGACCCCATGGACTGCAGCACACCAGTCCTCCCTGTCCATTACCAACGCCCAGAGTTTATTCAAATTCATGTCCCGTGAGTCAGTGATGCCATCCAAACACGTCATCCTCTGTTGACCCCTTCTCCTCCTGCCTTCAATCTTTCCCAGTATCAGGGTCTTTTCAAATGAGTCAGCTCTTCACATCAGGTGGCCAAAATATTGGAGTTTCAGCTTCAATATCAGTCCTTCCAATGAACACCCAGGACTGATCTCCTTTAAGATGGACTGGTTGGATCTCCTTGCAGTCCAAGGGACTCTCAGGAATCTTCTCCAACACCACAGTTCAAAAGAATCAATTCTTCGGCACTCAGCTTTCTTCACAGTCCAACCCTCACATCCATACATGACTACTGGGAAAACCATAGCCTTGACCAGACGGACCTTAGTTGGAAAAGTAATGTCTCTGTTTTTTTTTTTAAACTTTACAATATTGTATTGGTTTTGCCATACATCAACATGAATCCACCACAGGTATACATGTCTCTGCTTTTTAACATGCTGTCTAGGTTGGTCATAACTTTTCTTCCAAGGAGTAAGTGTCTTTTAATTTAATGGCTGCGTTCACCATCTGCAGTGATTTTGGAGCCCAAAAAAATAAAGTCAGCCACTGTTTCCACTGTTTCCCCATCTACTTGCCATGTAGTGATGGAACCAGATGACATGATCTTAGTTTTCTGAATATTGAGCTTTAAGCCAACTTTTTCTCTCTTTCACTTTCATCAAGAGACTCTTTAGTTCTTCTTCACTTTCTGCCATAAGAGTGGTGTCATCTGCACATCTGAGGTTATTGATATTTCTCCTGGCAATCTTGATTCCAGCTCGTGCTTCATCCAGCTCAGCATTTCTCATGATGTACTCTGCGTATAAGTTAAATAAGCAGGGTGACAATATACAGCCTTGACATACTCCTTTTCCTATTTGGAACCAGTCTGTTCCATGTCCAGTTCTAATTGTTGCTTTCTGACCTGCATACAGAATTCTCAAGAGGCAGGTCAGGTGGTCTGGTATTTCCATCTCTTTCAGAAGTTTCCACAGTTTGTGGTGATCAACATAGTCAAAGGCTTTGGCATAGTCAATAAAGCAGAAGTAGATTTTTTCTGAGACTATCTTGCTTTTCCCATGATCCAACAGATGTTGGCAAGTTGATCTCTGGTTCCTCTGCCTTTCCTAAAACCAGCTTGAACATCTAGAAGTTCACAGTTCATGTACTATTAAAGCCTGTCTTGGAGAATTTTGAGCATTACTTTGCTACCTTGTGAGATGAGTGCAATTGTGCAGTAGTTTGAGCATTCTTTTCCATTGCCTTTCTTTGGGGTTGGACTGAAAACTGACCTGTTCCAGTCCTGTGGCCACTGCTGAGTTTTCCCAATTTGCTGGCATATTGAGTGCAGCACTTTTACAGCATCATCTTTCAGGATTTGAAACAGCTCAACTGGAATTCCATCACCTCCACTAGCTTTGTTCGTAGTGATGCTTCCTAAGACTCACTTGACTTCACATTCCAGGATGTCTGACTCTAGGTGAGTGATCACCCCATCATGATTATCTGTCATGAAGATCTTTTTGGTATAGTTTTTCTGTGTATTCTTGCCACCTCATCTTAATATAGGGTATTAAAAGATGTTAAATATAATTCCTTGTACTATACATTAGGTTCCTACTGTTTATTTATTTTATACATAGCAGAGTGTGTGTGTTAATAACTGCATAGTACTCCTTTGAGTGTTTGTGATATGGTTCATTAAACCAACTCTTATGCTTAGACACAAATTATATCCAATACAATAATATAATTACAAAGTATTGGATGTAATTTGTGTTTCTATAGTTTTGTGTTTAACTATATACATAACTATATTTGTGTATATAGTTAATTATAGTGAATAATCTTGTGCATATGTATATTTTTTATTCCTATAGTTGGAGGGGTATTTACAGTAATTCTTAGAATGTTAAATGAGTATGTAGTTTTGATAGATATTGGCTAATTCCACTTTGTAAGTATTTTGCCATTTTGCATTTCCACCAGGAATGTATGAGAATGTTAGCTTTTCAACATCATCATCAGAAGAGTGCATTGTCAAGCTTTGATATTTTTTGCCAGTCTAATGGGTAAGAAATAATATTTTTCTGTGATTTTATTTGACTTTCTCTAACTTGAATTGTTAAGACATCTTTTCATATGTGCAAAGGTTATTTTAATATCTATTCTTGTGACTTGTCTGTTCATGTCATTTGACTTTTTTTCTGTGACATTTTCCCTCTTTTCTTCAATTATATAACTGTTTTGTATGTTAGGGAAATTATCTCTCTTTGTACCAATTTTGCAAATATTTTTTCCTAGTTTGTCCTGTCTTTTAGGTTTGTTTATGGTGTTTGGGCTTTGCTTTTTGTTTTGGGAGGTTTTGCCACATAATTTTTAATTTTATGCAACTTTATGTAAACTTATCATTCAGTTTTGTGGCATCTGGACTTTTGTTCATAGTGAGAACCCCCTTCCTTTCACTCAGATTAAAGAATTTATCCACATTCTCTTTTGGTCCCTATAGTCATGTTTGCTTCCAGACCTATGATAAATTTGTTTATTCTTGTATATGATGCAAGAAGTGGATTTAATTTTATCTTTTCTCGAATGGCTATCCAGTTATCTCAATACATTTATTAAAAACAAAGCAAAACCTTTGTTCCAGTAAATGCAAAAGCACTTGTACCAGACACTGGGATTCTGTACATAGCACAGTTATTTCTGGATTTTCCATTTTATTCCTTTGGCTTTCTATCTATTCACATGCCAATATCATACTGCTTTAATTATAGATGCTTTGCTGTATGTTTTATTATCATTAGTCCTCTCCCTTCTTTTCAGTATTTTTCTAGCTAGTTTTTCATATTGTTTCATGTGAACTTAAGTACAAATTCTTCTAACTTTGTTTAGAAAAAAGGCCATTGGTATTTTTAATAGAGTCACACTAAATTCATAAACTAACAGAAAAGAGGCATATTAATATTGAGACAACCAATCCTAGAACATGGAATATCTCTCATATCTTCAAGAATACCTTGCTTTCAGTTGTATTTTATAGGTTTCTTTACATAGGATTGGAGTATTTCTTGTTAAATTTATTTCTAAATATGTTTTGCTGTTGCTATCATAAATGGGATTTTCTTATCCATTAAAAAGATAACATTTTAAGAGTCTGGAAATTCTCTTTTATCTAAGTTTCTCCAACACTAACCACAGGAATCTGTGTTGTGCATAGATACAATTAGAAAATCTAGTTACAAATAATGTGAATGTTTGTTTTCTCTTGGCTTTCATGTCTGTAAAATTTTCTCATTTATCTGCGTTTTTCAGTTTGAATTTTCGATTTTCTGGGATAGACATTTTTGATAATAAGTCACTGTTCTGGTAAAGCCTTGTATAATATTACTTGTTATGAACTTTAGCTAACTATCCCTGGCACTCCCTGCCAACTTGTGCATCACAGCCAAAATTAATACTCAGAGATAGGCCCATGTGGGTGAGGAATGCTTTTATTTTCACCAACAGCAGGACCAAGTTACCATTTATCAGTTATGTACAATGTGTTCTGCAGAAACCCTTGTTTCTGGGCATCAGCGTTCTAATTTATTGCAGCAATTTATATAGATTGCCAGCATATAGATTGCCTGATTTGCTTATTTTTAAAAATCTGGCTCTTTCTATGATCCTACTTGGATACATTTTAACCATAGAATGATGCTCATACTTCTACTTCTCCATTTATCTACTAGCTGACATAATGAATAGTTTAAAAATAGTCCAGTACAGCAAGTTGGAGGGGATTGCAAACAGACTCAGTCAGCAGTCTTGGTTTCATTATAAATTCTTCTGACAATCAGTTACAGGAATTTAATTTTTTTAAACATTTTTTTTGCTATAAAAAAAAGTTCTATTTATTTATTTTTTTGGGGGGGGGGGGAGGGGGCCTCAGTCAGAACTGGACATGGAACAACAGACTGGTTCCAAATAGTAAAAAGAGTACAAAAAGGTTGTATATTGTCACCCTGCTTACTTAACTTATATTTAGAGTACATCATGAAGAAGCACAAGCTGGAATCAAGATTGCCAGGAGAAATATCAATAACCTCAGATATGCAGATGACACCACCCTTATGGCAGAAGGTGAGGAAGAACAAAAGAGCTTCTGAATGAAAGTGAAAGAGGAGAGGGAAAAAGCTGGCTTAAAGCTCAACATTCAGAAAACTAAGATCATGGCATCCAGTCCTGTCACCTAATGGGAAATAGATGGGGAAACAGTGGCTGAGTTTATTTTGGGGGGCTCCAAAATCACTGCAGATCATGACTGCAGCCATGAAATAAAAAGACACTTACTCCTTGGAAGGAAAGTTATGACCAACCTAGATAGCATATTAAAAAACAGAGACATTACTTTTCCAACGAAGGTCTGTCTAGTCAAGGCTATGGTTTTTCCAGTAGTCATGTATGGAAGTGAGAACAGGACTATAAAGAAAGCTGAGCACCGAAGAACTGATGCTTTTGAACTGTGGTGTTGGAGAAGACTCTTAAGAGCTCCTTGGACTGCAAGGAGATCCAACCAGTCCATCCTAAAGGAAAGCAGTCCTGGGTGTTCATTGGAAGGACTGATGCTGAAGCTGAAACTCTAATACTTTGGCCACCTGATGCAAAGAACTGACTCATTTGAAAAGACCCTGATGCTGGGAAAGATTGAGAGCAGAAGGAGAAGGGGGTGACAGAGGATGAGATGGTTGTATGGCATCACTGACTCAAGGGACATGAGTTTGGGTAAACTCCGGGAGTTGGTGATGGACAGGGAGACCTGGTATGCTGCGGTTCATGGGGTAGCAAAGTTGGACATGACTGAGCGACTGAACTGAACTGAAGCATCATTTAGTATCTCAATTCTCTGACCAGGGATCGAACCCACTCTCCCTGAACTGGAAGGTGGAGACTTAACCACAGGGACTGCTGATGCAGATCCAGTTAGGTGAATGTAAAAGAATTATTTCATCTTTTTTATCCTGTTTACAAAGCTGTTAAATAAAGGGATTGACTTGAAAATTACCAGTGTGGAGTGACATGCTTCTTAAGTTGAAATTGTGAGCATGTTTATCATTAATAAATTCTCCTTTTGTCTTTGTGACCAAGAGAATATAAAGAGATAGCTGTTAACAAACTGGTGAAACTGTTCTAATCAGAAAGAATTAATTCATGCCTGTTTCATAATCTCTTAAGACTTATGGGCAGATTGAACAAATGAATTACTTTGGTGTACCAGAGTGAATAATCACCTCCCACTGCTCCATTTCCCTTATTTACACACACACATACACACACACACATGCACACGCAGACACACAGAGAGTGAGCTTACATTCTTGTAGCAACATCAAATGAAACTATCTCTGCTGACATGCAGGAAATAGACTTTTCTCAGATGAACAATGAATTTCAAAACTATATAATATGCTATTCAATAAAGAAAATCTAATCCTTATCATTCAACAAGTCTGTCAATACTGTTGAAAAGAATGATGTAGAAAAAAACCTTTTTATTGATATACTAACCTCCTCTGACCTTGGAGATGGAGATGGTAACCCACTCCAGTATTCTTGACTGGGAAATCCTCTGGACAGAGGAGCTTGGTGAGTTACAGTCCACAGGGTGGCAAAGAGTCATATATGACTTAGCAACTAAACAACAACAACAACCTCCTCTGAAGTGTATAAAATGCATATTTTTTTCTGAAAGGAGACTTTTTAAATGCACATCCTTCATAATTAGTAACTATTGTGAATCTCAAAGGTGTGAGAGACCCTGGCTATAGCATTCAGTCAAACTTCAGCATGTAAGCCAGGTCATGTTTGGTGCAGGCAAAATGAAAGGAATAATCAGTCTTTCCCAAAACACAGCACCCTGTCACAGGAAGGCATCATCTCCAATCACTGTCTGATCTTATTTGAGAGCACCAGGCATTTCAGATTACCGGAGAGAGAGTTTATTTTTTTCCCATAAGTCCCATTGCCAGAATTTAAAACCCAAATTGGATTATTAGAACATCACTGCAAAATCCTGGGGCTGCATATTTTGAAAGGAAAAACAACAGAAATAGAAAAAGCAACAGAGGGATGCCTCTTAATTCTCCTTACACACGTTAAACATCACTTTGCTTAGATTCCTACTTTGAAATAAGAAATAATGTCAAGGTACAGCTGTAGCCCTGAAAACTAGCTCTAAGGATTTAAAAAGGTTTTTACTTTTGCTCATGGGGACTTTTGTAAAGCACATTTGGTAAAGTCTAAAAGACCTGATAGCATATTGAAAAGCAGAGACATTACTTTGCCAACAAAGGTCCGTCTAGTCAAGGCTATGGTTTTTCGTGTGGTCATGTATGGATGTGAGAGTTGGACTGTGAAGAAAGCTGAGCGCTGAAGAATTGATGCCTTTGAACTCTGGTGTTGGAGAAGACTCTTGAGAGTCCCTTGGACTGCAAGGAGATCCAACCAGTCCATCTTAAAGGAGATCAGTCCTGGGTGTTCCTTGGAAGGAATGATGCTGAATCTGAAACTCCAGTACTTTGGCCACCTCATGGGAAGAGTTGACTCATTGGAAAAGACTTTGATGCTGGGAGGGATTGGGGGCAGGAGGAGAAGGGGACAACAGAGGAGGAGAAGGGGACAACAGAGGATGAGATGGCTGGATAGCATCACTGACTCGATGGACGTGAGTCTGAGTGAACTCCAGGAGTTGGTGATGGACAGGGAGGCCTGGCGATCTGCGATTTATGGGGTCGCAAAGAGTCGGACACAACTGAGCGACTGAACTGAGAAGACCTGATGCTGGGAAAGACTGAAGGCAAATAGGAGAAGTGGGCAACAGAGGATAAGATGATTGGATATCATCACTGACTCAATGAACATGAGTTTGGGCAGATTCCAGGAGCTAGTGAAGGACAGGGAAGACTGGTGTGCTGCAGTCTATGGGGTCGCAAAGAGCTGGACATAAGCTAGCAACTGAACAACAAAAATATAGGGGCTGTTGTATAATGAAGTAGTACTGTGTTACTGGCCTTCAGAGTTTTGTTTCTTTTTTTAAATTAGGGTAGTTTCTTTTCAGCCTTGTGTTAGTCTCTGCTGAACAACAGAGTGAATCAGCTATATGTATACATATATCCCTTCCCTCATGGACCTCCAGATCACATAAATGTTTCATCTTCAGAATTTTGACCCAGATTATGTGCTCATAACACTGTCTCATTCCAGTTAGAACCGCTACAGGCCACCAAGAATTCTGAGGCATGTTATAAAAACGGAGCCATCCACACATATCTGGAGCTGTGGCATAATGTCAACAAAATATGCCAACCTATGAACGAATGATTTAGTCTTTATCTGGACTATCTTGGTGTTTATCATAACCCATGGCAGCAGAGGAAGCTCGTCAAATTCTGAGATTTAAAAGTCTTCCTGGGTTCAACTAAAGGTGCTGTGGGATTTCCATTTCGGTTTCATTTTAACGACATTTTTGTGCCTTAAAAGTACTAAAACAGGAAACTTTCTGGGAAGGAAAGCATTTGACCGGGAGAATTTGTCTTTTGCTGTCACGGTCTTCGGCTACCATTCAGCTAAATGTTGTTTGGAATAATATGGCCTCACTGCCCTATCTCCTGTTGAATTGCTCAGACGGGTGGAAGATTAGAGAGGGGCGAGGTGCCGGTATTATCTGTGCGAGCCCTCCAGGGGTCACGCTGTACTAACAAGGCCGCCCCAGTCAGGGTGACAGAAGCCAGCTGCTGCCTCGCCCAGCCTCCACCGTCAGAAGGTTCCACTTACTGCAGGGCTGTGTCTCCAGAGATTGTGGCTTCTAACCCGTTTTTTTTTTTTTTTTTTTTTCACTTCTAAAAGAGTAGCTAGCTCATCATCTCTGTCCTCGTGTTTTAGGAAGGACCTGCATGTGAAACCACTTACCTGTTTAACCCTCTGAACTTAAAGAAAATGTATAATGCCACTTAAAATACCTAACCTCAAGCTCTGCCTTGTCTAGTAGGAGGGTCCTAATGAGCCATTTATCAAGAAGGTAAATATTGGATTTTTTTTGAAAGAAGAGTATTATTTTATTTTTTTAAACTGAAATGGAAAGTTAAAACATGAAACAAACTGACATGTCATTTTCATTTCTGTCTGTACCGTTACCTGGATCATATTTTGGTTTTCTAAATCCAGGTGTAAATGGCGAGTCTTTTTTTGTGTGTGTGGTTATAAGAATGTGAATATTGGATTTTTCACATTTGTACATTCACAGCCATGAGATTTGATGTGACTTATTTTCCAAATTGCTTTGTCTCTATTTATCCTGGGGAAAAGTCATACTCTGTGTGCACAGAGGGCTGTGCATCTTTACTTTAATCTTCAAAGACTGACTTGGCACTATTTTTTTTTTTTTTTTAAGGAAAATACTTCCCTTTCTTCCACTGAGGGCTCTTTATTCATGATAATCACTTTTTTCCCTCCTAAAGATGGAAAGAAATTTCCCAGGCTTGTTTGGCCCAGGGCTGCTTCTGAAAGACCAGTACATGGCCAGAAATGCTCTCCTTGGTTTTCATTCTTGTTTTGGGGGTGGAGTGGGGTGAGGGAATGTCAGTCTTGGGTCAACAGAACTCAGAAACTGGAATGAGGATTCAGCCAGTAGAGGGAGCTAGGGCTACCTCACAGCTTTACAGGGTAGAGCAAGGACACAATAATTATTTTTTTTTGAATGAGGTTAATTCTTAATGTTACCCTGAGAGTAAATTTTTGTACATTGCTTTTCCTATAAAAGTGAAGAAGTAATCAAAACCATTCCGACCCTGTGAGGAGAATAAGAGATCTGAAAGTAATGTATTTGTTTTATAGCCTCTAAAGAGTGAAGCATTTTTAAAAAGACAAATAGTTTTTATAATTATGTTCATTAGACTGCTATAATTTAAAATATTGTTATAACAAACTTACATTTATATAGAGCTATAAGAAAGAAACAGCATTTATAATGAGGCTTAGCTCAAAGGAGACAACAGATTTGAATATTTGTTACATGTTTGGTATTTAAATGGTCTTGCCAGGTTAACACATGAGATAGATTTCTCTTCATCGGTGAGTGTATTTGCGCTGCAGGAAAAGGGCAATGAAAACATTTTTGGTGACCTATTTTTTTAATTTATCAGCATTTGTAATTATAGTTAAGTGTTTCCAAAACAGGGCCTCAATCTATGAAAAGTCCTGCATTTATATGATGCTTTTAACTTTTCAAAGTATTTTTATATGTGCTATCTCATTTTAAAGTAGATTTGACCCAGCCCCAATCTATTAAGGAAGTGACCCTTTCAACCCAAGAACACTCTGGAAATTTTTTCGCTAGACTTCTTGGCTATCATTGTAAAATTTAATGAAAGTCATGGTGATACTAAAATTCCCATCATCGGTATAAAATTATCTAAGTAGAAGGTTTGCAAAAAACTAGTATATTTACTATCCAGAAGGCTTTTTCAGTTTGATTTCAATGAATTTGAATTTATCCATTGTTTGTGTTTAGAGTAATACTGTCAAGAATTGTAGTATGGTGACCACTGTTGAGAATTTCATAGAATCAACAAGTGTTGCGAGTATGTCCAGACTTGCCCAGATAATAGTAAAAGTTTGAGATGTCATTTTTTTTAATCATAGTTTCCATTTCTTTTTCATATCGGTTTGTCATTTAACACTGTTGATTCTGCCTTCCCATTATTGAGATGCCGTTTCTAAGGATATTTTTTAGACTATGATAAACTCATTTCCCTGAAGACTTGTACCACGTTCTTTGTGAAATGTGTGCGCCCTCCACGGTGTCTTTAGAAACAGTGGCTAGCCCAGCACTGGTTTTGATTGTGTAGATTGCTGTTGCTAAGATACTAGGGGTGTCTCTTCTGGTTCTTGTCCATCTTCTGGAGTAACAAGGGCATTATGTGAAAGGCCAGCAGAGATATTAGCTCTGTCAGAGCTGTCGACTCAATTCTGAATAACCATTCGGATGCGTGTGACTGGGCGATCGTGGGAGTAGCCAAAACTCAAACACGAGGATCCTGGATACAGTCAGTAAAAATCAGTTGGTTCAACTGGGCTCACATTTCCTGGGGAATATTTTTTCCAAAAGCTTGAGCCAAGTTTGAGATAAAAAAAGCATTATTATCATCTTCTGAAACTAAATTAGCAGGAATCTGGGTTGTTTCCTTGATAATTCCAGACTCGGTCTTTATATTCATGATTTGCTTCTTTTTCTAAGTTTGTCACTCTTAACAAATATAAAAAACTTGTTTTTATGTGATGATGTGTAGCTAATTCATAGGAAAATATTGTGTTCTTTTTTTCTTTCCAATTTAGGAAAGAAAACTGGAGCTATGAAATGTGAAGAGTGACCTTTGCCAGGCACTGCATCTTTATCAGAGTATTGCTTTTCACATTTTAAATCTATTTGGACATTCTTTGTTGGTTGAACTTGAGGAAATAAACAATTGTGGAAGAAAAGTGAAGGGTGTCCTTGTAAGTAAGTACTCATCTTAGAAAAACAGATTTATTTTATATTTACATTTTTTTTTGCTAATTGGGTTTTAGTGCCAAAATTAAAGTATTTTCAAATGATAAGATTATATTTATGTTATTGTTATTTTCATAAAGCCAGTGATAATCATATTCTATCTGTCTCTGTAAGTTTCTACTTCATAGGTCTGTTATAAGGATTTAATGTAATATGTAAAAATATGTAATATACAGGAGTTGTCACTTACTATGGATATTTTCTTAAACGTATTCAAGGAATCTTTAAGATTCAGTACAGCTTCAGGATAGAGACTGAAACACAAAATAGAAAAATACCTGTGTGCTTTCTTGCATACGCAGTTGTGTCCAACTCTTTGCGATCACAGGGACTGTAATCTGACAAGCTTCTCTGTCCACGGGACTTTCCAGGCAAGAATACCGGAGTGGGTTGCCATTTCCTCCTCCAAAGGCTCTTCCCGACCTAGGGACTGAGCCCGCATCTCCTGTGTCTTCTGCATTGGCAGGTGGATTCTTTACCACTGTGCTACCTGTGCAGAGAAAAAGACTATTCTGTACAAATTCCAAGATATATTGCTTGAAGTCAGCGAATTGTTTGGTACCCTTTTACTTTAATAGAGGTCGTAAATTTAAAGATAAATTATATGCAATACTTTCGAGATAGTGCTTTGCCTTCTACACATATTTGTTTCCAAGTCCCTATAAATCTGAAGTGGGCATTTAGGTCTTACTGAATCGAGAAACTTGAGGCAACTAGAGAGGAAATCAGTAGTTTCATTTCATGGGTAAGTTAGTCTCAGAATGGCTGTCAACGTAAAATTTCCTAACTTTAAGCTTCTGTTTCCTTCCACAGTTCATCCAATATTTAGTTCCTAATTATGAACCCTCACAGCATCAATTCTTATTATAAGATTGATCCCTTATATCCTGCTGAGAATTTATAAGAAGGCAGTACTTGCAATGGAAAGGCAGATAGATGCCTGGGGCTGTATGTTTTTCCCCTGTGATTCACTCCAAGGAATTTATGGAGCATTTACTCTGGGATCAGGGCGCATACATGGTAGAGAAACAAAACAGACAAAATATCTATTTTCCTGAGCTTATCTTCTGGGGAGAGGCGAGAGAGAATAAACAAGGTAAATAAGTAAAATACACAAAAAGCTAGAAGATGCTGAAGATAAAAATAAGACAGGAAGGAGGATAGGGAGTGTTAGGTGATAGAAAAGCTGCAACTTTACACAGGGTGGCCTGTCAAGGTGTCTCCAGGAACTGCATTTGAATCAAGATGAAGGTGAGGGGGAGCCATGGGGAGCAAGAGGAAGAAAGCTGTGGGCTGAGGGACCCCATTTCCCCAGGATGGGAGCCCACAAGTTGTGCTGGGTGCCAGGTGGCCCACTCTGTGGGTAGGAGCTGAACTCAGAAAGGAGCAAGGCCAGCCCATGCGTGTTACTCAGTGTGAGATGGGAAGCAACTGCAGGGTTAAGGGCAGAAAAATGCCACAATTCAATGTGTTGCTTTTATTCTTTTTACATTTCATGTGTTATTTTACTTAAAAAAAACTTTTGTAATTAGATTTATTTATTTTTAACTGAAGGATAACTGCTCTACAATATTGTGCTAGTTTCTGCCACATATCAGCATAAGTCAGCCATAAGTGAACCTATGTCCTATAGTGCCATCATGGGCTGAGTCATTGTGAATGGACCTACTGAGATAAAAACAGAAGCAGTAAAGCCAGTTCAATGGGGTGATAGATGGAGGGTCCATGGAGTAGCGCAGAGGCAGTGTAGTAGTAGAGATGATAGATAATTGGTAATCAATTTATTTTGGAAATGCCAGCTCATGGCAGACATCATAGGCTATCCTTTCACATCTCCTCTCTCCTTCCAGGGCATATGGATACCCAGCTAGAAACTGCATCTGCAAGCTTCCTTTGCAGACAAGAGCATCCACTTGATGCGGCTCTCGCCAGTGGATGGGAAGTTGAAGTGCTCTGTGCCAGCTCCTAGCTGTCCTCATCAAAATGGTAGCCCCACATTTGCCTCTCATCTTTCCTCCAGTCTTTCTGGAAACAGTGATGACTGGGCACCTTGGGATATGTTGAGCAAGTCAGATCCGCCGCTGTCTCAGAGCCCTGAATAATTACTATCTTTCTTGAAATTTTACATGGCAAAGAACTAACTTCTAAAGTCCTTAAGCCTCTATTTTTCAGTCTCTTTATTAGGGTAACTTAGCCTACACCCTTGTAGAGGCTCATAGGATGTGCTGATGGATCAGATGTGGATTTGAGAGGAGAGAAGAGGCAAGGATGATTCCAAAATTTGAACTTGAGTTTGGGTAGAAAGCAGTTGCCCTTTACTGAGATTTAGCAAAGCATGGGAGGAATGGGTTTCTAGGTGGCCCTAGTGGTAAAGAATCCACCCACCAATTCAGGAGACATAAGAGATGTGGTTTTGATCCCTGGGTCAGAAAGATCCCTGGGAGGAGGGCATGGCAACCCACTCCAGTATTCTTGCCTGGAGACTCCCTGGTGGGCTACAGTCCATGGGGTCGCAAAGAGCAGACACGACTGAAGAGACAGCACAGCGCAGCACACATGGGAGGAACAGGTTTGGCAAAAAGATTGAGAATATAATTTGGGGCATGGCACATTAGAGATGTCTTTTAGACATACCTTTTAAAAATAATTTTTCATTAGCCTAATGAATGCTTTTTAAAAAAACTAAACTCTCTGAATGCACTAAGTATTGTATAAAACTAAAAAGAGATTCTTTTCTCTCAAGGGGTTTGCTGTTTAATGTAGGTCATTTATGGTCCATGTCAGATCAAAATTACGCCCCACATTAGGAATTTTTAGAGAGAAACTCATTCAAGTTTTAATGGTAGTGACTTTATTACTTAACCTTCTTCATATGAATCACTCTGCTAGAATCCCATTATGTTTGCAGTGATCTCAAAATACAAATATTTATCAAACATACACAGATAGAATACTATGTCTCTTTTTTATGCACAAGCCAATTTTATATGGCTGCATGATCTGACTTTTGTATAGCTGAGTATAAAGGTTTTTTTTTTTAAATCAAAGATAATTTTAAAGAGTTTCAGTCTACTCCAAAGAAGTGATATCACTGTTTGCTATGTTTCTCATCTTTGTCTTTTCTGTAATTGGCCTTACCCAATTGATAACAAAGTCAAAGCTGGGTGTCAACAAGCAACACAGGGTCAGCTAGGAAATGTTTTTGGCCATATTAGGCCCACTTCTTTTCCACATCCATTGATCTTCTTCAGGTACATTTCATTCCATTTCTTTTTTTTGTTGTTGTTGGCAAAGTAGTGTCTCTGCCTTTTTTTTTTTTAATAGTTTTTTATTTTTTTAATTTTAAAATCTTTAATTCTTACATGTGTTCCTCCATTTCTGAGCAGAATTCTTTCAAAATCCAGGACTGCCACCCAAGTCTTCTCCTTCATCCACTGAGCCCTGCTTGGAGCCTGTCTCTGGGCCTTGTGAAGCCAGTTCTTCTATCTATCTCTTCTTCATGGATACTTAAGTCAGATACTTCGTCCCCTCTCACCATGCTCCTGTTTATTCTGATATAAACATCATACAATTTGATAAGCTATGAGATTCCAAATCAAGCTACATGATTAAAAATACAATTTATTTTTAGACTTATTATCTCTTTTTAAAATCTCTCACCCAATTTCTATGAACGCGATAGTTGCCTTCTCCATTTTCTGCTGAGGAAATAGGCAGTAAGAGATTGCTAAGAGGTTTGCTTCAGGAAAAAAGCTGTGTGAGTGGAGGTTCAGACAAAATGAGGTTCCAGTTCTTCTCATGTCACCAACACCAGCTAGTTGAGGGGTGTTATTCTATGGTGCCCCCAAAACACAGCAACCAGGTACCAGCCAACTCACCTTCCTCCTCATGCAATTGTTGTTATATATATAACAACATGTTATATATGTTGTTGTTATATATATATATATATCTCATGTCCTATATCTTCTCAGTGGGACTGAAAACTCCTTGAAGACAAGGACTGTGTCTTCTAAATTTATATCACTTCATAATCTTTCAGAAAGGGTTGATATAGCCAGTACCTAGTAAATACTTGTTGGTTGAATGTTTAATAATAATCTGAAGGATTATTAAGTTTTTAAATACTTTTCCTGGTCTGGTCTACATTTTCTGTGTTATTTCTCAAGATGGGCTAAAGCAAAATAAACAAACAAACAAAAAGTTTACAAAGTCAGTCAATATATAAAGTAACTTTTTTTCTATACATGTAGTATTTAGGATAAAACCTAAAATAACTAAAATAACTAAATAACTAATAACTTTAGTTATTTTTAAATAACTAAAAATCTAAAATAACTGCAAAATAAAATCAGTAGAACCTGAATTATTATTTCCTTGGTTGTCAATGTCATTGCTCCAGGGTTGATCCACAGAAAGTGGGAACTGATCTGCATATTCCAGCAACATTCAACACACCTTTTGAACTATTTTAATGTTTTAGCTTCTCATTGGCACCTTCCTTTGCTGGGGAAGGAAGTATCACATTTTACAAAATGTGGTACTCATTGCATCTCAAGAACTTTCTTCCTGTGCCTTGATCCAGAGGTATTTTAAATTGTATTATGAGCCAGGAATAGAATGGTTTGGGGTCAGAAATCTGCATGGTCTGAAAGCACGGTGTGAGTAAACTGGAGTCCTTTTTGCCAGGATGGATGAACAGCCTCAGCACAAGGTTTTAATAGAAGAAGCACTAAAGCTATGCTGGAGTCTGTTCTTCCCTCCCCCAGCCATCCTTCTTGTAGGACTGTTGCTGCTGCTGTTATTGTTTTTAACCCAGTTCAGTTCAGTTCAGTCATTCAGTCGTGTCCAACTCTTTGCAACCCCATGAACCTCAGCACGCCAGGCCTCCCTGTCCATCACCAACTCCCAAAGTCCACCCAAACCCATATCCATTGAGTCGGTGATGCCATCCAACCATCTCATCCTCTGTCATCCCCTTCTCCTCCTGCCCTCACTCTTTCCCAGCATCAGGGGCTTTTCAAATGAGTCAGCTCTTTGCATGAGATGGCCAAAGGATTGGAGTTTCAGCTTCAACATCAGTCCTTCCAGTGAACACCCAGGACTGATCTCCTTTAGAATGGACTGGTTGGGTCTCCTTGCAGTCCAAGGGACTCTCAAGAGTCTTCTCCAACACCACAGTTCAAAGCATCAATTCTTTGGTGCTCAAAAACTGGAGTCCTTTTTGCAAGGATGAATGAACAGCCTCAGCACAAGGTTCTCAATAGAAGAAGCACTAAAGCTATGTTGGAGTCTGTTCTTCCCTCCCCCAGCCATCCTTCTCGTAGGACTGTTGCTGCTGCTGTTATTGTTTTTAACCCAAGAAGGAGATAAATTTATTGTTTCCCACAGGGAGCTCTTGGTTAAAGTTTCTCTATCTCACTGCAATCCAGCTGGTTGAACTCAGCAATACTGTCGGAAACATTTTATATCCTTTTATATCCATTTGTTTAATGACCTCAAAGATATGAAATATTGCCATTTTCCATAAACTGGCACTGGGCTTTGGCCATATGTATGTATTAATAAAAAAATATCTTACATTTAACACTTTCTTGGGAACTTTGCTTCCTGGCTTTATTGTTATTTATTCAAGTTTATTCAGTTTAGCAGAAATAGTATATTCTGAGCAAATTAAAATAAAATGAACTTTGCACTTTAACAAATATTGTGATGAAAGAAAATAAACTCAGAGTAAAATGACAGGTTTGAAAGCTACCGTAATAAGATTAGAAAATCAGAATTCAGAAGTTAGGTCTGCAAACTGTTAAATGGGGAAGAAGGATGCATAATCCCCATCTTCTAAATTCTTGGGTCCCCCACCCCCATCCTCATCTGGAAGTTGTCTTCTCTCTAATCATTGTGTTCCCACCTCCCACTCTCCTGGAAATCTAAGCTAAATGTCAGGAATTGTTCTCCCAGAGCATTAACATTTCTAAGAGTCTGACTGAAATAGCCCTAAAGCATAAGAAGTATGGTGGTGATTTAGTTGCTAAGTTGTGTCCAACTCTTTGAGATCCCATGGACTGTAGCACACCAGGCTTAATTGTCCATCACCAATTCCTGGCTCTTACTCACTCAGGTCCACTGAGTTGGTGATGCCATCCAACCATCTCATCCTCTGCCATCCCCTTCTCCTCCTGCCTTCGATCTTTCCCAGCATCAGTGTCTTTACCAATGAGTCAGTTCTTCGCATCAGGTGGCCAAAGTATTGGAGCTTCAGTTTCAGGATCAGTCCTTCCAATGAATATTCAGGACTGATTTCCTATAGGACTGACTGGTTGGATCTCCTTGCAGTACAAGGGACTCTCAAGAGTCTTCTCCAACACCACAGCTCAAAAGCATCAATTCTTCAGCACTCAGCTTTCTTAACGGTCCAACTCTCACATCCACACATGACTACTGGAAAAACCATAGCTTTGAGTATATGGACCTTTGTCAGTCTTTGCTTTTTAAGCCTGTCTAGGTTTGTTATAGTTTTTCTTCCAAGAAACAAGCGTCTTTTGATTTCATGGCTGCAGTCACCATCTGCCATGATTTCGGAGCCAAAGAAAATAAAGTTTCTCACTGTTTCCATTGTTTCCCCATCTATTTGCTATGAAGTGATGGGACTGGATGCCATGATCTTAGTTTTCTGAATGTTGAGTTTTAAGGTAGCTTTTCCCTCTCCTCTTTCACTTTGATCAACAGGCTCTTTAGTTCCTCTTTGCTCTCTGCCATAAGGGTGGTATCATCTACATATCTGAGATTATTGATATTTCTTCCTGCAATCTTGATTCCAGCTTGTGCTTCATCTGGCCCAGCATTTTGCATGGTGTACTCTGCATATAAGTTAAATAAGCAGGGTGACAATATACAGCCTTGACAGACTCCTTTCTCAATTATGAACCAGTTCATTGTTCCATGTCCAGTTCTAACTGTTGCTTCTTGATTTGCATACAGATTTCTCAGGAGGCAGGTAAGGTGATCTGATATTCCCATCTCTTTAATAATTTTCCACCGTTTGTTGTGATCCACACAATCAAAGGCTTTAGCATAGTCAATGAAAATTATTAGGAAAGTTAAACACATAGTTACACAGAATTTCATAATCTCCTGCAGCAGGAGAGTGTTTCTGAATGGCTGTGCTTCAAAATTATCAAGAGAAATTTTTTAAAAATATGCATTACTAATTTCTACACCTTCCCCCACCCCTCTCTGAAACTCTTATTCAGTGGGTCCAGGAAAGTACTATTAATAACACGGATTTTTTTTTTTTTTAATCAAGATCTTTCATGATGTTTCTCAAGTATGGCCTGGCTTGGGAATCACTGAACTGGGGATATTTTCAAGACCTTGTATCTTGTTTGTTTGTTTGTTTTAGCACTTTCCTTCTAACATTTTCACACTATCTGGTGTAGTAATTACTTTCCTATGTCTTGTCTCCCTATTGCTTGTATGTTCCCTGAGGACAGAGTTGGATATTTCTAGTTTTTGTATACCATATAGTACCTTGCACAGTTTTTAGTGCACTGAAGATATTTAAAATATAAGACAAATTTAATTCCTTCTGTCTTCCATTTCGGTGCATCTTGATATTTCCTACTCACTTATCACTTGACCCCAAACCATGAATTCAGAACAATATTCAGTTCTTTTCCTCAGACACCAAACCAGGATAAAGTTAAGGGTAAAGTGAGCTGTTTGCCAAAATGCTACTTAGAGAATCTTTTGCAGATGAAACAATTCAGCCTAGCTTGAAGTGTTTTAGTATTTTGGTAACTGATTTATTCCCTTTTCTGAACAAAAATAGTAAGTGTGGGCAAATCTGAATATATTTATGGAAGCAGAGTATTTGAAAATGGGGGTCTTACAAAGCAAAGAATGTGTGGTCATAAAGCTCAAAACATAGACATGTAAAATCTTCTGTACAGGTAAATACACACACACACACACACACACACACTCACACACAGGAAGTCTAAATCTAAAAGATTTTTGAAATACTGTTGATACAATCTCCCTTAAATACAGCAGAGTCTGTCGCCACCTTATAACACATTCTGTAATCAAAAGCATTTTGATAAATTTTTAATATCTATAAAACTCTCATCTAAAAGTAGTCAAGTAATATTAGAATACCAAAACTATTGACAAATATTGTCACTTCAGAGCCCACTGAAATATAACTGCATCCATTTTATGAGTTATTTTTTAATCTCCTAGTTATAAAAATAAGGAAAAGTACATAGAAAAATATTTCACTTTTAACATGTAACTACATTACCCATCGCATATTTTGAAAAGTGTCATAGTGAATATAAACAAACCATGTTCTATCAACATCCTTGGGGAAAATATAAAATGTAATGGAATTGTAGCTCTAAATATGTGCACTTTTGGCAAAATAGAAAAATTTTTTAAAATAAGTATGGCAAATCACACAGTATTTTCAAGGTTTAAAAACCTGAAATTGTATTACAATGTTACCACACTCTGCCTTAATTTTACACAACAGAGAAGTAGACTAATCACAAGAATGATTTAAATAAAGTGTATATATTTTTTTCAGCTTAAAATACAATATACATTTTCTGGAGAAGGGGAGGAAAGTGGCAATTTTAAACTTCCTTAGCTCAGCTTCAGTCTGGTTTAGGAAATGTAGCGTTTCTTTGATTTTTAATTGTTCCTGCATTACTTGCAAATGTGACCACATGACTATAGTTTATGCTATTATGTTGTCAGGCTTCTGATAATGGTAAGGAATGTTTGTTTAGACTGTGTGGCTCTTCACTTTAATTCACTCTGGCTCCAGTGTGACCTGTTAAAACTGCTATCAATGGAAAATCCAAATTTCCCAGAAAGGCTTAAAGCAACAGCAACCCCTGTGAACCAAAATTATCTCCTATTGAGGCTAATTACCTTAGCACACTTAGGAAAGCACTGCTGTAGGAAATTTGCTGCCTTGCAGTCATTCCCTCTCTGTTAAGTGCTTTTAGTTGATATGAGGTCGTATATTTGCTGATTATGGCATCTTTTTAGTACCTTTGTAAGTGTGAGGCTAGATGCAAAAAACTGAAATGGCATATTATAGGACGTGTGCAGCTTTCCACGGTTATAAAACCTGTGCTTAGGGAACTGACCCCATTAGGGTGGGAGTTTTAAAGGGAAAAAAATTGCAAGCCTTAAGTTATAAGGAATAAAGATAGATTTAGTAAATTTTAAAAGTTACTAATTTTTAACTTACATATAGCAAATAACATAAAATTTAACAAATAAGCGAGATGTGTTTCTTATCTTTTCTTACTATTTTGAACATAGCCTTACTCAATCCTTTTAAAAAAGCCACTTGGTATGTTATTTAATGTATGAAATGATAGTTATTTTAATGTGAGTATCAAAAGTGCTCCAATGTGAATATAGTCGAGATTGTACCTATGCAGATTTGAGTTATTTAAACATATAATAAATTTTAGTTTATGCATTAAAATGATAGATATTTTGTCATGTACAAAAACTTTCATAAAATGAAAAATAAAAAGTGAAAGTGTTCGTTGCTCAGTCTTGTCCTACTCCTTGTGACCACATGAACTGTAGCCCAAACCAGGCTTCTCTGTCCATGGAATTCTCCAGGCAAGAATACTGGAGTTGGTAGCCGTTCTCTTCTCCAGGGTATCTTCCCAACCCAGGGATCAAACCTAGGTCTCCTGCATTGCAGGGAGATTCTTTAACATCTGAACCACCAGGGAAGCCCCACCAAATTATACAAAGAGATGGTACTACTGTCAAAAAATCATGCATCCAGTGTATATCTCTCTAATGAATGATGCTTTAGGTTGTGCTATGCGTAATCTTTTTCAAATTAAATTAAACATTGTTTTCTACAAAGATGAAGAATTATTATTTAGAGATACAACTATTTCAGTTGTCTTTTTAAAAAGTAAAACTACATTCATCACAATTTTGATTGCTTTTAAAGAAACCCTATTTCCCATAGATTTATATTAAAACATTAATAACTCCCTGATATCCTGCATAGTTGGCAGCAGAGAAAGGCTCTGAAGCTGGAGAGCAGGAATATGATTCAAACTCTGCCATGCTGGATGTGTGAGAATTTTTTTTTTTTGAAGTATAGTTGATTTGCAATCTTTAATGTGTACAGTAAAGTAATTCAGTGTGTGTGTGTGTGTGTATATATATATATACTCTGTCCCTCTGCCATGTACAATTGTTTTGCAGCCCTATAGACCATAGCACATCAGGCTTCTTTGTTCATGGAATTCGCCAGGCAAGAATACTGAAGTGGGTTGCCATATCCTTCTCCAAGGGATCTTCCCGACCCAGGGACTGAACTCATGTTTCCTGCTTGGCAGGTGGATTCTTTACCAATGAACCACCTGGGAAGTCTATATATATTTCAGATTCTTATCCCTTATGGGTTATTACAAGATAATGAATATAGTTCCTTGTGCTACAGCAGGTCCTTGTTGTGTATCTATCTTATATATAAAAGTGTGTATCTGCTAATCTCAAATTTCCAATTTATTCTCCCCCTCCCCACTGAGTATGTGTGAGAATTTAAATTCAAGATATAACATCACATTCATGGGGAAAAAAAGCATTGTTATTCATCCAAAAATACAAACCTGAAAATAGGAAGAGTTCTTCAGTCATAGCAGAAGATGAGTATCAACACCCTCTAACCTCTGATTCAACTCTTTCATGTCTTTTAATATGACAAGTATAATTCCAACAATGAGAAATATTGGTAGGATGGTAAAGCATCCAAACAGGGAAGCCCACTGCATCCCACAGCTGTATTCTGCTTCCACGGGGAGCCATTGGAGACGTGAGTTTAACAGGAAAATCTCCACCTGAAAATGCAACTACTACACATCCCAACACATGTGTGACACTTTCCCATCTCTTTTATTTTTCTCCCCAGTGAATAAAAAGCAGGACTAATGACTATATTGCGCATGCTCAGTCGCTCAGTCATATCTGACTCTTTGCGATCTCATGGACTATAGCCTGCTAGGCTCCTCTGTCCATGGGATTTTCCAGGCAAAAATATCGAAGTGGGTTGCTATTTCCTTCTCCAGGGAATCTGCCACACCCAGAGATCGAACCCACATCTCCTGCATTGGCAGGCAGATTCTTTACCGCTGAATTCCTATTCTTCACTAGGGAAGCGCCAATAACTATATAGCTGAAACTAAAATAGGAAACGAGAGACAGAAAAAGTAGTACGTTGGGAGTAATCAAGATTTGCTTTTTTTATGATTTTTTTCTCCAGCATCATCCCAGATCAGAATGGTGGAGGTTCTGAATTGTAGTTATTCAAGACGTAGTAGGCAGATTAACTATTTGACTGGCAGGTAATGGAGTGGAGGACCAATTGGAAGGACTATCCCCTTGATTCTGATTCTGATGAGTAAAGGAATGCTATGCACAGTGGCTGGACAAGAACAATGTGAGTAATTGCCGAGGTTGTCCCCTCACAAAAGATCACAGTAATCTCCTGACTGCAATAAATTCCATGGATATGAAAGCAGTTCATGGATAGAACTAGCCAAAATCCATTACTGGATTATGCTCACAGCACAGTGCTCAAGAATTCACTTGCCCATGCAGATGCAACAGCAGGAGATACGGGTTTGATCCCTGGGTCAGGAAGAACCCCAGAAGGAAATGGCAACCCACTCCAGTATTCTTGCCTGGGAAATCCCATGGACAGAGGAGCCTGGTGGGCTACAGTCTGTCGGGTCATAAAGAGTTGGACACAACTGAGTGACTGAACGTGCACACACACACACACACACACACACACACAGAGTTCTCAAACACATCTATCCTTTTCACTAATAACTCAAATCCTAGAATTCTGCCTGGTACAATAAATATTAAATGAGAGAAAGAAAGAAATATTTTTCTAAATTATCATGAATGTTAACTTGGAAAAAATAATTTTTAAAAAATGTTTAAATCCATTTTAAAACCAGACAAGTGGGGCAGTCTTTGCAGCTGCCTTAAAGGTAACTGAATGAGAAATTTTATGAGCTGGTTCTAAAGGCCTTCGAGATTCATATCTTTATCAAGAGGTTTAAATGTAAACTTGTGATTCAGTGCATGTCATTTTAAAGATATTTAATTCATAGCTGTAATTTGCTTTTAAAAAGATGAAAATGGATGAGCTGCATTGGGGGGTTTAAAATAGACTTTTGAAAGCTAAGGTGACTCCTCTCTTCATCTATTTACAGGAAAGTCAGAAAGAAATATCTTGAGATTTGCTCAGGGAAACAGTTAAAGCCGCAGGCTGTGAGTTGATGGGGTTTGGTTGTTCAGAGGGAAAGACATGTGTCGACAAATTATGAGGTTTTCCCAGCCCAAGTGCCACTTATTAAGAGTTTATGACCTGCCCACTGAGTGGCCAGATATAGTCCCCACCACCTTCCCCACACACTTGGTTATTGGCATTTTGACACCTTTTTTGCACAGCTGGAGGTATTCCTGACACTATCAATGTAATATAGCTGTTTCAGATCACAAATATTACTCATTAACCTTAGGGCAGAAATCTAACATAATCAAATATCCTTTGCTACCTAATTCAAGTCAGCCAGGGGCAGGATAGATAGGAAAAACAAAATACAAACAATACATAGAGAAATGTTCAAGAAGTTTTTTTTTTTTTTTAATAGTTTCTCTGTTTTCAGAATCTGCCATCTGTCACAGTCTTCAGGTTATGAATTATTTTGCGAGCCATGTGCTTAAAAAGTGTTCAGAATATAGATGTTGTGATTCAGGGGAATTAGCAGATTGACTCTTTAGCAGAATGACTTTTACTAGGTGTTTTTTTTACTTTATTAATATATTTTATTTGTCAATATATCCAACATATTTCATTTCTATATTTAGCCAGTATCAACTTTTTTCTTTTCATTTCATTTATTTATTTTTATTGAAGTATAGTTGATGGACAGAGGAGCCTGGAGGGCTACAGTCCATGGGGTGGCAAAGAGTCAGACATGACTCATTCATTCACTCAGTTGATTTACAATGTTGTGTTAATTTCTGGTGTACAGGGAAATGACTCAGTTATACATAGGTGTATGCATTCTTTTTTATATTTTTTTCCACTATAGTTTAGCCCACGACATTAAATATAGTTCCCTGTGCTATACAATAGAATCTTGTTCATCCATTCTACATTTGCATCTATTGGCTGGCCAAAACGTTTGTTCAGGATTTTCCATATGATGTTATGGAAAAACCAGAATGAACTTTTTGGCCAACCCATTACTAACCCCAAACTCCCGGTCCAAAAAAATGTGGAACGCTTCATAAATTTGTGTATCACCCTTGTTCAGGAAATGCTGATCTTCTCAGGATCGTTCCAATTTTAGAATACATGCTGACAAAGTTAGCATGACTTCTACCAATTTTTTTCCTTTCTCTAAGAAAATATTCACTATCTCAAGTACTACAAAAAGGCTTTTGGGAATTAAATATCCCTTTTCATCTCTCCTCTTTGACTTCCCAAAAGTTATCCTTTACAATCAAGTCAGAACTGAATGCCTTCTGTGTTGGTCATATCCCTCTTCTATCTAAAACCTGAGTCTCCCAGCTTCATACTTTTCAGTTAACTATTAATAGATTTTGCAAGAATTACTTGAAAGGTTTAAGGGAGACTAGACTGTTCCTAGCATTTACCTGACCTTTTGATGACTAGGACCAGCATCATGGTATCTCACTCACCTTACCCTACTCCTTGCTTTGTTGATGACCAGATGTGAATCTTTTTATTTTTTGCCATGCCGCATGGCTTACAGGATCCTAGTTCCCTAACCAGAGTTTGAACCTGGGCCCTCAGCAGTGAGATCATGGAGTCCTAACCACTGGACTGCCAGGGAATTCCCCAGATGCAAATTTTTCATAAATATGTCCCTACTTGGTAAACCTGTACATATTAAGCAATCAGAGTTACTAATAATATCAAAGTTTAAAATTCTAAAACATGATTGTATCTAAAACAACATTGTCCCTAAAGATGCCTCCTCACTTTTAATCATTTAAGATAACAAAAGTGGACCTGAACATTTCAACAAACTCATCCCCCAAGATGTTTGTAGAATTTCATTTTGATAAAAAGAGTTCACGTCATGTTCTCACCCATAGCTCTTCATGACTTGAATTATGTTTAAAAAGCAATTGTCATTATTCAGATATTTTTAGTACAAATAGGCTGTTTTCTAAGCAGAGAAGATAAACAGGAAAGATAAAGTTATGGTCCCAAGACAAGCATAATTTTCTTATTTTGAAATTTCAACTATTAACGAGGCATCTTGTCTTAGGGGCTCTTCGGAGATTACATTCATTATGTTCATTATATATTATCATAAGCTTGTGTGAATGTTGCTGAAATCACACTAAAGGACAATTCTTTGTCCTTTCTAGTGAGATATAAGATATATCAGCAGTGGTGACAAGATGACAGCCCCTAGTTCCTTCCACCAGGGAGGAGCAAAAAGGCCAAGAGATGGGTGAGCCCAAGAAATTCTGAGGAAGCATAGAAAAAAGCCAGATACAACCCAAATTCTCCATCTGCTCTCTACTGAGGGCCACACTCCTGACTTTAGTGGGATCATCTCACTTTCACCAATGCAAGTCCAAGAACAGATCCATTCCTCAGCAAATCATCCACCTTCCCAGCTCCACCCAGAGCCCTGTGAAAATGTCTGGGAGGCCTCCAGGCCATTTGCAGGTTGAATCTAGAGCAGCCTGTGGAGGCTGAACAGCCAGGCTTCCCCTACCTGACCTCAGGGAGTCACCAATGAGGTCCGATGAGGTCATGTTTCAAAGTGGTTCAGGGCAGTATATAGCATGATCTTTCTCCAAAAATGTGAATGGGAAACAGAAAAAGAAAACAAATATTTTTTTCTCTGTGCCTCAGTTCCCATTAAGGACTCTTGAGAGACTAATTATAGACAAAATGAATTAGCTACATATTTTTCTGCACAATTAAATGGCAGTGTGGGTAAATTTGTGTAAAATTAGAGTGTCGATGAGTCTGCTAGGATAGTAACATAGCCAGTCTTCAGGATGGAGGCCAGAACATCTTTGGATTTTTTTTCCCCAAAGGCTACCCCAATCACTGGAAGAATCCAAGTGGCTCACGTGGACTCCATGGAGATATTTAATTTCCTCTCCTCCTGCTACTGCTTGTAGAACTTCTCTTCACTCAACCTCCATGGCCATGACGGGTTGTTCATGTTCCAGTCAACCAGTGTAGACCTTCCTAGTGAGTCATATCATCTCCTGATCAAGCCCAAGTGTAGCTTGTGGTTGAGAATAATGCCATCTTGCCCCTCAAGTTCAGGCCTGCAGCCAGGTTGTGTCACTAGGGTAAACCACAGGGCTTCCTTCGGTCCTTAAAGCCTGTTATTAAAAGTCCCAGTGCCAATGCTCAGTTGCTCAGCTGTATCCAACTCAGTTGTATCTTTGCAGCTCCATGGATTATAGCCCACAAATCTTCTCCGTCCATGTGGTATTCCAGGCAAGAGTACTGGAGTGGGTTGCCATTTCCTACTCCAGGGGATCTTCCCAATCCAGGGATCAAACCCTCATCTCTTGCATCTCCTGCACTAGCTGTTTACAACTAGTGCCACTTAGGAAGTCCATTAAAGGTCGCTAAGTCTTCACAACTGAGTTCTCCCTCCCTGATTGTGAATCCTGGAAAGGTGGCCTCATCCATTTAGTTTCCTAATTTCCCTCATTCATAGAATTCATTATAAGTTTTCCCCAGGATGAGTTGGGAGATGTTTGCTGCTGCTGCTGCTGCTGCTGCTGCTGCTGCTGCTAAGTCGCTTCAGTCGTGTCCGACTCTGTGCAATCCCATAGACAGCAGCCCACCAGGCTCTTCCATCCCTGGGATTCTCCAGGCAAGAACACTGGAGTGGGTTGCCATTTCCTTCTCCAATGCATGAAAGTGAAAAGTGAAAATGAAGTCACTCAGTCATGTCCGACTCTTTGAGACCCCATGGACTGCAGCCTACCAGGCTCCTCTGTCCATGAGATTTTCCAGACAAGAGTACTGGAGTGGGTTACCATTGCCTTCTCCAGGGAGATGTTTGAGTAGACCCTAAAAGTACTCACCCAAAAGTGCAGTGTACTTTCAGTCTTCCACCCAATCAGCAGCCCAAGAAAAAAATATAGACATCTGATTATTTCTTATTTCTTCATGAGCTTCCTGTCTATATGAGGTACTCCTGGAAAGCTTTTTATATTATCTTTTCAGAGTTTTAATCCTTGTATCTTTTTGTTTGATCATTAACTCCCAAATCCTCTTTGATAAAATTCTTAGTGGGTCAATCTGGTCCTCATAGACTTGAGATCTTGGGTCCTACCTCAACCCCACTCCCATATGTTAAGCATAAACTATATGCTAAACACTGCAGAAATTGTTGGACCTCCTAGGTGGTTCAGCGGTAAAGAATCCACCTACTAATGCAGGAGATGTGAGTTCAATCCCTGGGTTGGAAAGATCCCCTAGAGAAGGAAATGGCAACCACTCCAGTATTCTTGCCTGGGAAATAACATGGACAGAGAAGTCTAGTGGGTTACAGTCCATGGGGTCACAAAGAGTCAAACATGACTGAGCGACTGAGCATGCACACACTAGATATTAGGCTTTCATTCTAACTTGAGGGACTTCCTAGCACTGAGTGGGAGGCAAACACAGAACACTGAACTCCAAAAGTAATTTGTACCCTCACAAAATTAATGTTAGAAACACAAATTAATCCTCAATTCAGGGAGTGTGGGACACTTTAGTTAATTTGCTAATATTTTTCCCTTATTAAAATTAGAATAATCACCCCACATCTCTCCTAGGTCCTGCTCAAAACTGTTAACAATTCACCAAATTGGTACAATTTCTGAACTAAAGCTAAAGGTAGTTGGTCTCCTTTTTATATTTGGCCCGTATTCAGAGACACCAAGAAACCAATGAAGGGGGAAATATTCATGGCATCTATTGCCTCCTGGATTATCAACTAATGGTAGCATCGTTGATAGAACTAAATTAATTTGAAGGAATCAGAGACAAGTGGAGCTGAGGTCTGGTGTGTGAAAAATGAGCACTTTATCAGCTAAAGTACTCAGCTCCAGACTCCCCTACCTCTTAAGTACAAGTAATGTATGGCTGGGTTTTGGCATTACTTTGCACAGTGCCCATCTTGTCATAATTAAAAATCTCTGAGAGACCTAAAAGCTGTAAATGGCCATCCAGACACTCACTAAATGAAATATTACCCACTAAAAAGGACTTTTGTGAATTATTCAGTCTATAAAACACTAGATGGAATATGACTATCACATAGAGGCATTTGAAAGATGAACTGTGGTAGAGATGATCTTCCATGATGAACACACACAAGGTTCTTTCTATCTCTTTTTAGATATTTCAGCCTACTGAATTTGATTATATTTTAAAATAGAGAGTTGAGATAGTCACATTTAACTCCTCTACTCTTGAAAAGGCTTGCCAGGTGTCTCAGTGGTAAAGAATCTGCCTGCCAATGCAAGAAACGTGGGTTGGATCTCTGGGCTCAGAAATTCCCCTGCAGAAGGAAATAGCAACCCACTTCAGTATTCTTGCCTGCTGCTGCTGCTGCTGCTGCTGCTAAGTCACTTCAGTCGTGTCCGACTCTGTGCGACCCCAGAGACGGCAGCCCACCAGGCTCCCCCATCCTTGGGATTTTCCAGGCAAGAACACTGGAGTGGGTTTCCATTTCCTCCTCCAATGCATGAAAGTGAAAAGTCAAAGTGAAGTCGTTCAGTCATGTCTGACTCTTCGCGACCCCATGGACTGTAGCCTACCAGGCTCCTCCATCCATGGGATTTTCCAGGCAAGAGCACTGGAGTAGGGTGCCATTGCCTTCTCCAATTCTTGCCTAGGAAATACCATGTACAGAAGAGCCTGGTGGGCTACAGTGCCTGACGTTGCAAAGAGCTGGACACAACTGAGCAACCATGCACGTATGCACCCTTGAAAAGAATTCATTTTGGCATGAGATGACATGATTTAAAATCAGTGATAGTGTTCAATTGTGAGAATTGGTAATTTTAACAACTTATTTTCAGGTCCTTTCTAATTTATGGACATGGCATGCCAAAGCAGAAGCCAGAAATGGACTTAACCAGCCTGCCATCCAGTCGGAGCTGACATATGACCAAGGCTCTGCCATTCAGATCAATGAAAGTCTTAGATTTAAAAGAAAATGAGGTGGGAGAAAAGATAGAAGGATACCGTGTCCAAGGACAACTTTGGAGTGACTATCTTATGCTTCATTGGAGTCTTTGCTTTTGTCCATCTGATGGATGACTTCAAGGAAACTAGTGATAATTTTTCAGCTTAACTTCATTTATTTAGGAAATTAGAAAGATCTTTTTGTTTCATGTTTCTGAAAACTCTTTAAAAAGGTCCTAAAGTGATTCTTGCAAATAAATATTTCATGATTTTATTAATGTTGGAAAAAGTGCAGTTTTTAAAAATCAATAGGAATTCATGTGGATTAACCTTTAAAGAATGTTGGAAATTAATAAAATGTAGTTTAAATACATTTTTTGTAATTTATTTATTTTTTATTGAAGGATAATTGTTTTTACAGAATTTTGTTGTTTTCTGTCAAACCTCAACATGAATCAGCCATGGGTATACAAATATCCCTTCTTTTCTGAACCTCCCTCCCATCTCCCTCCCCATCCCACCCCTCTAGGTTGATACAGAGCCCCTGTTTCAGTTTCCCGAGCCATACATCAAATTCCCTTTGGCTGTCTATTTTACAAATGGTAATCTAAATTTCCGTGTTACCCTTTCCATACCTCCCATCCTCTCCTCCCCTTGCCCCATGTCCATAAGTCTATTCTCTATGCCTGTTTCTCCATTGTTGCTCTGTAAATAAATTCTTCAGTACCATTTTTCTAGATTCCATATATATGCGTTAGAATGCAATATTTATCTTTCTCTTTCTGACTGACTTCACTCTGTATTGTAGGTTCTGGGTTCATTCACCTCATTAGAACTGACTCAAATGCATTCCTCTTTATATTCCTTTTTATTCCATTGTGTATATGTACCACCACTTCTTTATCCTTTCATCTGTCGATGGATATCTACGTTGCTTCCATGTTCTAGCTATTGTAAATAGTGCTGCAATGAACATTGGGATACATGTGTCGCCTTCGATTTTGGTTTCCTCTGGGTATATGCCTAGGAGTGGCATTGCTGGGTCACATGGTGGTTTTATTCCTAGTTTTTAAGGAATCGCCATACCATCTTCCATAGTGGCTGTATCAGTTTACATTCCCACCAACAGTGCAAGAGTGTTCCCTTTTCTCCACACCCTCTCCAGCATTAATTGTCTGAAAACTTTTCGAGGATGGTCATTCTGACCGATCTGAGATGATATCTCATTGTAGTTTTGATTTGCATTTCTCTAATAATGAACGGTGTTGAGCATCTTTTCATGTGTTTGTTAGCCATCTGTATGTCTTTGGATAAATGTCTGTTTAGGTTTTTCCCCCACTTTTGGATGGGGTTGTTTGTTTTTCTGGCATTGAGTTGTATGAGTTGCTTGTACATTTTGGAAATTAATCATTTGTCAGTTGTTTCATTTCCTATCATTTTCTCCCATTCTGAGGGTTGTCTTTTCACTTTGCTTATAGTTTCCTTTGCTGTGCAAAAGCTATTAAGTTTAATCAGGTCCCACTTGTTTATTTTTGTTTTTATTTCCATTACTCTAGCAGGTGGATCATAGAGGACCTTGCTTTGATTTATGTCATTGAGTGTTCTGCCTATGTTTTCCTCTAAGAAATTTATACTTTCTGGTCTTATATTTAGGTCTTTAACCCTTTTTGAGTTTATCTTTGTGTATGGTGTTAGGAAGTGTTCTAATTTCATTATTTTACATGTAGCAGCCCAGTTTTCCCAGCACCATTTATTGAAGAGGCTATCTTTGCCCCATTGTATATTCCTGCCTCCTTTGTCAAAAATAAGGTACCCATAGGTTCATGGGTTTATTTCCAGGCTTTCTATCTTGTTCCATTTGGTCTATATTTCTGTTTTTGTGCCAGTACCATACTGTCTTGATGACTGTAGCTTTGAAGTATAATCTGAAGTCTGGAAGATTGATTCCTCCAGCTCCATTCTTCTTTCTTAAGGCTGCTTTGGCTATTTAGGATCTTTTGTGTTTCCATATGAATTGAGAAATCTTTTGTTCTAGTTCTGTGAGAAATGTCATTGGTAATTTTCTAGGGATCACATTGAATCTGTGAATTGTGTTTGGTAGTATAGTCATTTTTACAATATTGATTCTTCCCACCCAGGAACATGGACTATCTCTCCATCTGTTTACGTCATCTTTGATTTCTTTCATTAGTGTCTTTTAATTTTCTGTGTGCAGTTCCTTTGTCTCCATAGGTAAGTTTACTCCTAGATATTTAATTCTTTTTCTTGCAATGGTGAATGGGATTGATTCTTTAATTCCTCTTTCTGATTTTTCTTTGCTAGTATATAGAAATGCCAGTGATTTCTGTGTATTGATTTTCTATCCTGCAACTTTGCTAAATTCACTGATTACCTCTAGTAATTTTCTAATACTATCTTTAGGGTTTTCTATGTACAGTAGCATGTCATCTGCTAACAGTGATAGCTTTACTTCTTCTTTTCTGATCTGGATTGCTTTTATTTCTTTTTCTTCTCTGATTGCTGTAGATAGGACTTCTAGAACTATGTTGGATAATAGTGGTGAAAATGGACACCCTTGGCTTGTTCCTGATCTTAGAGGAAATGTTTTCAGTTTTTCACCATTCAGAATAATGTTTGTTGTAGGCGTATCATATATAGCCTTTACTATGTTGAGGTAGGTTCCTTGTATGCCCATTTTTTGAAGTGTTTTAATCGTAAATGGGTGCTAAATTTTGTCAAAGGGTTTTTCTGCATCTATTGAGATCATATGGTTTTTATCTTTCAATTTGTTAATGTGCTGTATCACATTGATTGATTTATATATATTGAAGAATCCTTGCATTCCTGAAGTAAACCCAATTTGATCAACTTTTTGATGTGTTGTTGAATTCTGTTTGCTAAAATTTTGTTGAGGATCTTTACATCTATGTTGTTGATTAGTGATATTGGCCTGTAGTTTTCTTTATTGTGTGTTGTCTTTGTCTGGTTTTGGTATTGGGGTGATGGTGACCTCATAGAATGAGTTTGGAAGTGTTCCTTCCTTGGCAACTTTTTGAAAGGGTTTTAGAGGGATAGGCATTAGCTCTTCTCTAAATGTTTGATAGAATTTTCCTGTGAAGCCATCTGGTCCTGGGCTTTTGTTTTCTGGGAGATTTTTGATCACAGCTTCAATTTCAGTGCTTATCATTGGGTTGTTCATAATTTCTATTTCTTCCTGGTTCAGTCTTGGAAGATTGAACTTTTCTAAGAATCTGTCCATTTCTTGCAAGTTATCCATTTTATTGCCATATAGTTGTTCATAATAGACTCATAATCCTTTGTATTTCTGCATTGTCAGTGGCAACCTCTCCCTCATTTCTAATTTTATTGATTTGATTCTTCTCTCTTTTTTTCCTTGATGAATCTAGAAAGGTTTGTTAATTTTGTTTGTCTTCTCAGAGAACAAGCTTTTAGTTTTATTAATCTTTACTATTGTTTCTTTCATTTACTTTTCATTTATTTCTTCTTGGATCTTTATGATTTCTTTTCTTCTACTAATTTTGGGGGGGTTTGGGTCTTCTTTTTCCAGTTGTTTTAGGTGTAAAGCTAGGTTGTCTATTTGATGTTTTTCTTGTTTCTTGAGGTAAGATTGTATTGCTATAAACTTCACCTTTAGAACTGCTTTTACTGCATCTCATAGGTTTTGAGTTGTCATGTTTTCATTGTCATTTATTTCTGGAAATTATTTGATTTCCCTTTTGATTTCTTCAGTAACCTGTTTCTTATTTAGAAATGTGTTGTTTAATCTCAATGTGTTTGTGTTTCTTACAGGTTTATTCTTGTAATTGTTATCTAATCTCATAGTGTTATGGTCAGAGAAGATGCTTGATACAATTTCAATTTTCTTGAATTTACTGAGGTTTGATTTGTGACCCAAGATGTAGTCTATCCTGGAGAATGTTCCATGTGCACTTGAGAGGAAGGTTTATTCTTCTGCATTTGCATGGAATATCCTGAAGATATGAATGAGATCCATCTCATCTAATGTATCATTTAGTACTTGTGTTTCCTTATTAATCTGTCCATTGGTGTGAGTGGGGTGTTAAAGTCTCCTACTATTATTGTGTTGCTGTCAATTTCTCCTTTTACGTCTGTTAGTGCTTGTCTTATGTATTGAAGTGCTCCTATGTTGGGTACATAGATATTTACAGTTGTTATGTCTTCCTCTTGGATTGATCCCTTGCTCATTATGTAGTGTCCTTCCTTATGTCTTGTAATCTTCTTTATTTTAAGGTCTATTTTGTCTGATATGAGGATTGCTACTCAAGCTTTCTTTTGCTTCCCATTTGCATGGAATATAGTTTTCCACCCTCTCACTTTCAGTCTATATGTGTCTTGAGGTCTGAAGTGAGTTTCTTGTAGACAACATATATATGGGTCTTGTTTTTGTATTCATTCAGCCAGTCTGTGTCTTTTGGTTGGAGCATTTAATCCATTTACGTTTAAAGTAATTATTGATATATATGTTCCTATTGCCATTTTCTAATTGTTCAAGGTTGGTTTTGTTGATTTTTTTTTTCTCTTGTATTTCTTGACTATGTTAAGTCCCTTTAACATTTGTTGTAAAGCTGGTTTGGTGGTACCGAATTCTGTTAACTTTTGCTTGTCTGAAAAGCTCTTTATTTCTTCATCAATTTTGAATGAGATCTTTTCCAGGTACAGTAATCTTGGTTGTAGATATTTCCCTTTCACTGCTTTAAATATATCCTGCCATTCCCTTCTGGCCTGCAGAGTTTCTGCTGAAAGATCAGCTGTTAAGGGTATGGGGTTTCCCTTGTATGTTACTTGTTGCTTCTCCCTTGCTGCTTCTAATATTCTTTCTTTGTGTTTAGTCTTTGTTAGTTTGATTAGTATGTGTCTTGGCATGTTTCTCCTTGGGTTTATCTTGTGTGGGACTCTTTGTGCCTTTTGGACTTGATTGACTATTTCCTTTTCCATGTTAGGGAAATTCCCAACTATAATCTCTTCAAAAATTTTCTCATACCTTTTTCTTTTTCTCTTCTTCTTCTAGGACCCCTATAATTCGAATGTTGGTGCATTTGATATTGTCCCAGAGAAAGGAATGGCAACCCACTCCAGTATTCTTGCCTAGAGAATCCCAGGGACAGAGGAGCCTGGTGGGCTGCTGTCTATGGGGTTGCTCAGAGTTGGACATGACTGAAACAAATTAGCAGCAGCAGTAGCAGAGGTCTCTGAGACTGTCATCAGTTCTTTTCATTCTTTTTACTTTATTCGCTATTCAGAAGTTATTTCCACCATTTTTACTTCCAGCTCACTGATTCGTTCTCTTGCTTCAGATATTCTGCTATTGATTCCTTCTAGAGTAGTTTTAATTTCAGTAATTGTTCTGTTTGTGTCTGCATGTTTATCCTTTAATTCTTCTAGGCCTTTCTTAATTGATTCTTTCATTTTCTCCATTTTGTTTTCAAAGTTTTTGATCATCTTTACTAACATTATTCTGAATTCTTTTTCAGGTAGTTTGCCTATTTCCTCTTCATTTATTTGGACTTCTGTGTTTCTAGTTTGTTCCTTCATTTGTTTATTATTTCTCTGCCTTTTCTTTTCTTTTCTTTTTTTTTTTTTTTTTTTTAGCTAATTGTGTTTGAGGTCTCCTTTTCCCAGGCTTCAAGTTTGAATCTTTTCCTTCTTTTGGTTTTTGCCTTCCCATGGTTGGTTCAGGGATTTGTGTAAGCTTCATATAGGATGAGATTTGTGCTGAGTTTTTGTTTGTTTGTTTGTTTGTTTTTCCTCTAATGGACAAAGTTGAGAGAGGTGGTAATCCTGTCTGCTGATGACTGGGTTTGTATTTGTTTTGTTTGTTGTTTAGATGAGGTGTCCAGCACAGGGTGCTACTGGTGGTTGGGTGATGCCAGGTCTTGTATTCAAGTGGTTTCCTTTGTGTGAGTTCTCACTATTTGATACTCCTTAGGGTTAGTTTTCTGGCAGTCTAGGGTCCTGGAGTCAGTGCTCCTACTCTAAAGGCTCAGGGCTTGATCTGTGTTCAGGAACAAAGATTCCACAAATGGTTTGTTATGAGAAACCAAAGACAAACCCCAGACAAATGGCGGTTACAAAATCAGGCAAATAATAGTTAAAATAATGGAATATACACATATACATATACACTCATGAGCAAAGTCAAAATGGTCCAACAAAAATAAAGTATGGTAGACTGACCCAGTGAACAAAGGAAATCAAATATTACATTTACCAGTTAAGAACAAAACTAACTAAAGCACAAACTGGAAAACAAAACTAAAGCAAGGTGCCAATTGGGGAATAAAGTAATGAAAATAAAACTGACAAATATGTTGAGAGGAAAGGGGAGAAAGAAAAGAAAGAAAGAATAGATATGAAAGTTAAATAGAGGTAAAGAAGATTTATATACGTTAAAGATTAACTGCAAGGGGAAAAGTACAGTAGGAAAAGCAAACAAAGGAATAAATGTAGAAAAAATAATAATAGGTTTAAAAAATTAGAATTAAAAGAAAAAAAAAAGATTTAAAAAAAGGAAAACTTCACAGAACTGTAAAAGCCCAATGTAGAGGCAGATGTTTATAACAACAGTAAAAAATGTGACTGAGGAAAAAAAAACAAAAGCTCAAAAGCTTAATTGGATTTCATAGTTCCAATAAAATTGACAACTATAACCAGGGCGGGGGGAAGGAAAAAAAGAAAAAAAAAAAATCCAAAAGATTCTATAGAATAAGTAAAAATAATAATAATAATTTTTTTTTTTTTGAGTCACTGCTGTCAGAGTCCTTTCCTTCGCTGAGAGTCACAGTCCACCTCACCTCCCTAGGATGCCCTGCAATGCTGTGCTGATCTCTAGACCTAACATGGGAGTAGCTCAGATCCTAATCTGGTCCTACTCCTCTGTGTTCTTGCCTCCAATGTTCACAGCTATCAGAACTAGTGCGTTTTCTTTTGTGGGAACTCTCAATGACCTTTTATATATTCCATAGACACAGAGTCTGCCTAGTTGATCTTATGGATTTAATCTGCAGGTTGTACAGCTAGTGGGGAGGTTTTGGGTCTTCCTTAGTCACACTGCCCCTGGATTTCAACTGTGGTGTTATTTCCACCTCTGCATATGGGTCGTCCACTGGGGTTTGCTCCTTCGGCTGCCCTGGAGGACTTGGGTTTGCCCCGTGAGGGCCAGGTGTGGAGGTGGTGCAGCTGCTTGGGTTGCAGGGGTTCTGGCAGCACCAGGTACTCAGGGGAGTTGCTGGCTAGGGCAGCAGGAAGTAAAGTGCTCTAAAAGGGTATGGCAACCAGTATTGGCCAGTATATTCCAGTCTTCTTGCCTGGAGAACCCCTCTTCTTGACAGAGAAACCTGGCAGGTCACATCCTACAGGCTCACAAAGAGTCAGACATGACCAAAGTGACCCTGTACACATAGACACAAGACTTTTGCCTGTGGCAGCTCTGCCCCAGTAAGAGTTGAGCATGAAGGTGGTGCAGCTGCTTGGCTTGCAGGGACTGTGGCAGTACCAAGTGTGCAGGGACACGGACTACCTCTGTCGCAGGAATTATGGCCCTGTCAGAGTCTTTTTTCAAGCTTCTTGTAGCTGGTTATCAGAAGGCCTCTTTGGCCAGTCTTTCTCTGTAACTCCACCTGTTGAGGCACTTAGAGTATTCCCTTGCCTGGAGTCCTTCTCTGTTGTTCAACGTGTCAGGCACATAGAGGGGTCACCCTGGCTGGAATCCTACTCTGTAAATTGGCGTGCCAGGCACTTAAAGGCACCCTGGGTGGGGAGCTACTCTGTAGTTCACTGTGTCAGGCCTTTGATGGGCCAACCTGTCTATTGTTCAGCTGCCAATGCTGGCATGTGTGGGGAGAGAGAGGCTATGGTGCTGGGTCCACCCCCTACACATGACTCAGCAGTATCACCTTGCTTTCATGGCTGCCCAGCTTTCCTCCCAGGCATTTCCGCCCACAATCTCCTCCCTCACATCCACTTGATTAGTCTCTCTGCAGTCAACAGCAGCCCTCGCCCTGGGATTTCTCCACAATCCCTAAACTCCAGCTCCCAGCAACTCTGCCTTTCAGGGGAGCAGCGTTCCTTCCCCAGGGTGTGTATGGCTGCGGCAAGGATTGTCTGATTCCCATTCTATTTAGGCTGCTACAGATCAGCTGTTTCACTCTCAGCCTTAAATGTTTCTCCTCTGACTCAGACAATTGCCTGGATGTGGGGATCAGACCCCTGCTTCAGTTCCCCCACCAGCCAAGGGCAGGTCCTGTCCTACTAACACTCCTGTTTTTCCCCATAGTTCCTTCATCCTACCAAGTTTTGCATGGTTCTATATATTCTTTTCCACTGGTCAGGTACTCCTGTTCACTCTCAACAGGTGTTCTGCAGGCACTTCTGTGTCTGAAGGTGTATACCTGATGTATCCGTGGAGAGAGACGTACTCCACGTCCACCTACTTCCTTGCCATCTTGTTGTCTCCTCCTCTTAAATACGTTTTAAAACTTTTGCCTTATAATATCAAATTCTATCTCATTTCTCACCTGCTTGCTGCTTCAATTTTGCTGCAAATTTAAAAATTGTTAGACTTGACATTTACTCTCTGTTGAACTGAAAATTCTCCAGAAGAAAGTGTGGAGGACTTCCCTAGTGGTCCAGTGGTTAGGACTTTGCCTTTCAATGCAGGGGATGCAGAT
Source organism: Budorcas taxicolor (assembly GCF_023091745.1). NCBI lineage: Eukaryota > Metazoa > Chordata > Mammalia > Artiodactyla > Bovidae > Budorcas > Budorcas taxicolor. The sequence continues at coordinate 9,372,450 of NC_068917.1, read as the reverse complement.
TTGATCCCTGGTCGGGAAGCTAAGATTCCCATATGCCTTGTGGCAAAAAAAAAAAAAAAAAAAAAAAAAACCACACACACAAAAGAAAAGCAATGTTGTAACAAATTCAATAAAGACTTTTTAAATGGCCCCCTTTAAAAAAAAAATCTTTAAAAAACAAAAAGAAAAGAATATATGGAAGGTCTATATGTTGAAAGTCAAGTTATCATCTTATGCAACCAAACAACGGTACCAATTGGATTAGATAATATGATCTTTCTCTAAAATCAAGTAAATTGAAAAACCATTTTTCCAAATCAAAAAATTATCACTGAAACTTTCCCTTAGATCTCATAATTTTAATAAATCACCAGATTCCATTTCCCCACATGTATACTATCATCTTCAGCAAGATTTTATCACCTCGAGGCTAAGTTACCCCAATTGTCTTCCAACTGTAAAATTGTATCATCACTCATAGTCCCTTTTGGCCCCACAATATTTTTAATGTTTCTTTTCTCTTTTTTTTTTAACTGCATGCCTTGTGGGATCTTAGTTCTTCCACCAGGGATCAAGCTCAGGCCCAGCAGTGAAAACAGAGTCTTAGACACAGGACCAGCAGGAAATTCCCCCTGCAATATTTTTAAATGCTTCCATCATTATGATAATTTTAGTGCTCTTAAAATTCTAATACTGTCTTTTTTTTTATCATTAAGTCCAAATTTCTTCCCTACCCTTCCAATTCTGATCAAACTGGTCCTATACCCTCACCCTCTCATAGCTCTTTGATTTGAGCACATCTCTAGTTGAGACTCTTCCTAGGTGGCGCTAGTCATAAAGAACGCACCTGCCAATGCAAGAGATGTAAAAGATGCAGGTTCGATACCTGGGTCTGGAAGATACCCTGGAGGAGGGCATGATGACCCGCTCCAGTAGTCTTGCCTGAGAAATCCCTTGGATGGAGCCTGGCAGGATATAGTCCATGGGGCTGCAAAGAGGCAGACACAGCTGAAGTGACTTAGCACTAGTAAGGGGACCTTCCTACCATCACCTGAATGCAGTATGCTGAGCATCACCCCCAAGCAGGTGATAGAGTCTGCCTCCTCACAGTATATTCCTACCCATCTTTGAGGTTTTATTCACATCTCTTCTAGGAAGTTTCCCATAAATGAAAACCAACCTAGTTGTTTTTATGTCTGTACCATTGTGTGGTTATCGAAGATATGGGTTGTGTGTTTTCTCATTCCAATTAAATTCCCATCTTTGAAGATGGGAATCAGAGTTTTTATTTTCCCAGTGCCTGCCATAATGGATTCACTGTGTATGTTGTTATATTACTATTGTTGCTCAGTCGCTCAGTCATGTCTGACTCTTTGTGATCCCATAGACTGTAGCCTGCCAGACTCCTTTGTCCATGGGATTCTCCAGGCAAGAATACTGGATTGGGTTGACATTTCTGTCTCCAGATGATCTTCCTAACCCAGGGATCAAACCCATGTCTCCTGAATCTGCTGCATTTGCAGGCAAATTCTTTACCACTGAGCCCTATACCGTGTATACTGAATTCTTAGTAAATTTTGATGATTAAAAAAAGACTAAAAGTAAGTAATATGCTTGAAACACTCATAAAGAAGACTTCTATCTAGAGAAACGGAATATTTAGTTATTTATACCAAGGATAAAATCTCAGCTCTTGCCCTTACAATGAGTACAATATCCTTACTTTCAACAGTTCCTTGGTTTCCTTATCTTTACAATTTAATCTCTCACATGCTTGTTACGGGGGATTAAGTAAAATAACTCAAAGAGTACTGCCTAAGATAGATGATCCAAAAATTATTCTCCTGTCCATCATTTATTCCCACTTAAACACTTTTTAAAATTTTATTTGAATATAAATGTTCAAGTTATAATCTAGTATAAGTCCAAAGTTTTTCTGAAAGCATATTATAGCAAACTTTTTGGTGGGAGTATCTTAAAATAGAAAAGGTCATTTGTGTAAATGTAAGTATTTATTGTATTTATGCAAAAATTTTGAATGGCTCATACTTTTTGATAAAATCAGAAGCAGTTGATGAGTTTATGATATGACTAAAAATTTGCATTTTTGGAAGGCAGGCAAACCATATCTCACTGAGTCAAAGTGAAGGATTGTTAACCCTTAAAGAAGGCCTTTAACAGTAGGTTCTAGAGGAGAGAAGATGCAGAAATAAATTTCTAATTAGAAGTTAAAGGGGCATGGGTCTTACCTGGTGGTCCAGTGGTTAAGACTCTGCACTTCCAGTGAAGAGGGTGTGGGTTTGATCCCTGGTTGAGGAGCTAAGATCCCACATGCCTCCTGGCCAAAAAACCAAAACATTAAAAAGAAAAAAAAAGGAAGAAGAAGAAGAAATGTAAGAAATTCAATAAGGACCTCAAAAATGGTCCACATCAAAAAGAAAGAAAGAAATCGGGATGTAAAGGTTTCCATATTGAACTATGATACGGAGCCAGCATTATGCACTGTAAGTCAAAGGAGCATTTTTTTTTTTTAACACAAATAAGAAGTTTCACTGCAAGTTAACAGAACATCTCTCTTCAAGCTTGTTGGAGATCAATCAAGATGGGTTGTGATGAAGAGCAACTCAGAATTAATAACCAAGGTTGTTACTATGGGTGTTAGTGCTTCTTTAAATCGCTGTTCGTTTCACAACTCAGTACACATTCCTCACTTTTAGAACCTCCAAAAGGCTGATGATTCAGCCCAAAAGTCCAGATCAAGGTCTGTGTATCTTTCCAAAGTTCATCATACGTAGAATATGAGAATAAATAAATATTTTTAAACAGTTGAATGAACCTAATACAACTCTAAATACAACACAAGATGATACAGCTGTACAAAGGGGTTGGTATGCTGGGAAACAGCAGCAACAAGAACGGTGAGTGTGCATATTCCATCACTCAAGAAAGTAGGTTTTAAAACCATGCACAGTAAAATTAAACTATTTTCTTTCTCAATGAAAGGCTCCACCCAATCCCCCAGATTTCTGAGAAGGTAGATAATTGCCTCCATTAAACTCTTAGGAGAACAGCTTGAAACAAACCTTGAGGCACTTACACAGTGTTTGCCTTCTCTTATTTCTCCTGAAAGTCACTGGAGCACAGGCCTGACCCTCCCTGTGGGTAAACCAGGAAAACTCGACATTTCCTATGAAAACGCCACAGCTTTTCCAAGTGCATTATTAAGATGACTGGACTCATTAAAAATTTTATTAATTCACGTAAGATGTTTCATTCTCCCTTTCACACATGGAAAAGTGCATTAAAAGTCGTGCTGGGAAAGAATTCTCTCTACTAACTGTGTGTAGTTTCTTCCCTTAATGTTAATGGCAAATAAATATGTAGTATTTACTATGTACCAAGTAAGTCTGACCACCTAACCTGCCTCTTGAGAAACCTGTATGCAGGGCAGGAAGCAACAGTTAGAACTGGACATGGAACAACAGACTGGTTCCAAATAGGAAAAGGAGTACGTCAAGGCTGTATATTGTCACCCTGCTTATTTAACTTATATGCAGAGTACATCATGAGAAATGCTGGACTGGAAAAAACACAAGCTGGAATCAAGATTCCCGGGAGAAATCTCAATAACCTCAGATATGCAGATGATACCACCCTTATGGCAGAAAGTGAAGAGGAACTAAAAAGCCTCTTGATGAAAGTGAAAGAGGAGAGCGAAAAAGTTGGCTTAAAGCTCAACATTCAGAAAACGAAGATCATGGCATCGGGTCCCATCACTTCATGGGAAATAGATGGGGAAACAGTGGAAAGTGTCAAACTTTATTTTTTGGGGCTCCAAAATCACTGCAGATGGTGGCTGCAGCCATGAAATTAAAAGACACTTACTCCTTGGAAGAAAAGTTATGACCAACCTAGGTAGTATATTCAAAAGCAGAGACATTACTTTGCCAACAAAGATCTGTCTAGTCAAGGCTATGGTTTTTCCTGTGGTCATGTATGGATGTGAGAGTTGGACTGTGAAGAAGGCTGAGCGCCGAAGAATTGATGGTTTTGAACTGTGGTGTTGGAGAAGACTCTTGAGAGTCCCTTGGACTGCAAGGAGATCCAACCAGTCCATTCTGAAGGAGATCAGCCCTGGGATTTCTTTGGAAGGAATGATGCTAAAGCTGAAGCTCCAGTACTTTGGCCACCTCATGCGAAGAGTTGACTCATTGGAAAAGACTCTGATGCTGGGAGGGTTTGAGGGCAGGAGGAGAAGGGGACGACCGAGGATGAGATAGCTGGATGGCATCACGGACTCGATGGATGTGAGTCTGAATGAACTCTAGGAGATGGTGATGGACAGGGAGGCCTGGTGTGCTGTGATTCATGGGGTCACAAAGAGTCAGACACGACTGAGCGACTGAACTGAACTGAAGTAAGTCTGAGAGCTAATGAATTGATGCTTTCAAATTGTGGTGCTGGAGAAGATTCTTGAGAGTCCCTTGCACTGCAGGGAGATCAAACCAGTCAGTCCTAAAGAAAACCAACCCTGAATACTCATCAGAAAGACTATTGAGGCTGAAGTTGAAGCTCCAATACTTTGGTCACCTGATGCAATGAGCTGACTCATTGGAAAAGACTATGATGCTGGGATAGATCGAAAGCAAAGGAGAAGAGTGCGGCATATAGTTAGATAGCATCACTGACTCAAAGGACATGGATTTGAGCAAACTCTGGGAGATAGTGGAGAATAGGGGAGCCTCATGTCCTACAGTCCATGGGGTCGCAAAGAGTCCAACATGACTTAGTGACTGAAAAACAACCACCACAAAGCATGTTTTGAGTAGCTTGTTGAGCTATTCTTTACAAATACCTTGTAAGAGTGTGAGGGTACTCTTATTATTCCTGATTTACAAATGAGGAAATTTAAAACACAGACATTTAGTCTCTTATTCAAGGTCACACAGCAGGATTCAAACCCAGCCTTCTGGACCCAAACTGGTGCATGAGTGGGAGCATCTGTGCTCATGTGTACATATGTGGGACTTTATTTGTTCACACATGTATGCATGTGTGAATGCATGTGTGTGTGCATATGCTATACATGTGTGTGAGTGGCAAAGCCATGGTTCAAGTCCAGATTTGTCTGATGCAAAGGATGCATTCTCATACTATAGTTTCAAAATTTTTAAAAAAGAGAATAGTAACTGATATTTCTGTTTGACTTTAAGGTCTGCAGAATTCTCCTGTGTGCATTGCCTCAATTGAATAAAGGAAAGGTACACCACAAAGTCTTCCATCTACAGATCCAAAAGTTTGCCTGGAAAGTGGAAATAAAGAGGGTTAGGAGTTGTGATAAGTTTTATGTGTGTAGCAGCTGACAGGCCAGGAAGAGGAGGGGGAGAAAAGAACACATTACAGAAATAGCACCTAAGTATATATATCATCCTTTCATCAAACAATCTCAAAACACATTTTGGTATTTTTCTATCCAATTTTCCCATGCATCAGTGAAGTATATAGAATTTCTCTTATTGTTTAAGGTAAATAAATTGACAGTGAGACAGGGTGAGTCTGCAGAACCAGGTGGTGTGTCAAGGGCTCAGCCAAGTGAAAATTCGGCCCTTAGGGATAAAGGGATACAGCTGGTTTGGTTTCCTGGGACATCGCAGAGCATCCTTTCAGCGAGTCAGCTATTTGACCGCATTTGTACATAAACGTCACTGCAAGGTATCTGCACTCTCCAGATCATCTTTAGTTCTAACGCTGACTGAGATTCCTGCTGGGAGCTCCTCTTTGCCTACTATAGACTCCATAAATAGCTTCAAAAGAGTCTCTTTTGAGGCTCAAAGGCAAGTCCAGCTGAAGTTCTCCAAAGAAACCTTGCTGCCGACGCCCTCACCTCCTGGTTTCTCTGACATTAATTTCCCTTCACCACCTCACTTCAAGGGGGAGTCTGGCACCACAGTGGCGGGGGCCCTAATCAGATACCAAACTCACACTGACCACGTCAGAAATGATGTCAGGGCAGACGGTCCCCCGGTCACTGCCTCATTTGGAGCAAACACTGAAACACTTGTTTTTCAGGCTACTTTATTACTTGCCTGAAAAATGACTGTTCGGCGTGGAAGGCCGCTAATGGATGAGGTGTTAGCCCTGAACTTTAGCACTTCTGCACACACGACCTGCTCTCACATGCAGAGCTGCAAGAACTGTGGCAGGATGGTCGAGCTGCTCCTGTTATCCAGGTTATGGATCAGGGGAGGAGCACCACAGGCCTAAGGTGTGTTAATACTTCCCTGTGGATAAAATCTAGTAGAAAGCAATGTGAGCAAACGCGTGGGGAGAAAGCGTTTTCGTTTTATGCCATATGGTTTGACTTATATCGGATTTACACATTTGAACTTTCTTATTTATTTTTAATGGTGGTCCTTCACCTCAGGTCCACGGATGTGGTTTGCACCTCTCCTCTTAGGGGACTGGGCTGCCTAAGGCTCTAGCCGGTGGCTCCTGAAAGGCAGCAGCCCTTCTGGTGGCAGATACAATGTTTCCTCCTGTCTCCTCACAAGAAGCTTGTGCCCTCTGATGAGTGGCTAGGTCCCTCCGACAGTCACACTTGTCCTGGGGCTGGGATGGGGAGATGGCTGCCTTCCTCCTGATCCCACAGCCCTACTCACTCTTAGCCCTGAAGAGATGCTGCATGGAGGCCATGCTTCTCCTCCTCGGGGCCTTCTTATCTCCATGCTGTTCCTGGAAACCCAGGCCCATGCTTTCTCTCCTTCTGGAAATTATTTTGTAATGAGAAACAGACCCAAGGCGGTGTTGGGAGGTGAGGCTTTGACCCCTCACCTTCAGAGACCTGGGTCCCAAGACCAGTGAGAGGTTGGTGGTCTCTGCCTCGTCAACACCAGGTATTTCAGTCACAGCCCGATGGCATGTGGGGGCAACTTCAGCTGATCCCTGGAAAAATCTGCAGCAAGATGGGCAGGCCCAAGGTTGCAGCCAATGGCCTCATTTTCCTGTGTCTCCACTGCTTCAGCACCAGAAGGCTTTCTGTTTTGACTTCAGTCATTTCTGTGCTGTGCTGTGTTTAGTACCTCAGCTGTGTCCAACTCTTTGCGACCCCTGGACTGTAGCCCAGGCTCCTCTGTCCATGGGGCTTCTCCAGGCAAGAATACTGGCGTGGGTTGCCATGCCCTCCTCCAGGGGATCTTCCCAACCCAGGGATCAAACCCAGGTCTCCCACATTGCAGGTAGATTCTTTACCATCTGAGCCACCAGGGAAATCCTTTTGGTTGTGTAGAAAATAATATATAGAAGTCAGGGTGGTCTGGTGCAGAGAATAGATCAGTTTTTCTGTGCAGGTTGTGGGACTCTCAGATTTCTGGTTCTGGGTTAGAATATTTCTTTATACATTGAGATTCATCCAGATTCCAGTCCACTTTAAAAAAATAATAATAATAAAACAAAATTTATTTATTCGGTTCCACTAGTTCTTTCTTAGTTGTGGCATGGAAGATTGTTATTGTGTCACACAGGATCTTTCAGTGTCACGTATAGACTCTCTAGTGTAGTATGTGGGATCTTAGTTACCTGACCAGGGATTGAACCCACATCCCCTGTGTTGCAAGGTAGATTCTGAACCTCTGAACCCCCAGGGAAGGCCACCTACTTACTTATATGAATACCATTCCTTTGATTTATACCTTTCAGTATTTATTTTGGTAGTCTCTCCAATTATATCCCAGGAACTTCAATGGATGTAGAACACAGTCATTTTAATGGTAATATGTAAGTTTCCACTTTATTTACCTTCAAGGACAACCTAAAGTATCCATTGTATTTATCAGAGACCTACATAATTGTTGCTTTATTTCCTTAAGAATTCACTCTGTTAGAGATTGGGAATATCAGACCACCTGACCTGCCTCTTGAGAAACCTATATGCAGGTCAGGAAGCAACAGTTAGAACTGGACATGGAATAACAGACTGGTTCCAAATAGGAAAAGGAGTACGTCAAGGCTGTATATTGTCACACTGCTTATTTAACTTATATGCAGAGTACATCATGAGAAACCCTGGGCTGGAAGAAGCACAAGCTGGAATCAAGATTCCCGGGAGAAATCTCAATAACCTCAGATATGCAGATGATACCACCCTCATGGCAGAAAGTGAAGAGGAACTTACTAAAAAGCCTCTTGATGAAAATGGAAGAGGAGAGTGAAAAAGTTGGCTTAAAGCTCAACATTCAGAAACTAAGATTATGGCATCTGGTCCCATCACTTCATGTCAAATAGATGGGGAAACAGTGGAAACAGTGGCTGAGTTTATTTTTTAGGGCTCCAAAATCACTGCAGATGGTGAGTGCAGCCATGAAATTAAAAGATGTTTACTTCTTGGAAGGAAAGTTGTGACCAACCTAGATAGCATATTCAAAAGCAGAGACATTACTTTGCTGACTAGCGTCCATCTAGTCAAGGCTATGGTTTTTCTTGGGGTCATGTATGGATGTGACAGTTGGACTGTGAAGAAAGCTGAGTGCTGAAGATTTGATGCTTTTGAACTGTGGTGTTGGAGAAGACTCTTGAGAGTCCCTTGGACTGCAAGGAGATCCAACCAGTCCATTCTGAAGGAGATCAGTCCTGGGTGTTCATTGGAAGGACTGATACTAAAGCTGAAACTCCAATACTTTGGCCACCTCATGCGAAGAGTTGACTCATTGGAAAAGACTGAAGCTGGGAGGGATTGAGGGCAGGAGGAGAAGGGGACAACCGAGGATGAGATGGCTGGATGGCATCACTAACTCAATGGACACGAGTTTGAGTAAACTCCGGGAGTTGGTGATGGACAGGGAGGCCTGGCGTGCTGCGATTCATGGGGTTGCAAAGAGTCAGACACAACTGAGTGACTGAACTGAACTGAACTCTCCCCCAAAGTATAAGTGCCTGAGTAACATTTATGCGACTCAGTCGTGTCCGACTCTTGTCCGACCCCATGGACTGCAGCCCGCCAAAATCCTCTGCCCGTGGGTTATCGTTTCCTTCTCCAGGAGATCTTCCCTATCTGGGGATGGAACCTGTGTCTCCTATGTCTCCTGCATTGGGTAGGCAGAGTCTTTATCACTGAGCCACTTGGGAAACATTAAGTCTTGGAATCTTGGAATATATCTACCTAATAACATTAAGCCTTGGAATATACCTACTGGAGCTCAAGCAATCAAAATAAGTATGGCAAAAAAAAAATTTGTTACATGAAGATCTTTGCACCTTGGGGAATGAATAGAACTTAGAGATTTGGACAGATTCTAATGGTACTGAAGCTTTCAGTGGTATTTGACTGAAGAATTTCACTGTTCTGAAAGATGTTTAGACAAAGTGGAATTGTTTGCGTGCTAGGTTTCTAAATTATACCCCTAAACCTACTTCAAACCTACATGTCAGGTCTTAGCACTGAATGTTTCAATGTAAAAATGCTAGCTTAAGAAAAGCAGATTCACAAATGATTTTTTAACTCGTTAAAAATAAGAAAATATAATTGTTTTAAAATATCATCCCTTAAGCTATATTGTGCTTACATTTTGAAATTGCTGAGTGAACATTGGTGTATATCTTTCATATTTCAGAAAAGCAAAAATGTTTTAAATAAAACTTACAAAGGCATAAATGAAAATGCTAAGATATGCTATCTCTAAGTATACATAAAATTTTTCAGTTGTTACAGAAGTAACCAATTGGCATACCAAACCTTGAAAGGTCCACTTTAAGATTTTATTTGTCCAGCTTTTTCAAATACTTTACGATTTTTGAAAAAATAAAATATTTTATTTTTTCAAAATAAAAGATATGTGCAATGATAAATATTGTATTCTAACACATATATATGTAATCTAGAAAAATGGTACTGAAGAATTCATTTGCAGGGCAGCAATGGAGAAACAGGCATAGAAAATAGACTTATGGACATGGGGAGAGGGGAGGAGAGGGCGAGATGTATGGCGAGGGTAACAGGGAAACTTATATTACCATATGTAAAATAGATACTGCTAACCTAAGTCGCTTCAGTCATGTCCGACTCTGTGCAGCCCCATAGACGGCAGCCCAACAGGCTCCCCATCCCTGGGACTCTCCAGGCAAGAACACTGGAGTGGGTTGCCACGTCCCTCTCCAATGATGACAGTGAAAAGGGAAAGCAAAGCCACTCAGTCGTGTCCAATAGATAGCCAACAGGAATTTGCTGTATGGCTCAGGAAACTGAAACAGGGGCTCTGTATCAACCTAGACGGTTGGGATGGGGAGGGTGATGGGAGGGATGTTCAAAAGTGAGGGGATATATGTATACCAATGGCTGATTCATCTTGAGGTTTGACGGAAAGCAACAAAATTCTGTAAAGCAATTATCCTTCAGTAAAAAAAATTTTTAAAAAGATATGTGCAATGTTTATGGCCATGATGCAAATACAATATTTCTTATAAAAGTCAAATTTTGGTGCTCAGATTTCCTGCTAACAAGAACCAAGAGTTCTTAGAGAAATAATTGCTATTAGGTCCATCTAGCAAATGTAAGATAAGCCTGGAAGGTTTAGGGCACTGGAAAACAAGAAGTCTATCAAAGAGAAATTGGATCATATCAAAAGGGCATAGGAGACAACTTGAAGCAGCTCCCACTGTCCTAAGATGTGATCGTTTTTGTAATATAAACAGTAACTGCAATGGATTAAAATATATCATATATTCATTCATAATGTTACCCCAAAGCACCCCACTGTGGACTCCCTCAGGGTTGCTAGGGCAACAACACATTATTCTAGGTATCAATTTTTTGAAAAAGAGTTCTTGTTTCAGGGTCACTAAATAATTGATGAGTCCTTTTAATAAAGGAATTCCAGAAATGACAAAATTAGGAATCATTATTTTGTCAATGACAGTGAAATAATGGATTTATGCAAGTCATCAATTAATGTTTTTTAAAAAGGTGAATGGGGATCACTATAAAGGAGAATCAGGCTGACCCCTTTTGATTCAGCCAGTCACAGTCTTAGCTATACTAAGAATAGACAGTGCCTGCTGACTGGGTCGGAGAAGGGGATGGCACCCCACTCCAGTACTCTTGCCTGGAAAATCCCATGGACGGAGGAGCCTGGTAGGCTGCAGTCCATGGGATCACTAAGAGTCGAACACGACTGAGCAACTTCACTTTCATATTTCACTTTCATGCATTGGAGAAGGAAATGGCAACCCACTCCAGTGTTCTTGCCTGGAGAATCCCAGGGACGGGAGAGCCTGGTGGGCTGCCATCTGTGGGGTCGCACAGAGTCGGACACGACTGAGGTGACTTAGCAGCAGCAGCAGCAGCTGACTGGGTATGGAGAGCAAGCACTCAGTACTACGCATGAATAACTAAACCTGAGGGTCATCAAGCCTCTGTATCTACATGCCAGTTTATATGAAAAAATCAAAGAACAGAGACCACAGCAGAGGAAGCAACAGGCCAAATCTAGAACTTGGGACATTCTAGTCCCTCCATAAGATCAATGGCAGGATGTGAGCAGAGTGGAAGAGGACTTCCACTCTATAGAACACAGACTTACAGAATAAGAGAGACTTAAGAGAGCAACAAGAGTACTCCATATTGATCTTACTTTTTCAGTTTTATTGAGTTATAATTGACAAAACTGTAAGACATTTACAGTCTAAATGGTGATTTGATATATGCACATAAATATTGTGAAAAGATTCCCCCCATTGGCTTAATTAACACAATCCTCTTTACCTATATTCTAACTCAGCAATTTCAATTATACAACACAGTCTTATCGACTTCTTGTTGTTTACTCACTAATTTTTGTCCCACTCTTTTGGGACCCCATGGACTGTAGCCCACCAGGCTCCTCTCTCCATGGGATTTCCCAGGCAAGAATATTGGAGTGGGTTGCCATTTCCTTCTCCAGGGGATCTTCTTGACCCAGGGATCAAATCCATGTCTCCTGCATTAGCAGGTGGATTATTTACCACTGAGCCACCTACAGTCACTATTTCCTACATTAGATCCTCAGACTTCATTCAACTTATAACTAACATTTTATATCCTTTTACCAGTCTTTCTCTATTCTGGTTTGATTCCTGGGTTGGGAAGATCTGCTGGAGCAGGGAAAGCCTACACACTCCAGTATTCTTGGGCTTCCCTTGTGGCTCAGCTTGTAAAGAATCTGCCTGCAATGCGGGAGAACTGGATTCGATCTCTGGGTTGGGAAGATCCTCTGGAGAAGGGAAAGGCTACCCACTGTGGCCTGGAGAATTCCATGGACTGTATAGCCCATAGGGTCATAAAGAGTCAGACATGACTGAGAGACTTTCACTCGCCAACCTTTCTCTATTTCCCCCACCCGCCAGCCCCTGGCTTGCCTGGTGGTTCAGACCATAAAGAATCTGCCTGCAATGCAGGAGACCAGTTTTGATCCCTGGGTCGGGAAAGTCCCCTGGAGAAGGGAATGGCTACCCACTCCAGTATTCTTTCCTGGAGAATTCTATGGACAGAGGAGTCTGGTGGGCTACCGTCCATATGGGTTGCAGAGTTGGACATGATTGAGCAATTAACTCCTGTTCTTCTTTCTGGGACCCCCTGGCAACCACTTTTCTATTCTGTTTCTATAAGTTTGACTCTTTTTTTTAAGTTTCACATATAAGTGATACCATGTAGTATTTGTCTTTATTGAGCATATTCAGATCCTTAACAGAAGTAGCCAGCCATAGAAAAACTCTCAAAGCAATCAAGGTAATTTGCATACAGATTGGAAATATGAATATGGATGATATTTAGCAATGGTTAATTTTGTTGGCGTGGAGGAATTGTGGTTAATAAAAACAAAGACCCTAGAAATTAAAGTTGCATGCAGACAATATTTACAGTTGAAATGACATGATGTATGGGATTTTTTAAAGACATTTCTTAAAAACTTGTAAGGAGGAGAAGATTCTAAAGGAAAAAAATAAGTGCTGTAAAACATTGGTCACCCTTGACATTCAAGGAGGGTATATAGGGCATATTGTAAGATTGTTTGTACCTCTGTGTATTGGAAAACTGGTTTTAAAATTGGTAGACAGTGTCTTGGTGATTACCTGAGTGTCCCCAGTCTGGACATCTGAATAGATTTTCCAAATTTGGATACCCATGTTGCATTGTATGGCATGTGAACTGTTGAATTTTGCCCCTAAAATTTTCTGGCAAGATTTCCAGGCTATTTTTACATTGCTACAGTGTGATAAAAATATCCCATCATCATTAAGTATTCTTGAGGTTTCACACTTTTCTGGTACTAATTTATTAGGCAAAGGTATGACATAAGCTGTACATATTTTAGGTATTTTCTCACTAATATCCTTGGCAATGGCTGAACACATGGGCTACTTCTAAAGTATTTACTGTAAAAATAAAGTTGATGTGAAAAGTGTGAACGTCTTGATGGGGTATTCTGGGGGCAGCATCTAAATGTAAAACATGGTAGAAAGTCTTTCTCCCAAAACCCTGGGTCAGAGGCAGCAATGACATCTCAGGCAAAACTCAGAAAGGAAGATATGAGAACACAGACTTTCACTTCAGGTTCACAGATACTACAGGAGACACTGTTTGCTGCACTTGCTACTAAAACATCAGCTGTCTGATGCTCTGGGGTTGTCCTAGGACCAGCAGGCTCCCAATGTCCAACGCTCTTCCCTGAAAGACACAGTCTGTTAGTGAGATGGTCATAAGATTGTCAACACCAGTGACATTTGTGTCTGCACAGATTACAGTGCTGATATCATTTGTCATTTTGAACTTTGTATTAGGATATTATTTTTATTTGATGGAGGCTTCATGTCTCAATCTTGTAAATAAATAAATGCTTCATGGCAGTGTTCTGGATTTATTAATATCCACCTGAGACAAGCAAAGAGGAACTAAAGAGCCTCTTGATGAAAGTAAAAGAGGAGAGTGAAAAGGCTGGCTTAAAACTCAACATTCAAAAAACTAAGATCATGGCATCTGGTCCCACCACTTCATGGCAAATAGATGGGGAAACAATGGAAACAATGACAGACTTTATTCTCTTGGGCTCCAAAATCACTGTAGATGGTGACTGCAGAGATGAAATTAAAAGACACTGGCTCCTTGGAATAAAAGCTATGACAAACCTAGACAGCATATCAAAAAGCAGAGATACTACTTGACCAACAAAGGTCTGTCTAGTCAAAGCTACAGTTTTTCCAGGAGTCATGTATGGATGTGAGTTGGGCCATAAAGAAAGCTGAGCACTGAAGAATTGATGCTTTTGAACTGTGGTGTTGGAGAAGACTCTTGAGAGACCCTTGGACTGCAAGGAGATCAAACCAGTCCATCCTAAAGGAAATCAGTCCTGAATATTCAAACAATTAGAAGAACTGATGCTGAAGCTGAAGCTCCAATACGTTGGCCACCTGATGCGAAAAACTGACTCATTTGAAAAGACTCTGATGCTGGGAAAGATTGAAGGCAGGAGGAGAAGGCGACAACAGAGGCTGAGATGGTTGGATGGCATCACCAATTCAATGGACATGAGTTTGAGCAAGCTCTGGGAGCTGGTGATGGACCGGGAAGCCTGGCATGCTGCAGTCCATGGAGCTGCAAAGAGTCGGACACGCCTGAGCAACTGAATTGAACTGAACTGAACCTGAGACAAACCCAATAATTGGCAAACTGCACCATTTGCTTGGCAGGAAATGATGCCCCATTGATGAGGCAGGAAATACAGTATGGTACATTTAACACTAGTTTCTGTAAACTTACAGATTCTCTTTAGAACTTTAATCATTGATATTCAAGAACCGTAATGGAATTATCCAGCTTTAGTTTATCCAAATGACCAAAGCAAAAATACTGCTTGTTATGAAACACAAAGTGATTTAAGAGTGTGGATGGACCTAGAGACTCTTAAACAGAGTGAAGTGAGTCACAAAGATAAAAACAAATATTGTATATTAAAGCATATATGTGACATCTAGGGGGAAAGGTAATGATGAACCTATTTTCAGGGCAAGAATAGATATGTAGAGGCAGAGAGCAGACATGTGTTGGGGGAGAGGGTGGTAGGATGAATTAGGAATGACATATGTACACTACTATGTGTAAAACAGATATCCAGTGGGAAGCTACTATATAGCACAGGGGCTTCAGCTCAGTGCTGTGTGATGACCTAGAGGGGTGGGATGGGGGATAGGAGGGAGGCTCAAGATGGAGGGAATATACATATATATAGCTGATTCACGTGTTGTAGCAGAAACCAACACAACATTGTGAAGCAACTATACCCCAATAAATATAAATAAAAAGGATAAGTGGAAATGAATGTACATCTTACACTATGTGTCCACTGGCCTATCTGACTCTCTTAAAGTTACAGAATAATTTTAATTTTCTGGTTCACTTTGTGCTTTTAACAGCCTGTAGCTTAGACATAACTGCCAGTGGGTATGAGTTGTTTAAGAGAAGAAAAAGTCTTTGTGCTACATTGGATCACTTTTCCCTTGCAATGTTTGAGCTAAATCATCTGTTCAAGGTTTAAACAGGAATAACTTGTGGAGGACAGCTGTCACTCCCACAGGGAAAAAGAGACTTGCACTGTGCATCTGGGAAGTGCTCGGATGGTTTCCTGGCTCACATGGGGCCTCTGGATACTGGTGACAGGAAGTACCTGATGGCCTACTGGTGCTAAACTCTGAGTCCATCAGCTCCCACTTACCTGGCACCTCTCCAACTCCCTTTCCAAACCAAACAGTGTATAAGTGTTAAAAAAAAAAACAAACAAACAAAAAAAAACTCACCCATTTCTTCTAAATCCTTGCCCTCCTGCACCCAATGCCTGATATCCTTCCATTGTGATATTGAATTTAGTCAATATCACATATCAAGTGCAATTTAGTGGAGAAAAAGGCCCTTGAGATCTAGACAGAGTGCAGATCAAGCTAGGGGACAGTTTAATACATTATCCCACCTTATGTTTTATTGTAAAAACAGAATACTGGGGCGAATTCCTTGGTGGTCCAGTGATTAGGCATCCGACCTCCAATGCAGGGGATGCATGTATGACCCCTGGTTGGGGAACTAAGATTGCAGATGCCTCGGGGCAACTAAGCCCTTGTGTCACAGCTCGAGAAGCCAGCATATCACAGCTCCGGAGTGCACGGGCTCCAGAGTCTGTGCTCCACAGCAGGAAAAGCCTGCATGCTACCACTGGAGAGAACTCCTCCTCACCCCAACTAGAGAAAACACGGGTGCTGCAGCAAAGACCAAAGGCAGTCCAAAAAAAAAAAACAAAACTAATTAATTAGTTAATTAATTTGAAAAAAGAACTTTATCTAAAACAAAACAAAACAGAAAACTGGAATTCCCAGGCAGTCCAGTAGTTAGAACTTTGTGCTTTCACTGCAGAGGGCCCAGGATCAGTCCCTGATCGGGGACCTAATATCCCACAAGCCAACCTAGCATGGCCAAACAAAACAAAGCAAAACAAACAACAACAACAACAAAAATGGATAAACAGAATACTTCCCACAGTAAAGTTTTTGGGATACAGCTTTGCCTAAAGAAGAAGAGACTGCTTGTTTCAGCTTGTTGCATTCTACCCGGTCCTCAACTGCCCAGCTCACCCCATCTTCCATCACAGCAAGTTGCTGGGTTTGGCCATCCTGAGTGCACCCCAACCTATAAAGTTTCTCTTAACCCAGCCTACATGTGTGCTCAGGCGTTCAGTCGTGTCTGACTCTTTGTGACCCGTGGACTGTAGCTCCTCAGGCTCCTCTGTCCATGGGGTTTCCCAGGCAGCAATGCTGAATTGGGTTGCTATTTCCTTCTGCAGGGGATCTTCCCAACCCAGGAATCAAACCTGTGTCTCCTCCGTTTTCTGCACTGCCAGCAGATTCTTTATCGCTAAGCCACCTGGGAAGTCAGCCTACACTTCACCCCTTTAAAAATGTTCCAGTCTTGCCTCTGAGAATGTATTATTATCAGCTGGGTGAACTCTAGTTCAGTACTAAATTAAAAGATGTGAGAGTGTTAGTGTAGAGTGATATGTTATAATCCTTCCACTCAACAAGATGAGTGATTTTGAGTAAAGTTAGTTTAAGCAGTTATTTTTAAAAAAGATATTTAACCTCGCTGGATTGTGGTGATTAAATTTAATGCCTAAAACACGTCAATGCTGCTCAAATACAAAGTCAACACCAAGCCTTTGCCTAATATACCCAGAAGATACTCAGTTAATGTAACATTTGATTGAGTCTGTATTTGGCTCTACATTCCATCCACATCCAATAGAGCTATTGCTCTATTGTATGTAATGAATAGATATCCTATTTCTCAGTATAGTACTTTTAAAACATGGAAAATATTTTCAAAATAAAGATTTTTTTGAAAATCTCTCTTTTAAAGAGTGTAAAACTTCTCTTATATGTTATAAACAATGTAAGTTTAGAGATCAACTATGTATATATTTGTACATAATAGTTACACATCTTATAACTAACGTGGAGTAATTCCATGCCAACTGACTCATTTGTTACCAAGTGGACATGAATCCAGAAGACCACAGCTATGTTAAAACAATCCCATGGGGATGTGATATCTTTCAGCAAGGAAAAAGGAACTGAGTAATAGGATTAGTCTAATTATACTAACTGGAGAAGGGAACGGCAACCCACTCCAATATTCTTGCCTGGAGAATCCCGTGGACACAGGACCCAGCAGGCTACAGTCCTTGGGTTTGCAAAGAATCAGACACGACTGAGCGAATAACACACACAATTATACTAATACACATATAAATAGAAAAAAAATAAGTACAAGATAAAGGTAACTTAGTTAAAAGGAAACAGCAACTCACTCTGGTAATCTTGCCTGCAAAATCCCATGGACAGAGGAGCCTGAAGGGCTACAGTCTATGGGGTCACAAAAGAGCTGGCTACCACTCAGTGACTAAACCATAGCAAACAACAACAACAATGACAAAGTTAAATAACTGCAAAAAACACTGCCAAAAAGAAAAATGAAAGTGAAAGATAGAAAGAAAGGACGGTGGATGGGAGAGAGTAAGGAAAGGAGGAAGAAATAGAAGGATTAAGGAAGGAAAGAAAGAAGGAAGATTAGAAGAGGCCAAGCAAGACATGAAGTAAAAGGAGAACCAAAAATAACAAAAGCAAGCTGATGACCTGATTTCCTAAATCTAATGTTCCATCAGCCACATCTAAATTCAGGGGAGAGATAAAATTGCCACATTTCAGTAAAGTTTTGGTCTCTGCTTGCTAATGACAGGACCGTGCACTTGGGATTTAACAGTGACATCTGTTTTCCAAGCCCAGTGCCAATGGGAAGATGCCAGCACGGTGATGAGGAAGCAAGAACAAACATTTTCACGTTGTGCTTGTTAGTGGTTAAAAAACTATTTGTGGTAAAAAGTGGGTAAATAAATAAAGTGCAAATATTTTTATAGGGAATCTGAACTCTTTTATAGTCAATTGTACAGCAAGAGGAAGCTTCAGAAGCACAGGCCCAGCTCTGACATCCTTTCCTCACTCCACTGATGTGTCGTGTAAATACAAGGAAAAATTTAAGAGCTTGCAACATGGGTTTTATTGAAGTCACCTAAAATGGAGAAGACCGATTTAAAATTAACCACAGTTTCGAAGAGGGCTACAAATTGTGGCTTATGAGGCAACACTGCAACTTCATGAGAGGTTTGAGCCAAAGAAAGTAATCTTTATAAAGGGAAATCATTGGATTTAAAAGGATATTTTAAATGTCACATTAAGAATGGGCCTGTGACTTTCATGAGGTTGTATATTGGCCTTTCAAAAAAGGAAGCCGTGAAAACATCTTTATCGCTTTTATTAAGGGAAAAAGGACATGTGTTATGGTAGATAATTGATTTATTTATAAGTAATTATTCAGTTCAGTTCAGTCGCTGAATCATGTCTGACTCTTTGTGACCCCATGGACTGCAGCATGCCACGCTTCCCTGTCCATCACCAACTCCTGGAGCTTATTCAAACTGATGTCCATCAATTTAGTGATGCCATCCAACCATCTCATCCTCTATCGTCCCCTTTTCCTCCTGCCTTCAATCTTTCCCAGCATCAGGGTCTTTTCTAACGAGTTCATTCTTCGCATCAGGTGGCCAAAAGATTGGAGCTTCAGCTCCAGCATCAGTCCTTCCAATGAATATGCAGGACTGATTTCCTTTAGGATGGACTGGTTGGATCTTCTTGTAGTCCAAGGGACTCTCAAGAGTCTTCTCCAACACCACAGTTCAAAAGCATCAATTCTTCAGTCCTCAGCCTTCTTTATAGTCCAACTCTCACATCCGTACATGACTACTAGAAAAACCATAAATTTGACTAGATGGGCCTTTGTTGGCAAAGTAATGTCTCTGCTTTTTAACACGTTGTCTAGGATGGTCATAGCTTTTTTTCCAAGGAGCTAGCATCTTTTAATTTCATGGCTGCAGTCACCATCTGCAATGATTTTGGAGCCCAAGGAAATAAAGTCTCTCACTGTTCCCATTGTTTCTCCATCTATTTGCCATGAAGTGATGGGACTGGATACCACTATCTTAGTTTTCTGAATATTGAGTTTTAAGCCAACTTTTTCACTTTTCTCTTTCACTTTCATCAAGAGACTCTTTAGTTCTTCTTCACTTTCTGCCGTAAGGGCGGTGTCATCTGCATATCTGAGGTTATTGATATCTCTCCCAGCAATCTTGATGCTAGCTTGTGCTTCATCCAGCTTGGCATTTCTCATGATGTATTCTGCATATAAGTTAAATAAGCAGAATGACTATATACAGCCTTGACATACTCCTTTCTCGATTTGGAACCAGTCTGTTATTTCATGTCCAGTTCTAACTGTTGCTTCCTGACCTGTACACAGATTTCTCTGAAGGCAGATCAGGTGGTCTGATATTCCCATTTCTTTAAGAATTTTCCACAGTTCATTGTGATCCACTGTATATTTATGTATTTGTTGTTGTTCAGTTGCTAAGTCATGGCCAACTCTTTGCAACCCCATGGAGCCCGCCAGGCTCCTCTGCCCATGGAATTTTCCCTGCAAGAATACTGGAGTAGGTTTCCATTCCCTTCTCCAGGGCATCTTCCCTATCCAGGGACTGAACCCAAGTCTCCTGCTTCTGCTGTATTGGCAGGCAGGTTCTTTACTGCTGAGCCACCAGAGAAGAACTCACGTAATAAGTTCAAATAAACCATTTGTTAGTAAATAATGGGTACATTCTGCTGTTCTTCGTCTGGGAAAAATCCTTTTCCTTTCTTGACTGAACTTTCCCTGTATTTCAAATTTTGAGTGACCTGATAGAAGTCTTTCTACATCTCCAGATCTAGGAAAAGTTGTTACTTTCACAGCTTACAATACCCACTGCACCTTCGCAGCATTTTCTACACTACATTTTTTTCAAAGCAAACAATTTTTCACTGAAGTATAGTTGACTTACAGTGTTGTGTTAGTTCCATGAGTACAGCAAATTGATCTACTTATACCTATGTATGTATCTATTCTTATTCAGTTTCTTTTCCATTATAGGTTCTGACAAAATATTGAATCTAATCCCCTGTGCTGTACAGTATGTCCTTGTTGTTTATCTACTTTGTATACAGTAGTGCGTGTCTGTTAATCTACACTGCATTTTAATTGTTTGCATCCATTAACAGACAGAGTCCTGGGAAAGGAAGCAATCTCCAGTTCTCTATGCCCTGTGTCTATTTGACTGTATGATGTATCTGTTTGGTGCCCATGTTCGCTCTTTTCCCAGAGGCCTCAATGATCTGACCCCTATACTTCTCCCTAGTTTCATCCACCCCGAAATTGTCTCCAGAGGGCTATAGTCTACAGGGTCGAAAAAGTCAGACACAACTTATTGACTAATCAACAAGAAGCTGAGCTCTAGAAATAGTTTTAGGCAATGGGGAAACCCATAGTGATCAAAAATGTAATTTTTTTAAAAATTCTTGCTCTCCTACAAAGGGGTAAAATAAAGCAGGGGTAAAAGCCTGGAATATTCAGGGAACTTCAGGTACTTTCACACGACCTGTATAAGAAGTATCTGTAGAAAGTGGCAGTGGATGAAACCAGAATGGTAAATAGTAGCTTTAACGCTAAGAAGTGTGAATTTTAGGAATTTCCCTGGTGGTCCAGTTGTTAAAATTTTGCCTTCCAATGCAGGGGTGTGGGTTCGACCTCTGGTCTGGAAGCTAAAATGCTGCATATCCGGCTGCCAAAAAAAAAAAAAATCCAAATGTAAAGCAGAAGCAATATTGCAACAAATTCAATAAAGACTTTAAAAAATGATCTACATTTAAAAAAAAAAGAAAATAAAAGAAGTATGGATTTTATCCTGAAGGAAGCTAAAGCAGGGCTGTCACTGAAGAATACTCCTCAGGGAAAATGCATCGTGGGTTTTGGGGTCCAAGTCAGATACCAAAAAGATTATGCAATTGGGATTACAGGAGAGAAACTACCATTGTTTTCAGAAGATAGCTTCCAAAGGCCTTTTCCTCCACTTCTCTTCTTATGATGTTTGGAAAGAAAACACAACTGGAGGAGAAGATATTAGAATATATATATGTATGTATAGCTTGGGAGGGTTCACACTGTTTGTGATTCATTGCTATTCCCATCTCCATGGGAAAACTTCACTGTGAAACACTCAAATTCCTTCCCTGTAAAATAAAAGCTTAAAAATAATACCCATCCATCCTTGTAAAATGACAAGCCAATTTAAACTTGGGGGAAAACAACTTGAAATGGGCTGGGGAAGGGTAAGGCGGGCTTTCATTTTCTGACTGTGTTAGTCACTAGATAAGGACCCTCCGGGGCTTTTATGTCAGCTAATCCCCATTGACCCCCATAGCCATCCTGCAGCATCCATCACAAAGCAACAGGAGATTTTTGCTTTCTAATTGTTTCCACAGACATTGCTTTTCTCCCCGAAGATAGATGATCTACTTGGAGTTAATTTTCATTCTCTGAAGCCAACTTAGATTTTACTCAGAATCTGAATTCATGCTATTTATATAAAATAAATTTAGATAAATTTGAATAGAGGAGTGTATGCAATCTTTATATTAATGCGTTTTGTGGTTGTTGTTTAGTTGCTAAGTGGCATCCAATTCTTCTGCAACCCAGTGGACTGTATGTAGCCCTCTAGGCTCCTCTCTCCATGGGATTTCTCAGGTAAGAGTATTGGAGTGGGTCGCCACTTCATTCTTCAGGGGATCTTCCCAACCCAGGGATCAAACCCATGTCTCCTGCTTTGGCAGGCATATTCTTTACCACTGAGCCATCACAAAAGCCCAACACATTTTTTTAGGTACACGTGTTTTTCTTAAATGTCAAGCATTCCCTTAATTGTACTATTGAGATTGGTTTTGTGCTTCCAAAAGAGTATCTCAGTTACAGTTAGGAGATATAGAGATACAGGCAGAGTGAAGTAAGTCAGAAAGAGAAAGACAAATATCTACACTATCACTCATATATGGAATCTTTAAAAAAAAAAAATGGTGCTAATGAGCTTATTTACAAAACAGAAGTAGAATCATAGATGTAGAAAACAAACTTATGTTTACCAGAGGGTGAGAGAGGGAAATAAGTTGGGAGATTGGGGTTGCCATATACACCTTACTACATATAAAAAAGATAACTAATAAGGACCTACAGCACAGCACAGGAACTCTACTCAATACTCTGGGAAAACAATCTACAAAAGAGTGGAGTTATATATATATGTATCTGTATACATAACTAATTTACTGTGCTGTACACCTGAATTGTGTACACAACATTGTGAATCAACCATACTCCAATAAAAAATTTTAAAAAGAGAAAAGAAAATATCAATCCTGAGGAGAAGCCTCCCCAGCCAGTTTATAGCCTCCAACTTCAGGGAGGCAAATGTGGGTTTTTTAATGCAGCACTGCTAAGCTTCCCCAAGAGGTGAAACAAAGTTCTTTTTTATTATTTTGCTTTATTTTTTTATTTTTTAAAGTATGAAAGTATGATAAAGCATTTATAGGAGACTTAAAAAAAAAGCTACATACAGTTCTACTATATATTACCATAATTTTTTAAGTAGCTAAATTAAGATTTTTAGCTGGAGTTTCAATATCGAACTCTCAAAAATTAATAGAATGAGTAGACAGAAAAGTGGAAGAATGGAATAGACCTGAAAAACATTATGGACCAATTCAACATAATTAATATTTATATAATTTTCACACAACAGCAGGATACACATTCTATTCCAGTTCCCATAGATTATAAACCAGGAGACACTGGACCATATCCAGGGACATAAACCAAGGTGTAAACATTTCATGGTCTGAAGGTGTTGAAATCAGGAGTCTGTTCTCTTATTACTGTTAGAAGACAGTATCAAACGATAGTTGAAAATAATCCCATGTGTTCAAGTGTAATATGTTCAAATCAAGAAATATCTTGATTTAGCCATTGAAAGCCTCAATAAAGTCAAAAGACTGAAAAAACTCAGGGTAGTTGCAGAAAATAAAGCATTTAAATGAGAAATTAATATCAAAGATATTTTAAAAACCTCATGTATTTGGAGGTCACTTTTGTGTCAAAGGTCACTTTTAAAGGATGGGTGCATCTAAGAAGCCATAACAAAGAAAATTAGAAAATATTTGCAGCAGAATAAAAATGAAAAGATAATTATCAGAATTTGTTGCATGTAGCTGAAGCTGCCCAATGCAACTAAATACCGTGTGGAGTCCTGAATAAGGTATGAAAATAAATAATGGACACGCATAAAATTTTATGAAATTTGAGAAAGTTCTTTTTAAAAGCCATGGAGGACACTGCCTCCCTTGAGAAACCTGTGGCATCCGGGGTGATAACAGAACCAAGTCTTCAGGCTAGCTGCCCAACTTGCCTGAAAACTTAGTGACAGATAAAATATAAATCAGGGTCCTTATCATCCTGGCTTCCTTGCTCGCCAAATGGGGGGTGAGATTATCACAGACCTGTCGGCCCACTGATGGCTTTTCCCCTCAGCACTGGGCAGCAGGCAGAACGGCTGGAAGCAGGCTGGCTGCTCTGAAACGTGTTCATGTAAACAAGCAGCGTCAGACTTCCCTGAATTGCCTTGCCGCGTGGTGCCATCCATCTCACTAAACTGTACATTTGATAGGGCCATATCATCGATATCTCAAAAAGAAAACAAATAAAAAGAAAAAAACCAAGTTCCCTGCTTTAGGCTGGGACCTCTCCTGCTGATAAAAGTACTAAGAACTAAATTGCCTGGCCCAGACAAGGGCTACTCCTTGAAGGAAGGTCGGGGGTGGGGCTGGGAGGATGTTTTTTAGGGCATTTAGAAATATCATCGGCATCCTCCAAGAAAGCGTGTGGTAGTCACCTGAATTTTCACTGTGTTCCAGATATACCAGCTGAAGTACCTTTTCCTAATATTTAAAGGAAAAACTCCATGGACCTGATGGAATGACGCTAATGTGTGTGTTATTTTTTTCATCTTTTCATATGGTTTGCTTATGGGAGCAACATGGTTTTCTAGGCAGCTATGCAAACCTCATAACCCAATCCAATTTATTTTTTTAATCACTCTAAAATATACTAAGCTTTTATTTTTTTTTTTTTAACTTTTATTTTGTATTGGGGTATAGCCGATTAACAAACAATGTTGTGACAGTTTCAGTCGAACAACAAAGGGACTCAGCCATCCCCAATCCGATTTATTGATAGATACCTCGAAAAAGTTAAGTCATCTTCCATACTGACACTAATACCATCACCATCACCATCACCATCGGCACACACAAAGTAACAACTTGACTGGCTCACTCTGGGACCCTCTTCACTGAGGATACAAGTCTCTCATTCGGAAGAATGGATACACATGCTTTCTGACATAGCCGGGTAACTCCAGCTTTGAAAGAAAATATGCTACCTTTATGGAAGGCCAAATTGCGTGTTGGCACCAAAGTGAAAGGGACATGTCCAGCCAAAGGTGGTGTAAAAGTCTGGAAGTTAACTCAGGCTGGCATTATTAAAAATGTTAGGATGTGAAGTTGATAGTTTGGGAAGAAAAAGAGACAATAGATTCTTTATAGAAAATCCAAATTAGAATTACTTTTCTTCTATAACAGAGTAAGAGTAAGTCCAAACACATCCTGAGAAATGGTGGTTTTTACTGTTAATTTCCCGATGTGGCAGAAACCTGGGAGGCATATGGATGTGCAGTATTTTGGCCACACCCAGATATGATAGCATTTGTCATGTGAACACTACTTGCTCACTCAAAATTGGCTCATAGCTGCTGGAAACTCAGATGTTTCCATTTAAAAATGATGTCTGGATATAAATATAGGGAAAATAAATGTGATCAGACAAAGATTAGCATATGAGTTTACTAAAAACACTATAAAAATGGAGGCAAGAAATATTGGTCTAAAATAATAAATATTGGTATAAAATAATAAACCCAAAGTTTTACAGTCAAGAAGTTATATTGAATGCAGGTAATGCATCTTAGGTTTAACTTGATCAGGGACTTTTATTTCCATAGAATGCCTTTTTCCCCAGAGCTTTGTAGTTTGTTTGGTTTTCTCATTTGGATGTAATTAGTGACCAATCCTTTACCTAATAATGAAAAGCCATACTAATGGAAGAATTTATCTTGCAAAAGATTTTAAACCAATAACACTTTTAGGGAAATTATTGATAACTTATTAAAACTTATTTTAAAAAATCCAAACTTTATTACACTTATGTTCAGCATTGACTTAGCAAGGTTTTGTTATATAAACATGTTGTATATAAACATGTTGTCCCCAGAACTGGGGACCTGGGAATTTTCTGCCATGCTTTAGCTATTTTTTTCCACCTAAACAGTGGAAATGAAGACATTTGGGGTTTTTTTGTTGTTGTTGTCATTGTTCGACATATATCTATCCATTCATAAAGTAGTTTTGAAAGGCTACCATGTCCAACTGCATATATATATATATTTATATATAAATTTATTTATTAATATATAATAAACACCATAGGTGGCGCTAGTGGTAAAGAACCCTTCTGCCAGTACAAAAGACACAAGAGACATGACTTCAATCCCTGGGTTGGAAAGATCCCCTGGGGAAAGAAATGGAAACCCAGTCCAGTGTTCCTGCTTGGAGAATCCCATGGACAGAGGAGCCTGACAGGCTACAGTCCATGGGGTCACAAAGTGTGGACATGACTGAAATGACTTAGCACACACAAACACAAAAGAGTTATATGCACACAGGGCACACAGTAATAAAAAAGAAATATACTACATTGTTTCAGATCTTGAGGAGCTTTAAATCCACTTCCAGATATAATATTTTGATGAATTTTAAATGCAAATTATTTAAGAGAATGATGAGCTGTCACAGAATAGTGCATTTCAGAGTGAATTTCATGAACATCTGAGAGAAATTAAAGATGGTCTAACTTTAGGAAAAGGTCACTAATCTTGTCTTGTCTTGTCACCAACTTTCAGAAGCACTCCTAGTATCTGAAGAAGTGCTGATGTTGCGGTTGCTATCTTAAGCTGTTTTCTACCATCTTATACTTATCTAGGACTTCAGAGGATCCACTACCTGACTATCATTGCCCTCCAGGAAAGGAAGAGTCACAACCTGTCTCAAGTGTTAAACAAACCTAACTCTTCAGAAATCACTGAAGTTAACCTCCAACCTTAATGGCGTAGTTTTAACTTGTCACATTAGGTCCCCAAAGATGCTTATTCAATTGTACATTGTCATTCTCTCCTTCAAGCTGAATAATGCCAAATCCTATCTTCCCAGAAGCCATTCTTTCATTGTCAAGGATACTGTTGATGCTATTAGATTTATTTTCCATTTGGTATTGATTTGAAGCTAAAAGCTAGTTCTGGGACACAGCCTTGTTTAGGGGATTAGGATGGGTCAGGGAGTGGTTCCCCTCTGCATTTACAGAATCATATCGGATCCAGGTCAGTGATGATAGCAACAGAGGTGACTCTTCATTGGTCTACGTTGTCTTATAGGAATATAATGCAAGCTATATATATATATAATTTTAAATTTCTCTTAGTCAAATTTAAAAGAGTGAAAAGAAATAGGTGAAACTGATCTTCATAGTATATTTCATTTAACTCAGAACAAAATATTATCTTTTTGACATGTAATCAATATATACAATTATCCATGAGATAGTTTGCCTTCTTTTTTAAAAAAATTTTTTAATTTATTTATTTGACTGCACCAGGACTTACTTGCAATGTACAGGCATGCAGGATCTTCAGTCTTACTTGCAGCTTGTCGGATCTACAACTGATCAGTTCCCTGACCAGAAAGCAAACCCAGGACCCCTGCATTGGGTATATGGATTCTTAGCCACTTAACCACCAAGGAAGTACCAGTTTGTATTGTTTTTTCTACTAAGTCTTTGAGATCTGGTATGTTTTTTATACTTGTAACATATCTCAATTTAGACTGGTCCCCTTTTTATGTTCCACAGTGACAAGTAGCCAGTGAACTGCAAAATCCTCTGCAAAACTAGAGGGCAGTCTCAGTAACCTTGCTGCAAACATGGATATCTTCCCGCTGACAGCCTCCATAGGCATGAAATCTAAATCCATTCTCCCTATAAGATGTGGTCCCTGTTCTCAGTCTCTGTGCTGTTTATTCCAAGTCTGAACAATGGTCATTATACTCAGTTTTATCAAATTATAAAATATTCAAAGGTTCTGCAAGAAGTCTGCAAGCTGAAAGGTATTCACCAGTACTCTTCAGTGAAGAGAGATCACATGTGCCTTTTTTTCTTTTTTTCTGTTTACCAGAGCTCTGTTTTCAGAGTCAGTCAGCCAGTCAAGCAATATTGATTAGGGCCAGGCATGTTGAGGTGCTCAGAACGTGCCTGGGGCAGGGGAGAGGCGGACAGAGTGCTGGTCTTCAAGGTGCCTCCATTCTGAAGTCCGCTTGGGAAAAATCAGCCCACTTTTCACAAGTTTTATTTGTAGGTGCTTACAAGGATTTATCAGACTGCACAATATCCGCTTGGGTGTTAATAATAAAAACAAGAAGAAAAAAAAACTTTAGTCATTTTCTTTTTGTTCTGTAACATTCAATTTAGCAAGTTTTCCAGGAAATAAAGACTCTCTTGCAAACAAATGAATCCAATTATTCCTTTCCATAAACACTTTGTTGTTTTTGTTCAGTCACTAAGTCGTGTCTGACTCTTTGTGACCCCCTGGCTTCTCTGTCCTTCACTATCTCCCAGAGTTTGCTCAAACTCATGTCCATTGAGTCAGTGATGACATCCAACCATCTCATCCTCTGCTGCCTCCTTCTCCTCTTGCCTTCAAACTCTCCCAGCATCAGAGTCTTCCAATGAGTCGGCTCTTGGCATCAGGTGGCCAAAGTATTGGAGCCTCAGCTTCAGCATCAGCCCTTCCAATGAATATTTTGTAACTGGGTGTTATTTCCTCTTTTGTGTGGTAACAGAGCTCTTTCTTTTTAAAAGAAACATCAAAGGAAACAAAACAAAAATAATTGAAGTAAAAAATCATGAATGTGGTGTCTGGGGAGATACAAATATCTGTAGGATGAACCAGCAACCTTAAGTACTCTGTGGGCAGTACTTACCTGCCCACAGACAGATGCCCACTAAAGAACTCACTGAATGACTTCCTTCCCAACCAAGGGACTCACAGTGTTTCTGATCTCAGCTGAAAGCTAAGCCTGAGTTCTCATTAGTTGTTCTACCAGCTTCTAACGAAGCAAAGCTCTCAGAACTTCCCCTGGCATTATACACTTTTCCCCTCACTTATCAGCTGACTTTAATGTTCTCTCCTTTTAGCCTTCAAGTTTCTGTGACCTTATTATGACATTGGAGTTGGATGATTTATCGTTGTTAAATGGCACTGTGCTGATTAAACAAAGGTCTTGCTGGCCTCATAGTCAGTCACAATGCCTCGATTCAGTGTGATAAGCTTAAACACACACAATTAGATGGAGTAATATCCAATTTGTCAAAGCTCTTGTGGCTTAATTTTCAGTCACAAAGCTTGAAAGAATCAGTGACTAGACACAAAGCTCCAGATTTATTGCTTAAGTACCTTCTAGTAAATTGATCTTACCCATCACATAATCTCATTTTTGGACATTTTGGGAGGCAGAGCAGCTCAACAAGCCTGAAGTTCCCTTAAAAATGGGCCTGAGGGTTCTTGATCATAGAACTTGAAAGCTCAGTGATGAGATAGGAGTGTCTCTTCAGAGGCAGACAACCCATTTGCCTGGCCAGAGTTTCCTTTCAGGATAATTGCATGAAAAGAATAAATGTCAGCAAAAAGATGAAAGATTCATGTAGGGAAATAAAAATATATACAGAGTCCTGAAACCATCATCCTGAAACAGGCCACAGCTCTATTCTGTGAAGAATAAAACAGGAGCAGCTGACATTTCTTTCAAACGGGTTATTACCATCATAATTATCTTATCCCAGGAATAGTCAGTTTTTCTGGCATATGTTTTCAAGGCAGGCTACTATTTTCTAATTGGAAACAAGGTAGAAAACGTCCTTCCCTTGCAATTTTTGGAAGCAACATTTACTTTTCCATTCGATGAATAGGAAAGAGTAAATATGAATCTTTTCTGCATATTCAATGCGGAAACCATTTGCTATTGTAGTAAAGACACAGAGTAAGGTTTATATTCAATGTGCCCAACTTTTTGTGACCCTTTGGACTGCAGCCTGCCCAGCTCCTCTGTCCATGGGATTTTTCAGGCAAGAATACCACAGTGGGTTGCCATTTCCTCTTCCACGGGATCTTCCTGATCCAGGGATTGAACTGGCATCTCCTGAGTCTCAGGCATTGCAGGCAGATTCTTTACCTGCTGAGCCATCTGGAAGGTGCTCTATACTCGAATATCCTAAAAATATTTATTGGCTAATTGAAGCCATTGCTCTAGGTGTCAGAGAGATAGAAAAATAAGTAAGAGATAGTCTTTATTCTGAAATCTCCTGTGAAATATATAAACATGCACATGATTATTTTATTAGACAAAAAATTTATGCTATGAGAGAAGCATAAAGCTGAAGAGGTAAAATTGGCAACAGATACTAATAGGTGGTATTTGAGAAAACGCTCGATGGAAAAATAGAATTTCTAGCCATAGATAAAGGATATCACAGGGAGAGAAGCGGGTGTGAACAAAGCCTGATGCTGTCAAGGTATGACTGAATTATTTCTTTCCCAGGAAAATGTTTTAAATAATTTACATGAATTTCCACACTTTCATATACATCAAAGTTGGTCTACTCAATCGGATACAGAGTAAGAGACTCCTCAAAGTACAACCGCCCAAACAAAAAGGAAGTTTTGTTCTCTCTTAAGGAGCAAGTTCCATGGAGTTGGCAGTGCAAGGCAGGGAAGGCTCTGTGCTCCACAAGGTCATGTAGGGACCAAGACTCCTGCCACTCTGTCACCCAGCTGGATCTGGGGCAGCAATATGTAATATACAACACTTTGCTGTTGTTTAGTTCCTTAGCCGTGTTTGACTCTTCTGAAACCCCACTGACTGTACCTCGCCAGCCTCCTCTGTCTATGGGATTTCCAAGGCAAGAATACTGGAGTGGGTTGCCATTTCCTTTTCCAGGGAATCTTCTCAAATCAGGGATCAAACCCTCATTTCCTGCAAGTCTCCTGCATTGCAGGCAGATTCTTTATACCTGAGTTGCTGGGAAAGTCCAACACTGCTTCTCTTAAAAACTAGAATGAACAAATAAAATAAACAAAAGCAAAACAAAAAGAACTTTTAAAGGCATGTATTTAGGACTTTTCTCTGTTTTTTAAAAAAGTCTAAGTATCCTTATCACAGGTAAGGATGTCATGAAAACCCCTTGGGAAGACAAAGACAATGCCAAGACACACTGGGGAACATTAAGAGCTGTAATGAAGGGAGCTTAGCTACCAGAATTGTTCAAAAGAGACATCAGAAAACTCCAGGGAACTGTCAGAGGGGAAAAAAAGAAAAGCAGAAGAATTGGAATGAGTCTGGAGAGACTGAAATTTGTCTGCATTGTACCTTTCTTTTGACAATACACATCCATCTTTAGCAGATTCATTGTTTATTCTTATTATGCCAGTTTTCCTTTTCTGGTCTGCCAGTTCTCTGGGGTCTTGTAGGCAAGTAGCTTGAGTTTTCCAGTTTCAAAAGCATTTGGAATTTAAAAAAGACAAAATGTAAAGGCTCCCCAGCAGCCCAGTTTACTTAGGAAGTTTTAATCATAATAATCTGCATGGTGTATGGGAATTCCTGCCTCAACTATCTATCTCCTTTCTCTTTAGTCTCTGGGGAAAAAAGCCAAAAGCCCCTCCCTCCAATTTAAATGCTGTAGAACTTTTTGATGAAAGTGTTTTGTCCCAATCTATCTTCCTGATTCCTTTTTCAAGATAAGGAACCCAGTTAACTTAGAAGAGCCACCATGACAGAGTTATAAATTGGGTCATGGGGAGAAAGTCAAAGATTGCCTTAGGACTAAGCTGTCATTTCCTTAAGGGATTTGGCAAGTTCCCTTCCTAGGTGGTGCTAGTGGTAAAGAGCCCACCTGCCACTGCAGGAGACAGATGCAGGTTCGATCCTTGGATCAGGAAGATCCCCTGGATGAGGGCCTGGATACACTGGAGAATCTCATGAACAGAGGCACCTGATGGGCTACAGTCCATCAGGTTGTAAAGTGTTGGACCAGACAGTGTAACTTAGCTCAGGGTACACCACTGAATAACTCAATACAACCTGGGTTTGCATTCTAGCTTTTGAGCTCTCAAAGACTGACTGCAGCTGTGGCTGGGAATAAACTGGAAATGCTAACCCAGGGACCATGAATGTAGTTGGGTTTGGTGATAAAAGGTGCCAAAGTTCAAAGATCACAACTTAATCTGAGCCAAAAGGCATTTATTTGCAAAGGGCATAAAGCGAGCTCAAACTCCCATAATCCACACAGAACACAGAAGTCACCACTAAAGGGATTCAGCATCATCATGCCAGACTCTATGCAAGTTATTTGTCTCCTTCCCTGTCTCACCATGGCTTCCTCCCACTTGGTCACACAGGATAAGCTTTCATCTAACCTCAGCTAAGTCCCCTGGTCTTATCAGGAGATCTGCAACTCCCCACCATTGGAGCAGGATGGAACGCATATTTCCAATGAAAGAAGACTGACATTATTATTATTTTAATTAACTAATTAGCATTTAATTAACATTTAGCATTCTTTTTCTCCCTTTTCCCTCTCTTAAAATCATTCCCCAATCTATCCCACACTTTCCCGACCCCCCACAAAAAATTTAATTCAGTGAAAAATTGTAAGTTTAGGATCTCAGACTCCACAATAAAATAGCTTTTTGTGTCATCTGCAAGTTGTCACAATACACTTGGCCTCACTAAAAGGCTGAACAAAGGATAGTATTGTCAAATGGAGGTCTTTAAGTATTTTGTGACTTTGCTAGCACTTAGACAATGGACAAGAGGTGTTTCCTTAAATACTTTGTCCAAATGAAAATCATGTTATTAATTTATTCTATCTTTGTCAGTGAGGTCCAAAATAAAAATTTCTAGCATGTTTCATCAATGATAAACATATACACAGTTATGTTGTGTACAAAATAGGGTTGTAACTAGGTCTCAGTGGGTATTTTACACACATGCTATTTTTCAAGGACTGTGCATTTCTCTGTATAAACTGACTAAGATAATTTCAGAGACTTAATGAAAAGAGACAACACGAGAAGTTGTGATTTCCTCAAAGGTCCTTTTACACTTGTCAATGCATTTTTTTAAAGAAGGTTTTGACCACACACACATGCATTCTCTAACTTGGAAGACTAGTTTCCTGTTGTAATCAACACAGATGACTTTGGGGCTTTAAAAAAGTCAGACGAATCTTCTAAATTGTTGAACTCTTTGGGTACATGTATCTTCTGCCTTGTTAAGTTTATTTACTTTATCCAGTATCCCTTCTTTTCTTGCTTTAGAGCCTGTTCAGTATCACTGACTAAATTGTAGAAAGAACTCCAAGACGATCTGACCAAACCATCATCACTGAAGTAAGAGGTTGCTTATCTACAGAATCAGGATAGGTGGCAATCCCCTCTGTTTTGAAGTCACTATGTGGCCAGAAAATATAAACATTGCTTTAAATTATAAAATGGCTTCATAGGTTTTATAGATTTATCAGAATTTTCTCATCAGTGGCTCATCTGAATACCATACTCTATTGATATTTTTAAATTTTTTTGTTTATCAGCCAAAGATTTTTATTTGCATAACTTAATTCTTAACTTTACCTGTTTTTCTAATTTTACAGGACTTTAAAAATTAATAGACAATTTTTAGAGCAGTTTTACATTTACAGAAAAGTTGAGCAAGAAGTGCACAGGTTTCCCATATGGCACCTCTATTCACTTGACACTCAATTTCCCTTAATTATTAATATCTTGCTTTCCAAGAAAAGTGTCGAATAGATAGCCTAACTCTACATCTAAAACAGCTGGAAAAAGTAGAACAAAAAATCCCCAAAGTCAGCAGAAGGAAGGAGATCATTAAAACCAGAGCAGAAATAAATGAAAAAGAAATGAAGGAAACAATAGCAAAGATTAATAAAACTAAAAGCTGGTTCTTTGAGAAGATGAACAAAATTAACAAACCACTAGACAGACTCATCAAGAAAAAAGGGAGAAAAATAAAGTCAATAAAATTAGAAATGAAAAAGGAGAGGTTATAACAGACAACACAGAAATACAAAGGATCATAAGAGAATATTATGAGCAACTATATACCAATAAAATGGACAACCTAGAGAACATGAACAGATACTTAGAAAAGATTGGCCTCCCAAGACTGAACCAAGAAGAAATAGAAATTATGAACAACCCAATTATGAACACTGAAATTAAAACAGTGATCAAAAAATCTCCCCAAAAACAAAAGCCCAGGGCCATATGGCTTCACAGGGGAATTCTATCAAACATTCAGAGAAGAGCTAATGCTTATTTTTCTGTAACTTCCCAAAAATTGCAGAGGAAGGAACACTTCCAAACTCATTCTACAAGGCCACAGTCACCCTGATACCAAAACCAGAAAGACAACATGAAAAAAGAAAATTACAGGCCAATATCACTGATGAACAGAAATGCAAAAATCCACAACAAAATTTTAGCAAATAGAATACAACACATTGAAAAGCTCATACACCATGATCAAGTTGGGTTTTTTCCAGGGATGCAAGGATTCTTCAATATATGCAAATCAATCAACATGATACACCATATCGACAAATTGAAAGATAAAACCTATATAATCATCTCAATAGATGTAGAGAAAGCCTTCGACAAAATCCAGCATCAATTTATGATAAACATGCTTTAAAAAATGAGCATAGAGGAACCTACCTCAATATAGTAAAGGCCATACATGAAATGCCCACAGCAAACATTATTGTCAATGGTGAAAAACTAAAAGCTTTCCCTTTAAGATCTGGAGCAAGACAAGAGTGTCCATTCTCACCACAATTATTTAACATAGTTTTGGAAGTCTTAGCTATAGCAATTAGAGAAGAAAAAGAAACAAAAGGAATCCAGATTGGAAAAGAAGAAGTAAAACTCTCACTGTTTGCAGATAACATGATACTATATATAGAAAACCCTAAAGAAAGTATTAGAAAATTACTAGAGCTAATCAGTGAATTCAGCAAAGTTGCAGGCTACAAGGTCAATAAACAGAAATCACTTGCAGTCCTATATACTAGCAATGAAAAATCAGAAAGAGAAATTAAGGAATCAATCCTATTCACCATTGCAACAAAAAGAATAAAATATCTAGGAATAAACCTACCTAAGGAAATAAAAGACCTGTGTACAGAAAACTATAAGACACTGATGAAAGAAATCAAAGATGACATAAACAGATGGAGAGATATTCCATGTTCCTGGGTGGGAAGAAGCAATATTGTGAAAAAGACCATACTACCAAATGCAATCTACAGATTCAGTGCAATCCCTATCAAATTACCAATAACTTTTTTCACAAAACTAGAACAAAAAATTTCACAATTCATATGGACATAGAGAAGACCCCAAATATCCAAAGGAGTCTTGAGAAAGAAGAATGGAGTTAGAGGAATCAGCCTTCCTGACTTCAGACTGTACTACAAAGCTACAGTCATCAACACAGTATAATACTGGCACAAAAACAGAAATATAGACCAATGGAACAAGAAAGAGAACCCAGAGATAAACCCACACAGCTATGGGTATCTTATTTTTGACAAAGGAAGCAAGAATATACAACAGGGCAAAGACAGCCTCTTCAATAAGTGGTGCTGGGAAAACTGGACAGCTACATGCAAAAGAATGAAGTTAGATCACTACCCAATGCCATACACAAAGATAAACTCAAAATGGATTAAAGACCTAAACTTAAGACCAGAAACTATTAAACTCTTAGAGGAGAACATAGGCAGAACACTTGATGACATAAATCAAAGCAAGATCTTCTATGACTTACCTCCTAGAATAATGGAAATAAAAACAAAAATAAACAAGTGGGACCTAATTAAACTTAAAGGCTTTTGCACAGCAAAGGAAAATACAAACAAGGTGAAAAGACAACCCTCAGAATGGGAGAAAATAATAGCAAGGGAAACAACTGATTAAGAATTAATTTCCAAAATATATAAGCAGCTTATACAACTCAATAGCAGAAAAGCAAACAACCCTATCAAAAAGTGGGAAAGGGAGCTGAAGAGACATTTCTCCAAAGAAGACATACAGATGGTTAATAAGTACAGGAAAAGATACCCAACATCACTCTTTATCAGAGAAATGCAAATCAACACTACAATGAAATACCACCTCACACCAGTCAGAATGACCATCATCAAAAAATCTACAAACAATAAATGCTGGAGAGGGTGTGGAGAAAAGGGAACCCTCTTGCATTGCTGGCGGGAAGGTAAACTGATAAAGCCACTATGGAAGAAGGTATGGAGACTTCTTAAAAAGCTAGGAATAAAACCACCATGCTGCTGCTGCTGCTGCTAAGTCACTTCAGTCGTGTCCAACTCTGTGCGACCCCATAGACGGTAGCTTACCAGGCTCCCCTGTCCCTGGGATTCTCCAGGCAAGAACACTGGAGTGGGTTGCCACTTCCTTCTCCAATGCATGAAAGTGAAAAGTGAAAATGAAGTCGCTCAGTCGTGTCAGACTCTTAGCGATTCCATGGACTGCAGCCTACCAGGCTTCTCCGCCCATGGGATTTTCCAGGCAAGAGTACTGGAGTGGGGTGGCATTGCCTTCTCCATATGACCCAGCAATCCACTCCTAGGCATATACCCTGAGGAAACCAAAACTGACAAAGACACATGTACCCCAATGTTCACTGCAGCACTATTTATAACAGCTGGAACATGGAGGCAACCTAGATGTCCATCAACAGATGAATGGATAAAGAAGCTGTACATATATACAATGGAATACTACTCAGCCATAAAAAGGAATGCATTTGAATCTGTTCTAATGAGGTGGATGAAACTAGAGCCCATTACACAGAGTGAAGTAAGTCAGAAAGAAAAATATAAATATTATATACTGACACATATATATGGAATCTGAAGAGATGGCACTGGTGAATTTAATTTCAGGGCAGCAAAGGAGAAACATGGAGAACAGACCTATTGACAAGGTGGGAGGAGAGGAGGAAGAAGGGGAGATGTATGAAGAGAGTAACATAGAAATATACAATACATGTGTAAAACCATGCAGAAGGAAATGGCAGCCCACTCCAGTATTCTTGCCTGGAAAATCCCATGGATCGCGGAGCCTGGTAGGCTACTTTCCATGGGGTAGCAAAGAGTCGGACACAACTGAGCGACTTCACTCACTCACTCGTGTGTAAAACAGATAGCCAATGGGAATTTGCTGTATGACTCAGGGAACTCAAACAGGGGCTCTGTGACAGGCTGAATGAAGGGTGGGTTGGGGAGGGAGATGGGAGGGATGTCTGGGAGGGAGGGGACCTGGGTATACCTATGGGTGATTCTTGTTGATGTATGACAGAAAACCACACAGTTCTGTAAAGCAATTATCCTTCAATTAAAAATTTTTTTTAATCTTGCATTCCTATGGTACATTTGAAGCGAATTATATATGTATGCATTTTCTCCTTCTCTGATACTGTATTAAGTACTCTATTTTAAGGATTTTTTAATCCTCACATTAAGTTTTTTGTTGCTTTGCACACACATTTAGAATATCTGTTTATCAAGACCACACATGTCACACTGAGTCTATGCATCCAACCAAATGTTATCCTTCAGGGTTGGCATCTTAGGGGCAGTGAACTTACTACAGGCTTGTCCTGACTTCTGCAATGTCCATGCACAAGTGGCCCCTACTTTGGGTAGATGCACTTGAGTTGAAAAGAGAGGACTCTTTGAGAACAAGATCCCTGGAGTTGAACAGGGGCGCCCAGAAGAGCTGAAAAGTGGAGAGGAGATGAAGGGGTGAGAATGGCTCTGAATTCTCACAGGACCAAGAGGATATGATGGCTTTGAGCTGCTGAGCAATGCAGAAGGGCAGCAGGTTTGGGCAAAAGTTTATATTATGAAGAAAAAGAAATGAGAAGCCTGGGTTTAAATCCCTAACAACCAAACAAATCACTTCTTTTTCCTCTCATTTCTTTTTCCGCAAAATGAGATTAATGATGAATCTATTCAACTGGACACCTTGGTGCACCAGACAGGAATCTAAATAAGCTTCTGTCATTTTCGTAATAGAACAAAAAATCATGTTTCATTATGGAATTTCCCACAGATTGTCTTCTTGCTCCTGAATTACTTGTTAGATTTCAGAAAATAAATAACAATGGTTTTTGGCTACTTTGGCCACATTTGATTACCAATTATGTCATCTTCATCAATGAAATTCAAAATAAAGAATTGAGAGATTGTTTTGTAAATATAGAGCTACATAGAATTTAGTCTCCAAAGAATAAATCATCAAAGAGCTGGGTTCCCTGGTGAGGGAAGTCACACCTGCTGAGACTTCTGGGATGACAAAAATATTGCAATAAATACTTGAATTTCTTTCAAATGAGTTGCTGGTATACTGAAAGTTCTAGGTTGTTAAAGAAAAAGTTAACTGCTAAATCATTCAGGTTAACTACAGATTATATTTTTGGATTAGAATTGCAGACCAATTCTTTCCCCCTATAAAGCTGCAAAGTGGAATAACCATGTTATCATTCAGTATTTATTTGGCCTCCACTGTGAGACCGGCTAATTTTTAGTTCCTTAGAACACAACAGCTTCTGTTTTCGGGACCACAGGGTTTAACTGGGATGTGGAGGCAGCAGTGGCCATGGAATTCTCCAGGCAAAAATACTGAGTGGGTAGCCATTATCTTCTCCAGGGCATCTTCCCAACGCAAGGATCCAACCCAGGTTTCCTGCATTGCACGCAGATTCTTTACCATCTGAGCCATCAGGAACGCCCCGTATGTAGACAATAAACTAAATACGTAATTCCAAAGCAAGGAGCTAATCTTATTCCACAAGTAAACCCAGACAGCTCTGGGGCTGAAAATATTCTTAAACTCTTCAAGAGTGTTTCCTGCGAGGCAGGTACAGAGCTAGGATTTTATATATAAATCTCTTTTAAATCTCATAACTTCATAGGTCCTATTTCCCATTCTAGCTAGAAAAATAGATTTGGTATTTGCTGAAAGTCACCTGATATTAAAAATGATAGACTCAGAATTTAAACCTAGGTACTCTGAATGCAGGTGTTTTGTGGCACCTTCACAGGATTAAACTGAGCCTGAAGAGTAAAAAGTATCCTGTAATGGAGGGACTTCCCTGACAGACTAGTAATTAAGACTTCACCTTTCAATGTAGGGTGTGTATCTTTGATCCCTGGTCAGGAAGCTAAGATTCTATATGCCTCTCAGCCAAAAAAAAAAAAAAAGAAACAATATTGTAACAAATTCAAGAAAGACTTTAAAAACTTTATCTGCATTACAAAAAATCTTTTTAAAAAATTATCTATTAATGGAGATGGTAGTTATGGCAGGAAAACAGAGAAGATGGTGTGGAGAGAATTGACTCGGAGAAGGAAGAGAGCATGATGGAATAGGCGCTGGTATAGAATGGCTAAAACACAGAGTCCAGGGAAAGACAACAGAGGAAAAGTGATGGGACAGGCAGACTCACATCTGGCAGGACAGTTGTGTAGAAGCTGGTGGTTCAGACTCCTCCCAGCTGCAGAGGGGAGCCTGGAGCTGTGAAGTATAAAAGGTGGTTTCATCTGTTAAGCTTCTGGTCACTTTGCTTTTGGTGAAATAGTGATTTCCCACTCAAAACTTTTCTTCTGGATTGTGAAAAGACGATACAGATGTCTTAATTCATATTTTATACAGCAGACTAAATTTCAGTGTGGTAAAGTGACTTGCCCAGGATTACTAGTTAGCAAATTCTAACTAAAACTCTGGTGTCTTTTCTTCTGTCCTGGTGTCTTTTTAGTCTGTCTTGCAGCTATCTTATTATAATAATGTTGAACGCTTATCTTTGAAACATGATTATTGCTAAAAATGAACACAGATTATGCCAGATTAATTATCCTAAAGTTCTAAACATATTGCACCTTTATTTCTATGTAGTCATAAAATACACAGTTATGAACAATAAAAATTCTTATGTTTGAAAAGTTCAGTTCAATTCAGTCACTCAGTTGTGTCCACCTCTTTGTGACCCCATGGACTGCAGCACGCCAGGCTTCCCTGTCCATCACCAATTCCTGGGACCTACTCAAACTCATGTCCATTGAGTCGGTGATGCCATTCAACCATCTCATCCTCTATCAGCCCCTTCTCCTCCCGCATTCAATCTTTCACAGCATCAGGGTCTTTTCAAATGAATCAGTTCTTTGCATCAGGTAGCCAAAGTATTGGAGTTTCAGCTTTAGCATCAGTCCTTCCAATGAATGTTTAGGACTGATTTCCTTTAGGATGGACTGGTTGGATCTCCTTGCTGTCCAAGGGACTCTCAAGAGTCTTCTCCAACACCACACTTCAAAAGTATCAATTCTTCAGTGCTCATCTTTCTTTGAAGTCCAACTCTCACATCCATACATGACTATTGGAAAAACCATAGATTTGACTAGATGGACCTTTGTTGGCAAAGTAATGTCTCTGCTTTTTAACATGCTGTCTAGGTTGGTTATAGCTTTTCTTCCAAGGAGCAAGGGTCTCTTAATTTCATGGCTGCAGTCAACATCTGCAGTGATTTTTGAGCCCCCCAAAATAAAGTCTGCCACTGTTTCCACTGTTTCCCCATCTATTTGCCTTGAAAAAATGGG
Organism: Budorcas taxicolor; assembly: GCF_023091745.1. Classification (NCBI taxonomy): domain Eukaryota; kingdom Metazoa; phylum Chordata; class Mammalia; order Artiodactyla; family Bovidae; genus Budorcas; species Budorcas taxicolor. The sequence goes on along the minus strand of NC_068917.1, from coordinate 9,332,030 downwards.
ACTGGATGCCATGATTTTAGTTTTCTGAATGTTGAACTTTAAGCCAACTTTTTCACTCTGCTCTTTCACTTTCATCAAGAGGCTCTTTAGTTCTTCTTCACTTTCTGTCATAAGGGTGGTGTAATCTGCATATCTGAGGTTATTGATATTTCTCCTGGCAATCTTGATTCCAGCTTTGGCTTCTTCCAGTCCAGCATTTCTCATGATGTACTCTGCATATAAGTTAAATAAGCAGGGTGCCAATATACAGCCTTGACATACTCCTTTCTTAATTTGGAATCAGTCTGTATATTTGAAAAAGTGTTATTTTTCTTTTTTAAAAAGTTTAGTGAAGTAAAGTTGATTTACAATGTTCAGTTAGTGTCAGGCATACAGTAAAGTAATTCAGTTATATACATATATAGTATTCTGAAAAATCTGTTTTTTTAGGCATCTATAAAAAGTAAAATATATGTTTTTTTGCACTGTTAATATTACATATTTTTTGCACTATGGCACTTTGTCACAAATTTGGTTTTATCAGAGAGTACAAAGAAAATAAGAAAACAAAGTGAGTCCATCAACAGGTCCAGTAATCTATTGTTCCATATTTTCCTTCTGATAACCGTCACCTATCAACTGACTCACCATTCAGTGATAGTCACCATTCATCTTATCGCTACAAATTTCCTTCACAAAAGAAGGAATCTATTTGCCTTATAGATACAACCAGTTTTGAATGGAAAGGCAAAAGGGACGTACTGGCTCTTATTTAACATCTACAAACATTGACTTGATCTCAAGGAGACATTTGGAAAAAAGAATAAACTATACATTTAAACATTTTAAGAATGATTTTATAACATCCTTAGTATTTAAATTTTGGCTTTGTCTGTTCTCACATCTTCCTTGATAGTGTGTTGTCCACAATGCAAAGGTTTCAAAGGCCACCACTGAACTCTGTTCAGGGGCAGGTGCAGCCTGAAGATGTTAGGTGCCCTGGGGTCGTGGGTGTGGGGGCAGTAGAGCTCCCCTCAACATCCTTGCCAGTTTCGACTCAAAAAACCAAAGCCCACATGGACCGTCTGAAAGTAGACCTCAGAAGTCCACTGTCCCAACACAAAGTCTCAGAAATTTTGGAACTTGGTCAGTCGCCAATGGGTTTCATAGGCTGAAGGCACTTTTCATAATCTAATAAAATGAAAGCTATTGGACACCTCAGTGCCCTCCAGGAGCATCACAGATGTGGACCTCTTTTCAGAGACTATGGAGGACAAGCAGAAAACGATCTTTCCCCTTCCATCCACCCTTATGGCTCCTCAAGGGCTGTCATTCACTAATGCAAACGTAAACACGCGGTCACTGCTGAAACGGAAAACTACTGTTTATATGTGGTAAAACATTACGCATTTCATCTGTATAGAAGCTCTATGTGTATCTGAAGTTTACATAACTTCCGATTTGAGAGTGAGCTGAGACAGAAAAACTATGCTTACTTATTCATGAAACCTTATTTCTTTGTAATATCCTAGAATGCTGAAAGACTTAAAACCCGAAAGAGTTAAACTTGCAAAGAGACTCATTCATTACTTTTCAGAAGAGAAAATCTTCTTAACGCGAAAACATTCAATTCTTGGTTTCAGTCCAAAGGTTCTGTTCAGTTGTTTTGAAGTTACAAGGAAAAAAATGTACTTTTCCTATCGTACCCAATTGACATTTTTAAACAAAAATAATTCAAAGATATTTAAACAGTACAACTTCAAATGTCTGCTGTTAATCCGCTGTGGGGAAGAATCTGTAGGGGAAAAAGAAAACTATGAAAAAATAAACTTGGAGTTTGATCATCCTTTCAAACACTGAATCCAATGAAAATCCTTCTAGGTTTATGATTCTACTATCACAGCAGGGTTTATTTTTAACTAAAAGAGAATACAGATTCCTCTATTGTCTCTTCTGAGTGTTTTATAATGGGAAAATTTTTTTAACTCGTTTATTTAGAACCATGGATCAAAATAGTATCACACCAAGAAGTTTTGTTTCACAAAGAAATGCTAAATTAACCAAATTAACCTATAATTTCAGAATTTTTTTGGTAAGAGCTACCCTTTATCTAGGACTTCCCTGGTGGCTCAGATGGTAAAAGCATCTCCCTACAATGCGGGAGACGTGGGTTCAATCCCTGGGTCGGGAAGATCCCCTGGAGAAGGAAATGGCAACCCACTCCAGGACTCTTGCCTGGAAAATCCCATGGACAGAGAAGCCTGGTAGGCTACAGTCCACGGGGTTGCAAAGAGTTGGACACGACTGGGCGACTTCACTCACTTCACCCTTTATTTAAGATGATACAAAGTGGAATTAATATATGACCTTTTCTTCATATTTTTGTGTTATAATTTAAACACAAATTCTATTTTTAAGTGCCCAATGATGCATAATTTAATTTAAAGGAAAGAATGTAAGGTACAGAATCCCAAAGATAAAAAAACACACGGATGTGTCATTGTAAGTTCTTTGGCCTCTTGCAATTAAAGACAGTGGAAAACTGACAGGTTAGAATTCTCTGGTAAAATATGTTCTCTCTTGCAATTTGCTTTCCTTATCTGTAAAATAGAAGTAGTAAGAAGATTTGTGTAACAAAAAAGGAGACATACGCAAAACAGCACAGATAATACTAACACTGTGTATACCAGCACTTGTTCATTTCCTCCCCACTACCTAGAAACAAACATTCATTAATATAATTAAAAAATATAAACTACAAATAAAATGAAATGACCAATACTAAACAACTTTGTATAATAAATTAATAACTCTCCATTGAATCAGTGTTTTTCAAGTTGTTGCTTATACACCATTAGTGTTTGTGAAATTTAACTTGGTTCCAACCATAAAAGAAGAGAAAAAAAGAAAATATCAGAGTATGTCACACATTGAAGAGTATTATTTCAATAAACTTTAACTTCAGTTGCATCTACAATGGGCATATGTATTGTAAACTGGGTCACAAAGTAAAATCTAATTCTTACTGTGGGTTACAATTTTTTTTTTATAAAAAAGCATCACTTACTTTATCTGTTCTTCCTATTGTGACATCATGTCTGTTTTTTTGAGTTCACAAAGTATATAGGGAGATAACCTGGAACATGCTAGACTAAAAATTCACTGATGCATTTTCATCAACTGATCTTATTTTCCACACCCAAACAAAACCAAATGCGCTGGTTGTCTGGCCAAAAACTATTATTTATGGAGCAATTCCTAATGATGAGGCACTGGGCTAGATACATACTCTTCCTTAATCTACAAAACTACCTCAGGAGATGTCCATTTTACAAAGAGGAAACAACTGAGCCGGTTCAGTTTCCTCTTTGTAAAATGGAGATCTCCTGAGGTAGTTTTGCAGATTAAAGAAGAGTAAAGGAGTACGTCAAGGTTGTATATTATCACCCTGCTTATTTAACTTATATGCAGAGTACATCATGAGAAACGCTGGGCTGGAAGAAGCACAAGCTGGAATCAAGATTGCCAGGAGAAATATCAATAACCTCAGATAGGCAGATGACACCACCCTTATGGCAGAAAGTGAAGAAGAACTAAAAAGCCTCTTGATGAAAGTGAAAGAGGAGAGTGAAAAAGTTGGCTTAAAGCTCAACATTCAGAAAACGAAGATCATGGCATCTGGTCCCATCACTTCATGGGAAACAGATGGGGAAACAGTGGAAACAGTGTCAGACTTTATTTTGGAGGGCTCCAAAATCACTGCAGATGATGACTGCAGCCATGAAATTAAAAGACACTTATCCTTGGAAGAGATGTTATGACCAACCTAGATAGCATATTGAAAAGCAGAGACATTACTTTGCCAACAAAGGTCCGTCTAGTCAAGGCTATGGTTTTTCCAGTGGTCATGTATGGACGTGAGAGTTGGACTGTGAAGAAAGCTGAGCACCGAAGAATTGATGCTTTTGAACTGTGGTGTTGGAGAAGACTCCTGAGAGTCCCTTGGACTGCAAGGAGATCCAGCCAGTCCATTCTAAAGGAGATCAGTCCTGGGTGTTCTTTGGAAGGAATGATGCTAAAGCTGAAACTCCAATATTTTGGCCACCTCATGCAAAGAGTTGACTCATTGGAAAAGACTCTGATGCTGGGAGGCATTGAGGGCAGGAGGAGAAGGGGACAACAGAGGATGAGATGGCTGGATGGCATCACCAACTCAATGGACATGAGTTTGAGTAAACTCTGGGAGTTGGTGATGGACAGGGAGGCCTGGCGAGCTGTGATTCATGGGGTCACAAAGAGTCAGACATGACTGAGCGACTGAACTGAACTGAAAGGGACCCCAGGGCTTCCCCGGTGGCACACTGGCAAAGAACCCACCTGCCAATGCAGGAGATGCAAGTTGGATCCCTGGGTTGGGACTATCCCCTGGAGGAGGAAATGGCAACCCACTCCAGTATCCTTGCCTGGGAAATCCCGCCGACAGAGGAGCCAGTGAGCTACAGTCACATTGGGTAGCAAAAGAGTCAGACGGGGCTTAATGACTGAAACAACAGCAACAAAGGGACCATAGAGACAGGATGGATTGGATTCCAGTCTGGCCCCACTCTGCACCCCTGCTTTTCACACTAAACCATAACATGTTCTCAGGTGAAATAAGGTTAACTCGCACTCTCAGTGGAGAAGTGGTTCCCATGGCTAATACCTTCCTGCTCCTGTAGTGAACCACACAAAGGAAACTTCACATAGATGGCAAAAAACACTTCTCTTGGAGCAAATTGAGTCTATCAATGACTGGTTTAGTCACAGCACAATTTAGCCTTTTAAAGAGTCAGAATTGTATAAATACAGTACAGGAAGTTCAAAAAGTAATATTTTAGAAACTGCATTCTTTTCCCCAGAACAGACAGCACAGAAGGTTCCATTTCCCACATTAAAACACTCTGTCTTCTTCTTGGGATGCAGGGAAACATTTACTAAGAAGTCTGAACAGCCAGGAGCATGAACCCTGATGCTTTCCACTGTGTTCACAAGACCGATGGATTCAACGGCAGTCAAGGATTCTGAAATAGCCCGTTCAGATTTCTTCACTCATGCTCAGTTAATATGAATCACTTTGACTAAGCATTGCCCTGCTTTGCAGAATGGTATTCTGACATTATTAATAGTTGGCTCAGTTCACTCAACCACAATAAGGGCTTTCTCCAGCCTGATACAGAGCCAGTCATGCCCTTGTGACTGTCAGCCTTAAGCTTGAGGATGGATTCAAACTCAACTTTTAAAATATAGTAAACATTCTCCAAAGATATATTACCACCGTGGACAAACTACTAAACACCAGCATAACAGGGCAATTGTGGAACTCCACATGAAATCTACACTTTTCATGTATCATATGAGAACATGTTACAGAATGGAACTTTTTTTTTTTTAATGGAACTTCTTAAGGGACTTTCTACAATACTTACGAAAGAATGCATTAGTCTACTTTTTCTTCTTCTTTTCTTTTGCTTGCTTATAGTTGCTCAGGTCTATTCTAAAGTAACAAATTCTTATATGACATCAGATAGTCTCAGAAAATACCCTGGTACAGACAATGTGATCCTGTCCACCTACAAATGGCTGCAAAAAAGAAGAAATTAACACATACCCTCCTATTTCGTAAGATAAATGGCCTTTTTACTTTACATCCTCATTTCCTCTCTCTGTGTGTTCTATTAAAAGAAACTGGCATCCAGACCTCGATAAGATGGTTATTTTGAGACATTCGTCTGCCATCTTCTCAGGCTGCCAGCTTTCCGAATAAAGTCATTATTCCTTGCCTCAAAAAAAAAAAAAAAATCCTGTTTCAAAAGTTCTCACTTATAAATGGTATGTACTCAGTCACAAGATGTATTAAAGAGAATTTAAAAGGGATTATGAGTAACACCAAGAGGTATGCTTCATTTGGCTTCAGCAAGGACACTAGGAAAGATGCTCGTGGTTACTTGGAAAATTTATTTTGAATTATGTGAATGTGTCTTGAACTAATACTCTTTCTTAAAAACTTTTGGATGGAATTCCAATTGAATTGGTCAAAACCACTGTATTTAGACTAGAAGCAACCTCTTACATCACTTAATTCCTGTCCTTCTAGAACAGGGCAGTCATTCAATGAAGAAGCTGGAAAGTATCTTCTTTTTTGAAAAGCAAAGAAGAAAGAATTGATTTTTCAGTGATAAGCTTTTAGACTATTGATAACTTTCTTTGAGCCCCACCCTCATTAGCTCAAATTTTATTATTTATAATTGCCCATTTAAAACAGTAATGCCTACTCAGCCGATGTTTTAATGTGCTGTGTATGAATAAAGAATCATAACAGCTTAAAACATAATTATTACACTTTTATTATACTTTTATATTGTATTTTAGCAGCTGGTCTCAAAATCATTTCTGTCAAACTCATCTGTTGATTTTTTTTAACTGGTTCATTACTTCTTTATTTTCCAAAGTTCTTTTCTATTTTCTGATTGTCTGGGAATAAAGGCTCAACACAGATAGAAAATATAGAGAAGATAGAGATGAAAAAAGTTCCCTGAAAGCTGCCACACAAAAGCAATCACTGCTGAAATTAAAATTTTATTCTTCTAAATGTGGACTCAGGGACTTCCTTCGTGGTCCAGGAGTTAAGACTTCACCTTCCAATGCAGAGGATGCAGGTTTCATCCCTGGGAGCTAAGATCCTACAGGCCTTATGGCCAAAAAAAACAAAACATAAAAAACAGAAGCTAAATTGCAACAAATTCAGTAATGACTTTCAACATGGCCCACATCAAGAAAAACAACAACAACAACAACAAAAAGTAAGTGCAGATTTGGTGCATAGAGCATGCATTGTCTTATAAAACATAGTCTATAATACATACGTCCTACTCGGTCCATGGAATTTTCCAGGCAAGAATACCAGAGGGGGTTGCCATTTCTTATTCTAGGGGAACTTCCTGACCTAGGGATCAAACCGGAGTCTCTTGTATCTCCTGCAATGGCAGACAGATTCTTTAACAACTGTGTTACCTGGGAAGCCCATGCTGCTGCTGCTGCTGCTAAGTAGCTCCAGTCGTGTCCAACTCTGTGCGACCCCATAGACGGCAGCCCACCAGGCTCCGCCATTCCTGGGATTCTCCAGGCAAGAACACTGGAGTGGGTTGCCATTTCCTTCTCCAGTGCATGAAAGTGAAAAGTGAAAATGAAGTCACTCAGTCGTGTCAGACTCTTAGCGACCCCATGGACTGCAGCCTACCAGGCTCCTCCGTCCATGGGATTTTCCAGGCAAGAGTACTGGAATGGGGAGCCATTGCCTTCTCTGGGGAAACCCATAAACATCCCTAGTAAACTATAAATCACAAGTAATTGTCTTTGTTATTAAAATTTTTTGATATTTAAGGGCTATAAATTCTAAACTCTTGGGATATATAATTTATTTAGCTATTTTTATATTATTAGAAATTTAAGTTTCTTCCTATTATCCACTATTATAATTTATGTCACCATGAGTTTCTTTTACATATTCTTTGTATTGGTTATTTTTTAGAGATAGAATTGCCACGTCACAAGGGCCAAGAAGATGTTTAAAGTTTTGATATATATTGCATAATTGACTGCAAAAGAGATGGAAATAGTACCTTTACCCCCTGTTTCACTGCTCTGTGACCATTTTGGAGACTATTATTGTGTTCAATCCAGTTCAGTTCAGTCACTCAGTCGTGTCCGACTCTTTGCGACCCCATGAATCGCAGCCCACCAGGCATCCCTGTCCATCACCAACCCTCAAAGTTTCCTGCTGCTGCTGCTGCTAAGTTGCTCCAGTCCTGTCTGATACTGTGCCACCCCATAGATGGCAGCCCACCAGGCTCCGCCGTCCCTGGGATTCTCCAGGCAAGAACACTGGAGTGGGTTGCCATTTCCTTCTCCAGTGCGTGAAAGTGAAGTTGCTCAGTCGTGTCCGACTCTTAGCGACCCCATGGACTGCAGCCCACCAGGCTCCTCCGCCCATGGGATTTTCCAGGCGAGAGTACTGGAGTGGGGTGCCATTGCCTTCTCCAGCCCCCGGAGTTTAGGTAGCCTCTAAGACATAGTCTCCAATGATTCTCTCTCCTTCAGTGTGGGCTACACATAATGACTTGTCCTATTAAATAGAATATAGTAGACATGATAAGCTATCACTTCAGAGATTGGGTTATAAAAGACTGCTTCTTTCTTATTCTTTCAACCTCTCTCTCTCTCACTGCTTGCACTGGGCAAATTGAGCTGCCATGCTGTTCCAAGCCCAATGGAAAAGAAGACATGGCATGAGTTTGAAGCAGGGCCCTTCAGCCTTAGTCTAATCTTGAAAAGACTGCAACTTTATAAGAAACCTTGAGCTAGAACCACTCAGCTCAGATGCCTCCAGATTCTTGACCCACAGAAACTGTGAGAAACAGTTTATTATTTTAAGCTGCAAAATTTGGGGGTAATTTCTTCAATAGCAATAGATAATTAATACAATCATTTTTCCCATTCCCACTGGTTTTCATTTAATGGCTGTATCTATGGAAAATTAAACATTGTTTTTCATTTGTTCATTAGTCATTTGTAGTTCTTTTGTTGAGAATTATCTGTCATTATGTTTTCCTTTTTCCTTATGAATTCATATTAGCTTGTTGTGTATGAAAGACACAACTCTTTAATCTTTACATATGTTGCAAACTCTGTTTTCTCAGTTGGCCATTTTGTTTAAATTTCTGTAAACTCCAAGGCTGTTCAGTATAGAGTCTTTCAAGTTGTTGTTGGCAAAAGCTGTACTTCTTTTGTGATTTTTCTTTTGTGTTTTTGCAGAGAAAAGTCTGCTTCATTCCTAAATTAGATACATATCTGCCTTTCTTCTAATAGTTTTAGCTAATAAAACCATCGATATGTAAATATTTAATCCATTAAAATTTTATTTGTATGATATTAGGTAAAAATGTAGCTTGTTTCTTTCCAGATAAATCTCTGATAGTCCCAACAATATTCTGTCTTTACATAGTAAACTCTTACAGTACTGTTCTCAAAGTGTGTTTCATGGACCCCAGGGGTTCTATAGAAACTTTCATAGGCTCCACAAATAGTCAAACTATTCCCATAAAGTATTGAGGCATTGTTATCTTGACATTTGCATAGATGAAGCAAAGCCAATGGAAGGTGGCACTGTGGCTACCTTAGTGTCAATCATATACTGTCTTCACTTTCACATACTTCACTTGAAAAATAAAAAACAAATGTTACTTAATGACTTTGATGAAGCAATAAAATATTAATTTTATTAAACCTCAATTCTTAAGTGTACATCTTTTTAATATTCTGGGTAACATAATAGGAAGACAGCAGAGATATCACTTTGCCAACAAAGGTCTGCATAGTCAAAACTATGGCTTTTCCAGTGGTCATGTATGGATGTGCGAGTTGGACCATAAGGAAAGCTGAGCACCGAAAAGCTGATGCTTTTGAACTATGGTATTGGGCAAGACTCTTGAGAGTCCCTTGGACTGCAAGATCAAACCAGTCAATCCTAAATGAAGTCAACCCTGAATATGCATTGGAAGGACTGATGCTGAAGCTGAAGCACTAATACTTTGACCACCTGATATGAAGAGCTAACTCATTGGAAAAAAAACCCTGATGCTGCAAAAGATTGAAGGTAAAAGGCAAAGGGGCAACAGAGGATGAGATGGTTAGATAGCATTGCCAACTCAATGGACATAAATCTGAGCAAACTCCAGGAGATAGTGGAGGACAGAAGAGCCTGGAGTGCTGCATCCCACGGGGTGGCAAAGAGTCTAACACAACTTAATGACTGAACAATAGCAATGTAACAGATTAGAAGACTTCAACTATGTAGTGATAAATGGTAGTTCTTTTGAAGGAAAATACTAGTGCAATTGTTTGAATTAAGAGATATTTTCATGAAACACCATTCTACTTGAAAGAATGACTGACAGACAAAATAGCTAAGTTTTAAGAAACAACCATGTGATAGGTTCTAGTTTGGTATCAGAGAAAAACACTGATACAGTTGCCTTATCCAACCGTATATCTGTGTGGGGCCAGATTTTCTCAATACACATTAACCAAAACAACGTAAGGCAACAGATGGAATGCAGAGGCAGCTGTGAGAACCCAGATGTCATCTATTGGACGTGATATTAAAGAGAATTGAAAAAAATTGAAACAGTGCCACTCATCACTAATTTATTTTTATTTTGGAAGACACCATTTTCTAAAATAAAAACATGTTATTTCTGTTGATATGTAATGGGTTGTTATGGCAGCTTGAATTAATACAAGGGTATCAATAATTTCTCAATATTAGTTTCTGACACAGTAAATAGCCTTAGAAACAACCCACATAAACAAGACCTCTCTGAGTACCACTTTCCTTCTCTCATCCATATTATGTCTTCTGGATACTTCCCATCAGCATTTAAAGATGCTCAAGTTCTAAAATACTCAACCCCATTACTTCTTCCCTTCTGCTTCTCACCATCTCTTCATAACCAAACATTCTCTCTCTTGGCTTCTCAGTGAAAATAAACTGTCAATGTCTTCCTTGGTTAATGGCCCTTCATGCTCAGACTGCTTTGACAGCTCATTATCTTCTGTTCTGAGTCGCTCAGGGCTCAGTCCTGAGACTTCTAGTCTCATTCTTTCTTTCCTTCATCAATCAGTTCACCAATTATTATGCTGGTATGAAACTCCATCAATAGTTACTTCATGATTGCATTTCATTTTATATAAACACATGGTTTTCTCCTTTTTTGTTTTGCTATAAATATTGAATTGAAAACAACTGATGAAAAATGAAAATACTTCATCCGTCTTCTCTATAGATCTGTACGTCAGAACACAGCTTTAGATAGACAGAAAGTGGATTAGATCCAACATTCTGCCAATTATTATACATTCCACCCTGACGTGGTTTTAATGGCTATACAAGGGCATAGACAAGGGTTTGGAAAGAGCAGGCACTTCTGATTTATATAAAAGACTTAAGCCGCTGTAGTAGAAATGGGTTGTGTAAGTGAATTAAAACACAGTCTACCAGAAAGGCCTAGACTTCCCTTCAAAAAATTTATAAGCTTCTATTATCAGTAGCATAAATCATCCAAACAACTACATCAACGAAACCAAATTATATAGATTATAATAAGGGGCCCAGTGGCTGGAATAATTTCAGAGAAATTTAACTTGGTTAGGTCTGGTATATTTTATACCAAAAGCTTTGCTGTATTCTTGTTTTTTATAAATGGTCATTTCTTTGTTGTCAGGGACTCTATTGCATCAAATTCCAGTTAGCCATCAATTTAAGAGTGTTCCATCAGTTGGATCCACCAGATCTAAAGCTGAGGTTTGCCCAAGTCTGCTCATGTCATTCCACCAGCACAAGGAGGAAATTTCATTTTCAGATTTGTGTTGTTACAGTCATTTGATATTTATGCATAATAACTTTTATAAAAATTATTGAGTCTATAAGCTTGTCCTTTAAAAGGTGGCTAGTTTCTCTTAGGACTTATGCAAATATATATATAGTTGACACAAATCTCACAGTTAGATAAGTTCAGACTGCTGAATCTCTCAGTACATCAGGCAGGCTTAGAACAATGCCATTGAGTTGTTTATTCTCTGCAAAAGGTACTAAAACATAGGATTTCAATAAGGAGAATGATTTTATTTTTAAAAGAAGAATACCTGAGAAGCACTTAGAATTTTTTTTAAGATTTATTCATTTATTTTTGGCTGCACTGGGTCTTTGTTGCTGCACAGGGGCTTTCTCTAGGGCGGTGAGTGGGGGCTACTCTTTGCTGTGGTATGCAGACTTCTCATTGCAGGAGCTTCTCTTGTCGCAGAGCACGGCTCTAGAACACACCAGCTTCAGTAGTTGAGGCACATGGGCTTCTTTGCCCTGCTGCATGTGGGATCTTCCTGCACCAAGGATAGAAGACTGCCAGGTGGATTTTAACCACCCAGAGGAGCCTTGGAATATTTTTAATCTATTTGAAAAGCATACTATTGGAAGGAAAAGGTGTACCCAATTTCAAGAGAGACTTCTTAGAGCAAAGAGTGTGTCTAGGTACTTTAATAAGGGCCCTTTTGTTTTTCACAGCATAACTGTGAGGCAGGTATCATTTTTCCCTCTTAGCAGAAATTTTAATAAAAAAGAAGAGAAAGTTAAGCATTGGATCCTACAGAACATGGGTGTTAGGGAGCTGATGAAGCCAGAGAAGCCTACAGAGTTGACTGAGGTTAGAGAGAACGAACTTGGGGAAGTTAAGATAGAAAAGAGCTTCCAGAAAAAGGAAGTGTCTAATAAGATGTTACCTGAAAAGAATCCATTAGCTTATGGGTTCAGTTTAGTGATACTTAGTAGGAATAGCATTTAAAAGTGGAGGCAAAATTTAAGAAGGTGAAGGATAAGTAAAGATCAAAGTGTGGGGACTTCCCTGGTGGTACAGTGGTTAAGACTTACCTTCCAGTTCAGCGGGTGAGGGTTTGAGCCCTGGTTGGGGAGCTAAGATTGCACATACCTTGTGGCCAAAAAGCCAAAATAGAAAAAAGAAGCAATGTTGTAACAAATTTAATCAAGACTTTTAAATGGTCTACATAAAATAAAAATATTAAAAAATAAAAAGATCAAGGTGTGAAAGTCATGGGTACTGACTTTCATGCTTTGTCAGTCTTCGAATTAGAGTCTTGGGTCTACAGAGAAAGAGTGGTGAGAAAAGGGATAGCAGTGTTTATTGGTCAGAGTGCTCTTAGCAAGAGGACAGGACAAGGGTTCGGGGGTGGGCCTGAAACTGGGGATCTGACCTTGACCATTCACGCCCTTGTCATGGTGAAAGCCAAAAAGGATCCCACTGTTTTCCAACCCCAGCTGAGACCTGGTTGGGTTTGCCCTTCTAGCCCCTGTTGGACGCTCTGTGGACTTTGGGAATCCTTTGGACTGGAAAATCCCACAATCACATCTTTTAGCTTTGGGGTTATCAGAAGCCTTTCTTCTCTAATCAAGACGTATTATTCACTTCTATTAGAATCATAATAGCCTTTATCTTCCAGCTGTTGTGCACTTCTCACAAAGGAGGTCTGTATACTTCTTGTCTATTTCCAGCAGCCGTTTCACATCTGCTTCCTCATAAACAGTTATGTGTTTTGTTCTGACACGATCTTTAAGCTACCTTTCCTGTTGAGAAAACACCGCTCACAATTCATTCTTTTTACCATAACCCTAGTCTGTGTGAACACACTGGGTGTTCCTTAATGGAGTTGTACATGCAAGTTAAAATCTATTTGAATGTATTCCTGTGTGAACACAGAATGTAAAATCCCAGTAATGTGTAGAATTTGTGAACACATTGTGCTAATTTCTACTTTGATTTTCCCCATACTGACATCCTTCAGGAGTATCATGGGCTTTTCTTTTCTACCCCAATTCTCCCGATGTTTGGAAGTCCTCCTCTAGTCCTCTGACAAGAAGCTATTCCAGCACTCACGTGAAAACTGACTACTTGATCTTAGGCAGCCCTGACCTCTTGGAGCTTTGGTTTCTGAGTTTTAGTTTCTTATCAGCATAGCTTACATCACACACATATTCTGAAGTTCAAATCAGTTTATTTTGGGGAAAGCAACTCTGCAAATAAAAAGCCTACTAAAAAGTAGTCCAAGTGAATACACAAACTGTCAATTATTTTAGCATAGCTTTCTGTATTTAGAAAGACATCTTATTCTTGTGGTGTGCTCTGTCCCAGAGAGAGTTTTGTTATTGCCCTCAAATAGCATGCTTTTTGGTTTTTTAACTGATTGGTTGTTGCTATTACTGATTTGTCCAACAGTGAAGCAAAAAGCAGCCGTGGATTTCACAATCTGTACATTCGCACAGGAGAAACTGAGAGCAGACCACCAACTCACTTCACATGGAGACCAAACAGCTCTCAGATGGAAACAATGACTTTTAGTCATTAACAGCCCGATTAAACAGAAACCGTTGACCTAGAGGTGAAAGGCTCCCCGGCCCATTCCCTCGTCTTAGACCTGGGGGGACCTACTCGTTTGCTTTGCTTAATTACTTCACTCATTAATGGAATGCCAAGCTTAACTACAGCATATGTGCATACAAACACTCACACACACACGCAGAGGCACATGTAGCACCAGAATGGATTTTTATATTTCAATCGTCTACTTTTTCCAGCATTTTTTGAAGATAACCTAGGGGATTCCAGGGCTTTGCTTAAGCCATCCATATCACACAGGGAAATATCTGGAACACTGAAAGGATGTTTAAAAAGATCAGAGGAGATTATATTATAAAATAATATTTATACTACTCATGTATACCCACAGAGTCCTAAAATGATTAGGGCCATGTTTCGGGTTTCAGAGTGAGTCATGCTGGCAGGTATGAATTATTGCACTACTAACAGCTACGTGGCTGCTGGAAGTCGACCAGCCCACGACAGGCCTGTGAAACTTTAGGCTTTCTCTCCAGATGAGTGCTATCAAAAGCTCGGTAAGAACTGTCATATTTTGCTGTAGAACACTAAGGGGAATATATTCACATGAACCGATTATCTCTGATGTTTCTAGACAATCTAAAGATACATTACATTTTCCTAATAATACCTACCTTCTTTTTGATATGATGTTTTTAGAAGAACAGCTTGCACTTATAATCAGTACAATTTATCACCTATCCCCAAAGTACCCTGCCGTTGAAATGCCTGACATATATATTGGGTGTCATGGATTTAGCAAAAATTGAATTATAAATTGCCCTGCCAGTTTTTGCCTCTGGAAATAATGAAAAAGTAAGCTAAAGAAATGTTCTCCTGAAGGATTTACTTTTTAAGTCACTCTGAAGAAAGAAACAACCAGTATGGGTTGCCAAAATATTATCTCTCTGAGTATAGTTTATTTGGGCAACTAAGAAAATGTAACAGTAGAAATAGGAAAAAGTACAAATTCCACTTCCAGGAAAGGAAAGCAGTTGTGAGGTATTCATTTTCAACAATTGAAGGATTTAATGTCTAATAATCTTAGGGTCCTCCTAAAACCAAATAAAATGTCATACAATACTCCTTTGGAAATTTTAAATATTTTGTTCTTTAAAATGAAATGATGGTCTACTGAAGTTAGTTCCTTAATTAATTAATAGTCAGAATAATTATTTTGCTCAGCGTAATTCAATTTACTTGAATTTTGTGTAATATGCTTATGAGCAATTTTATTTAAGTTTTTTATTATATACCCTTTGTATAAAGCTTAGAAATGCAAAAGCTTATCAACAAAAACTAAATCTTATGCCTCCAAATTTAGTGGATTTTTGTCTAGTATTTTTTCTCTGCTATATACTTTGAAGCAAAGTTATGTGTATATGTATTCAGTATGCATATTTATATAGTTGCTTTTTCCACCTTATTACAAGCCATTCTATTAGATAACATTCTAAAATATATTATTTTTAATACCTAAAAAAGCACTGTCATAGAAATTATACTGGTTAAAACACTTCTGTATTTTTGAACATAGTGTTTTTCTAACTTTTGACTATGAAAAATAACAATGAAATGAATACTTAGCATGTTTCATTTCTATTTGCTTAGAAATAGAATTAATGGACCAAAGCATATGAAACTTTTTAAGTTACTTAAGAATGCTTCCAAACATCTTTTCATAAAGGTTTTAATCTCCTTCCCCCCCATCAGCAACAAGTCACCCTATAATAGAAAGCCTTACAAGGTTGAAATTTCTAAGCCTTTTTTTTTTTTTTTTGGCTGTGCCATGTGGCTTGTAGGATTTTAGTTCCTCCATCATGTAGTAAACCCAAGCCCTTGCAGTGAAAGCTCTGAGTCCTAGCCAGCGGACTACCAGGGGATTCCCCAAATTTTCTAAGCCCTTGGTCTTTTGATGGGTGAAAATTTTTATCTCCTTTTCATTTGACTGTTTTGATAACAAGTTTTTCTATGAATTGCATATTAATGATATTTCCTTTAATTGAAATGAATAATTTCTTTGTGCTTCCTTATAGTTGAACTGATAAATAATGTTTTATTCCTCTTAGTAATATCTTACAATGATTGGCATAATTGATCATGTGGGGTATTTTTTCCATATTATATATTTTTAGTTTCCTAGGAACTCAGTTTTAATGGTCTGAAAGTTGCTGCATCATTATTTAAGTATGCTTATTACATTATTTTGCTGTATTTATAAAAACAATCTTGCTTGATCTTTGCAAAGCTTAGTCATTTGGAGATTTATTTCAGTAGCATTCACTTGGGGAAAAGAAGATCTCACAATTTCAGGGATATTTTCCAGTAAGTAACGTAGGAGAAGAAAATGGCACCCCACTCCAGTACTCTTGCCTGGAAAATCCCATGGGCGGAGGAGCCTGATGGGCTGCAGTCCATGGGGTCGTGAAGAGTCGGACACGACTGAGCAACTTCACTTTCACTTTTCGCTTTCATGCATTGGAGAAGGAAATGGCAAGCCACTCCGGTGTTCTTGCCTGGAGAATCCCAGGGACGGGGGAGCCTGGTCGGCTGCCGTCTATGGGGTCGAACAGAGTCGGACACGACTGAAGCGACTCAGCAGCAGCAGCAGCAACATACTTTGTAAAGCTATCTTCCATTTTCCTCTGACATTAGTCTCACTGATGCATTTATTTGGATAGAAGCATTTTCAAAGTCTCCAGGTTTTTTGTTTTTTATTTTGGAAACTTAGAGAGTCACATATTATATGCAGTATGCTCATCACTCGATTCTGTATATTTTACAGGCTGAGCTGCACATGAAGATTTCAGCAATTTCAGAGTCTCTTGCAACCATGCTAGTTTTCAAAAAAACAAAAACAAAAAACTAAGAGATAGAACTTGTGTCATAGTCCAGTGGTTAAGACTCTATGGGGTCAAAAGATGGAAAAATAAAAATAAATAAATAAGAGAAATGATGGGTCCTAGAATAAAAATGGAAATATGAGATTAAAAATGGAGTAACAGCAGCTTCAATGAGGAAGAAAAGCAAAATACTGAAAATAGATACAATCTGCATCTTCTGCTTCTGCTCACATACATGTGATCCTCACCTACTGGGGACTCACACTGTTCTGCCCTTACCTGCTGAGTAATTTTGGACAAATGTCTTCACTTCTCTCTGAAACTTAGTTTCTTCATTTATAGAGTTGATTAATCTACAATGTTATTGTAAATATGAAAACAATGCACATAAGGAACCTGATACTTAAAACAGCTCTAAGCATATGTTAGATCCTCAACAGGTGGCAACCATCACTGCCTCCTCCACCTATACTAGTACAATTTCAGCTAGTACTGGTATACTAGTTGCATGAAAACTTTTTGATTTCCTTAAACTGTTATGCATTTGTTATCTCCAATAACATTAAAGTATTTAAAAATACCTTAAAATTTGTGTAAAATTTTAGAGATTTACAGGATTTGTTTCAAACATCTTTCTTGACCTTTACCAAAAAAAAGAAATACTGTGGAACAAAAGTGTGATGGTCTCTTTTATAGATGCAGAAAATAGCTTCCACAGATGATAAATGACTTGACCAAAATCTGTATTTTTGTAACGTTGTTGTTGTTGTTGTTGTTGTTTAGTCACTCAGTCACATCCAACTCTGCCACCCCGTGGACTGTAGCCTGCCAGGCTCCTCTGTCCATTGAATTTTCCAGGAATGAGTCCTGGAGTGGATTGCCATTTCCTTCTCCAGGGGATCTTCCCAATCCAAGAACTGAACCCATATCTCCTACAAGTCTCCTGCATTACAGGCAGATTCTCTACCACTGAGCCACCAGGGAAGTCCTATTTTTATAATTTAATTGAGCACTATTTCCGTCATCACTTCCACCATTCATTGTATCACCTCCTCAGGACACTAATTGCCCAGGAAGCCAAACAAGGTCAATGTTAGAAGGCAAACCCTCCCTTACTGTTCTTGGAGTATTCCTCCTTACTTCTTTTGCTTTCATACCCATCAGGCAAATGCCCCTAGAGTTCTAGGAATAACATCTATTCTTCTTGAGGTGAATAACTTAAATGAAATGTATGGAGGCACAAAAGCCATAATGAGAAGCACTGGTCATCATTCTTGGAGGTTATACAGGGACAGATATTGCCTTGAAATCCAGATGCTTTTTGACAACTAGCTCTTCCCCATAGGTTTTGATGATATGCCCCATATACCATTATATTCAGATTTTGTTAGTGTAAACTTCATCAACAGGTTTTGGGATTGGGTAGTCCATACCTACAATATGAATGGCTCCAAAATATGTCTTTGAGGGATTTCCCTCATGGTTCAGTAGCTAAGACTCTGTGCTCCAATGTAGGGAGCCCAAGTTCTATCCCTGGTCAGGGAGCTAGATCCCACATTCAGCAACTAAACCCTGGTAGAGCAAAAAATTAAATAAATGTTTAAAAAGAAGTATATCTTCAATACGTTGAGTCCAGATTTCAGTTTTTGAAGTCGTTCCCTTGACTGGCAGTTAGAAGTAGGCAAAAACAAGAAGACAGGGTTCTTGACTATGTCTTTGAGGCTCACAACTCTTGACTTAGTTGGAGAAATAAACAGAGCTCTGCAATGCACAGAAGCCCAACTCTGCTTCTAAAGTCACCCCAACCCCTTGGCCTCTCATGTTTCCAGGGGGTGAAGTTTCCCTCCAGAGAACTGTGAACCAGGTATTTAATGTAACATCTCAAAGACACTGCAAAATCATAAATCTGCTAACTGTTTTCTTCTGGGTTTATGACAGACAAGGAATTCAGACCGACAATAATACAGATCGAGTAATAAAAATAGCTAATATATCCTTGCTAATGGTGGGCTTCCTGCCACTGGAATTACTGTCCTAAATAAATGAGATTTGAAAATCTGCTAGGCTTCATTTTATTCTGGCTGACTTCCTGCCTTTCCAGAATAGTGATAGAAGTCAAGAGCCAAAAGGGAGAATAGAGCCAAAAAAGAAGGAAAACGCATGTCACGTAGAGATAAAACAGATCAGCTAAACCTACCTTCACTTAAACATTAGATAGAAAGGATGGAAAATAGAATCCTCGAACCTTACAGAACAGGCTCAGTCCATTTCAAACAAAAATGGAGAGAAGGCCAGTTCAGTATATATGTTCGTACTATTTAATTCTTTTCTTTAACTTTAAATCTGCAAACAAATAACTAAAGAAATTCCTTTTGATCTAAATGAATGTAATCTGACCTGTATTTAGGGTGTAGGCTGTGACACTGAAATGCAAAGCAGCAGCCCTTCTCCCTTTCAAAGGCTCTGGCTTAGCTAGAAGCAAGAGCTTTAATTCAGACTCTTGGTTCTTCCAATAGCACTGTGGGAGAAGGAAATGGCAACCCACTCCAGTATTCTTGCCTGGAGAATCCCAGGGACAGGGGAGCCTGGTGGGCTGCTGTCTATGGGGTCACACAGAGTCAGACATAACTGAAGCAACTTAGCAGCATAGCACTGTGGCAAATGAAGCAAACCACAATAAAATCTACATGGCAATTATGAGATTCACAGAAAAGAATGTCACACCTCACATGTGGCCTTCACAGCCTCTTTCTACTTACTGTTCATGATTGTAAAGACTCACATTCTAATGGTCAGATGCCACTGGAGCAGAAAGAGTTCTGGGGCTTTTTGCAAGGATTTTAATCTCTACCTTCTACAATTGGTTAAAATAAACTTATTTGGCTCCTAGGGCATTGTTTTATTATAGAGAGATGATATTTTAAACACAGGAACAGCAAAACTCTGATTGCTTTATGATTGGGTAAAATAGATGGGAAAGACAGTGATGACTTCAGAAGTAATATGAAATGAGAGGATATAAAATAAAGTCATTTTGTGGGACTGTTTTTTAAATTAATTTTTATTGGAGTATAGTTGCTTCACACTCTTCTGTTCTTTTCTGCTGTACAGCAAAGCGAATCAGCGGTATGTTTACATGTATCCTCTCTCTTTGTGTTTTCTTCCCATTTAGGTCACCACCGAGCACTGAGTAGAGCTCCTTGTGCTGCAGTCAGTTATCTGTGTTACACATAGTGGTGAATCCATGTCAGTCTCAATCTCCCAGTTCATCCCACCACCACCCCACTTCCTCCTAGGTGTCCGTACGTTTGTTCTCTACGTCTGTGTCTCTACTTCTGCTTTGCAAACGAGATCTATACCATTTTTCTAGATTCCACATATATGTGTTAATAAGCAACATTTTTTTTTTCTGACTTACTTCACTCTGTATGACAGTCTCTAGGTCTGTCCACATCCCTACAAATGACCCAATTTTGTTTCTTTTTTGTGCCTGAGTAATTGTATGTATGAGTTATGACCAACCTAGAGAGCATATTGAAAAGCAGAGACATTACTTTGCCAACAAAGGTCCGTCTAGTCAAGGCTATGCTTTTTCCAGTGGTCGTGTATGGATGTGAGAGTTGGACTGTGAAGAAAGCTGAGCGCTGAAGAATTGATGCTTTTGAACTGTGGTGTTGGAGAAGACTCTTGAGAGTCCCTTGGACTGCAAGGAGATCCAACCAGCCCATTCTGAAGGATCAACCCTGGGATTTCTTTGGAAGGAATAATGCTAAAGCTGACACTCCAGTACTTTGGCCACCTCATGCGAAGAGTTGACTCATTGGAAAAGACTCTGATGCTGGGAGGGATTGGGGGCAGGAGGAGAAGGGGACAACCAAGGATGAGATGGCTGGATGGCATCACGGACTCGATGGACGTGAGTCTGAGTGAACTCTGGGAGTTGGTGATGGACAGGGAGGCCTGGCGTGCTGCATTTCATGGGGTCGCAAAGACTCAGACACAACTGAGCAACTGAACTGAACTGAATTGTATGTATGGGAATGTTTGATAGGTCTGGAGCAGAGCAATTGAGAGCATCCATTTTTGGTTTAGATTCACAGTTTCTAATGTTCCCTGTGTTCTCTCATCTTCCTTCCTGGTATTCACATCCTGCTCCTTTCCACCCACATACACACACCTTGAAACACTGGAATTCTTCTGAACTTGGTCTTTATGCTTTGTCTTATCCAGTGTTTCCCAGGTATACTAAGAAGCAACTAGTGTTTATTAAAAACACAGATGAGCACTTAACAAACCCTGGAAATTCTTACTCAACAGGTGAGTTAGAGCCTGGGAATATGTACTTTAAATAATTGTCCCAGGATCTCTGTGGTCCAACTTCAAGAGTTGAGAAGTACAACTCTGTGCCATCTTACCCATCGTTTTGGTGTTAAAAATCATCTATATCGTGTGTGGGAGAAGGCAATGGCACCCCACTCCAGTACTCTTGCCTGGAAAATCCCATGGACGGAGGAGCCTAGTGGGCTGCAGTCCATGGGGTCACGAAGAGTCAGACACAACTGGGCGACTTCACTTTCACTTTTCACTTTCATGCATTGGAGGAGGAAATGGCAACCCACTCCAGTGTTCTTGCCTGGAGAATCCCAGGAATGGCGGAGCCTGGTGGGCTGCTGTCTATGGGGTCGCACAGAGTCGGACACGACTGAAGCGACTTAGCAGCAGCAGCAGCAGCAGCAGCAGTATATCGTGCGTGAGTGCCTGCTCAGTCACTTCAGTCGTGTCCCACTCTGTGCAACCCCATGGACTGTAGCCCACCAGGCTCCTCTATCCATGGAATTCTCCAAGCAAGAATACTAGAGTGGGTAGCCATATCCGGTACCCCAAACCAGGGATCCAACCTGGGTGTACTGTATCTCTTGCACTGCAGGCAAATTCTTTACCACTGAGCCACTGGTGGGGATCTCTAAATAGATGGGCTCAATCCAGACATCTCTTCTCTATCTTTCTGTTTGACGTGATCACTTAGCTATCTCACCACTATCTTAAACAGTATGTCTAAAACCGACCTCTGGATCACTTACCTGATATTTATTCCTCTTTCAGTCTTGCCTTTCTCTGTAAATGACGTTAACATTAATCTAGTTTTCGACTGAAAACCTGATGGCAGTTACTGACACCTGTTTCATTCTCAACTTCTACACACAAACCATCATCCAACCCGTGGATCAGACCTTCAAAATATATTGAACCCATCTGCCCTCTTCTTTTACATCTTTGCTGCCACCCTCCTGGAAATAAAACAAGAAAAATTTTAAATACTTCAATTGATGAGCTAATGAAACTCAATTAATAGAACTCTCTATGAACTTTACCACTTCATATTTTATACAAACACTACCAGAAACTGTGTACAAAAGTTCTGGAAAAGGAGAAAACCTTTCAGTTTGGACACATTATGTCAGGGTGAATCGGTCTCCATCACAATGTTAATCATGTAATACTTGTGGTCCACCAACACCTAGTGGGAGAAAAAAACAACACATGCCATTCTTAATCAGAGACTAGTAAGCATGGTCTATTTTTAATATGAGATCCTCTTCACACTCTGAAAAGAAAACATTTCCCACCTTTTCAAGGCCCTGGAAACACTAGGTCTTGCATAAAAATGTCACTTACAGGTTTCTAAGCTAATGTTTCCTTTACAATATGGCACACATCATAATTCCTCTGTCTGGTTCCCCCTGAAGAAGAGACGTGCAACCCTCTAACTAGCTGCCAAACACCCTCCTCTTAAAAATGCAGTAAAAAGAAATGAAACACAGTCGTAGCAAAACAAGGTGTCTAGAGAAAAGTTCTTGCCCTGAATTTATCATTTGTTTATATTTTTTCTAGTCTTTTCCAATTTCTCTAGGTGCATCCTTGAAAAGAATTCAGAGTCATTTAGTAAAATCACTATAAATGTATACTCTTCAAATCAATGAATTTGATTTGGTCCATAACAGACAAACACTGGTTAAATTTTACTGTGTTTCACATTGTTTCATGGTTAGTTAGTGTGAGTCTTAAGTTGTAACACCTTGCCCCGTTTGGTTTTAATGGAGAAATCCTCCTTGAAAATAAAAAAAGAGAGAGATTCTTACAAGGGAATTAGTTCTATATAGACACAGACAGTTCTGCTTCTTCCCTTCTTCCTGTAAAGTCAGCCATTCTTACCTAAGACACTCGTGTGCTCAGATGCTCAGTTGTGTCCAACTCTTTGTGACCCACCAGGCTCCTGTGTCCATGAGATTCTCCCGGCAAGATTACTGGAGTGGGTTGCCATGTCCTCCTCCAGGGGATCTTCCCAACCAAGAGATTGAACCCATATCTCTTACGTCTCCTGCACTGGCAGACAATCTTTACCACTAGTGCCGCCTGGAAAGCCCACACTAAAGTACTACTTGCCCATTTACAGAACAGAGTTAATTTTTCTAAAAATATTAACAAATATGAATATTGATGGTAAAAATGTGGAAGTCCTTCATCAAACAGGATGAACAATATCTGCCTTAACAGTCATGTGAGGACTGTACTTAGGTGACTCCGAGAGACACAGAGAAACATCCATTTCCATTCCATCCTGTTGTTACCACACCGATTAAAGGGGAAACACATCTTCACATAATGGCCCCTGTCTCTCATTCATGACAGCCAACTTTTAGATCATTGTTTTGTCCCTGGGTGCCTCTCTCACTTAGCAGATCCTATGCAGGGGGGACCCCATCATAAGCTGTTACCAGTTCAATTCAGTCGCTCAGTTGTGTCCGACTCTTTGCGACTCCATGGACTGCAGCACGCCAGGCTTCCCTGTCGATTACCAAGTCCCAGAGCTCAAACTCATGTCCGTCGAGTCAAGGATGCCATCCAACCATCTCATCGTCTGTCGTCCCCTTCTCCTCCTGTCTTCAATCTTCCCCAGCATCAGGTCTTTTCCAATGAGTTGGCTCTTCACAACAGGTGGTCAAAGTATTGGAGCTTCAATTCTTATTGAAACTCCAATACTTTGGCCACCTGATGGGAAGAACTGACTCATTAGAAAAGACCCTGATGCTGGGAAAGATTGAAGGCAGAAGGAGAAGGGGGCAACAGAGGATGAAATGGTTGGATGGCATCACTGACTCACCTAACATGAATTTGAACAAACTCCGGGAGATGGTGGAGGACAGAGGAGCCTGGCATGCTGCAGTCCATGGGGTCACAAAGAGTCAACACAGCTTAGCAACTGAACAAAGAAATATTTAGAAGACAGGATCACAGCATTGTGTGAATTCTTTGTTGTGAGAAGGGAAAATGGGGATGGATGTGGATGATACTCACCAAGGATAAATACAGAAAGAAACCAGTTTTATTTCAGGGAAATATTTTCTCTAACCAAATGAGCCAAAGGGCAAAACTTCAGAGTGATTACAGATGCTACTATGTTGACCTCATGGACACCAAGAAACTATCCAGAAAAGAGATTCTTTTTTCACTAGCATCAATCCAAAGTATCTACTCTATGCAAAAGTACATCCTAAAATGTACTGATTTTAAGGGAAAGAAGACATGCTGTCTGACCTCAAAGAATTGACATGTCTGATTGAGGGAAAGGAAGTAAACAGAGAAAGGAAAAAAAAAAATGACGTAAAGGAAGAATATAAGAATCATGAGGCATTTTACAACAAATGGATGAATGTAGGCACCCCTCCCTCAGACCAGAGATGATTTATGGTATATCTGTGGTTGCAACCAGGGAGGTTCCAGGAGCCAAAGCTTATGTATCAGGTTTTAAAAGCTTGAATGGAAGAAATGACAAGGTTTCCATGGAGACACTGAGTTTGGCTATACTGGATGTCTCATGAAAGTGGTTTCAAGTAAAGCTTTAGTGGCGAAAGCTTGCAAAGGAACTTGAAGGCAAATTTTGGTGTTTGAGATGCAGAAAATAAAAATTCATCAAGGAGGTTTTTTTCTTCTCTTATAAAGTACACAGTTGTTTTTGTTTGTTTGTTTTGCTTTGTTATTTGCCTCTTTACTTTCTATTGGGTTGTTAATTCTTTCCTATTGTTTTGCAGTTCTTTAAATGTTCTTGATACTAGACTTTGTTGATTATGAACTGCAAATACTTTCTCTTATTCTGAAGTCAGTCTTTTCATTTTTTGCATGGTGCCTTTTGATAAAACTTAATTTTACTCTTAATTAACATGGATTTCTAATGTTAAATTAGTCAGACCTATCTATCTCTTTCTTTGTGTGCTAAGTCATTTCATTCTGTCCGACTCTTTGCAAGCCTGTGAACTGTAGCCCACCAGGCTCATCTGTCCATGGGATTCTCCAGGCAAGAATACCGGAGTGGGTTGCCATGCCTTCCTCCAGGGGATCTTTCTGACCCAGGAGTCAAACCTGTGTCTCTTATATCCCCTGCATCGGTAGGTAGGTTCTTTACTGCTAATGCCACCTGGGAAGCCCCAAACTGTGGTAGATCTATACAATGGAATACTATCAGTGATTTTTAAAAAGAGCTATCAAGTTATGAAGAGACATGTAGGAAACTTAAACACATATTGCCAAGTGAAGGAAGCCAGTCTGAAAGGTTAGATACTGCATGATTCCACCAAACAACATTTTAGAAAAGGGTCATGGGGAAAGGCTCATGGTTTTTAATGAAGACAATTAAAAGATCAGTGGTTGCCAATGCTTGCATCAAGATTGAACCCTAATATAAACGATGGATTTCAGTTAATAATAATGTATCAGTATTGGCTCATCAAGTATAAGAAATATACCTCCCACTAAGGCAAGCTGTTAGTAAGATGGGAAGCTATGGGTGTTCTAGAATGAGGCGATACACGAGAACTCTCTGAAAACCCCTGGTAACCTCCATTTAATGAAAATGTTTTCCTGAGCCACCTTTCTAAACTGTTTATTCTTTTTCCACATACATTTGGATTTTCATTCTATATGGATGATGTAAGAAAGGATTAGAGTCCTTTCTTTTTTTTTTTTTTTTATCTTGTATTGATACCTAACTGTCTCATTAAGGAGTTTTGAGTAAGGCAATAAGTCCCACTCAGGCAGCCCCTTGAGAAGATGGTCCCTGGGTCCAGGGAAGGCAGAGCTGAAACAGAAAATAATCGTACAGAACAGGGAAATGTGCCTGTGCCCCATGGCATTATGGATGCCAAGAATGAGACAGAATTAAGAGACATTTCAAGGACTCCTCTGGTGGTCCAGTAGCTAAGACTTCATGCTCCTGATGCAAGGCGCCTGGGTTCATTCCTGGTCAGGGAACAAGAACCCACATGCCACAACTAAAAATATCCTGCATGCTGCAAGGACGATCCAACAAGGCCAAAGAAATAACTTTTTTTAAAAAAAGAGAAACATTTCAAAGAAAGCATTAGTAAGTGTGGAAAGTGGTTGTATTTGTGGCTTAGGAGGCGGGAGGAGGCACCGAAGAATTTTAGAGTGCTGTACAGCTTAAAAAACCAAACATCTTCTGGTCCAGTCGACCAGCGTCACACTGCCCCCTCCTCCCCCTACTCCAGTACCTTAATGGCTCATCAGCTTGGAGGTTTGAACTCTCCTCACTAGGAATCTGCACGCATACTGCAGTTAATATTTTCATGTGGAGATACATTCACAATATAGTTTAAATGATTTTTACAGTTTCACCCTCTGAATAGTCTTTGGCTTCAGAAGAGTAAAATGCTGTTCAGACCATTATCTTTAGCAATAGGAACGCCAAGACATGCATATACTTTATTGTTCTTGCCCTTAAGCAAAATACTATTTCCCAACAGAAGCAAAAGTCCTTCAGAGATCTTAGAATAGTGATGTTGGGTTGAATTTCTGAATTCACAAAACTGCCATTTTAAGTTCATCTTTGTGCCAATCTACAAATAAAAATTACAATAATACACTCATCATAATTGGAGGAAGATAAATGGTATATCATTTTTTTTTAAAGCAATAAGCTGAAAAATTCAAAACACCACTAACTAGGTCCTAGATAGCACCCTTTTTTTTTTTTTTTTTTTACTACCCTTGTGGTTCTGGGTCTCATATTAAATCTTTTATCCCCTGGGTATCTATTAGGATAGCTCCTTCTTGAGGAACTGCATCACAATTTTTTATGTGACTTTAGTGTTCAGGTCAGCATCTTTATGTGACGATCAGTACACATAGCTCTGAATGGTATTGTACAGATCAGTCATGCTTTAGGTATTACAGCAATGGGAAGATCACCATTGGAATAGAAGTGTGAGAACTTTTAAATGAAGATTCTTAATTTAGTATTTTTAAAAGAGCTTGTGTACTGCAAAGGAAACTCTCAACAAAATAAAAAGTCAACCTACAGAATGGGATAAAGTATTTGCAAACCGTATACCTGATGAGGAGCTAATACCTGAAATACATAAAGAAGCCTTGCAACTTGATAGCACACACACACAAACACACAAAAAGAAAAAAAAAAAAACCTTAAAAATATATAGTAAGCCACATACGAATATATAAACAGAGTGCTTCATCATGGTAGAGTAAGAAGGACATTAGTTTTGAAGTCAGAAAATATACATTGAGGAGCTTGTATATTTATTTCTAGCTGGGTGAGACTATTCAACTCACTAACCTGAAACTCAGTTTCCAAGTCTTTGAGATAGGTACAAAATAACCCTTCACTTTCCTGTCTTGCTGAGGTATTTAAGCAGCAAATTAACTTTTCTGGGAGAGAGGGATTCCGTAGAGTGTAATACTATACAGACATATTTTATTAACTATTATTTAAGCTTTTTTGCAACTAGATAAGAGTACAAACTTGTTAGAAAAATGTTCAAGAAGAGTCAGTTATCAACAATGCCATATCAGCCTGGAGGGCCTGAATGTTTTCTCAAAGGAATAGCCCTGGGCCAGAACTATTTAATAACATTTTTAA
This sequence comes from Budorcas taxicolor, assembly GCF_023091745.1. Classification (NCBI taxonomy): domain Eukaryota; kingdom Metazoa; phylum Chordata; class Mammalia; order Artiodactyla; family Bovidae; genus Budorcas; species Budorcas taxicolor. Next base: position 9,304,221 of record NC_068917.1, on the reverse strand, counting down.
TGGCAGATGAATTTGGGAGGAGCCCATTAAATTACTAGTGGCACCAAGTTGAGTGGGAGCTTAGCCACATGGAGTAGATAATTACAACTTTCAATGACCTTGAAAAATAGACAAAAACAATCAGAATAAAAATGTAATCAGGACAAGTAAAAGGGGGGAAACAAACTGCACAGAAATGATGATAAAGACCTGGTTACAGGCAAAGACAACATAAACAGAGAATGGGATTATAGAGGATCATATATGAGTCATCAATGCCATGTTAATGTTTAAAAATGTGTTGATAATAAACTGGAATAAATAGGATTCTAGCATGTGGGAGTTCCTAGACAGTCTTCCCACCAGCCCTAGGACTTTATCATTTTGGAAAGACTTATCAAACACCTCCTGGATGCAAGGCATAGAAATGTAGAAAAATGTGTCTGATTTGAGGTCTTAAAAATGAAGAATGGACTTCCTGGATGGGATCCCAAAGAGAAGGAGCAAAATGATTCATAGTTCACAAAATAAAGTCTCTGGGTGGAAGTTAAAAGGATTAGGTTTATTTAGAACTGGGAAGAGAAAACAGAGATGCGGGGGTGAGGTGTGATTAATAAGTATCTGAAATGACAAGAAAGAATGTATAGCGAGAATAGGAGCAAAGCACTGAATCTGCCACAAGACGGGTGTGTCTTGAGCAAGACCAAGAAGCTGCCTGTCTGAGAATCAATGGAAGAGCACATTTTACCAAAGACAAACCTGCTGTTAACAGTATCCTGACAACTGTGTGTCAGTAAACGCTCTTCCGTGTCACTGGTAATGAAGTCTCCCTTTGGAGAAATTTCCTGTTGCACATAATTTTTTCCCTACTTCAATCTGTGAATGCTTTGGTGCTTTCCATATCTATTCTGTTTTTCTTTTCTGTTTTTCCACCATACTCTGTTCTGTTATCCAAGCTAGATGCCCAAGAATTATCCTTGATCTGCCTCCCACCTTACTCCAAATACTCAGTTAAATAGTCAACATGAAGCCTGGCTTTTATTATCTCCTAAATTCCTATTAAAATTTTTTTGAGATTTTTTTAACTGAAGTTCCATTCTGAAGGAGATCAGCCCTGGGATTTCTTTGGAAGGAATGATGCGAAAGCTGAAACTCCAGTACTTTGGCCACCTCATGAGAAGAGTTGACTCGTTGGAAAAGAGTCGGATGCTGGGAGGGATTGGGGGCAGGAGGAGAAGGGGACGACAGAGGATGAGATGGCTGGATGGCATCACTGACTCGATGAACATGAATCTGAGTGAACTCTGGGAGTTGGTGATGGACAGGGAGGCCTGGCGTGCTGCGATTCATGGGGTCGCAAGGAGTCGGACACGACTGAGCGACTGAACTGAACTGAACTGATAGTTAATTTACAACATAGAGTTACTTTCAAGTGTACCACAAAGTGATTCAGTTATACATATACATACATTCTTTTTTAATTAATTATTTTTTAGTTGGAGTATAATATAATTGCTTTACAATGTTGAGTTGGTTTCTGCTGTACATATACACATATTCCCTCCTTCTTCAGCTTCTTTCTCACCCTGCCAACCTACCCCTCTAGGTCATCACAGAGCACTGAGCTGAGCTCCTTGTGCTTTTCTCATCCTTTTTCAATATAGATTATTACAAGATATTGAGTACAGCTCCTTGTGCTATGCAGTAGGTCTTTGTTGATTATATGTTTTATACATAGTAGTGTGTATATGTTAATTTCAACCTCCTTATTTTCTCTCCACTCCCCCACTATCCCCTTTGGTAACTGTAAGTTTGTTTTCTATGCTGTGAGTCTATTCCTGTTTTGTAAATAAATTCATTTGCATTATTTCTTTAGATTCCACATATAAATGTTATCATATGATATTTGTTTTTCTCTGACTTTCTTCACTTAATACGATAATCTCTAGGTCCATCCATGTTGCTGCAAATGACATTATCTTATTCTTTCTTATGGCTGAATAATATTCTGTTGTATATATTTACCATATATTCTTTATCAATTCTTCTGTCAATGGACATTTATGTTGCTTCCACATCTTTGCTATTGTAGGTAGTGCTGTTATGAAAATTGGAGTGTATATATCCTTTTGACTTAGAGTTTTCTTCTATATATGCCCAGTAGGGAAATTGCTGGATCATATGACAACTCTATTTTTTAGTTTTTCAAGGACTTTCCATACTGTCTTCCATAGTAGCTGCACCAATTCACATTTCCACCAACAGTGCAGGTGGGTTCTTTTTTCTCCACACCCTCTCCACCCTTCATAATTTGCAGACTTTTTAATGATGGCCATTCTGATCAGTGTGAGGTGCCCTATGAGTTTTTATCTTCTCTCCATCATGACTCTATGGACATTGAGTTTGAGCAAACTCGGGGAGATGGTGAAGGACAGGAGAGCCTGGCGTGCTGCAGTCCGTGAGGTCACAAAGAGTCAGGTATGACTGAGTCACTGATCAGCAAACAACAATCACCAGCACTAAGAGTCTGGAGGTTCTTCTCCGTTCTCACCTGAGCAGTCACAGCTGTCTCCTAACTTGTATGTGTGCGTACAGCTGGGTCCTTTCAAACTCGTCTTTCATCCAGACAGCCTAGTGATACATCTGAAATGTATCGATGTGAGTTACTGAACAGTCTTCCCACTCTACTCCAGATGTGTCATTCCGAAAAACACTCCAGGATGCATGGCGCAGCTGGAAAGAATTATATCTGATTAGAAGCCTTAAACTCAGATATGGACCCTTAGAAGGATCCCACAAGAAGCAGCAAGATTTTTCAGTTGCTCCTCAGGTCTAAAATATTAAGTCCAAGCTCCTTACCACTCAAGCTCCCCTTGTTCTGGCTCCTTCTCTTCAGTTCTTGCTTGTATTTTCCTTAACATATGTTTTTCTCATCCCCTGCTTTTGTTTCTGTGATCTCAGGCTGGAAGGTTCTTCCCCCTTTCTTTGCCAGGCTATCTCCTCGCAGCCCCTGCCCAAAACAGCTTCTCTCACCCCTTGAGTTAAGTGCTGTCAGAGTTCTCCTGATCTCTACTATGGTTATCTTTTTGTTGTTGTTATTGTTGTTCAGCCATTCGGTCGTGTTCAACTCTTTGCAACCCCACGGACTGCAACACGCCAGCTTCCCCTGTCCTTCATCTCCCAGAGCTTGCTCAAACTCACCTCCATTGAGTCGGTAATGCCATCCAACCATCTCGTCCTCTGTTGTCCCCTTCTCTTCCTGCCCTCAGTCTTGTTTAAGTGACCGTCTCCCCAGGATGAGTGAGTACTTTGAGAATAGCTCTTAAGACTCATCCTCTGGCTCTCTTAGCCTTTCTCACAGCTCCTTAAAAGTGAATCTAGGACGAACTCTTAAAAATTAAAAAAAGCATCAACAAATGAATGAGACCACCTATGTACTTCATTGCTCTTTTGTAAGGCATTATTATAATATCCTATAAATTCTATAGAACCACAATACCTTTCTATAAGTGATCATGAAGGCTTAATGAACTTCATATATGTCTGCTAGATTATATGAAGCATCTTCTATTTTAGCCAATCTAAAGGGGGCTAGAATAAATGGTTTAAAATGTAACAGTTAGCGTTCCTGAATGCGAAGACAAGATGAAGCCAAAACCAGGATGTGTATGACAAGATGTTTTGTTCATCTTGATTAAAGAGTTACTTAGAGATAGAACTTGAGAAATGTTGGAAATTGTGCAAAATTGAAGTTGTATAATTGGTTTATTATGAATAATCTTAAGAGAAGCAACTCTTCTTCATTTCCTACAAAGAGCAAAGTCTTTTGCTTTAGTCTTTTTTAGGCTGCTAAGACAGACTACCACAGACTGAGTCATTTATAAACAACAGAAATTTATCTCTCACAGTTCTAGAGGCTAGAAAGGCCAAGATTAAGGTAATGGCTGATTAAGTGTCTGGTAAGAACCCACTTCCTGGTTCATAGACATCTCCTATTCTCTTGCTGTGTCCTTAACATGATAGAAATGGCAAAAGAGCTCTCTGACCTGTCTTTTCTAACAGAACTGATCCTATCCATATGGGCTCCACCCTAAGGACCTAATCACCTTTCAAAGGTCCCACCTCTTCATACCATCACATCAGAGATTAAGGTTTCAACCTATGAATTTGAGGGGACACAGATATTCAGCCTGTATCATCCTGTATCACCTGACCTCCACCCGCCTCTCCATCACTGAATGAGGGCAAGTCATGCCTGTATTGGGTGTTCAACAAAGTGGTGATGGTGGGACTGCCCTGGTGGTCCAGTGGATAAGACTCCATGCTTCCACTGTAGAGGACAGTTTCAATCCCTGGTTGAGGAACTAAGATCCCGCATGCCACGTGGTTCAGCCAAAAAGGAAAAAGGTGGTGATGGGGTTGAGATGCAGGTCCACACTGGACTCAACAATCCATGTGTGCTGGTGCTCTTTGCAGGCAGCTTAAGGAAAGGGAGCACAAGGGCCTTGGGGTGGTGAGCTAGACTCTGACCCACTTCCTATCCTGCCCTGAAGTCACTGAGCCTTCTCTCAGTCCTACTGCAGTCCTTTACATGCACCACCCCTCTGCTGGGTGGGCTGCCATCCTCTTCTGCTCATTGTTCACCTTTCAGTGTGATCCCCCTGTTTGCTGGGAAAATCTAACTTCTGTGACAAGGACTGCTCACCCCACAGTCAGGAGGCTTTCCCACAATGGCAAACCTCCTTTTGACATTTCCAGGTTTACAACTGTATAATCACTGCGTTAACAGCTCCTCTCCTATACTGCATGCTTCCAAAAGTGGAGAATGGGCATCTGATGGATTATTATGGTGTCCCCAGAACACATGGGATATGTTAAATAAATATCTGTGAAATGAATAAGTTAATCTACACAGAGCACACAGAAGTACAAAATAAATGCTGTTCAATAAAAGAATTGCTCTAGGGAACTTCCAGGGGCTCCAGGTGATCCAGTGGTTAAGATTTCCCCTTCCAATACATGGGGTGTGGGTTCGATTCTTGGTCTGGGAGCTAAGATCCCACATGCCTCACAGAAGAAAAACCAAAGCATAAAACAGAAGTAGTATAGTAACAAATTCAACAAAGATGTTTTAAATGGTCCTCATAAAAAAAATCTTTAAAAAAAAATGTTCTCTTGCACTCCCAAACAATTTAGCTGATAACTTAAAATAATAAAATCAAGTATAATAGCCTAATCCGCCCCCCCCCCCCCCCATTTTGGACCTGATTGGCTCTTACTTGATTTTGGTCATTTCATCGTTTCTTAAATATAAACTGTTTTCACTCCCAAAGTCTGGCTTTAGAGGAATAGTTCAATACTTGATTTTAGCATCCTCTAAGTCAGAAACATGAAGCTTAGTTAGCTTCTTTAGTCATCTCTCAAGTCAGTAAATGTTGAACACATGTTTTTGATACAATTATTGGGAATAAAAAATATATGTAATGCTTATTAAATAATGAGGATAATATGAAGTTTCAATAATGCAGACAGGTTGATTATAACTGTAAACCACATGCTTATAGACTTTGGACTTTTACAGCTTTTAATTTATCAAAGGAAATAATTAGCACGCTTTGTGGCAGCCAGTGATGGAATTTATTCATTTGGAAGGCCATGGGTTTCCTGTCATTAAAACTACATCATGTCCTTCCTTTTCTATTAAACTTCCACTGAGGGCAGTAAGAAGTCACCAAAAGGAAATGAAGAGTTTTTTTGGCAATGTTCTTGTACAGTGATTTAATACTCTTAGAAGATAGCAAACCCATAATGTATGCCAACAAGTGTATTATGCAGAACAAGGTCCCCAATTACCACATTATTTCCTTTATTTGAAGTTTTGTTGGTGACTCAATTAACTGTGATTTGCAAAGTTGCATCAATAATTTTTTTTCTTTTTTTGCAGATTAATGTATTTTTTGGCTTTCATTAGCAATGTTTCTCTGCAGCAAGGGAATATTTTTAGATTACAGAAGCGCTGTGTACAGATTTATATGTCAAAGGATATTACTTTTCTCTCTGGATGATCCATGGCATCTCATTACACATAGAATCATTGTACTTAAAGCTCACACACATTTCTTTTTCCTCACTGAAGGTTTTCTGAACAAGATAAACTGTAAATTCTAATCTTTTCTTCTGTTTAAATAGTCACTAGGGTTTGATCTTGACTTAGTTCCAGATGCGAGAACCACAGCTCCTAATGAGGTCTGTCCAGGTTTGGGAAGATTGAAATGAAATGCTTGTGTTCCTAAAGTCTACACTGGACCCGATGGAGAGTCTGAACTAGCTTCTCACCCTCAGAAGTAGATGGTCTTTGAGGCCACAATCAAGGTTTACTTATAGTTTTCTGACAAAGGCTGTACGAGCAAAGGGAATTCACATAAGAGGTGAAGGATCTGTTTGACCAGATTCTAAACAAGCACTTGGTGAATACGTTTCAGGCAGGTTTACACAGTCCTTTTACATGACATACGCTAAGAAACAAAATGCCTCCAGTTCTTAAAAATCACAGAAATATGCAAAATTGCACACTGAAAACTCTCAGTTAAATCTGAAGCAGAAATGCTACCTGTCACATTAGCTTCCCACTGTTCAGTCCACGACATCACAAATATACTAGGACAAGTATGGTGGCTTCGAAATGAGCACATGCATTTATTTTAGAATCATTTAAGGGACTGTGCTGGTGTTCCAGTGGTTGAGACTCCGCCTTCCAATGCACGGGTTCGATCCCTGATCAGGGGGCTGAAACCCCACATGCCTCTTGGCCAAAAACACAAAACTTAAACAGCAGGAGCAATATTGTAACAAATTCAGTAAAGACTTAAAAAATGGTTCACATAAAAAAAAAAAAATTAAGAAAAGAATCACTTTAGATTTACAGAAAAGTTGTAAAGATAAAGCAGAGAATTCCTGTCACCCAGTTATTTCCATTGTTAACATCTTATGTTAACATGGGACATTCATGAAAACTAAGAAGTGAATAGAGTACATCAATTTTAAGAAGTAATACTTTTTATGATGAAAAGATTCTTGAAAAAAAAACTGGCTTCTGCTTTAATAGAGGGGATGTTTGACTGAATTCTTTCAATAAGCCATTAATTTCAGCATGGTTTTCTCTGAGCCCCTTAGACTAGATACTGATATTGCTGCTGAGTTTGCAAATTAAGATGTAAGATCAGAGATCGGTGAGATTGTCATAGTGTCTCCTTTAATTTGGAAAAGTAGAGCGAGGCTGGAGAGAGACTCATAAAACAGACTTTACGACTCTCTTCAAGGCAAATATAGAAGCCCACGCTTCAGCCCCTTCTCCCAAGCTTCTGCAATTACATTTCCGCAGGAAGAAAGAAGAGGAATTAGAAACAGGATAATGTAGTCTTAAATCACCATTCTTAGCCTTTGCTTTCTTGCCGGTGCTCCAAATTTTTATAACTCAACCCTCATATTGTGTAGTGTGACACAATAGAAAGCACAACTTGCTTGACCCTTCCTCAATAAAAAATCATTTTGTCTGACATTCTATAAAATTTGTGCATGAGTAGATGCTAAGCTCTGGTGTCTCCTCCAGTTGGCAAAAGAAGAACATTGTAAACAAGTAAAGTAAAGCTAGAGATCTTTTTCAGCATTGTTTACATGAGCGGATAATTTAATAACCAGCTCCAAAGTCGACCTGGGTGCCAACTCCTAATACTGAAACCACAGGAAACGTGCATTGTAACATTAAAGATAATGTCGTGGGTCCTTTGATTTGCTTCAGAACTCCTTTCAAGTGTTCTGAGAGCTAGGATATTAGAATTAAAATATCCTTATTAGAATAAGAACACAATGTAACTAAGTCTCTTACCCAAATCCAAAACTTTAGAAACAAAGTTGATAACCCAAGTCGAGCATCTTGACATCTCTGGAAATATATGTTGGGTGGAGCGCATTACACTATTTTTCCCCAGAAAGTTCAGTTTAGCCACATGCTTTGACCCTCAGCACTTATCTTGGGCATCAGCAACACCAAGAGAGCTGGCTCTGTGTACCTAAACATGTGTGGGGGCCACTTGCAATCTCTGCTCCCCATTAATTGATGATAAGACAAACCCAGATGAGATCAAGAGTTAGGAGGATTCATGACTCACAGCTAGTTTAGCACACAAGCACTTCCTGCAAGTGTTTGCACCCTACTATGCTAGCAAAGCTGACATCAACAAGTACGTATTATGAGACTGTTTTTATAAAATATTTCATGGCAGTATGGCAGGTGATACCCTGAGGTCTGCAAAATTTAATTAAAATTGAAGACAATATTTCAAGATATTTTAACCCCCATTTCCAAGCCCCATATCTAAGGTCAGAAGGAGAGATTTTGCCCTCTGTAATGAAGGAAAATAATGATATACCTTGTGATAAAATATTACATCTAATTAACGAATGGGCATGAGTCTACCTCCTGTAACTGACAGTCACCAAAAACAATGCGTTTTATATGAAGACTTTAAAATATAAAGAAAATGCCATGATCTGCATTTTCTTCTTGTATTTGTATATTTTTAGAATATAGTTAAAACAAAACACTTTTCAAAGGAAGAAAATTTAGGTTTTATCCTGATTATTCCAGTTCTAGACATGTGCTCTTAAATGCTTTCCTAAATGCTCTATATCTCAATTTTTTCTTTGGGAGAGAGAGACACACAGAGACAGAAACAGAGACAGGGAGAAAGAGATTGATTACAATGGTTACTTTAAATCACTGGAATTAAACCTAAATTTCCATCATCACTATATGCTGAAATCAGATACTTTGTAGGAAAATCCAGACATACAAACAAAAACAAATTTACTTTTTATTTCCATGAAGGTAAGTAAATTAAGAAACCAAATCCAGTTTGGTTTCCACCAAAGTGTAGGGAATAGAAAAGCTTCCTAAGAGTTTTAGTATAAATATTATTATAATATGCCATAATATAATACATATAATATATATGTTATTTTTACAATAAGCACTAGCTCTGTAAATCTGATAAAAAATGAATTGGTACGCTAGAATATTACAGTGTTTATCTGAATTATTCAGTGTTGACATTTTTTTTCTCCCTGACTACTGACACACAGAACTCAATGTTCTAAAAATGTATAAAATATTTAAAAGATGGAATTTAGAGTCCTTTTCACATAAATTGTTGTGTCCCCCAGTTCCTAAAGCATGCTGTGTATCTGTTCTTAAAGAAAAAGAAAAATAATCCCTCATCAATTATGGTTAAGGATCCCCAAACTGAAACACATGTGGGTGAACGCCATTCAAGTCACCAGCCCACACCAGTCTGCTGGTGGGGGAGGGAAGGAAAAAGAGGAGATAAATGGCCTGCATGATTGATTTCAACTAAGACTAAAATCTTGGAGGACAATTACTGGATTTACTCACTGTTTGTTTTTGCGACATTTCGGAAATTGGCAAAAAAAAATAAATAAATAAATTACGAAGTTGAAGAGGAGTGTGGGGTCTAAGAAACTGATCTTTTTTATGTAAGTGATTTTTTTAATCCAAAACTTCATTTTCTTAATTTATTTTTGCTGGTACCAAGCATTGGAAATCATCCATAGGAAATTATCAACCATGAAATTAACAATGTGGTGATGAAAAGTATCATTCAGTGCATGTATCCTAAATACATATATGTGTAGATTTTAAAGCTCTGGTATAATTTAAAGTGTTCTTTACATTATCTGAGCCACTCTATATTTACCTTTTATTATCTGACACATTTCTTTTTTTAAAAGAGGAAATTCTTTCTGTTTTGCTCAAACAGAGGTAGGTATTACATTTAATTAATGTATCAACTTCTCTTTCTCCTGTAACTGACAAATGTTAAATGCCTTATCAGTCTGGCACCAAAAATGATGTTGTCTCAAGGTTTCCCAGACTGCCTTGTCTGAAAAGGTCCGTGAAATGCTTTAATGATCATATATTAGGTGGGAACTTTAACCTTCTTTGTACCAGGTCAATTGAGTAGGTAATTGGAAAAGTCAGTTCCACTTGTAATCCATTCAAAAAGGAAACTTAGTGGTCTTCAGTCATAAAAATAGTGCAGGGCTGTGTAGAAAAACAAGACAAAACAGTAATTCTGGATATAGCATTAAGTTAAATGATTGAAACAACAAAAAGCACAGATCAAACCAAAAACTTCTTATGAATTTTAGAAAATTCTGTTTTTCATCTGAATATAGGAGAAATCAAATGTAACTGAAAATTAACACAAATAATAGTTACTGAGAAGGGCTTCCCTGGTGGCCCAGTGATTCCGAATCTGCCTTGCAATGCAAGGGACACTGGTTCAATCACCAGTCCAGGAAGATCCCACATCCCATGGAGCAACTAAGCCCGTGTGCCACAACTACTGAGCCTGTGCGCTAGAGCACAAGAGCGGTAGCTACTGAGTCCGCTCACCGCAAGCCTACTGAAGCCCGCAAGCCCCAGAGGCTGTGCTCTGCCAGAAGAGAAGCCACAGCGATAGGAAGCCGAGTAACCCCCTCTCTCCACAACTGGAGAAAGCCCATACAGCGGTGAAGACCTACCACAGCCAAAGAATAAAATAGATCAATAAATCTTCAGTAGTTTCTGAGAGTTGATCATGCGCTTGGCATGGTGTTCAACTTTTCACACACACACGCAAAATCATCACATTTGACTCTCACAAGAATCAGTAAGGAAGTATCCTTAGGACCACATAACAAGCTAAGGCTTGTCCATACCCTGCTGGGGACCAGACTCTGTTGTCAGCTGCTTCACTTATGAGTTATGCAGCCTTGGGCATATTAATTCTCCTCTCAGGGTGCAAGTTTTCCCATCCTGAAAATGACATCTTCACTTGCCTGATAGAAGCTTCCCAGGTATCTCAGTGGTAAAGAATCCACCTACAATGCAGGAGATACAGGAGATGTGGGTTGGATCCCTGGGTCGGGAAGATCCCCTGGAGAAGGGAATGGCCACCCACTCCAGTATTCTTGCCTGGATAAGTCCATGGACAGAGGAGCCTGGTGGGTTACAGTTCATGGGGTTGCAAAGAGTTGGACACAACAGGGGACGCATGCACCTGCTGGTAAAGATACTGTTAGTAGACACAATGGCTGGCATACGGATGTCTTATCGAGGCACTGTGCTGTATATTTTACAGATAAGGAAAAACAGATTAGAAGAGGTTTTAATGTACCCCAGATAGCAGAGTTAAGTGACAGAACAGACTTCTGAACTTCTGTGTCCTCTAGGGCCCTAGAAATTATTTAGAAAAACATATACCTATCATTATATATAGCATACATGATCATGTTTTAAATATGTGGAAAGAGGTGTCTTAGTTCTGGCTTTTATAACTAATTATCAGAGACAGAGTGGCTTAAATGACAGAAATTTATTTTTCAGCAATTCTGGAGGCATGGAAGTCCAAGATCGAAGTGCTGACCAGTTTGGTTCCTGGTGAAAGCAATCTTCTGGTTTGCAAACTGCTGTCTCCTCATATCCCCACATGCCACAGAGCAGAGAGAGAAGAAGCAAGCTTTTCTTATAAGGGCACTAATCCCAGCAAGAGGTCTCCACCTACTTGATCTCTTACCACCCCCAACAAAGACCTGTCTCCAAATACCATCACATGGGATATTAGGGTCTCACCACATGAACTTTGGAAGGGCACAAACATTCCATCCACAGCAGACAAATGCAGACTTCTTATGTTATTCTATCAGATGGTAAAAAATATTTTTCTGTTAGTAGCAAAAGCATTTAGACTCCACAGTCTTTCATGTATTCTGTCTATGATAATATCTGTTTTCAAATGTTGGACAATTGAGAATATTTTCTATAAGCTGAAATGTCTATAATAGGTACCAGTTTTCATGTTCTTCAGTAAATGTGAACTATCCTGGGTGACCATTGCCGTAGATCTTGGAATATAACTCTGGACTACATAATAATTAAGCTTACCTAGATCTTGTGGGCAAACAGACTTTAGATTTGCCTCTGAGTAGGGTACCCCACTTGCTGAACAGTGCTTGCCACTTTCACTTATTGAGAAAGCAGTGGGTGGCAGGCTCTGTTGTAGCCATCAAAGAAACAAAAGCAACCGCATCATACCTCAAATAGACTGACCATGAAATTGGAGGAAGAGCTGGAAGGAGTTATTTACAGATTTCTTATCTAAACCCTCATCTTATTAGCTTCTTCTAGCCTACATATTCAAAGGATACACATACAAAAGGATATTTTGAAATTGATTTTCTGGCCATTTCCCAAGAACATGGGTAAAGAATGAATGTTGTTATATAAATAACAATGGGAAATATTAACTTGTGTGTTCTCCCAACATTTCCCCCCCCCCCCCCGACCCAATCCAGAAAGCTAGACTATTTCCCCTTTGTGTCTTAAAGAAGAGAACCCAATAGAATGTAAAGAACAAAACAAGTTGATTCTTTACTTTTGAGCTTCAAAAGCTGAGTTCTTATCTTATGTAATACATGGCGCCCACATGTCTGGAAACATAGATAATATTATATCATATTTTTGCAGATTGAAAACGTATTCAATGATATTATGCAGAAGTTGCCTAAGTTTCTAGACTTTATGGAAACTTTGGGGATTTAGAAGATTGTTGACTAAGCTCAATTTGTCGCCTTGCCTTAGGAGAAAAAATTTCCCTGGATGAGGCTGAGAAGTCCAGTTGGAAATAAAATAGATGTTGAGAAGGATCTGAGAGATATGAGCGTAGGGGAGACTTATGCTTAACTTTTCAGGAGAAGCCAAGAGAGGGACAGGATGCAAGTGGTAAGAACCACCAAATCCAAGCTTATCATGGGATGAAAGCATCAGTGAGACCATATGCTGAGGTCAGGAACACTTCATACTGTTCTGCAGAAGCAACCATGGAAGGGCAGGGTAGGATGAACTCAAGAGTCTGAACTGAACTTATTAAGAGAAAAAAAAAATCAGAATGTGGTGAATTTACTTGAGTTGATCAGAATATCAGAATACATCACACTGAATTTATTTGAGTTTCACTGACTCATGAATTGATCAAGATTTAGTTTCTGCCACAAGGTTAAATAGTTGGAATATGGTGTTCTCTTGTATTAATAGAAAAAAAATAGTTTTTACATAACTGAGTTTTTTATCTGAAATTGCAGACCCACAACATGTAGGAAGAATCACGCTATCCCTCACAAGGCACTTCGAGCTGAATAATGAAGGGATCTACAATAAAATGAAGAACTCATAAGAATCTTAAAGGAGAACAAGGTATCTGCTGATGCTAAAAGTCCTAAGTTTAAAAATAAAGCTGAATACTGACTCAAGTATACACACATTTTGTTGATGGTATAAATTAGTACAAACTCCCACAGTAATTCCACTTCTGAGGATTTATTCTAAGTAAATAATACAAAAATATATTCAGATCTGTACATATGAAGATGTTCATTATAGTGTTATTTACAATTCTATACAATTTAAGCAGTCTGAATATTCAACACCGGCAACAGGGAAGGGTAGAGATAAAGGCCATGGTGGAGTTAAATCAGAGGTAGGGTGGGGGTGGAATCCAAGCAAACCTACTGATACAAGTGAGTGACAGGAGATCCAAAAGAGTGCCCAGAAGTGTGCACTGATGAGCCATTATTTGGAAGCTCAATAAAGCTATTTGTGGAGGCCCCCATAAGTTCAGTTCTCAAACTCCTAACTTCACTGGAGAGAGGAACATTCATCCATCACATTCCTACCCTGACACTCAGGATAATTGGAAAGGATCATTTCAGGGCTATACACAAAATTTTGAGACAACTTGGAAATTATATCCTAAAGTTTCACATGTTATTAACATTCCTGATGAAAGCCTCCCATCCCTCTCACAGACAGTACATTTTTGTTGTCAAGTAAATGCATCAGCAATCTTCTGTGTCTCATATTCTGCATTCACCTAATCCATCAATTAACAAGACATGCTTAAAGTGTTCAGAGGCAATCAAGAGTGGTCCTCAGCCCAGTGTGGTCCAGCCAGGCTGATGTGCGGCTGCCCAAGCTGGAGGCCCTGCCCAGACTGCGTCCACTCAGCGCCTGAGGTATAGACACACTGCCCTATTTGTTTTGGCAATAATTGTCTCCCTGCCCTGTAAAAGGCCTGAAAATTACTTCTATGTTTAGAAACAAGATTGCTCGTTTGGGGCTGCTGGTCAGAATCTCACCTCTTTATAGAAGTCTGTTATTCCTAGAACTGTTTCCTAACTTAGGCTTTTGTGATGTTTGGTTGATGAAAAGGCACTTGTTAGAAAAGTACAAGGACCCTTGGCAAGTGTGTCTGTGGGGCCACCATGGCTACTCCCAAGAGGATTATTAATTGTGGAGTTTTATCACTTACTACTCTGGGTAAACATCATGATAGATTCAAGTTTATATATAGTTTTGATTGAATAACAGGGACACTTTGGGGTTTTTTTGCAGTGGCCAAGTGAGGTTTATCCTTGGAATGCAAAGCTGGTGCAATAAAACAAGCTGATATCAACTTTTGCTCATCAATTCATATAATTCACTATGTTAATACTCTACAAGATAAACCACATGATCATATTAAGTAATGCAGAAAAGGCATTTGACAAAAATGCCTTTTTAAAAGGCATTTGATAGAACTCTCAGAAAAATAGAAAGGAAGATTTCCTCAACTTTATAAAGAGTGTCTACAAAATAGCTATAGGTAGAATTATATTTGGACTTCCCTGGTGGTTCAGTGGATAAAGAATGCACCTGTAATGCAGGAGACATAGGAGATGCAGATTTGATTCCTGGTCAGGAAGATTCCCTGGAGAAGGAAATGGCAACCCATTCCAGTATTCCTATGTGGAAAGTCCCATGGACAGAGGAGACAAGTGGGCTACAGTCAATGGGATCATAACATATTGGACACGACTGAAGTGACTGAGCAGAAGTAGCATTATATTTATGGTAAAAAACTAATGTTTTCCTCTTAATGTTAGAAACAAGGCAAGGATGTCGGTTCTCACTACTCGTTTTTTTGTTGTTAATTGGAGGATAATTGCTTTGCAATATTCTGTTAGTTATTGCTGTACAACAATGTGACTCAGCTATAAGTATACATATATCCCCTCCAAGAGGGACATTTAATTGTTAAAGAAAGTGGATTTCCAACCAATATATGGAAAATAAATCAACAAACTCACAATTGTTAGCTGCATAGATGGAAAGGAAAAGGTGGCCATTCAAGCTCAGTAGATATCTCTGTGCACTTGAAGAAGATGTTTCCTGACCATCCATGGATGGCCCCCTCTTTATACACACAGGAAAACCACCCAAATCTTCATGAGCCCCCACAGCAGCCAGGTTCCAGAAGTCTTCATGGACATTGGGGCCATACTTCCTAGTCCCCACTCGACATCACCAGCATATTACTACTTGGATTCTCTGTAAATATTTCCCATTAATTTAATCTAAGCCCAGACTCTTAAAACCCCAGATAGCTAGTTCACTATTTACATTAACCATATGCTCTCTGGCTTCACACACCACGAAGTCACCTCTGTTATTCAGTGAGGTGAAATCCACAAGACAGTTGTATACACAGACTGACGGTGGAGATTTTATGTTTTATCATGACTAACTTGGGTTTATTGTTCCTTTAAGTTATGATGAATAAAAATCCTATTCAAGACCTTAGAAAGAAGATCTGTCTCCCCAAAGAAATTCTTAGCAGACTCATGTTAAGATTCATGCCAAAATTAAAGCCCCCTAGATTTGTTTAAATTTTAAAATGAAAAATGCAATGCATTTTTTAAGGTGCTGTCCCTCTTGTCACCACGAAACCTCCTCCTCATACTGTGCCCCTCGTCTCAGTCAATAGCAACCCTCCTCTTCCAGCAACTCAGGCCCAAGTCCATGGGATTATCCTGGACTTCCCTGCCCAATACATCAGTCAGCCCTGCTGACTCTTCCTTCCAAATCCATCTTGAGTCTGACTGCTTCTTCCCACCTCTGCTGCTGCCACTGTGACCTCAGCCACCATGGTCTTCCCTCTGGATTATTTTCAGTAGCCTCTGACCTGGACTTCCTGCCCCCACTCCCTTTCTCTTCATTCTCCCTTTGAGCAGGTCATGTCACCACTCCACCATTTAAGAAAAAGTCAAAGACATGAACATGGTTCCCATTGGCTCTCTGACATTATCTCCATCAGCTCAAGCTCATTCTCCTCCAGCCATATTGCTACTCCATCAGCACATCAAGCGTTCTCCCCCAGGGCCTTTTCACATACTGTTCACTCTGTCTGCAATGCCCATCCTCCAGAAGATCACGTGACTTCCTTTCTTACTTTCTTGGTTCTCTTCTCAAGTGTGATCTCACCAAAAGAAGCCAAATCACCACCCTGTGTAAAATGGCTACTACCTTCCACAACCTCACATTCTCTCACCTTGCTCAGCTTTATTTTTCTTCATCGCGCTTATCACCCTGGACATACTAATATTCATTTGCTGATTGTATGTCTCCTCCATTAGTGATAGTGAAGTTGCTCAGTCGTGTCCGACTCTTTGCAACCCCATGGACTGCACTCTTCTTTCTTGAGTAACTGGTGATGATAACAATAGTAATAAAGATTGGTTTGGCAGTGGATTTCCTACAAATAAGTAGTAAAAAGGAGTATGGCATCTTCAACATAATAGCCCATCATAGAAAACAAGGGCTTCTATAAAAGCACAAAACAAAAATAAGCTACACTAACTTGCTGAACTTTAAGCCTAAAGGAATGCAATTAATTTTTACATTTGGTAAATTTATTTAACTCAAAATAAGTCCATATATCTCCCACAAATGTTGAACATCAGGGCAAATTTGAACCGAGCAGTCACTTTACTTCTCTTACATCTCGGTGGTGAAATCTGCTGAGACTTTGAAAAGACTTTTATCTCTCATATGAGAATGTGAGAGGTTGTCCTTGCCACTAGTATGTCCATTATAACAGTATTTCTCTACTAGAGCAGATGACATGTTTTCTTTCCATTTTCTGCACCTATTCACTCCTGGCACAAATCAAACCAAGAAAATGGGAATTTGAGGCTGCCCAGTCAAGGGAAAGATTCCAACCAAAATGTAACAGAGGATGTCACCAGTGAGAGGTGGGATTGATCTTTGGAAGATACAAAGATTTTAATTGAGAGTTTCCAAATGCTGAAGCCAGGCAGAAGGCAAAAAATCAGGAAAACTAAGCTCTGTCAAAGTCTCAAGTGATACAAACGTGAGGCATGTTTCATCTTTACCTTATTTATCAAACATATTTCTGGTATTGGACTTAAAAGATGGCAAAAAGACATGCTCTCCATCAACATACTTACACTATCATGTGTAAAATGGATAGCTGGTGAGAAGTTGCTACATAATACAGGGAGCCCAGCCTGGCACTCTGTGATGACCTGGGGGGGTGAGATAGGGTGGGGAGTGGGAGGGAGGTTCAGGAGGGAGGTGATATATATATAATTATGGCTGATTCATGTTGTTCTGTGGCTGAAACCAACACAACATTGTAAAGCAATTTTCCTCCAATTAAAAAAAAACAAAAACAAAAAATCACATGTTTGGAAAGAGACAGAAAGTGTACAGATCATCGTTACATAAAATAATGACTTCTCAGTTTTATAGCAGAATACAGGAGGAGAATGTAACCCAGACAAGGCTTTGGCATAACAACGGACTTATGTCTGAAACCAGTTTTACATTTAGTTGTGATATATTAGACAGATTACTTAAATTCCCTCAAACTTTGGTTTCCTTCTGATAGAGGAGGGAAAAGACTAAAATACATACTATGTGCTGGGTACTTCTGTTTCTTCCCAGGAACTACCCACTGCTGATATTTATGTTGAGTCATCAATATTACATTCCTTGACTTTATAAGGTACAGCCAGTATTCCTAGATCCATCCTGAGAAACACCTATATACAGAAACAGCTCTCAAACCAGGACTTATGTAATCAGCCACTGTGCAAAATGCTTCCCCATGGAGTGAACCCTGGTGTGAAACAAACCAGTTGTGAGCCAGAGAAGATAGAAAAATGAGGAAAAGCATTCACTATGCCACGTTTTAGTGAGATCATTTACCTCTAAATCCTTTACAATCCTTCCAAGGAGCAAGCATCTTTTAATTCCTTGGCTGCAGATGTTTTTCCTACAAGCATCCATATAGGCAAAGCTATGGATTGTCCAATAGTCATGTACAGATGTGAGCGTTGGGTCATAAAGAAGGCTGAGCGCTAAAGAATTGATGCTTTCAAACTGTGATGCTGGAGAAGACTCTTGAGAGTCCTTGGGACTGCAAGAAGATCAAACCAGTCAATCATAAAGGAAATTAACCCTGAATATTCATTGAAAGGACTGATGCAAAAGCTGAAGCTCCATTACTTTGGCCACCAGATGTGAAGAGCTGACTCATTGGAAAAGACACTGCTGCTGGGAAAGATGGAAAGCAAAAGGAGTGGCAGAAGGTGATATGGTTAAATAGCACCACCAATCAATGGACAATCATTTGAGAAAACTCAAGTAAACAGTGATGGACAGAGAAGCCTAGCGTGCTGCAGTCCATGGGGTCGCAGAGTCGGACAGGACCTAGCAACTGAACAACAACAACAAAACCTCTACAAACTCTCTCTAAAAGGATATTTCACACTGACTCTACAGGCCGACAATTTAACTTGCATTTTCATATAAGCACCTCTCTTTGGCCTTATGGGAAATTTAGGTTTAAAAATGTCTTTGTGGTGTTTGACAAATTCTAAACATTATTCATGCACATGAAGTAAATTTATTATGAGTAATACTACTGAGAGTTTCTCATAAAATTCTGTCCCTAAAAGTTATGTTCTGTAACAATGGCAAAGAATGCATGTAAGATAAGCTGACCAAAGAGCTTCTAGGCAGATTTATGTCATTGTAATGAGTAAAAATGTTTAATTTCATCATTTGGGCATTTCAATGAAAATGGTGTCAACTGAAAGAATAACTTTTAAAGGAACCCATAAAACATTTCTTATTTATAACGGATTTAACTGGCTTCACTACCAAGTGTTTTTCTGTTGTCTAGTGTTTTTAAAGATTCCAAGTTTCATTGAATACCAGAGGCATGATATATATCTAAATGTAACCACTTAATGCCACCTGATAAGACATATCTATCACTAAGAACTGAAAAAGCCCATGAAAAACAAGCAACTTATCTTTATGATGTGATTCAGGACCTATTAAGAAGATTGCCACATGGATCTTCCTGTTATTTTTCCTTCAAAAAAATCATTTTAAAACTTGAGTGCTCCAAAAAATTATGTAAAACAGCCATCACTTGCTCCATTACATGAGTATAAAAGAAATGTTATGAGAATTTTAATCTTTTTTATTTTCTTAATAAAATATAGGCAAAATCATGAGGTGTTTTATTGTGGTTTTTGTTTTTATCCTATGGGTTGCTAATAATGGGGAGAAGGGACAAGTACATATCGTTTGTTGATTCAATATTCTCGGGGGAGCAGCATTGACATATATACACTACCATGTGTAAAACAGATAGCTAAGCACAGAAAGCCCAGCTCAGTGCTCTGTGATGACCTAGAAGGATAGAACTGGGGTGCAGGAGGGAGATCCAGGAGCAAGGGGATAGATGTATACCTAAAGCTGATTCATGTTGTTGTACAACAGAAACTAACACAATGTTGTAAAGCAATTATCCTCCAATTAAAAGAAAATCCCATGATAAATCATTATGGAAAAGAATACAAAAAAAGAATGTATATATATGTATAACTGAATCACTTTGCTATACAACAGGAATTAACATTGTAAATCAACTAAACTTCAATAAAAATAAATGAGAAAAAATAAAATAAAAATATTTTCTAGGATTAAAAAATGACCTATTTACAAAATTATTTATCCTTTCTTCCTGAGAGGTTTTAACACCTATTGAGGGATCTCTTTCTGATTTGTAAAATAAGCCTTATTCACCATCCTCAATTTTTACATGTGAATATGGACTTTTTCTCTTTCAATTTAATAAAATATAAACATGTGAATGCTTAATCATTATCCAACTGAATTCCAAACAACTTTCTTTGCTTCAACTAGGTAAACAAGTAGCACATTTTTCCACTTTTATTGAGACAAAATTGACATATAATGTGTGAGTTTAAGGTGAACAACATGGTGATTTGATACACTGACATATTGGAAAATGATGACCACCATAGAGTTAGTTAACACCTTCATCATCTCACATAATTACCTTTTTGTGCGTTTCATGAGAACATTTAAAATCTACTCTCACAGCAATTTACAAGAATATAATACAACAGTGTTAACTGTAGTCATCATGCTGTACATTACATTACCAGGAATTATTTATCTTTTAACTGGAAATCTGATCCCTTTGAACAACTTCTACTCCTGTCCTCCACCCCCTCAAACGCTGGCAATCACCATTCTACTCTCTGTTCCTATAAGTACAGCATTTTTAGATTATATATATATATATATGTGTGTGATACCATACTGTGTTTGTCTTTGTCTTAATCCACTTAGGATAATCCTTCAAGTTTCCTTCTATCTTATTGCAAATGAAAGAGTGTTCATCTTTATTGTATGTATATACATATATGGTGGTAATTTAGTCGCTAAGTCGTGACCAACTCTTGTGACTCCATGGACTGTAGCCTGCCAGGCTCCTCTGTCCATGGAATTCTCCAGGCAAGAATACTGGAATGGGTTACCATTTCCTTCTCCAGGGGATCTTCTTGATCAAGACCCAGAGATCAAACATGTCTCCTGCATTGCAAGCAGTCTCCTGCTTTGAAAGTGAGTTCTTTACTGCTGAGTCACCAAGGATTCCATATATATATGGAATATATATATATATATATGGAATATATATACACACACATATGTATCACATCTTTATCTATTTCTTCAGACATTTAGGTTGTTTCTGATTTCTGTAGTGAACATAACGCTTCAGGGTACAGGTATCTTTTCCAGATCCTGATTTCATTCCCTTTGGATAAATATTCAAAAGTGGGATTGCTAGGTCATATGGTAGTTCCATTTTTAATGTTTTGAGAAACCTCTATATTATTTTCCACAGTGGGCTGCACCAATCCACATTCCAACGAACAGTACACAAAGGTTCCCTTTTCTCCACATCCTCACCAACCCTTATCTCATGTCTTTTTGATAACAGCTATTCCAACAAGTGTGAGGTGTGATGTTGATTTGAATTTCCCTGATGATTAGTGATGTTGAGCACCTTTTCATGTATGTGGGGGATATCTATGTGCCTTGTTTTGAAAAAAAATGTGTATTCAGGACTTTGGCCCATTTTTAAGTTGCATTGTTTGGTTTTTTGCTTTTGAGTTTTAAGAGTTCGTTATATATTTTGGATTTTAACTTATCAGATGCATAATTTGAAAATATGTTCTCTTATTCCATAGATTGCATTTGCATATTTGTTAATTGTTTATTTTGCTGCCAAACACCATCTTAAGTGAGTTTGTTTTAAGTAGAAGTCCAGTGTGGAATAAAACATTATCATTCAAATTTGTAAACGTGAATTCAACTTAAAAATCAAATCACAGAAAAAGTGTAAGAAATCACTTTCAAAATTTGGGGTAAAAATGCATTTTCTCAGTCTGTACCTCCCTAGAATAATTCACCATACTAAAATGTTTCAAATTTAATTTTAACACAATCAGGTCAAATTCAAATTTTAGTACAACTAGGTCACCAACTTCAAGTCCAAGTTTGACCCATTTTACAAAGGATATGTCTTATTCTGTATTTGATCACGCAAATGAAGCTTTAAAGTATAATGGGAAGAAAACTGTATAATAATGTACCTGAAACTGGGAGGTTGCGATTGATATCTGGTCCCATCACTTCATGGCAAATAGATGGGGAAACAATGGAAACAATGGCAAACTTTATTTTGGGGGGCTCCAAAATCACTGCAGATGGTGACTTCAGCCATGAAATTAAAAGACACTTGCTCCTTGGAAGAAAAGGTATGACCAATCTAGACAGCATATTAAAAAGCAGAGACATTACTTTGCCAACAAGGTCCGTCTAGTCAAAGCTATGGTTTTTCCAGTAGTCATGTATGGATGTGAGAGTTGGACTATAAAGAAAGCTGAGTACCAGAAGAATTGATGCTTTTGAACTGTGGTGTTGGAAAAAACTCTTGAGAGTACCTTGGACTTCAAGGAGATCAAACCAGTCAATCCTGAAGAAAATCTGTCTTGAATATTCACTGGAAGGACTGATGCTGAAGCTGAAGCTCCAATACTTTGGCCACCTGATGCAAAGAACTTACTCATTTGAAAAGACCCTAATGTGAGAAAGATTGAAGGCAGGAGGAGAAGGGGATGACAGAGGATGAGATGGTTGGATGGCAACACCGACTCAATGGACATGAGTTTGAGTAAACTCTGAGAGCTGGTAATAGACAGGGAGGCCCGGCATGCTACAGTCCGTGGGGTCTCAGAGTCAAATGCAACTGAACTACTGAACTGAACTGAATTGATATATATATATATATTACTATGTATAAAATAAATAACTAATGAGAATCTACTATATAGCTTCAGGGAATGCTACTCAATGCTATGTGTGTGTGAGTGTGTGTGTGTGTGTGTGTGTGTGTGTGTGTGTGTGTGTGTGTGTAAGTTAGTTGCTAGTCATATCCAACTCTTTGCAACCCCATGGACCGTAGCCTGCCAGGCTCCTCTGTCCATGGAATTCTCCAGCCAAGAATATTGGTGTGGGTTGCCATTTCCTTCTCCAGGGGACCTTCTCCACTGAGGGATTGAACCTGGGTCTCCTGCATTGCAGGCATATTCTTTACCATCTGAGCCTTCCTGGAAGCCCAGTCAATGCTCTGTGATGACCTACATGGGAAGGAAATCCAAAAAAGCAGGGAAATACGTATAGCTGATTCACTTTGTTGTACAGCAAAAATTAACACAACATTGTAAAGTAACTATAATAAAAATTAATTGAAAGAAAGCAAGCAATGGCATTTTAAGAAATGTGAAAAAATATAATGTACCTGACACTTTAAGTTAAAGCATGTAAAATATAATTTAACACCGTTTCACACCAACACGTTTAAGTCTCTTTCTATTACTGTAAATCTCATCCTAAAGCTGAAACAGAGCTAATTTGTGGTACGCACTAATCTCTAAGTCGAGAAGTGCAATAAATTTAGATAAACTTTTTTCCAAAGCAGAAATGATTATTGCCAAAAGTAAAAAGGGAGAAAAATAGAGCCCTTTTAAAATTCTTGTTTTGAATGTTGTCATAGTTACTAAAGAGAAATTTATGCTTTGAAGACTTTTCTTAGATGTTAAATGCTGTGACCAGTTGTGACGCCTGAAAGATGAATAAGCTTGATGAGGAATTCCATTTATAAACATCTTTTCAAAACCCATCTTTACTAATTATTCCCTTTCTACCTACATTAGACCTAAAGTTGGCTGTGTGCAGAATTATTTTATCATTTAAACTATTTTTAGTCATAAACATTCAAACATAGTTATAGGTTGAATTTAATTTCTGAATGTTCAGCCAAAGTTTAAATTTAAATATTTAAAAATACATCTTGTGAGCAAGCTACATAAAATAAGTGAATTGCTAAATAATCCCAAGAGTATAAATAGAAGAGGATCGTGTCAATTAATTTGGTTCCATAATGACATATTCTTGTTCCTAGTATCTCCAGAATAACATGCTAGAAGGACTTTTGGTAGAATGTTACAATCCTAGACTATTTCAGACTATTCAGCATCAAAACCCTAACCAGTCCAGTTTAAAAATGATCAAAAGGACTTGAATAGACTTTTCTCCAAAAAAAGATATATAAACGATAAATAAACACATGAAAGGTGTTCAAAACCACCAATCACTAGGGAAATGCAAATTAAAAATACAATGAGATGCCACCTTATACCCATACTTAGGATGGCTACTATCAAAGTAACAGAAAAACATCAGATGTTGGCAAGGATGTGAGGAAACTGGACCCTTGTTCACTGTTGATAAGAATGCAAAATTCTACAGCTACATTGGAAAACAGTATCACAATTTTTTTTAATTAAAAATAGAATTACGGTATGATTCACCAATTCCACTTCTGGGTCTACACCCAGAAGAGTTGAAAGCAGGGCATCAAGGAGATATTTGTATACCCATATTCACAGCATCCTGGGTGGCACAGTTGGTAAGGAATCTGCCAATGCAGGAGACACAAGAGATGTGGGTTCAACTCTTATATCAGGAAGATCCCCTGGGAAGGAAATGGCAACCCACCCCAGTATTTGTGCCTGGAAAATACCATGGGTAGAGGAGCTACAATCCATGCAGGCACAAAGAATCAGACACAACTGAGCGCATGCACACACATACACATAGCAGTGCTTTTTCACAATATCTAAAACATGGAGGCAACCCAAGTGACCAAAGATGGTAAATAGATAAATAAAATGTGACAGATACCTAGAAAGGAATATTATTCAGCCTTTAAAAAGGAAGGAAATTCTGCAATACACTACCTGAATGAACCTTGAAGACATTATGCTGAGTGATATAAGCTAGTCACAAAAAGGCACATACTGTGTGATTCCACTATTATGACTTAGAATAATCCAAATCATAAAGACAAGAAGCATATAGGTGGTCACTGGGCACAGGTGAAGGACTGCAATGGGGTAACAGAATGGGAAATTATTGTTTACTAGGTGTATTGCTTACTATTTTACCTGAGGATGTCTTAGATCTTCACACCAAATTAGAATCAGTTGATTTAAACCCCAGTATGTTCTCCAAATCAGGCAAGTTCCATAATTCTTAAAGTTTTGCTACTAATAAGTGAAGTAAAAGTGCATAATAAACATTTATTTACTGTGGTCAGAGCAATAGTTGCCAAGAAAGCCCTTGGCCAAGATATTTTTAACTTCAGTTGAGCATGTAGCTGAAATCTACATAATCTTCTATGTACCATTCTATACATGAAACCTACTCTGAGGCTCATTGAACACTGTGGAAAACTCCCCACAGACCAGCTCGTTTGCAGAACCAGGTGTTTCTGATGCTGTGAACTGTGACGCTGTGAAAAATATTCATAGTACTCTAAGGTCCCTTAAACTCTCATTCCACCTGTGCTTTCTCATTGAATCCAGTGGCTGCTTATGCTTTTCAGGGATCTCCTTGTTTATGTAGGTGCATTTCTTTGTTTCTGAATTTATTTTGCTACATTTTAAAGAGTAAAATTTATAGGAAAAAGATTTAACAAGCTGGTGTTGGGAGTCACTCATATTTCAGCCAGGTGCATTGCTAATGTGCAGGTGTAAACCAGGGAACAGGTAAGGAAAGCATGATGTGAGCTGCAGTGTCTTGAAGGATTAATTGTGTATGTCCATAATGAATATATCCCAAGGTGCATTTAACTATCTGCTATAAATGAAGACATTTTCTTCCTTTCTCCCCCTCTTTCCAGTTTCCCCATGTCATTTATATACATAACGTTAAGTATAGTCTATATGTGCATTTCATGAGAATGAGAAGTCCCTTATTCATGGCTAAACATAATTTTATAGGAATTTAAAATTTTAGACAACAAATATGTATTACTCTTCTAAATAACTGATTATTTTTACATTTGAAAATAGTCCATTTCTACTTAAGTGCTATATTAAAGACATATTTTATTTTCTTACCACTTTATTTTTTTAATTGAAGGATAATTGCTTTACAGAATTTTGTGGTTTTCTGTCATACTTCAACAAGAATCAGCCATAGGTACACCCATGTTCTCTCCCTCCCAAACCTCCCTCCCATTTACCTCCCCATCTCACACTTCTAGATTGCCACAGAGCCCCTGTTTGAGTTCCCTGAATCATACAGCAAATTCTCATCAGCTATGTATTTTATATATGGCATTGAAAATTTCCATGTTACTCTCTCCATACATCTCACCCTCTCCCTCCTCTCCTCGCACCATGTCCATAAGTCTGTTCTTTATGTCTGTTTCTCCAATGCTTCCCTAAAAATAAATCCATCAGTACCATCTTTCTAGATTCCATATATATGTCTCAGTGTACAATATTTATATTTCTCTTTCTGACTTACTTCCCTCTGTATAATAGGCTCTACGTTCATCCACCTCATTAGAACTGGCTCAAATGCATTCCTTCTTATGGCTGAGTAATATTCCATTGTATATATGTACCATAGTTTCTTTATCCATTCATCTGTTGATGGACATCTAAGTTGCTTCCATGTTCTAGCTATTGTAAACAGAGCTGCAATGAACTTTGGGGTATGTGTGTCTTTTTCAATTTTGGTTTCCTCGAAGTATATGCCTAGTAGTGGGATTGCTGGGTCATATGGTCGTAATATGGTCATCAAAAACATTCCTAGTGTTTTAAGGAATCTCCATACCACCTTCCATACTGGCTATATCAATTTATATTCCCACCAGCAATGCAAGAGGGTTCCCTTTTCTCCACACCATCTCCAGCATTTACTGTTTGTAGACTTTTTGATAATGGCCATTCTGACTGGTTTGAGATAGTATCTTACTGTAGTTTTGATTTGCATTTCTCTAATAACCAGTGATGTTCAATATCTTTTCATGTGTTTGTTAGCCATTTGCAGTCATGTGTTTGTTAGCCACCTGTATTGAAGAAAAGTTATGACCAACCTAGATAGTATATTCAAAAGCAGAGACATTACATTGCTGACTAAGGTCCGTTTAGTCAAGGCTAGGTTTTTCCTGTGGTCATGTATGGATGTGAGAGTTGGACTGTGAAGAAGGCTGAGCGCCGAAGAATTGATGCTTTTGAACTGTGGTGTTGGAGAAGACTCTTGAGAGTCCCTTGGACTGCAAGGAGATCCAACCAGTCCATTCTGAAGGAGATCAGCCCTGGGATTTCTTTGGAAGGAATGATGCTAAAGCTGAAACTCCAGTACTTTGGCCACCTCATGGGAAGAGTTGACTCATTGGGAAAGACTCTGATGCTGGGAGGGATTGGGGGCAGGAGGAGAAGGGGATGACCGAGGATGAGATGGCAGGATGGCATCACGGACTCGATGGACGTGAGTCTGAGTGAACTCCGGGAGGTCGTGATGGACAGGGAGGCCTGGGGTGCTGCAATTCATGGGGTCGCAGAGAGTCGGACACGACTGAGCGACTAAACTGAACTGAACTGTATTAAAGACATATTTTATTATGTTAATCCTTATTTTTCCTCTCACATTATATAGTAATACAACCACCTCACGTACATTCATGCCTGAATATTTTTTTCTAATAAGATAATTTTCAGCTGTGTTACTCAGTTTCCATATTCTGAAAAAATTGGAAGACATCATCATTAAAATTCAGTTTGTAATCAAAATAACTTTTTCTTGAATGTTCATTCCAAATAACATATATCCTGTTTTCTGTACTTCATACTTTGAAGAATGTTAGCTATTTACTTTTCCAAACAGGTTATATTAGGGTAATACTTCTTAGGGTAATACTTTTTTTAATCAATACTTGATTCTTTTTAATACTGTGTAGCCATATTAATAAGATTTATAAATAGTTATATTTAATTACATTTTTATTCTTATAATGCAACATTCTATATTTTATTTTAACATTTTTAGTAATATTTTCACAAAGAAGTCAAAATATATAATTAGAAATTGTACAGGAACATATAGGAACAAAAAAAGTATAATCTTTGGGTGAAATTTAACATAACACTAAGTCTAAACAAAAACCTTTTTTTCTCACATTTCAAGTAGGAAAAATGGAGGTTTGTGTCAACACATTTTTTAAGAAAAACATTGCATTTTTCTCCTGATTTTTTGAAGTCCATGTCTATTCAGTATTTGTCATTCAAAAGAAAAAAGAAATGTTCTAATCAAACTGATATTTCCAAACATTAAAGTATTTAGTAGTATTTTTCATCTGACAAATATAATTACACTTCCATTACATGATTCATGAGACTAGACATTCAAATGTTAACAGAACTGATTTCTTTTCATTCAAATATGTTGAACTTAATATCATAGACAAATGGAGTATCCCTGGATCAAAAAATATACGATGTTCCAAGTCCTATCGTTTGAGTGGAGGAGGCTGTTTTTGTTACCTCTTCTTCTTCATCCTTTTTTAATTTAATAGAAATTTATTTTATTTCCCAAAGTCTACCCAAGATCAAGAGTTGGTTTCTCCAGAGGCCTCTCTCCTTGGCTGTCTTCTCCTGGGTCCTCACATGGCTGTTTTTCCATGTGCCTAAGACCCTGATGTCTCTTTCTCATTTTAAAAGGACACCAGTCCTATTGGATTAGGGCCCCACCTGTATAATCTCATGCATCATTAGTCACCTCTTTAAAAGCCCTATCTCCAAAAACCTTGGGGGTTAGGACTGCAATACATGAATGAGGATGGGGGAGAGGACACAGTTCAGTCCATCACAGAGAGCAACTGGAAAGAACAAAAGATTTGTACTCAGAAAGTACAAGTTCTGTCAGCTTTGTGCTGTTGGAGCAAATCATAGTAATTTCTCTAAGAATCTCTTTCTCACCTATTAAATAATAATTATTTTATGTTAAATTACTTGTAATCACTCCACTCGAATTCCAGATGGTTTATTGCAAAAGTTTCTGTTAGCCAGTGAAAGTGAAAGTTGCCTGGTCATGTCCGACTCTTTGCAACCCCATAGACTATACAGTCCATGGAATTCCTCCAGGCCAGAATACTGGGGTAGGTAGCCTTTCCCTTCTCCAGGGGATCTTCCCAACCCAGGGATCGAACACAGGTCTCCTGCATTGCAGGCAGATACTTTACCAGCTGAGCCACAAGAGGTAACCGGGAATAAGGATCATTCTCAATAAGTTAAGATAAAACAGAGGTTGTCCTCAGAAATTTTGGGTTCACATCAGAAGTTGTATGTTGGAAGTCCAGATGCCACAAAAAATTTGGAAAAGTGTTGACCAGCATCGTGTCAATTGAATTCAAATAAAATTCTGGGCTTCTGATTTAGCCTGTTTCTAAAACTAGTGGTAAGAGACAACCCTGAGTACCGAGGTTGACATCAGGGATGGGGTCTTTCCATGGAACCCCCACCCCTGTCATGTCTGTACACTGGCAATTGTTATCCATTATCACACTTGGGCTATTGTTGATGGACATACAGTCTTACTTATACTGGATCACTAGGCTGTTGCCCCTTAATCAATCAATTACATGATGTAGGTGATTGAATAAAGAAACAATAAAAAAATACGTCTTTGTAGTTTAGCCCCAAGAAGGGATGACTTGCACAAAAGAAGTCATAAAAAGT
The DNA here is from genome assembly GCF_023091745.1 of Budorcas taxicolor. NCBI lineage: Eukaryota > Metazoa > Chordata > Mammalia > Artiodactyla > Bovidae > Budorcas > Budorcas taxicolor. The sequence goes on along the minus strand of NC_068917.1, from coordinate 9,274,800 downwards.
TGTAAAAAGAGGACTGCCCTGGTGGCTCAGTGATAAAAATCTGCCTGCCAGTGCAGGAGACACAGGTTTGAGCCCTGGTCTGGGAAGTTCCCCCATGCAGATGAGCATCTAAACTGGTGCGCCACAGCTACTGAACCTGCACTCCAGAGCCCAGGAGCCACAACTACTAAAGCCCATGGGCCTAGAACTCATGCTCCACAGCAAGAGAAGCCACTGCAATGAGAAGCCAGTGCACCACAACTAGAGAGCAACCCATCTCACTTCTACTGGAGGAAAGCCCACGCAGCAGCAAAGACCAGTGCAGCCAAAAATTAAGTAAGTAAATAAAATTATAAAAATAAAAGTTTTAAGAAGGGAAAGAATAAGCATAAAAATATCCACTCAACAGTAACACATGTAAACTAGGATTCTGATCCTCATGGTAAAATGTCCTGCCCCATTTCACAAGCACACTCATGGCCATCGTACCTACATCCACACTGAACTGTGAAAAGCCTCTGTGTTACAGTGAACATTCTTCTAGCAGTTTCTTCAGCTGTTGTTTCGATTGAACAGTTCACTCTACTCTATGGGCACCCTCTTCATTCACTTGTAAATGAAGATGAATGCTTCTGAGAAAATAAGGCTGATCTGAGGGACTCGACAGAAATAATCGGTGTGAGGCACGCAACCCGCACATTAGCGAGTGAATGGCTGGATTGGGAGGGCTGGAGGACAGGGCTGCCCGGCTGCGTTGCACTGAGTCATAGCTTTGAAACAAGGCCTTGAGTCAGAGCTATCAGGCTGGGGCTTCTGTTTTCCTGGCTCTGATAAGCCCGTCTCTTTTTGTCCAGGGACTGAGCCTGCGATTTAACATTGCAATGACAGCGATAGTTATCCCCAAAAACATCCTTCTCGGCTCATTTCTAATACAGATCACTTATTCTTTGTGAAAGATGAGTGAGTCATGCAAGGAGCAGACTGCCCATTAGTGGCACATTGTTAATTTGCTCTTTAATTAGTTTAGTGACATATAATTATTTGAGGTCAAATAATAATTAAATTTTTGTACACTCCTCTTTCTCCCCTGGTAAATTACCACTGGACCACCCTCCATGATAAAGGATCTCTAAATAACACACAGGATGCTGACTGAAGAACACAAGGAAGTGTGTGATCTTTCCCTACAAAAGTTCCCTTAAAAAAAAAATCTTTTTTATGAAAAGAAGCATTTTATCATCTTTGTTTAGAATTCTCCTTTTAAGAATAAATCATCTAATAAAAATATAAACTTTACGCTTCTAAGTAAATGAGCTTTCTGAAAGAAACATAAAATGCATCAACTTTTCAATTTTACTATACTTTACAAATATTATTTACGCTTATGAACATTAAAATGGGCTTTTCTCTAGAGAACTGTATCCAAAAAATATATAAGTATTACATAAAAGTAAAGTTGGCTTCTTCAATTACCTGAAGTTAAATAAATCATCCATATTAAAATACCATATTTCTTTTTTTTCCCAGAAGCAAGCAACTGATTGTTATTTAAGAGATTCAGCTAAAAGCTCACCCAGTTCTGGTTAAAAATTGAAATTTAGAAATTTATTTTCTCATTTTGACTTAGAGGTTACAGAAAACTTGTTTATAATAACATGAAAATTTTTCAATTGTATTAAAACAAAATATAATTTAGGAAATGAATTTAAGAAAAGCAAGATTAATTCATGTTCACAAGAGGTGAGAAAGTCTGTCTTTGGATTCAAAAGCAATATTAACAAAGCTTTCAGTTTTTCAACCATAAGCTATATTCTCCATCCAGTTAATAATTCTGAGTTGATAAAGTCTTTGCATACTACAAACTTCTAAAAAGAAAATACCTCACTCCAAAATCTAAGTTGATTATATTAACATTTGCAGAAGAATTTCAGCAGGCACTTTGCTAACGGTGACCTTTAGCTAGCTAAGGCTCATAGATGTTGTCAGTTATTGGAGAAGAAAGGTCTTGGGAAGAAACTTCAAAAAATGATAAAATGCAGCCCACGGTAGTCATTAAAATAAGCCTCACAAGCATCTTTACCAACAAAGTATTTTGCAAGGTTTTCTGTTTTGTTTTGTTTTTAATGTAGACTTCTTTGCACAGAATTGGCATGAATTAAAGACTTTTTCATATGTATACATACACTGAACATGAACACCAGGGCCAGACTATAGTTAAAGCAGTGAAAACAGATTTTGCTCAGGAACTTATATCAGGAACAAGTCAGGAACAAGTCACACCTATAGTGTTCATAAAATGACACACTTTGAATAACCAATGCAGACGCCATACTTTTGCTCAGGAATTCTATCTGTAGATCAAAGCTTTGGTTTTGCTTCCAGCTCTGCTACTTGTTTGCAAGTCAACTGAACTTTAACACTTATCCATCAATCAAACACTGATCATATGCATATGATGTGCCAGGAATTGTGTTATACTCATGGGGCCTAAGGAAATAATATAAATCCTTATAAAGTGCAAACTCCTATTGTTCAGAGGAGGGAGAAGTCATGATCAGGGAAGGAGATACAAGTAAAACAACACTGACCATACAGTATAATCAATGCCATGATAAGTGCATATATAAGTGATTTTAACTATTTTTTTAAAAGACGAGAGGAAACTAACTAAGTAACACTAAGGTGAGTTTCTAAAGTTCATTAGGAACTCAATAGATACGAGGAAACCTGGGAATTGAGACTAAGCGTAGTAAATAGAGGAAGTGATCATATGTGTGTGTGTGTGTGTGTGTGTGTGTGTGTGTGTGTGAAATTAAAAGAGTTAGTTGCTCAGTCATGTCCAGCTCTTTGCCACCTCATGGAGTATAGCCTGACAGGCTCCTCTGTCCATGGAGTTCCTCAGGCAAGAATACCAGAGTGGGTAGCCATTACTTTCTCCAGGGGATCTACCTGACCCAGGGGTTGAACCCGGATCTCCTATGTTTGCAAGCAGATTCTTTACCATCTGAGCCATCAGGGAGGAGATATATATATATTATTTCTATATAACTTCCCTATTATTAACACTGAAGGAGAAAAGCAGAGAAAATAAAATGAGAAGGAAAAGCAGGTGTAACGTAATCCTGCCAAAAATAAACTATCTAAATTTTTAAAGTTGTGTTGCTTGGGGGATGATTATGTTCAAAGACCAAGACTGTCTTTGACAATATTTAACACGGGTTCACTGTGGGAATGATAATAATTTCACAAGCCAGTAGCATACAGGATAATGTCTCTTAATGAGCCAATAAGGATATAACAGTCCAAACCAATGATAGATTAATTACACTATTATACTCCCCTTATTCCAGGCAAGTGGCGATGAAAAGAAGAAAGTTCATGTTTAATTTAGGTATAACTTTGTATCAGCTCGTTCTTGGGAGAGACCGCTTAGCCAGTCCAGAGCTGATGTCCAGCTGCCATTACAAAAACCAAAGACCCTTTCTGCTAGCAAACCAAGGTACCAGTGTGGGAGCAAGATAATGTCCTCTGAGAGGCCACTGTTCAGTGTTCAGCACTGCAGAAGAAAAATTTGCCTTGCCCAGGCAGCAGCTGATGTTCCTAGGTCTTTAGCAATTTTTCTTATAAAATAAATGCAAATGATTCACCCAGAACGTCATGAACTCATCCCCACCTAGACAGCTAACTGCATCTTATACCTTTCTCCCCTGTGGCTTAATTTCAATTGTACTAACCTCGATGTCTCTCAGACAGGACATGTTTGCTCCTGCCACAAGGCCTTTGCCTCAGCAGATTTTCCATCCGGGACCCCTTCTCTACACCTCAGAGGACTGGTTCTACTTTGTCACTCTGGTTCAGTTTAAGCCACCTCCTTAAAGAGGACTTCACTGGCCATGCAATCAAATGGTACCACTGTCTCTAGATCACCCTTTTCTTTTTTCTGCGTTTTTTATTAACCATTTTAAAAATTATAGTTAATTTACAATGCTGTGTTAGTGTCAAGTGTACAGCAAAGTGATTCAGTTTCAGTATATATACATATGTGTGTATACATACACATATATTCTTTTTCAGATTCTTTTCTAGCATAGGTTGTTACAATATCTCAAATATATTTCTCTGTGTTACACAGTAGATCTTTTTCATTTGTTTTATATATAGTAGTATGTATCTGCTAATCCCAGGCTCCCAATTTATCCCTCCACACCCATTTCCCATTCAGTAACCATTAGTTTGTTTTCTATGTCGGTGAGTCAATTTGTAAACAAGTTCATTTGCATCATTTTTTTTAGATTCCACATGTAAGTGAAGCTCCAATACTTTGGCTATCTAATGCAAAGAGCTGCTTCATTGGAAAAGACCTTGATGCTGGGAAAGATTTTGTGCAGGTGGAGAAGGGGGCAACAGAGGATGAGACGGTTGGATGGTATGGACTCATTGCTAAAACTCAATGAACATGGGTTTGAGCAAACTCCAAGAGGCAGTGAAGGACAGGGAAGCCCGGAAAACTACAGCCCATGAATCTCTTTGGGGTTGCAAAGAGTCAGACACAACTTAGTGACTGAACAACAAAAAAAACCCCTTCCAGGGCCCGAAACTGGGATCTTGTCTAACGCTCAGAAATGAATTGTCCGAGCAGACACATGTGCTGACAAAGCAAGAGATTTTATTGGGAAAGGGCACCCAGGTGGAGAGCAGTAGGGTAAGGGAACCCAGGAGAACTGTTTTGCTGTGCGGCTCGCAGTCTAGGGTTTTATGGTGATGGGATTAGTTTCCGAGTGGTCTTTGGCCAATCATTTTAATTCAGAGTCTTTCCTGGTGGCGCACGCATCGCTCAACCAAGATGGATGTTAGTGAGAGGGATTCTGGGAAGTGGACGGACACACAGTGTCTCCTTTTGACCTTTCCCGAACTCTTCTGGTTGGTGGTGGCTTATTAGTTCCGTATTCCTTATCAGACTCTCCTGCCATAAAACAACTCATGCAAATAGTTACTATGGTGCCTGGCCAGGGTGGGGGGTTCCAGTCAGTGTGTTTCCCCTAACAACTCCCCCATGAGAGACTTCATACTCAAGATATTTGGGGGAATTGGGGCGGAGGTCTCTCTTTTGTGTGTAATTTTTTCCTGTTGTGCATGGGCATAGGCCTGCCTAGCAGAGCAGCAGTCTCTCTCTACCAGATCTAAGTCAAGGTATTTTTTGTCTGAAACCAGGGTTCACCCTTGTAATAACAGCAATTTAGTTTGAAACTGTTGGCCCCTCTTAGAGATGAAATAGAAAAGGACCAAACAGGAGACCCAATAGGATGGTCATCTCTGGTCCCCGGAAACAGAAGGCAACATTTAGGGTGAGGGTTGCAGGGTTTGTGACCCTTTTTGATTGGTTGGTGGTGAGGCAACAGAGCTGTGTTCCAGGAATCTTGTGTTTAGTCTGAAGTTACCATCTTCTACCTGGGTGGGGGCTCAAAGACATTGTTATGCATATTTCTTTGAGTAGGAACCAGGACTCTTGTCCGGAGGCTGTACCAACCTCTGATTGTTTTTCTTGTTTCTGTATCCCCTCCCTTTCCTGATTAGCAATTGTTTAAATCCACACTTTGGAACTCAGGGAAGGTCAAGGAGGCTGAATGAAGCTTATATCTTACAGACAAGAAATGGAGAACACAGAACAACTCTCTACTCCAGAGCCCCACAGAGTTCTACTCAGTTTTAATTTAGGGAACTAGGCAATTATGTGATAACTTTTTGTCAAAATGGAGCATAGGACTGTCTCAGCTTGGAGTATAGACACTGAATTGGAAGTATTTTTGAGTTCCAAGTTCTAGATCTGAGTCTTGTATGATTAAAATCTCAATCTTCTGGTCTGCCATTTTGGTGTAACAGACCTAACTAGAAGCAGTTGGAGGAGTGATAACTGGAATTTAGTAGACAAAATAAATCTCATTTTTTTTAGAAGAACAGGCCTGAAACCCAGTCTTGACCTGGCACTTCAGGGAGACTTGTAGCCAGGTAGACAGTTGCCTAGTTTTATAAAAAGTAAGGTTACAGTTACTAACTTCCAGCAGACATTGTTTTGAGAATGGTGGCATCCAAGCCTGACATGACTCAGGAAACTCAAGTATTTAGCAATATAAGGTCTAATCTGAAAGTATACCCATAGCATCACCTAGTTATTTCCCAGGATATCTGAACCATAGCTACTCTAATTTGACTTTTAATCATAAACTTTTCCTTAATAGCCAAAGCATATTTTACCATTAATGACATCAGTGTTTTTATAGGTATGAGAAGATGCAAGAATTGGGACTCATAAAATCTTTCCCTGAAAAGATCTAACTATCTGAAGGCCTGTTCTGCCAGTTTTTCCCAGAGCACAGAGTGCCTCATTTTTTATTTTTACCCTGACTCCTTTCAGGGGCGTTGAAAGTCAGCAGTTGCAGCGGCCATGATTTAATCTTTGTAGATGTAAATGGCAAGTGTCAGTCTTTAGTTGGCAGAACCCCTTTTTGTTCATAAACATGACCATGATTTTGAGGGGGACATTTCATGACCATTTTATCCCATGGTGTTGAGAATGTCTATTTTCAGGTTTGGCAAAGATTTTGTTGACAGGCCACTCAATGTGTTGTTATTGGACTAGGCCATAAAACAGTATCCAAAATTTTCTGGACCACCTGTCTTACTAGCCTCTTGGTCCAGGAAAATATTTTCTCATTGCTTTTTCCCATATCTAGAGTTACATTGTTACCATCATCGATCTCATACGGGACTATATATTATTTTATTAGAGGCCTCAGACACATATTTGACAGTGTAAGAAACAGCAATTTTGCAACACAGGTAAAATACAAATAACATTCAGAAAACTAAGATTATGGCAGCTGGTCCCATCATTTCATGGGAAATAGATGGGGAAACAGTGGAAACAGTGTCAGACTTAATTTGGGGGAGCTCCAAATCACAGCAGATGGTGATTGCAGCCATGAAATAAAAAGATGCTTACTCTTTGGAAAGAAAGTTATGATCAACCTAGATAGCATCTTCAAAAGCAGAGACATTACTTTGCCGACTAAGGTCCATCTAGTCAAGGCTATGGTTTTTCCAGTGGTCATGTATGGATGTGAGAGTTGGACTATAATGAAAGCTGAGCACCGAAGAATTGATGCTTTTGAACTGTGGTGTTGGAGAAGACTCTTGGGAGTCCCTTGGACTGCAAGGAGATCCAACCAGTCCATTCTAAAGGAGATCAATCCTGGGTGTTCTTTGGAAGGAATGATGCCAAAGCTGAAGCTCCAGTACTTTGGCCATCTCATGCGAAGATTTGACTCATTGGAAAAGACTCTGATCCTGGGAGGGATTGGGGGCAGGAGGAGAAGAGGACAACAGAGGATAAGATGGCTGGATGGCATCACCGACTTGATGGACGTGAGTCTGAGTGAACTCCGGGAGTTGGTGATGGACAGGGAGGCCTGGGGTGCTGCAATTCATGGGGTCGCAAAGAGTCGGACACGACTGAATGACTGAACTGAACTGAACAAATAACATAGCCAGCAGTATTAGTAAAGTCACAAGTAAGACTTCAGAGCTTTCACTAGATGTAGCCCGGTATATCTCAGGTCATCTGATTTAGTCTGCTCTGTAGAATCTTTATTTTCTAGGGAAATTATATATTGGCACCGTCTATAAGGCACATAGCCTAGTTTTTTAGTGTTACTAGATTGATTGTCCTTAGTATGATTTTTTGGAGATCGCATCCAAGTACTGCATTTCAGACTCTTTCATTGACCATGATGGCTACTCCATTTCTTCTGAGGGATTCCTGCCTGCAATAGTAGATATAATGGTCATCTGAGTTAAATTCACCCATTCCAGTCCATTTTAGTTCGCTGATTCCTAGAATGTCGACGTTCACCCTTGCCATCTCTTGTTTGACCACTGCCAATTTGCCTTGATTCATGGACCTGACATTCCAGGTTCCTATGCAACACTGCTCTTTACAGCATCGGATCTTGCTTCTATCACCAGTCACATCCACAACTGGGTATTGTTTTTGCTTTGGCTCCATCCCTTCATTCTTTCTGGAGTTATTTCTCCACTGATCTCCAGTAGCTTATTGGGCACCTACTGACCTGGGGAGTTCCTCTTTTGGTATCCTATCATTTTGCCTTTCCATACTGTTCATGGGGTTCTCAAGGCAAGAATACTGAAGTGGCTTGCCATCCCCTTCTCCAGGGGACCACGCTCTGTCAGACTTCTCCAACATGACTCACCCGTCTAGGGTTGCCCCTCAGGCACGGCTTGGTTTCATTGAGTTCGACAAGGCTGTGGTCCTAATATGATTAGATTGACTAGTTTTCTGTGAGTACGGTTTCAGTGTGTCTGCCCTCTGATGCCCTCTTGCAACACCTACCATCTTACTTGAGTCTCTCTTACCTTGGGCGTGGGGTATCTCTTCACGGCTGCTCCAGCAAAGCACAGCCACTGCTCCTTACCTTGGACGAGGGGTATCTCCTTACCGCGGCGATTCTTGACCTTCAACGCGGGATAGCTCCTCTAGGCCCTCCTGTGCCTGCGCAGCAACAACTCCTCGGGAACTCCTCCCAGCCACCGGCCCTGGCCTCGGGCGTGGGTGGCTCCTCCCAGCTGCTGCCCCTGGCCTCGGGCTCGGGTGGCTCCTAAGGGTCACTGCCCCTAGCCTCGGGCATGAAGTGTCTCCTCTCAGCTGCCGCCCTTGGCCTTGGGCGCGAGATGGCTTCTCCCAGCAGCCCCTGACCTTGGACACGGGGTGTCTCCTCCCGGCCACCGCCCCTGACCTCAGACACAGGGTAGCTCCTCTCAGCCGTTCCTGCGGCGTCACAGCCTGGCACTCTAGGCTGCTGCCCCTGACCTCGGACATGGGGTAGCTCCTCTCGCAGCCGCCTGCGCCCAGTGCGCCGGCTCTCACAGCCACCTGTGCCCAGTGCGCTGGCTCTTGCAGCCGAAAACGACAGAATGATCTCTGTTCGTCTCCAAGGCAAACCATTCAATATCACAGTTATCCAAGTCTATGCCCCAACCAGTAACGCTGAAGAAGCTGAAGTTGAATGGTATTATGAAGACCTACAAGACCTTTTAGAACTAACACCCAAGAAAAATGTCCTTTTCATTATAGGGGACTGGAATGCAAAAGTAGGAAGGCAAGAAACACTTGGAGTAACAGGCAAATTTGGCCTTGGAATGTGGAATGAAGCAGGGCAAAGACTAATAGAGTTTTGCCAAGAAAATGCACTGGTCATAGCAAACACCCTCGTCCAACAACACAAGAGAAGACTCTACACATGGACATCACCACATGGTCAACACCAAAATCAGATTGATTATATTCTTTGCAGCCAAAGATGGAGAAACTCTATACAGTCAACAAAAACAAGACCAGGAGCTGACTGTGGCTCAGATCATGAACTCCTTATTACCAAATTCAGACTCAAATTGAGAAAGTAGGGAAAATCACTAGACCATTCAGGTATGACCTAAATCAAATCCCTTATGATTACACAGTGGAAGTGAGAAATAGATTTAAGGGCCTAGATCTGATAGATAGAGTGCCTGATGAACTATGGAATGAGGTTCGTGACATTGTACAGGAGACAGGGATCAAGACCATCCCCATGGAAAAGAAATGCAAAAAACCAAAATGGCTGTCTGGGGAGGCCTTACAAATAGCTCTGAAAAGAAGAGAGGCGAAAAGCAAAGGAGAAAAGGAAAGATATAAGCATCTGAATGCAGAGTTCCAAAGAATAGCAAGAAGAGATAAGAAAGCCTTCTTCAGCAATCAGTGCAAATAGAGGAAAACAACAGAATGGGAAAGACTAGAGATCTCTTCAAGAAAGTTAGAGATATCATGGGAACATTTCATGCAAAGATGGGCTCGATAAAGGACAGAAATGGTTTGGACCTAACAGAAGCAGAAGATATTAAGAAGAGGTGGCAAGAATACACGGAATAACTGTACAAAAAGGATCTTCATGACCCAGATAATCATGATGATGTGATCACTAATCTAGAGCCAGACATCTTGGAAAGTGAAGTCAAGTGGGCCTTAGAAAGCATCACTACGAACAAAGCTAGTGGAGGTGATGGAATTCCACTTGAGCTGTTTCAAATCTTGAAAGATGATGCTGCGAAAGTCCTGCACTCTATGTCAGCATTTTGGAAAACTCAGCAGTGGCCACAGGACTGGAAAAGGTCAGTTTTCATTCCAATTCCAAAGAAGAGAAATGCAAAAGAATGCTCAAACTACCGCACAATTGCACTCATCTCACACACTAGTAAAGTAATGCTCAAAATTCTCCAAGCCAGGCTTCAGCAATACGTGAACCGAGAACTCCCTGATGTTCAAGCTGGTTTTAGAAAAGGCAGAGGAACCAGAGATCAAATTGCCAACATCCCCTGGATCATGGAAAAAGCAAGAGAGTTCCAGAAAAACATCTATTTCTGCTTTCTTAACCATGCCAAAGCCTTTGACTGTGTGGATCACAATAAACTGTGGAAAATTCTGAGAGAGATGGGAATACCAGACCACCTGACCTGCCTCTTGAGAAACCTGTATGCAGGCCAGGAGGCAACAGTTAGAACTGGACATGGAACAACAGACTGGTTCCAAATAGGAAAAGGATTACGTCAAGGCTGTATATTGTCACCCTGCTTGTTTAACTTCTATGCAGAGTACATCATGAGAAATGCTGGACTGGAAGAAACACAAGCTGGAATCAAGATTGCCGGGAGAAACATCAAAAACCCCAGATATGCAGATGACACCACCCTTATGGCAGAAAGTGAAGAAGAATTAAAGAGTCTCTTGATGAAAGTGAAAGTGGAGAGCGAAAAAGTTGGCTTAAAGCTCAACATTCAGAAAACAAAGATCATGGCATCTGGTCCCATCACTTCATGGGAAATAGATGGGGAAACAGTGGAAACAGTGTCAGACTTTATTTTTGGGGGGCTCCAAAATCACTGCAGATGGTGATTGCAGCCATGAAATTAAAAGACGCTTACTCCTTGGAAGAAAAGTTATGACCAACCTAGATAGCATATTCAAAAGCAAGGACATTACTTTGCCGACTAAAGTCTGTCTAGTCAAGGCTATGGTTTTTCCAGTGGTCATGTATGGATGTGAGAGTTGGACTGTGAAGAAGGCTGAGCACTGAAGAAATGATGCTTTTGAACTGTGGTGTTGGAGGAGACTCTTGAGAGTCCCTTGGACTGCAAGGAGATCCAACCAGTCCATTCTGAAGGCAATCAACCCTGGGATTTCTTTGGAAGGAATGATGCTAAAGCTGAAACTCCAGTACTTTGGCCACCTCATGCGAAGAGTTGACTCACTGGAAAAGACTGGGAGGGATTGGGGGCAGGATGAGAAGGGGACGACCAAGGTGAGATGGCTGGATGGCATCACGGACTCGATGGACATGAGTCTGAGTGAACTCCGGGAGATGGTGATGAACAGGGAGGCCTGGTGTGCTGCGATTCATGGGGTCACAAAGAGTCGGACACGACTGAGTGACTGAACTGAACTGAACTGAACTGAACTAGTATGATTTAATTGTTTCCAACACAGAGGAGACTTCAAACCTAAATTACCATAGTCTGGTGTTATCTATATAAATCTATCTCATAATTGTGGGAGATTTTTTTCTCTTTTGTTGAACCTTTTTTGTTGCTCTGATTGAGCTTGAGTAATAGAACAAAGTTCAAATTTATGGCCAGAGTCAGAGCAGGCATTTTTAATTTGCCTGGTGAGGGGATCTCATCTAGTAATATCACAGTGACCTGAATATGACTACAAATTTTTTTTAAGTAAATTTTTTTTAGGGCCAGCCAGTAGAGTCTTGTACTAAAGAAATTTACCAGAGTAAACCAAAACTAGACACAGGTAATTGGCCACAAACCCAACAATTGGATTGATTTTTAAAACTAGCATAGGATCAGGCCTATGGTAGAAAAGCATTTGATTTATATGCAAAAGTCTAAGAAGTCAGGAAACCATTATAAATGATCATACGAATCAGGTCCAGCATCTTGGGCAAGTTGTCCACCTCTGATGTCGTCTTTTCATCCTGGTGTAGTGTAGTTTTTCTTGATAAAAGAGTCTTTCTATCCAGGTTGGAGACAGTCCCTTAAACTATGTCTTTTTTTAGTCCTGTTTGCAGTTCATGAGGCATCTGATCTTCATCCAAAGATAGATTCCTGAGATAAGCTTCAGAAACAAACTTGGGGTGTTCTTCAAGAATTTAATTAAATTCTACATCAATATCACATAACAGCAAAGAACTATCTAAGAAATGAGTCTTACTACCTCTATTGGTAGACCTCCATTAACAAACTGGGATTTAACATTTATTGAAACGTCTTTTTTTCCCAAAAGTTACCCAAATTTTTATCAAATATAACCAAATTAAGGCTAGTTTGTTTGCAAAATAGGTCTGTTTTCACTAATTTTGGTCTGATGATTTATATAACCATAATTGATTATAGACTTTTTATTTTGTTGAAACATTTATAGAGTCTCAGACTGAACTTTTAAAATAAAACAGGGCTGGGAAACTCACACCAAAGGCTTATCACAGATTTTGTCTAACAAATCTAAGTGAATTTTTCCCTTTTTAAGGTCTCAAAAATTTCTTGAGATTTTTGTACCCATGAGATAACCTGTTTAACTCATTTGATAAACTTACTGGAAACCTAAGAATTTCCAATTTTTGGAGGAGTCAGATAGAGAAAAAATATAATTGTTTTGTTTATAACGTTTAATTTTACCAAAGTATTGTCATAATTAGTTTGAGAGGAAGGTTTTCTCTACTCCCGGAAAACATAAGTTTCAAACTCGTAATTTTTCAGACAGAAACCATAAAAGTTATAAGCATATTCGCTGGTTCATTTAGTCTTGTGTTAACTTTTGTGAAGTCATCAGGTTTTTTATTAGAATACCAGGACATGTCAAAATGTTAAGAACTCCATATAATTTTTTAAGATATCTGTATTAGTAATTTTACCATACATTATAACATGAGTGGATTTATTACTCATTTGATAATCTTTTTTATGTAACTTAACCAACCAAATAAACAGTTTAATATCTCTCTTTGGGATGTTTCAGGGGCCTTCTGAAGCACCCCAAAGTTAGCTAGAGGTCAAAAGAACTTCAAAAGAATTTGACTTAGGAAGTTTTATCAAAAAGATCAATTAAAAGGGTTTAGAACATTTGGTCAGATTTAGTCAACGTTGATGGGTGTATCATTTAGCTTGTTGATACATCACAATGGGTGTAAATACCAAGGCTCAAGGTCTAGTGAAAGTCAGCTCTGCCATCTTGGACCTAGTTGACTCTAACCAGTTTTTTTATGGCTGTGTCATTTTTAACAAAATCTATTTATCTGACTATTTGTAATCCAATTTTAGAGAATCCTAATCATAACATAACTCTTTTTAGCATTTTTTACACCTCTTTTTTTTTTAACTGAAAACACACTTTTCACTTTTTTTTTTGCAACCAAGAACTAACTTTTATATTAGCATTTTATAGATTGGTGAGCATAAATACCAGTGATAATTTTTAAAACCCTTGTGTTTTTAGAACACTTTAGGATGGCACCAAACATTATTTACTTATAGTTTTAAATTCCTTTATTTTTCTGTAAAAGTAAATTAGTGTTTAGTAGTAAATGTTTCAAAACCTTATTTTATTTGTAAATGACCTAACTATTCAATAGACTTCTAACACTTAGCACACTTAGCACAACCCTTAGAAATTCAAAGTTTTGCCAATCTGGAGAGACTATTTTAGACAGATATTCTTAAAGAATAGTTATTCTTAACAGAGCTTATCTAAAAGCTCATATCTCATTTACATCTTTTTAGAAGTTTTTTCACTCGAGATGATTTCCTTGTTGACAAACTTGTAACTGATATGATAATATTTAGCTTATAATAAACCTAGGTACAATGAAAATATTTTACTTAATGTTAATTACTCTAAGACATGTCTATATTAGATCAACAAACAAACATTAATATCAGGTATTTAATACTGAATATTTCCCAGTTCACATGAACCTGGAATTTATTGTTTAATTCAGAATTATTTGATTTGTAAGCACTTACCTTTCTTTAAGCCAATTAAATAGAGCTCATTTACAAACTAACCTCAAAAATATTACCCAGAGACAAAGACATACCAAGACATATTTAGACAGACACAGTGCAAGATCTAGCTTCCTTTTTTAAGTTTAGTCATGAATTAGATATTACAATATAAAATTTACTAGTTCATAAAAAAAAAAACAGTTGAAATAAATAAATTTTTTAAAGTCTTTTACCCCTTTTCTCTCAGTCTCAGGAGTTAGAGATGGTCTAGATAAGTGTTCCTGACAGCCCTGGTCTCAAGGCACGGGGAAAGAAAATCAAGTTGTAACAAAATGGCAGCAGGTCTAAACCAAATGGTGGCCAGACAAAGCAAAATGGCCATCAGAAATCACAACACAGAACACAGAGTTAAAACACACACATATAAACCTGGCAGTCCTCATCAGACACTCCCTTAAATACAAGAATACAGTCTCTCAGAAAACCTCCTATAGAGACACAGAACTTCAGATCCAAGTACTGACAGCTTTAAAGATTTCAAAGGGAGGAAGGGAAGCCAGGTTGAAAGAAGAAAGGGGAGGAGGTGGGAGAGGGGAGCAAAAAGGGTGGCCTTACAGACATCTCCTGCCACCTGCAGATACCCAGGCATTATGGGACTTTACCCTGGGCCTCCAGAGAAGGGAGGACTGGAACTTGGCCCTACCAGAAATCAGACCAGACCAGAACCAGAATTCGAGTTCTTTGCCAAGAGAAGTTGATCAGTCTCCAATCCTCAGCTCAGGCTGAGGCCCTTCGACCAGATTCCTGCGTCCAGGACCAGAGGACTAGAAAAACGGGGAAGGATAGAAAGAGTTAAGGAGAGGAAAGAGAGAGGGAAGGGGAGAGAGGTCAATAAAGTCTCTTGTTTCTTACCTGGTTGGGGCACTCTGGCCAGTTGTCCATGTCAGAAGGAGACCAGGAATAAAAGGGTCCCAGTTGCAGCTGCTGAGTCTGGTCCATTGGCAGGCAAGCTGGCCCCTGAGTACCTCAAGTGGTCAGGATGTCAGTCTCAGTGAAGAAGAGTCCCACCAGAGTCACCATTTGTTGCAGGAAAGCAGACCCCTTCCAGGGCCCGAAACTGGGCTCTTGTCTAACACTCAGAAATGAATTGTCCGAGCAGACACATGCTGACAAAGCAAGAGATTTTATTGGGAAAGGGCACCCGGGTGGAGAGCAGTAGGGTAAGGGAACCCAGGAGAACTGTTTTGCTGCGTGGCTCACAGTCTTGGGTTTTATGGTGATGGGATTAGTTTCTGGGTGGTCTTTGGCCAATCATTCTAATTCAGAGTCTTTCCTGGTGGTGTACACATCGCTCAGCCAAGATGGATGCTAGTGAGCAGGATTCTGGGAAGTGGACGGACACGCAGTGTCTCCTTTTGACCTTTCCTGAACTCTTCTGGTTGGTGGTGGCTTAATAGTTCCATATTCCTTATCAGGATCTCCTGTCATAAAACAACTCATGCAAATAGTTACTATGGTGCCTGGCCAGGGTGGGCGGTTTCAATCAGTGTGCCGTCTTTGACTTTCTTCACAAGAATGCTATTTGACAAAGAAAAGGTTTTCTGAAGGTTTGTTTGGGGCTTATATATTTAGGAAAAGCCAAAAACATTTTAAAGACTTCCTCAATGTTATGACGATATTTTGTGAAAAGTGAACATCATAGTAATTTTTCCAAAAACAAGTACACAGGTTTGGTTTTGGTATAGAGGTAATGAGAAATAAATATGGTAGACATAGAAGATGTCGAAGAATTACAGAGATGCCACAATATAATGAGAAAAGTCTCTGAAGTACCAGGACAATGAGATGAATAACTGGCCTTTGAAAACATCATTGGTTCTTAAAATAAATCTTAGCGTCTCATTCCCCTCCTGTGGCCTCGAGTCTGTTCTCTACATCTGCTTCTCCATCTCTTCCCAGCCGCATGCACATATATACACTAAAACGTGTAAACCGGGCAACTAGCGGGCAGCTGTTGCATAGCACAGGGAGCTCAACTCGGTGCTCTGCGACAAGCTAGAGGGTTGGGATGGGGTGGACAGGAGGCAGGCTCAAGAAGGAGGGGACATGTGCATATATGCAGCTGATTCACACAGCTGTACAGCAGAAACTGACCCAACATTGTAAAGCAATTATCCTCCAACTTAAAAGAGATAAAATACAATTTGTAAAAATATTTTAAATAAATAAATAAATTCTGACTTGTAGGAGGACCGGGTATAAGTGAAGGCATTCTTGTTCCCTTGCCCTTCCTCTTATATCCATAAGATTATTGTTTAGAACACTTAAAAACAGCCCATGTGAGCAAAAGGGTTAAACACCTTCTGGATTCCAATATGAATCTCTACCATTCCCAGTATTTCTGGGAAAAGATAAGCAGACAGCACTGTTATAACAGCCAACATGAAATTCAGATGCAAACAGGGAAAAGACCTCCTTTCCAGAAGGCATGTTGCTGCTACAGGACTAGAAATTGGCCTCATAGGCTTTCAAAACAATGTTGCTGGGCTCTCTAGTGTTTTAATGGGAACGCTGGCACAAGATCTATGAGGAAGCAACTGGATTAATACACAGTCTAAGCACAGCATCATGTTCCAGTACCTGGTGCAAGAGTAGTCCACGAGAGTTACTGCCAAGTTCATATAAGATTAAAAATAGATTCCCATTAAGTGGAATACCCCAGCACAGGCTTGAGTTTAAATGGAGATGACAAAAATAGAAATGACTTTGGTTGCCATATTACTAAACTCCTAATACAGCTTCCTTCCAATTTCCTTAGTAATATTTCGCTTTCTATCTCTTTTTATTTTGACCCAGTGGCATGTGGGATCTTAGTTTTCCCAACCAGGGACTGAACCTGTGCACTTTGCAATAGTACAGAGTCCTAACCACTGGACCACCACAGACGCCACTTAATAGCATCTTTTGACCAAGTTAGCACCGGATGCCAAGTTATATTCCTTTCTGAAATATAAAGGCAATATAATCAATGACTTTGTTTCCCCAGTCAGGAGTAAACATCATTGTCTGTGTAGGTGCAGGTTTATTATAACATACGCAAAATACCAAATACCACCAAATCTGTTCCATCCCGGGCATTCTGGAACACAGAGCCCAGACAGCCATCTTTAATAACCTAAATTATATTAAGATAAAGGAAAAAATAACATAACTAAAAGAGTTTGGGAGTATGTGTGCATGCAAGCTCTGTAGTAAATTTGACATAAACAAGAGGTTCTGAGCTAAATGCTAAGAGAAACTAGAGGGTTCTGAGGTAAAACCTGACGGAAACTCGAGGGTTCTGAAGTGAATTCTGACAGAACAGAGGATGTTCTGAGGTTAAGTTCTGACAGAAACTCGAGGGTTCTGAGGTAAAATCTGATAGAATCTTAGGACATTCTG
This sequence comes from Budorcas taxicolor, assembly GCF_023091745.1. Taxonomy (NCBI): domain Eukaryota; kingdom Metazoa; phylum Chordata; class Mammalia; order Artiodactyla; family Bovidae; genus Budorcas; species Budorcas taxicolor. The sequence continues at coordinate 9,257,262 of NC_068917.1, read as the reverse complement.
AGGTAAAATCTGACAGAAACTAGAGGGTTCGCAGGTAAAATCTGACAGAAACCAGAGGGTTCTCGGGTAAAATCTGACGGACAGAATCTTAGGACATTCTGAGGTCAAATCTGACAGAAACTAGGGGATTCTGAGGTCAAATCTGACAGAAACTAAGGGGTTCTGAGGTCAAATCTGACAGAAACTTGAAAGTTTTAAGGTAAAATCTCAAAGAAAATAGAAGGGTTCTGAGGTAAAATCTGACAGAACCTAAGATGTTCTGAGGTAAAATCTGACAGAACCTGGGAATTCTAAGGTAAAATGTAACAAAATGGACAGGGTTTTGCAGCAAAATTTGACAGAAACTGGAGGGTTTTTAGTTAAAAATCTGATAGAAACTTGGATGTTCTAAACATAGTGTAAGTGAAGGTAAAATCTCTCAGTCGTGTCCGACTCTTTGTGACCCCATGGACTATGCAGTAGTCCATGGAATTCTCCAGGCCAGAATACTGGAGTGGATAGATAGCCTTTCCCTTCTCCAGAGGATCTTCCCAACCCAGGAATCCAACCTGGTCTACCCACATTGCAGGATTCCTTACCTGCGGAGCCACAAGGGAAACCCAAGAATACAAGACTGGGGAGCCTATCCCTTCTCCAGGGAATCTTCCTGACCCAGAAATTGAACCGGGGTCTCCATGCAGGCAGATTCTTGATCAAGTGACCTATCAGGGAAGCCCTAGAACTTAGTATGTTTTGTGGTAAATCTAACGGAAAGATGGAGGTCCTGAGGTGAAGTGGACTGAAAGTAATTTCTGTTGTGAATTTGGTGGGAAAGAAGGATCTTTTGTGGTGAAATTAGATCAGACAGAAAATAGAGCTTCTAGGTTATTCTCACAGAAAGAAGCAATTTTCAAACAGGGAAACAGAGATTTCTGAGGGAAGCCTGTCTGGGAAAAAGTCTATTTCTGACTGAAAGACAGCGATTTCTGATAGAAGGAAATTTCCGAGGAATACCTGACAGAAAGAAGATTTTTTACAGAATAAAAGGTGATTTCTGAGGAAGTTCTTACAGTAAGAAGAAGATACATGACCCAAAAGGACATTTCTGAGGGATTTTTAATGAAAGTTGGAGATTTCTGACTGCAAGATTTCTGAGGGAAACCTTACAAAAAGATGGAGATTTCTGTCTGAAAGAAGGATATTTCTGAGGGTACTTTGACTAAAAGAAGAAAATTTCTAAGGAAATTTTAACAGAATACAGAAATTTTCTGAGGGAAAGAAGATTTCTGAAGGAAAAATGGAGATTTATGAGGAAAAGAGGCAGATTCCTGAGGGAATTGTGAGGGAAAGAAGCAGATTTTTGAGGCAGAAAAAGAGATTGCTGAGAGAATTCTGAGGAAATGAGGAAATTTTGAGGAAATTCTGAGAGAAAGGAAATTTCTGAGGTAAATAATGAGATTTCTGAGGGAATTCTGACTGAAAGTAGGAGATTTCTGAGAAAAAGTAAGAGATGTCTGAGGGAATTTTGAGTCAAGGAGAGTTCTGAGTCAATTTTGAGCGAAAGAATTGATTTCTGATGGAGAAGGAAATGGCAACCCACTCCAGTATTCTTGCCTGGAGACCCCATGGACAGAGGAGCCTGGTGGGCTACAGTCCACAGGGTCGCAAAGAGTCAGGCATGACTGAGCGACTACACTTTATTGATTTCTGAAACAAAGAAAGACACTTATGATAGAATTCTGAGGGGAAGGATGGAAATTTCTGGGCAAAGGGAGATTCTGAGGGAATTCTGAGGGAAAGAAGGAGATTCTGAGGGAATTCTTTAGGGAAGAAGGGGATTTCTGAAGGAATTCTGAAGAAAAGGAGGTGAGTTTGAGGGTTACTCAAAGGAGGGTGAGAGGGATCTGAGTGAATGTGGGTGAAAGGAATTCTGCTTGAGGGAGTATGTGAGGGAATTCTGAAGAAATGAGATTTACAGGGAATTCTGAGAGAAAGGTAATATTCCTTCTTTTATTTTGTATCTTAGTTATATATGCTTTATCTCTCTTTCTCTTTTTTTTAGTATTCTAGCTGAGATTTTGGCAATTTTGTTGATATTTTATCTTGTTTCATTGATTATTATTTTTCCATTCTCTATTTCATTTATATCTGCTCTATATTAGTTTCCTCCTTCTATGCAGTATTGGATATTTTGTATCCAATGCAAAATGCTTTATAGAATTGAACTTTACTTCCACCACCAGACACATCTACAACTGGGTGTTGTTTTCCCTTTGGCTCAGCCTCTTCATTCCTTCTGGAGCTATTTCTCTACTCTTCTCCAGGAGCATATTGGGCACCTACCAACCTGAGGAGTTCATCTTTCAGTGTCATATCTTTTAGTCTTTTCACACTATTAATGGGGTTCTCAAGGCAAGAATGCTGAAGTGGTTTTCCATTCCCTTCTCCAGCGGACCATATCATACCCATTCATCTTAGTGGCCCCACACAGCATGGCTCATAGTTTCATTAAGTTAGACAAGGCTATGATCCATGTGATCTGTTTGGTTATTTTTCTGTGATTGTGATTTTCATTCTGTCTGCCCTCTGATGGATAAAGATAAGAGGCTTGTAGAAGCTTCCTGATGGGAGGGACTAGCTGTGGGGAAAACTGCCTCTTGTTCTGGAGGACATGCTCAGTAAATCTGGAATCCCATTTTCTGCTAATGGATGTGGCTGTGTTCTCTCCCTGTAGTTTGGCCTGAAGCAACTTCCTTCAAAAGGACTTATGCCAGCATGCCCTGGCTCCGAGGACTATTATACTCAGTGTCCCTGACTCCAGAGGATGTCACTGTAAACCCAGACCTCCACCAGAGACTCCAGGACACTCACAGACAACTCTGGCTCAGTCTTTTGTGGGGTCATTGCTCATTTCTCCTGGGTCCTGGTGGGCACAAGATTTTGTATCCCAAGAGTCTGTATCCCTAGTCCTGTGGAAGTTCTGTAATCAAACCCCACTGGCCTTCAAAGTCAATTCCCTGGGGGATCTCAGTCCCTTTGCTGGATCCCCAGGTTGGGAAAATGGTTGTGGGCCCTAGGAATTTTTGCAGCAGTGTGAGAACTTCTTGGGAAGTTCTCCAGTGTGTGGTTCATCTGACTGGTGGCTGTATGGTGGGGCTAATGACAACCTCCTCTACGAGGACTTATGCCACACACCAAGCCACCCAGTTCTGCTGCAGCCAAAGTCCCTGTCCCTGTGTCAGGCCATTGCTGACCCATGCCTCTGCAGGAGACACTCAAACACTCAAAGGCAGGTCTGGCTCAGTCTCTTGTAGAGGTCACTGTTCCTTTCCCTGGGTCCTGGTGTGCACAAGGTTTGTTTGCACCTGCAGAGAGTTTCTGGTGGGTGTGAGATTTGATTCTAAAAGTGATTGCACATCTCCTACAGTCTTGTTGGGGCTTCTCTTTTGCCCTTGGACACGGGGTATCACTTTTTGGTGGGATCCAACATTCTCCCATCAAAGGTTGTTCAGCAGCAAGTTGAGATTTTGGTGTTTTGCAGATCAGCACATGTCCTTCTACTCTGCCAACATGTTAGACACATCTATTTCCACAGCCACGTCAAAGTAGCCCCCTTAGCATATCCTCACTGCTGCAGTCCTCTACTTGTCCCTGGAATCTTTGCTGGAGCTTCTATCTCCAGGTCCCAACCTGCTCTGCAGGCTGAAGCTTGCTAGGCAGGGTCTTGTGTGGGCTTCTCTCAGCATCCTGAGTTCACCCTCTGTGTCGCAGGGCTTGTGTGTACATCTCTCAGCTCTCCAAGTCTGCTTTCTGCACCACAAGGCTTGTGTGCTCCTGTTTGTGGTCAACAAGAGATGCCAAGAGTGAACACTGACATTTTAGGAATCAGTGAACTAAAAAGAACTGGAATGGGATGAGTGAATTTAATTCAGATGACCATTATATGTACTACTGTGGGCAAGATTCCCTTAGAAAAAATGAAGTAGCCCTCATATTCAATGAAATAATCTGAAATGCAGTACTTGGGTGCAATCTTAAAAATGACAGAATGATCTTTGCTCATTTCCAAGGCAAACCATTGAATATCACAGTAATCCAAGTTGATGCCCCAATCACTAATGCCAAAGAAGCTAAAGTTCAACAGTTTTATGAAGACCTACAAGACCTTTTCTAGAACTAACACACAAAAAAATATGTTGTTTTTACCATAGGGGACTGGAATGCAAAAGAAGTCAAGAGATACCTGAAGTAACCAGCAAGTTTGGCATTGGAGTACAAAATGAAGCAAGGCAAAGGCTAAAAGGGTTTTTCCGAGAGAACACACTTGTCATAAAAAGCACCCTCTTCCAACAACACAAGAGATGACTCTACACATGGACATCACTAGATGGTCAATACCAAAATCAGATTGATTATATTCTTTGCAGCCAAAGATGGAGAAGCCCTATACAGTCAGCAAAAACAAGACCAGGAGCTGACTGTGGCTCAGATCATGAACTCCTTATTGCAAAATTCAGGCTTAAATTGAAGTAGGGAAAACCACTAGGCCATTCAAGTATGACCAAAATCAAATCCCTTATGATTATACAGTGGAAGTGACAAATAGATTCAATGAATTAGATCTGAGAGACAGAGTGCCTGAAGAACTGTGGACAGAGGTTCATGACATTGTACAGGAAGTGCTGATCAAAACCATCACTAAGAAAAAGAAATGCAAAAAGGCAAAATGATTGTCTGAGGAGGCCTTACAAATAGCTGAGAAACAAGAAGTGAAAGGCAAAGGAGAAAAGGAAAGATATATCCATCTGACTGCAGAATTCCAAAGAATAGCAAGGAGATAAAAAGCCTTCCTAAGTGAACAATGCAAAGAAATAGAGGAAAACAATAGAATGGGAAAGACTAGAAATATCTTCAAGAAAATTAGAGGTACCAAGGGAACATTTCATGCAAAGATGGGCTCAATAAAGGACAGAAATGGTATGGACCTAACAGAAGCAGATGATATTAGGAAGAGGTACCAAGAATACACCGAAGAACTGTGCAGAAGGTCTTCATGACCAGATAACCATGATGGTTTGATCACTCACCTAGAACCAGATATCCTGGAGTGTGAAGTCAAGTGGGCCTTAGGAGGCATTACTATGAACAAAGCTAGTGGACGTGATAGAATTCCAGCTGAACTATTTCAGATCCTGAAAGATGATGCTGTTAAACTGCTGCAGTCAATATGCCAGAAAATTTGGAAGACTCAGCAAATGGCCACAGGACTGGGAAAGATCAGTTTTCATTCCAATCTCAAAGAAAGGCAGTGCCAAAAATGTTCCAACTACCGTACAATTACACTCATTTCACATGCTATCAAGGTAAGGTTCAAAATTCTTCAAGCCAGGCTTCAGCAATACTTGTACATCTGGTGTACAAGTGGATGTACAAATTGGATTTAGAAAAGGCAGAAGAACCAGAGATCAAATTGTCACCATGCACTGGATTATAGAAAAAGCAAGAGAATTCCAGAAAAACATCTTTACTTCTGCTTCATTGACTATATTAAAGCCTTTGTGTGGATCACAACAAACTGGAAAATTCTTAAAGATGTGGGAATACCAGACCACTTTACCTTCCCCCTGAGAAACCTGTATGCAGGCCAAAAAGCAGCATTTAGAACCAGAATGGAACAACAGACTGGTTCAATATTGGGAAAGAAGTACATCAAGGTTATATATTTTCACCCTGCTTGTTTAACTTATATGCAGAATACATCATGCAAAATACCAGGCTGGATGAAGCACAGGATGGAATCAAGATTGCTGGGAGAAATAACAACAACCTCAAATATGCAGGTGATACCATCCTAATGACAGAAATTGAAGAGGAGCCAAAGGGCCCCCTTGATGAAGGTGAAAGAGGAGAGTGAAAAAGCTAGCTTAAACTCAAAATTTTAAAAAGTAAAATCATGGCATCTGGTCCCATCACTTCATGGCAAATAGATGGGGAAACAATGGAAACAGTGGCAGATTTTCTTTTCTTGGGCTCCAAAATCACTGCAGACTGTGTCTGCAGCCATGAAATTAAAAGACCCTTGCTCCTTGGAAAGAAAGCTATGATAAACCAAGACAGTGTATTTAAAAAGCAGCAACATCACTTTGCTAGCAAAGGTCCATCTAGTCAAAGCTATGATTTTTCTAGTAGTCATATACAGATGTGAAAGTTGGACCATAAGGAAGGTTGAGTGCTGAAGAATTGATACTTTAAAATTGTGGTGCTGGAGAAGACTCTTGAGAGTCCCTTGGACAGCAAGGAGATCAAACCAGTCAATCCTAAAGGAAATCAACCCTGAATATTCATTGGAAGGACTGATGCTGAAGTTCTAATAATTTATCCTCCTGATGCTAAGAGCCAACACATGGGAAAAGACCCTAATGCTGGGAAAAATTGAAGACATGAGGAGAAGAGGGTCACAGAATGAGATGGTTGTATGGCATCACCGACTCAATGGACATGAGTTGGAGAAAACTTTGGGAGATGGTGAAGACTGGCATGCTGCAGTCCACAGAATCACAAAGAGTTGGAAACCACTTAGCGACTGAACAACAACGTGGAATATTCATGATCTATTGAATCTGGCTTCTCTGGCTTTCATATTAAACATGAAGAAAGTAGAGGCTCTTACAGTAAAGAGAAACTAGCAAGATAGTGAATGAGCTAGAATCAGACTCCACAGCCGCTCAGATTTCATCTTGCTGGCAGGTGCTAGAGTATCTTAAATGTCTGATAGAATTCACCAGGGAACTCCTCTGGCCTTGGTGATTTCTGTTCTGGGAGATTGTGAATTATTGATTCAATTTTTTAGTAGATCTGGCTCTATTTACATCATCTGAATAAGGATACCCACTACTCTTTATAAGTTTAGAAACCGAAAATATTCTTTCATACTCTGACGGATTTTCAAATTTTCTTTATTTCATATTCTAATTTAAATTAAGCATTTTTGGCTTTGCTTATATATTTTCTTAGAATTATATATATTTAATTTAATTCTTACCTCCAAATATTAGTGAAAGGAAAGACAAAAAAATGAGATCTTATTTCATTTTATTATTTTTCAGAGTTGACAGAACAGGACCCTACAGTATTGTATTACATCACAATCTAGTGTATACAGAATAATACCTTCCAATAGACCTTTTGCAAACATTAGCTTAAGTTTTTTTTTTTTTTCAAATCTATAATTCTGTGAGGTGTTTTAGTTCTCAGTTACTTCTGATTCACCTCTTCTTTATCCTCATAAGGTAATTGATGTTAAAAAAAAAAAAAGAGAGAGAGAGAGAGAGAGTTACATTTCCTGACATTTTTCTCAGGTTAATCTTCCCTCAATCTTCAAAGAAGGGTAATTAAAGCTCCTATTAATTGAACATCGCTAGGAATTGAACATATGCTAAGAATCACCACAATTAATCTTTAAAAGACATATTGAGGTCAAAGATAGAACTCTACTATGCAAGCAAAGTTTTTTAAACAGCTTTATTGAGGTAAAATTGGCATACAGATAGTGAGGTTATCCATCAGCCCTAAGTTTCCTGTTGCTCTCTTGTCATCGACCCATCTCAATCCTTCCCTGCCCCCGACTCCCATCCAGACAAGCATTGATCTGCTTTCTGTCACTAGAGATGAATGTGCATTTTCTAGAGTTTCATATAAATGGAGTCATAAAATATGCACTCTTTCTATCTGGCTTCTTACACTCAGCATACTTACTTTGAGAGATGTATACACGTCCATTGTCTGTAGCTATGTGTGTGTGTGTGTGTGTGTATGCGTGTGTGTGTTCATTCAGTCACTCAGTTGTGTCCAACTCTTTTGCAACCCCATGGACTATAGCCCACCAGGCTCGTCTGTCTGTTGGATTTTCCAGGCAAGAATACTGGAGCAGGTTGCCATTTCCTACTCCAGAGGATCTTCCTGACCCAGGGATCAAACCTGCCTTATGTCTCCTGCATTTGTAGGTAGGTTCTTTACCACTAATGCCACCTCCTTTCTTGTAATTTTATCTCACCATGACTAGAGACACGGATGTAGAGAACAAAAGCAAGCATACCAAGGGAGAAAAAGGGGGTGGGATGAATTGGGAGATTAGGACTGACATGAATATACACACTGCTATGCATAAAATCGGAGAAGGCAATGGCACCCCACTCCAGCACTCTTGCCTGGAAAATCCCATGGACAGAGGAGCTTGGTGGGCTGCAGTCCATGGGGTCATGAAGAGTCAGACACGACTGAGGGACTTCACTTTCACTTTTCACTTTCATGCATTGGAGAAGGAAATGGCAACCCACTCCAGTGTTCTTGCCTGGAGAATCCCAGGGACGGTGGAGCCAGGTGGGCTGCCGTCTATGGGGTCACACAGAGTCAGACACGACTAAAGCGACTTAGCAGCAGCAGCCGCATGTATAAAATGCATAACTAATGAGAACCTACTGTGTAGTACAGGGAACTATACTCAGTGCTGTGCAGTGATCTCAATGGGAGGGAAATCCAAAAAAGAAGGGATATATGCATGTGTATATATATACCTGATTCACTTTGCTGTATAGCAGAAATTAACATGACATTGTAAAGCAACTATACGCCAATAATTTTTTTTTAATCATCAGGATAAGCATTTCATTGAAATATGTAGGAATATCAAAGTATTTACCTTCACTAGTGTCTCCTTTGCTTAAAGACAAAAATCCCAGTTTTCCCCTGAGTTGAAAAGAGTAAGTAAACATGTTTCCTAAACCCTCCATTTAAAAGCCATGTGCTTAGAAGGCACTGAGCCTCAAACAAAGTGGTTATAAAAAATACCTGGAGAGCTAATATTAAATGCAGAATCCCAGGCTTCGTCTCCAGAGATCTGGCTCAGTAGACCTGAGGTGGGGCCCAAGATTGTCAGTGTTTTATCATTTCCCCAAGTGTTCCTGATACAGATGATTCTAGACCACTGCATGAGAAACCCTACAGACTAATGGGAAAGCAGCTGTGCCCTGAGCACATTAAAACCTAACAGTTAGACTCTAATGTTTCTACAGGTAGTCCTTCTAGAGAAACTGGACAGAGCAGCTGTTCCAGGGAAATATGAATAATCCCATTTTTTTCTGCACTACAGAGAATTATCTTCTCAACATGCAACATGATTTCTTTTCTGAAAATAGAACTGTTGGCTTAGTCACACTGTATCATAATTCTATAACTAACGAAAATGACCTGAGAGCTTTAGGAAGCATGAGGGCAAATAAATAAATTATATCCATTTGATGCTTCCAACATTTTCTCGTTTCTATTTCCCATCCTGTCTTGGAGTTGAACTTTGGTAGCTAGGTCCCTTGAACTTCAAAGGAAATCCTAGTTAAAGGCTCAACGTTTTCAGTGTCATCACTAATGGTACTGTTATCATTGCTGACATGAACCTATGAACTACTAAACCAGGCTTGCCTTAATTCATATTAATCAAGATGTCAGATAGAGGCACTTACCCTATCTCCCATTTGACTTATAGGCCTCATATTTTCTATCCTTATAAAAGGTGCCATCCTATCAGTTGAAAATTGAACTGTGGCTTAAAGTCAAGTGGTTAAATCAATTAAAGTTATCCTTAGATGTTTAAGAACACAATGCTCAACTTATCACCTAGAAACTAGCATATCAGAAGAGAAAAACAAACACAGCCAGAAGAATTCATGAGGGACCATGTAACAGACAAACAGAAGGGGGCAGGAAAGAAGGTGAAAGATGTGGAGAAGGTAATTGAAGGTGAAAGAACGGGAAACTATCTTAGTGACATAGTGCCTGACAGAAGTCATTCAATATATTTTGTGGGATTCCATAGAATTTTCTTAAGACTATAATCAAGTTGCTTACTACATGGCCCTATTCCCACTGTAAGGTACTGATGGTTTTGCATAAGACTTATGATTGAAATAACCTAGAATGTATTATATCTACACATTTAACAGAGGCAACAAAGAAAATAGATGCTTCATTCTTTCAACAGAATCTTTACCAGGAGGCAAACTGAGAGGGGAGCTGATGGTAGACCTATAGGAATTAAATGACTGTCCCAAAAGAAATGTAAGCCTTGTTTCCTTAATTCTACCTCAGTGTCCAAAGAACCTAACAAATTTATAATCAATAGAAGCTGTCTTTCTCACATTTATCATCTCATAAGATGGTGTGATGGAACAAAAAACCAGAAAGTGGTGGAATGGGAAAGTAGTGTGGAGAATTTTTGATAGAGCAAAAAATTTGATTGTCTTATTTCTGAATACACCTTTAAATACTGATGGAGCAAAAGCCAATTTATCTTAAACCCAAAACCTTAAGCTTCAGGGACACTTACTTGCCATTTTAGAGAGGAATGACTAGGTTTGTAGGAAATGTACCCAAGAACTTCAGAGCATCTCTCAACTTTAACTGTATAATAATGATAATAATGAAAATAATGAATAACAACTATTGAGGAATTAGTGTGTGCCAAGCACTAAGCTAACTGCTTCACCTGCATAATCTCACCAAATCTAATCAAAAACACACTGGAACTTAAGGAGACAGATGTCATGACACTGTCAAAACTTAGTTATGATCTGGTTCTCCATCTATCACAGTTGTCAATCAATCAATTTATAGATCACAAGCAATTTGAAGGCAGTATGGTATCTCATTCATCTTTGTCATTTCCGTAGCACCTAAAATATTAAGCTGTTGGTAAACTAAGTGGTTGAATTATTTTATGTAATTTTGCTGTCTATTCTCTGACAATACTGGTAGCTGTGGAATACAAAGGATTAGAAAATACTCCCTAATTGCAATGTGTGTTCAAAAAGGGTAATTTAACAACTGGGAAAAAAATAACTGTAGGCAAGTAAAAAAACAGGGCGATACAAACCAAAAGGGCTTCCCTGGTGGCTTAGACAATAAAGAGTCCACCTGCAATGCAGGAGACCCGGATCTGACCCACAGTTTGGGAAGATCCCCTGGAAAAGGGAATGGCAACCCACTGCAATATTCTTGCCCAGAGCATTTCATGAACAGAGGAGCCTAGTGGGCTAGAGTCCATGGGGTCACAAAGAGTTGGACAAGGTTTAGCACCTAACAGTTTCACTTCACTTTTCACAAACCTAAAACATTTCATCTTAATCTTATCGTATACAGGACATTTTGGCTAGAAGAAAAAAGGAACCTTAAGTCAATAATAATCTTTCCTCCCAGAAAAGGGCATACTCATTTTTAAAATCTGATTTCTGTCATGGGATGAGGTATCAGGGGCACAGAGCTACTCTAATCCATTGTTGAGATGGTTCTGGATTTAGTGGTAACCTTAGATCCAGTTTACCACTGGTTTCATGTCTTCAGCAGGATCTGGTGTATGAGCACTAGGGAGATACTGAGAGTTCCCTGTGCTTTCCAGCTGGATCCTCAGCTTTCCAAACTGCATGACGTTCATCTCTGGTGCCAACCATTAGGGGTCTGCTGCTATGGACTCAGGGAAAGTCTGGTGCACCAGACGGGGACTGGATGGGATGCCCTTTCAGCCCCAGGCCCTGTACCTGCCTTTGGCACTCACTAAGAGCCCTGGTAGGAGGGGTGCTGACTCACTTTGTGACAAGGCTCCCTAGAGTTTTAATCCATCACAGCAGCCCACAGGTGGCTATCAAAGGCCCATTAAACATTGGACTGGTTTCTACTTACCCTAGTCAGTGGTGTATTTGCTTCCGAAAATAACCATGGGTCTCTTCTTTCCTAGGAAGGGCTTGTGATTCTTCAGAATTCACTAAATTTCAGTTTCTCTGCATCCTCAGCTCTCTGGTGAGTTTTGGAAAAATAGGTAAGCAAGGATTTTGTAGCTTATTTGGATTGTTCTTATTGTTGGTCAATGAATATTTATTGAGAGACCAGCATATGACATGTGAGCTCTCTACCATGACCCGTCCATCTTGGGTGGCCCTGCATGGCATTGCTCATAATTTTATTGAGTTACACAAGGCAGTGATCCATGTGATCATTTTGGTTAGTTTTCTGTGACTGATCTTGGGAAAGATTGCGGGAAGGAGGAGAGGGGGATGACAGAAGGTGAGATGGTTGGATGGCATCACCTACTCAATGGACATGATTTTGAGCAAACTTTGGGAAATGGTGAAGGACAGGGAAACCTGTCCATGTAATCACAAAAAGTCAGATACAACTTAGCTACTGAAAGACAAGAATATGACGTCTACTCACTTCTACAAACTTCTTTTTCACTATTCCCAACTCAGAATACACTCGCTTTTGTTACCCTGGTGGACTCTCCTGTCTTGAAATATGCCACGTGGCACCTCGTGGAAATGGCACCATCCTCCACCATCAGTTATACTCAAACCTAACCTGCCTAGTGAGGGGTTAGGGCACTTCCCCTACTTTCATGGTGTTGATCACCAGCACCATGCACCGGGAGAACGCTGCTGTGACAGCACAAGTATGTACATCTCTTCTTTCCAACAAAACGCAGCCCTTTGAAGTCAAGGGCAATGTGGTCATCCTCACAACTTCTAGCAAAATGCTTTGAATAGAGTAGGGCTGATGGTGTCCTCGAAGAATCAAAGGACTCAAATATTTGTAGCAACCAACCAAATCCTAGGCTCCTGGTTCTTGGGTTTGTTTATGTCTTGGAAGATGGCATCCTTTTCACTGTGAATCAGGGTTTCTACTGCTGCTGGTCTTAGGGGAACATAGCAGAGCGATGATGTTCAGCAGATCAGAGCTGCCCTCTTGCTGGTGTGTTGCCTCAGCGCTCACACACTTTCTCTGGCTCCTTGATGGCTGTAGTCCAGCTGATGGACTCATATCGGGTAGAATACTGACTATAGTCATAAACTAATGCCTCATTTCCCTTAGGTATAATTTTTTTATTGAAGTATAGCTGATTTTTTATGACTTCCCAGGTGGTGAAGTGGTAGAGAATCCGCCTGCCAGTGCAGGAGTTGTGGGTTCAATCCCTGGGTCAGGCAGATCTTTTGGAGTAGGAAATCACAACCCACTCCAGTATTCTTCCCTGGAAAATTCCATGCACAGAGGATTCTGGTGGGAGGCAATCCATGGGATCACAGAGCTGGACATGACTGACCGACTGAGCACACACAGTTGATTTATAATATGCTAGTTTCAGATTTAATTTGAAGGGGATAGAGATAGTCCTCCTAAAAATCAAGGTATGTGAGGCAGATGAATGCATAAAAACTTCAGACATCACCTTACAAGGAAAAATAGGAGGGGAAATAGAAGGCATCATCTTTCATGCATCCTTAGGAAAGGATTCAAAACATGTATTAAAAAATCATGCAATCTCTTAAAAATAATATTTAAAATATACAGTTCCTACTTGAGGCTCAGATTTCTGAAAGAGCTGGGAAAGCAAGTGGCTTTCATTATTTCCTGAAGACTATGTGCCTTAGAATTAAAGAAATTAATTCTTATTTATTTAGGTGCTTCTATAAACAAATGGTAAATCATACTGTATGTGATACTCAGCTTTCTAACAGTTCACTTCATAGTGGGAACTTCTACACTGCCCCTAATAGATTTGTACCATTTTTCTCCTGGAAGAATTTTAGGCATGTTGAAGAATTCTTGCTATTTCACCAAAAAACCCAGCCACATGGTCATTAAAATTTTCTGTGGCATTTAAACTTAATATGACTAAGACGTGGTTATAAAATAAAATAACACTCCATATTGGGATACCTTTTAAAAAGCTGAATGAACCTTTTTATTCTACATACATCAGACTCTTAATGGCTTTTCAACAGTTTGGATCATTTTGTGCAATTGCCACAGCTGCTTTACATTAGTGGAGAGGTTTTGTTATAGAGGCTTCGAGTACAAGCTGCTAAGTCAAACTCCATAGCCCCAAAGTCGGTTTTGTTATTTATTCCTTGTGGGTCTTCTGGTTTGTTTTGTTTTCTACTTAATGAAGACTTTCCAGGAATTTTCTAAAATAAAAACAAAAAGAAATCGATATTATGGTCTCCCTGATGAAAACACCCAAACAATTCAAGTCAATTATTTATGGAGTGTCTAATCATACCTGGCAAGAGGCCTATTAAAATATCAAAATATATCCTCAGAACTTCTGAAATCCTTGCTTTGTCATTTCCCTGAAATGGCAGAAACAAAAACCTCCCAGTTTCAATACATTGTTTTGTCAAAGAGAACAATTCACATTGAATATAGCTTTTCTTTTCGATTGAAACCGCAGAATTAAAAAATATATCTTAACAAAACTAGTTTTATTACTGGGTACTCAGAATGTGGCTTTGAAGTGGGCACATCATAACTGTGAGTCTGATCACTTAACAAATAGGAAACACGAGGAAACCCTGGCTGCTTTTTTCCAAAGACCACATAACATTTACATTGAAGCCAAAGAAAACCTTTACAATGTCTATAAGTAGGCTTAATAAGATCCACAAGGTTCTGTTTCCAGTGACTTCAGCTTACGCAGAAAAGCTCCCTGTTTTCAGCATAGATGACTTTGATTTCAATTAAAATGATTTAATTCATCTGAAAAAATGATAAATATTTCTTAGTAACATTACTAAATCCTGACTGATCTGTCCTTCAATAATTAAATAAAACTATGGTTTTTAAATGTTCTTAAAGTAAAAGTCTGTTAATCCCTAACTCCTAATTTATCCCTCCTGCTCCACTTTCTCCATTGGTAAAGTTTGTTTTCTGTGTCTATGAGTCTATTTCTGTTTTATAAATGAATTCACTTGTACCATTTTTTAGATTCCACGTAGAAGTGATATCATGTGATACTTGTCTTTCTCTGTATGATTTAATTCATTAGTATAAGTGGGATTAATAGATACACACTACCATATATAAAAGGGCTTGCCTGGTAGCTCAAACAGTAAAGAATCTGCCTGAAATGCAGGAGACTTAGGTTTGATCCCTGGGTAGGGAAGATCTCCTGAAGAAGGAAATGGCAAGCCACTCCAGCATTCTTGCCTGGGAAATCCATGGACAGAGCCTGGCAGGCTACAGTCAATGGGGTCACAAAGAAATGGATACAACTGAACTACTAACTCTAAATATAAAATAAATGGCAAGGACCTGCTTATAGCACAGTGGGTGCTATAATCAATATCTGTAATATATTTAATATTTTGTAATAACCTGTAATGGAAAAGAACCTGTGTGTATTATATATATATACATACACACATACACAAATAAGCTTCTCAGGTAGCTCTAGTGGTAAAGAATCCACCTGCCAATGCAGGAGACAGAAGAGATGTGGGTTCAATCCCTGGGTCAGGAAGATGCCCTGGAGCAGGAAATGGTATCCCACTCCAGTATTCTTGCCTGGAAAAATTCTACACCTGAGGAGTCTGGTGGGCTATAGTCCATGGGATCCCAAAGAGTCAGACATGACTGATCAACTGAGCACACACATATGAATGACTGAATCACTTTGCTGTACATCTGAATCTAACACAACATTGTAAATCACCTATACTTAAAAAACTTTTTTAATTTAAAAAAGACTGAACAATTCCTGAGGAAGATAGAAATATGTGAAAATTCAAGTGCGTTCAGCTTGAGAGCAGTATGAGAAAAGGCAACCTTGAGATTGTAAAGTAGCTGAAACAGACTCCTTTATTTTTATTTTTTCCTGAAGAATTTAGTTCCATGGCCTACATTAATAACATTACCTAAACTTAACTATCTATCTCTTCTTAACTATGTATTTTCATTCTTAAAGTAAGACACTGGCCAGAATATTTTCATAATTGGCAAAGGGCCAACTATTTGAGCTTGCATATTTTGCTTGCTTCTTGGAAGAAAAACTGTGACAAAGCTAGACAGCGTATTAAAAAGCAGAAACATTACTTTGCCAACAATAATCTGTATAGTCAAAGCTATGGTTTTTCCAGTACTCATGTATGGATGTGAGAGGCGGACCTTAAAGAAGGCTGAGCACTGAAGAATTAATGCTTTTGAACTGTGGTGTTGGAGAAGACGATTGAGAGTCCCTTGAACAGCAAGGAGATCAAACCAGTCAATCTTAAAGGAAATCAACCCTAAATATTCATTGGAAGGACTGATGCTGAAACTGAAGTTTCAGTACTTTGGTCACCTGATGAGCTAACTCATTAGAAAAGACTCTGATCCTGGGAAAGATTGATGGCAGGAGGAGAAAGGGATGCAGAGGATGAGATGGTTGGATGGAATCACTGACTCAATGGATCTGAATGTGAGAAAACTTCAGGAGATGATGAAGTTTGGCATGCTGCAATCCATGGAGTTGCAAAGAGTCAGACATGACTGAGCAACTGAACAACAATTTCACACATAGATCTCAAAGACTGTGATAGTGTGAACTGATTTTTCTGATGATCAGTTGAATGAAAAAAATCTAGCTGGCAACCAAGAGGTCTTTGTCCATTTGATTCCTGTTTTACACATAGGAAAAGAATATTGTTTCTATCTATAAGCAAAATTAAGTTAAAAATAATTATTATGTTTGAGACTACCTAAACGTATGGATTAGATCTAGTACTTGACCAGATATATCAATAATTACAGAATGCAAACATGGTTGGGGCAGCAGGGATGGGGAAGAAAGAGGAAGGAAGAAAAAAGAAAAGCCAAAAAGAAGGGAGTGAAGAAGGAAGGGAGAGAGAGAAAAAAAGGAAATCCATTCTCAAATGATCATTTAACAGGTTACATGTGGACATTCCATCAAAAAGGCTAAAAATGCTTATAGTTCTCTGTATTTTTATCAGTTCAGTTCATTCAGTCATGTTTGACTCTGCGATCCCATGGACTGAAGCACGCCAGGCTTCCCTGTCGTTCACCAATTCCCAGAGCTTGCTCAAACTCATGTCCATCAAGCCAGTGATGAAATCCAGCCCTTTCATCCTCTGTCATTCCCTTCTCTTCCTGCCTTCAATCTTTCCCAGCATCAGAATCTTTTTCAATGACTCTGTTCTTTGCATCAGGTGGCCAAAGTATTGGAGCTTCAGCTTCAGCATCAGTCCTTCCAGTGAATATTCAAGACTGATTTTCTTCAGGATTGACTGGTTTGGTCTCCTTAAAGACCAAGGGACTCTCAAGAGTCTTCTGCAACACCACAATTCAAAAGCATCAATTCTTCAGTACTCAGCTTTCTTTATAGTCCAACTCTCACATCCATACATGACTACTGGAAAAACCATAGCTTTGACTAGACAGACCTTTGTTGGCAAAGTAATGTCCCTGCTTTTTAATATGCTTTCTAGGTTGGTCACAGCTTTCCTTCCAACGAGCAAGCATCTTTTAATTTCATGGCTGAAGTCACCATCTGCAGTGATTTTGGAGCCCATGAAAATAAAGTCTGTCCCTGTTTCCATTGTTTGCCCATCTATTTGCTATGAAGTGATGGGACCAGATGCCATGGTCTTAGTTTTTTGAACTGAGCTTTAAGCCAGCTTTTCGCTCTCCTCTTTCACTTTCATCAAAAGGCTCTTTAGTTCCTCATCACTTTTTGCCATAAGGATTGTGTCATCTGCATATCTGAGTTTATTGATATTTCTCCCAACTATCTTGATTTTGGCTTGTGCTTTATCCAGCCCAGCATTTCACATGCTGTACTCTGCATATAAGTTAAATAAGCAGGGTGACAATATACAACCCTACATACCCCTTTCCCAATTTGAAACCAGTCCACTGTTCCACATCCAATTCTAACTGCTTCTTCTTGATCTACATACAGATTTCTCAGGAGGCAGGTCGGGTGTTCTGGTATTCCCATCTCTTTCAGAATTTTCCACGGTTTGCTGTGATCCACACAGTCAAAAGCGTAGTCAATAAAGCAGAAGTAGATCTTTTTCTGGAATTCTCTTGCTTTTTCAATGATCCGACAGATGTTGGCAATTTGATCTCTGATTCCTCTGCCTTTTCTAAATCCAGCTTGAACATCTGGAAGTCCTTGGTTCCTTCAACATATTGTTGAAGCCTAGCTTGGAGAATTTTGATCATTACTTTGCTAGTGTGTGAAATGAGTGCAATTGTGTGGTAGTTGGAACATTATTTTGCATTGCCTTTCTTGGGATTGGATTGAAAACTGAACTTTTCCAGTCCTGTGGCCACTGCTGAGTTTTCCCAATTTGCTGGCATATTGAGTGCAGCACTTTCACAGCATCATCTTTTAGGATTTGAAATCGTTCAACTGGAATTCCATCACCTCCACTAGCTTTGTTCGTGGTGATGCTTCCTAAGACCCACTTGACTTTGCACTCCAAGATGTCAGGCTCTAGGTGAATGATCACACCATTGTGATTATTTGGGTCATTAAGATCTTTTTTGTATAGCTCTGTGTATTCCTGCCACCTCTTCTTAATAACTTCTGCTCGTGGTAGGAGGTCCATACCATTTCTGTCCTTTGTTATGCCCATCTTTGCATCTGTATTTTTATGGGGTTACTTAAAATTCCACATATTTGACTATTTTTATTATATATTAAAGCACACTCTATATAGGCTATAATGACATCATTATATACGTACACACACACAAATTCAGCATCCTTTTCTCCTAAAATTTATATTGCTACATGTGTGCAAAGAAAAGGCAACATATATATGAAATCCAAAATTCCTTGAAGTGAAGCTTGAAAAGATTTTCATTTTGGATGACAGCTATTTAAAGCCATTTATTTATTGTTGTTTAGTTGCTAAGTCGTATCTTATTCTTTGCAATCTCTACTGCAATCCTATTCAAAAAAGAAGTCCCATAGCTCAATTCCATACTAATAATTTCAAGTTATTTGTTAATATCTGTGAAAAACCACATTGGTTTTTATAGGGATTACATTTAATCTTTAGATTGTTCTGAGAATATGGAAATTTTAATATTAATTTTCCAAACCTTGAGCATGACATATCTTCCCATTTACTTGTGTTATTTTCAATTTTTCTATTAATGTCTTACAGATTTTAGAGGTCTTTCACTTCATTGGTTAAATTTATTCCTAGGTATTTTATTCTTTTTGATGCAATTATAAATAGGAATTTTTTCGATTTCTCAGTCCAATAGTTTGTTATTTGTGTATAGCAACATAATGAATTTCTTTATTTTAATAATTTTACTGAATTAATTTGTTAGTTTTAATAGTTTTTTGATGGAGTATTTAGGGTTTTTTATACATGGTGTCATGTCGTCTGCAGGTAGTTATATCTTGACCTTTTTTCCCCCTATTTGTATGCCTATTATATTTTTTCTTATCTGATTTCTATAGCTAGAACTTCCAACACTATATTAAATAACCAGGCAAGAGTGGGCACCATTGTCTTATTCCTGATCTTCAAGGAAAAGACTTCAGCTTTTGCCTTTGAGTATTATGTTACCTGTGGGTTTGCCTATTGTCCTATATAGGTCTGCAATTCTTATTTTGTGACTCAGTATCTTGAAATCTAAGCAAAATAAGAAGCCCTATAAGCTAATGTAAATAAGGTATCTGGAAGACTTTACTTGAGCCCTCCATTTTACCTACTAAATATTTTAGAGGCCTGATGCAATTAAGTTTGCATATGTGAAAATAATACATGGGTTTCCCTGATGGCTTAGTAGTAAAAAATCAGCCTGCAATTCAGGAGACCCAGGAGACACAGGTCTGGTGCCTGGGTGGGGAATATCTACCAGAGGAAATGACAACCTCTCCAGTATTCTTGTCTGGATAATCCCATGGACAGAGGAGCCTGGCAGGCTATAGCCCAAAGGTTCACAAAGAGTCGGACACGACTGAGTGACTGAGTACACACACACATGTAATATATATGTAATTGATCTGCTGTAGGGAGAGTGTTTGAGACAGATGTTTACTTTGGAGTTTTCACTTGTTCATTGCTGTTCAGTCGCTTAGTTGTGTCAGACACAGTGACCCCATGAACTGCAGCATACCAGGCTTCCCTGTCTTTCACCATCTCCCAGAGCTCACTCAAACTAATGTCCTTTGAGTCGCTGATGCCATGCAACCACATAGTTCTCTGTTGTGCCCTTCTCCTCTCGCCTTCAATCTTTCCCAGGATCAGGGTCTTTTCTAAGGAGTCGGCTCTTCGCGTCAAGTGGCCGAAGTATTGCAGCTTCAGTTTCATCATCAGCCCTTCCAATGAATATTCAGGAACGGCAGAAAATTTAAATTTACATAAAGACACATCAGCAAGTGTAACTTTCCAAAACCATTTCTCACATTCCTGGCATAGAGTTTTTATGATCACATGATATGGAAAAGTGGTACACAATCAAGAAGTCTTAAGAATAATTCTGATCTCACTGTGGATAAATGTATGGACTCTGAGACACACACACAAATCATTTTTTGATTAATTTCTACTACACTGATAACACATTCTATTTAAAATTTTTTTCTTAAATCCAATAATGTTTCACCTAATCAGCTGTACTCTTGGGAGTCCTTTGAACTTCAAGGAAATCAAACCAATCCTAACAAACCAAATCCTAAAGGAAATTAACCCTGACTATCCATTGGAAGGACTGATGCTGAAGCTGAAGCTCCAATACTTTGGCCACCTGATGCGAAGAGCTGACTCATTGGAAAAGACCCTGATGCTGGGAAAGATTGAGGGCAGGAGGAGAAGGGTACGACAGAGGATGATATGGTTGGATGGCATCACCAACCCAATGGACATGAGTTTGGGTAAACTCCGGGAGTTGGTGATGGACAGGGTGGCCTGGCATGCTGTAGTCCATGGGGGTGAAAAGAGTCGGACATGACTGAGAGACTGAACTGAACTGAGGATGTCAATATTTACGTCATCAGAAGCTGAAATCAACAGAGTTGACTTCATCCTGACCTTTCTAGAAATCCAACATTGTACTTATTTTAATAGAAGAAGTCTTGGTTTGAGCAATTTGTCACTTATCCAAATTTAGATTTTCCTCAACCGAAAGCTTTATTTTTGAAATATCCTAAATATTTGCTATCATCACAAAGAAAAACCAAAAACTCATATCCAAGTAAGTAAGACTTTGTTGAAGCTATGTACTGTATTTTGAAAATGCCCAAGCCTAATTTGGCTTGGGGCAGAAGACATTTTCATGATAACTTTGTCAAATCATATCCAGGAAGTTTATTCTTATTATTGAGCACAATTATAATTTCTTTTGTTTCTAAACACCTTGTTTCTAAGATGTTCATAAAAACTCATAGCTGAAGAAGACCAGAATGTTCACATGATTCAATTATCACTTGTTAAATAAGTAGTTATCCAATCTTATCTTTCACACCCCCAGTCATAGAGAACCCACTCTTTAATATTGGCTTCAACTTTTAGAAACTTCTTTCTTAAAGTCATTTTTGTATTTTTTAAATATGAATTTATTTATTTTAATTGGAGGTTAATTACTTTACAATATTGTGTTGGTTTTGCCATACATTAACATGTATCCGCCCCAGGTATACACATGTTCCCCATCCTGAACGCCCCTCCCTCCCCCCTCCCCATACCATCCCTCTGGGTCATCCCAGTGCACCAGCCCCAAACATCCAATATCATGCATTGAACCTGGCCTAGCAACTCGTTTCATATATGATATCATACATGTTTCAATGCCATTCTCCCAAATCATCCCACTCTCTCCCTCTCCCACAGAGTCCAAAAGACTGTTCTATACAATGGCACCCCACTCCAGTACTCTTGCCTGGAAACTCCCATGGATGGAGGAGCCTGATAGGCTGCAGTCCATGGGGTTGCACAGAGTCGAACACGACTGAGCAACTTCACTTTCACTTTTCACTTTCATGCATTGGAGAGGGAAATGGCATCCCACTCCAGTGTTCTTGCCTGGAGAATCCCAGGGATGGCGGAGCCTGGTGGGCTGCCGTCTATGGGGTTGCACAGAGTCGGACACGACTGAAGCAACTGAGCAGTAGCAGTGTCTTTTGTTGTCTCACATGCAGGGTTATCATTACCATCTTTCTAAATTCCATATATATGCGTTAGTATACTGTATTGGTGTTTTTCTCTCTGGCTTACTTCACTCTGTATGATAGGTTCCAGTTTCATCCACCTCATTAGAACTGATTCAAATGTATTCTTTTTAATGGCTGAGTAATACTCCATTGTGTATATGTACCACAGCTTTCTTATCCATTCATCTGCTGATGGACATTTTCATATTTTTAAACTTGTTAAGGTCAGTCTTCTTTAGTTTCAGATCTTTTTATCACTGAAATTTTCACCCATTTCCCCAAGCCTGCATGGAAATTGTAGCTGCATTCTGCCTTTGTCATGTCCAAATGTAACCTTTATGGGAGGTGATGCTACCCACGGGACAGAACAGCCAGAGGGAAGCTGGTGTGATTCCTTGAAATGGCATGAATGGCTCAAGGAAGAATCAGAGCAGAACCCCAGAAAATAACCCTTAGATTGGGTCTTTGAAACATCCATACCCACTGGATTCCCCAAAACATTCAAGATAAAAACGTGAGATAACACGGTGAAGGACCAACCACTTGTTATGAAATAAAGGTATACCAAACTGCTGTAATTTGCACATAAAAGAGAAATATGATCTCTGTCTAGTGACTTCTACTAGACTGGAATCCCACATCATATACTCTGTTTTCCAGTAGTTAATTATCACAACAGTCCTTTCAAGTAGATATGTAAATTTTGATTCATAGAAGAGAAACTCATGCTTGGGGACCTAAGTTTCTACCCCCAAACAATTTGGTATTGTTTAGTTGTTAAGTCATGCCCAACTCTTGCAACCCCATGGACTGCAGCCTACCAGGCTCCTCTGCCCATGGGATTTCCCAGGCAAGAATACTGGAATAGGTTGCCACTTCCTTCTCCAGGGGATCTTCCTGACCCAGGGATCCAACCTGCATCTCCTGCATTGGCAGATGAGTTCTTTACCACTGAGCCATGGCTCCTAAATACCAACTCTAATTTTTAGGTTGAGTTATACATCTCAGAAGATTCTGTTTGGTCTTTGAACCAAACTTCTTTCCCAAACTTGAAATTGACTATATGAAAAGCATTCAGGCAGACATTGAATGACAAGATGTCTATGGATATTATAAAGAAGATCAAGTGTACATGTGGGGGGTTGACCAGACAATTCAATATGCTTTTGGTTCTGTGTTAATTACAAACCACAAATCTAATTTCTTCGGGTCCTTAATAAGGCAGAAGTCATAGTACATTAGCCTATGACTTTTCTATTCCCAGATCAATTGGATCAACTGGAACTCGGATAATTCTTTCAAAACAGGAAGTGAGCATTGGGCCTTGGATAGTAATTTTTAAAGGAAACAAATGACACCTAAATTAGGTATACTTGTTGCCAGGTCTGTTGCAACATCGGCCATTAGCAGCAGGGTGGAATGTGTGATTATAATGGCATGTGTGGCTTCAATGGAGTGCTGGCACAGAGACAAGTGTGGCCCCAGAGGTTAGCAGAGCACAGTGAGGAAAAGCACACGTTCTGCCAAGGCCATGAAAATGCCGAAGGTCTGCCAGGGTTAATTAGTAACACAGTGAGGAGACCCTGCTCACTGATGGTCACTTGGAGGTGAACCAAGAACTGATTGAGCAGAACCGGGCTCTCTGCCACCCTGGTCATCTCGTAAGCTGCAGTTACTGGGTGCAGAGAGGCAACAAAAATATCCTGTTTTGCCCTTCTTGTACCAAAAGTCTCCCCTTTTTCTTTTAAATATATGACTCAACATAGAAAATAGAGTCCCCAAATAATCTACCTTTGGACATCAAATTGGCCTTTAGCTTTCTCTACATTCTTCCTGCTCTGCCTGGCTCTTAGATCTGGTACCCTGATGCCTCCAAAAGCCAATTACACTATTTTCATAAGAATTTTCTCTTCAAATCTAGAATAATAGGTAAATATTCACAATTTCTAGAGGACAGACTCAGTGGACTGCCTGCCCACCAAAGTATTCACAACTGCTCTTCTCTCTTGCCCCTCCTTGATACTAAATAACTCAATATCTACAAACGTCCAAAACTCTTCTCTAATAATCTCTCAAAAGCTATCCTTTGCACATTTACAAATTAGAGAGCATTCAGAAGGGTAATTTCTGAAAACCTAAGAATATCTACATGTTTTGTTATTTGAGGATTTACCAATAGATTCTGTATCAACTTATCTGATTTTTTTCAGAGCTATGTGGTCTCGCAAATTCCAGAAACTTTTTCAAATATACTGCAACAAGCTTAAACCAGGAGCAGAAGTTTATCTTGTGGGTCAATGAGCATTGCTAGCATGCCTGACACGTGGGGATATAAATCAAGAAATGGACTGTATTCCAACTGTTATCTAAGATGACTTGAAAATGATCTGAAGATAATAAGAAAAAAAACTGGCAAGCTATTTGAGCTTTATGAGGGAAAATGGGGGGGGAAATTAATTATATCTATCAAAGAGTTGCTAAATCCTGTACTATGACTTTACTTTCTCTTGGGATTTCCCAATAGCTAGTTCTGATAAATGGGCAGGGCCAGAACGAGGATTAAGTAAGTGAGGCACTTGCCTGGCCACAGAATTCAAGAGACTGCCAGAAAGACCTAATAAATAAGAGAGATAATATTTATAAGCAATATTTTCAGAGTCAAAATCAGTGCAAAAGAATTTATGATAAACAAAATATCAAAATTTTAAACATGGACAAGATCAGCTAATGGATATTAGTTAGAAAGCAAAAGAGAATGAAATTATTTGACATAATTTAGAATGATCCATCAAAACTCAACCATGATTTTAAGTTTTTTCTTATAAAATTTAAAGTAGAACTATGTGCAACCCTGTCATTCCACTGCTGAGCATCTATTCAAAGTAAACTAAGTCAGTTTCTCAAAGATATATCAGCACTCTGATGTTCACTGCAGCATTATTGACAATAGCCAAGACTCAGAAACAACTTAAGTTGTTTGTCAAAGTGTCCTTTGACAGATGAATGGATAAGGAAAATGTGGGAGTTAGATGGATAAGGCTGATAAATACAGTGGAATATTACTCAGCCTTTAAAAAGGGGGAAAATCCTGCCATTTGCAAAAACATCGATGAACCTGGAGGGCATTATGCTAAGTAAAATAGGCCAAAGAGAGAAAGATAAATACTATATGATCTTACTTATATGTGGAATCTTTATTTAAAAAAAAAGTCAAACTCATAGAAACAAAGTAGAAAAGTGGTTGCCAGAGGCTGAGGAGATGGGTGAAATGGAGAGAGGTTGGCTAAAAAGTAAAGTATCCGTTATAAGATATATAGGTACTGAATATTAATACATAGTATGACGACTACAGTTAATAATTCTCTATTGTACACTAGAAATTTGCCAAAAGAGGACATCTTAAGCATTCTCATCACATACAAAAAATGGCAACTATGTGAGGTGATGGATATATTACAAATATTAGCTAACTTGATTGTGGTGACTATTTCACTTTGTAAGCACAGAAGAAATCTTTACATTGGACACTTTGTGTGCTCAGTCACTCAGTCATGTCTGACTCTTTGCAGTCCCATGGACTGTAGCCCACAAGGCTCCTCTGTCCATGGGATTCTCCAGGCAAGAATACTGGAATGGGTTGCCATTTCCTCCACCAGGAGATCTTCCTGATCCAGGGATGGAACTGTCTCCTGTGTCTCCTGCACTGGCAGGTAAATTCTTTACCATTGAGCCACCAGGGAAGCCCAAACTTTACACTTTAAATATACATAATTTTATTTATCAAATATACCTCAAGAAAGCTAAGGCAGGGCGGTTGCGGGGGGAATTCAACTATGCAACAAAAAAATGTGCAATGGGGAGAAGAAAGGGCAATTTAACAACTGATGTTAGAATCCATCCTAGGAAAGAAAATGCCCTCTATTGACCCAGCACCTCAATCAGCCTTTCTTGGTTGCAGGATGACCGTAGAGTGTGACCTTCCTTAGAGCATGACCAGGATGCATTGGAAGTGAGAAAATAGAACCACGTGCTTAGCCAAAATAGAAGGAAGACAAGGGAAGTCAAGGTCTCTGGCCAGCCTAAAAAACTATTTTGATACACTAGGGTATTCGGGAGCAACTTAGAAATTGTTGACCAATAAACCAATCCTCAACTTCCTGCTGGTTTCAGCTTATGAAAATATTTTGGATAAAAAATGCAAAATTCAATTTGTATAAAAATACAAAACTTAATTTTTGTCTTTCTCATCTGTATAGAAGAACCACAATTTTTTCCAACTAATCTATTGTTGATGCAGAAAAGCTCACTCTGACCTGTGATTAGTCTATTGCTTAATGCAAACCATTCACATCAAATAACTGTGGCTTTTAATTTTTTTTACTTTTAAAGGTACAAATCTGCTTAAATAACAATGTGATGAGTAATATATACTAATTGCAAAACATGTGGAAGAGTATGAAGAACAAAATCAATATCATTCATAATCCCACCTTCAGAGATAAGAAAGCTGATATAAATGTCTATCCATTTATCCATCCACTTTCTTATCTAAATACACTTAAGATGCCACTGTGTTTGTATGTCTTAATTACTTCTCCCAACATATCATGTGCATTTTCTCATATAAGTATATATTTTTAAAAACCATGAATTTTGCTGCTGTGACAATTTATCATAAAGACATAATTTTCAACCTACTATTAGTATGTAGGCAATTTTTAGCAATTGATTGTCTACATAACACCATGAAGAAAAAGCTGGATGTAAATCTTTGGGTGAGAATCATTTATTATTCCTTCCATGGGGAAAAACCTAAAAAGAGAGAAACTGTGAGCTTGAAGGATATGATCCTACAAGGTCATGGAATTTCTTTCCTTCTGTTCCATTTACATTAAAATGAAGAGCTCTGAGATCTCACATCTATTAGTTTCTGCAAATTATAAAAACAGACAAACTCTGATTTTATTATCAAAAGTCACCAGAAAGAATTTCTGCCTCATCATGGCCCTGGAGACAAGCTAGCTTTGACCAATTTCATTTCTAAGAGTAGCACAGTCCAAACACTAATTAACACTGAAGAACCATGAGGAACACGATACAGAATCCTGCTATTGAAACAAATGGCAGGCACGTTCGGGGAAAGAGATTGCTATGCAGTGAGAGTTGGTTCATATTGCCATTTGCTGGATGACACACTGCCTATCCTTTCCATCTTGCAATTCCTCTACCATTGGTCCCTTAAGAAATGATATAATGTCAGGGACACTGTGTGGAAATCAGAGGAGAAAGAGGTGTGGGCCTTGTCTTTCTTACTCAGAGAAAATTATCAGTGAGATGAGACAGACTCTGTTCCTGGGGAGTTTCCAAATTTACTGTTTACCAATGGATTCATCCTCTAAATTGAGCTGTAAAACATCAAGACAAAGGATGGGTCTTGCTTACTACCAAGCCTGTTCCCCCACAGGGCAGGATGGTGCACTTCCAATACTTTACAGGCCTCCTCCAGATGACTCAAGGAATGGGAATTTCACCACCCCTCGTGGAAGACTTTTTTTATGGCCTCCTAAGTCTCACCCATTAGGAAAGTTTCTCCCAATGAAGCCATTTTTTCCCCCTTTTCTTCAGTTCATTCATTACCCTTCGATAATCCCCTAAAGACCACCTCCACAATCCCTCTCCTTCCTCAGGGCTTATACTTTCAATTATCTGCAAACAGCTATCAGGCCCCCACCCCACACACATGCACATACTCCTTAGCTCTTCGGCCAACCTACACACATGTAATTCTTTTAATCTTTCCTCATACATCAAAACCTCCAGCTGCTTAATCATTTTAGCTCCTCTAATAAGCAGTGAATTTGAAGGGGGATTATGGTTTCCTTCTCAAGCTTGTCTCATGTCAGCTGTATCCCTTCTCCTCAACCACATGCCAGATTTCTGTATGCCAATAGCCATTCATCAGCGGAAATGAGGTTTTTCTGGAATGCTGTGTTCTATAGCACAAAAGAGGAGAAAGATCCCTCCTACCCATAACTCACTTCTAGGGTGAATCAATATTTATACAAACTAATAAGGAGGGAAGATCTAAGAGAAAAGTAGAACGACCCAGGTTTGCAAATCACTGAGAAACTTTTTAACTAGAAAAATTTCGGAAGTATTGTGCTTCATTTAAACATGAATGGTGGAGTCGTAATGGCAATTAACTCACATTTAGCTAAAGAAAGTGTTGAAGTGTTAACCATTCACTTTCTTTTTTTTAAGATTTTTTTGATGTGAACCATTTTTAATGAGTGTGTTACAACATCGCTTCTGTTTTATGCTTTGGGTTTTTTGCTGTGAGGCTACAAGAAATCTTAGCTTTCCAAGGGAGGATTGAACTCACACTGCCTGCATTGGAAGTCAAAGTCTTAGTCCCTGGATTGCCAAGGAAGTCCCCGACTGTTCACTTTACTGATGAAAAATTAGCTTAAGTGAGCCCGTGGGTGAAAAGAGACCATTCCCCCTTGTTTTTTAATCACCTTCTGAATCACTGGTGGTTTCCATGATCCCTCAAGGAATTCATACATTAAATGCTGACCATAACAGGGTGCCTCACTCTTATACAATCTTAGACCCTCCAGTCTTCACTACTTTATTCCAACTGCACCAAGAGCTTCCCCAAGAATGCTGCATGCTCTTAGAGTCTCCAAGCCCTCATCTATAGCTCCTCTACCCCAAAGGCCTCTCTTTGTCCTGCTTCTTTTGCAACCCTCATCCTTCCATCAAGACTGACCTTCAGTCCCATTTCTTCCAGGGAAACTGCCTTCTGCTCTAGATTTCCTGGTATTTACTGTCTATGCCATTAAAATAAGCTATCTTGCATTTCTGCTTCCTCTATTTGCTTCACCTTTGAGAGTTTCCCCTCTCCACTGCCTTACAAGCCTGCTATGGCAGGGGTTGTTATTGCTATTATTTAGTCACTCAGTCATGTGCGACCCCATGCACTGGAGCTCACCAGGCTCCTCTGTCCATGGGATTTCTCAGGCAAGAGTACTGGAGTGGGTTGCCATTTCCTTCTCCAAGGGATCTTCTCAGCCCTGAAATCGAACCCATGTCTTCTGCATTGGCGGGCAGGTTCTTTACCATTGTGCCACCAGGGAAGACCCAGAGCAGCTGGTCATATTTTTTCACTAATCCCTCCAAAAAGCAAGACACTTCTCCACAAAGTTGGCAACACTTAAGAAATATTTCTTAATTCCATATAAGAAGTACCTTGTAAGACAGTTCCCAAGGATTGAGAGGGTTTTAAGGATTTGTAAAATAGAATATTTATTTTATGTTTAGAATAGTAATGTTCAAAAATGGCTGTCTTTTCCTGATCTCTGTTACTGAGAAGTGAAAAAAAAATAGCAAAGCCAAAAGATACATATTCCATGTGGGATACCCAAAGCTTCTCTTTCATTTTTCTGGAATTAGGTCTATACCTCTATCCACTGTGAAGACTTGCCCCTTCTCTACACTACTGCTAGCCCACTTTTTTCTCTTCTCAGCAACTCCTCCTGAGTCTCTATTACACAATCTCCTTTGTTCTTTATCCTAAGAGTGAAGAATACGTGAACAGCTATCCAAATTGTTGTAAAACCTGCTTGTCAGAAATCAGCCACATCAACCATTGAATTTGTAAAATTACAAGCCTCTCTCACCCACAAAGTATGTGGTCATCAATGTATTGTAAAATTTGACATATGTCACTCTTCCGTTTTCAGTTTTAACTTATGAACAATTAGCCTGGAAGTTAAAATAGCCTTCCTTAAAATTTCCAGCAGATTGGAGAATTGTAGGTATCTATGGGGGCAGGTGGAATTCCAATTGAGCTCTTTCAAATCCTAAAAGATGATGCTGTGCAAGTGCTGCACTCAATATGCCAGCAAATTTGGAAGACTCAGCAGTGGCCACAGGACAAGAAAAGGCCAGTTTTTATTCCAATCCCAAAGAAAGGCAATGCCAAAGAATGATGGGGAAACAGTGGAAACAGTATCAGATTTTATTTTGGGGGGCTCCAAAATCACTGCAGATGGTGACTGCAGCCATGAAATTAAAAGACGCTTACTCCTTGGAAGGAAAGTTATGACCAACCTAGTTAGCATATTCAAAAGCAGAGACATTACTTTGCCAACAAAGGTTCATCTAGTCAAGGTTATGGCCTTTCCAGTGGTCATGTATGGATGTGAGAGTTGGACTATAAAGAAAGCTGAGTGCTGAAGAATTGATGCTTTTGAACTGTGGTGTTGGAGAAGACTCTTGAGAGTCCCTTGGACTGCAAGGAGATCCAACCAGTCCATTCTAAAGGAGATCAGTCTTGGATGTTCATTGGATGGACTGATGCTAAAGCTGAAATTCCAGTACTTTGGCCACCTCATGGGAAGAGTTGACTCATTGGAAAAGACTCTGATGCTGGGAGGGATTGGGGGCAGGAGCAGAAGGGGACGACCGAGGATGAGATGGCTGGATGGCATCACCAACTCAATGGACATGAGTTTGGGTGAACTCCTGGAGTTGGTGATGACAGGGAGGCCTGTTATGCTGTGATTCATGGGGTCGGAAAGAGTCGGACATGACTGAGCGACTGAACTGAACTGAACTGATTCTCCAAAAAAAGAAGTTTTCTTTTCAAATGTCACTTTTTGTCACATATTTTTCAGAAGCTTGTATTTCTTTCAACAGATTCAGCTTCCTGGTTGTGGAGGAGTTGGGGGGCTCTGGGTACCCTGAATGATAACTCAAACTCTCCAAGGATATAGCCAAGCCAAACCCGCCTCCAAAATGTCCCTCATGTCAAATGGAATATAAGACCCCAGATTCACTCAAGCAAACATTGCAACAGTAATGCATGCGTGTGTGCTAAGTTGCTTCAGCCATGTCTGACACTTTGCGACCCTATGGACTATAGCCCACCAGGCTCCTTTGTCCATGAGATTCTCCAGTTAAGAATACTAGAGTGGAGATCTTACCTGCGTCTCAAAACTCTGGCATTAGCACATGAGTTCCTCACCACTAGCGCCATCATAGCTCAAGTTCTCCAAGGACACAGTCAAGCCAAGCCCACCTCCAAAATTTCCTTCATGTCAAATAGAAAACGAGACGCCAGATTCACTCAAGCAAACATTGCAACAGTGATGATGGGCCCCAAACATTCTTCTGGACATCACTGGTTTCCTGCTTAAATGAGAATAGAAGCCTGGGAGGAGCAGAAACGATGCTTGCTTCTGGAGTGTTCTCAGCATCACTATAAAGAAAGGCACCATAGACACCAACTGGTCTCTAATCCTGCTGGCCAACTTAGATGTACTCAGTGAAGTAAACATTGGTCCTCCAGGCAGCCTTTCCCTGCCTTGTTCCTGTCCTACTCACTTCTGATGGTCTAGAATCCTTTCTCAACTACATCTGGTTTGCTCATCCGGGTGTGAGACACCAAAACGAGCTGGGTTTGGAGTTAGACTGACTCAGTCAGATAGACGCATCTTCCTTCCATCATGTACTCCGCTTTGGACTAGTTACTTAAATTTTCTAAGTCTCTTTTTCCCTTTTTGTCTAAGGAGGAAGCTCTGACCTCAATGATACAGTGGTTCAGACGAAAGGCTCTAAAATCTGACACTCTGACTTTGTCTCTCAACATTGGCACTTTTTAGCTGAGCATTTTGGGCCAGATAATAACCTCTTTAAACTTCAATTTGTCTGTAAAATGGGTTAATAATAGCAGTGTTCACATGAGAATTAAATGAGATAATAAGACTAAAATGTAACAGCACCTGATCATTTTCAGCATCTCAGATTGCCCTCCACCCAAAAAAAAGACAAACATAGAGTCCATCTTTTAAGTATATTTTGATTATATTTTACCATAAAATAAAAGCTACACATATTTAGTAGCAAATAAAAGCAAATAAAAATAAATAAGCAAAAAAGGACATAAATAAAAATAAAATGATTTTGAAGGGCACCTAATATACAGAATATGTACTTTTTTCAGTAAATACACATTTCATTTTATTCTAAAGGGTCAGGTACAGGAGTAGAGATTAATAGATCCAAGAAATAAAAATAATATACCAATTTCTCAGGATCAGTGCAGGTCCAAAGACAGTTTTTACCATTAAATCTTCCACAAATGCATTGGTTAAGGCATAGAGGTTTAAGCATTAGAACAAAATATATGAAAACATCATTTTAGGAAAAAGTTATTTAAGAAATATCTGTTTCTTAAGAATTTCTGTGATTAAAATACTATTAAGAATTTCCAGGGATACCCTACATAGTAAAATATTTTAGTTCTTCTGATGAGGCCTTAACTTTATTCTAAACCTTTAGGAGTATTTTGGAGGAAATATAGCATAAGAAATCTTCTCATGCTGCTTTTGAATAATCAATCTGCAAAATTTCATAAAAATCACTTTGAAGGTAGTGGTTGCATACTACAGCATCAATTGCTGCTGAAATATAAAGAGAACAGTTACTGAAGGTAAGAAAATAACTTCACTCACAAAATCAGGAAGCCAAAAACATAAATATAATGATCCTGCTTTTCTTTTCCTTCTATAAAACTCTAGGTTTGAGAGGAAACTTGGATGTAGTTCACTTTTGTCAAATCCTCATTTTTATCCTCTTGGCCCTAGAAAGAGGCGAATAACAGACATTATTAGAAAAAGGTTTTAAGAATGGGTGCCATTGGGAAATATGGCTAGACTTCTTTGATCTATATGGAGAAGCTACTGAAACAATGACACCAATTTAAATGCTGCTTCCCGTATTTTGAATATATGTTTTAAAAATCC
Organism: Budorcas taxicolor; assembly: GCF_023091745.1. Classification (NCBI taxonomy): domain Eukaryota; kingdom Metazoa; phylum Chordata; class Mammalia; order Artiodactyla; family Bovidae; genus Budorcas; species Budorcas taxicolor. The sequence continues at coordinate 9,224,478 of NC_068917.1, read as the reverse complement.
AAAGTGATGCCAGTTCTTTTAATCCAAGAAATGAAAATTTTGTTCATCACTCACTCAGAGGAACAGCAAAGCTGTTCCTTTAAAAAAAGATCTGACTTAGATATAGGTACGACACTTTACAAAATCTTCTTTATAAATAAAAATCCTCTACCTGCCTAAGTAGAAGGATAAACATTGGTATCCACTTACATATGGATTTGGTATCCACTTACATACGTATTCCTATGTCACTGAAAAAGTACATCTTATTTTTTTAACCACCTGAAAGAGTCACCTTCAGTTTAAAAATATTTAGAGGGACTTTGCTGGAAGTCCAATGGTTAAGACTTTGCCTTCCAATGCAGAGGTTGTGAATTCAATCCCTAGTCGGGGAGCTAAGATCCCACATGCATTGAGGCCAAAACAACCAAAACATAAAACAGAACCAAAAGTCTAGCAAATTCAATAAAGATTTTAAAAATCATCCACATTAAAAAAAAAAAAAAAAAAAAAAAAAAAAACCTTTAAAAAGAGGATTTGGGAGGGATTTCCAGAATCCATCCTGGTTTCCTCCAGAACAACCCTCTTAGTTTCTCTGCCTCACCACCTATTCCTACCACATAGAACCCTACTGGGCATTATTGTCCCCAGAATTTAATCCTCTTATTTCATGGTGACATTGACTCACTTCCTTAGTGTAAGTCATTATTCCATAACTTTCAGCAAAACTGGATTTCAAAACTAAACACAGGAAAAGGCTGAGATTAAGGACTTAAAGATTAGTCCCTTTAAAAAAATGAACTGACTCCCTTGTCTAACTCATAGTGAAAACTCCATATTAATTTTGTCCTCAGGGTTTCTTCTATGAGTACATTAGGGCATTCAGGATTAATTCTAAAATGGGTAAGACACACTTCAAATGCACCGAATATACATAAATATTTATGATGGTGTCTCCACAAATTATTTTTAAGCACAGAAGAAATAAATGCTAAGGCAAACAAACAGCAAATATTTTGATGCACAATGAACTGTATTTTCTTCCTTAGAGATATGGTTCAGATCTGTAGGCTAAGATTGAGATAAGAATGATCATATCATTAGTATTTTAATTTTCATGTAAAGAACACTCATTAAACTCCAATCAGTTGAATAAACCACTATTTTATTTTCATTGTTCATCTCATGTTACATTAAAATCGGAAAAATTTATTCAGTTGGTTAGTCATCCAGTCAGTGAGAAGTGGAATTAGTAATATATTAGCCATGGTGTTACTATAAATATGCTCTTAACAGATGTTTTGTGTTTACACAGGAGATAAAGAATGAAACTGTGGCAGTAATATTTCAGATTTTCTCCCCTCCAGTGCTGGCCAGTGGCACTTTCTGTGATAAAAGAAATATTCTATATCTGCATTATCCAAACATTAACCTCTGGCCAGACACGGCTTTTGAACACTTGAAATGTGTCTAGTGCAACTAAAGAATTAAATTTTTAATTTTATTTAATGTCAATGCCTTGGGTGATCATAGAAGATAAAACCTATAATAAAAGCAAGAGGCCCTCCATTGTCAGTGATCCAATCCTTTTGAAAAATCTTAACATCCATAAAAGTATTATCATTATCAATTGTGAAATCTATTACAAATAATTTACCTGCCGTATATTTGCAGAATTTCTTCAAAATCAATATCTACACTGATAGAAGTACTATTTCTTCAAGAGAAAATGAATGAAAAACCCTTTAGCAATTTAACATCAACAACAAAGTTCTTCCAGGAAAAGATAAATCCTAGGCAACTGGGAGAAATGCTCACTGTGCTGGGATTCCAATTTGCTTGTGACTGTCTTTGGAACAAAAGCCCATGGTTTCTTTGACCTTAGCATAGCTTCTCAGTATCAGAAAACCCTGAATGGCCCCTTGCTGGATGAAAGTAACCTCAGCTTTCTCCTGAGATTTCTGTCACCTGACGCATCATTGGAATTGCTTGGGTCATGTCCAAACAAAAAGTACATCACTACCAGTCCAGGTTCTGCAAAGATGTTTCCTCATGACCAAGGCCAGCTATGCTGGGCACACTCTATAGATTCCGTGCTGTTGATGTTCAGTCGCTCTGTCGTGTCCGACTCTTTGGGACCCCATGGACTGCAGCACGCCAGGCTTCCCTGTCCTTCACCATCTCCCAGAGCTTGCTCAAACTCATGTCCATCGAGTCAGTGATGCATCCAACCATCTCATCCTTTGTCGTCCCCTTCTCCTCCTGCCTTCAATCTTTCCCAGCATCAGGGTCTTTTCTAATGAGTCAGCTCTTTGCATCAGGCAGCCAAAGTATTGGAGCTTCAGCTTCATCGTTAGTCCTTCCAGTGAAGAGTCAGGGTTGATTTCCTTTAGGATTGACTGGTTTGATCTCCTTGCTGCCCAAGTTTGTGACAGTAGAATTTTCTTCTCTTCTATGTTTTCACCTCAAATGAGGATGCCTATTATCATCTAATGGCCTCTAAAAGGTTAAAAAAAATACTCACCTGTAGTGATCTGTAAGGGTCAGAAACAGTATTCACACGCCACTTGTTAGGGAAAGAAGAAAGAGCATTCACTCTGTGCTCATTCCTGTTTGCATTTCTAGATCTGTTATTTTTGGGGTGGGGGGATGAGTGTTTTTTCTTTGTTTTGTTAATTTTGTAGTTATACAAACACTAATGGTGCATAGATGGTGTCTATGACAGGCTACAAATTGACAACTGACAAGCAGTAGAACATTCTGAAACTTTTCCATTCTGTAACTCAGCACATCTTAGATTTTGTTTCTCCACTCTACCTGAGTGGCATTATCCATACTTTTATTGGATGATCGATACATATTGTTGCCAAAAAAAAAGGAGTTTCAAAATCCAACATGAAACAGTGAATGGTTAATATTCTCATCAAAAAACTGAAATGATAAAGCCATCATGGGAAAAGAAATGGCAACACTGTAATTATGCTTATAAATGCTGTCCACCCTCTGATAGCTAAACTGGAAAAAAAAAAATGGTTTTAAGGCAAAAAGTTAAGCTCTCCACTGTTGTTCTTCAATATGATTTTACTCAGTACTTTTGCTGGTCCATGTTTGCCCCTAAACATAACATTTATCATGTTCACGTTTAAGTCCCAGATTATTATCATAAACATAAGGCTGATAATTTTATGAGAACATGAGCTGGTACACATTGACATAAATGGGATATTTATATAACCATAGGATAATCTATTATTACTTCAAACATCAAAAGAACTGTATTTTTAAACACATGTACAGAAACATTAGTGTTTCTTCTTATTTTTCTAACTAAGTAGGCCATCAAGACTATTTTTACACACATTTTACAGCAAAAATCTGACCCCAAACTGTGCCATGATTCATCTAGCAACTCTTTTGTAGTTCATTCTTACACCATGAGAGATAAGAGGGCTAGACAGAGATAAAGTACATATAGAAACAAGAATTTATATTTATTACTTCTATTTCAGGAACATACCCATGTTTCTAAACTATTTGTAGCAAACTGCTGACATTTCGCTGCATGACAATTTAATTTTTATTTTGGCTTGGAGTCTTTCTTCAGCTGATCTTTGGGAAAATGCACATTGTGGTTTATTCACTTTGGAAATCATTCTGGAGTGAAGAGAGGCCTCCAAGATGAAGTTCATTCTAGCCACACATAATATTTTCCCCAGAAGTGCCTATAAAGTCAACTAAAATAAGAAAGTGCTCATTATTTTTGATAAACAGGAGAGACTGGAAATTCATATTTCATTTTAGTACCCGAGGTGTGGAGTTGAGATACAGTAGTGCTCTTTTTCTGTGCACTATAACGGCCTATTATTTTTTGAATTCCTATTTACTCTGTGTCTGTAGCTTACTCAGAGTAAATTCTACCTTTCTTCTCTTCCAAGCAAAGTGGGGGAAAGAAATTACCTCAAACCCTACCAACTGTCAAAGCTGCCTTAAAATATTGGTATTTAAAGGGGGTGTAATACCAATAAGTCTGGGGCGATTAAGAGTTCTGAGTGAGGAGATTCAAGGCTGTGTTATGTAGTTTGTGACAGAAATCTTAAATTAAAATTAGTGTGGCAACATGGTTAGCATAACTTTCCTGCAGGTGAGAAAAAAAATGTTGTCAAACACTTAGTTTGTGCTGATGGCACTTAGTATTGCTCTAATAATGAAGCAAAGAATATGAGTCCCTCCAATTCTGATTTTTTTTTGGTCAGAACTTTGAAGTTTTTAAAGCTCTGTTCTCTTCCTCTCTGCCAGGCCAATAAAAAGAATTATTATTACTACCACATTTGTGTCTCTTGGATTTTCTTTTTTGGCTAAAGCAAGCACTTTTATAACATGATCTTGGTTGAAGGAGCAATTAGGATCAAGGAGCCTTATTCAACAATCACAGTACTTACGGCAATTATAATAGTAACTGAGTACATTGACAACTTACTGAGTTACCCCAATGCCACATTTTTATTTTGCTTTTAAAGTGATCGAAAGCTGAGTGGGTGGAGGTTCGTAATGACTCGATGGTGGCCAGATTGGAAGTCTGAAGCCCTGTCTGCCACACTGGGAACCATCAAAGGAGGTCTGTCCCACCAAGCTCTCCGTTTTCACAACAGGATATCTGGTTTCTTTTATGAGGATACAGCTATGTTAATTTGGTTTAGTGGTTTGTTGGAGGTAAGCAAGCTCTTCACAGCACAAACACCAAAATCCCCTTAAAGCAGTTTCTTGTTAATAGCTGGGGTCTGATTGGCAGATTTGCATTGTAAAGTGTGATTCGGTTGGATAAATATGTTTAGTCTAGTAAGCACTTTAGTGATTGAGTGTCTGTTAATGGATAAAGGTGGATTATGGTGAAACCTCTACGGGCAGTCTTGGGCACTTAGCATCCTGAGACATGGAGGGGATGGAAAACAAGCTGGCACTACAGAACAGCTGAAGGGCTGTAAAATGTTCCCAGTATTTCGTGCTAATGCGGTTCTTTCAGGTTTCCAATATTAATTTCAACAGAGGAGAAAAAACAGCAAATTAGGTGTCAGGGCTTGGGTAACTTCCAGCAGTGACAAAACAAGGATGTCCCATATGCAGGTTTAAAAGCTGACAGCTTTCAGTGGATTTAAAATCAGAGAACGGACAGAGAGAAAGTTCGCGGTAGTTCGTTGGTACTTGAGAATGAATCCAAGTCCTGCTGAAATCTTTGCATTCTGATATTCCAGAGGCAGAATGAAAATCAAAAAAAAAATTTTTTATAACTTTCAAGTTATTGTTAAAGAATGTTACCATGCCTGTTCCCACCCACTTACGTGTATACCTAATGTTTCACACTTTTCCAAAAACAACAGATTTAAGAATTACAACAGTTAAAAGAATTATAGATATTAATTTCCTCCCTCTCTCCCTCCCATCTCCAAGCATCTGGAAATGAAGACTTTTCCATTTCTTCCTTTTGAAAATGAGCACTGGTTCTTCACAAAAGTCACCAGAAAATGTCACTTTTTTTTCCCCCCCCTCAGGTGAACACACAGAGTTATTTTTATGAGGTGAAAATATCAGCTTACTTCAAGGATCTAAATGGTATTTTAACATCCATGGATGTTGGAATGAATGTCTGCTCCCAGCCAGTCGTGAAATGCCTAAGACTTCAGGAACTAGTATGTTTTTGCAGGTTGACTTTTCTACTAAAGTTAAACATGTTTAAACCATTTTTCTCCAAGACTCTCTGAACTCTGCCTGACGTTCATCAGTTTTTATAAGCATTGGGTCATGGGCATTTATATTCAGGACACCACATCTCAAAGCTTTTGAGATTCCAACTGTTCATCCATCACCTTTCATCCACAGGTTTCCCTAGAGTCAGTGCTATCAGAAGACAAATAAACTAGGAAGGACATTCAGCAAACCTGAGACAAAAATAGGTCCGAGCCTTCAGTTTTCTGGATGTGAGAGGAAAGTATTATTTTAACACCAGGCCTAACAAAGCCCAAATAAAAGCCTAGAACCTAGTGAGGTGCTGGCCACTAATTTTTTACATGACCTTGGACAGCACACAGCCTTGGTGTGTTCCAGTTTCCAATATGCATGGTGTTGATGGCGATTAATATGACAGTCCTGGACCAACCATTGTTATTAATGAAATTGTATAGTTACACATACAGAAGTCCCAAATCTAGGTTTTCAGGAAGTATAATTTTCCTTAGTGTCATTACACAAGACATAATTTCTATTTGAAACTCCAATCCCATTGGATGGAGAAAATTATATTGTTACATATAACCCTAAAATATAGTTATTATAATAAAGATACATATTATATATCATATATAGTATTTTTATATATTGTAGCTTTATGTAATATATATAAAACACATATGATATTTATATACATTGTTATTTTAAGGTCTCTCCCTTTCACTCAATTCCTAGAATTGGTGTCTAAGCACCAGGGGCCCCCAGATGCCAGAGATGTGTTATTTGTAGGGGAGGGGTGAGGAGCATCTGGTGCCTGTGTGTCATCTGCTTTCGCTGAGACTTGCTAAGGCACCTCACTGTCATCTGGTTTCCAGTTCCTGATTCACACAGACTACAGCCCAGTCTCCAAATAGCACCCAAGATCTGTCTCAGGGATGTCTGTATTTCTTTCAGAAATGTAAGAATCATAAGTTTTTCTCACATATCACTGGGGCATGTAGAAATCTGCATCTGATACCTCAGTCTAAACACCTTGATGCAGAAATGCCTGCTCTCCTAGCTTTCTGCCATATGATTCAGAGGACCTGTCTTTTATTCATTCATTTATTTTTATTTTTCACTTTTGGCTGCATCATCTTAGTTGTAGCCCTCGGGATCTTTGTTGTGGCCTCTCTCTAATTGTTGTGCAGGGGCTCAGTAACAGGTTTCGTTGCCCCACAGCACGTGGGATCTTAGTTCCCTAACCAGGGATCAGACTCGAGTCCCCTGGATTCTTAACCGTTACTGGACCACCAGGGATGTCCCCAGAGAATCTATCGTGCTACTTCTGGCTAGGCAAAGCACAAGTTCCTAGTGTTCTCAGAGCCCTGAAACCCACACTGAATTTTATCTCATGACCCCACACACCTGAGTCCTGGTGGAGCATTTTCAGAACTTCAGCTATCTTTATTTCAACTCTTTGTCTCTTATCTTTATTTGGTCTGGTAGGGATAAAATCAGGTCTGACTAATCCCATATTTTATAAAGAAACACAGGGTGACAAAGTTGAAACTATTGTTCATTGACAAGCCAAAGCTGATGATCACATTAGCTATGTTTGTGCATGACTCTACAAAGGCAGAAACTTTAGCATAAGGTGTTAAGACTGAGAGCATCATTCGGTTGACACCAGGGGTGGGAATATCCACAAATTCTTCAGTTCTGCTCCTCCCATCACATCAGCCTGGACCAGGAACTCAAAATCCAATAAATTGGATTTGCATGATATTTTGCCTCCTTTTAATCTTGAACCCAGAGCCAAAGATGATTTAGCGCAGGGACTGTTCAGAGAATGAGTGTGTCAGGCAGTAAAATAGTATGTGTCCTTTGAAGAAGTGCAGAGGTTCTGGTGTTGAACAGACTTAAGTCAGAATCTTGCCTTTGCAAGTTAATAGCTGTATTCGTTTTCTCTCAAGCATAACAAATCACACAAAGTAGGCAGCCTAAAATAGTCCCCTTTTATCTCACCATTCCGTAGGTCAGAAGTGTGGGACCCTGGCCTTTCTGCTTAGGGTCTCACAAGGTTGAAGTTAGAGTCTCAGCTGGTGCTGGGTTCTCACCTGGAGGTTGAGTCCTCTTTGAGTCAGTAGTCTGAGCATTACAGCTGTTGGACTGAGGCTTTGCTTGCTTGCTATCTCTTGACTGAGATTGGTCTCAGCATCTAGAGGCTCTATCAAGTCATTGCTATATAGCAGCCTCCATGGGCCCTCTGTCCGTTACTTCCCTTCAGGAGGGGTCCAATCCCTTCTGGGCTCATCTGAGGTCAGACCCAAACAAGAAAACTTCCTTTTTATTTACTTGCAATTAGCTGATCAGGGACCTCAATACATTGGCAGAATCTCTTCTGCCACACTCCTCACTTTCACTTTGGAAGTGATAGCCTGGCACGGTCTTGCTCCCACTGAAGGGTAGGCACCTGCAGATTGTGTGTGTCAGGAGGGTAGAAACTCAAGGGCCATCATGGAATTTTCCTACCAGAAATTTTGTGAATGCAGGCAAGATTTTTAACCTCTATCTGCTGTTCCCTCATCTGTAGAATGAGAATAGTAATAGCACCCACATCAGAAGATTATTGGAAGTACTAATAATGCAGGAGATGCTGATTCAATCCCTGGGTCAGGAAGATCCCCTGGAGGAGGAAATGGCAACCCACTTCAGTATTCTTACCTGGGAAATCCCACAAACAGAGGAGCCTAGAGGGCTACAGTCCACGGGGTCACAGAGTCAAACACAACTGAGCGTGCACACACACACACTCAAATATATTGCCAGTTCTGTGCCTTTGGATCAAATAAGCACAATAAACATTTTTTGCTACTACTACTGTTGTTTATTTGTGGTAAGTGTTAATTGAATCTGAAAAGAAAAAAAAAAAAAGTCACTCAGTCATGTCTGACTCTTTGTGAGCCCATGGATAGGCCAGAATACTGGAGTGGGTAGTCTTTCTCTTCTCCAGGGGATCTTTCCAAGCCAAGGATCAAACTCAGGTCTCCGGCATTGCAAGGGGATTCTTTACCAGCTGATTCACAAGGGAAGCCCACTTTCACTACTGTTATTAATTTGTGGTTAAGAGTTAACTGAATCTGAAAAGAAAAAAATGTCTTTTTTTTTCCTTTTTCTTTTTATTGGCCATACCACATGGCATGTAGGATCTTAGTTCCCTGACCAGGGATCAAACCAGCATTCCCATGCATTGGAAGGCAGAGTCTTAACCATTGGATCACCAGAGAAGTCCCCAAAATGTCCTAATAGCACAAATACTAAAGAACCGCAACTTAGGTTCCCCAGGATGATGATAGGGACCAAGTGAAAACAATTCATTGTTTCTGTGACTTTTGTCGGGAGTGGAGGTGGAAGGCTGGTAAGTCTGATACTTTCGGCATATGACCCTAAAAGTTCACGTGCTCTACACCTGAGCTGACACCACTTTTCATCTGAGGTAGGAGATCTGGGAACTCTCCTCTAAAGGGCTGCTTCCACTGTAATTCTCTGAATTTTATTAACATCGAGTTTAATTATTGTGATTTCTTCTTTCTCAAGAATTTCTCCAAGACTGCTCTGCAGCTTCAGTGGAACATAATGCAGGAAATGTGTCATTTTCAGGGTGCACACCTAGATGGACATATGCACTGTTTGGACCCAAGTACAATGAGAAAAGCTGGTTTCAGAGAACAAATTATGTAGTCCAAGAACATCCACGTACCCCTTGGATAACTGATCAGACAATGTGATTATGAAAATAACCTCCACACGTGCTCTGAGGAAAAGTACAGACTGTGTACGTGTGTCTCTACACCCATATCGGACTTTAGCGTCTGTGAGGGAAGAAAGAAAATGGCAGTCCTTGTATCTTTGAATTTCTACAATTGAGTCCTGCTGTAACAGAGTCCATTTGACTGGCCCTAGTAACTAACCAAGAGGACCAGGACCTGCTTTAAATCATAGAATGGTAAGATAAACAACAAGTGCAACATTAAAAAAGATATCCCTTAAAAACACATGAACTCAGAAAACTGAAAATATAACTGCAAAGCAAAACAATGTGTTTCATTCTTACATTCTCAAAAGGAAGAAAAGTAACCACTTTAACAGTATTTGCAAATAATAGACCATCATATTGGTTTTCAAATCAAAGGGACTATCACCTTAATTTATCTTAACCAGAAGAGTTTGACCATGAATACATTTGAAAGAAAGCTAATAAAGGACAAAATCAGAAACAACCAAAGATATCTATTTGAAGTCAAATTTTTAACTCTTATTTTTATAAGTTCTAATCACATGGAACATAAAACCAGACCTGAAAAATATTTTCATCCACTATTACTTGAAATGTGGAAGTTTTTAAAGTGGGTAGTCTTAACTTTTAACTTATAAAAATTTATATCAAAAAATAATTGGTACAAGATTACTCATCTGTGGCTGTGATATGATCTGGGTCAGCTTATATTGCCTTCAAATATCAATTTATAAAATGAGGACACAAAGAATTTTATAAGGCCAAATCATATGAGAATTTGTATTATGAGATTTTTGCATATAAGATCAGTACATACACAATTAAGCTTTTACTCAAACTACTATAAAACAAGCGCTTGTAGCATCTACCCTTTTTCTTCCTTTCAGTTTTATCAATATGTAATTGACATATAGCACTGTATAAGTTTGCATACAGCATCTATGCTATATTTTTTAACTAGCCCTTAATACAAATTAAAATGGCCTTGTCTTTCACCTACAGTTTAAGACTATACTTGGACTGCAAATCTAGCAACTTCACTTTCACTTTTCACTTTCATGCATTGGAGAAGGAAATGGCAACCCACTCCAGTGTTCCTGCCTGGAGAATCCCAGGGACGGCGGAGCCCAATGGACTGCCGTCTGTGGGATCGCACAGAGTCGGACACAATTGAAGCGACTTAGCAGCAGCAGCATGCTTCCCAAAAGATATAAAAATAAGCAGTCCTATGACATAACAAAAATATACAGTGTTTCATTGTTTAAAATTAGAAAGTTGTATGAAATTATATTATTACTTAGTTATATAAAATTAGTTCTATATCAACAATAGCCCCTAAAGTTACTACAACACTGTCATGCTTAAAAAATAAGTTAAAATGAGACTCATTTAGAAATACTTTTCACATGTACCTACTCATATGTCAATGAGGATGTGTGGGAATAAATTATCTTAAATTCATGATTAAACATAAGTTCCCCATCTTTCACTTAGTAAGCATCCAACTATCGTGATGCTTATAGTTGTAGGTTTTAAATTCAATCAGTATTTTTTCATTAAAGAAATAAAAATTTCCAGAAATGTAAAAGAAATCTGCAGCTAATTATGCTTATTTCTCCAATTTTTCATTATATATTTGCCACTGAAGTATAAAAAGCACTGTCAACTTGAAAAACAGTGATTCATTACCATATTATTAAATTTTGAGATATTATAGAATACTTCACAGGGCTTTCCCAGTGGCACTAGTGGTAAAGAACTCACCTGCCAGTGCAGGAAACGTAAGAGATATAGGTTCAATCCCTAAGTCTTGAAGATCCCCTGGAGGAGGGCATGGCAACCCACTCCAATATTCTTGTTTGGAGAATCCCATGGACAGTTGAGCTACAGTCCATGAGGTCGCAAAGAGCCAGACACAACTGAGCAACTCAGCATGCACACACAGAAGAGTTCATACATGATTTTTGTAGACTTCCATGATATAGTGGAACATATAGGCTCAAACTGCTGCACAATTGCATTCATCTCACACACTAGTAAAGTAATGCTCAGAATTCTCCAAGCCAGACTTCAGCAGTACGTGAACCGTGAACTTCCAGATGTTCAAGCTAGTTTTAGAAAAGGCAGAGGAACCGCAGATCAAATTGCCAACATCCGCTGGATAATCAAAAAGCAAGAGAGTTCCAGAAAAACATCTATTTCTGCTTTATTGACTATGCCAAAGCCTTTGACTGTGGATCACAATAAACTGTGGAAAATTCTGAAAGAGATGGGAATTCCAGACCACCTAACCTGCCTCTTGAGAAACCTATATGCAGGTCAGGAAGCAACAGTTAGAATTGGACATGGAACAACAGACTGGTTCCAAATAGGAAAAGGAGTATGTCAAGGCTGTATATTGTCACCCTGCTATTTAACTTATATGCAGAGTACATCATGAGAAACGCTGGGCTGGAAGAAGCACAAGCTGGAATCAAGATTGCTGGGAGAAATCTCAGTAACCTCAGATATGCAGATGACACCACCCGTATGGCAGAAAGTGAAGAGGAACTGAAGAGCCTCTTGATGAAAGTGAAAGAAGAGAGTAAAAAAGTTGGCTTAAAACTCAACATTCAGAAAACGAAGATCATGGCATCTGGTCCCATCACTTCATGGCAAATAGATGGGGAAACAGTGGAAACAGTGGCTGACTTTATTTTTGGGGGCTCCAAAATCACTGCAGATGGTGACTGTAGCCATGAAATTTAATGACGCTTACTCCTTGGAAGGAAAGTTATGACCAACCTAGATAGCATATTCAAAAGCAGAGACATTACTTTGCCAACAAAGGTCCATCTAGTCAAGGCTATGGTTTTTCCAGTGGTCATGTATGGATGTGAGAGTTGAACTGTGAAGAAAGCTGAGTGCCAAAGAATTGATGCTTTTGAACTGTGGAGTTGGAGAAGACTCTTGAGAGTCCCTTGGACTGCAAGGAGATCCAACCAGTCCATTCTAAAGGAGATCAGTCCTGGGTGTTTATTGGAAGGACTGATGCTAAAGCTGAAACTCCAATACTTTGGCCACCTCATGGGAAGAGTTGACTCATTGGAAAAGACTCTGATGCTGGGAGGGATTGAGGGCAGGAGGAGAAGGGGACGACATAGGATGAGATGGCTGGATGGCATCACCAACTCAATGGACATGAGTTTGGGTGAACTCCAGGAGTTGGTGATGGACAGGGGTCCTGGCGTGCTACAATTCATGGGGTGGCAGAGTTGGACATGACTGAGCAACTGAACTGACTGACTGATATACAGTTTCATGAGTTTAATTCCTTAGACCTAGAGTGTTATACTTAAGAAATATTTTTCTGCCTATATTGTGTTTAGAAATCTTTCTCTCAATGATTCCTCAGAAAAAGAAAATGATGTTATTTTCCTGATGAAAATATTTTATGTAGAAAAGAGCTGGCCAAATGGAAAAAGAAGTGGTTATAGTCACATCTGTAGGAAAAAATAAACCAGTGGAATTAGATTTTTGTGAATGAAAAACAAAGAACAAAACAAAGCAAACTCAGAAAAATAGGTTGCTGTCGGATAGGTAGGGGCTTTGTTCCTTGCCCAAGTCCTGCCTGAGGGAACACGAAACACAAAAGCTGTCCACGTATCTGGAGGAAGCAGCTGCGAGAGTGATACAGGACCTATTATAAAGCAAGGACACTAGCAAATCCCTTTGAGCATGGATATTAGATTTGCTGAGTTCTACTGACATCACCACTGGAGATAAACATATTAGGAAGACGTAGCTGGGCGGGGGGTGCCAGATGAGAGGGGCAATGCCATTCCGGACAACCTCATGTCCGGCTGGAGGCTGCAACCCCGCCAAGTGTCATCTTAAACATCACTAGTCCTGAACAAGTGGATCCAAGTGAACTCTGAACCTGTGTTTCCTTCCCTGAAGGACTAACAGCTGCCTGCATCTGGAAACTGTGTGAAAGTTCTTTACAGCTGTAACATAATAAACAAACTAAAAAAAAAAAATCTGTGAGATCTACAATTCCATTCACATTCCTGCCCCTTCTCTGGCCTCATTAAATTGTAATCTCACATCTAATTACATTTTTATCAATTTATTATTTCTGCAACTCAAGAATTAAATTGAAAACATATTGTAACAAAAAACGAAAGCTCTCACAGTTGTTCTTCTTTCTTGTTTTGTGTAAGTAAGGATGTGATGACCTGGACTTGGGTTGGATAAGGCAGTCATCATGGACGGTGTGCTTTTGGCAATAAATGAGGGGTGTGGGGGTGTGGGGGAACCAACACGTTCAAGCTGTAGAATATGATTTACCAGCTCTACAGCTCTGGGGTCTACATTTTCATAAATATAAGTGACAAATTATCAATAAATCACTCTTTGGTTCACCATAATGCATAATGTTTATTGAAACCCAGTTCCAATAAATATGACTCTCCCTTTTTAGCCAAAGCATAAGAAACAAAGATGACAGGAATTACAAACAGAAATGAAAAATGGGGAATAAGCGCCTGGCCAGCAAGGAACCTTCTTTCTTTCCAATCCAATCTTAGACCACCGGATTCTGAAAGACACTTTCCAATGTGTACACTTGTTTCCAAATGCCATTTAGTTTTCATTTTGACTCAAAGAATTTGCAGAATGAGGCAGTAAGAGTAATGTTTGATCACTGAACAGTTTACTGGGTTTTTTTTTTCTCATTCATATGCACAAGATTCAATGAGATTCCACTAAAATAAGAATAGCATGAATTAAACTGACACAATATTCCTGGTTTGAAATACAACAATGTCCCCATTCTTTCTCCAAGAAAAATGGCCTGTAGAAAAAAAAAAAAGCAGTCAACACATACTAAATATATGCAAAATTATCTACTAAAAAAAAATGAAAAAGTGTAAGATAAAATTAGCATTGGAAGTAACTGATAATTTGCACCTAAAAGTTTACACACACATTTTAGCTTTTGTTCCATGCATATTCCTATAAGAAGAGGGGAGAAGAGGAGACTAAAGACATTAATTATTGTTGTTATTCTTTATTTACCACATATTATGCTTGTGATACACTTTTATGCACTTTGTGATTTATCTTCTGCGTTTTAAGAGTGAAATTAAGACGTGTTGCAGACAGTGCTGTTGTAATGCCCTATAACTTTACAAACTCATTCAGCAGCTGGAAGCAATTGACATTGGGTAGCATTTGTCTTGAACAACACTTTAAAAAGTCAACTTGAATCTTAATTGAAATACCCTATATTTCACGTTGGAGATATGACCCAATTCTAGCCTTTTGTTTCCTTTTAGAAAGCAAAGCGGTGAAATCTTGTGCTGCTCATGAGACTATTTATTACTATCAAACAGTGGTATTTACTCTAACAAAGACTTTTTAAAATTGACTCTCTGAAAAATCTTTGTTATGCATATTTATCTTTTCTGGAAAATTGAGATAATAAGTAAAATTTTTCGAGGACCAAAAATTTGCCATCACCAGGACATATAAAAATACTTTCTCTTTGCCTCCTGTAATTCCTTAGTCTTTCTCCTCTGCCTATTTATTACTTACATTACTGCTTCTACCTTTCTTATGCTTAAGTGTTTTATATATTGGCTTACATATTTGTGACGCTGTGTGTTCTTATCCAAACCACCTAAAAACTATTATATTAAATTAATTGTAAATGTGACAGAAAAAAAGGAATGGATGAACAGTTATTTCTTATCCATGAGCCAACTTTCATTGAGATGCCAGACCATTGTTCTAGCTGCTTCGTCACCTACACACGATTGCTATAAGACTTAGTTACCATTATTATCTACGTTTATCGGGTGAGGCAAATGCCTCACACAAAAGTTAAGTAACTCTCAAGGCACTATGCTAGTTAAGTAATAGCATCAGGATAAGAGAAAGCCATCTATCAAATTCCCTTCACCTTAAGCACCATGCATGTGTTGGAACACACATTTATATGTCCATGAAATATTTTTAAATTGAATTATACAATCAATTCCAGCTAAGTGTTTAATGAAGTGAATCATTTCATGGTGATAATGCCCCCAAGTTTATCTGTTTATATTTTATTGTATCATGTTGAGTTATTTAGTATTCTCTAGGTACCTAGTGACGTGAAGATAACTCCAACCCTTTGGAGCAAATTTGAGAGCATTGTTACAATGGTAGCTACAAAGTCATTTCAGGCATGAGTAGATTCCAAGATGAGAGGCCTGCCTGCAGTCCCTATCTTTGCCCTACAACTCTGCCTTCTTCATTGGTTTCATTCTCAAGTAAGATTTGTATTCACTGGCAAGTCTTCAGTTTAAGTGGTCCCTACAGTTAGATACTTTGCCTGCTAATGCAGGAGACTCAGGTTCAATCCCTGGGGCAGGAAGATCCCCTGGAGGAGGAAATGGCAACCCACTCCAGTATTCTTGCCCAGGAAATCTCATGGACAGAGGAGCCTGGTGGGCTACAGTCCATGGGGTGGCAGAATTGCACACAACTTAGTGCCTAAACAACAAAGGTTGGATACAGAGCACAAACAAGCATCTTATTGGCTCAAGCCAATTTTTAAGAGTTAATCCTCATTAGCAGAGTTGGGTCACACACCAATCCCTGGATCATCACTGTGGCTGGAAAACCACAGTCCTCTCTCCCCAGCTCTACCCAGACAAAGAGCAGGGGAAGGGGTGATTCTCCAAAGGGGGTTTAGGATGTCTCTGCATAAAGAAGAGGGGAAATTGTGCCCCTACCCCCAAAATCCAGAAATCCCTCAGAGACAAGTTCTCTAAAAGTGATCCTTAGCTTGGGTAGAGTGATGTGTTTCTTCAGTGTAAACACACCATGTGGCACTGTCAGGGAGGATGCGGTTGTGATTATCAAATCTGCTCGAGCTGGTTTAAGCTGAGATGGATTTATTACAGGGTTTTAAGACACATATTTCTCAAGGCAAACAAAGAGACAGAGTTTCTTTGAAGGTCCTAGGAAATATGCTAAGAGAAGGTTAAGCTTTTTAGCGTAAAAGGGTTGGTTTTTATATAAATATTCCAGGCTGACTTTGGAACACTGCATTTCCTCTTTGCCTGGCTCCTGGCTCCTAGCTCCTACAGTGACCAACTAGTTGAAGTTTGCCTTGAGCTTTCTTGGGTTTAAAACTGAAAATCAGGACTTCTCTCACTGTCCAGTGGTTAAAACTTCACCTTTCAATGCAAGAGGTGCAAGTTCAACCCCTGGTCAGGGAACTAAGACTCCCACAAGCCTTGAAGCCAAAACAAAGCAAAACAGAAATAATACTGTAGCAAATTCAATAAAAATTTCTTAAATGGTCCATATCCAAAAAGAAAAAAATCTGAAAATCTCAGCTGCCAGGAGCCCATCAGAGCAGGGGCATCTAGGTCAGTTGGTCATCTGCCTCACACCTGTTCTCCCAGTAGTGATACCAAAAAAAGAAAAAGGAAAAATTGGCCAAAACCAAAATTTGAAGTCAGCCAAGAAAATACCATAGGATCCAGAAAGGACATGTGAAGGAACAAAAAGACTTAAAGAGCCTACATCTCTGTAATGTAAAAAATGATGATGAGAGGGAGAGTCCAAAGTGAAGAGGTTTCCCGAGAGAGTACATGAGAGGTTACCACAAGGGTCTAGAGAGGTCTCAGGTGTGTTGGGAATCCAAATCCAAGAAAAGAGCAATGAATTCCCAAGGTCCATGACCCATCAAGTCTGTGGTGATTGAAAGACTTAGCCAAAACCTAAAAGTGTGCTTTGTTTTCCTGCTAGACTCTGAGTGTGTGCCTGCAGATGGACAGAAGCACTCTCTGGCACCTGGCTTACCTGCCTGTTTCTTTCAGCTTTAAATGAGAAAGTGCTAAAGTCAGACAGAAAAAGACAAATATTATATCACTTATTTGTAGAACCTGGACAGTATATGGTGAGTACAGATGGCAGCTGGGAGGAGCCACCCATGCCCGAGGCCAGGGCCTGCGGCCAGGAAGAGCATCCCGAGGAGTGGTGGCTGCGCAGCAGGAGGGCCTAGAGGAGCTATCCCACGGTGAAGGTCAGGAACGGCAGCGGTAAGGAGATACCCCTCATCCAAGGTAAGGAGCAGCAGCTGTGCCTTGCTGGAGTAGCCGTGAAGAGACACCCCACGCCCAAGGTAAGAGAAACCCAAGTAAGATGGTAGGTGTTGCAAGAGGGCATCAGAGGGCAGACACACTGAAACCATACTCACAGAAAACTAGTCAATCTAATCACACTAGGACCACAGCCTTGTCTAACTCAATGAAACGAAGCCATGCCTGTGGGGCAACCCAAGACGGGCGGGTCATGGTGGAGAGGTCTGACAGAATGTGGTCCACTGGAGAAGGGAATGGCAAGCCACTTCAGTATTCTTGCCTTGAGAACCCCATGAACAGTATGGAAAGGCAAAATGATAGGATACCAAAAGAGGAACTCCCCAGGTCATTAGGTGCCCAATATGCTACTGGAGATCAGTGGAGAAGTAACTCCAGAAAGAATGAAAGGATGGAGCCAAAGCAAAAACAATACCCAGTTGTGGATGTGACTGGTGATAAAGCAAGATCCGATGGTGTAAAGAGCAATGTTGCATAGGAACCTGGAATGTCAGGTCCATGAATCAAGGCAAATTGGAAGTGGTCAAACAAGAGATGGCAAGGGTGAACATCGAAATTCTAGGAATCAGAGAACAAAAAGGAATGGAATGGTGAATTTAACTCAGCTGACCATTATATCTACTACTGCAGGCAGGAATCCCTCAGAAGAAATGGAGTAGCCATCATGCTCAACAAGAGTCTGAAATGCAGTACTTGGATGCAATCTCAAAAACAACAGAATGATCTCTGTTCATCTCCAAGGCAAACCATTCAATATCACAGTAATCCAAGTCTATGCCCCAACCAGTAACGCTGAAGAAACTGAAGCTGAACGGTATTATGAAGACCTACAAGACCTTTCAGAACTAACACCCAAAAAAGATGTCCTTTTCATTATAGGGGACTGGAATGCAAAAGTAGAAAGTCAAGAAACACCTGGAGTAACAAACAAATTTGGCCTTGGAATGCAGAATGAAGCAGGGCAAGGACTAATAGAGTTTTGCCAAGAAAATGTACTGGTCATAGCAAACACCCTCTTCCAACAACACAAGAGAAGACTCTACACATGGACATCACCAGATGGTCAACATCAAATCAGATTGATTATATTCTTTGCAGCCAACGATGGAGAAGCTCTATACAGTCAACAAAAACAAGACCAGGGGCTGACTTGTGGCTCAGATCATGAACTCCTTATTACCAAATTCAGACTTAAATTGAAGAAAGTAGGGAAAACTGCTAGACCATTTAGGTATGACCTAAATCAAATCCCTTATGATTATACAGTGGAAGTGAGAAATAGATTTAAGAGACTAGATCTGATAGATAGAGTGCCTGATGAACTATGGAATGAGGTACGTTACATTGTACAGGAGACGGGGATCAAGACCATCCCCATGGAAAAGAAATGCAAAAAAGCAAAATGCCTGTCTGGGGAGGCCTTACAAATAGCTGTGAAAAGAAGAGAGGTGAAAAGCAAAGGAGAAAAGGAAAGATATAAGCATCTGAATGCAGAGTTCTGAAGAATAGCAAGAAGAGATAAAAAAAAGCCTTCTTCAGTGATCAATGCAAAGAAATAGAGGAAAACAACAGAATGGGAAAGACTAGAGATCTCTTCAAGAAAAACAGAGATACCAAGGGAACATTTCATGCAAAGATGGGCTCGATAAAGGACAGAAATGGTATGGACCTAACAGAAGCAAAGATATTAAGAAGAGGTGGCAAGAATACACGGAAGAACTGTACAAAAAGGATCTTCACGACCCAGATAATCATGATGATGTGATCACTAATCTAGAGCCAGACATCTTGGAAAGTGAAGTCAAGTGGGCCTTAGAAAGCATCACTACAAACAAAGCTAGTGGAGGTGATGGAATTCCAGTTAAGCTGTTTCAAATCCTGAAAGACGATGCTGTGAAAGTGCTGCACTCAATATGCCAGCATTTTTGGAAAACTCAGCAGTGGCCACAGGACGAGAAAAGGTCAGTTTTTATTCCAATCCCAAAGAAAGGCAATGCCAAAGAATGTTCAAACTACTGTACAATTGCACTCATCTCACATGCTAGTAAAGTAATACTCAAAATTCTCCAAGGCAGGCTTCAGCAATGCGTGAACCGTGAACTTCCTGATGTTCAAGCTGGTTTTAGAAAAGGCAGAGGAGCCAGAGATCAAATTGCCAACATCCACTGGATCATGGAAAAAGCAAGAGAGTTCCAGAAAAACATCTATTTCTGCTTTATTGACTATGCCAAAGCCTTTGACTGTGTGGATCACAATAAAGTGTGGAAGATTCTGAAAGAGATGGGAATACCAGACCACCTGACCTGACTCTTGAGAAATCTGTATGCAGGTCAGGAAGCAACAGTTAGAACTGGACATTGAACAACAGGCTGGTTCCAAATAGGAAAAGGAGTACGTCAAGCTGTATATTGTCACCCTGCTTATTTAACTTCTATGCAGAGCACATCATGAGAAACGCTGGACTGGAAGAAACACAAGCTGGAAATATCAGTAACCTCAGATATGCAGATGACACCACCCTTATGGCAGAAAGTGAAGAGGAACTAAAAAGCCTCTTGATGAAAGTGAAAGAGGAAAGTGAAAAAGTTGGCTTAAAGCTCAACATTCAGAGAACGAAGATCATGGCATCCAGTCCCATCACTTCATGGAAAATAGATGGGGAAACAGTAGAAACTGTGTCAGACTTTTTTGGCGGGGGCTCCAAAATCACTGCAGATGGTGACTGCAGCCATGAAATTAAAAGATGCTTACTCCTTGGAAGAAAAGTTTTGACCAACCTAGATAGCATATTCAAAAGCAGAGACATTACTTTGCCGACTAAGGTCCGTCTAGTCAAGGCTATGGTTTTTCCTGTGGTCATGTATGGATGTGAGAATTGGACTGTGAAGAAGGCTGAGCACCGAAGAATTGATGCTTTTGAACTGTTGTGTTGGAGAAGACTCCTGAGAGTCCCTTGGACTGCAAGGAGATCCAACCAGTCCATTCTGAAGAGATCAGGCCTGGGATTTCTTTGGAAGGAATGATGCTAAAGCTGAAACTCCAGTACTCTGGCCACCTCATGGGAAGAGTTGACTCATTGGAAAAGACTCTGATGCTGGGAGGGATCGGGGTCAGGAGGAGAAGGGGACGACAGAGGATGAGATGGCTGGATGGCATCACCGACTCGATGGACGTGAGTCTGAGTGAACTCTGGGAGTTGGTGATGGACAGGGAGGCCTGGCGTGCTGCAATTCATGGGGTCAGAAAGAGTCGGACACGATTGAGTGACTAAACTGAACTGAACTGAAGAGATGGCAGAGTAGAAGGATGTGCATTCATCTTCTCCTGTGAGAGCTCCAAAATTGAAAGTTGCTGCTGAACAATCATCAACAGCAGAATGTTGGATTGGAACGAAAAACATACCCCATGTCCAAGAGCAAAGGAGAAGCCACAAGACTTTAGGAGGGGCAAATTAGCGTTTAGAATCAAATCCCTCACAGTAATCCAAGTCTATGCTCCAACCAGTAATGCCAAAAAAGCTGAAATTGAATGGTTTTATGATGACATGCAGGAGAAAGAAATGGAAATCCCACTCGAGTATTCTTGCCTAGAGAATCCTGCAGACAGAGGAGCCTGGTGGGCTGCTGTCCATAGGGTCACATAGAGTTGGACATGACTGAAGCGACTCAGCATGCATGCATGCATTGGAGAAGGAAATGGCAACCCACTCTAATATTCTTGCCTGGAAAATCCCAGGGACAAAGGAGCCTGGTGGGCTGCCATCTATGGGGAAGCACAGAGCCAGACACGACTGAAGCAACTTAGGAGCAGCAGCAGCATGATGACCTGCAAGACCTTCTAGAACTAACGCCAAAAAATGATGTCCTTTTCATTTTCAGTTCAGTTCAGTTCAGTCACTCAGTCGTGTCCGACTCTTTGTGACCCCAGGAATTGCAGCACGCCAGGCCTCCCTGTACATCACCAACTCCCGGAGTTCAGTCAGACTCATGACCATCGAGTCGATGATGCCATCCAGCCATCTCATCCTGTGTTGTCCCCTTCTCCTCCAGCCCCAATCCTTCCCAGCATCAGTCTTTTCCAATGAGTCAACTCTTCACATGAGGCAGCCAAAGTACTGGAGTTAGAGCCTCAGCATCAGTCCTTCCAATGAACATCCAGGACTGATCTCCCCCAGGATGGACTGGTTGGATCTCCTTGCAGTCCAAGAGACTCTCAAGAGTCTTCTCCAACACCACAGTTCAAAAGCATCAATTCTTCGGCACTCAGCTTTCTTCACAGTCCAACTCTCACATCCATACATGACCACTGGAAAAACCATAGCTTTGACTAAATGGACATTTGTCGGCAAAGTAATGTCTCTGCTTTTCATTATGCTATCTAGGTTGGTCATAACTTTTCTTCCAAGGAGTAAGCATCTTTTAATTTCATGGCTGCAGTCACTATCTGCAGTGATTTTGTAGCCCAGAAAAATAAAGTCTGACACTGTTTCCACTGTTTCCCCATCTATTTCCCATGAAATGATGGGACCAGATGCCATGATCTTTGTTTTCTGAATGTTGAACTTTAAGCCAACTTTTTCACTCTCCACTTTCACTAGCATCAAGAGGCTTTTTAGTTCCTCTTCACTTTCTGCCATAAGGGGTGTCATCTGCATTTCTGAGGTTATTGATACTTCTCCTGGCAATCTTGATTCCACCTTGTGCTTCCTCCAGCCCAACGTTTTTCATGATGTGCTCTGCATAGAAGTTAAATAAGCAGGGTGACAATATACAGCCTTGACATACTACTTTTCCTATTTGAAACCAGTCTGTAGTTCCATGTCCAGTTCTAACTGTTGCTTCCTGACCTGCATACAGGTTTCTCAAGAGGCAGGTCAGGTGGTCTGGTATTCCCATCTCTCTCAGAATTTTCCACATTTTATTGTGATCCACACAGTCAAAGGCTTTGGCATAGTCAATAAAGCAGAAATAGATGTTTTTCTGGAACTCTCTTACTTTTTTGATGATCAAACGGATGTTGGCTATTTAATCTCTGGTTACTCTGCCTTTTCTAAAACTAGCTTGAACATCTGGAAGGGGACTGCAATGTAAAAGTAGGAAGTCAAGAGATACCTGGATAAACAAGAAAATTTGGCCTTGGAGTACAAAATGAAGTAGGGCAAAGGCTAACTGAGTTTTGCCAAAAGAACGCACTAATCACAGAAAAAACACTCTCTTCCAACACAACAGAAGACTCTACAAATGGACATCACCAGATGGTGAATACTGAAATAAGACTGATTATTTTCTTCGCAGCCAAACATGGAGATGCTCTATACAGTCAGGAAAAACAAGACTGGGAGCTGACAGTGGCCCAGATCATGAACTCCTCATTGCAAAATTCAGACTTAAATTGAAGTAAGTAAGGGAAACAACTTGACCATTCAGGTATGACCTATATCATATACTTTACAATCATACAGTGGAAGGGACAAATGGATTCAAGGGATTAGATCTGATAGACACAGTGTCTGAAAAAATATGGATAGAGGTTCGTGAAATTGTACAGGAGGCACTGATCAAGACTATCCAAAAAGAAAGAAATATAAAAAGGCTAAATGGTTGTCAGAGGAGGCCTTACAAATAGCTGAGAAAAGAAGAGAAGTGAAAGGCAAAGGAGATAAGGAAAGCTATACCCATCTGACTGCAGAGTTCCAAAGAATAGCAAGGAGAGAA
Organism: Budorcas taxicolor; assembly: GCF_023091745.1. Classification (NCBI taxonomy): domain Eukaryota; kingdom Metazoa; phylum Chordata; class Mammalia; order Artiodactyla; family Bovidae; genus Budorcas; species Budorcas taxicolor. The sequence continues at coordinate 9,201,148 of NC_068917.1, read as the reverse complement.
AAGAAGCTTTCCTCAGTGATAAATGCAAATAAAAAGAGAAAAACAATAGAATGGGAAAGACTAGATATCTCTTCAAGAAAATTACAGATATCAAGGAAATATTTCTTGCAAAGATGGGCACAATAAAGGACAGAAATGGTATGGAACTAACAGAAGCACAAGATATTAAGAAGATGTGGCAAGAATACACAGAACTATACAAAAAAAGATCTTTATGACCCAGATAACCAAGATGGTGTGATTACTCACCTAGAGCCAGACATCCTGGAATGTGAAGTCAAGTGGGCCTTAGGAAGCATCACTACAAAGCTAGTGGAGGTGATGGAATTCCAGCAGAGCTATTTCAAATCCCAGAAGATGAGGCTGTGAAAGTGCTGCACTCAACATGCCAGCAAATTTGGAAAACTCAGCAGAGGCCACAGGATTGGAACAGGTCAGTTTTCAGTCCAATCCCAGAGAAAGGCAATGCCAAAGAATGTTCAAACTACCGCACAATTGTACTCATCTCACATGCTAGCCAGGAGAAATATCAATAGCCTCAAATATGTAGGTGATACACCACATTTATGGCAGAAAGTGAAGAGGAACTAAAAAGCCTCTTGATGAAAGTGAAAGAGGAGAGTGAAAAAGTTGGCTTAAAGCTCACATTCAGAAAACTAAGATCGTGGCATCTGGTTCCATTACTGCATGACAAATAGATGGAGAAACAGTGGAAACAGTGTCAGACTTTATTCTAGGGGGTTCCAAAATCACTGCAGATAGTGACCGCAGCCATGAAATTAAAAGACGCTTACTCCTTGGAAGAAAAGTTGTGATCAACCTAGATAGCATATTCAAAAGCAGAGACATTACTTTGCCAACAAAGGTCCATCTAGTCAAGGATATGGTTTCTCCTGTGGTCATGTATGGATGTGAGAGTTGGACTGTGAAGAAAGCTGAGTGCCGAAGAATTGATGCTTTTGAACTGTTGTGTTGGAGAAGACTCTTGAGAGTCCCTTGGACTGCAAGGAGATCCAGCCAGTCCATCCTGGGGGAGATCAGTCCTGGGTGTTCATTGGAAGGACTGATGCTGAGGCTGAAACTCCAGTACTTTGGCCACTTCATGTGAAGAGTTGACTCATTGGAAAAGACTCTGATGCTGGGAGAGATTGGGGCAGGAGAAGGGGACAACAGAGGATGAGACGGCTAGATGGCATCACCGACTCGATGCACAAGAGTTTGGGTGAATTTGAAAAGTTCATGATGGACAGGGAGGCCCAGCGCACTGCGATTCATGGCGTCACCAAGAGTCAGACATGACTGAGCGACTGAACTGAACTGAACTGAACTGAATACACTAGCAAAGTAATGCTCAAAATTCTCCAAGCCAGGCTTCAAGAGGACATGAACCATGAACTTCCAGATGTTCAAGCTGGATTTAGAAAATTCTGAGGAACCAGAGATCAAATTGCCAATCCATCAGATCATCGTAAAAAGCAAGAGTTCCAGAAAAACATCTACTTCTTCTTCATTGACTACATTAAAGCCTTTGACTGTGTAGATCACAACAAACTGTGGAAAATTCTTCAAGAGATGGGAATACCAGAACACCTTACCTGCCTCCTAAGAAATCTGTATACAGGTCAAGAAGCAACAGTTAGAACAGGCCATGGAACAATGGACTGGTTCCAAATTGGGAAAGGAGTACGTCAAGGCTGTATATTGTTACCTTGCTTATTTAACTTCTATGCAGAGTATGCTGCCGCTGCGGCTGCTGCATCACTTCAGTCGTGTCTGACTCTGTGCTACCCCATAGACGGCAGCCCACCTGGCTCCCCCATCCCTGGGATTCTCCAGGCAAGAACACTGGAGTGGGTTGCCATTTCCTTCTCCAACTATGCAGAGTATATTATGTGAAATTCCAGGATGAAGCACAAGCTGGAATCAAGATTGCAGAGAGAGATATCAATAACCTCAGATATGCAGATGACACCACATTTATGGCAGAAAGTGAAAAGGAACTAAACAGCCTCTTGAAGAAAGTGAAAGAGGAGAGTGAAAAAGTTGACTTAAAACTCAACATTCAAAAAACAAAGACCATGGCATCTGGTCCCATCACTTTATGGCAAATAGAGGGGGAAACAATAGAAACAGTGACAGACTTTATTTTCTTGGGCTCCAGAATCACTGCAGATGGTGGCTGGAGGCATGACATTAAAAGATGCTTGCTCCTTGGAAGAAAAGCTATCACCATCCTAGACAGCATATTAAAAAACAGAGACATTACTTTGCCAAAAAAGGTCCATGTAGTCAAAGCTATGGTTTTTCCAGTAGTCATGTATGGATGTGAGAGTTGGACCATAAAGACAGCTGAGCACCAAAGAACTGATGCTTTTGAACTGTGGTGTTGGATGACTCTTGAGAGTCCCTTGAACTGCAAGGAGATCCAACTAGTCAATCCTAAAGGAAATCAGTCCTGAGTATTCATTGGAGGGAATGATGTCCATATGAAGACATGACTCATTGGAAAAGACCCTGATGATTGGCATGATTGAAGGCAGGAGGAGAAGGGGATGACAGAGCATGAGATGGTTGGATGGCATCACAGACTTGAAGGACATGAGTTTGAGAAAGTCCAGAAGTAGGTGATGGACAGGAAAGCTTGATGCGCTGCAGTCCATGGTGTCACAAAGAGTCAAACATGACTGAGCGACTGAACTGATACTGATGTAGAACCTGAAAGATAGTACAAATGAACTTATCTACAAAACAGAGACAGACACTCAGACATAGAAAATAATTTATAGTTACCAAGTGAGGGGGTGTGTGTATGTGAAAGTCTTTCAGTCGTGTCCAACTCTTTGCTACCCCATGAACAATAGCGTGCTGAGCTCCTCTTCTATGGAATTCTCCAGGTAAGAATACTGAAGTGGGTAACCATTCCTTTCTCCAGGGGATCTTCCCAACCAAGAGATCAAACCTGGGTCTCCAGCATTGCAGGCAGATACTTTGCCATCCAAGCCACCAGACAAGCCCCAAGGGAGCCAGGGGTTGGATGGGGGTTCAGTTCAGTTCTGTCACTCAGTCCTGTCCGACTCTTTGCCACCTCATGGACCGCAGTACACCAAGCCTCCCTGTCCATCACCATGTCCTGGAGTTTATCCAAACTCATGTCCGTTGAGTCGGTGATGCCATCCAAACATCTCATCCTCTGTCATCGCCTTCTCCTCCTGCCTTCAATTTTCCCAGCATCAAGGTCTTTTCAAATGAGCCAGCTCTTCACATCGGGTGGGGGAGGGGGGCTCAATTACGAGTGTGAGATTGACAGGTACACATTATCATATGTAAAATGAGTAGACAACAAGGATTTTCTGTATAGCACAGGAAACTGTGTTTGATATCTTTTTTTTAAGATTTTTTTTGTGGACTTTTTTTTTTAAAGTCTTTACTGAATTTGTTACAATATTGCTTATGTCTTACCTTTCGATTTTCTGGCCACTAGGCATGTGGGATCATAGCTCCCTGACCAGGGATCAAACCTGCACCCTCTGCATTGGAAGCTTAGAGTCGTAACCACTGGGGAAGTCCCTGTTTGACATCTTGTAATAACCTATAATGGAAAGGATTCTGGGAAAAAAATATATATATACATATATATATATATAGTATGCTCAGTCACTCAGTCCTATCCAACTTTTTGTAATACAGGCAAGAATACTGGAGTTCGGTGCCATTCTCTTCTCCAGGAGCTCTTCCTAACCCAGGGAACAAACCTGGACCTCCAGCATTACAGACAGATTCTTTACCATTTGAACCAGCACAGAAGTCTATGTATGTATATATGCATATACATATATATATATATACAACCAAATCACTTTGCTGTACACCTGAAATTTGCTGTAGATCAGCTATACTTAATAAATAAATTTTAAAAATTAATGGAGGAAACATGTAAAATAAAGAGGGCATGATTATTGCACATTAGAATATTTTCTGATACTATCAAAGCCTTACATCTGTAGGATATAATTGAAATCTTTATTAAATCCCTTCTCCCTCAGCCTCTAGACCTATTCCACTGAGTATCCCAAAGAGAGGAATTCTGATTCCCTTTTTCCACTCTTGTGACTTGGGGGGTTTCTCTCACCGAAGGGCTCATTTGTTCTTAAACTGAAAGGCATGACAGTGAGATTATTCCACTGGGGAAAGGGGCCAAAAAAATAGGGTCCCCCTTAACTCTTCCATGCCTGCATCTAATTTTATTGAACTCCTAAACTACCTCCTCCCCAAGGAAAGAAGCTGATTTATTTCTTCAGAATAATTCAGCAAGAATTACTTTAATAATTCAGCAAGAAGTACTTTACACTCTGTCTGTTGGAAACAGGAGATAAATATCAGTGTTCAAATTCCCCTAGAGTCCTGCTCCTTGCCTTCCCCTCCCATCTCCAGCATGATTTACTCAACCTGTATGCTGGGCACCCCCCAAATCATCTGCCATCCACATGTCTCTGTTTTGGAATTGTCTGGAACTCCCAAGTTACCAAACCTCTGAACCTGGATGGATTCTAGCCCCATGCCTCCAAAAGCTATGTGTGGTTCTTACTCTCCTCAAATGCCCTTATATTCGACAGTGATAAGATGGGAAATGTGGGTATTATTAAGTGTTTATTTCACCAAGAGTTTCACTGATGGCTCAGCAGTAAAAAAATCTGCCTGCAATGGAGGAGACGCTGCTTTGATCCCTGGATGGTGAAGTTACCCTGGAGGAGGAAATGGCAACCCATTCCAGTATTCTTGCCTGAAAAGTCCCATGGATAGAGCAGCCTGGTGGGCTACAGTCCATGGGGTGGCAAAGAGTCAGACATGACTTAGGAACTAGACAACAGTATACAAAATGCCTTTATGTATCATCATTCATTTATTTGTTTCACCAGTGTGTGCCAGAGTTTTTATTTGATTCTCAAAATTCAGGGTGTCAGGGCACAGTCATCGTCCCTGTCTCACGTATAAGGAAGCTAAGGCTCAGGAAGGTGACTATTAACCCAAACTCACATGGTTACTGGCAGCTCTGGGACTTGAGTCAAGAGCTCCTGGCTCCCAGTACTAGGAGTGCTGAGGTGTTTAGCATTCATTACCATGCTTTCCATGCCAGGAAAATTGTCCTGATTTGGTCAGTGACAAAGCTCAAGCAGCATTTTTGCTGGGTTATATATTGTTAACTCAGAAGATTAAAAGGTACAGGTGCTAAGTTTTCTCCATCAGCGTCACTACACTTTTGCCCTTAAAGCTTTGTTTCCTATTATGGAAAAGATTATCCTGAACTGTATTTTTTTTCCCCTCAAGTGGAGCAAAACAACATTTTTTAATGCCTGCAACATTCACTTTTAGCTCTACACATTCTGTGCATTTCATAGGTTCATTTCAGAATAGCTTATGTTAACCTCTAGGTGACATATTTTTAAGTTACTTGCTATATTTTGTTTAACTTTCAACTCTAATTTTATCCTGAGTGTACACCGTTTAGATCAGAACATTTAAGTGTTTATATTAATAGTATGTCTTTATCTTGCTGACGTTGCCCTCGAATGATCTATGTGTTTTTATAGAAGACGTCTCATAAAAAATTTTCAGCTATTGTAATGTAAGTTCTCTCTCTTACTCAAAGTATGCTTTTGCTTAAATGTTTAGTGAGTTATGTTTTGACACTAAGTCTTTTTTAAGTGTAATCAAAGCAATCCAAAATTTACCAAAGTCCTGAAATGACATTACTAAATATTTCCATAAATAATCTTAAAGAGTTTTGACAAGGCATTTGAAAAAGTTTCCGACTTTAATATCTGATTGTTGATTTAGAATCCTTAAAAATACATGAAGTTATTTGGCCTGAAAAATTATACTAAACAAAATCAGAATCTAAATGGGATTTTTAAGTCCAGCTCTTAATATCCTTATTTGATTAAAGTACTAACCTCATTCATAAATGTCAGCAAAAATCACTTGATGCTGGTTTATATAATATTCTTATGTTGAACACCACACTAAAACAATCCTTAAAATAATAATAAACACTGACTCAGATAATGCTGGAATTTTAGACCTCATTTTAAGAGCATAACTACAAGAGAAAAATAATAAGGCAACTGGAAGTGGACATAACTACTTACTAACCAGTCATACCACTAAATAATAAAGATGAAATTAATTTCACTCCTACACTATTTGTTATCCTTTGCATATCCCACAAGATGGCGAAGTAGAAGGATGTGTGCTGATCTTCTCCTGTGAGAACTCCAAAATTATAACTCACTGCTGAACAACCATCTACAGGAGAATATTGAATCCCACCAAAAAAAGATAGCCCACGTCCAAGGGCAAAGGAGAAGTCCCAGCAAAAAGGGAGGAGGAGCAAAATCACATTTAGAATCAAACCTCCTACCTGCCAGAGATGCTCAGAGGGCTCAAACAAAATCTTATGCACACCAAGAGACTGGGCCAGACTTGCCTTTGAATGTTTGAGCATCTCCTGTGGTGGAATGGGTCAGCAGTGGCCTGCCACAGGGGCAGGGGCTCTGGGTGCAGCACACCTGGCTGTGGCATAAGCTCTCTTGGAAGAGGTTGCCATGAACCCCACCATAGAGCCACCAGAACCTACAAAAGACTGGGGAAACAGGCTCTTGGAGGACACAAACAAAACCTGTGTTCACCAGGACCCAGGAGAAAGGAGCAGTGACCCCACAAGAGATTGACCCAGACTTTGCCTGTGAGTGTCCAGAAGTTTCCAGCAGAAGCGAGAGTCAGCGGTGGCCTGCTGCAGGGTGGCAGTGCTTGTATGGGACCTTTTGAAGGAGGTCGCCATTATCTTCATTACCTCCACCAATTTTGGTCTCAGGTCAAACAACAGGGAGGGAACACAACCCCTCCCATCAACAGAAAATTGGATTAAAGATTTACTGAGCATGGCCCCACCCATTAGACAAGACCCAGTTTCTCCAACAGTCAGTCTCTCCCATCAGGAAGCTTCCATAAACCTCTTATCATTATCCCTCAGAGGGCAGACAGAAAGAAAACCACAGTCACAGAAAACTAATCAAACTGATCACATGGACCACAGCCTTGTCTAACTCAATGAAACTATGAGCCACCATGTAGGGCCACCCAAGACAGACAGGTCATGGTGGAGAGTTCTGACAAAATGTGGTCCACTGGAGAAGGGAATGGCAAACCACTTCAGTATTCTTTCCTTAAGAACCCCATGAACAGTTTGGAAAAGTAAAAAGATATGACACTGAAAGATGAACTCCCCAGGTCACTAGGTGCCTAATATGCTACTGGAGAAGAGTAGAGAAATAACTCCAGAAAGAATGAAGAGACAGAGCCAAAGCAAAATCAACCCCCAGCTGTGGATGTGACTGGTGATAGAAATAAAAAGTCTGATACTGTAAAGAACAATACTGCATAGGAATCTGGAAGGTTAGGTCCATGAATCAAGGCAAATTGGAAGTGGTCAAGCAGGAGATGGCAAGACTGAACATCACCATTTTAGGAATCAGTGAAGTAAAATGGACTGGAATGGGTGAATTTAACTCAGATGACCATTATATCTACTACTATGGGCAAGAATACACAGAAGAACTGTACAAAAAAGATCTTCACAACCCAGATAATCGTGATGGTGTAATCACTCATCTAGAGCCAGACATCCTGGAATGTGAAGTCAAGTGGGCGTTAGAAAGCATCAGTACAAACAAAGCTAGTGGAGGTGATGGAATTCCAGTTGAGCTATTTCAAATCCTGAAAGATGATGCTGTGAAAGTGCTGCACTCAATATGCCAGCAAATTGGGAAAACTCAGCAGTGGCCACAGGACTGGAAAAAGTCAGTCTTCATTCCAATCCCAAAGAAAGGCAATGCCAAAGAATGCTCAAACTACCATACAATTGCACTCATCTCACATGCTAGTAAAGTAATACTCAAAATTCTCCAAGGCAGGCTTCAGCAATACGTGAACTGTGAACTTCCTGATGTTCAAGCTGGTTTTAGAAAAGGCAGAGGAACCAGAGATCAAATTGCCAACATCCGCTGGATCATCAAAAAAGTAAGAGAGTTCCAGAAAAACATCTATTTCTGCTTTATTGACTATGCCAAAGCCTTTGACTGTGTGGATCACAATAAAGTGTGGAAGATTCTGAAAGAGATGGGAATACCAGACCACCTGACCTGCCTCTTGAGAAAACTGTATGCAGGTCAGGAAGCAACAGTTAGAACTGGACATGGAACAACAGACTGGTTTCAAATAGGAAAAGGAGTACGTCAAGGCTGTATATTGTCACCCTGCTTATTTAACTTCTATGCAGAATACATCATGAGAAATGCTGGACTGGAAGAAACACAAGCTTGAATCCAGATTGCCAGGAGGAATCTCAATAACCTCAGATATGCAGATGACACCACCCTTATGGCAGAAAGTGAAGAGGAACTAAAAAGCCTCTTGATGAAAGTGAAAGAGGAGAGTGAAAAAATTGGCTTAAAGCTCAACGTTCAGAAAACAAAGATCAGGGCATCCGGTCCCATCACTTCATGGGAAATAGATGGGGAAACAGTGGAAACAGTGTCAGACTTTATTTTGGGGGGCTCCAAAATCACTGCAGATGGTGACTGCAGCCATGAAATTAAAAGACGCTTACTCCTTGGAAGAAAAGTTATGACCAACATAGATAGCATATTCAAAAGCAGAGACATTACTTTGCCGACTAAGGTCCGTCTAGTCAAGGCTATGGTTTTTCCTGTGGTCGTGTATCGATGTAAGAGTTGGACTGTGAAGAAGGCTGAGTGCTGAAGAATTGATGCTTTTGAACTGTGGTGTTGGAGAAGACTCTTGAGAGTCCCCTGGACTGCAAGGAGATCCAACCAGTCCATTCTGAAGGAGATCAGCCCTGGGATTTCTTTGGAAGGAATGATGCTAAAGCTGAAACTCCAGTACTTTGGCCACCTCATGCGAAGAGTTGACTCATTGGAAAAGACTTTGATTCTGGGAGGGATTGGGGGCAGGAGGAGAAGGAGACAACCGAGGATGAGATGGCTGGATGGCATCACTGACTCAATGGACGTGAGTCTGAGTGAACTCCGGGAGTTGGTGATGGACAGGGAGGCCTGGCTTGCTGCGATTCATGCAGTCACAAAGAGTCAGACATGACTGAGCAACTGAACTGAACTGAACTGATGGGCGAGAATACATTAGGAGAAATGGAATAGTCCACATAGTCAACAAAAGAATCAGAAATGCAATACTTGGATGCAATCTCAAAAACAATAGAATGATCTCTGTTCATTTCCAAGGCAAACCATTCAAGATCACAGTAATCCAAGTCTATGCCCCAAAGAGTAATGCTGAAGAGGTGAAGTTGAACAGTTCTTTGAAGGCCTATAAGACCTTCTAGAACTAACACCCAAAAAAACTGTCCTTTTCATTTTAAGAGACTGGAATGCAAAAGTAGGAAGTCAAGAGATACCTGGATAAACAGGCAAATTTGACTTTGGAGTACAAAATGAAGCAGGGCAAAGGCTAACTGAGTTTTGCCAAGAGAACGCACTGGTCATAGCAAACACCCTCTTCCAACAACACAACAGAAGACTCTACAGATGGACATCACCAGATGGTCATACCAAAAGCAGATTGATTATATTCTTTGCAGCCATAAATGGAGAAGCTCTATGCAGTCAGCAAAAACAAGACTGGGAGCTGACTGTGGCCCAGATCATGAAATTCTCATTGCAAAAGGAAACAACTTGACCATTCAGGTATAACCTATATCAAATCCCTTACAATTATACAGTTAAAGGGACAAATAGATTCAAGGGATTAGATCTGATAGACACAGAGTCTGAAAAAATATGGATGGAGGTTCATGACACTGTACAGAAGGCACTGATCAAGACCATCCAAAGAGAAAGAAATGTAAAAAGGCAAAATGGTTGTCAGAGGAAGCCTTACAAATAGCTGAGAAAAGAAGAGAAGTGAAAGGCAAAGGAGAAAAGGAAAGATATACCCATCTGACTGCAGAGTTCCAAAGAATAGCAAAGAGAGATAAGAAAGCCTTCCTCAGTGATAAATGCAAATGAAAAGAGAAAAACAATAGAATGAGAAAGACTAGAAAAAAGAAAATTACAGATACCAGGGGAACATTTCATGAAAGATGGGCACATTAAAGGACAGAAATGGTATGGAACTAACAGAAGCACAAGATATTAAGAAGATGTGGCAAGAATACACAGAAGAGTGATTTTAAAAGATCTTCATGACCCAGATAACCAAGATGGTGTGATTACTCACCTACGTCCAGACATCCTGGAATGTGAAGTCAAGTGGGCCTTAGGAAGCATCACTACAAACAAAGCTAGTGAAAGTGATGGAATTTCAGCAGAGCTATTTCAAATCCTAAAAGATGAGGCTGTTAAAGTGCTGCACTCAACATGCCAGCAAATTTGGAAAACTCAGCAGTGGCCACAGTTTTCAGTCCAATCCCAGAGAAAGGCAATGCCAAAGAATATTCAAACTACCGCACAATTGCACTCATCTCACATGCTAGCAAAGTAATGCTCAAAATCCTCCAAGCCAGGCTTCAAGAGTATATGTACCATGAACTTCCAGATGTTCAAGCTGGATTTAGAGAAGTCTGAGGAACCAGAGATCAAATTGCCAACATCCGTCGGATCATCATAAATGCAAGAGAGTTCCAGAAAAAAGTTTACTTCTTCATTGACTACACTAAAGCCTTTTACTGTGTGGATCACAACAAACTGTAGAAAATTCTTAAAGAGATGGGAATACCAGAACACCTCACCTGCCTCCTGAGAAATCTGTATGCAGGTCAAAGAGCAACAGTTAGAACGGGACATGGAACAATGGACTGGTTCCAAACTGGGAAAGGAGTACGTCAAGGCTGTATATTGTCACCCTGCTTGTTTAACTTCTATACAGAGTACATCATGCGAAATTCCAAGCTGGATGAAGCACAAGTTGGAATCAAAATTTCAAGGAGAAATATCAATAATCTCAGATATGCAGATGACACCACCCTTATGGCAGAAAGAGAAGAAGAATTAAAAAGCCTCTTGATGAAAGTGAAAGAGGAGAGTGAAAAAGATGACTTAAAACGCAACAGTCAGAAAACTAAGATCATGGCATACAGTCACATAATTCATGGTAAATAGATGGGGAAACAATGGAAACAGTGACAGACTTTATTTCCTTGGGCTCCAAAATCACTGCAGATGGTGACTGCAGCCATGAAATTAAATGACGCTTGCTCTTTGGAAGAAAAATCTATCAACAACCTAGATAGCATATTGAAAAGCAGAGACATTAGTTTGCCAACAAAGGTCTGTGTAGTCAAAGCTATGGTTTTTCCAGTAGTCATGTATGGATGTGAGAGTAGGACTGTAAAGAAAGCTGAGAGTCAAAGAATTGATGCTTTTGAACTGTGATGTTGGAAATGATTCTTGAGAGACCTTTGGACTGCAAGGAGATCCAACCAGTCAATCCTAAAGGAAATCAGTCCGAATATTCATTGGAAGGACTGATGCTGAAGCTGAAGCTCCTATACTTTGGCCACTTGATGCGAAGACCTGACTCATTGGAAAAGACCCTGATGCTGGGAAAGATTGAAGGCAGTAGGAGAAGGGGACAACAGAGGGTGAGATGGTTGGATGGCATCACCAACTTGATGGACATGAGTTTGAGCAAGCTCTGGGAGTTGGTGATGGACAGGGAATTCTGGCGTGCTCTAGTCCATGGATTCGCAAAGAGTCAGACACAACTGAGAGACTGAACTGAACTGAACTTGGATAGCAAATCTGTAAGTATAACCACCACCGGGTCGCTCAGTCGTGTCCGACTCTGAGACCCCATGGACTGTAGCCTATCAGCTCCTCCGTCCATGGGATTTTTCAGACAAGAGTGCTGGAGTGGATTGCCATTTCCTTCTCCTGGGGAACTTCCCAACCCAGGAATCGAACCTGGGTCTCCCACATTGCAGGCAGACGCTTTACCGTCTGAGCCACCAGGGAAGCCCCTTGTAAGTATAACAGTATAAGGATATTTGAAACCTTCACCATACATATGTTGAAGGGCATTTGGTCAGCGAAGGGTGAGGGGATTCAGGATAAAACCAATGAATAGTATAGGCATATCGCATTGCTATACTTCACTTGACAAAAAAGAAGTTCTTTAATTATAATGAATGTTGTAAAGCAACAGTCCCCAACTTTTTTTGTCACCAGGGATTGCTTTCATGGAAAGACTTTTTCCATGGACTGGGGGTAGGGAGATATTTTCCTGATGATTCAAGTGCATTACATTCAGGCGTTAATGCCAGCAATGGGAAGCAACTGTAAATACAGATGAAACTACTTTCATTTGCCCACCACTCACCTCCTGCTGTGAAGCCTAGTTCCTAATAGGCACTGGACCAGTACTGGTCCATGGAAAGACTATGGATGGTATGGTTTGCAGAAGAGAAGTAAGCCAAGTCCAAACACAGTATGAGTCAACTGAGGTGTTAATAAATTGCTGCTTCTTCACGAGGGAGGGATCCAAAGTTATCTACTGCCCTGGGGTAACTGGCTAGTCCCTCTGGGGAAAGGTATTTTGCTGAAGGCTCAGTGTACACCTGGCTGTCTCCCGAGAATTCCATCAATCGCTGTCTCTCTTCGGATCTTCACACGATCTTAACAGTACAACCAGGTTGAACATGTAAACTGGACATTATCAGAGCAGCTTGGGTGAGGGGAAGCCCATGTTACTGAGATCATTTCATTGCTGCCACTTGGTTCATGAGACCAGGAAGCAGCTCCAAATTGGTGAGGAGAGGTTCGCTGAGAATGGGTGGTCTGATCTGCTGATTACAGAGCCCACAGACACATCCTGTCTCTCATCTTCCTCCTGAACTTGTGGCCAAGCTGTTAGCCACAACTCACTAATTCCTCTACATTTGTATCTCTGGCCCTTTCTCCTTCCAGACAAAGCAAGGAATCAGGTGCTCTCTGATTTTTTCCTTTGGGTAAGATTTTCCTTCTCCGGGGTTCTGGGCCACCTCAGAGAAAGATTGCAAGGATGCACATGTCCAGTTCTAGCTAAAACCAGCATGTTGTACAAAACCATCTGTGGTCTACCCCTGAATTTTTGTCTTTTCAGTCAGTTGATCAAAGCAAATTCCCCCAAGCAACAAGAGGGCTGGATTGAGGGTAAGGGATCAGAGCAGCAGAAATAGGTGCCAAGGTAATTCCAGGCACAATGTACGTACATGTGCCTTCAGTAACTTTCCGAATCCCACCTCGCAGGTACCTCTGTGGCTTGGTAGACTGCTTCTATGGAGACCCAACTTTACGGTGTTTGGGGTCAAAAAGACAGTTAAGGTTACATGTTCGCTTTGTGCATTTGAGCCAGGTTCCGTGTCTACCTGGAACTAGTAGTAAGTTGGGAGAAGAAGCTATTTCTCAAAGAGGGAATGGACTTTTCCCCCCAAAACCCTAAGAGTCTTCTCCTGGGGGCAGCAAGGGGTTGCATACAACATCTCTTTTTTTCCACAGACATTTGGGGAATCATTGGATCTTTTCAGTCATGAAGGCTGAGGAGCAGACTTTCTTCTGCTTCAGCTTGGACAATCTGCAGATCCTTTTCTTGCTCCGCTCAAGCCTCACAGCTTCATGATAAATAGGGCAACTTAGCAGATTCAGATGTAGTTTATGTTGCTACCAGATGCCCTTTTTTTCCACGAAAAATAAAAAATGGTGTCTCAGACTTGAGATAATCAATTTCATCGGCAAAACTATGCATGTATACGTATATGTATGTAAATGATGTTTTTGAGTCTTTCAACTTCATATTCTTTGAAATATGAAGCAATTTATATATGGTATTTAAATAGTTTCTACTGAGGCAACGAAATGTGTTTTAGTCTAAAGGCAAATTCCCACAATATGCTAAGTTCTATTTTTAAATTATACTACATCAGCAACATGTTACTGAATACTTTGACTATTTTCATTTATCATTTCTCTTGTTTTTATCATGAGGCATTATTTGAAGAATGTACCATTCCATGGAACTAGCAAATGATTAATAAGACTTCAATCTGGGGGAATTAAAGAAATTAGTCAGCATGCAAACTCTTGCTGCCTCATCTGGTCTCTATCATGCATGCTTAAATTATCTGTGCATCATTTTATCTGGATTTATATCCCTCATTACTGAAAAAAATTAAAAGGTGAAAAAAGAGATAAACTGTTCAGAAAAAGATGTGTATGTTAACAAACATCCTGAAAAAGAATTCTCCACTGATTATTGATATCACAGATTGATGATGTGTCTTTTAGGGTTGAGGAATTTGTCTTCTGTTAATGAAAAGGAAATAGGTTAGCTAATTTGTACTCAAACCCAGAAGGGCTGAAAATATACTGATTAAAGATGACTTTGAAAGAGGGGACGAAAGACCAGAATCCTGTACAATGAATCATTTTACATACTGATCTCTTCCCACTGAATGCACATTTTCTGCATTATTTATTAATACAGTCAAAAAGCATTTTCTGAATCTCCTATATGTTGGCATTGCTATAACCAAAGCACATGCACAATTTTGCATTTACTTTTCAAATGAACATGATGATCACTTTTGTTATATTTCTAATGATTAATGTCAACTTTTTCAGCATCATTTTACTAAAACACAAATGTTATGGGAATGTAGGTTTTTCAAATTTTACCTTCACAGACAACTCTTCATTACAAGGCAGTACAACATAGTTCTGAAGCAACATGGTTCAGTTCAGTTCAGTCACTCAGTTGTGTCCGACTTTCTGCGACCCCACGGGCTTGAACACACCAGGCTCTCCTGTCCATCACCAGCCCCTGGAGCTTGCTTAAACTCCTGTCCATCAAGTCAGTGATGCCATCCGACCATCTCATCCTCTGTCGTCTCCTTTTCCTTCTGCCCTCAATCTATCCCAGGATCAGGGTCTTTTCTAATGAGTCAGATCTTCACATCAGGTGGCCAAAGTATAGGAGCTTCAGCTTCAGCATCAGTCCTTCCAGTGAATATTCAAGACTGATCTCCTTTAGAAAGGACTGGTTGGATCTCCTTGCAGTCCAAGAGACTCTCAAGCGTCTTCTCCAACACCACAGTTCAAAAGCATCAATTCTTTGACTCTCAGCTTCCTTTATGGTCCAACTCTCACTGGAAAAACCATAGCTTTGACTACATGGACCTTTGTTGGCAAAGTAATATCTCTGTTTTTTAATATGCTGTCTAGGATGGTGATAGCTTTTCTTCCAAGGAGCAAGTGTCTTTTAATGTCACGGCTGCAGTCACCATCTGCAGCCCATGAAAATAAAGTCTGTCACTGTTTCCATTGTTTCCCCATCTATTTGCCATGAAGTGATGGGACTGGATGCAATGACCTTAGTTCTCAGAGTGTTGTTTACTTTTTTAAATATAAATTTATTTATTTTAATTGGAGGTTAATTGCTTTACAATATGGCAACCCACTCCAGTATTCTTGCCTGGAGAATCCCATGGATGGAGAATCCTGGTAGGCTACAGTCCATGGGGTCGACTGAGCTACTTCACACACATTGGTTTTGCCGTACATCAATGTTGAGTTTTAAGCCAGATTTTTCACTCTCCTCTTTCACTTTCATCAAGAGGTTCCTCTTCACTTTTTGCCATAAGGGTGCTGTCATCTGCATATCTCAGGTTATTGATATTTCTCCCAGTGATCTTGATTCCAGCTTGTGCTTCATCCAGCCCAGCATTTCACATGATGTACTCCGTGTAGAAGTTAAATGAGCAGGGTGACAATATACAGCCTTGACGTACTCCTTTCCCAATTTGGAACCAGTCTTTTGCTCCATGTCCGGTTCTAATTGTTGCTTCTTGACTGCATACAGACTTCTCAGGATGCAGGCAAGGTGTTCTGGTATTCCCATCTCTTGAAGAATTTTTCACAGTTGTCGTGAGCCACACAATGAAAGGCTTATTAGTGTCAATGAAGCAGAAGCAGACTTTTTTCTGGAACTCTCTTGCTTTTTTGATGATCCAGCAGATGTTGGCAATTTGATCTCTGGTTCTCTGCCTTTTATAAATCCAGCTTGAACATCTGGAAGTTCACAGTTCACATACTGTTGAAGCCTGGCTTGGAGAATTTTGAGCACTTCTTTGCTAGCGTGTGAGATGAGTGCAATTGTGCAGTAGTTTAAACATTCTTTGGCATTGCGTTTCTTTGGGATTGGGCTGAAAACTGACCTGTTCCAGTCTGTGGCCTCTGCTGAGTTTTCCAAATTTATTGGCATATTTAGTGCAGCACTTCAACAGCATCATCTTTTAGGATTTGAAATAGCTCTGCTGGAATTCCATCACCTACAGCAGCTTTATTCGTAGTGATGCTTCTTAAGGCTATATGGATCCAAGTCCATGGAGCTACATGGATCCAAGTCCAAATTCTGGATTCCCACATACCATGAGACCTGGGACCCACTAACCACTTCAGCTTCCTTTTCCTCATGGGTGGAATAGTAACAATAATAGAAGCACTATTCCTGTGGTTGTTTTGAGGATTAAATGACATAATAACATATAAAATGTTTACGACAGTGCCTAGAAAGTGAAAGAGAAGAGTGAAAAAGTTGGCTTAAGGCTCAACATTCAGAAAACTAAGATCATGGCATCTGGTCCCATCACTTCGCAGGAAATAGATGGGGAAACAGTGGAAACAGTGTCAGACTTTATTTGGGGGGGCTCCAAAATCAGTGCAGATAGTGATTACAGCCATGAAATTAAAAGACGCTTACTCCTTGGAAGGAAAGTTATGACCAACCTAGATAGCATATTCAAAAGCAGAGACATTACTTTGCCAAAGGTCTGTCTAGTCAAGGCTATGGTTTTTCCTGTGGTCATGTATGGATGTGAGAGTTGGACTGTGAAGAAGGCTGAGTGCTGAAGAATTGATGCTTTTGAACTGTGGTGTTGGAGAAGACTCTTGTCCCTTGGACAGCAAGGGGATCCAACCAGTCCATTCTAAAGGAGATCAGTCCTGGGTGTTTATTGGAAGGAATGATGCTAAAGCTGAAGATCCAGTATTTTGGCCACCTCATGGGAAGAGTTGACTCATTGGAAAAGAGTCTGATGCTGGGAGGGTTTGGGGGCAGGAGGAGAAGGGGACGACAGAAGATGAGATGACTGGATGGCATCACCGACTCGATGGACGTCAGTTTGAGTGAACTCTGGGAGTTTGTGATGGACAGGGAGCCCTGGTGTGCTGCGATTCATGGGGTCGCAAAGAGTTTGACATGACTGAGCGACTGAACTGAACTGAACTGAGCACAAAATCAACAGTGCTTGAGTTATTTTTATGTATATCTAGTATCAGTCAGTAGATGTTCTTTTTATTCTTCATGGTTCGTGTCACATATTCTCTCATACATTAAGCTTTTCCTCATCTTTCCCACTGAGGATGCTCCTTTCTTCCATCCACCTTCCACACTTTGTGTTTGTATTGTTCTCACAGCACTTGATACTTTATACCTTGCTCTCAAAATGTGTACACCCTTCTCTTACCCAAATTGCCAGATTACAAACTCCTCGACAGTCTTTTTGCCTTATGCCCCTACTGGGTGCCTAACAGTCTTGCACATCAAATAGAGGTTCAATAAATATTAATAAAGTTAGAAAAACTGTGGATGTGACTACATTCTACAGGTAGGAATACAACGATACAGACACATGTGTTTTCAATTAAAATTATTCAACTTTCTGATTAGTTTTTAGTTAATTTTAGTTTCTTACTGAAAATAATTCCACTCTTTTGCAAATCAGTAGCATCTGTATTGGAGAAGGAAATGGCAACCCACTCCAGTATTCTTGCCTGGAGAATCCCATGAACAGAGGAGCCTGACAGGCTGTAGTCCATGGGGTCACAGAGAGTCAGACACGACTGAAGTGACTTAGCAGCAGCAGCAGCATCTGTATTAGAGACTTTTTGTCTATACCAAGCTTACCTTGTCTTTGGATGGTTTCTTTTCTTTTTTTTTTTTTTAATTCTTTTGACCACTTGCAACTTTTTATTCAGGATAAGCTTATTTCTCTTAGAAACATAAGTATGTCATCTGGCACAGTTACAACTATTTTGGTTCTCCAAACAAATCAATGTTTTTCCAAATCTTTTCCTAATGTTCTGGCTTACCAATGATCCCTTACTTCTTTGCTATACTTAGTTATACTATTTTTTTTGCATAAAGCATCAGTATTATTTTCTTCTTTTTGCAGATTATTCCCCTCTGTTTACAAGTATTTGCAATATCCATAATGGTGTTAATTAAACTCACGAAATAGTTTTAATGTAACTTTTCTGTATCTATATGAGAGAACTAAAATGAAAAATGACTTTCAACTTTTTAAGTGTAACACAAATCCCAAAACCTTTGCTTCAAATTAACATGTTACCACAAGTAACATCATCATAAAATAATTTAACAGCATAAAGCAATCTGATTGGCCTCCAGCCCATTAGCTTATAAACTTATCAAAATAATTTCATTCTTATCTCTTAATTGATGACCAGGAGTAATGAGTTTCAAATGAAGCTATAATTGCATTAGTCATGGTTATCCTTGATGAATGAATAAATGTAAAAACTATTGCACTACAGAGACACACATTAATATAATCAGTCGTGTAATTATAGTACAGTAATTCAGTGCCCTTATGTAGTCAGTATGTAACATATAGGCACATCACTGGAAAAAAATCTGATTCAGATTTTTGTAAGGATCCACAAAACTCTGTGTAAGTTATTACAGAAAAGTTAATTAAAATGGGTGCCCTTTCAAAAGCTTGCATCTCATCTAATTTCCAAAGTAAAATAAAATTAGCTCAATTAGAGAAAAGCAGTAACAAATGATTATTTCAGTTTCTAAAACTGCTCGACATCTCTCACAATTTATCTTGTGATTATCTTAGAATTTATAAACTTTATTAAATACACGTATTATAGCTTAGAATGAAATTATTGCACCCACAATAAGACACTGATGTTTTTCCTCTTTTCAAAACTTTTTTATTTTATATTGGGGTTTAGACGATTAACAGCGTGGTGATAGTTTCAGGTGAACAGTGAAGGGATCAGCCATACGTATACATGTAGCCACCCTTCCCAAACTCCCCTCCCATCCAGGCTGCCATATAACATTGAGCAGATTCGTTGAATAACACACTAATCTTATGCATCTACTGGGCACTTTACAATTCTCAGTTATAAATAAAAATAAATAAAATAAATTCTCAGTTAATTTTAATTCTTTATAATTCACCTGCATTATCTTACTTGAAATCAGTTTTTGCCGAATGTGTCATCCCCTCATGGTATGCAAACAATCTTCTACTACAGGGTCATTGGGGCCCTTGTATATTGTCCCAGTGCCAAGGAAACTCTTGGTCCCAATTTTCCCAACAATGTCAATGACACGGTATTTTCCTCAGCCCCCAAACCTCCCTGTGCTTTGTAATGCTGGTGCTGGGACCCTGCAGATTAAACGTCTGCTTTGCCACAGGCTTCTTAGGGAGAGAGAGGCGGACCAGAAGAGAGTTGCTTCTGTTTACACCGTGCATCCCCTCTGTCGCCTCAGGATGCCCTCCACCCTGGCACCTGGTTCCAGCCTCTCCCCAGCACTCCCACAACTGGTCTTGTTGCACCCTCAGAGGTACAGCCCCTCCAGGAGTGCCTCCTCTTCGGAACAGGGTCCACTCTATAGCACTCTCTCTTCAAGACATCAGGTTCAGGACTTCCCTGGTGTTCCACTGGCTAAGAATCCGCCTGCCGATGCAGAGGACGTGGGTTTGATCCCTGGTCTGGGAAGATTCCACAGGCACAGCCTGGAGCCACAACTGTTGAGCCTGTGCTCCAGAGTCCAGGAGCCACAACTGCTGAGGGCGCATGCCTCAACGACGGAAGCCCGCAGAACCTAGAGCCCATGCTCTGCAACAAGAGAAGCCATCTCCATGAGAAGCTCACACACTGCAGCTGGAGTAGCCCTCTCTCACCACAACTAGAGAAAGTGCAAACAGCAATGAAGAGTCAGCACAGGCAAATAAATAGATACAATCAAAATAAAAACATATCAGGTTCTTTTTCCTTCATGATCTCATTTTGATTTATCAGGTGTGGAAAATATTTACCCAACGCCAGCATTGCCTTCACCCTATTCCCTTCCCTCACTCTATGGGCAACTACTTTCACTGGCTTTGAGCTTATTCTTTTATTACTTCTTTCGAAAATATAAGAAAATTGCATGAAGTCTATCACTCCTTCGTGCTTTCTTAAACAAAGGATAGTCACTCTTCATGCTGTGCTGCACCTTATTTGTAGCCAAATCAGCAACAAAAATAGCTTAACCTCTTTGCTTCCAATTCTTATGTCTCCAGTTTTTCGCATCTGATGACAATGGCTGAATCTCCCAAAGTTAAATAGTAGTAGAGATTGCAGCGTCTTTTTCGGTCTTGACTTGAGTAAGAATTCCTCCAATTATGCCCTTCTTTAGTTAAGATGAAGATTGTATTCATTACCATATTAGAATAGCTATCAATTTCTAACTGGGCTTCCTCAGCAGTGAAGAATCCACCTACAATAGAGAAGATGCGGGAGATTCAGTTCGATCCCTGGGTCCGGAAGATCCCCTGGAGGAGTAAATGGCAACCCACTCCAGTACTCTTGCCTGGAGAATGCCATGGACTGAGAAACCTGGCAGGCTACAGTCTGTAGGGTCACAAAGAGTCGGACAAGACTGAAGCATGCATTTACACAATTTCTAATTACTTTTTGACCTGAATGAGCATTGAATTTTTCAAATGTCATTTAAGGACCTCTGTAGATGGTTTTGATCCTTAGTTCTAACAATGTGGTGAATTCTGTCTATGGATTTGCAAATAGGGAGGCAATCCATAGGGCTGTCCCAGTATGATCACTATTCATCTTGTGTGGTCTAAATATCTGATCAGGCAAGAGTAGGATAAAAAACTGGAAACTTAGTCATGGGTCTTATTTTTTTAATTGCACCATTTTTATTTGTGTAAAGAATTTGGTCTTGATTCTAAAAGCAATGAGATACCATTCATGAAGCTTTTTATTTATTGAGTCCTGAATTTTAGAACCATCTGTAAGCAGATAAAGCCCAGTTCTAAGCAACAGAATTATTGCAATGAACCAGGTAAGAAATGATAAGGCCTGAAATAAATATGGGAGAATTCAGAAATATTGAGGACATATTGTCATGACTAATTGCGTGGAGAAGATTAACAGGAAAGAGGGGTCTAAGATAACTTCCAGGTTCTGGCACAAGCATTAATTTCCAAATATAGACTTTTTTTTTCTAGCGGTTGGGAGAGTTCTTAGGGACATAAATACGAATTTTGAAATGATCAACATAGAGATGGTAATTGAATCTATAGAGTAGATGAAATTTCTAAGAGTGGACACAGCAAAAAAAAAAAAGAAGAAGAAGAAAGAAAGGGCTCAAGGCATCTTAACTCACACCAGAGAGTTGTGGGGAAGATTAAATGATATTGTTACCAAGTCCAAGCTCTCTCTGCTCGCTGCACAATATGCCAATAAATCTGAGAGATGAGGTGCTGAGGCAAAGAATACGACTTTATTCGGAAAGCTGAGAAGATGGGAGACTAGCCTCTCAAAATAACCATCTTCCTGGGGCATGGATGCCACACCTTTTTATGGCTCAGAGATGGGGGGAGGTGAGGAAAACAAAGTAAAAAGACCATTTAATTCTTGCAAATATCCCCCAGAATGGCAAGCCACAGGCAGGGGGATGCGTTAGTTTCACTTCCTTACAGTCATTTCATGGGTAGTATGAAATGAAATATCTCCTGTTTTATCAACAAACCAAGATATCACAGCTATCTGACTATGTATGCCTATAATAACAAGCCCATGGGGTTACATCGAGTCAGACACAACTGAGTGATTGAACAACAATAATAACAAAAGTGGCAAGGTGTGGGTTAAAATCACAGAAGCAGATCCAGTATGAAGTCAAAATTAAACAATACAATGTGTATAAAAATATTCTCTGTGTTACATATTGTTTCCTTCCTAACATGATTTACATGGGTTTTTTTTTCTTTAAATTTTTTTTAATGTGGACCATTTTTAAAGTCTTTATTGAAATTATTATAACATCTGTTACAATACTAAATTTTTACAATATTGGTTTTTTGATTACATGGCATGTGGGATCTTAGTTCCCCAACCAGGAATTGAACCTGGCCCCTGCATTGAGATTGTGGCGTACAACCACTGGGTCACCAGGGAAGTCCTGGTTTACATGGTTTAAATCAACATGACTTACAGAACACATAGTTTATGACTCACATTCATAGTACATGTCAATATCAAATAAAGACTGTATAAAATTTCTGATCCTACCTCAGTCTTTTCTGGGAAAAATGCTGAAAAATTCCATAGCTGCCCATTTGATACTTCCTGAGTTTCTTTCTACCTGCAAATGAAAATATTTGGGTTTTTTTTACAAGTGCTTTTAAACCACTTTTGGGAAAAAAAGTCACTTGCATTTGGTAAATAATGTGATAATTTTCAAGGCATACAGATACAACTTGGATTTTATTTACCAAATTTTATTCTACTATCCATAACAATTTTTATAAGCATATAGCCTCTCCATTCAGTTTCGTTACCAAAGATGAAAATCTAAAATGCATTTTATGTATAGAACCGATTTATAACTAGAAACATTACCACAGTCCTCGTGTTCAACCCTTATAAACCTGAAAAATGTGTAGTATATTGGATCCCAAACAGAGCTGCTAGAGAAATAACCAAATCAGATGCTTGGAAAGTTTAATACAAGGGCTACAACATAACAATAGGTGGTGCTGCTGGATACTGGATACTAAATGTGTACATTGGACTCAACACATGTCATGGAAATTCTTCCTGAACAAAATGACTATGCCTATTAAATTATAAGTTGGTTTGGAAACAGAATGAAAATCTGATCAGAAGCATTTGAGAGAGACAAAAGCTCCTAGCAGCTTCATGTACTGAAGAGAAAGATAATTCCACCAGTAGGAGCTAGTTTTTGTAGCAGATTTTCATTTAAAGTCATGGAATTCAAAGTTAGTTTCACAAGTTCAGAGGCAGCCCAAGTCTTCTGTCCTTGTATCTGTCAAAATCAAGTTGTAATCACAGGTTCTGAATTTAGATAGGTGAAAAAATACTCAAAAATACTCTTTTTTATATTAATAAAATTAATTTTTTATTGAAGTATAGTTGATTAACAATGTTGTGTTAGTTTCAGGTGTGCAGCTCAGATTCTGTTCTCATAGAGATTATTACAAGATTTTGAGTAGAGTTCCCTGTGCTATAAAGTAGGTCCTGGTTGGTTATCTATTTTATATATAGTAGTGTGGATATGTTATCCCCAAATTCCTAATTTATCCCTTCCCCGTCATAAAAGCTTATTAACATAACTATGCTGTTATGAGTTTGCTCTTTCTTATACTGTAGTTTACATGTATACAGATTGTGTGTGCATGCTCAAGAATTCAGTCGTGTCAGATTCTTTGCAACCCCATGGACAGCAGCCCTTCAGGCTCCTCTGTCCATGGAATTTTTCAGGAAAGAATATTGGAGCAGGTTGTCATGCCCTTCTGCAGGAGATCTTGATCCAGGGATCAAATCCATGTCTCCAGCATCTCCTGCATTGGCAGGTGGATTCTTTACTGCTGAGCCATCAGTTGGCTGTAAAGCAACTATACCCTGATAAATTAAAAAAAGAAAGAAAGGTCTACTGTAATAGTATTTAGGCAGCAGTATTTTTGATTGGGGCTTCCCATGTGGCTCAATGGTAGAGAATTTGCCTGCCAAGCAGGAGACATGGATGTGATCCCTGGGTCAGGGAAGATCCCCTGGACAGAGGATCCTGGCAGGCCACAGCCCATGGGGTTGCAAAGAGTCAGACATGACTTAGGGACTAAAACAACAACAACGATTTTTGATTCAGTATACAGGAAGTTGATTCACTTCATTTATAGCAGAAACTAACACAACTTTGTAAAGCAATTATACTCCTAAAAATTAAAATGACAAAATAAAATAAAATGATTGTGGCAGGAATGTGACTTCCACCCCTTTCTTTGTGATGGAGTCCCAGGTGCGGGGTAGGGGTCCCACTACACAGCCCCTGACACACAGTCTGCTTGCTTTGCTCAGCAGTCCCTCTCCAGGATGACAGATGCAAATAACTGTTTAACTCTCTAGCTTCAGTCTGGTTCCCAGTCCTGATCACAGTGCCTACCACATAGTCTGTACTCACTAACTATTAACTGAAAGCATGAACCCCCAGTACTCATGTATGGCTATTCTCCAAAGAACCTACACATTAACTCCTGATTCCAACTACTCCTTGTTTGGTTTTTGTTTTTTTCCTTTGAGAGCTGGTTGGTTTAATATAAAAGCAATTCATATTCCTATGTTTTGTCCAAAATTGAATTAAATCTTCTCCTAGTGGATTGTTAGAGACAGCAAATTCTGAACCCATGATGGGTGTTTTTGTGTGCTTCGTGGAAAAGAAAGAAACTGAAAAGAGGAAATCCAGAAACTGCCAGCTTTGGGAACTACACACGTAATGGGAATTATCTGTCTAGCTTATGATTTGATTATACCAATCTTGCTTATAGCCCAGAGGTACTCCCTCATAGATTAATTACTTTAAGGTAGTAAGTAGTTAACCAATAAATTCTATCTCATGTTTTGAAGGCTTACTTCAAATATTGTAGCATCTTGTGTTTGGAATCAGGTAAAGATACATTTGGTTTTCCCTATTCACCCCAAAATATAATATTTGGACACTTTTCTCTGCATTTCATGAGACAGCATATGTGGCATAGATGTATTTTATGGCTGCGAGATAGGTTATGAAGTCCCTGGTAAAGGCAATCTCTCTCTCTATGGGTCTCTTTTTTAGCAAATCCGTTTATGTGAAATAATTGGGGTAGATTAGCCAAAAATGCTTTCATCTTTGTTTCTTGCCTACATGGCATTTTAAAATAATTAAACCACAGATTGTTTCTGTTTTTCACCTAAGTTTACTGGCACCCAGCAAAGAAGCCTCCACTTTGATTTTAATCATGGCCAGACGATGGAAAGCCTCTGTCTCAGAAGCAGCGAGAGCAGCGAGTGGAAACCCTGCTGGGTAATTTCAAAGCAATGCACTTCCTGCTGGTAGCCCTACAGTATGATTCCTGTTCTGCCAGGGGCACCAATAGAAGGCAACTGCCAATTTGCACCTAACACATAAATTCACATTATGCCAATAGGCTTCGAAGAAAACCACAAGCTTCCCAGCTCAGCCGTCAGAGGTCTGTTAACAGACCTTTAACTATGATCTATTGTGCGGCAGGGCCTGAAAGACGCACACGGGGTCCGCTTTATAGAGACTGCACTTGCCCTACACCGTTTTTCTTGAGATAATTATAAGTGTTTATTTTGGCTTTTAACAACTTTAATCACATTATTTAGCATGTTGCTGTTTTGCCTTTAAGTTAAATAAATGCAGAGTTCTTCTGAGAATGCTCCACAAGTTCACAGGTAGGGTGCTTTCACCAAGGACAAAGTCAAGGTATGAGATGGTGGTTAATTTCGCCAAAGTTTCAGGTATTCAAGGAGGCTTCCCTCCACAAACATGTAGACAATTTATACCAAGAGACAGAGAATTGCTGAAAGAATAAGGTGTGATTGTTCTAATTAAAATAGCACAGCTCTCGCTTTGCTTTGAGGTTCTGTTTTCAGTGGTTTTAAAAACTAAAATGGTTTTACAAGGAATCCTACAAAATGGTTTGCACCACCTTTGACGGCAAATTTTGCTGCAATTACCATATGGAATACAATGGCACTTCTCTGAGTTATCTAGAACTCAGTTTAAAAATAACCTTAGCTGATCACAAAAGGTTCTGTAGTCACTGTTGAATTTGAGCAACTGTTGAAACATCATATTGTGCCAAACTGCACTTGATCGCCCAGTAACAGCAGAACTATAATACATGTCAATGAATTCCGAAAATATCTTCCTCCAATGGAAACAGGTTTTAGCAAACCAAAAATGATGATTCACCTTATTCCTAAATCCCCTCATTCAGTGGACATGTGACTAAATTGGAGTATCGGTCTAGATTATTCAGTAAATATAAATTTAGTGCATAATAAAACTTACATGCCATTTTTCTGTCTTTAGTATTTTTACGTGATGCTGTGCATGCATGCTTAGTCATTCAATTGTGTCTGACTCTTTGTGACCTGACAGACTGTAACCCAGCAGGTTCTTCTGTTCATGGGATTTTTTTTCCAGCCAAGAATACTGGAGTGGGTTGCCATTTCTTCTTCCAGGGGATCTTCCTGACACAGGGATCAAACCCACATCTCCTGTGTCTCCTGCACTGCAGGAGGATTCTTTACTACTAAGCCATCAGGGTTCCTCTGATGCTGTACATCCCATTATTAATTACACTAAAGTTTCAGAGTCAGATCTTTTCTTCTATATTACATATTTCCAGCCTTTAAATTAGACACTTTAAAGTTTTTTCCTTAAAAAAACTAATGACAGGGACTTCCCCAGCAGTCTAGTGGTTAAGACTTCCCCTTCCAGTGCAGAAGAAAACTTCTCCTTCCTGCAGGTTTAATCCCTGGCCGGGGAGCTAAGTTCCCACTGCTTCATGGCCAAAAAACTAAAACATTAAAGAGGAAAAGAAAAAGGAAGCAATATTGTAACAAATTCAATAAAGACTTTAAAAAATTGTCCATATAAAAAAATCTTTGTAAAAAGTAAAACTAAAAACTAATGATGAACACTCTCTATTTTGCTTGGAATTGTTTTTTTCTTCCCAAAGCTCTCATACGGATATGCAAAATTGTTTAACATGCTAACAACTGAAATAGGGTGGCCAATGAAGGATATGGTTTCAAAATGATCAGTTTCATCAAACAGTCATTATTTCTTTAAATCCTCACGTTTCTTTCTCATGAAAACCTGCAGGACAACTTGCGGTAAGACCATCAGATTCATGCTCTGTTTCACAAATCCAGGAGCAAATTATTCATAAATAAAAGTTCTCTGGGCATAATCTCTATCTCAAAGTTAGTAAATTCATGTCCAACAGATAATTCCCTGATTGATAAAATGAATATGGGAAACAAATATGGAAAAATTGAGTTTCTAGTGTAAATCAGTACTTTAAATGTCCTTAGGAACTAATAGAAATTCCAGAGTTTTATGTATACAAATACTGTTTAAACATACGTAGACAATGATTAAAAAGGGGGTTAATATTTTTAATGGTTGAAAGTTCCAAATCTAAACAAGCAATAGTCAGAACAAGCAAAAGTCAAAGTGCCTGTGTATTTCAGTTTGGCTTTGCCACTAGAGATTAGCTTTGGCCAGGACCCCTTAATCATTTGAGTAAAAGTTCCAATTTTTCTTTGCTCCAGCAAACCCTCTCCTAACAGGCATCTCATACATCTCATAATTAAGAGACCTGGATTCTGGTCTTGCTTCTGCAATGACAAAGTGATAAAATCTTTAATCTGCGTTCGATTCAGTAGTAAGAATTTCTTATTTTTTCTGAGTTTATTGCTCTTTCAGTTAGATTATGCTAATTGAGTTTTTTTTTAATGAAACATTAATTTTTCTCACTTCATCCTACCTGCGCTCAGTTGCTCAGTTTTGCTCAACTCTTTGCAACCCCCTGGACTGTAGCCTGCCGGCTCCTCTGTCCATGGAATTTCCCAGGCAAGAATACTGGAGTGGGTTGCCATTTCCTTCTCCAAGGGATCTTCCTGAACCAGGGATCTAACCCGAATCTCCTGCATTGGCAGGCAGATTCTTTATAACTGGTACCACCTAGGAAGCCAGATTTCATCCTGCCTAGCAAGGATGTATCACAGAGAAAACTATAGAGTGGAAAAACATAAAAGCAAGCACAACAAAGTAGTTCATAGAAAACTGAAAAGCTTCCACACTAATTGGTTTTTGCTGTGATTCACATCAAATTGTGAGTTTTTTCTTAATAGTTCTGATCTGAGAGGATTAGACCAGCTTCTAATTCCTCTACAATGCTGGATACCAGAATATACTAGACCAACGTCTTCACAGTTATTTTGAGCCTAGACTTCTATGTCAGACTTAATTATTATTCACATCTGTGGCAACTTTGAATTTTATATGGCAATAATTTTATAAACAACTCAGCCCATAATGATGACATTTCTTTCCCAAGATAATCTAAAATTTCAAAACAGTTATCATTAAAAACTCAAAACAGAATTCCCTGGTGGTCCAGTAGTTAGAACCCCTCATTTTCACTGCTGAAGGTACAGGTTCAATCCCTGGTTGAGGAACTAAGGTTGTGCAAGGTAGGCAGTACAACCATATTGAAAATAAATAAGCCAATAGCCAACAGAAGTTTTAGTGGGAGCTGGCATGTTTTTTTAATTATAAAATTTACCCATTTACCCAAAATTTACCCAATTTAAACGCACCAGACAACTATAAAATACAATTGAAGGACAACTTGCTATACCAACTGTCAACTCATTCTATTCCCCTACAACAGTGTTCACGGTATAGTGTTTAACAACATTGGCCAAGGATAGCAATACTTAGCTGTTTACTAGCTCAGTAACCTTGGACAAGTCATTAACCTCTTTGGATCTCAGTTTCCAAATATATAAAATGGTGATAATAATGTTGATTACCACATAGGGTTGTTGTGAAGATTAGAAGAAGGGTGCCAGGCACTTAATAAGGATTCAATAAATATCAGAGGTTATTGTTATTAAGGACTGTCACTATGGAGTTAAAACAGTATGAAGAATACATTAAAAAGAAAAAAAAAAACCCAATGGAACAGTAGAGAAACTCCTCAAAGAAAGGGATGATTCTATGGGGATTTAGTCAATGAAAATGTTGTCATTAAAATCTGTGCATAAAAGATTCATTATTAAGCAAAGCGAAAAGATGGCAACTTTTGTAACAAAATATTTGCAACATATTTAGCAGAAACAGAACTAAATTTCATAATACATGAAAACTTCAAACTATCATAGGAAAATGGGCAAAAATTATAAACAGGAAAACACTAAACACTAGTAAACATGCATAGTCATACTCATCATAATTAATAAAGGAAATGGAATTAAAATGTTAAGATATGCTTTACCCATATTATTGAAATCTCAACTTATTCAACCTTATTGAAAGATTTATAATAACGAGGGTCCATACGGTTTGGGAAATAAAAAATCAGTATGTTATTAGTAAAGCACACCGTGGAAACAGCTACAGAAATTGTAACGCATGAGTTACTTGACTCAACAATTTTATTTATAGGAATCTCCCTTATAGAAATAGACAGATAGATGTACCAAATATTTATTCTTTGTAGTAGTATAAAAAAAAATAAAAACAACTTAAACATCCAGCAACAGGGAAATGCTGAAATAAATTATGAAATAGTCATTCAAGGAATGTTAAAAAGCGTTACATAAACAAAATATGATATAAGAAAATGTCTGTCAGTTATTATCAAGTATTTGTAGATTTTTTAAAACTGCATTTCTAAGCATGTATCAATGCCTAGAAAAAAGTCTGGAGATACACACAGGAATAATAGTTATTTCCAGAGGGGGAAAGGGACTGGAATATTAGGACACTTTTAAGGAGGCCTATTTTTACATATCTAAATCACTTGTAGTTTTCAAAGTAGTCAGGCATTTCTTTTATATTTAAAAAATTAAAAGACAAGATACTAATAACTGGGGCTTCCCTGGTGACTCAGACAGTAAAGAATCCACCTGCAATGCAGGAGACTTGGGTTCAATCCCTGAACTGGGGAGATCCCCTGAAGAAAGAAAGGGCAAACCACTTCAGCATTCTTGCCTGGGAAATCCCGACTCCAGTATTCTTGCCTGGGATCCCATGGCGGGCTACAGGACCTCAAAGAGTCAGACACGACCAAGTAATACTGAGCACACAGAATATAAGAGAAGCTTTACTTTCCCCTGATTTCATGTTTACATGTAGAAGGACATCCATTCAAGCAACACTTCTGGCAACGCTACCCTTACACTAATTATTTTCCAAGGGAGAAACAACAGATGAGTGTGGAACAAAAAGTAGGCAGGTATGGATCAGCTCTCCACCTCTTCCTCTTTGAGGTCTGACCATATGCTTATGTTCTGGTTTACTGTTGGTCATGCCATCAATTTAGTGGTCAATAGGAAGGTGGTCAGTGGTTGTCCAGAACTCCGTTGACTGAAAAAGTATTGTGTCTACTGCTTAGGTTCTACTAGGAAAACCACCATTACCATATACCTAAGCCATGGAACCCAGCCTTTGTCAGCAACAAAAACATCACTTTGATCTTCACATGCTTGAATCTCATCTCTGTCTTTCAGTTCATCTCTCAAATGGTTCCAACCCTTAGAAGATTTGAGTGGTTTCATTTATTATTAGTACCTAACTTCAGATGCTTCCAGAGTGACATTGCAAACTTTATACCAGGATTTCATCCATTGATTTATCAGCAACACTAGGCTTCCCTGGTGGCTCAGTGGTAAAGAATCCGCTTGCTAACGCAGGAGACACAGGTTCCATCCCTGGTCTACAAAGATCCCACATGCCACAGGAAAACTAATCCCACGCACCACAACTATTGAATCTGTGCTCTAGAACTGGGGAACTGTAACTAATGAAGCCCATGAGCCACAACTACTGAAGCTCTTGTTCCCTGAGAGCCCACGCTCTGCAACAAGAGAGGCCACTACAATGAAAAGCCCCTGTACCGCAGCTAAAGAGTAGTGGCTGCTCACTGCAACTAGAGAAAAAGCCCGTGCAGCCACCAAGATCCAGCACACCCAGAAATAAGTAAATAAATTTTTTTTAAAAAATAGCAACACTGAGTGAGGCTCTAGAGATACAAATGGCTCTAAAATATGAGATCTACACATCAGGAGCCCATAGTGGTTTGTGGGAGACAGACATTAACAAATATAGATAGCTTTCCTTCAGGCAGTAGGCAAGTCAGGAATAAGTACATGGAGGACGTGACAAAAGGTCAATTTTGAAAGATAAAAAGAAGTTCATGGGGTTGGTGATGGGGGGAGGTGAGGCTATGGCAGAGGGAACAACCTAAGAAGGAGGAAAGTTTGGGAGAGCGTGGTGCATTCAGGGAACTCTGTGAAGTTTGGAATAAGTGAAGTACAGGGTACATTCTGGAATGATGAGGACCAAAGCTGAAAAAAGGTCATCAAAACTGCATCATGCAACACGACGTTTGTCTTGAATATGATGGTGGGATCTTTCAGGAATTTTTAACTCTGAAGTAAAAACGATGAATTTTGCATTTTAGATCATTCTGATGGCATGTAAAGATGTTTCTTCATTCTTCTAGAGTTTATTCTTATAACTCATTTCAATATAAATTCCTACCAAGATGTGAGAAGTCAGGGAATATTGAAAATTAGCTACTGCCTCCTGAAGAATTTGGGCTGCAACTAGGTACAAGATTGGTAACACACTGTTCTGCCAGCCTCTCAAAACTAATATTAACCAAGATGTATTTTTTTTCTACTTTTTATTCTGTTAATTTTTACAAGTGCCCCAAAAGACTGGTTGAAATTATTTCTTTTTCCATTTTATACAAGAAAATAGTCATAAAAGACTTAAAGAGTTTGAACCAAATACAAGTCAAGAACCAAGCCTAAGTTTGGATAACTCTTAAATTTGAATAAGATTATTATTGGGTTTGCCAAAAATGTTTGCTTCAGTTTTTTTGTAAGATGGTATGGCAGAAATCAACACAACATTGCAAAGCAATTATCCTCAATTAAAAAATAATTTTTAAAAAGATTGTACCACAAACCTCAAATGAACTTTTGGCCAACCTAATACAATGACAGGTGATTTTTCTTCCATATCAGAAAATTTTCCCATTACAATACTTTTTCCTGTAGTCATATAATAAAGTGATTATGTTTTGAAATATAAAATCTAATTATGTTTTGAAATATACATTCAGCCCCAAGTCTGAATTCAAAATCAGATGAAATTAATGTAAAACAGATATTTTCAGAGAAATTTAGTGCATATTTTAATTCCTTTCTAAAATTTTCATGTGCTTCTCTCCTTGGATGTAAATAGTTCCTTTTGGAACTCTAAGGGATTCATACTGGCTTGTAAATGCCCTGAAAGACTGGATCCCAGGCTAAAAAAAACAGTACAAACGTTTTAGTAAACTTCCTGGGTCATGTCATGACTTCTACGTATTGAAAGAGGCGCACGGTGCCAAACTGTTTGAAAGTCTAGAGATTCATGGTGAACAGCTTTGAAAGAATGGTAGTCTCATTATGTAACCCTTGGCAACCTTTGAACCCTTGAGCATTAATCGTGTGCGTGTAAAGGCTTTGCGTGTGTGCTCAGTCATGTCAGACTCTTTGTGCCTCCATGGACTGTAGCCTGCCAGGCTCCTCTGTGCATGGGATTTCCCAGGCAAGAATACTGGAGTGGGCTGCCATTTCCTTCTCCAGGGGATCTTTCCGACCCAGGGATCAAACCCATGTCTCTTGCGTCTCCTGCGTGGCAGGCAGATTCTTTACCACTAGCACCACCTAGGAAATGCTCTACCAAAAGGAAAAAATGCTGGAACTTATTTCTGATCTTTTCCCTCTGATCTTTCATTGGCACAGCTTCACTGGTTGCAGTGGGCTGTCATGCTTCATACTTGGAACTAAGTGGTAGCATTATATATACATTTTAGTGATTAAAAAATATTATTTTCTAATTCCATTTTCCTATAGTGTAGGGGAGAGCAAGGATTCCTTTTCCTCTCTTGTAAAATTTACCAAGGAGGTGTCCATGTCTCCTTCCAGATGTCAGACCTGTTAGCATGTTGTGATGGTTCTGCAACCATTATCATATCTATAATATCTTATTAATTTGAATTGTAGCATAATTTTGGGCTTCCCTGGTTGCTCAATGGTAAAGAATCCACCTGCTAATACAGGAGACACAGGTTCTATCCCTGGGTCAGGAAGATCCCCTGAAGGAGGAAATAGCAACCCACCCCAGTTTTCTTGCCTGGGGAATCCCATGGACACAGGAGCCTGGCGGGCTACAGTCCATGGGGTCTGTAGTCCAAAAGAGCTGGACACAACTTTGCGACTAAACAACAGCAATAATTTTGACACCCGACCACAAGCTTCGGTTCAGAACTTCAACCTATATTCTTATGATATATATAATAAATATCTAACTGTTAAGTAGTAACCTTACCGAAAATAGCTGACAAAATGAAGCATAAACTGTTATGGATTTCTTTCGAGTAAATACACCACGTAGTATTCATGTCACTATACATGTGGACCTCTCATGTCTATGCATTACTGTGGAGTATTTAATTTCCCTAGACAGAGGTTAAGCAGTTACCTTTCAGTAAAATGCGAGCAAGATTTACACTGCACCCTGACAGTTTTTCTTTCCCTTTTATCCACTTCTGATGCCAAGGAACTATAAAGGGACATGGTCTTAACCATACTCCATCTGTGCTCCCTGTGTGTGGGGAGTGATGACTGGATGGCAAAAGCTTTGATTCTACAAACATCAGAGTTAAGAAGCATCCAGGGAGGTGACAATCTGTGAGATAAAACGAAGAATGATATGAGCTGCTTCCCCCCTAAATTCCTAATAACCCTTTATGGGATTCTAATGTGTTCGGTTAACTTGAGTTTTCCTTTGTGTTGTATTTCCATCTTGAAGCCACTCCACACTTACTGAGTTTGGCTGGATCACCGGTCCTGAAATACCATCATAAAGTCAGTTGTGGAAGGCATGCCAGCTCAAAGTCTAGACCTAGAAATTTCAGATAAGGGTAATACAAGCCCTCATTCAAACATTTACAAGATTGTAAGTTGCTTGAAATTAACACCATATTTCTGCTATAAAATTATACATAAAAAGTGTTAAATACCTCCTACAAGTGCCTTGGACTTCACTTCAAAAAGATGGCAACTAATAATTTGAATATCATTAAATGACTAAAGGGAACATATCTTTTGATTAATGTTACTGTCATTTTCTTGGCAATCATCTTCTCAATTATCATCAAAGGACTACCTGGGATGGCAAATTCAAAACTCGTTACAAGCAGTTTTTTTGCTAAATTAATTGTTGAATTCATATAGGACCATATGGCCGCCAGCCATGTTCTATTGAAGTGGTTTGCCTGTAAAATGGAGAAAACATATTTCTATTCCCAGGAGGAAAAGGGGGAAAAAAATAAACTCTAAGTCACAAAACAAAACAAAATTTTAAAAGCCTAGAGACGTCTAGCTATTCTGGGCATGTGCGCTTGACCAACTTAGAAAAAGTATCCCAATGTGAGTTCTCATCGGTTGGGAAATAGACTGAATCTTCAGTCCTGTTGTACGTTTCTTCCTCTCCTCACTTCTTGCAGATGGTAGCAATCATAATGATAGTATTTCTTGCCATTGCATAGCAACAAATGCAATGCATCAGTGAAGCTTCTTTCTAAAATAAGTAAAAGATCAATAGAAACCTAAGTGTAATTAGAGTACTTATTTGAGGAAAAATGATAACCCAGAGCCAGACATGAAGTTCTCTGATATTTTAAAGGGAAAGCATTCAAAGCAGAGCAGCCAGAGTTGCCTCAGGCATTCTTCAACCATGTCCACAGGGCTCCGGAGAGAGACACCAGGACAAGGTCCTCTTCTGATGGAGGCCAGGGAGTATGATCATCTCAGAGAGAAGCAAGCACTACAGACACATACAGATGCCAAGAACATCCACACGTCAGCCTGTAACTTCACCTCTCAACTTCATTCACTGCGTGTTACTCATCTACAGGGTATCAATTGCACTGTCTCCGATGTAAACTACATAAATAAAAGTTCAAGGACGAAATGAATGAGTGAATAAGACTTAGAAAATGAACTCATGGTTGCCAAGGGGAAGGAATAAATAGGGAGTTTGAAATCAACACGTACACACTGCTATATTACAATAGCCGAGACAGAGAAGCAACCTCAATGCCCATGGACAGAGGAATGGATAAAGAAGGTGTGGCACATATATACAATGGAATATTACTTGGCCATTAAAAAGAATGAAATAATGCCGTTTGCAGCAACATGTCATACTGAATGAAGTCAGAGAAGGGGAAATATCATATGACATCCCTTGTATGTGGAACCTAAAAATAAATGATACAAATTAACTTATTTATGAAACAGAAACAGACTCACAGACTTAGAGAACGACTTTATGGTTGCTGGGGGAAAGGGATAGTTTGGGAGTTTGGGATGGACATGTACACACTGTTATATTTAAAATGGATAAACAACAAGGACCTACTCTATGGCATATGGAACTCTGCTCAGTGTAATGTGGCCGCCAGGATGGCAGTTTGGGAGAGAATGGATACAGGTATATGTATGGCTGAGTCCCTTTGTTGTTCACCTGAAACTATCATAATCGTGTTAATTAGCTATACTCCAATATAAAATAAAAAGGTTTTTTAAAAAATGAATGAGTGAATAACATCAGTGACCTGATCATTGAGCAAAATGAGCGAAGAACTACCAAAAAAAAAAAAGCCCACATTGGACTAAAATGCTCAATCTATTAAAAAATAAAACTTTCATCTGTTGGTAATAGTCTCTTACTAGAATACTACTATGTTTATGGGAAATTAAATGCCTGTAAAACATCCCCATGCCTGGATCCAGCTCTCTTTTCCCCTGTGGCTGATACCTCTTTTCCTCCTTAGAGCTCCAGGGTTATGGAAGAACAGAGCACTTCTAAATGCGTTATATTTGTGGTTAGGGCTGGCACAATAATACAGCTCCACACTGATTTTACTGGTGATTTCCTTTCTATAGAATTATAAAGAAAACTAAAATTAGGAGCACATGACTATTGGTTATTTTAAATGACCCCCAAATTTTTTGCCACTTTAATAAGCATAACTTGGCAAACAAATCTAGCCAACCAAGACTAGTTAAATGAGCCAAGTGTTTATAACATAGTTTAATGACTAATTGTGCATAACTTTATTTTAATGATTTTGTTTTTCCACTGAGTACGGTGAACAAGAGCCATGCCAGAAGGGCACACTGACCCCTTCTAATCTCTAACAGATCTGTTAT
Organism: Budorcas taxicolor; assembly: GCF_023091745.1. Lineage (NCBI taxonomy): Eukaryota > Metazoa > Chordata > Mammalia > Artiodactyla > Bovidae > Budorcas > Budorcas taxicolor. The sequence continues at coordinate 9,164,870 of NC_068917.1, read as the reverse complement.
TAGCCTAATAAGGACCTGGCGCTAGACATTTGGTGATGTGTGGTATAATTTTAGTACTGACCATTTGAATGTTCATAACAAAGAGGATGGAGAGAATGGGAAATTACAATTTAATAATACAAAAAAAATCAAAGGTGGGGAAAATGTCTACATAGTCAAAAGCCCACTAACTTCACATTTAGTTGGGATGCTGAAGTCTTTGCATCACTGACTCTTAAGCAAAGATGCATAACTCTATACTAAGAACTCCTCTCTGTGAAAGGAAAATATAATAAAATACACAGAAAATTGAGAGAAAACTCAACTCACATTTAATTTTTCTTCATAATCTACCTAACACAGCACCAACATTTATTAACAAAAATGTTGTATTTTTCTTGTTAATAAAATAGAGAAAAATCTGTAGGAGCAGAGGCATATGACAATAGGTGATCACAGATAAAGGATATTAATTATACAAGTATTTATTCAATGTCTACCAGTCTCACTTTATATCACATTGTTTTTGTCATGTATTTTCCCAGATAATTAAGAATTCTAGAATCCTTCTTGCTTGACCCTACATTGTCACAAAGAAAGCACCACAATGGAATCTACAAGGACAAACATATCACAGACTAGTAGGGAACACATACAAGTAAGAAACTGCAGTTCAGGTGATAAAATGGAATGAAATTATCAGCAGGGACATTGGTCCATTAAAGGTAAAGACAGGAAGACAGCAAAAGGAAGATCTGGGAAGTCCTGACAGAGAAATAACCCTGAGACTAGGTCTAAAGGATGCATAAGAACTATCTGAAAGCCTCTTTCAAGTATTCTCTTCATTTTCAAATATCTATTACAAGTCTTAGGGCTTCCCAGGTAGCACTAGTGGTAAAAACAAACAAACAAAACGCCTGCCAGTGGTGGAGACATAAGAAACAAAGGCTTGATCCCTGGCTTGGGAAGATCCCCTGGAGGAGGAAATGGCAACCAACTCCAGTATTCTTGCCTGGGAAATCCCATGACAGAGGATCCTGACAGGCTACAGTCCATGGGGTTGCAAAAGACTGGGACACGGCTGAGCACTCAGGCATGCACCAATTCCATGCATACTTTTTTTAAAAGCTAAATTATCATAGAAAATTCATTCTTTAGTCTAGATAGCACTGTAATGTCAACAAGTGCAGTAACTACAGTTGAGAGGCCTCCATATCAGCTAGGATAGCCTTTGGGCTCCTCAGTTCAGTTCAGTCGCTCAGTCATGTCTCAATCTTTGCAACGGCACAGACTGCAGCACACCAGGCTTCCCTGTCCATCACCAACTCCTAGAGCTTAATCAGACTCATGTCCATCGAGTAGGTGATGCCATCCCACCATCTCATCCCCTGTCATCCTCTTCTCCTGCCGCCTTCGATCTTTACCAGCATCAGGGTCTTCTCCAATAAGTCAGCTCTTCGCATCAGGTGGCCAAATTATTAGAGCTTCAGCTTCAGCATCAGTCCTTCCAATGAATATTCAGGACTGATTTCCTTTAGGATTAACTGATTGGATCTCCTTGCAGTCCAAGGAACTCTCAAGAGTCTTTTCCAACACCACAGTTCAAGAGCATCAAATCTTCGGTGATCAGCTTTCTTTATAGTCCAACTCTCATATCCACACAGAGAAGGAAATGGCAACCCACTCCAGTGTTCTTGCCTGGAGAATCCCAGGGATTGGGGAGCCTGGTGGGCTGCCATCTATGGGGTCACACAGAGTCGGACATGACTGAAGTGACTTAGCAGCAGCAGCAGCCGCAGCATATCCATACATGACTACTGGAAAAACCATAGCTTTGACAAGACAGAACTTTGTTGGCAAAGAAATGTCTCTGCTTTTTAGTATGCTTAGGTTGGTGATAGCTTTTCTTCCAAAGAGCAAGCATCTTTTAATTTCATGGCTGTAGTCACCATCTGCAGTGATTTTGGAGTCCAAAAAATAAAATTTGTCCCTATTTCCATTGTTTGCTCATCTATTTGCCACAAAGTGATGGGACTGTATGCCATGATCTTAGTGTTCCCAATGTTGAGTTTTAACTCAACTTTTTCACTCTCCTCTTTCACTTTCATCAAGAGCTCTTTAGTTCCTCTTCACTTTCTGCCATAAGGGTGGTATCATCTGCATATCTGAGGTTAATGATATTTCTCCCTGCAATCTTGATTCCAGCTTGTGCTTCATTCAGCCCAGCATTTCGCATGATGTACTCTGCATATAAGTTAAATAAGCAGGGTGACAATACACAGCCTTGACATACTCCTTTCCTGATTCGGAACCAATCTGTTGTTCCATGTCCAGTTCTGACTGTTGCTTCTTGACCTGCATGCAGATTTCTCAGAAGGCAGGACAGGTGACCAGATATTCCCATCTCTTTAAGAATTTTCCATAGTTTGTTGTGATCCACACAGTCAAAGGCTTTGACATAGTCAATAAAGCAGAAATAGATGTCTTTCTGGAACTCTCTTGCTTTTTGGATGATCAAACGGATGTTGGCAATTTCATCTCTGGTTCCTCTGCCTTTTATAAATCCAGCTTGAACATATGGAAATTCATGGTTCACGTACTATTGAAGCCTGATTCAGAAAATTTTGTGCATAACTTAGCTAGCATGTGAGATGAGTGCAATTGTGCAGTAGTTTGAACATTCTTTGGCATTGCCTTTCTTTGGGATTGAAATGAAAACTGACCTTTTCCAGTCCTGTGGCCACTGCTGAGTTTTCCAAATTTGCTGGCATATTAAGTGCAGCACTTTCACAGCATCATCTTCTAGGATTTGAAATAACTCAACTGAAATTCCATCACTTCCACTAGCTTTGGGCTCCTAACCTACTTTTGAAGGGAGATGTATGTGTCTTCAGTACAATTGGATGATGCTGCACCCTCAAGTGGAGATTGTTAACAATCAGAGGCCAGAGAGGTGTCATTCAAGTACTTCATTCTGAGGACAGCTCAGAAATGCCCTTGTGTGTCCAGGAGACCCAACATCAGTACTAGTCCTTGTTAGGTGCACACCACTGAGCCCACCTCCAAGAGTGGCGGCTGCAGGATACATGCTTGCTTAAAGAGTTTATAACTTTTTCTCAGCCTCAGTCATTAAAGCAATCTGAAATCACACCAGTGGTGTGGTTCAAATTTTATTTTCCATTTGGGAAATAATTTCTGAGATATCAAAGTGACCTGGTAATGTAATTTCTAAAAACAGATTAAGTGTTAAAACTAATTTATTCTTGTAAATACATTTTGCTTGTTGTTTAACTAACAATAGGGAGAAGGTGATGGCACCCCACTCCAGTACTCTTGCCTGGAAAAACTCATGGACAGAGGAGCCTGGTAGGCTGCAGTCCATGGGGTCGCGAAGAGTCGGACACGACTGAGCAACTTCAATTTCACTTTTCACTTTCATGCACTGGAGAAGAAAATGGCAACCCACTCCAGTGTTCTTGCCTGGAGAATCCCAGGGATGAGGGAGCCTGGTGGGCTGCCGTCTGTGGGGTCACACAGAGTCGGACACAACTGAAGTGACTTAGCTTAGCTTAACTAACAATAGGGGCTTCCCCAGTGGCTCAGATGGTGAAGAATCTGCCTACAGTGCAGGAGACCTGGGTTCGATGCTTGGGTGGAGAAGATCCCCTGGAGAAGAGGATGACTACCCACCCCAGTATTCTTGCCTGGAAAATTCCATAGATGGAGGAGCCTGGAGAGCTACACTCCATGGGGTCGCAAAGAGTCAGACATGACTGAGCGACTAACACTTTCACTTTCATTTCACTAACAATAACGCTTTCATCAGCTGACTCTCACCAAACTGATGGAAATAGTGAGGCAGTAAATACAGAAAAAGCAAAGTTCAGGTCAAGTTCAGGTCTTTGCTTTTCCCTACAACTTTTGGGTGAGTTACTCCTTTTTCAATTTCACTGGGAAATTTTGTAACGGAAGGTGCATTGCTTCTCACCACTCCCCACCCCTTATATAGAAAACAGAATGTAAAAATCGAATCTCCATAGTCCAAATGAAATACGATGGCAATTATCTGGGTCATTCAAGGGAAACCAGCGTGTTAGCGGTGATTTGGGGAAAGTTCTTTTTTTCCTGGAATTACATATAGAGTTGCCTCAATTACTTTACCACTTTATTTTTTCTAAGTCACCGTACAGTTATTCTAAGGCCAGAAATATCCTGTCTTAAAGAGCATATTTGATGTCCTTTCATATATAAGCCATTGATAAACCTAAAAAATAACCTTAGCCAGTCAAATACTTTAAACCAAGACATATACACAGGTAAGCATTTTTATCATAGGAGTTTGTGCTTTTGTATATAGATCATCCCCCTCATCACTATCCATAAGGAAGTTTACAGGATTTTTCACATTCCTTCCTTGAATAGTTGTGCGGTGCTTAGTCTCTCAGTAGCTCGGTCATATCCAGCTCTTTGTCGCTCCATAGACTAGAGCCTGGTGGGCTACAGAATCCGTCCATGGCGATTCTCCCGGCAAGAATACTGGCCTGGGTTGCCATGCCCTCCTCCAGGGGATCTTCCCAAGCCAGGGTTCAAGCCCAGGTCTCCCACATTGCAGGTGGATTTTCTACCACCTCGGCCACCAGGGAAGGCCAAGAATACTGGAGTGGGTAGACTATCCCTTCTCTAAGGGATCTTCCTGACTCAGGAATTGAAGCGGGGTCTCCTGCATTGCAGGCAGATTCTTTACCAGCTGGGCTACCAGGGAAGCCCCCTCAAATAGTTGCTATTCATTAATTCAAGGGAAAGACCTTTGTTGCATCAAAATTCCTAATTAGGAATTGGGGTCCTTCGGAAATGGCAACTCACTCCAGTATTCTTGCCTGGAAGATCCCATGGACAGTCTGGAGGACTACAGGCCATGGGAACACAAAGAGTTGGAGAGGACTAAGCAGCTGAGTACACACACACACACCACACACACACATACACACACACACACACATACACTACCACAACAATTTCCAGATTAAACTTGAGTTTGCAGAATCAAACTTTCTGGCCTAAGAAATCCTCTGGCATTATAATGTGTTGTCTGATTAGAACCAACATATGAAAAATAACATAATCAATTCAAGGTAATTATTCAGTCCCAAGGGAGCCTGGTAGGAAGTAGGAAGTCAAGAGATACCTGAAGTAACAGGCAAATTTGGCCTTGGAGTACAAAATGAAGCAGAGCAAAGGTTGACAGAGTTTTGCTAAGAGAATGCACTGGTCAAACACCTTCTTCCAACAACACAAGAGAAGACTCTACACATGGACGTCACCAGATGGTCAATACCAAAATCAGATTGATTATATTTTTTGCAGCTGAAGATGGAGAAGCTCTATACAGTCAGCAAAAACAAGACTGGGAGCTGACTGTGGCTCAGATCATGAACTCCTTATTGCAAAATTCAGACTTAAATTGAAGAGAGTAGGGGAAACAACTAAACCATTCAGGTATGACCTAAATCAAATCCCTTACAATTATACAGTAGAAGTGACAAATAGATTCAAGGGATTAGATCTGATAGAGTATCTGAAGTACTATAGACAGAGGTTCATAGTATTGTACTGGAGGCAATGATCAAGGCCATCCCTAAGAAAGAGAAATGCAAAAAGCCAAAAGAGTTGTCTGAGGAGGACTTACAAATAGCTGAGAAAAGAAGAGAAGTGAAAGGCAAAGGAGAAAAGGAAAGATATATCCATCTGAATGCAAAGTTCCAAAGAATAGCAAGGAGAGATAAGAAAGCCTTCCTCAGTGATTAAAACAAAGAAATAGAGGAAAATGACATAATGGGAAAGAACTAGAGATGTCTTCAAGAAAATTAGAGATATGAAGGGAACATTTCATGCAAGGATGGGCATAATAAAAGATAGAATCAGTATGGACCTAACAGAAGCAAAAGATATTAAGAAGGGGTGGCAAGAACACACAGAAGAAATATACAAAAAAAGATCTTCAGGACCCAGATAACCACGATGGTGTGATCACTCACCTAGAGCCAGACATCTTGGAATGCAAAGTCAAGTGGTCCTTGGGAAGCATCACTACAAACAAAGCTAGTGAAGGTAATGGAATTCAAGCTGAGCTGTTTCAAATCCTAAAAGATGATGCTTTGAAAGTGCTGCACTCAATATGCCAGCAAATTTGGAAAACTCAACAGTGGTCACAGGACTGGAACAGGTCAGTTTTCAGTCCAATCCCAAAGAAAGGCAATGCCAAAGAATGCTCAAACTACCACACAATTGCACTCATCTCACACATTAGCAAAGTAATGCTCAAAATTCTCCAACTTGGCTTCAACAGAACGTGAACTGAGAAATTCCAGATGTTCAAGCTGGATTTAGAAAAGGCAGAGGAAACAGATCAAATTGCGAACATCCCCTGGATCATAGAAAAAGCAAGGGAATTCCAGAAAAACATCTACTTCTGCTTTGTTCACTACACTAAAGCCTTTGACTGTGTAGATCACAACAAACTGTGGAAAATTCTTAAAGAGATGGGAGTATCAGATCACCTTGCCTGCATCCTGAGAAATCCGTATGCAGATCAAGAAGCAACAATTAGAACCAAACTTGGAGCAATGGATTGGTTGCAAATTGGGAAAGAAGTACATCAAGACTGTATATTGTCACCTCACTTATTTAACTTCTGTGCAGAGTACATCATGCAAAATGTCAGGCTCAATGAGGCACAAGCCAGAATCAAGACTTCAGGGAAAAAAATGTCAATAACCTCAGACAAGCATATGACACCACCCTTATGGCAGAGAGTAAAGAGGAACTAAAAAGCCTCTTGATGAAAGCGAAAGAGGAGAGTGAAAAAGTTGGCTTAAAGCTCAAGCTTAAAAAAACCAAGATCATGGCACGTGGTCCCATCACTTCATGGCAAATAGATGGCGAAACAATGGAAACAGAATGACAGACTTTATTTTCTTGGGCTCCAAAATCACTGCAGATGGTGCCTGCGGCCATGAAATTAAAAGACGCTTACTCCTTGGAAGAAAAGTTATCAACAACCTAGAAAGCATATTTAAAAACAGAGACATTACTTTGCTGACAAAGTAGTAGTCAAAACTGAAGTCACTCCAGTAGTCATGTATGGATGTGAGAGGCGGACCATAAAGAAAGCTGAGCACTGAAGAACTGATGCTTTTGAACTGTGGTGTTGGAGAAGACTCTTGACAGTCCTTTGGACAGCAAGGAAATCAAACCAGTCATTCCTAAAGGAAATAAGTCCTGAATATTCTTTGGAAGGACTGATGCTGAAGCTGAAACTCTAATACTCTGGCCACCTGGTACAAAGAGTTGACTTATTAGTAAAGACCCTGGGTGCTAGGAAAGATTGAAGGCAGGAAAAGAAGGGGATGACAGAAGATGAGATGGTTGGATGGTATCACCAACTCGATGGACATGAGTTTGAGCAAACTCCTGGAGTTAGTGATGGACAGGGAAGCCTGGCACGCTGCAGTCCATGGGGTCACAAAGAGTCGGACACGGCTGAGCATCTGAACTGGAGAGACCCTCCCAACACTGTCTGAAATACCACTCCTGTCATCACTCTGTATTTCTTTATTTCTATATATTTATCTCTGGAGCTTTGTGTTGTGTGTGTGTGTGTGTGTGTGTGTGTGTGTGTGTGTGTGTCTGATATAGACTCCATAAGGGCAGGGCTTCTTTGTTTTGCTCACTTTATCTCCAGACCCTAAAACAACAGAACACACTCAATGAAAATATATTCTGGGCTTCCCTGGTGGCTCATTGGTAAAGAATCCACCCGCCAATGCAGGACACATGGTTTCCATCCATAATCTGGAAGATCCCACATGCTGCAGAGCAGCTAAGCCCATGCCCGACAACTACTGAGCCTGTGCCCTAGAGCCCAAGAGCTACAATGACTGAAGCTCACACGCCCTGGGGGCTGGGCTCTGCAACAAGAGAAGCCGTCACAGTGAGTACCCTGCAGACCACAACTAGAGAGCAGCCCTCGATCTCTGCAACTAAAGAAAAGCCTGCGACAGCAGCAAAGACCCACGGCAGCCATAAATACAGAATTTTTAGAAAGAGCTTACACTCTAAAAATATTAAAAATTAAAAAAATAAAAATCTATTCGCCCCCCACCTTCCTGCAACCTACATGAGCTTCGTACTTAAGTGTCAAGAGCAATGTACTGCTTTCTATGACACTCCATGTTTAAGTTTCTTCCCAAAGATTTAATCACAGCATTTGAAAAAATAGATGCTGAACTTTAGTACAAAAAAGGGGTCATGGGTGATTGTACAGTTCGGTCGCCTGGCTTCAGTTAGATAATATGTTATTAAATCTGTTTTAAGAAATAATCGCTAGGATCCCCAAAGCTTGTGGCTCATGTTCAATTGGGGTTGAGCTCACGGGTTACAATCATTTCATGATAAAGAGAAAAGGTGGGAAAACCCATCTATTGTTGCCTTTCACTACTGTGCCCTATCACACTATTTCATGCAAAACAACTACATCATGATGAGGAAAGATGAAGGCGATCCCCAACTGCTGGGACAAAACACTGATTTACTTTCTCTCTTAGCTATGGCTAATTTGACTCATTGGAAAAGACCCTGATGCTGGGAAAGATTGAAGGCATAAAGAAAAGGGGGAAGTTGAGGATGAGATGGTTAGATAGCATTGCTGACCCAATGGAATGAACTTGAGCAAACTCTGGGAGATAGTGAAGGACAAGGAAGCCTGACATGCTTCAGTCCATGGGCTCGCAAAGAGTCTGGTACAACTTGGCGACTGAAAAACGACACAGACAATATGTCTGCTCCTTAGAGCTGTTTTCTTTTTTCTTTTACTCCCCTCTTAACTCTTTCTCCAATTTAGGATTATTATCTACCCAGAATTCTTTATGGAGCTCTGAACTCAGAGTTTGAATTTGACACAGTTTTGTTTAGCCAAGATTTGACTGGTAAGGCAGCCCTGTGTTCCACACTCTGCAGAAGCATCTGCCCAAAGCACACTGTTGTTGAGTTAGGTCAGAGATGTAAACACAAGTCCATTGGCTGCTGGCAAACAAACAAACAAGAAATCCCTCATCACTAGTATCACTGGAGCTGGTCCTTAACCAAAATACAGCTTAAGAAGCCATAAGGAGAATTGTGTGCTGGCTGTGACGTGAATGTCTGTTTCAACTCAGAGGAAAAAAAAATCTTTAGCCTTTTGAAGACTCAACAGTTTATTTTGAAATAGAGAGGCTTAGCGCCGTATTCGGAGAAGGCGATGGCACCCCACTCCCGTACTCTTGCCTGGAAAATCCCATGGACGGAAGAGCCTGGTGGGCTGCAGTCCATGGGGTCACGAAGAGTCGGACACGACTGAGCGACCTCACTTTCACTTTTCACTTTCATGCATTGGAGAAGGAAATGGCAACCCACTCCAGTGTTCTTGCCTGGAGAATCCCAGGGACGGCGGAGCCTGGTGGGCTGCCGTCTATGGGGTCGCACAGAGTCAGACACGACTGAAGCGACTTAGCAGTGGTGCCATATTTAAAAAAATAAACTTTTTATTTTACTTTCATTTTATTATTGGAGTATAGTTATGTTAGTTTCTGCTGTACAGCAACCTGAACCAGCTATATGTATATACATATCCCCTCTCTCTTTAGCCTCCCTCTCACCCCAACCCCCATCCAACCCTTCTAGGTCATCACAGTCACTCTATACTTTGATTCTTTCATATTCTTCTTCTTCAAGAAAGTGTGGATGAGAAGGGTTTTGTCCCACCGAGCTGTCAGCAAACCTGGGTCTTCACCCATCACAACTTACCCCGTGCTTGACAGGCTCCAGCCCTCCAGGCTGTCAGGCTCCACTTTCACTCTGGAAGGACCTTCCCTGGGAAAGCATTTTTCTCTTCCATCTTCGCATAACAGTCTTATGAAATACACTTGGTCGTTTTTTGCAGAAAGCCATCTACTTGCTACAGAACGATGGGACACATAAGTAATCACTATTTCTGGGTAGTTCAGAGTCTTCTAAAGGCAATGGGTTTCCACTGTTTTTTTTCTGCACCTTGGGAACCAGAGAGTCTCCCCCAGGCTTCCTAATAAGCTGTTTCTCTCTCTCATCCACACATAACTGCTGGCTGGTTTCTATTTATTCCATAAACCCTACTTTCTTTGGTTTACCTCTGCCCACAGGTCTCACAAGCCACAGAACTTCCTCACTGTCTTAGGCAAACTCTCTGGAATGTGGACTCTTCACATTATTTTTAGCAGCAAGTCTGATTACCCTTTGCTAGAAAATAACCTGGTTCTAAGAAGGCAGTCAAGCCAGAGTAAGCTCTTAATTATTTTTAAAGCTCACTTATATTTTCCTTCACTGAAATTTTCAAGGCAAATGAATGTTGACATCTGGGTGTTCTGATACTTTTCATTTTTTTCATTGATAGTGTCTCATTTCAGTTCTATATTATAAATTCTCTTAAGGCCTTGCTTTTTTATATTACTGCAATAGTAAATAAAGTAAGTTTCATTATCATAGAAGATTGGCTGACAGCTTGCAGCAAAGATGTTTCATGGAGAGGAGAGAAAATAAAAGGTTGCATGAAAAGAGTACCTCTCTTTTATCTTCAGAAGCTAAGAAAAATCCGGTTTTGATGTCATTCCTAAAATTAGTCTCATGGTTTAGTAATTCTCTTCCTGACGAATGTGGTTTTTCATGTGTTTGGTATCATATTTCACCACTTTCCTCTCAACACTGTTGCCACATGTAACCTGGACTAGACTGGGGTTTTCTTGGGATTGCTCCCATATCTCTGTCTAAGACATGCTAGAGCACCAGGGATGAGTCATGCAACATGTAAGCATCTTTCTAGATGCATCTGTTTTACTGGAAGGTTGTAGGCATGTTTACTTTTTTATTAAAAGTGTTTTGAAGCAGAGACAGAATGAATGCTTTATGAATATAGAATCCATTTGAATATTTAAGGTAAAACCCTGGCCTCTACAGCTTCCCTGGTGGCTCTGCAGTTAAGAACCCACGTGCAGTGCAGGAGACATGGGTTCAGTCCCTGGGTTGGGAAGATCCCCTGGAGAAGGAAATGGCAACCCACTCCAGCATTCTTGCCTGGGAAATCAAATGGACTTGGTGGGCTACAGTCTATGCAGTTGCAAGAGTTGGACACAATTTAGTGACTAAACCACCACCACCACCACCTGGCCTCTAAGGATGACACGATCCTTATAAACCATTTATCTCAAGACCTGCAGTCCAATTAGAACACATGGTAGAAAACCACATGGTAGAAAACCTGCAGTCCTGGTAGAAAACTTACAGCTTCCCAGAGCATAATGGGAAAATCACTGATTTTGCCCATCTATCCCTTTCATTTCCTAGGTCCAGAGATGTGAGGTTATTTATCAAGGATGCCACTGGTTCCTCCACATGCTAGTCCTTGCCTTACCTCTCACTGGTAGCCAATGTTTATCCTTCCTGCTTTTCGTGAAAAAAGATTGACATTTTCCCCCTCTCAAGGCAAAGAACCAAAAATCTTGGGTGTTTTGGAAAAAGAAAGAACACAAAACCTAGTTAGCCTCAGCTCTTTCCATGAAAGGAGGACTGGCAGGAAGCTGTAGAAATGAAAAATGCCAAAACCCTAACTTCAAATTAAGGCTCCAATTCCAAGAGCCCCTCGACCTGCCTCTTAAAAGAACTGCTAGTAAAACCACATCCTACCATTCTGTCAGCCAGGCTTGCAATTGGAGGGGGCATGAGCAATAAAATAGTCAAAGGGTAAGCAAAGGAAAAGAGAATTCATATGAATGTCCAACAGCATGGTCCTAGATAATTGGGAGTGGACCATAAACACCTCAATTGTCATACAGTAACTCTGGCCTTTGGATAAAAACATTTTAATGGCAAATTGTTTCACTTTAGGGAAATTATATCTGTTTTCAACAGCTGGGGATTTGTTTCCCAAAATGATTTTCAAGCTAGTAAAAGAATGTGAATAATGATAAGGCACAGCACGGAGAATACCATCTCTGTTTGGCACTAGGCTATGTATTCGTGGCATGGAATTCAGACTTTCTCAAGTTGGTTTGAGTTTTCCTCTGAGGAGTCTCCCACCCCAAGAATGAAAGTCCGTAGTACATTTGTTTCCCTTCATTAAAATAAAACTGCTGAAAAGGGCAGGCGCACATGTAAACGAAACTCTTAAAATACTGAACTGTGAGCACTTGACATTCATAAAAGCTAGGTTTCTAAACTCTTTACTGTTGCTCAAATAGTGGGGTATTTTTGCATGAGGAAAGTAAATTTAGAATCAGCTTACAAAGGTGTTTTGTTGTGACTTCAGGAAAGCAGCCCCACCTTCCTACCTGGCATCAGTCAGCTGAAGCTCTGGACGCCTCTGGCCTTAGATGGACATAAGTCCTTCAGGTCACCACATTCCCCATCTGGCTCTCTCCACTGATGTGCAGTTGATCCCCTGGATCCTTCAGGCATTTTAGTTTGTGATTGCCACATGATAATATGTAATTATTTGATCAAATTACATGATAATATGTAATTATTTGATCAGCCTGTGGTGGTGGTGCTGGTTTAGTCGTTAAGTCGTGTCCGACTCTTGTGACCCCATGGACTGTAAGCTGCCAGGCTCCTCTGCCCATGGAATTCTCCAGGCAAGAATACCAGAGTTGGTTGCCATTTTCTTCTCCAGGGGATCTTCCCAATCTAAGGATCGAACCCAAGTCTCCTGCGTCTCCTGCACTTGCAGGCAGATTCTTTACTACTGAGCCACCAGGGAAGCCCACCGCAGCCTGAGTACACAAAGATGGTCTGACCCTAGCCTCTGAGTACATTGTCACTCACCAGCTCCGAACTGTCCGCTCGTACACACAGAGGCCACTGAATATGAAACTGAATTTCATGTTTTGGCAAAAGGAAGAATTATTTTATTTGGGCTGCCCTCATATTTTCAAAACTGCACGTCTTAAATCTGTGAGTGGCAAGGAACCTGTTTTGGACCCTATTCCTAAAGACAGAGGGATATACATTTGAAAAGATGGATTCTAGAAATTTATTTAAAGAAAATGGGAATTTATAAATAAATATATTTATAAATTTAAGTTTTATTTAATCAAATCCTGTCAGCAAACTCATGTTCTATAATAATAGTACTCCAAACATGGTTCCCCACCAGCAATGTCGGCATCCCCTGGGTGTATCTGAGAAAGGCAGATTCTCAGGAATGCCCTGGCAGTCCAATGGTTAAGACTCTAACTGCCAAGGACACAGTTTTGGTCCCTGGTCAGGGAACTACGTTCCTGCAAACCGCATGGCAAAGCCAAAAAAAAGAGAAGAAAGAAATGTAGATTCTTGAGATATACCCCAAACCTACTGGATCAGACACTGGGATGGAACCCAGAAGTTGTGTTCCAACAAGACTTTCAGGTGACTCTGATGCACACTAAAGACTGGAAAACCCCAATCCGGAGCTTTTCTGTTAGTAGGCCCTGGATAGAAGCACTAACCTCATCAGCCCGCAACGGCAGAACCCCCAGGAGTCTGCAAAGCCCCCAAACCACAGTCTCCACATCAAAGGCCTCAGCCAGGTTTGGCACCTTACAAGGTCCCAACTTGTCCCCAGAGGCGAACAGAGAATGATCATCATCTCTGCACTTCTTGTCCCTCCCCAGATGTTTAGCCATCTGCGTGTCCACTTCAGCCATCTGAACAAGGGCCACACAGCATGTGTTTAAATAGTTAACTTTTCTTGAAATAGCCAGTCAACATTCTAAAAAATAAATCATTTAGAATAAAAGAACCCATCCACTAAAGCTCATCTGCATTACTGATCACAATTCTATAAGAAATGCATCATGAGGCAACTATATATAAATTCAAGGACTTGTAATTTTTCACTGACAGCCTCTCAGGGAAACCACTTTCTGTATTCTCTTCTGTTTCCTGGTCTCCTGAACCTTCCCTACTCTGCAAACAACTTCAGGATAGAGGAATTTGCCATCCCTTCAGGGGATTTAAGTGTATCTTTCAAACGGGACCTGCACACTTTTGGAGTGTGCAACTCTTTGCAACCCCATGGACTGTAGCCCCCAAAGCTCCTCTGTCCCTGGGGATTCACCAGGCAAGAATACCGGAGTGGGTTGCCATGCTCTCCTCCAGGGGATCTTCCCAACCCAGGGATTGAATCCAGGTCTCCTGCATTGTAGGTGGATTCTTTACTATCTGAGCCACCGAGGACGAGCATCCTGCAAAATAGGGCTTCCCTGATAGCTCAGTGGTAAAGAATCCACTGGCAACACAGGAAACACAGGAAACTCAGGTTCGGTGCCTGGAGAAGGGCATGGCAACCCACTCCAGTATCCTTGCCTGGAAAATTCCACAGACAGAGGAGTCTAGCAGGCTACGTAGTTCATGGTGTTGCGAAGAGTCAGACACAACTGAGCACACATGCCTTCTGCCTATACAAAATTAAAAGTCCTCAAGATACAAAAGAATGAGTATCTAATATTGGAATTTCGGGCACTGTCAGGTAGTGGTAGAAACCTTTGGGAGCAAGAAGACCATCAATCAAATCAGACCTTGCACACGAATCCCATTGGCAAAGTCAACCTTAAATCCAAAACTACTTGGAATGCATTGTGAGATAAAAGGAGAAGCATAGGCTTTTACAAAGGGAGCTCCTTCCCCATTCTCCTTTCTTGAAACAATAAAATTCTTAGCTTTATACCATAAATGTATGCTCAATGACCAGACATAATAGTCCAATCTAAATGTGATCTTGGGTCATTTTTCTTACCCTCATCCCTTTAACCAACGATACAAAGGATGCTATTCCCAAAGTGACTTTTTGTTTAAAGACACTGGGTGCTTAGGTGTTCGAATCCCAGCTCTGCCGTCTATTCACTTTGCGACTTTGAATGAGTTACTTACATCTTTCTGCCTTGGTTTCCACTACTGGGGATTTGATGATAATGTTTAGTTGCTAAGTCATGTCCTACTCTTTTACAGTCCCGAGGACTGTAGCACACCAGGCTTCTCTGTCCATGGGATTTCCAAGACAATGCTTGAATGGCTTGCCATTTCCTCCTCCAGAAGATCTTCCTGATCCAGGGATCGAATCAGTGTCTCCTACATTGCAATGGAAACAGTGACAGACTTTATTTTCTTGGGCTCCAAAATCACTGCAGATGGTGACTGCAGCCTTGAAATTAAAAGATGCTTACTCCTTGGAAGGACTGCAAAGTCACTTCAGTCGTGTCCGACTCTGTGCAACCCCACAGACAGCAGCCCACCAGGCTCCCCCGTCCCTGGGATTCTCCAGGCAAGAACACTGGAGTGGGTTGCCATTTCCTTCTCCAATGCATGAAAGTGAAAAGTCCAAGTGAAGTCGCTCAGTCATGTCTGACCTTCAGCGACCCCACGGACTGCAGCCTAGCAGGCTCCTCCATCCATGGGATTTTCCAGGCAAGAGTACTGGGTGGGGTGCCATTGCCTTCTCTGGCAGTTTCCCCTACTGGGTATCTATCACTGGACATGTAAGCTATAACAAACCTAGACAGCATATTAGAAAGCAGAGACATCACTTTGCCGACAAAGGTCCATATAGTCAAAGCTATGGTTATTCCAGTAGTCATGTATGGATGTGAGAGGCAGAATATAAAGAAAATTGAACACCAAAAAATTGATGCTTTTGAACTGTGGTGTTGGAGAAGACTCTTGAGTCCCTTGGACAGCAAGGAGGTCAAACCAGTTAATCGTAAAGGAAATAAGTCTTGAATATTTATTGGAAGGACTGATGCTGAAGCTGAAGCTCCAATACTTTGGCCACCTGATGCGAATGACTAACTCTTTGGAGAAGTTCCTGATGTTGGGAAAGATTGAGGGCAGAAGGAGAAGGGGATGACAGAGGATAAGATGGTTGGATGGCATCACCGACTCAATGCACATGAGTTTGAGCAAACTCCAGGAGGTGGTGATGGACAGGGAAGCCTTGGGTGCTGCAGTCCATGGGGTCGCAAAGAGTTGGACATGACTGAGCGACTGAACTGGACTGAACTGAACATTGCAGGCAGATGGATTCTTTACCACTGAGCCACTTGAGAAACCCTGGGTGATAATAACAGTATTATTATTCCAAGACTTGGTGCAAGGAGTGAGTGTTAATGCCTGTTGAAGTATGGCTTGTGAAAACCCTCCACAGACATTGTCTGTTTGCTGTTGTTATCCATTCTGTCCTGCAGCAGAAGCTCCTGGCAAGCTCCCTGAGAGGCAGGCACGGAGGTCACCGTGGGTGAGATCACAGGGCCTCTCCTTGCTGGGTCAGGAGCTGCAGCCACCTCCTGCAACCCTTACCAGCCTTTTCTGTCACACCATCTCCAGTGTCACTGCCTGAAATTACTCCTCTGCTGTGGACACCACAGCACTGCCATTGAAGCTGCCACCTGTGAGACCAATCTGATCTGTCTTTGCTTTATATAAAGTTTTGCTGTGCTACCCCCATGCTTCTATTTTTATGAGTATTGTTTATGGCTCTTTTCATGCTACATCAGATTTGAGTAATTTGCTACAGATACTGTGTGACCACAAAGCCAAAAAGAGTTACTATCCGGCCTCTTAAAGCATGTTGACACTTACTTTAGATCACTAAGACTGTGTACAATTTGAATCGTGATAAACATATAAAATACAGGGGCTTCCTGGGTGGCTCAGTGGAAAATAATCTGCTTGCCAATGCAGGAGACACCAATTCGATCCCAGGTCCCGGAAGATTCCACATGACTCTGAGCGACTAAGTCTGTGCACCGCAACCACGGAGCCCACTTGGTGCAATGACTGAAGCCCGTTCAACTAGACTCTGCTCCACAACAGGAGAAGCCACTGCAATGAGAAGCGTGCACACCACAGCTAGAGAGTAGCCCGCGCTGCAGCAAAGACCAAGCACGGCCAAAAATAAACAAATAAATAAAAAATTAAAGAAAGAATATATAATACAAAGGTAGATCTTAAAATAGGATAAAAGCTAAAAAGCAATAACAGAGAAAATTTTCAAACTAGTGTTTCAAATTTAAATAACTGGAAGCCAGGAAAGTGAGCAGACTTTTGTACAGTATGGCCCACATAAACTCTGCAAGCAGGAAATTCTTGATTTAAATAGGATGTAATGACAATACACAGGGAAATTTTTCTCATCAAGTCCACAACTGGAATTGGTCAACTACAATGGCTGCTGTGTCAGATTCTCAACAAACAAAGCTGTAACCACTGATCCAAACAATGAAAATGAAAGAGAAAATTATTCCTATCAAATTCATGATTCAGAAGCAGCAAATCTAACTCTGGCATGCTTGTTAGAGGTTGAAGAGAACTACATTCATAAAATCTACATATTGGGTAAGAAAAGTCAAAACCTCTGGAACTCAACTCTGTTTATTGGATGATGATTCTGGAAAATGACTGTCATAGCCCGACACAAATGAGAACATTTTTAGCAAAGCACAATCTGATTCAAATCAGTGATTACAGTTTTCCATTGGATAAATGTGGAAGAAAATTTATCCTTCATTTTTTTACAGGCTGTTTTTTTTTTTAAGAGCAGTTCTAGGTTCACAGCAGAATAGAAGTACAGAGATTTTCTATAGTGAACATACACAGCCTCCCCCATCAATGCCCCCATCTAAGTGCTATGCTTGTTATAATGGATAAACCTACACTGACACATCATTATGGCTACAAGTCCAGAGCTGATGTCAGGGTTCGTGCTTGGTATTATACGTTCTGTAGGTTTGGATGAATGTGTAATGACATGTATCATCATTACTGTATCATACAGAGTAGCTTCACTGCTCCATAAATCCTCTGTGCTCCATACATTTCACTTTGAACCCAAATTCTTTCACACTGGGAAAAAAGCTGTGATATTCTAAATTCTAAGTATCAAGCTTTTGAACTGTGGTGTTGGGGAAGACTCTTGAGAGTCCCTTGGACTGCAAGGAGATCCAACCAGTCCATTCTGAAGGAGATCAGCCCTGGGATTTCTTTGGAAGGAATGATGCTAAAGCTGAAGCTCCAGTACTTTGGCCAACTCATGGGAAGAGTTGACTCATTGGAAAAGACTCTGATGCTGGGAGGGATTGGGGGCAGGAGGAGAAGGGGACGACTGAGGATGAGAGGCTGGATGGCATCACGGACTCGATGGACGTGAGTCTGAGTGAACTCCAGGAGTTGATGATGGACAGAGAGGCCTGGCGTGCTGTGATTCATGGGGTCACAAAGAGTCGGACACGACTGAGCGACTGAACTGAACTGAACTGAATTACTACTGTTCTGTGTTTCTTAACCAATGTTTGTAATTGGTTTTGGCCAATGAAGATACCTGTGACTGGACATATATTCTTGATTAAAAGAACATGAATGTCAGGACTTCCCTCGTGGTCCAGTGGTAAAGAATCCACCTATCAAGCAGAAGACACAGGTTCGATCCCTGGTCCAGGAAGATCCCACACGCCATGGAGCAACTAAGCCTGTGAACCACAACTACGGAGCCTGTGCTCCAGAGCCTGGGAGCCACAGCTACTGAAGCATGTGTAGAGCCTGTGCTCCACAAGAGCAGCAACTGCAATGAGAAGGCTGCACACCACAACTGGAGAGTAGCCCCCACTCTCTGCAACTAGAGACAAGACTGTGCAACAGTGAAGACCTAGTGCAGTCAAAAATAGACACATAAAACTATTTCCAAAAAGAACACGAAATGTTAAATGCACATAAACTTAGCAAATACTAAACTAAAAAACAAGAATAAATGACAAACAGCTGATATTTTTCAACAAATAAGTAAATACAGAATGGAATACACAGCATTGTTATAATATTCTTGAAAGAATATTAAAAGATGCTATCATGGGTCTAATATAAGCACAGTGATGCTTACTGCAACTCTTCTTTCAGCTTTATGGAGGTGTAGTTAACAAAATTGTGAGATATTTAAAGTCTCAGTTCAGTTCAGTTCAGTTCAGTCGCTCAGTCGTGTCCAACTCTTTGCGACCCCATGAATTGCAGCACACCAGGCCTCCCTGTCCATCACCAACTCCCAGAGTTTACCCAAACTCATGTGCATTGAGTCGGTGATGCCATCCAGCCATCTCATCCTCCGTTGTCCCCTTCTCCTCCTGCCCCCAATCCTCCCCAACATCAGAGTCTTTTCCAGTGAGTCAACTCTTCACATGAGGTGGCCAAAGTATTGGAGCTTCAGCTTCAACATCAGTCCTTCCAATGAACACCCAGGACTGATCTTCTTTAGGATGGACTGGCTGGATCTCCTTGCAGTCGAAGGGACTCTCAAGAGTCTTCTCCAACACCACAGTTCAAAAGCATCAATTCTTTGGTGCTCAGCTTTCTTCACAGTCCAACTCTCACATCCATACACGATCACTGGAAAACTATAACCTTGACTAGACAGACCTTTGTTGGCAAAGTAATGTCTCTGCTTTTGAATATGCTATCTAGGTTGGTCATAACTTTCCTTCCAAGAAGTAAGCGTCTTTTAATTTCATGGCTGCAGTCACCATCTGCAGTGATTTTGGAGCCCCAAAAAATAAAGTCTGACAGTTTCCACTGTTTCCCCATCTGTTTCCCATGAAGTGATGGGACCAGATGCCATGATCTTCGTTTTCTGAATGTTGAGCTTTAAGCCAACTTTTTCACTCTCCTCTTTCACTTTCATCAAGAGGCTTTTTAGTTCCTCTTCACTTTCTGCCATAAGGGTGGTGTCATATTTAAAATCTACCTCATGATAATTTGATATATGTATACATTGTGAAGGAATTCCTCCCATCTAGTTAATTAACACATCCATAAACTCACATATTTGCACATATACATATTTTAAAACATCTAAATTCTCTTCTGTTAACAAATTTCAGCTATGCAATATAGTGTTATCAACTATAGTCCCATGTTATACTTTGGTTCCTCAGACTTTATTTATTTTATAGCTGAGAGTTTGTACCCTTTGTATCACTGCTCCCTAACATTTCTACAAACCATGAAAACATGGAAAATTTTTGAATTTAGCAGAAATGATTTCCAAATTTGTTAACAGAATGGCTAAGCCTGTCATATGAATAAAAAATAAAAAATATGATTTCTCTTTTGGATGGAGGATTCAAATTAGATCATTGCACAAGAAAGTCAGAGAAGAATACCCATAAAAAAAGCAAATGTTACTCAGTTTAACTGGATTTCAAAAAATTATGTTGAAAAGCTCCTCAAATAAAAATCAAATTGGGACTCTCAGTGGAAACTTTATTACAAATTTTATTTTGTGTGTTAATAATGTTAGCAAAATATAATGACCAACAATGCAAATAAGATGTTTGCTACATCATTTTTAAAAGAACTTTGAAACTTTTTTAAAAATTGGAGAAAATGATTTTTCCAAATTGTAAGCAAATGATGTTAAGTGTGCAACAAATGTGATATTTCATTAAAAGAGAAGGAAATTCCAATAAGAAATTAAAATATTTCCTGACTATGAAGAAAAAGATGCATACCCAAATGCTTCCAAAACAACTTTTTATAAAAATTATTTTCTAGCCATTAGAAAGCAAGTTATGACCTCAGTTGCACAGAGACTGGAACAAATTGAGTCACACGCTGCCCTTTTCACTTTCTTGGATAATATCCCAGCCTTGAAGATTCTAAAGAGAACAGTCTAAGAGATACCCTATGACTCTTGATATTGGTTTAAGATACTTTGAAAATCCACAGGAGGGATGGACATTTATAACTACACTACTTTGACATGCTTTTGTGATAATAATTATTATCAATATCCTTATTATAATGTTTAAACATGATTTATTAATTTTCATAGTCACTTCTGAATCTAAGTATTGCATTACATTTTGATGAAAAATTCTAGTTGCTACTGTCACAGAACAAATATTAATGAATTAGAAACTATTTAAGAACCACAAGGACTCGAGAAACATCAGCTAATTTGGCTGCCAACAGATGCCATCCACATGGAGACAATGACCATAACAATATAACAAGAGAATTTGCAGAAATTCTATGAGATAAATGTGTAATTTAAAAAATAAATGATGATATACTTGTGCTTTATTACTCACCTAAAAAGTGCTGGCTCACCAACCGAACACCCAGATCTGGAGAGTAAAAGTTAAATTCAGTTTTTTTTGACATTTTACCCACTTTCAGTCTTTTTCAAACCACAGTCTCACATGTATTTTTTGTTTTTATTATTAAGAAAAAATATTGGTTTTCTACATCTGTGACTCTGTTTCTGTGTTGTAAATATGTTCATTTGTGCCTTGTTTTTAGATTTCACGTATACTGTACACTTGAAATTAACACAACATTGTAAATCAATTATGTGTCAACTACAAATTGGCACTTGCCATGGGTACTTGTCCTCTGCCTCTACAAGGATTAAACAACGTGCTGTTGCAACTGCTGAACTTCAACACCCCCTGAAAGGAGTTCAGGGTGGAGAGCAGAAATGAAGCACTTTGTGCTCAGGGAAAAATTGGCTGGTGAGGTATTCAGATAGATATTTTCAGAAGCCAATTTTATGAGCCCAATTCTTGTAACTCCCCATATCGAGAAAAGCACTAAAATCCTTCATGGTGACGACTATTCCTTGTGATTAGCAAAAGCTTCATGAAACTAGTAGAAACCTTCTAGAAAAATATGTGCTTGATTGCATGTATTCCCCCTTCACCAAAATCATATATATACTGACCTCTCCCCTACCTCTTTGGAACAGTTTCTCAGAGCTATCTGAGGTGCTGTCTCCTAGGCTGAAGCCCTCATTTGCCCCAAATAAAACTTAACTCAAAATTCCCGTGTTGTGCATTTTTTAAAGTCAATGTATAACCCATTAATTTTTTTTTAAGATACTTATTTAGGAGAATAGAACAGATTACATATTTTATGTAACAATTTGTTTGCTTGCTCTCAGACTTAAATATCTAGATATGTGGTGTGTTGGCCTCCAACAGTCCCCTCAGCTCTCAGGCTTGGGGTAGCCCCACCGGCCTCATCTTCATGGCTTATTATAAGGAACTTGGACGAGATGCAAGGCAGAAGTGTGTTGATGACAGAGGAAGTGACATGCCTTCTCCTGCTGTTCCTAGAGCATAGGGTGACTTCTCCACCCTCAAAGATCTCACTATTTCCTTTCTATTTTGTCGCCTTCAGGGCTTTCCCCAATGGCGCAGTGGTGAAGAATCAGCCTGCAATGCAGGAGACACAGCAGATGTAGCTTTGATCTCTGGGTCAGGTAGATCCATGGCAGGAGGAAATGTCAACACACTCCATTATTCTTGCCTGGAAAATCCCATGGACAGAGGAGCCTGGCAGACTATAGTCCATAGGGTCACAAAGAGTTGGACACGACTGATCAAGCATGCCTTCTTGCCTTCTTGCCTTCTTGACTGAAAAAGATGCTTTGGTTTTGAAAGATCCCACCTCGGTAGAAAATCCAAAGAACTTTGCTTGTGGATTTTTTCCTCCATGCTTCCAGGGAGATTAAACATCTGACCATCTAAGAGAATCAGCCCTCTGTCACCATCCAGACCTATTAAATTTAACGATTTATTGTAACGAAGGCTATGCTGTTATACTTGAGCAGTTATTCCATATCTTATACGCCAGAGTTGTTAAAAATAACAAAGGACTATTATCTTGAATGTGGGAAGCCAAATCATTTTTTAAAATGTGATTAATTCCATGAGCTTGGACCTTTTAAGTACATGTGGTAAGCGGAATTCCATGGGAACTTTCTCAGCATGTGTCCACCGATGTAAACAAAAAGTTAAAATACAGCTTGCACTTTCCCTGGCATTCATTAGCATAGCAAAGGAAGCAGGAACTAACCGCATCTTACATAAAAAGGCTTCAGCAATCTGTGTCTGCTTGCCTTAGCATTATTCAATCTCTGGGTGCCAACTACAGAAACAACTTATTTATAGGCCTATCAACAAAATGTGTTCTTCATTAATTCATATTTTTCTCAGCCTCACATTACTTCTTGAACCCATCCAGGTGGTTTTTAAATGCTGAGGTAATTTAAAACGGAGCAAAGTCGCACACACCCTGTTTTTCAGGGCTTAAGAATAATTGAATGGAAATGTCCTTACCACTTATTTGATACAGTGTTTTGTCAATTTGTTTGCCTTTCATTAACCTGAAGAATATCACAAATGTGAGTTTGGCTGGACCTTGGGAGTTAAAATCCACACTGGGAAGGGAATAAACTTTGAAGGCCTGGCTAGAGATGTTTAGAAATGTATTTCTCACAAGATTAAAGCTGAAAATCCAGAGTAACTGCAGTTTATTCCAAAAATACAGTTCAGTGAAACTCTGTTATATTGAACATTTCCTTCTATGTGGCATTCATTAAAATAGAAAAGGCTTCATCTAAAACCTCATAAAGTGACGTTTCCTTCGTATAATACTTTCCTGAATGTAATGTTCAAAAGGGGCCATGCCCTGGAAAACATTACAAAGGGCTTTCCTTGTAGAGTCTGTGCTTCTTATTAAATTTATTTTGGGTTGTCCTTTTGGTTAGCATTTCATAGCTCTTCACAGATTCAGTCAATATATAATAGGGGGGAAATGCCCTAAAGTTTGCCTTTTAATTCTATTAATAGGAAGCAGCAGGAGAAAGTTGACATTTCTGGACTGAAAGTCCTTGAGCACATTCTTTCGTTCTGATAAAGCTTGTCACCTCTTCCATTTTTTTCCAAGGAAATGTGTCACCTATGTTGTTTTCTGCAACTCACAGAATGTTAGTAAATGATCTGAAAGCCAGAAAATCTTATTTGTGAAAAAAAAAAAAATGACCCCCTCTCCCTTCTGGAGAGTAACTGTATCCCTACATTGTATTTCCATATTGCATCATACAGGCAGAACCTCAATTTATAAAATGATAACTGATTTGGATTGCTATAATATGATTTATCAATATCTGTTCATTTCAGTCTAGCAAATGAGTCCATTAGGTGATGAAAACATTTTTCTGCATCACCAGAGGCCTTTGAAGTTTCTAGCAACAGACTCCAAATATATGGTATGTGTGCGTAGGACAATGACATTTCTGCAGAGATAACCTATTCTCTATTGTTGTATCATCTTACTGTTTGTTTTAAGCAGATGTTAACCCAAAAGTATTTATTTGAAAACATGGTTTGAGCGCCTATGCTCTGCTATGAGAACGTGAAGAGAGGGGGCGTCAGGGGAGGGACAGGATGCTATGGGGAGAGACACCAGGGTGATCTAACCTACTTTATAGGGGGTGGGTGTGGTGAGTGGCCTTGAACCTGACACCTGAAGGATGGTGAGGACAAACTCGGGGGGCGGGGCGGGGGGGGGGGGGGGGAATGGGTTAATGATTGGGAAGATTCTCAGACAGAGGAAACAGCATTTGCAAAGGCTCAAAGGCCAGGGGTTCCCTGGTTGCCCAGAGAGTAAGGAATCGCCTACAATGCAGGAGGAGACTGGGTTCGATCTTTGGTTGGGAAGATCCCCTGGGGAAGGAAATGGCAACCCGCTCCAGTATTCTTGCCTGGAAAATTCCACGGACAGAGGAGCAAGGTGGGCTACAATCCATGGGGTTGCAAAGAGTCAGACACAACTGAATGACTAACACTTTCACTTTCTTTCATATGTATCAAATCATAATGTTGTATGCTTTTTAAAAATCACATTGTACAGCTTAAATACATACAATTTTTGTTTATCAGTCATACCTCAATAAAGCTAGGGAAAAAAGGGGGGAAAAAAATAAGAAGGCATTTATCCACAGCTGGGAAAACTCCTCTCCAGAAACCAAACCTGCTGGATGGAACTTCTAGCCTCCAGAACTGTAAGAAGTAGATTTCTACAGTTTAAGACCCCCAGACTGTGTTTTGTTATGGCAGGCTGAGCTGGTTAATATGTGCTTGTTCTAACTCCTGGATCTGGAGATGGTCATAGATTAGTGAAGTGTACACAACAATTGTACACACTTGGTGTGTACACCAAGTACACCATGTACTCAGACACAACATGGTGTCTGAGTATCATTTTGCAATGTTAATTAACTTCTGCTGCTTAAAAAATATGTACATATATGTAAGCCTAGATGAAACATATGAAGCATGACACTGATTCTTTTTCCACCTAGTTTTATTGGGTTGTAATAGATAAATAAAATTTGTATGTTAAAGGGTACAATGAGGCAAATTGATATATGTTTAATTGTGAAATGATTACCACAGCCAAGGTAATTAACACAGCCATCACCTTACATAGTCTCCTTATTTATTTATTTATTTGATGAGCATGCTTGACATGTAATATCTTAGCAAATTTCAAAAAAAATATATGGTATTATTAATTATAATCACCAGGCTGTACCTCAGCTCCTCAGAAGTTATAACTAAAAATTTGTACAATTGACCAATATCTTGCTGTTTTTCTCACCCCGCCAACCCCCAGCCCCTGGCAACTCATCCGGTTCTATGCGATGGCTTAGTCATTAAGTTATTCCGACTTTTGCAATCTCATAGAACGTAGCCCGCCAGGCTCTTTTGTCCATAGGATTTCCCAGAAAGAATACTGGACTGGGTTGCCATTTTCTTCTCCAGAGGATCTTCCTGACCTAGGTATTAACCCAGGTCTCCTGCATTGCAGGCAGTTTCTTTACTGACTAAACCATGAGGGAACCCCATCTGGTTCTACGAGTTTGACATTTTAGACTCCAGTATACGTGAGATCATAGAATGCTTGTCTTCTTGCCGAAGTCCTCACGTGGTCTTTACCCTGAGCCCATGCAACTGGTGGTTGGGGGCAGCTAGAGAGAGAACACTGGGTATCCCTTCTTATAAAGACCCTAGTCCTGTTGGACCATGGCTCGCCCATCTGACCTTATTTAACCTTGGTTTCCTCCTTAAAGGCCCCATCTCCAAATACTGTCATGTTGGAGAGTAGGGCTTCAACATATGAATCTGGAAGAACACAGTTCAATCCTTAGCAACAAGGAAAGAAATATAGACACTCAGCACGCCTGGGAAACAAATACTTTATGACTCAAGACAATGTTGTATTCATGTTATCTGATAGAAAGGATTTGCACATTCATTTCTTTTGCTCCACCTCAGTATTTTTTCCCACACTTCCAAAGCAGTGTCTGTCTCTGACATTGGCAGTGACAAAATCCATAAGCCTTCATGGCATTGGGACACTGGAGGCTTTTGTTTTGTGGATACAGGGCAAGAAAAGTGGGAAAGCATTTCCTTGGAACTGAGTGGTGTTTACAATGTACGGGATCCTCTAAAGGGTGAACCCAGGTCAAGAGTTCCTCTGGCCTTGTCTAAGGCAACCTTTTCTACAGCACTTCCAAAATACAGGGGGAACGATCAAGCAGCTTGCCTAACCTTGAAAAATATCTCAGTCAGGACTAGGGCTTGGTGGCATTTTTAAAACTATATTTACCATTCATGGCAAGAGACCAATTCTTTATATAGATCAATATTAAATACATTTGGGCAAGGATAGAGGTTTGAATCTCACTGAGTAATAGTACCTAGCACAGATTAAGGATCAGTGAATATATGTTGAAAAAATGGTTGAATGAATGCTTACATAACCTTACAACTTGCAAATATGAAAACACGACAGAGTGAAAGCCAATTTTTAGTCAAATAAACAAAGAACAGAAAGGTCGATGGAATTGACCCAATAGGAATTCATAGTTATTGATTCAATATAAATGTCACATAACCCCCTGTTTTAATATAGTGGTCGTTGGTTATTTTGTCATCGATATTAAAGTTTCTAAAAAGTATTCATTTATTTGGCTGCTTCAGGTCTTAGTGGTGGCATGTGAGATGCGAGATGAGTCATGTGGGACCTTTCATTGTGGCTTATGGGCATAGTTGACCCTCAGCATGTGGGATCTTAAGTCCCAGACCAGAGATCAAACCCATGTCCCCTACATTGGAAGGTGAACTCTTAACCACTGGACCACCAGGGAAGTCCTTGGGTCAAAATTATTAACCCAAGAAATAGTCTTCTCTTTTACATGAGGGACTGAGAAGCCTCCTGAGAAAGATTTCATCTTCTCAGTTATTTCCTAACTAATTTACTAAAAAAACCTGGTTTTCAGAGGAAACGAAGCATTCTGAACAGAGTGTGAGAGCTGGAACACAGTAAAGCTTTGGGGATTGAGAGTTCCACACATCCAGTACTACCACCATCCTGGGGCTCAACTGTGGTAGCCATAGGGCCTTTGGGAGGAACAGATGTGGATAGCAGTGGTGCGGTGGGAGGTATCCTGACCCAGGAACACCAGGAGCAGTTTTGTATGCCATATGTTGAGCCTGTTTTGTCACTTACCTGATTTCCCACCATGAGCAAGAAAGTTGTTGATGCACGGGTGATGAAATTGTTCTAAATCCCTGATGAGCTCCTGAAGTTTTTGGGAACTAAATGAAATAAAAATTCACTCGCAGATACTTTTTCTATTCACTTACCAAGAACCACTAAAACTTTTAAAGTAAGGACTCTCAAGTAAGATCCAGCTTTGACAAAATTTTCATGGTTATAAAGGGAGGAGTTGCTTTGTGGTCCAAGTGTGGACAGCAATTTTATGGGAAATTATAGCCCTTAAGAGACTGAGTCATAAAAAACAGCCTTCCAAATCACTAAACACTAATCATCATCATCATTTGCAAAGGGGAAATAAAAGAGAGAATCAAAGATGTTGGCAATAATGCATTGTTGTGAATTTTGGTTCCTCCATAAGAGCTCAGACTGAGACAGGTAACCACAGCAAATAAAATTAGAAATGGCTGGAACCATGGCTGCAAGAGCTAGGGACTTAATGATATTTTCTATATAATGGTTTGCTGTTTCAGGTTCCAAAAATTTAGGTCAAACTCAAATGGGTCCTCTACATAATATCAGTCTAATTGAATTTGCTTTATAAATTAAGGAACTCATTTCACTAATTGAAAGAGTTTGTTTAGCTACATCTGCACGGCCAGAAAAAACACACATGTACATACTCAGACCAAATAGGAAAACATATGTCTGTTTTACTGATTTGATCTTATTAGACTTTTAAAAGGATAAATATATCTAGACAGACTTAACATTTGTGTTAATATTATTTGACTTGTTCCTTCAAAGTATTGGGTTGGTCAAAATTTTCATTTGGGCTTTTCCATAAGATGTTAAGAAAAACCCAAACAAATTTTTTGGCCAACCTAATATTTGAATTTTAAGTGTATAATGTATGGCATTTATGAAATGATATCCTGCCAAGAAATCTTGAAACAGAGTTTTATCTTAAGTAAAAGTTTTATTAGATGACGTCCCTCTTAGAGGGCTTCCCAGGTGGCTCAGTGGTAAAGAATCCGACTACAAATGCAGGTGACACAGGAGATGTGAGTTCAGTCCCTGGGTTGGGAAGATATCCTGGAGAAGGAAATGGCAACCCACTCCAGTATTCTTGCCTGGGAAATCTCATGGATAGAGGAGCCTGGTGGGATACAGTCCATGGGGGTCATAGAAGAATCAAACACAACTGAGCAGGCATGAGCTCTTTAAATTAAAAACCGCACAAAATGTTAATTTTTAAAGTATTCTCAAATTCACTATTGGAAATAAGTTTTGAAATGAATTTGTTAATACTTTTCAATTGTAGAACCGAAATGTAATTATTGCTTTTGCTAATCAAACTATGCCCAGAAAAACACTTTTAAAGAAGATGATGACTTTTATTTTGAGGTTGCAGTGTAATGTAGAGCAAAAACTCTAGTCTGGTACAGAAATACCCAGGTTCTCACTCTAGGTATGCTTTTTACACTTAGCATGTACCCATTTCCTCTTCTAGAAAATTAGGTAAATTGTCAGTGAATTCCTGGCATGGGGAAGACCCCCTGAAGAAGGAGATGGCAACCTACTCCAGTATTCTTGTCTGAGAAATCCCATAGACAGAGGAGCCTGGCAGAATACAGTCCATGGGGTGATAAGAGCTGGTCACAGCTTAGCGAGTAAACGACCATGAACAGTCAAGCCTAATCCGTGAGCCCAAATAGTAGGATAGTATGATTAGCCCAACTTGACTCTTCTTCTACCCTAAACAAATCAATGGTCACATTTATAAATATGGTGGCACCCATAGCAACCACTTTAGTGGGGGGGCAGTTCTTGGTAAAGAGATGCTGGAAAGACAATAACCTGTTTTTTTCTCTCACTGTTAGAGCTTCAGTGATCGATCAAAAAAGTGACACATTTCATTCATAAATCCAGTCAGAACTACAAACTGCTCTGTAAATGCTATAAATTCATGTGATCATTCCATGTGACAGGAAAGTATATGTCAGGCTGACGTTCTAAATATTAAAACACTTCTAAATAACAAGACACTTTTCAGTAGATAAAATATCTTATATTAAAATTGAGACCTTATAAATAGTAACCTGGTCCCATCACTTCATGGCAAATAGAAGAGAGAAAAGTGGAAATAGTTACAGATTTATTTTCTTGGGCTCCAAAATCACTGCAGACAGTGCCTGTGGCCATGAAATAAAATGAAGCTTGCTCCTTGGAAGGAAAGTTATGACAAGCCTAGACAGTGTATTAAAAAGCAGAGACATCACTTTGCCGACAAAGGTCCAGATAGTCAAAGCTATGGTTTTTCCAGTAGTCATGTACAGATGTGAGAGCTGGACTGTAAAAAAGGTTGAGTGCCAAAGAATTGATGCTTTCAGACTGTGGTGTTGGAGAAGACTCTTTAGAGTCCCTTGGACTACAAGGAGATCAAACCAGTCAATCCTAAAGGAAATCAACCCTGAATCTTCATTGAAAGGATTGATGCTGAAGCTGAAGCTCCAATACTTTGACCACCTGATGTCAAGAGAACAGGCATGTTGGAAAAGACCCTGATGCTGGGAAAGATTGAAGGCAAAACGGGAACAGGGCAGCAGAGGATGAGTTGGTTTGATGGCATCACTGATTCAATGCACAGAATTTGAGCAAACTCTGGGAGATAGCAGAGGATAGGAGAGCCTGGCATGGTGCAATCCATGGGATCACAGAGTTAGACATGACTTAGCAACTGAGCAACAACAACTTGATCTTATAAACAACTGGCTTTGGATTCCACGCATCTGTCAAACTATTCAGTGTTTTTCTCAAGTATATATTTTCTTTGGCACAATAGATAAGTACCCTTCTAAACACAGCCCTGAAAGTAAATGTAAGGTGGGAGCTGGCGGTACATTTGCAGAGAGAGGAGTTTCCCAGGTTATATCATGGTCAGCTCTAATACAGTTGCATAGAACTAAAGACTCACAGAGCCGGAAGACTAAGATGAACACAATATATTTTTACAAGCAAGGTACTCAAGAAAGAGGAGTTCTTACAGCAAGAGTACTGGAGTGGTTTGCCATTCCCTTCTCCAGTGAAAAAGATCCTGATGCTGGGAAAGATTGAAGGCAAAAGGAGAAGAGGGTGGCAAACGACGAGGTGGCTGGATAGCATCACTGATTCAATGGACATGAACTTGGGCAAACTCCAGGAGATAGTGAGGGACAAGGAGGCCTGGCATCCTGCAGTCCATGGGGTCACAAAGAGTTGGACATGACGACTCAGAAACCTAACGACAACTATAACACAAGAAAGAGCGCTCTTTTACCTTGTTCTGTTACTTTCTGCCTGCAGAAGTCTCCCCCGGCCCCCTGGGAATGTATTCTGTATCTCATGGCACCTCAATGCAACACTTCTTGTATTCACGCTTAGCTCTGTACACCGTTGTTGCCTAAGAATTCTTCTGTTTCCCCCAGGAGACTATACAGGGATTGAGACAACAGGCTGCCTTTTGTTCCGTTTTGTCCTCGAGACCAGCAACAGTGCCTAGAACATAGCAGGAGCACAATAAATATCAGTGATATTTGCCTTGTTTCATGGTCTTTGGCAAGTGGCCTAAACTCTCTGAGTGTTGGTTTGCTTGTGGGTAAAATGAAGGTAATTATAATCCTTACTTCACTGGCTTGTTATGAGGATTCAAGTCCCATAAATGCTACTGTTGTTGCTGTTGATAACCATGGCCCAGTCGGCAATCATTATTCACTGATTAGAAGCCATCAGACCCAAAGCGAGCTATTTATAGGTGGAGGAATCACAAGAGAATATTTCACAACAGCTCCAAGTCTGTTCTCAAAATAAGCCACAGAGGAGACCTAACTATTCAGACAGCCCTCCTCCTCTCCTGGCATCTCTGACCCACTACACCCTGGACATTATTAGAATTTTTTGAATGCATGTCAACTTATTTATACATTTGTATCTAGTCCTTACTGTTCATTTCTGTAACAAGCCATCAGCCAAATTTATTAGGAATCAAATAATGTAGTTTTAGTTTATGCTATGAGTTGAGATACTTTATCACAGTTTGTAATATACAATGAAGATAAAAGACTCTGGTCCCTTTTCTACTTATTTGAATAAACCTCTCTGCTCCAGAGTATCGGCACTGGTCATTTCTCTTTTTAATATGCCAAGTCTGCTCCTGACTATATCATGTCCTCTATCCTGAGATGTTAGTCAATAAAGTAAGCATATTCTTAGAAGCAATTTATAATGTATATATAGATTAAACTGTATCATTAAAAAGTCATTCTTGTGCTTAGGCTACTTATGGAAATCAAGACTCATAATGCCCTTTCATGTCATAATTTTAAAGACAGAATTTCAAAACACACTCACAGATGGGAAAGAGCAAGTATACATGAACTTCCAGTGGGCAAATCAAACCTCTTTTTAACCAAAAAGAAAAAAAGAAATCTTTGGAAAGTACTTCTGAGGTGCCAGAAGGATTCTGGAAGATAATACTCTTAAGACGATAGTAGAGATAAACAGAGAATTAAAACTGTAGCTATACATGTAATACCAAAGCAACCCCTGAAGAAAAGAAATGCTTTTTTTTAAGTCACACTCTTCAAAGATACATTATTTAATTAGCAAAGGCAATGCTATTCTTCTGTTTAGTTTTTGGTTTTTACTTTGTTTTTGTTTTTGTTTTTGTTTTTTTTTTTTTTTGGTGGAGAAAAAAGCTCATCAGCTAGAATTTAAATGTATTGCATTGAATAAAGGTATTTGACATTTTCCAACTACCAAATTAACTTGACATAAAAATTGAAGTTATTTGAACCATTAACTGGAGAAGGCAATGGCACCCCGCTCCAGTACTCCTGCCTGGAAAATCCCATGGACGGAAGAGCCTGGTAGGCTGCAGTCCATGGGGTCGCTAAGAGTCGGACATGACTGAGTGACTTCATTCTGACTTTTCACTTTCATGCATTGGAGAAGGAAATGGCAACCTACTCCAGTATTCTTGCCTAGAGAATCCCAGGGACGGGGGAGCCTGGTGGGCTGCTGTCTATGGGGTCGCACAGAGTCAGACACGACTGAGGCAACTTAGCAGCAGTAGCAGCAGCAGAACCATTAACTGGGCTTCCCAAGTGACACAGAGGTAAAGCATGTGCCTGTAATGCAGGAGACCAGGGCTCAATCCCTGGGTGGGAAAGATCACCTGGAGGAGAGCATGGCAACCCACTCCAGTATTCTTGCCTGGGAAATCCCATGAACAGAGCTGCTTGGTGGGCTACAGTCCATGGGATCTCAAAGAGTTGTACATGACTGAGCACACACACACAAAACAATTAACTGTGTAATTAGATCTTATATTGGTTTAAAGCTGTTTTTAGAAACATTAATTTGAGGGCTTTTTTAAATTTTCAATGAAAAATATTATTTCAAAATGCCCAGAATGTATTTAAACGTGGAGTAAGACGTTACTTTGCCAACAAAGATCTGTCTGGTCAAGGCTATGGTTTTTCCAGTGGTCATGTATGGATGTGAGAGTTGGACTACAAAGAAAGCTGAGTGCCAAAGAATTGATGCTTTTGAACTGTGGTGTTAGAGAAGACTCTTGAGAGTCCTTTGGACTGCAAGGACATCCAACCAGTCCATCCTAAAGGAGATCAGTCCTGGGTGTTCATTTGGAGGAATGATGTTGAAGCTGAAACTCCAATACATTGGCCACCTGAAGCAAAGAACTGACTCATTTGAAAAGATCATGATGCTGTGAAAGATTGAAGGCAGGAGGAAAAGGGAACGACAGAGGATGAGATGGCTGGATGGCATCACTGAGTTGATGGACATGAGTTTGAGTAAACTCTGGGAGTTGGCAATGGACAGGGAGGCCTGGTGTGCTGCAATCCATGGGGTTGAAAAGAGTCGGACATGACTGAGCGACTGAACTGAACTGAAATTCTCTGCTTCCAGAAAGACTAAAAAAACAAAAAAAAAGAAAACTGAAGCCATTTTGTTGAAAATATGTTGATAACGTCAAATACACAAAGGTGAGCTTGTTACCTAAATCACACATTCCATTCTTAGCAGAGATTATAATCCTAAATCTTTCCTCTCAACAAGTTCTTAGGAAATTATAAACAAGGGTCTAGTAAATTTGACACAAAGTAAAATGTCACAATTTATTGTCAGTGACCACAACCTGGCATCTCAACAGTGACATGTTAAATGCATAGCTTCTTGAATTATTGCCAGTTAACATTCATTTTGTGACATATGAATATCACCATGGAAACTCAGAATCTTTCAGCCATTTATGTCTCATGTTAATACTCCCAAGTTTTATTACAGGCATCAGCATTGCTCCCCATTAGGGGTTGTCACGCGATGTTTTATTTTGATATTTTACTTCACTGATTTTCATCACAGTTTCCTATCTTGGATCCAGACCCTATGACTGCATTCATAAACTTGCATATAATATGCATGTGAAGTCATGTTTCCTACTTGGACACGTTAGCAAAATTCCATCTGTCTGCTCCTTTTTAAACTGTTAAGTTTTCCAAACTGAAAAGAGAATTGGGTTACAATTACCTACTGCAACTTTTCATCAGAATAACATTATAAGTTGTGTATAATATTGTTCCATATCCTCCCTTGCCTGAGGAGTTTAAAACAGTTCACACACCCAGATATTTTTACAATAAACCCAACATATGAAAGCATTTTAAAGTTGAAAGGAATTTTTAGAGATGTTTCTAGCCTAATCCCGCCATTTTTCAGATAAGAAAGCTCAGCTAAAAATAATGATTGGAGAAGCAAGATGGGTGAGAACTCCAGGACCAAACTCCCTGAGTTCAAGACTGCCTCGCCCAGTGCTGGGTGCGGGATATTTGGTGATTGACTTCACCTCTCTGTGCCTTTGTTTCTATGTCATAAAATTTCTGTGAGAATTAAATGAACTAATACATTCATTACCATGAAGAACAACAGTTCTTGTCCATTTTTATGTTTTTAAGCTTTTTTTTTTTTTAACGTGGACCACATTTAAAGTCTTTACTGAATTTATTACAATGCTGCTCCTGTTTTACATATTGGTTTTCTGGCCTCCAGACATATGGGATTTTAGCTCCCCAACCAGGGATCGAAACCACACCCCCTGCACTGGAAGTCTTAACCACTGGACCACCAGGGAGGTCCCTCCATAATCTAAATGAAGAGATGGTTTAGTTTCTGAGTCGTATCTGACTCTTGTGACCCCAGGGACTATAGTCTGCCAGGCTTCTCTGTCCACGGAATTTCCCAGGCAAGAATACTGGAGTGGGTTGCCATTTCCTACTCCAGGGGATCTTCCTGATCCAGGGATAGAACCTGGATTTCCTGCATTGCAGGCAGTTTCCTTACTGACCGAGCCACCAGGGAAGCCTCTAAAGGGGATTTTCTCAAATACCTTCAACTATGACCTAAGAAGATGAGGTAGAGCAGTGAAGCCCAGATCCTCTCTCTGCTTTTTTCATCCTGGGATCAGCTGCCCACCGAACACTCAATTTCTACTCTGTTCTATTCATCTTAGGTTGCCATTTAGTGGCAAATCTGGATGCTGATGTTCACGGAATTCCAGACTTTGGTGTTTGAAGCCTGTTGTTGCCACCTTGTCTGGTGATAGCTTCATTAGCGGTAAAGGGGCTTCTCCTTGTGACCAGTTTTGTTTTCTTGCTCATCTAGTTCAGAACTCTGGCAAGAAAACCCACACACAAAACACGTAACTCACAGAGTTTCCAGAAAAGACATTCAATAAACATTGGCTGTTTCTACCATTATTTGTCTTGCTCCAACTTGTCTATCACATCAGTTCAGTTCAGTTCAGTTCAGTCGCTCAGTCCTGTCTGACTCTGCGACCCCATGAATCGCAGCACACCAGGCCTCCCTGTCCATCACCAACTCCCAGAGTTTACCCAACTCATGTCCAGTGAATCAGGGATGCCATCCAGCCATCTCATCCTCTGTTGTTCCCTTCTCCTCCTGCCCTCAATCTTTCCCAGCATCAGTGTCTTTTGAAATGAGTCAGTTCTTTGCATCAGGTGGCCAAAGTACTGGAGTTTCAGTTTCAACATCAGTCCTTCCAATGAACACTCAGGACTGATCTCCTTTAGAATGGACTGGTTGGATCTCCTTGCAGTCCAAGTGACTCACAAGAGTCTTCTCCAACACCATAGTTCAAAAGCATCAATTCTTTGGCACTCAGCTTTCTTTGTAGTCCAACTCTCACATCCATACATGACTACTGGAAAAACCATAGCCTTGACTAGATGGACCATTGTTGACAAAGTAATGTGTCTGCTTTTTAATGAGCCTGCTGTCTAGGTTGGTCATAACTTTTCTTCCAAGGAGTAAGCGTCATTAAATTTCATGGCTGCAGTCACCATCTGCAGTGATTTTGGAGCCACAAAAAATAAAGACAGCCACTGTTTCCACTGTTTCCCCATCTATTTGCCATGAAGTGAAAAGACCAGATGCCATGATCTTCATTTTCTGAATGTTGAGCTTTAAGCCAACTTTTTCACTCTCCTCTTTCACTTTCATCAAGAGGCTCTTTAGTGCTTCTTCACTTTCTGCCATAAGGGTGGTGTCATTTGCATATCTGACATTATTGAAATTTCTCCCGGCAATCTTGATTCCAGCTTGTGCTTCTTCCAGTCCAGGGTTTCTCATGATGTGCTCTGCATATAAGTTAAATAAGCAGGGTGACAACATACTTCTTTCTCAATTTGGAACCAGTCTGTTGTTCCATGTCCAGTTCTAACTGTTGCTTCCTGACCTGCATACAGATTTCTCAAGAGGCAGGTCAGGTGGTCTGGTAGTCCCATCTCTTTCAGAATTTCCACAGTTTATTGTGAACCACACAGTCTATCGCATCAGTGTCAAAATTAATATCACAACCCAGAGCCCTTGCACTAAGATTTCATCTGTGGACAGAAAAAAAAAATAGCTTTGATTATTTAATACCATGAACCTGTTAGTTGCTCAGTCCTGTCTGACTCTGCCTCCACATGGACTATAGCCCACCAGGCTGCTCTGTCCATGGGATTCTCCAGGCAAGAATACTGGAGTGAGTAGTCATTCTCTTCTCCACGGGATCTCCCCCAACCAAGGACTGAACCCAGGTCTCCTGCATTGCAGGTAGATTCTTTATGGTCTGCTGCGGCCACTGCTAAGTCACTTCAGTCGTGTCCGACTCTGTGTGACCCCATAGACAGCAGCCCACCAGGCTCCCCCATCCCTGGGATTCTCCAGGCAAGAACACTGGAGTGGGTTGCCATTTCCTTCTCCAATGCATGAAAGTGAAAAGTAAAAATGAAGTCACTCAGTCGTGTCTGACTCTTCACGACCCCAGGGACTGCAGCCTACCAGGCTCCTCCAGCCATGGGAATTTCCAAGCAAGAGTACTGGAGTGGGGTGCCATTGCCTTCTCCGAGCCGCCATTTAATACCATAAGAGCATATAATTATTTCTGTTTCACAGCTCTTCAGACCCAGTTAACAACTATGCCCTTCTCTGAGGCAAACATGGGCTGTAATTATTTATTAACATTCCTTTAGTCCTGTGATTCAAATAATAGAAATGTATATTCTTACATAAAATATTTAACTCATACTTTGATATTTTGACACGCAAAAATATGGAAGTAAATAAATTAGCCACACATTTCATTTCTCAGATGAAAATATTGCATTTCTTAGACTTAAGTTTTCAGTTTGTAAAGTCTACATTGCTTGTCTTTATAACTTTTGAAGCTATAATTTTCTACTTAAGTTTGCTATGTGCCACTTTACACAATTACCCACTTATATGTGCACCCTACTTAATACCATACACATAGCTGGAATTTTTTAATTTTTAGGAACTTTCCTTTTCTGATTTCATAGTTTAATAAAAATGACTATGAACGTTTGTGCAGCAGAACTCTGAATAACAGATTTTCAGTTTCTTTAGAACAATTCTGGGATCTTTCTCATTCATCTCAGCATAAATCAGACCATGTCAGTAACCTACTTAAAACCTCAATGTCTTCCTCTCGTGTGTGGAATTAAATCCTTTAAAGCCCACCATGAGCTGGGAGTGCCTCCTTCCTGACCTCACCTCCCAGGAGCCCCTTCTCCCATCACTCAGGGTGTCCCAGACACAGTGACCTTCTCATTGTGCCAGGACATGTCATGGGTACCCCCCATCCCCAGCACTTGAACGTGCCCTTCTTTTCCTCTGGCAGGAACTGTCTCCCAGCAAATGCTTGCTTGGTTCTGTCCCTTACTTCACTCAGTTCTCTGCTCAAATGCCATGTCCTGAGAGAGACCCTTCCTCAACATCTTCTCTCAGATACCCCCAAGCTCATGCTCCATCTCCTTACTATTTCATTTTCTTCATAGCCCTTATCACTACTTAAAAATATGTACCTATTGGCTATTTACATTTTTATGATCTGCCCCCCATTCTAGGAGGTAAGATCTACAAAACTAGAAATGTAATCTACTTTATTCCTATATCTCAGGCACCTGACAGATGTCAAACACTCAAAAATGCATTGAATTAATAAATAACAAATAAAGCTTGGTGTGCCAATTCTCAGCACCATCCTTGGTTTATAGTGAGCTGAATAAATGATAGTTGAATGAATAAAATATTTCATTCAACAAAAAATACATGGCACCCAGAACAAAAAGCATGACATACCTGTCTTCAGACACCTTAGAAACTTACTGCAGAGAGAATAATTACATGCACAGAAAACTTTTAAATGCTACGTAACGCGGTGTGAAGCTGCATGGAATCAGTTCCACAATAATTGTGTCTGTATCACTGATGCAGCTAATAAGTGCATGGCTGGCCAGGAGGTAGAGTTTGATGAAGGCAGACGTTCTCAGCAGGTTTCGCTATGTAGCAATTTGAGGTAGATCTTGAAAGACCTGTGGGTCAGTCCCCTGTGATGACCTAGAGAAGTAGGATAGGGGAGGGGGAAGAAGGAACAAGAGCAGGGGGGTATATGTATCATATAGCTGATTCACTTTGTTGTATAGCAGAAACTAACACAACATTGTAAAGCAACTATATTCCAATTAAAAAAAAAAAAACAAGAGTTGTGAATTTCAGGTCAGGACATTAGGGAAGAGATCATCAAAAACAGGAAGAAAAAAGTCAGTCCATAATGGGGTTGTATTTTTTCCTTTCTTCTTTTTTTATTGAAGTACAGTTATTGTAGAATATTATGGAAATTAAAGGTGTACAATATAATTCACAATTTTTTAGTTACACTCCATTTATCAGTCAGTTCAGTCACTCAGTAGTGTCCAACTCTTTGTGACCCCATGGACCACAGCATGCCAGGCCTCCCTGTCCATCACCAACTCCCAGAGTTTACCCAAACTCATGTCCATCTAGTTGGTGGTGCCATCCAACCATCTCATCCTCTGTCATCCCCTTCTCCTCCTGCCCTCAATCTTCCTTAGCATCCGGGTCTTTACCAGTCAGTCAGCTCTTTCCATCAGGTGAAGTTTCAGCTTCAACGTCAGTCCTTTCAATGAACACTCAGGGCTGATCTGATGGACTGGTTGGATCTCCTTGCAGTCCAAGGGACTCACAAGAGTCTTCTCCAACATCACAGTTCAAAAACATCAATTCTTCGGTGCTCAGCTTTCTTCACAGTCCAACTCTCACATTCATACATGACTACTGGAAAAACCATAGCCTTGACCAGATGAACCTTTGTTGGCAAAGTAATGTTTCTGCTTTTTAATATGCTGTCTAGGTTGGTCATAACTTTCCTTCCAAGGAGTAAGTGTCTTTGAATTTCATGGCTGCAGTCAGCATCTGCAGTGATTTTGGAACCCAAAAAAATAAAGTCAGCCACTGTTTCCCACTGTTTCCCCATCTATTTCCCATGAAGTGATGGGACCAGATGCCATGATCTTCATTTTCTGAATGTTGAGCTTTAAGCCAACTTTTTCACTCTCCTCTTTCACTTTCATCAAGAGGCTCTTTAGTTTTTCTTCACTTTCTGCCATAAGGGTGATGTCATCGGCATATCTGAGATTATTATTTCTCCCAGCAATCTTGACTCCAGCTTGTGCTTCAGCCAGCCTGGCGTTGCACATGATGTACCCTACATGTACTCTACAATTTTGAGCATTACTTTACCAGCGTGTGAGATGAGTGCAATTGTGCAGTAGTTTAAACATTCTTTGTCATTGCCTCTCTTTGGGATTGGAATGAAAACTGACCTTTTCCAGTCCTGTGGCCACTGCTGAGTTTTCCCAATTTGCTGGTATATTGAGTGCAGCACTTTCACAGCATCATCTTTCAGGATTTGAAAGAGCTCAACTGGAATTCCATCACCTGCACTAGCTTTGTTCGTAGTGATGCTTCCGAAGGCCCACTTGACTTCACGTTCCAGGATGTCTGGCTCTAGGTGAGTGATTGCACCATCATGATTATCTGGGTTGTGAAGCTCTTTTTTGTACAGCTCTGTGTATTCTTGCCACCTCTTCTTAATATCTTCTGCTTCTGTAAGGTCCATACCATTTCTGTCCTTTATTGTGCCCATCTTTGCATGAAATGTTCCCTTGGTATCTCTAATTTTCTTGAAGAGATCTCTAGTCTTTCCCATTCTATTATTTTCCTTTGTTTCTTTGCACTGATGGCTGAGGAAGGCTTTCTTATCTCTCCTTCCTATTCTTTGGAACTCTGCATTCAAATGGGTATATCTTTCCTTCTCTCTTTTGCTTTTCACTTCTCTTCTTTTCACAGCTATTTGTAAGGCCTCCTCAGACAGTCATTTTGCTTTTATAGCCATTTTGCTGTTATACTCCATTTATTGTTATTATAAAATATTGGGTATATTCTCCATGTTGCATAGTGTAGCCTCATTGCTTATCTTATACATGGTAGTTTGTACCTCTTAACCCCCTTCCCCTGTGTTGCCCCTCTCCTCCCCACTGCTAACTACCAGATTGTTCTCTATCTCTGTGATCCTGCTTCTTTTCTGTTACATTTCCTAGTTTGTTGGAGTTGTACTTTCTTAATGCATTTTTTCTAGTGGAAATTTTCCAATTTAAGCACATAGTGAATATTAAATTGCATATCCCTGGCAATGTTGAGATTCTCATGATTTGAAGTTTTAAAGTATGAAATAAAAACTGGTCATCTCAATTCATGTGCTAAGATGCAATTATTTTTACTTCAAGTAATTTAATCAAAAGTTAGCATGAGTGCTACTGAATTATACCTGTTTAAAAAATTAAAATGCTTTTCAAAGAAAGGGTTTTAATATATTAAAGATAAAAGAAAGTCCTGGAGTATCTTAACATGGCCATATCCATAAAACATGCTTTTTATGATTACAAGTTACTGAAGATATTTTCAGAAATATTCAATCTCAGACACGCTCATTGTCTTATCCTGTACTTGAATATTAAGTGGCTTAAATAGATCCATGCTTGCTTGTAATTCAATGCAATAAAGCTGTTTATCAAAGAACAATACCCTAACGACATGAAAGAATTAGTGTAGAGCCCTAAGTTTCCAAAGGCCTATACTTCAGTGAAAGGGTCAGGACAGTGTATAATGTTAAGAATTCGTATTTCATATGCTCTGTCCTCATAATGAACTTTTGAAGATGTTTGACATTCTTTACCAAGTTGGAATTGACATAGAATCAGCAGCACACACCACTGCCTTCCAAAAGGAGTGGGTCAAACCCCAAGCAGAGATGCTGTTGCAGTGAAGGCACACCACTCTCCCTCCACCAGCTCCAACGGAACCAGTCAAGGAACATAGCCCGGAGGTGAAGGGAGGGAAAGAGGGAGGGAGGAAGGAAGAGAGAAAGGGAGGAGGGAGGAAAGAAAGAAAGAAAGAATGAAAAAAAGAAAATCAAATATGCACCAGGTGCCTTGAGCTCCACATTCCCAGAACTGGCCTCTTGATCTTCCATCCACATTGGCTTCTCCTCCCATCTCCTCATCCTCTCTGGGGTCCCCTCCTTCCCTCTAGTCTTCAGGCCAAAACACTTGTCTTGACCT
The DNA here is from genome assembly GCF_023091745.1 of Budorcas taxicolor. Taxonomy (NCBI): domain Eukaryota; kingdom Metazoa; phylum Chordata; class Mammalia; order Artiodactyla; family Bovidae; genus Budorcas; species Budorcas taxicolor. Next base: position 9,123,396 of record NC_068917.1, on the reverse strand, counting down.
GAGTTCCCACAACCCACATCTAACCTGTCAGAGTCCAGGTGGCTCTGCTTTCAAAATACAAAAGTGAAAGTCATGTCAGACTCTTTGTGACTCCGTGGACTATAGCCCACCTTGCTCCTCTGTCCATGGAATTCTCCAGGCAAGAATACCGAAGTGGGTAGTCATTCCTTTCTCCAGGGGCTCTTCCCAACCAAGGGATTGAACCTGGGTCTCCTGCATTGCAGGTAGATTCTTTACTGTCTGAGCCACCAGGGAAGTCTCAAAATATAAAAGTATATCCAATACACCCAGTACTTCTTACCAACACTCTCATCCTCTCTCTCACTCAGACCAGGGCAGCAGCCTTCCAGGTGTTCCCTCCTGCCTCCACCTCATTCCGTGTCTCTTCTCTACACAGCAACCAAAGGAGCCTTCTTATAACTGTTCAAAAAACCACTGTACTGAGAGTAAGCAGTTGTGACAGCAAGGAGAGAAACTGACCCAAGACTGTCCTCAAAGAGCTTCCAGGCCAGCTGCTGGTGTTCTCAAGAAGGAAACAGCCAGAAAGGAGGGATTTGAACAGTCCTTCAGATAAAGTGGGATTTTCCTTCCAACCACAGTTCTTTCTTCACTGGACACATTTATAAACAAAAGCTCTGATTATCCCAATGTTTTCGAATTTTCTGAGAACAGTGAGAGTTCTAGATGCTCTCTGCTTTGAAACTTTCCATTGGAAATGGCTGTGATTTTTTTTTTTTTTTTAATTGGAGTTAGTTTCAGCACCTCCTCCACTTCTCAACTGCAGGATGCCAGCAGGGCAGCCAGCCTCTGAGATTCAATTTTTCAGACAAGATGGGACTTGGCAGGGCCTGCCCTGTCTGACCCACAGGACCACTGCAAGAGTTAACTGAGATTCCTGTTGTCATGTACAGATGTGACAGCTGGACCATAAAGAAAGATGAGCACCAATGAATTGATGCTTTTGAACTGTGGTGTTGGAGAAGACTCTTGAGGGTCCCTTGGACTGCAAGGAGATCCAACCAGTCCATTCTGAAGGAGATCAACCCTGGGATTTCTTTGGAAGGAATGATGCTAAAGCTGAAACTCCAGTACTTTGGCCACCTCATGCGAAGAGCCAACTTACTGGAAAAGACCCTGATGCTGGGAAAGATTGAGGACAGGAGGAGAAGTGAGCCAAAGAGGATGAGATGGTTCGATGGCATCACTGATTCAGTGGACATGAGTTTGGGCAAATTCTGGGAGATAGTCTCTGCCTGCTGAACTCTGGACCCTAACCTTCCTGGAGGAGGAACCAGTTCCTACCATCCTCAATGCTACATTCCTCAAGGCACCCAGCCCACTGTCCACACCCAACATACTTGTTTTGAATGAGCAACTGAATTAAACGAAGAGGAAGAAGGCTTTCCAGTGCGTTATGCCAGACACGTCTCAACTTCAACACCTAGTCAGCTTGCCCCATCCCTCAGGTTAGTCCTGGATTATCACCCTCCATGTTCATTGCCATCCAAGTTCATCACTCCATAGCACCTCAAGCCCTCACTGTCTTCTCCCTCTCTCTATTCTCACCAGTGAATGCTGCTTTCCCAAAATAGTCTGTAAGTTTCCAGAATATAGTCTATAATTTTGATTTCTTTTGTATCCCTCATAATGCACTTTTTTTTTGGCCTTGCCACAAGGCATATGGGATCTTAGTTCCCCAACCAGGGATCCAGCCTGTGCCATCTGCCTTGTTAAAGACACAGTCTTAACCACTGCACAGCCAGGGAAGTCCCTTTCATAAGGCCTTTTAAATAGGAAAACCTAACACTGAGTCTGCCCTTGGCCAGGGGTTCTCTAAAATGGCATGAGAACTACAGGGGCTGACAAAAGGGTTCAAAATAACTTATCAGAAATAATTCACGTAACTGTTGAATACATAATGTCTGTGACTCACACCTCGTTTCAATTATGAGCCTTCAACAGCACATAAACAAATATCTTTCAGGTCCTGAATCACACTCCTGATAATTCAGCCACATAATTTTTGCTGAAACAGAAATGCCCCTCATCCAAAAAATATCTGACACAGCAAAAACATAAAGTGCTTTAGAAAACATTCTAAATCGGCTTCAGCACTCTAGAATGTTTGCTGTAGATGCAATTGCCACTTGGAACTTCTGCCATTGGGACCATTTCTCCATCTTTAATTCAGGTTTGATATTCTCCTCTGTGTCCTCCAGTTATGAAATTACAGATGTGGTTTTCTGAAAAACCCAGTTTTCAGAAAATTAGAGACAAAAAACAGCACAAAATTCTGATAACAATGTATTCCTAGCAAAAACTTTGGTTTCAAAGTGTGTGTTTAATTTGTGTGTTTAATTATCTAATTATTTCAATGCAACTATATCTGGGGGCCTCCCACTTGGCTCACTGGTAGAGAATTCACCTGCCAATGCTGGAAGATGCAGGAGATGTGGGTTCAATCCCGGGGTCAGGAAGACCCCTGGAGAAGGAAATGGCAACCCACTCCAGTATTCTTACCTGGAAAATTCCATGGACAGAGGAGCCTGGCTAGCTGCAGTCCAAGGGTCACAAAAAGTCTGACAAAACTAAGCAACTGAGCACACACGCAACTATATTTTGTGTTGACTTTTTGAAAATCCTTCGTTATTTGCATATCTTCCAACCCCCACTGAAAGAAATACAAGTGATTAATATTTTACTAGTCAAGCTAACTTTGGAACTGATGGCAACGTGTGAACTAAAATCCTACCTAAATGAGAAGAAAATCTTCTAAAACTGCAATTTGGAACTTTGAAAAATTATTGAGAACTTTATGACATTCCTGGGTGGTTTGTCTCCTTTCAGTTTCCCGCAAACATACACCTTTGAAATAGAAGATGATTCTGCTTAATCTGCCCTGGCTGATCTGGCTTCCTTAGAAAGCTTTTAGAAAGGAATGAAGAGGCTTAAGCACACTTTGGGTTCATCTGGCCTGATCTACAACATTTAAAAGAGCATTTAATTTCTTGCATCCTTGTCTAAGTTAGATGCTGCGGAAATACTCATAGATCAAAAAGTAAAACTGCTCAACGTAAGAAGTAATAAGTTCTAAGAGTCTTTTTGTTTTCCGTAAAGGTCAACATCTCAAGTTCAACACGTGATCCTCTATGGAAGAAAGGAATACAAATGTGCATAAACACGGTGACAAAGAATCCCAAGGCTGTTCCATCGTGAGACTGATTAGAATGTGACATGTTTGAACTCCACACACTTGCTGAACTTCCGGACAGCTCTACCGGTCATAATTAACCACTAACGAAATTTTACTAGGAAAAAAATTACAAGCTAGAGTTGGAATCTCTTTAAGTCTGAGGGAGCAAGTGCCATGAGAATGATTGCCGTCCTATAGGAGAGACTACCGCAGAAAGGCTCCAAAACGAATCTGTCCCCAACAGCTAATAATTCACCTATTATCAAACCCTCTAGAATCATAATGCCTCAGTCTCCACTGTGAGCCTGCGAAACAACTGATGAATTGCAGCGACCGGCCGAATGGGTGAGGTGCCTTGGGATTTGGGAATTCCACCCACCCTACGTGTGAGAAGAATTTATGAAGATAACATGACACGCTAATATATTTTTACAGCTTAAACAAGATACTCCGTGCCATTTTTGAGCACCACACATAGTTTGTCAATATAACTCCTAAGACCTTTATCCCCCTTTGTTTCTTTGCTGCCGTGCATAATGTCATTATCAAAAATGTTAAGATTGACTAAAGTGCAAGCATTTCAATCCTGGACAGAAGCTCTTCAAAAAAAAACAACACCAACTTTTTTTATTGTGGTATAACCGATTAACAAACAATGTTGTGATAGTTTCAGCCAAGGGACTCAGTCATACATATACATGTATCCATTCTCCCCCAAACTCCCCTCCCTCCTTTTTTTCCCTTTCTTTCTCTATTTTCGTCCTGTTTGTTGGTTCATTTCGATTTTTGTTGCGTTTGTTACAATTGTCTTAAACACAATCTTCAGCCATAGCAAAAACATGTAAAACACTTTGCATGGTTTCAAAGTGACCTTTGAAAAACCTTATTCTTCTATCTGCTTTTAGATGGGTCAGGTGGTGTGTCAGATCCTAATACAGCATTGGCTGGCATTCAGGCATCTTTCAGAGAGAAATCACGGTCACCACCTCTGTCGGATAAAACTCTTAGTTCATAGGTAGAAAGACATCAGCACTGTCTGCTGCCCCAGCTGTCGGAGAATGTCAGCGCTGCATCTCAGGGTTATTCTCATTCTCTAAGCTGGTTTGAGCAATTTACAATGGAAATGTACTTCAGGCATTCTCTGATTAATCACATTTTGTGTATAAATATATAAGATATATGTAGTCTAGAAATGAAAACTGTAAATTCAATGAATAAATATGTATCAGACCTGTTACTGTCTATAATTTAAAAAAAAAGAAACTTGCAGCTAATGTTTGGTGAGTCAGTAGCCCCTGCCTGGCACCGTGTGCTTTTCTTATATCAGCTCATTCAGCTCTAACACAACTCCACAAGACAGGAACTATTATGATCCCTGTTTTCTAAATGAGGAAACAGGCTTCTGGGGTTTACAAAAGGTTTAAAAAATAAAAAACTTCTACACGGAAAAGCAGAAACTGGAACTCGGGTCCAGTCTACTAAAAAATCCATGCTCTTGAGAGTTAGGCTTACTGGTTTCTGCAAAATTCATACATATACCACTTCATGTTGCTTTGAAATTTGTCAAATATCAAATTTGCACTGCAATAAGATTTAACCATCTCACCAATCTTTTCAAATCATATATGGATGAGTGACATCACTGGCTGTGAACAGAGTGATCTTGGAAAATTAACTTAAAATCTCAAAGCTTCAGTTGACTCATTCATATAAAGCTCCCAAGATTACTAAGGGATAAATGAGACTGCATATGACAGAACATAGTAAGACATCACAAACAAAAGCATTTTTTTAATCCATTTACAGAGCTTTAATATTTAAGATAATTCTATTTGAAAATTAATGGATTTTCTCTTTTACACACATATTATCCCTATTAACCTTGAATGTAGCACATAATTTCATTAATATCTATTGAAGAAAATGGAACATTTCCAATAACTACTCCTAGGAAATTGTTGCTTGATTGAGATTTTGGTGAAGACTTCCTCTTATTGCATTGTGTCGGCAGGAATCTGTTCACTGAACTCCAAGTGTATGCTCTCAGGTAAGAGAACTTCCCATTCTGAAACTGAAACTTCAAAAAAAATCAATGTACACAGGTGACCTAAGTCACCTGTAGAAGCACCATCTTAAAAAGATGTGCAGGACTTCCCTGATGGTCCATTGCCTAAGACTTTGCTCTCCCAGTGCAGGGAACCTGGGTTCAATCCCTGGTCAGGGAACTAGATCCCACATGTCAAAAGTAAAGATCCAGTATGCTGTAACTAAGACCCAGCCCAGCAAAAATAAACAATAATGAAAGTGAAAGTAGCTCAGTCGTGTCCAACTCTTTCTGACCCCATGGACTATAGTCCATGGAATTCTCCAGGCCAGAATACTGGAGTGGGCAGCCATTCCCTCCTCCAGGGGATCTTCCCAACACAGGGATCAAACCCAGGTTTCCCACACTGCAGGCAGATTCTTTACCAGCTGAGCCACCAGGGAAGCCCAAATAATAACAACGACAAACAAATAAAATGTGATTTTTTAAAAAAGATGTGCAAATGCATTGCTTTTGGAACATGTGTGCATGCTCAATCACGTCCAGCTTTATACAACGTCCATGGACTGTAGTCCACCAGGTTCCTCATCCCAAGCGGCCAAAGAAATAATTTAAAAAAAAATAGGTGTCTTGGGTGTAAGAAAAAAAGGAAGAGTTGTTGAAGAGGTGGATTATTAGAAATTTGCAGTCAGCAACATCAAAAGTGAATTCAAAGCTTGGTTTTGATTCAAATAAATCCAGGTACAGAAATGGGGGAAACTGATACTAAAATAATTTGCCTAGAGGTGAAGCTAGAGCCATGAGGTGAGTCCAGTCCACCTGACACATTAGGAAAATGTATATGAATTAAGTCTGAAAAAGCAAAAGCAAATAATCTAGCTTAATGGCAGGAAGTAACAGATTTTATGCACCCCTCCATCCCTTTTTTGTTTCTTAGGATCCAAGAAGAATTTGGAAAAATCTTGTCAACCAGACAAGCAATCAGGAAGGAAAAGAATTGTTACTGACTAGTCTTTCAGGGAGATTAAGTAACATCTGGTTGGGGTTGCATACTTATTCAACTCTATCTTGAAAAGTCTTTAACTTGGAAAAAGGAAGCATTCAGTTATTTCAGAAATTGAGACTACTGACACATAATTATTTCACTTTGTGACATTTCCTGAAAAATATATCTCACTATGTAAATGTTGATTCTTAAGTCAGTTGTGAAAACAGCTAATTAAAGTGCTCCAGGCTTATATTTCTCTTCCATGTGACTATTCCTTCTGAGTACTATTTGTAAGTTTAAAGTAACCTAAATTGCATTTGATGAAATTTTCAAAAAATCAACACTGATGTTTTAATTCAGATTTCAGAGAAGCAGTTTGCCTTGGTTTGTCACACAGGATATCATTTCATCATTAAGCCTATGCCAGAAATCTTGAAATTGCTATAGAGTAATATATAACCCCTCTGACCTTACTAAGGTTTTTCACATCTGTGGTCAAAATAAAGATTGAAGATGTTACTGTTAGGTTGTGGCTGTTTGTGATGGCCACTGAATATAGAAATACTTTCAACTGGGTTCACAATTACATCAGGTGATGTTTATATCCTTATGGTCCTTTTCTGTGTTAAGTGGTATGTGTGTGTGTGTGTGTGTGTGTGTGTGTGTGTGCATGTGTTTGTGTGTGCGCGCGCCCATTCTGCCGCTCAGTTGGTCCGACTCTTTGCAACCCAGTGGATTTGTAGCCCGCCAGGCTCCTCTGTCCATGGGATTTCCCAGACAAGAATACTTGAGTGGGTTGCCATTTCTCCTTCAGGAGACCTTCCATACCTAGGGATCTAACCCATGTCTCCTGCATCTCCTGCAGGCGGATTCTTTACCACTGGCCACCTGGGAAGTCCTGTGTTAAGTGGAGTTTTATAAATATCTATAAGAGACATCTTGGAACCTGATACAGTACTTCAAACTTCTCTAAATTAAAGATAAATGGGTGATAGGTAATGAGTTCTCACAAACATTAAAAATAAAGAAGACCCCTTTGGTCCAAGATAAGAACAGCACCCTCTGAAACTGAGAGTGGAGCAGAGAGGATCTCAGAAACTGCAGCACAGGACCCAGCCAAACGTTCTAACTAGTTTTGACATTTGTTTGTGCACCTGAAAGAAACAAGTCATTCCTGTTGCCAGTGCACAAATATCCCTGTAATTAAAGGGCTTTTTCCCTTTTTTAAAATGGCAATGTTTTTTCCATCCTATGTCAGTCAAATGATCCTCCAGACATGCTGATTTATCCAAACCTCACTTGAGCTCTCTGAGTAATTATTCAAAGATTTTGACTGGTATAGAGCTAGTCAAGAAAAAAAAAAAAAGATACAAATAAGCAAGAAGTTCAGTTTTCCACTTTGGTAAGGTAGATGAGCTATTAATCAACTGGAATAAAATTTTCAGAAGAGTTCTCTATAAATTTCTAAATGTCTGTGAGCATCCTAGATAAGACACACGCAATGTACAGAGATATTTGACTCTTAACTGCAATCATTCCATCAGCATCAAAATCATGTGCTGAATACCTTCAACAAGGTGAAGAAGCCATATCTCAAAGGCATGTTTTCAGGAAGTAAAACATGTTTTTGTCATAACTAAGAAAAGTAAATGGAATCTGTTTAAATATATTTCCCCAGATGTAGCAACAAAGCAAACTCCAACATTCTACAATCAAGGAAGGTTGCTCTTTTATAATCAACTGATTGCAACTATTTACTATGTACCTACTGTGTTCTGTGAGTATAAATGCTGTGGCTCAGACAGTATAGAATCTGCCTGCAGTCAGTGCAGGAGACCTGGGTTTCATCCCTGGGTGGGGAAGATCCCTGGAGTAGGAAATGGCAACCCACTCCAGTATTGTTGCCTGGAGAATTCCATGGACAGAGGAGCCTGGCGGGCACAGTTCACAGGGTCACAAAGAGACAGAAATGACTGAGTAACTAACACTTTCACTTTAATGTGTGCTGTATTGATCCTTTGGGGAAAAAATCGAATATGAAAAACAGTGATTTTTAAAAAAAAAAAGGACAACAGGTTGTTGAAAACATGCTTAGTTCATGAAGTCTTTCTGATTATTTCTGTCTACATAAGAAAACAAACATTACTGAATTCCTAGGATATGCCAGGGCTTCCCTGGTGGCTCAGACGGTAAAGAATCTGCCTGGGATGAGGGAGACCTGGGTTCAGTCCCTAGGTTGGGAAGATCCCCTGGGGAGGGCATGGCAACCCACTCCAGTATTCTTGCCTGGAGAATCCTATGGACAGAGGAACCTGGCGGGCTACAGTCTGTGGGGTCGCAAAGAGTCGGACACGACTGAGCAACTAAGCACACACATGCAGGTTGTGCCAGACAGTGCTAAGCACTGGAAGTTCTGAAATAAATCAGCTGTAGTCACTGCCATGGATGAAATCACAGTAGAATGGGACAGACACTACAGTGCTCACCGTACGGTGTGCTCAGCTCTGTAACAGCAAGATCGTGGTGGACAAGAGACCGAAAGAACTGTTTCACATCATTTCGTTACTTTGGGCTTTTTCAACTCATTTTTTTTTAATTGAAGATCCCCTGGAAAAGGATATGGCAACCCACTCCATATCCTTGCTGAGCCTGGGGGGCTACAGTCCATGGGGTCACAAAGGGTCAGACACGACTGAGTGAATGAGCACACATGAATAGTTGATGTACTACGCTGTGTTAGTTTCAGTGGCCCTGCAAAGTGATTCAGTTCTATACATCTACATGAATCTACTCTTTCCAAGATTCTTTTCCCTTACAGATTATTACAGGATACTGAGTCGAGTTCCCTCCGCTACACAGTTCAATTCAGTTCAGTCACTCAGCCGTGTCCGACTCTTTGCAACCCCATGGACTGCAGCATGCCAGGCTTCCCTGTCCATCACCAAATCCCAGAGCTTGCTCAGACACACGTCCATCGAGTTGATGATGCCATCCAGCCATCTCATCCTCTGTCATCCCTTTCTCCTCCTGCCCTCAATCTTTCCCAACCTCAGGATCTTCCCTAAGGAGTCAGTCCTTCGCATAAGGTGGCCAAAGTATTGGAGCTTCAGCTTCAGCATCAGTCCTTCTACTGAATATTCAGTACTGATTTCCTTTAGGATTGACTGGTTTGATCTTGCTGTCCAAGGGATTCTCAAGAGTCTTCTCCAACACCACAATTCAAAAGCATCAATTCTTCCTTCGGCTCTCAACTTTATGGTACAACTCTCACATCCATACATGACTATTGGAAAAACCATAGCTTTGGCTACATGGACCTTTGTCAGTAAACAATGTCTCTGCTTTTTAATACGCTGTCTAGGTTGGTCCTAGCTTTTCTCCCAAGAAGCAAGCATCTTTTGATTTCATGGCTGCAGTCACTATCTGCAGTGATTCTGGAGCCCAAGAAAATAAAGTCTTTCACTGTTTCCATTGTTTCCCCATTTATTTGCCATGAAGTGATGGGACCAGATGCCATGATCCCCCCATGAAAAAATATGCAAATTGCTTTGGGGTGTTTTAAATTTCTCATTTCCCCTGAAAGTATTCCATCTTTTATATATAAAGCACCACATCCCAATCACAAATTTTTCTCTTTACAGATTCCCCACTCTCCTACTTTTATCAGTATCTGTCATATATCTCAAAGAACCTGCCTCTGCTTCCTCCCATTCCTTCATATCTAGCCTGAGTCTCAGACTCTATTCAAATATTCACACATTCTCTTGTTAACATCTACTGGCTCTTGACTTTGTCACTCTCTCTTCTGACCCATAAAAGCTGAAAACCTTTGGATCAACCTAGCCGTTAATCTACTCCATTTCTATATCTAAATACCATGAAGACAATCCCAGGGCCATGAAATCTGGCATCAGGAGGAAACATGGTTTCAGAGCTCTGATCAAACCGTTAAGAACAAGCAGCAGTCCTTTCTATACATATCCCTAGTCTGCTTCTTGGAGAAGGAAATAGCACCCCACTCCAGTACTCTCGCCTAGAGAATTCCATGGCCAGAGGAGCGTGGTGGGCTGCTGTCCATGGGGTTGGACAGAGTCGGACATGACTAAAGCAACTTAGCATGCATTGGAGAAGGAAATGGCAACCCACTCCAGTGTTCTTGCCTGGAGAATCCCAGGGACAGGGGAGCCTGGTGGGCTGCCGTCTATGGGGTCGCACAGAGTCAGACACGACTGAAGCGACTTAGCAGCAGCAGCAGCAGTCTGCTCCTTCTCCCATTTCCACAATTTTTTACCATTTACATTTACCCCTTTTTCAAACCCTATCTTCTCATTTGCCATTGATTGTTTTATCCTTTTCTCAACATGAAAAAACAGAAATCATTTAGGAAAAACTTTCTTAACGTCCTATTTTCCTACATGGTATGCCTTCACACCTACATCCCTTCTGTCACAGAGAATGAGATGCCCCGCCTCCTGCCAAAAGCTAGTCTAGCATCCCACATCTTCCACAGCCAGTCAGCTCTGCTTTCCCCTGCCCTTGAACCTCTTCCTCTGTCCTGGATTTTACCTGCTGCAAGTGATTCAAGCCTCTTCCTTGTGAAGAAACAAGCCCTCTCTCCAGCCAGTGCATCTCTTGAGCAATCTCTCTAGGGCCCCTTGTCTTTCACAATCATTTCTAAACAGTAGTCTTGGCTTCCCACTCGGTTCTTCACTCACTGTAATGTGGTTTCTTTCTCCACCATTCTCTAACAACTGCTTTTTTTTTTTTTTTTTTTGGAGGGAGGAGGGTGGTAACATGAGCATGTGAGATCTTAGTTCCCTAACCAGGGATCAAACCCACTCCTCCTGTAGTGAAAACTCAGAGTCCTAACCACTGGACCACCAGGGAATCCCAACAACTGTTCTTGATGAGATCAAATTGCTATTCATGCAGTTTCCAAATTGCTATAGCCACTGGATAATTATCTACCCTATCACTTGATTTTTCTGTGACATTTGACACTATGAACAACTTTTTCAATCTCTTTCCTCAACCAATTTCTATAACATGATAGCTCTATGTTTTTCTTCCACATGAAGAATGGATCGAGATAGAAAGTCATCTCCTGTTTATCCTACTTAAATATTTGAGGTCCTCAAAGGGTCTATCCTTTCCCTGAGCAGCTTCCTTAGTGGTTCAGATGGTAAAGAATCTGCCTGCAATGTGGGAGCCCTGGGTTCAATCCATGGGTCGGGAAGATCTCCTGGAGAAGAGAATGGCTACCCACTCTAGTACTCTCACCTGGAGAATCCCATGGACAGAGGGAGCCTGGAGGGCTACAGTCCATGGGGTCACAAAGAGTCTGACATGACTGAGCGACTAACACTTTCACTTCACTTTCATTTTCAAGGCTCTGTCCTCAGGGCTCATCAATTTTACCTGCTAATCCAGTGTTACCTTCTTGAGGTTGCATCTGCATTCTCCATCCTTGTCTGACATTTCTCTCTAAAGCCCACACCCTGGACTTCCTCGGTGTCCAATGGTTTTAAGAATCCTCCTGCCGTTGCAGTGGTCACGGGTTCCATCCCTGGTCTGGGAAGATCTCACATGCCACAGGGTAACTAAGCCCATCCACTGCAACTACTGAGTACATACTCCCGAGAGCCTGTGCTCAGGAGCCATGGCAATGAAAAGCCCATGCACTACAGTTAGAGAGCCCTGGCTTGCTGAAACCAGAGGAAAATTTAAAAATTGATTTAAAAATATTTATTAAAAATAAAGCCTACATCCTGGCATGCCACAGGCTATTTAAAATCAGTAGCATTCAATAGCCTTCAGAATAAAATATAAATTACTTGAAATGTCCTAAATGACCTACATGATCTGACCCATGTATTTTCAAAATGGTGACCTTAGACCTTGGGATCTGAACAAGGTCCAAACCAAATTCTCTATTTGCTCTCTGTGACTTGGGTCAGTTCATTAATCACTTCAGGGCTACTTCTTTCTTTCTCTCTTTCTTTTTTTGTCAAATGGCAACAAATGATACTTTGTAGAGTCAGAGTGTTAGGAGTAGCTGCATTTAAGCAGTGGGCATACTTTAGGTGTTTAATAAATGATGATTATTATTTTGCCTACTACTACTTTCCTTATTTCCATATAGCCTGATTCTAGATGGGGGATAGTGTCTTATTTCGGAGAAGGCAATGACAACCCACTCCAGTACTCTTGCCTAGAGGATCCCATGGATGGAGGAGCCTGATGGGCTGCAGTCCATGGGGTCACGAAGAGTCGGACACAACTGAGCAACTTCACTTTCACTTTTCACTTTCATGCATTGGAGAAGGAAATGGCAACCCACTCCAGTGTTCTTGCCTGGAGAATCTCAAGGACGGTGGAGCCTGGTGGGCTGCCGTCTATGCGGTCGCACAGAGTCGGACACGGCTGAAGCGACTTAGCAGCAACACAGTCTTATTTATCTTTCTGTCTCCATCACCTGTGCCTAACACGTTGAAGGGATGCAAGAAATGCTTGCTGAACCAAGAGTAAGCATAGGTGGCATTTTGGTCTTCTCTTGGCAGGCAGTGGGCTTCTGTAGACCGGTTGTCGGCATTTTAAAATACATCATTCGAGTCATCTCACCTTTTCCATCTGATCCAAGAGAAAGTCTTATATCTACTGGCCATCAGAGATTACACAAAATTCTTCTGGATGTTCCCTCCATCACTTACTTATAAATATCAGTGCCACATTGCCTGTCTCAATTTTTTAAATTCACACTGTTCTTATTCTGGATCATGCCCAATAAATCTAAGTATGTTTCTGTGTGGCGTGTGTGTGCTTAGTCAGTCAGTCGTGTCTGACTCTGCGACACCATGGATTGTAGCCCGCCAGGCTCCTCTGCCCATGGCAAGAATACTTGAGTGCATTGCCATTTCCTTCTCCAGAGGATTTTCCCCACCCTCACGATCGAACCTAGGTCTCCTGCACTGCAGGCAGATCTTCACTGTCTGAGCCACCAAGGACCTCATGTTTCTGTGAATACTTGATTATGTAACATCATACCTTCTTATTCTGCAAACATTAATATTTGTTTTCTCAGATTCCTGAAGTTAAATTGAAAATGCCTATTTCTAACATTAGTCAAGACTTATCAACCTATTTGTATTTCAACCAGCATCTCTTAAGTCAAAAACTGATAACAAATATCAAAGTGCTTCAAAGTACAAATCAGTTACAACTGCAACCAACCATTCAAGTCAATGAAATGCATTGTTTTGACTAAAGAAAACAGCATTGTCTCTGTAAATTTTTATGGAGTACTCCAAAGGCAGGGTTTTCTCATCATCTTCTGAATAAACAGTCTTAAATTCCACAGGCCAAAAAGTAGAATGAAAACAAAAGTAAAAATTGACCACACACACCTGACTGCTTTGTTGTAACATATGTGTTTAATATCATGCTTTAAGCCTAGGCAATAACAAGGTGCCTTGGTAAAAGTTAGTCATCTTAAATTTGCAGCTTTGATTCTTTAAACTGAAATATTGTTCTAAATAATAAATATTTCTCTGCATCATAATTTAAACATCTCCTATTGGCATGTTTTTCCCACTTTAATAGTATGAATTAAATATTCACTAGGACTAATGGAATAATGCTCTAGTCACACCAACGAGACATAACATATATCTATGCAACTTCTAGGATCATTAAAATTCTAGATCAGAAATCATGATGCTTTCACATTAGATTTGAAATTGCTGCTTGCCTCCCCACCCTGAGGTGCTAGCTACCAAAATACACTGAAACACATTGAATTGCAGTAACTTTGCGGGGGAGGGTGAACTTCTTAAATGTACAACCTCTGATTCTAGTGGACATGATGTTACGGTCTGAGTGTTTGTGTTCCCCTAAAAGAAAATTAGAGATACCAAGGGAACATTTTATGCAAAGATGGGCTCGATAAAGGACAGAAATGGTATGGACCTAACAGAAGCAAAAGATATTAAGAAAAGGTGGCAAGAATACACGGAAGAACTGTATAAAAAAGATCTTCACGACCCGGATAATCACGATGGTGTGATCACTCATCTAGAGCCAGACATCCTGGAATGTGAAGTCAAGTGGGCCTTAGAAAGCATCACTACAAACAAAGCTAGTGGAGGTGATGGAATTCCAGTTGAGCTATTTCGAATCCTTAAAGATGATGCTGTGAAAGTGCTGCACTCAATATGCCAGCAAATTAGGAAAACTCAGCAGTGGCCACAGGACTGGAAAAGGTCAGTTTTCATTCTAATCCCAAAGAAAGGCAATGCCAAAGAATGTTTAAACTACTGTACAATTGCACTCATCTCACACGCTGGTAAAGTAATGCTCAAAATTCTCCAAGCCAGGCTTCAGCAATACGTGAACCATGAACTTCCTGATGTTCAAGCTGGTTTTAGAAAAGGCAGAGGAACCAGAGATCAAATTGCCAACATCCGCTGGATCATCAAAAAAGCAAGAGAGTTCCAGAAAAACATCTATTTCTGCTTTATTGACTATTCCAAAGCCTTTGACTGTGTGGATCACAATAAACTGTGGAAAATTCTGAGAGAGATGGGAATACCAGACCACCTGACCTGCCTCTTGAAAAATCTGTATGCAGGTCAGGAAGCAACCGTTAGAACTGGACATGGAACAGCAGACTGGTTCCAAATAGAAAAAGGAGTATGTCAAGGCTGTATATTGTCACCCTGCTTATTTAACTTCTATGCAGAATACACCATGAGAAACGCTGGACTGGAAGAAACACAAGCTGGAATCAAGATTGCTGGGAGAAATATCAATCACCTCAGATATGTAGATGACACCACCCTTATGGCAGAAAGTGAAGACGAACTAAAAAGCCTCTTGATTAAAGTGAAAGAGAAGAGCGAAAAAGTTGGCTTAAAGCTCAACATTCAGAAAATGAAGGTCATGGCATCCGGTCCCATCACTTCATGGGAAATAGATGGGGAAACAGTGGAAACAGTGGCTGACTTTATTTTGGGCTCCAAAATCACTGCTGATGGTGACTGCAGCCATGAAATTAAAAGACGCTTACTCCTTGGATGAAAAGTTATGACCAACCTAGATAGCATATTCAAAAACAGAGACGTTACTTTGCCTACGAAGGTCCGTTTAGCCAAAGCTATGGTTTTTCCAGTAGTCATGCATGGATGTGAGAGTTGGACTGTGAAGAAGGCTGAGCGCCAAAGAATTGATGCTTTTGAACTGTGGTGTTGGAGAAGACTCTTGAGAGTCCCTTGGACTGCAAGGAGATCCAACCAGTCCATTCTGAAGAAGATCAGCCCTGGGATTTCTTTGGAAGAAACTCCAGCTGAAACTCCAGTACTTTGGCTATCTCATTGGAAGAGTTGACTCATTGGAAAAGACTTTGATGCTGGGAGGGATTGGGGGAAGGAGGAGAAGGGGATGACAGAGGATGAGATGGCTGGATGGCATCACTGACTCGATGGACGTGAATCTGAGTGAACTCCGGGAGCTGGTGATGGACAAGGAGGCCTGGCATGCTGCGATTCATGGGTCGCAAAGAGTCAGACACGACTGAGTGACTGAACTGAACTGAAAACTCATATTTGAAATCCTAACCCCAAAAGATGATGGTATTAGGAGGCTGGGGCCTCTGAGAAGTGATTAGGTCATGATGGTGGCACTCTCATGAATGGGATTAGTACCCTTAAGAAAAATGCTCCAATGTCACCCTTTCTACCACGTGAGGACACAGCAAGAAGATGGCCAGCTACAAACAAGCAAGAGTCCCACTAGGACACAACCATGTTGGCACCTTGATCTTGGAATTCCCAGGCTTCAGAACTGTGAGAAGTAAATTTCTGTTGTTTATAAGCCTGTGGTACTTGCAGCTTGAATAGACTGAGACACACAGAGTAATGGAAAAAATCTATTCGGGTAATTTGAAATTATTATATTAGCAAAGAGTAAGAAATTGTACATAGAATACATGAGAATCTGAATGAAGTGAAAGTAAGTCACTCAGTCATGTCTGACTCTTTGCAAGCCCATGGTGTACAGTCCATGGAATTCTCCAGGCCAGAATACTGGAGTGGGTAGTCTTTCCCTTCTCTAGAGGATCTTCCCAACCCAGGGATTGACCCAGGTCTCCCACATTGCAGACAGATTCTTTACCAGCTGAGCCACAAGGGAAGCCACAAGGGTGGCTTGTAATCTGAATAGATAAAGTGAAATGATTGTGAATAAAAATATCACATTTGCTATGCCCAACTCTATCACATAATAAAATATATGTTAGCAATTTGCCTTAGAAAATTTGAAGCAATAATTCACTCAGGAAAATCTACTTACATCAAGAGTAAACCACATAACAACTGGTCTTTTAATTTTTTATTACTTTTTTTTTTTTATCATGCTGAGAAGCTTACAGGATCTTAGTTCCTTGACCAGGGATCAAACCCCTGTCCCCTGCAGTGGAAGTATGGATTTCTGAACATTGGACCGCCAGGGATTTCCTTAGTTTCTTCAATTTTGTGGTGTTTCAAATGATCCAGATTAGTTCTCATTCAGCCTTCATTGGTCAATCAAAATGAAAGAAATGACTTAGCTATTTAAGGTAAAGAAAGTGACCTCTCCCAAAATGACACTCACTACTCTGAAATGTACTCAAAATAACAACATGCTCAAGTCAACATCACCAAAAGCAATATGACCAACTCATAATGTGGACACCTCAACAGGGCAGTCAGCATGTAACTTTCCATTTAATGTCACAAAAGCACCATAGTAAGTTATCTGCTCAAGTTCATAGAATCAATGTAGAGTAGAATAAAGCCCAGACACCAAATAGTATCATTTACTACTTGTTGGCCACATTTTATCAAAGAAATTATCCCTTTTGATTATGTGCAGTAGTCCTCATTTTGATACATTAAAAAGAACTAATTTGGATACCAATAAAATTCAATTACATTACACTTGATTTGAAAATAATGAATTAGTAAACAGTGGAGACAGATTCCTTGACAGAGCAGAGAGCTCCTAAAGAATGTAAGACATGATGAAGTGTGAGATGGGGGAACCAGAGCAGGCTGAAAGGTGATGATACATGATGACGTGCAACTGAGGACCCCAAGGAACTATGAAGTGAGATGAGCAGTGATCTTAAGGTGGTAGACATCCATTCATAATGTAAAAAGTTTTATCTTCAGAGTTATTCAAATAACCAGTAGGAAACTTAAAAATTCATTGCTGAGTTTTGCTGCATGGATAGTATAGATTATTAAAAGCAACAGTTGGCAACTAAATCTTTGAACATAATAGAGAAGATGTCCTGTCTTCAAATTACTTCCCATCTTCATGTGAATGCAGTCATGTGTTGTCAGGAGGCTGCCCTCAAAGACTGTCATCTGCAATAAATTGATTTTCATATATGGATTATTCAATGTCATAATTCAATTTTAATGACTCCTGGAGCTCAAAGATTACTACTGCATCCTTATAGCTCAGTGTTGGTTTGTTCTAAAGACAAGAGAGTAAGCTCCCTGAGGACATCTGAAACACTGAGCACAGTATCCAGTTTATGGCATGTGATCCAGAAACACTGAGTGAGTGAAATGAATGGATGGATGAAGTCAGAATGAATCCATGCCCAAGGAAAGCGATGACCACACCGTAGGTTTTCCACACTGCAGCGGAATCGATCAAAGAACATAAGGCACTTCTTGGGTTTTCCTGTACCATTTTTGGTGCCACTCATAAAGTCACCAGAGGCTGCCTAAGCCAGGGACCACATCTTAGTAACTGAAGTACCTTTAACACCCAGGTCTAGGCCGATATGTAGAAAGAATTAAGACAATCCATTGATCCATCCAAGTTGCTATTTGTAACAGTGTTAAATGAGAAAACTTCATCTAATACACAGCTCATCATAGACATGGGACTACTCTTAACTGTACTTTTCTTTCCTGAACCACCGTGATCACTTGCTGAATTAAACTGGTCATATTCAGTGTAACCTCAAAGCCAAGTTCTCAACTATATGAAGGCATCTATTTCACTTCAAAGTGTGCAAGTATGGCCTATACAAGTATAATTCCTGGTCAATCCCTGCTTTTTCTTTTTCTCACCTTAGCCTTCCACATCATTCTCTATGCCAAAGTATCTAAGAAATTTTCAGTCCAAGCAAACATTGATTTAATATTCATAGCAATTGGAAATTACTATGGTGATAATTATTCAAAAACATACATTCTTTAAAATCTGACATTCAACTTGAAGTAGTGGTAGGGACTTCTATTAAAAATAAAACTTTTGGCACTTCCCTGGCAGTCCAGTGGTTAAGACTTCACCTTCCAATACAGGCGGTGCAGACTCGATCCCTGGTCAAGGAATTAAGATCCCACAAGCCTTAGGGCCAAAAAAGAAAAAAACCCAAATATAAAGAAACAGAAGCAATATTGTAATGAATTCAGTACTTTAAAAATGGTCAACATCAAAAAGTATTTTTTAAAAATAAAATCTTTTGATTAAATTATAAATTTGCTTCTCTAAGTGTCTTCGACTTTAGGTAAGCATAACCATTCTATCTTACCAACTTTGTATTTAATGGTTTCAGATCCTTTACCATCCCCTTTTGTTGCTATACATGGAATTTTAATGTCTCTCCTTTGCATTTTCTCACTTTATTTCTCTTTCCTCAAGAAAATTTTACTCTAAGAACATTTCTGGTCACCTTACTCCTTTTTCACTTACACTGTAAGTAATGAAGACATTGTACTTTTCAAAAACAGGAGTCAGTAGAAGAAATACTAGTAAGGCATGTTCATGCCACCTGCTAATGAAAGAAAGATTCGGAGTGAGGGTGTTATCAGGGGAAAACGTTTAACTACTTTTTTAAAAGTCTTAATAAAAATGTAAAAATTGTTTTCTGGAATGACTTTACGCCACCCAGCACCATAAAGAAGAAAAGTGTTGCAAAGGGCAGTAAGGAAATCAGCAATGGACTGGACACAGAGTAAAATTTATCAGAGATTTGGAGTTCAAAGGGACCATATCACTTCACTTCATCCCAATCCTACACGTCACAACAGAAAAGAGAAAGTGAGCTGTCATAGAGAGATAACCTTTGACATGTCACAGGCTGGTATGGGGGGGAGGCAATCACACAGTGTCCCCTCTGACCTGTTTCCTTGTGTCATCTGTAACAGCACACACGACACGATTGCTGGGACCTGGGTGGAGGTGTCACGCCACTTCTCGGAATGCTCTTTGGAGAGCAATCATTCAGAGGGCCAGAGCTCTGGTATCTGCCCTTTGGCCAAAGAAAAAAGAGGAGGAAAATGTCCCCACCACACTCAAGGACAGGTGGCCGGCCCTGCCTAAATGCAGATGGAAAAGGGAAGGATTTGAGGTTTACAACCTAGGCCAGCGGGCCTCATTATTTTTTAATTTAAGAACATGCCATCTGTGGCTTCTCTGAGGATCCAGTAGTTAAGAATTTGCCTGCCAGTGTGGGAGACATGGGTTCTATCTCTGATTCAGGAAGATCCCACAGGCCTCAGAGGACCTAAGCCCATGGGCCGCAACTACTAAGCTTGCCCTCTAGAGCCCGAGAGCTGAACTATTGAGCGCAGGCGCACCGACTACTGAAGCCACCACAAAGAGAAGGCCGTGCAGACCGACAGCTAGAGAGCAGCCCACTCTCTGCAACCAGAGAAAGCCCACATGGCACAATAAAGACCCAGCACAGTCAGTAAGTAAATATTTTTTCAATCACTTATAAAAAAATAAAAGAACATGCTACCTTTAGAGGCTCTATCAAGCAGGTGGTTTCGGGGGGAGTCTTGAGACATACCAGGAGAGAGGTTAGGATGCAACAGAGAAGGATGGAGGCCAGTCAAGGGTATGTTTTTGAGCATGTTTCAGCCACGAGCAACAAGGGCTCCCACTCCACTGAGGAACCAGAGGGGCAATGCAGACCTTTCCTTGGAGACTATCCACACTGGGGATACTTACCCTCGGTCACTGGCCAAGGGCTACCCCCAAGGGATCTTACTGCCTCAGCACCTCCAGCATAGCCTCCCCCGTGGGCCAAAGGTGCCCCGGAGGCCAGAGTAGACAGCACACAGAGGCCCAGGGCCTGTGGCACTAAGCGGCAGAGAGGACGGGCGTGGGGATAAGGATGGAGCAGATACTGGCCAGGCATCACATGCCCTTGCTACATCTCATTCTCACAGGATTCAACTCCAAATGCCACCATATTTACTATCCAACCTAGAAATGAGGGAAGGGGGGGAAACAATTCTTGTATTAAGAGAAGACTGTGCTCAGTTGTGATCGACTCTTGCGACCCTGTGGACTGCAGCCCACCATGGGATTTCCCAGGCAAGAATACTGGTTGCCATTTCCTTCTCCAGTTGATCTTCCCAACCCAGGAATCAAACCCTCATCTTTTGTGCCTACTGCATTAGTAAGCTGATTCTTTACCACTGAGTCACGTGGAAAACCCATAGAGAAGATTAGAGCAACTCTATTTTAAAAGGGAAACTTCCTACCTTTAATCTTCTTGGGCCTTTTAGAAATTAAATATCATGTGAGTTTAAAGCAGGGGTCGGCAGGCTAGGGCCCTCCAGCCAAATCCAGGCTGCCAACAGTTTTCTTATGGCCCCCAAGCTAAAAATGCTGTTGCATTTTAAAAGGTTGGAAAAAAGTCAGAAGAAGACTGTTTCATGATACGTGAAATTTATATGATATTCAAATTTCATTGTCTATAAATATTTATGGAAACACAGCCACACTTATCGGTTTACACAACGCTGAAGGTTGTGCCATGGATGGCAGGGCTGAGGAACTGTGACAGAGACCATCTGGGCTTCTCAGCTTAAAATTTCCCTCCCTGGTCCCTTACAGAAAGTCTGCCTGCCCATCATTTAGAACCAGACTCACTCTCATCAAATCTTTGAGATAAAAAAATAAAACTAAAATCTTCACAGTAGTAGAGATTCCCTGGGGTGGGATGGTCTCCTCCTTTCTTTAAGTGTTAGCCATTCAGTCGGGTCAGACTCTTTGCGACACAATGGACTATCGCCTGACAGGCTCCTCTGTCCATAGAATTTTCCAGGCAGGAATACTGGAGAGTGTTGCCATTCCCTTCTCCAGGGGAATCTTCCTGACCCAAGAACTGAACCTGCATCTCCTGCGCGGCAGGCAGATTCTTTACCAATGAGCCACCAGGGAAGCCCTCGCCCTTCTTTAAGCAGGATTAAAAGTCCTAATGAAGCTCCACCAGGCAGTGTCTGAGCTTCTCAGATAAGGACGACTATTAGGTTTTCTACCCCTAGTTGATCCGGGTAGAACAAATATTGACAGTGCCTCATTATTGCTGACATAAAACATGTGGTTTTACAGAATGAGGAATGTCATAAGGAATGAGATTGTTGCAAGCAATGACGAAAGTGGCATAAACTTTAAGATTTAGAATCCCTGTTTCATCCAATACGAAATGTAACACTTTGCAAACACCTGCTGCATGGAGAGTTTTTCCAGACATAAATTCACACTGGAAACTCATGGTGGAACCCTTGAAAAGGAGCTAATTTTGAGAAAAGAGATGAAAAGATCCCAGACCAAGAGGTAATTCGGGGCGGGGGCAGGGGCAGGGAAGGACAGGTGGGTGGTAGCAGGTGACGGAGAGCTTCAGAAACATTATATAATCATCAAGCATCAAGCTAATAAATTACTGGAGGAATCAAGATTTATATAAACTGATGGATGCAGAGCCAAAGAACTGGTAACTTTAATCAGATCCCAAGGGAACCTAGGATGCCAAGTTTAGCCACGCAGTTGCTGGTTCAGTCGTGGAAGCAGGGACAAGATATGTAAACGGGGTCCTTTCCAGGCATCACTACGGTGATCTATGTGTGCTATAAATCAGCATTTTGTTCCTGAGAACGCCGCAGTCCATTCTTGAGGCCGTGTTTACAGGAGAACATCAGTATTCTCTCGGCAGGCACGTCACAGTGAAGAGAATTTTAAATAGCACAGGAGAGAAGTGTTCTTGGTAGTCACACAGCCTGTGATAAACTTTGAAGTACAAATGAGAAGTGGAAGTGAACGTGAAACGTATGCTTCGTCCTCAAACTCGGTGAAAAATGAAATGTACAAGAAAAGTTGGATCCTTGCCATGACACCCATTACAGTGTAGACGAAGGCTCTGACCTTTCGTGTTGGACGCACTGTGTTTTTGACACATTTAGTCAATTAAAACGGGTGAAGTGTAATTTGTTTTTCTTAAGTTTAATACAGCATGTCAATAGACGTTAACCAAAATTTATAGTTGGAACACTAAAGCTGCCACATGCACTTAAACAAATGAACACAATTCATCACGGTTGAAATAAAGAGAACATCATGGGCATTTGACTTTATACTTCACGTAAGCGCGTAGCCAAATATAGGAAAGCAGGCTCCTTCTCACACTTCCAGTGGAAAAGACGTTTTAGTTCACATTAAATATTGGTGTGAAAAACCTGGCTGGTATCCAGTCCTAAGGAGTGTTAGGGTTGGCACTTCCACTGTGTACTCTTACTATAAATTGTTGTAGCGTTTATTTGACATGGAATACCCAAAGGATTGATGAGCAAAGAGAGGAAGATTTTTTTTTTATATTGCTGTATTACCTTTTTCAGACATCTATACGAAGCCTTTACATCTTCAAAGTCCAAACAAGCAGCCACCTGTATTCAATCGGTGCAAGATATTTTTCATGAAACGATAGCTTGCCTTTTTATAAACCTATAAAAGCACACATTTTCCATTTTTATGAGTCAGCAAAGCAGTGGCAAATTTAATAATAAAACTTACAAACACAGTTTCTTTATAGACAGTTTAACATTTTTTGCTTGTTTAAAATGCCACAGGAAAAACCAAACCCTGACTTCACAGTTTCTGTGTCTATCACATCATATCGGGTTGGCCAAAAGGTTGGCGCTGGTTTTTCTGTAAGAAAATGACAGGTAGCTACAATTTTGTACATCTATATTTAAAAAATCAACCCAGCACTCAGAGCATTTATATTACAGACCACAGACTCCTAAAAATTTAAGAGAAACATGATACCATGAGGGGGGAATTATCAAGTACAACCTAATACATGTATTAGATTTTGGCATCCATAATATACATGCTATTTACATATAGGTACAGTAATCATGCAATTTGAGTTTGTAAGAGCAATTGCAGTGCCTTTGTAAAAATATATTCGATATTTGAATAGGTTTTAAAAGTTGAGACTGGTATAAGTAAATCAAGCTGTAATATTTGGGAACTAACATAATGGCATAAAGGAACAGTTTTGTAAGATTTTATATTTTAAATAGAACAGGCATGTAATCAATACACAAACAACCATATTTGAAAAATACCTAGGCTGCTCTCTTTAAATACCTAGACCAGGACTTTTACAAGACTGGTTTTAATGTTTACCAAAATCAATTACATTGAACACAATCAATGGCTTCAATGTTTACCTTAAAGTTTATGTCTTTAGACTAAGAGACTACCATTAGTCTGAATTATGACAAAATTATTTCTCTTAGTCTTTAGGTAGGTTCCCCTATGTCAAAACGACAGGACTAGAACCTTAACCTCCTGAAATGGCAATTACATTTACCCTGAAAAGACCCAGACAGGTCAGGAAGAGCTTCCAAACGATGCTCTTCTAAACTGACTGCCAAAATTTTAAGATTAAAGTAATCCAAGTATTTTTAAACATTGCAAAAATAGCCAAATGTTTACTGTCGAAGCAATGGAATGTATAGCGTGTTTTCACCTGGAAGCAGCAGCTTACTAGCTATTTCATCATCTGCTGGGTTTAAAGAATAAGAAAACAACCAGTTAATTAGACAATTTGAAACTACTTCTGAAAAGAAAAAGAGCAGTGAGATGGGTATTTCATATCACACAAAGCTCTGCACAGAACTTTTTTTATCTTCTGAACAGCTGATGTGGCCTTCTATAGACAAACTATGGGCTTCCCTGGTGGTTCAGACAGTAAAGAATCTGCCTGCAGTGCAGGAGACCGAGTTTCGATCCCTGGGTTGGGAAGCTCCCCTGGAGAAGGAAATGGCAACCTACTCCAGTATTCTTGCTTGGGAAATCCCATGGACAGAGGAGCCTCTCAGGCTACAGTCCATGAGGTCGCAAAGAGTTGGGCATGACTAAGCGACTGACACACACATACGTGTCACTGAAATACTAAAATTCATGGGTTTTGTTTTATAACATTTTTCAGTTAGCCTAAAAAATACTACACATATAACATAGACACACACACAGTCTCAATGATCATAAAATGAAAAGTTAAAGTAGCAATGAGATATTACTTCACACGCGATATTGGTAAGATTTAAAAGAATGAAAACACCTATTGCAGATAGAGTTATGGGAAAGGATACAACTATATGTTGCTGGAGGAAGTATGAATTGTTATAGCCTTTTGGACAAGCACCCTGGCCATATCTATTAAAATTTAAAGTGCATACACTCTTCCCATCAGTATCCCTGGTACTGGCCATCTATTCTGTAGAAATGAAGTACTCGTGTACAAGGAAGGTTAATGCTGTTTTTCAGGGCAGAGACAAAAAATGTGGAGAAAAAAATGCATGCTCAGTATCAGGTAAAAATTTGAATTGCAGGCAGATTCTTTACCAGCTGAGGCACAAGGGAAGCCCAAGAATACTGGTGTGGGTAGCCTATCCCTTCTCTAGGGGATCTTCCCCACCAAGGAATCGAACTGGGGTCTCCTGCACTGCAAGCGGATTCTTTACCAACTGAGCTATCAGGGAAACCCAAAAATTTAAATAAGTTGGGTAAAACCATACTATGAGATAACAGGCAGCAATTGCAAAGAATAATTTCAATAAAAAAATCAATGACTGAGGACTTCTCTGGTGGCTCAGTGGTAAAGAATCTGCCCTCCAACACAAGGGATATGGGTTCAATCCCTGATCCAGAAGATCCCACAAGCCGCAGAGCAACTATGTCTGCATGCCACAGCTACTTAGCCTGTGCTCTAAAGCTTAGGATCTGCACCGACTGAAGCCCGAAAGCCCTAGAGCCTGGGCTCCGAAACAAGAGAAGACACTGCAAAGAGAAGCCTGCACACCACAACTAGAGAGCAGCCCTGCAGCAACGAAGGCCTAGCGCAGCCAAAATTAAATAACTAAATAATAGTAAACAAAATCACAAAATCAATGAAAAGATTTCTACAACGTGATGTTAAGTCAGAAAGATAAGAGGCAGAGAAATATAGTAATAACATATTGCATTATAATACAATATGTTTTATTATCCCACTTTTCTAAACAAACAATACCAAGATTTTTGAATATACATACAATTATACATGTGTATGAATATATGCAAATATATGTATGAATATAATTTTATGACCATAAATTAAAGTAAGCCAAGATACATACCAAAGTGATAACATTGATATCTAGGGTTAATTACTTGGAGAGAGGAGAAAAGACAATGAACAAAAAGAAAACTGCATTTTTAAAAGTTTATACAGTGAAGTGGAGTGAACTGAAGTCGCTCAGTCGTGTCCGACTCTTTGCGACCCCATGGGGCTGTAGCCCACCAGGCTCCTCCGTCCATGGGATTCTCCAGGCAAGAATACTGGAGTGGGTTGCCATTTCCTTTTCCAATATACAGTGAAGGCAGTATTATTACATGATGACTTTTTGATAAAATCTTTGGAAAAGTGGGTGTATATTTCTAAAATGTTATAAGAAAGAATAGTCATCAAAATATTAATGATTTTTTCTCAATGTGCATAAATGTTGGATATTTCTCTCATTTTCTAATAATGATCATTATTAACTATAATATATACGATAAAAGGCTATTTTCATTGGAGAAAGAAAACTAACAACTAAATAAAGAATAAACTAGTTTAAATTTCTCTCAATGTAAATATTTCTTAAGCTAAGCTAAGTCACTTCAGTCGTGTCCGACTCAGTGCGACCCCACAGACGGCAGCGCACCAGGCTCCCCTGTCCCTGGGATTCTCCAGGCAAGAACACTGGAGTGGGTTGCCATTTCCTTCTCCATGAAAATATTCCATAAATGAATTTCAGTAACTCTTAGTGTATGGTAAATTTTTAAGCATTTAAGTGCAAAGAAGCATCCTTATTTTTAATGGGGAAAATATAAGAAAAAAATTATGAGATAAAGACGTGGCATATGCCAACAGTTGGCCAGCTATACATTCTCTTCTGCCATTACAAGATGATGTCTGTTTAAGCGGAACAGACAGCCACTGAGAATAAACACTACGTTTCCCAGCCTTCCTTGCCAGTAGGAAAGAAAGAGTGTAGGCTGTGTCTAAGCTCCGTCCAACTCAGTGTAAGCAGAGGTGATGGGTCAGGCCCGGAGGGTGTAGAGTGAGCCACCTGCAATCACGCCGACAGAGAAAACCAGAGGGTCCAAATTCACATGTAGGTAGAGCCTGTGAGGGAGACTAAGTGGTGGGGAGGGAATCAGAATACTGGGGAGACTTGGCTTTTCCTTGCTGAGTTTAGCATTCCTGCAAGAGAAATTAATTCAAGAGAATTATACGGGGGTGGGAGTGGAATAAATAGGGAGACTGGGGTTGACGTGTACATATTTATCTACTATATAGATAAAGAAGAAAATAAAATAGATAAACAAATAAGGACCTATTGTATAGCACAGGAAACTATTCAATACTCTGTAATGGCCTATATGGGAAAAGAATCTAAAAAAGAGGGGATATATATAAACAGACTCCTTTTTCTGTACAGCGGAAACTAACACAACATTGTAAACCAAGTACACCCCAATAAAAAATTTAAAAATAAAAAGAGAAAGAGAGAATTATAAGAGGTAGTTTCAGCATGAGGTAAGCCTGGCCCTGTCTTCTCAAAATCATCACAGAGTTAATGGGGCAAAGATCAGGGAAGATACAGCCCTTAGCATTCCCCTCCAAAACTGCCGATTCCAAAGACCTGAAAGTAGCCTTCAGCAAAAATTAGCTAACTTCACTGAAGAAAAAGAGTAAGTACAAACTGTACAGGCAGCAAAAACAAGACCAGAAGCTGACTCTGGCTCAGATCATGAACTCCTTATTGCAAACTTCAGACTTAAACTGAAGAAAGTAGGGGAAACCACTAGACCATTCAGGTACGACCTAAATCAATCCCTTACAATTATACAGTGAAAGTGACAAATAGATTCAAGGGATTACATCTGATAGAGTGCCTGAAGAACTATGGATGGAGGTTCCTGACATTGTACAGGACGCAGTGATCAAGACCATTCCCAAGAAAAAGAAATGCAAAAATGCAAAATGGTTGTCTGAGGAGGCCTGACAAATAGCTGAGAAAAGAGGAGCTAAAGGCAAAGGAGAAAAGGAAAGATATACCCATTTAAAGGCAGAGTTCCAAAGAATAGCAAGGAGAGATAAGAAAGCCTTCCTCAGTGATCAGTGCAAAGAAATAGAGGGAAACAATAGAATAGGAAAGACTAGAGATCTCTTCAAGAAAATTAGAGAAATCAAGGGAATATTTCATGCGAAGATGGGCACAATAAAGGACAGAAATGGTATGGACCTAACAGAAGCAGAAGATATTAAGAAGAAGTGGCAAGAATATACAGATGAACTATACAAAAAAAGATCTTCATGACCCAGATAATCACGATGGTGTGATCACTCACCTAGAACCAGACATCCTGGAATGCGAAGTCAAGTGGGCCTTAGGAAACATCACTACAAACAAAGCTGGTGGAGGTGATGGAATTCCAGTTGAGCTATTTCAAATCCTAAAAGATGATGCTGTGAAAGTGCTGCACTCAATATGCCAGCAAATTGGGAAAACTCAGCAATGGCCACAGGACTGGAAAAGGTCAGTTTTCATTCCAATCCCAAAGAAAAGCAATGCCAAAGAATGCTCAAACTACTGCACAATTGCACTCATCTCACAAGCTAGTAAAGCAATGCTCAAAATCCTTCAAGCCAGGCTTCAACAGTACATGAACCATGAACTTCCAGATGTTCAAGCTGGATTTAGAAAAGGCAGAGGAACCACAGATGAAATTGCCAACATACGTTGGATCATTGAAAAAGCAAGAGAATTCCAGAAAAAATATCTACTTCTGCTTTATTCACTATGCCAAAACCTTTGACTCCATGGATCACACCAAACTGGAAAATTCTGAAAGAGATGGGAATACCAGACCACATGACCTGCCTCCTGAAATATCTGTAAGCAGGTCAAGAAGCAACAGTGAGAACTGGACATGGATCAACAGACAGGTTCCAAATCGGGAAAGAAGTAAGTCAAGGCTGTGTATTGTCACCCTGCCTGTTTAACTTATATGCCAAGTACATCATGAGAAATGCTGGGCTGGATGAAGTGCAAGCTGGAATCAAGATTCCTGGGAGAAATATCAATAACCTCAGATATGCAGATGACACCACACTTATGGCAGAAAGCAAAGAAGAACTAAAGAGCCTCTTGATGAAAGTGAAAGAGGAGAGTGAAAAAGCAGGCATAAAACTCAACATTCAGAAAACTAAGATCATGGCATCTGGTCCCATCACTTCATGGCAAATAGATGGGGAAACAAAGGAAACAGTGATTGACCTTATTTTGGGGGGCTCCAAAATCACTGCTGATGGTGGCTGCAGCCATGAAATTAAACGACACTTGCTCCTTGGAAGAAGAGTTATGACCAACCTAGATAGCATATTAAAAAGCAGAGACATTACTTTGGCAACAAAGATCCATCTAGTCAAAGCTTTGGTTTTTCCAGGAGTCATATATGGATGTGAGAGTTGGACTATAAAGAAAACTGAGAGTTGAAGAATTGATGCTTTTGAACTGTGACATTGGAGAAGACTCTTGCGAGTCCCTGGGACAGCAAGGAGATCCAACCAGTCCATCCTAAAGGAAATCATTCCTGAATATTCATGGGAAGGACTGATTCTGAAGCTGAAACTCCAATACTTTGGCCACCTGATGGGAAGAACTGACTCATTGGGAAAGACCCTGATGCTGGGAAAATTGAAGGCAGAAGGAGAAGGTGATGACAGAGGATGAGATGGTTGGATGGCGTCACCGACTTGATGGACATGAGTTTGAGTAAACTCTGGGAGTTGGTCATGGACAGGGAAGCCTGGTGTGCTGCAGTCCATGGGGTCCTAAAGAGTTGGACACGACTGAGTGACTGAACTGAACTGAACTGAACAAATACACAAAATAATAAATGACCAAAGGGAAATAGACAAAACTTTGAAAATCATGTCTCCATATTGCAAAATTATGTGAAAACACACTTGAAAACCTATCTGAATTTGTCCACTTCGTATGAAACATATTTATCAAATTTGACCCTGTTTTCTATTGCTGCCACAAAAATATCACAAATTTGGTGGCTTAACACAATTTTTTAAGGAATAATCTTTTTATTTAGTTGTGTATTTTTTTTATTTTTATTGGAGTATAGTTGCTTTACAATGTTATGTTAGTTTCTACTGCACAGCTTAGTGAATCAGCCATACATATACATGTGTCCCCTCTCTTTTGGATCTCCTTCCCACTTTGGTCACCACAGAGCACTTAATATAGAGTTCCCTGTGCCATACAGTAGGCTCTCATCTATTGTCTACATAGCATCAGTAGATTATATATGTCAGTCCCATCTCCCAATTCATCCCACTCCTTCTCTCCCCCTAGGTGTCCATCCGTTTGTTCTCTATGTATGTGTTTCTATTTCTGCTTTGTAATTTTTTCCCTTTGTCATCTGCTGTTATTGTAAATTTTTTCTTTTGGCATACTTAATGGCTTAACACAAATGTATTATCTTAGAGTTCTGGAGGTCAGAAATCCAATATAGGTCTCCCTGACCAAAAATCAAGATGCCATCAGTCTGCTTCATTTTCTGGGTTGTCTACAGGAGGATTTGTTTCCAGGTGACTGGTGTGTTGCCAGGGTTTGTTTCCTTGTGGCTGTTTTCTTACCAGCTGTCAACTGAGAGAGCTGTTCCCTGCTTCTGGAAGCCACCAATATCCTTAGCTGATGGCCCCTCACTCAGAGCCAGATTCAGTGGATGCAGCTTAAGTGCCTCTCACAGGTATCTCTCTGACCTAGAAAAAAAAAAGTTATGCATTTTTTAATTCTCAAAAGATTACATAGTTCAAAATAATCTCCCTACCTCAAGTCCTCTACCATTAATCAGATTCGCACCCTCATTTCTTCCATGCAACATAACATAGTCACAGGTCCCAGGGAATTTGGCATAGACACCTTCAGGGGCCAGTATTTTTTTTATTGTAGACCAGTATACAAACATCTTTCAAAAAAAAAAACACTTGGATTAATTTTCATAGACAAAATGGGGAACCAGCCCTTAAAAATTAGCATGTGCAGATGGTTTCACAAGGAATTCAGCCAAACCTTCAAAGACTAGATAATCCAATGCTACTTTAATTTTTCCAAGGACAGACATTTTCAAAAACTTTACCACAAAGGAAATATAGGATAGATACATAAGCTTGATAAAATAGCATAGCAAAGAAAAACATAGACCAGTCTCACTTGAAATACTGGGACAAAACAAAATCCTTTTTTTTTTGTTGTTTTAGTTTTTTGGCCACACATGGCATGCAAGATCTTAGTTCCCTGACCAGGGATCAAACCCAAGATTTCTGCAGTAAAAGCACTGAGTCTTAACCACTGGACCACTAGGGAAGTCCCAGGACAAAAATATCTTAAATGAAACATCAGAAAATAGATTATAATAGCATATTTTAAGATTAATATATCATGACTAAGGCTTATAACATGGAAGCAAGAGTGATTCAACATTAAGAAATTCTTTAGTATGATAACTATCTTTTTAAAAAATCTTTAGAAAATTTGATTATTCACATAGATACTGAAAAAAGTTCAACAGTTCAAAATTCATTTCTGATTTTTAAAAAAACACTTTGTAAAATAGAAAATCGTGGATTTTTCTTCAGATTGGTAAAATAAATTACCTCAATTCTAAAACCAGTGACTCACTAGGTAAACAGCAGAAGCATTTCCACTAAGATCCAGAACAAGGCAAAAGTACCTACTATTCAATTGAACTATTAACACAGAATTAGATTTATTAGCTAATGTAATGAAACCAGAGAAAATAATTGGAGCTAATGTTTGCACATTATACAATACTTTACTTGTAATATCTGAATCAGTGATAAAGTGATCATAAAATAATTGAGAATGTTAGAAAAATACCAAATTATACAAAAATCTATAGCCATAACATGTATAAATAATAACCAGGCAGAAGATGTAAGGACAGGAAAAACATCAACGAAACTTAAAAAACATTTTGTGCATTAACAGTAACATACAAAATCTTCACGAGGAATATTACAGACACTCCTGAAAGACAAAAGTGAGGTTGAACAAATAGAAAGACAACCCTTGCTTTTCATCAAGATGACTCAACAAAAAAGATACCAGACACCTTTCTAGGAAATGGAAATGTAATGTGATTTTCCCAAAAAATACATATGTAAATGAGATCCTGGTACTAAACAGATTGGCTCTAAAATCCATGTGTATATGTAAAATATATGCAAAATTTCTGATAGTCCCTTTATGAATAACCAAGACAGAAGTGATTAGCACTTCTCTGTATCAAAACATGGCAGAGGAATGAACAGTCAGACTAACACAACAGAAAAGAAAAAGTTCAAAAAGATCCGATTATTTGGAAATATGAAAACAGAGATTCTAATTGAGGTACCTTATCACACATGTGGAGCTTCCCTGGTGGCTCAGTGGTTAAAGAATTTGCCTGCCAATACAGGAGACTTGGGTTCAATCCCTATGCCAGGAAGATCCCTTGAAGTAGGAAATGTTAACCCACTCCAGTATTCGTTCGGGAAATCCCATGGACTGAGGCGCACAGCGGGCTACCATCCAGGGGGTCACAAAAGAGTCAATGACCTAGTGATTCAGTTCAGTTCAGTCGCTCAGTTGGGTCCAACTCTTTGTGACCCCATGGACTGCAGCACAACAAGGCCTTCCTGTCCATCACCAACTCCCAAAGTTTACTCAAACTCATGTCTATTGAGTTGGTGATGCCATCCAACCATCTCATCTTCTGTTGTGCCCTTCTCCTCCTGCCTTCAATCTTTCCCAGCATCACTGTCTTTTCCAACGAGTCAGTTCTTCCCATCAGGTGGCCAAAGTATTGGAGTTTTAGCTTCAGCATCAGTCCTTCCCATGAATATTCAGGAATGATTTCCTTTAGGATGGACTGGTTGGATCTCCTTGCTGTCCCAGGGACTCGCACGAGTCTTCTCCAATGTCACAGTTCAAAAGCATCAATTCTTCAACTCTCAGTTTTCTTTATGTCCAACTCTTACATCCATTTATGACTCCTGGAAAAACCAAAGCTTTGACTAGATAGACCTTTGTTGCCGAAGTAATGTCTCTGCTTTTTAATATGCTATCTAGGTTGGTCATAACTCTTCTTCCAAGGAGCAAGTGTCGTTTAATTTCATGGCTGCAGCCACCATCAGCAGTGATTTTGGAGCCCCCCAAAGCAAAATCTGTCACTGTTTCCTTTGTTTCCCCATCTATTTGCCATGAAGTGATAGGACCAGATGTCATGATCTTAGTTTTCTGAATGTTGAGTTTTAAGCCAGCTTTTTCACTCTCCTCTTTCACTTTCATCAAGAGGCTCTTTAGTTCTTCTTTGCTTTCTGCCATAAGTGTGGTGTCATCTGCATATCTGAGGTTATTGATATTTCTCCCAGGAATCTTGATTCCAGCTTGCACTTCATCCAGCCCAGCATTTCTCATGATGTACTTGGCATATAAGTTAAACAGGCAAGGTGACAATACACAGCCTTGACGTACTTCTTTCCCGATTTGGAACCTGTCTGTTGATCCATGTCCAGTTCTCA
Organism: Budorcas taxicolor; assembly: GCF_023091745.1. NCBI lineage: Eukaryota > Metazoa > Chordata > Mammalia > Artiodactyla > Bovidae > Budorcas > Budorcas taxicolor. Next base: position 9,090,179 of record NC_068917.1, on the reverse strand, counting down.
CTGTTGCTTCTTGACCTGCTTACAGATATTTCAGGAGGCAGGTCATGTGGTCTGGTATTCCCATCTCTTTCAGAATTTTCCACAGTTTGGTGTGATCCATGGAGTCAAAGGTTTTGGCATAGTGAATAAAGCAGAAGTAGATATTTTTCTGGAATTCTCTTGCTTTTTCAATGATCCGTATGTTGGCAATTTCATCTGTGGTTCCTCTGCCTTTTCTAAATCCAGCTTGAACATCTGGAAGTTCATGGTTCATGTACTGTTGAAGCCTGGCTTGGAGGATTTTGAGCATTGCTTTACTAGCTTGTGAGATGAGTGCAATTGTGCAGTAGTTTGAGCATTCTTTGGCATTGCTTTTCTTTGGGATTGGAATGAAAACTGACCTTTTCCAGTCCTGTGGCCATCGCTGAGTTTTCCCAATTTGCTGGCATATTGAGTGCAGCACTTTCACAGCATCATCTTTTAGGATTTGAAATAGCTCAACTGGAATTCCATCACCTCCACCAGCTTTGTTTGTAGTGATGTTTCCTAAGGCCCACTTGACTTCGCATTCCAGGATGTCTGGTTCTAGGTGAGTGATCACACCATCGTGATTATCTGGGTCATGAAGATCTTTTTTTGTATAGTTCATCTGTGTATTCTTGTCACCTCTTAATATCTTCTGCTTCTGTTAGGTCCCATACCATTTCTGTCCTTTATTGTCCCCATCTTTGCATGAAATATTCCTATTGATTAAACAACAACAACCATATACATGAGAACAAGATGGACTTTTAAATCAAAAGCTTTGTGTGTAATCGTTTAGAAAAAGAGCTGACCCTCTAAATATAGAAAGAACGCTCACAGCAAGAAACAGCATTTTTAAAAATTTACTTTTTTCCAGTGTTATTAACATATAATTAACAGATACAATTGTGAGATATTTAAAGCGTACAACTTCTATGGCTGAATGTGAGGCATGGGATGCTGTCATGCACGCACATGTCTGTTCAAAGTAAGAAGAACACCTCCAAGACCTTTCCCCCTCAGTAGTAACCCCCACAGTGGCCGAGGCAACTACAATCCTAATTTTCCGCACATGTTTTTCATTTTACTACTTGCCTGCTTGAAGATCCTGGAATGCAAAATAAGCCCATGAAAAGACCATAAAAATCCTTTGATATTTTAAGATAAGAAAATACAATGCTTATACATCATAATATATATTGGAAAACTTTTAAAGTGTAGTTACATAAGATATTTTTATGAGAATAGAAGGTCCTAATTTTAAAAGTGCATTTCAGTACCGTCCTTTCTTTGCAACCATTAAAACAGTCAGTTATGTGTCTATTTAACCCTGATTTTAACTTGAAATATCTAATATGACAGTAACTGCATTATTCTCGATGCAATACTTGTATCTGCTCAGCTGTAACTACAGCTGTCTAAGAATTCTGAGCCTGGAGTCTTCCCCTATTTCTTATCCAGATGTACAGAGCTCAAGTTGTTTAATGTTATGCTTAATAATTTTGTTTGAACAAGACTATTTATTTGCATTGGTAGCAAAGTTGTTGCATTTTCTCCCTAATATGTTATTCTTATTGTCATAAAGGAAATTCAGGAGAGAACAGGGTTGTATGTTTCCCATCTGACCAGAGAATAGTACCACTTTTGTATTATTTACACAATAATGATGAAGGACTGGGGCATTTCCTGAGGATAGAGGGCTGCCTGGGAGAGTGCCTCGAGGCCATTAACCTGGGGCAGTCATTCAGTTTCTTAGAAAACCTGGATTGAAGTCATTATTTCTATTAGAAGATCAGCAACACATATTCTTCAGCACCACAACTGGAAAGCTTATTGGAAATAAGTTTTTCTGGATTTTTTTGTTCAGCACATTCAATCTGTAGGTTATTTTTGTTTTACTATAATTAGTTATAATTTCTATTCTACATATATATTTCTTTTTATCAAACTATTGTTGATTTACAAAGTTGTGCCAATGTCTGCTGTACAGCAAACTGACTCAGTTATCCACACACATATACATATATTCATTTTTATATTTTTTCCATTATTCCATTTCATATATCTTTTCCATTATGGTTTATCACAGGATATTGAGTATAATACTCTGTGCTATATAGTAGGAGCTTGTCTATCCATCTTAATTTTAATAGTTTGCATCTACCAACCCCAAATTCCCAGTCCATCTCTATATTTTTAAAGAAATGTCACTGAAATCCTGAACAACTTAGTAACGTGACAGCCCTCATCAGATGGACATCAATGTCATGAATGCTGGTGACTGTCTCCTCTCTGCCCTGACTTAGAAGTCAAGTTAAAAATAAAGCCTTCCTCCTCCTACTCTATTTCTCTCTCTCTCTCCCCCTCGCTCCCTCTCTCTTTTCTAAAGGCTTCAGCAAGCAAATTTTCACTGAAGATACAAACCTGCAGAAGCACGATGCGGTAGGTCGCAGGATACACAGATTATCAGAGACTCAGTGGAAATATGAATCTATAGTGATTTCATTAGCAGCACTTTCTCATAAATAAATAGGTGAGAAAACTGTTCCATTTTAGCATTGTGAGATGGACCTCAGAAAAGTAGAGTTCACACGATTACACAAGGCATCATTTGTCTGTCACTGTCTTGTTGCTTTAAACACTGAGATCTGACCCAAACAGCAGCCCAGGAAGCCAGTCGCATCTGGAGTCAGAGGACACCTTACAGAATAAATGTTAAAGAACCTCGAGAAATGCATGTTAGCATCTAATCGCACGTGGTTAAGGCAGCACACCACACAGGGAAGGATCCCCTGACGATGCTCCAGGACACATGTTTAAAGATACCACATCTCTTCTGTCTCCCAGAAGGTCCCATATTCTTTTAGGCTAGCAGTGATGTACTACTAACTTCCTAAACAGTGCTGTGCTGTGCTGAGTCACTCAGTCATGTCCTATTCTTTGTGAACCCACGGACTGTAGCCCTCCAGGCTCCTCTGTCCATGGGGATTCTCCAGGCAAGAATGCTGGAGTGGGTTGCCATGTCCTCCTCCAGGGGATCTTCCCAACCCAGGAATCGAACCAGGGTTCGATTCTGCATTGCAGGTAGATTCTTCACCGGCTGAATTACCAGGGAAGCCCTCCTAAACAGTAAATAAAGGAATTAAAGAAATTTCATCCATCTATTTTCCTACACTTCAAAATAGGGATACTGTGGATTATAATATGCTGTTCATAGACAAGGTATGATTCTGCAGTGTAGTAATGATCGCTAATCATCTAGGATGCACCAGAAAGAATAGAGGAGGCAGGATGTGAAATGGAAGCCCGCACCCACCTTCTTTTCCTTGATACAATATCCATTCCAGTCACTCCTTACCCTTGAAATAAGAAGCAGGGACACTCATATTCTCAGCTGACAATGTGCTTACATCACTTCCTTGGAGACTATAGACATAGCCCCAGTGATCAGGTATTACCTTTCCTTCCTCCCTCGTCTCCTCCATTCCCACACCACTAAACACCCCCACCACCCACAGAGTCAGTGAACACACAGAGGAAAACTGTGAGTCACAGAAAGCAAGAAGGAAGGGCAAGAAAAGCTGGTTGGTGCTGGAGAACACTGAGGTTTACAGACACCCATCCTTCCCTCTTACAAGGGCAAAGAAGAGAAAATGACAGGACTTTTCTGGTAGTCCAGTGGTTAGGACCTCGCCTTCCAGTGCAGGGGTTGTGGGTTAGATCCCCTGGTCAGGGAACTAATATCCCACATGCCTCATGGCCAAAACACCAGAACATAGATAACAGAAGCAATATTGTAGTAAATTATATAAAGACATTAGCAATGGTCCAAATCAAAAAAATTTTTAAATAAAATAAAATGTATGGTTGACTTGCGGGTTCTGCAGCCTTCCTTAAGTTTAGGACTTCTCAGGTGGCCCTACTGGTAAAGAACCTACTTGCTAATGCTGGAGATATGAAAGACATGGGTTCGATCCCTGGGTCAGGAAGATCCACTGGAGAAGAGCATGGAAACCCACTCCAGTATTCTTGCCTGGAGAATTCCATGGAGAGAAGAGCCTGGCGGGCTACAGTCCATGGGGTCACAAAGAGTCAGGTGCAACTTAGCAAGGATGCAGTTTTTTAAGAGTGCAAAATGCGAATTTAAAATTTAAATATTAAAACAAATTGACATCTATTTTCTTTCCCATTTAAAATACACTAAATGTGATCTGATTATGTGACCTTGTGTGACCCATGAAATATGTATGTTTGCATAAGAAAAAAGGACTACTCATCAATTGTATTATATCCAGCCCATGTAGAACAATTTGTATATATGAAAAATGTGTGTGTGTGTAAATCATTTCTGAAGAATGTACAAGAAACAGGTAACAATTCCATCTGGAGAGGAGAGGTGGCAGGTTCTGAGATACAGACAAAAAAGGAGACTTGGTTTATACCACATATACTTTTTTGCCCTTTGAATTGTATTCCTTATACATATATTACCTGAATTTAACATCATTTAAGAAATTAAAAACCAGACTTGCACTCGATATTAGAACTGAGTACAGGGCCAAATTTATAGGGTGAAACAAAGTTTTTCCTTGACACAAGGAAAAGTAAGTGTTTTTAAAAAAATAAGAAATAGTTGGCATATTAGTGTGTGTGTGTGCGCACGCACACATTAAGTCACTTCAGTTGCTTCTATGCACTAAATAGAATGTAGTAGAAGTAAAAGGAGGTGTATGCCAAGCCCCAGGAAAGCAGAGAATACAACACCCAGGAAGGACGTCCCAAGTCTTTGAAGCTTTAGTAGCAGTACCACATGCTAAGCAAGGAGTTGGGTACCACACCTCTGCATGTGCTCTGCAGAGCATCCCTGGGATACAAAGGCCATTGTTAGTGCCCCTGAGAGATGGGAGGAACAGGACAGGAAGACCATGGGTCTCAGAATTTTCCACATGAGAAATTATTAAAGGAAATAGACATGTTTGCCCTGGAAAAAAATAAAATCTCAGGAATTACATGTTTGCCTTTCTCAAGGACCATCACTAAAAAGAAAAGGAGCATTTCTTTCTTCAAAGGAGCTGGTAGCAATAGGAGGAGGTGCTTCGGGAAAAGGTCTGAACCAGCTCAGCTAAAATCTCTGTATCCTTTCCCAGTCGGAGACCAAAGACAGCATTGCTGCCACGCACATAGAGAGGTCAAACACTCAGCGGACAGACCAGAAGGCAATTTCTCAGATGATTCCTGACTATGTGCCCAACCGGAGGATTCTAATACCTCATTATCATCTACCATACATTTTCAATAAAACAACCTCACTTTCATCATGCTTTATAGTCTAAAAGCATGCTTTCTAGTCCAAACCTCTACATACATTATTTCATGTGAATTTCATAATAAACTTGCCAGAAAGGCCAGGCCAAAGTTCCCATCTCCTCTTCCCAGAAGCAGAATCTCAGGGGAAAAAAAAAAAAAACTGAACTGGAGTTAGCGCCTCACCCCAACCCAGGTTCCCTGATGTCAAGAGAAAGGCATTTTCAGATCTGTCAATGATTCTTGATACTCTCCTGCTAGATGTCAATACATGTCACCCAAATGAGAACAATAAGAAACTGCTTCTGTGTTAGAAATCAAATTTACTCAAAGTGCCGTTCTTCATTCACTCATCGTATCTTTCTTAACTTGGGGTATTAAAATGTACTCTCTTTCATAGTCATAACTGGCAAAATCAGGAGTTAATTATCAAAACAGGTCTCCCCCCAAAAAAAATTTCTGGAGATGTTTCTGGTCCATGCAAATCACCAAAGGAAGATATACGAATAAGGTACAGTTTATCAGACTGATTGGCAACAGCAATTGGGAGAAATAATAAAACATGTTCAGTGAAGAAAACACAGAAGATGGCTATTATGACACCAGAAAAGTACGGATTTTTCTAGAAACCATCAGACAAAATTCTACTTGCAACCCCACACGACGCAGTCTCGGCTGATGAAGACAATGACCTGAAACCATTTGTTGTTGTTGTTTAGTCCCTAAGTCACGTCTGACTGTTTGCAACACCATGGACTGCAGCACACAAGGTTTCCCTGTCCTTCGCCGTCTCCTGGAGTTTGCTCAAACTCATGTGCCTTGAGTCAATGATGCCATCAACCACCTCATCCTCTGTCACCCTCCTTCTCCTCTTACGCTCAATCTTTCCCAGCATCAAGGTCTTTTCCACTGAGTCAGCTCTTTGCATCAGGTGGCCAAAGTATTGGAGCTTCAACTTCAGCATCAGACCTTCCAGTGAATATTCAGGGTTAATTTCCTTTAGGATTGGCTGGTTTGATTGATCTCCTTGCTGTCCAAGGGACTCTCAAGAGTCTTCTCCAGCACCACAGTTTGAAAGCATCAAGTCTTTGGCGCTCAGCCTTCTTTATGGTCCAACTCTGAACCCATAAGGTCTCTGAAAATCTGCTTCAACTAAAATTTCCTGGATGAGTTTCCAAAGTGACCTGAATTCACCTTGATTTAGGAACTATCTAGAAGTCAGAACGCAGAGTCCTTGTAAAGAATAAGTCGCATGGCAGATATTAACATCAAAAGCTAATTGCTATTTATACACAAAACATGGTTTCTGACTGGCTGTCCACATACCCTCAAGACACTGAAGGTACTTAAAAAGTAATTAAGCCAAAGTGGGCCATCCTAGACTATCATTGCTATGTGCGGTTTTCATAAAGCAGAAATCATTTCTAATTCTTTTTCCCAGTTTTCATTAGCTCTGAAGATAATCCGGCAGTGTGCAAAACCAATTGATTCCTCTATTTTCTTTTTAAGCCACAAATCCCTGGAGAAACGCTGCATTTATTTCCCCCACTTCACCTACAAAATAAATGCCCAAAGTACTACTTATTTTAACAAGGTAGATTAGGGAATGTGGTCAACCCCCACAATGAGAGGGGATCCCCCGATCTGCTGGATGGAGTCCACCCCCAGGTGCCCTCACCTGTGGGCACAGGGACACTTAAAGGGCAGCACAGTTAAGCTGCAAGGCGCTGACCACACTGAAACCAGAGCCCTACCTCTGCAGTCCATTCACAAAAATGAGCTGATGGTAATTAATTCATGATTAGTTCATTTCAGCTAATATATGAGCCTGAACTTCTGCTGAGTGATGTAATATTTCAAAAGTGGGGCTGTGCCATGAAATTTATTGGACTTCCTGAAATCACCAATGTAATTGTTTTTGCTGTTCACATATTAGGCCCCGTCTCCAGGGGAAAAGCTGATTCTTCTCATATAAGACTCTTTCCCCAGAGTTTGAAAGTCTGTCATCTTTCTCAATATACTCACTTCGTTAAACAGTTTACAGCTTGCAAGAGGGTCACAAAGTCTGAGTAACGGAATGACTGTCCTGACAGATTTAGACAATAAAACCACCAGATTGTTGTATAAATGTTTTTCTCAGAGGCCGTTTCTGAAACACATACTAAATGCAAATATTGAAACACCTGCATGCTAAGCACAATTCTTTTAACAGATGTTAATCCCTATGCATTTAACCAATGGATTTAGATCACATAAATGTAACTCACCCCCTTCAGACCGTCTTGGGAAACTACCAGTTACCTTATTTCAATTTGACAAAGAGACTATTACTCTCTACATCATAATTTTGATTTTATGGTTTATAATGGAACTATCTAAAAAAGCAAGTAAAAAATACAGAAAAGTCAACTCAGACAAAGCCTCTATGAATGAGTTGTCCACTTTTAGCATAGGAAATTTACAAAGATCGACAGCGTTACAAAATTTAATATGCTTTCTTTGTGATCCTGAAAATTGAGATTTTTCATTTAAGCCATCAGTAATCAGGCCAACCTGATGAAGGGTTGTCATCTTTTTCCCTCCATCTCTGAAATCTGGCGGGTGCCCTGGGTTTTAGTTAAAATCTTCCTGCATCCCTTGGCCTATTTCCTGTTTGAAGGCTGCTTCTAAGGATGCTTTTTTAAACAGACTTTAATTTTTAGAGCACTTTCAGGTTCACAGCAAAATTGAGCAGAAAGTACAGAGATTGTCCCTTCTCCCCCTCTCCCTGCCCTGCATAGCCTCCGCCATCATCACTGTCTACTCCAGTACTACATTTGTTATTATTTTTTAACTTTTAAATTTATTTTTATTTTATTCTTTGTTGTTTGGCTGTGTTGGGTCTTCATCGCTGCACGTGAGCTCCCTCTCTATTACTCTCTAGTTGGGGAGTTCGGGCTTCTCATTGTGGTGGCTCCACCTGTCGTGAAGCCCAGGAACACATGTTCTAGGACGAGTGGGCTCAGTGGTTGCAGCACACTGACCTAGCTGCCTTGAGACATGTGGGATCTTCCCAGACCAGAGATCAAACCAGTGTCCCTTGCACTGCAAGGCAGATTCCCACCCACTGGACCACCACAGAAGCCCCATCTGTTACTATGTACGAATCTACAGCACACATCATAACCACCACATTAGTGTCCACTCTTGGCCTTGTACATCCCATGTGTTTGAATAAACATACAATGACATGTAGCCACCTTTATAGCACACACAGAATTGTTTCACTGCCCTGAACATCTCCCGTTCTCTGCCAATTCATCCCTCCCTTCCAAGCCTTTGTTTTGTTGTTGGTTAGTCGATAAGTTGTGTCCAACTCTGCAATCCCATGGACTGTAGCCCACTAGGTTCTTCTGTCCATGGGATTTCCCAGGCAAGAATACTGAAGCAGATGGCTATTTCCTTCTCCAAAGGGTCTTCTCATCCCAGGGATAGAATCTGCGTCTCCTGCATTGGTAGGCGGATTATTTACCACTGAGCCACGAGGGAAATCCTTCCCCCAATTCTGCTCTTCTTAATTCCTCTTCTGTTATCTCCCCACTTTTCCAGCCTTGAAACTTCTTTACAACTCAGTTGTTTAATATTAATAAGAGTGAAAATTACCATTTGGGGACCCAACTGTATGTATCAGATGTACATCCACTGGGTGCTTACTATCCATTATGTCATTTAATTCTCCAAGAAGTGGGCTTTATTTTCCACATTTGCTGATAACTCAGCAAACTCATGTAATTTAACCTGACTCAGTGGTACAGTCCAGATTTTAACTCTGCTTCCAAAGCCTATGCCGCCAATGAGGCTAAAGTGCCTCTGACAAATCTACAAAATTGCCTTCCTTCTAACTCTATTTCAAAACATATCTTGCTTTTTCATAGATATACAAAAAAAATTAAAAACAAGGAAAAACATTAACTTTGGTTCCTGACATTTCCAGTTCACATGCTGGTCTCAGTCTCTGCTTCTGTACCAGAAACCAAGATGACAAGACTTGCCCAGTGCAGATACCGAGTTAGTTTTCAACAAACATGGACTTGCTGCTTGCTTAATGAACACAGACATGAGCTGTGCTCATCCACAATTTAGCCTTCCACCTTGCTGCCACCTGTCTTCTGCACACGACTGGCCCTATTTATAGAAAAAAGCTTTTGGATAAAAATAGAGCCACACTTGTCTCATGAGAGTTCCTTCCATCCCTTATGTTTAATCAGAGATAAATCAACACGAACCACCAACATGCCATGATTAAACTCCAGTGAAGCCAAGCCAAGAGTTGGCTATAGAATCTTGGCAGGCTACAGCTATGAAATCATAAAAACTTTCAGATTCTTAGTGAGGGATTCTGTGCTTTTGGTCATTGTAGCATGACAAATTGGAAATTATGAGCAATTATTTATCATTGTGTTACCATGGACAACCTTTCCAACTGTGGCACTTTCTTCAGTTCAGTTTAGTTCAGTCGCTCAGTCATGTCTGACTCTGCGAGCCCATGAATTGCAGCACACCAGGCCTCCCTGTACATCACCAACTCCCGGAGTTCACTCAGACTCACATCCATCGAGTCGGTGATGCCATCCAGCCATTTCATCCTTGGTCGTCCCCTTCTGCTCCTGCCCCCAATCCCTCCCAGCATCAGAGTCTTTTCCAATGAGTCAACTCTTCGCATGAGGAGGCCGAAGTACTGGAGTTTCAGCTTTAGCATCATTCCTTCCAATGAACACCCAGGACTGATCTCCTTTAGGATGGACTGGTTGCATCTCCTTGCAGTCCAAGGGACTCTCAAGAGTCTTCTCCAACACCACAGTTCAAAAGCATCAATTCTTCTGCACTCAGCTTTCTTCACAGTCCAACTCTCACATCCATACATGAACACTGGAAAAACCATAGCCTTGCCTAGATGGACCTTTGTTGACAAAGTAATGTCTCTGCTTTTTAATATGCTATTTAGGTTGGTCATAACTTTTCTTCCAAGGAGTAAGTGTCTTTTAATTTCATGGCTGCGGTCACCATCTGCAGTGATCTTATATATATATATAACCATCTACAATATTGAGTACTATAGTGGATGCAAAATATGCTCCAAAGGTGGATCCTTGTTTCTGTCCTCAAGAACCTTAGACACTCTTTGAGAAGAAAATGTTGACTCATAAGAAACCATTAGAAACAGGGAAGTATATATTAGAATATTAATAACAAAATCTTAGTAAAGTCTACAATAAAAATCCAGAGAGAGAGATTTCTCTAAAATGTAAGGGTACAAATGAATTTATCTATAAAATAGAAATAGAGTTGCAGATATAGAAAACAAACATATGTTTATCCCAGAGTAAAGGGGAAGAGCATAGAAAAAGCAAGAGAGTTCCAGAAAAACATCTATTTCTGCTTTATTGACTATGTCAAAGCCTTTGACTGTGTGGATCACAATAAACTGTGGAAAATTCTGAAAGAGATGAAAATACCAGATCACCTGACTTGCCTCTTGAGAAGCCTATATGCAGGTCAGGAAGCAACAGTTAGAACTGGACATGGAACAACAGACTGGTTCCAAATAGGAAAAGGAGTACGTCAAAACTGTATATTCTCACCCTGCTTATGTAACTTATATGCAGAGTACACATCATGAGAAACGCTGGGCTGGATGAGACACAAACAGGAATCAAGATTGCCAGGAGAAATATCAATAACCACAGATATGTAGATGACACCACCCTTAGGGCAGAAAGTGAAGAGGAACTAAAAAGCCTCTTGATGAAAGTGAAAGAGGAGAGTGAAAAAGCTGGCTTAAAGCTCAACATTCAGAAAACTTAGATCATGGCATCTGGTTCCATCACTTCATGGGAAATAGATGGGGAAACAGTGGAAACAGTGTCAGACTTTATTTTGGGGGGCTTCAAAATCACTGCAGATGGTGACTGCAGCCATGAAATTAAAGGACGCTTACTCCTTGGAAGAAAAGTTATGACCAACCTAAATAGCATATTCAAAAGCAGAGACATTACTTTGCCAACAAAGGTCTGTCTAGTCAAGGCTATGGTTTTTCCAGTGTTCATGTATGGATGTGAGAGTTGGACTGTGAAGAAAGCTGACCGCCGAAGAATCGATGCTTTAGAACTGTGGTATTGGAGAAGACTCTTGAGAGTCCCTTGGACTGCAAGGAGATCCAACCAGTCCATCCTAAAGGAGATCAGTCCTGGGTGTTCATTGGAAGGACTGATGCTAAAGCTGAAACTCCAATACTTCGGCCTCCTCATGCGAAGAGTTGACTCATTGGAAAAGACCCTGAAGCTGCGAAGGATTGGGGGCAGGAGGAGAAGGGGACGACCGAGGATGAGATGGCTGGATGGCATCACCGACTTGATGGACATGAGTTTGGGTAAACTCCGGGAGTTGGTGATGAACAGGGAGGCCTGGCGTGCTGCGATTCATGGGGTTGTAAAGAGTCAGACACGACTGAGCGACTGAACTGAACTGAACTGAACTCAAAGGGGAAGATGGGGCTTCGCAGGTAGCACTCGTGGTAAAGAACCCGCCTGCCAGTGCAGGAGATGAAAGAGACATGGGTTCAATCCCTGGATGGAAAGATGCCCTGGAGGAGCATGGCATCCCTGGGTTGCATGGCTCCCCACTCCAGTATTCTTGCCTGGAGAATCCCATGGACAGAGGAACCTGGTGGCTACAGTCCATACAGTCCCAAAGAGTTGTGTGTGAAGTGACTTAGCACATAAGCACTCAAGAGGAGGAGGGATATTGGGAGATGGGGATTGACATAGACATACTACTCTATAGAGAGATATAAATAATAGATAACTAATAAGGACCTACTCTCTGGCACAGGGACCTCTACTCGATAGTCTATAATGGCCTGTATGGGAAAAGAACCTTAAAAATGAATGAACATATGCATATGCATAACTGATTGACTTTGCTGTAGATACTAAACACAACATTGTAAATCGACTATACTCCAATAAAAAGTTTTTTAGTTAAAATAAAATATAGGCATCAAGAAGTCTGAAAAAAAAAGCAGCTCTGAAAATGTTCATTTTCAGGGATGGATAATATTTAGGTAGATCTAAAGAAGTGGGGTACTGTTATGAGGCTGTTTTCTGTGGGACTGTCACATTTCTGCATTTCTTACAAGAAAAGGCATGAATGGCCACTATTTCAAATTAAGGATGTTTGTACAAGTGACGACCTGGCAAGACAGAAACAAATGTCTTTCTCTTGGATGAAGGAGCAGCATACTTACTGCCCATGATAAAATATCGAGATAGGCGGGTTCCTTAAGTTCAGGGATCCTCTCCTGTGATCAGGGGTACCCAACCTCTGGGATCTAATACCTGATGATCTGAGGTGGAGCTGATGTAATAGTAATAGAAATTAAGTGCACAATAAATGTAATGTGCTTGAGTCTTCCTGAAACCTGCTGCTCCACTCCCATTCATGGAAAAACTGTCTTCCATGAAACCAGTCCCTGGTGCCAAAAAGATTGGGGACCGCTGCAACCCACAGACTGTGCGGGCACCCCTCACGCCCTCTATGTGGCCTGTGGAGCTGGAGTGTGGGATCCTCCGGCTGCTGCTGCTGCTGTGAGTCATGAACAAGGTCAGGCTCACTTGTCAGCTTTCAAGTGAGGTTAGACAGCAGACCTTTCACAGTTCCTATCAGGGAGATCTGAGACAGTGACCACAGTCCAAATACTGGCCTCGGAAGAGGGATACTAAGGGGGAAATAGAGAAAGATGTGAACATCTCTTCCTGGAGTTCTCAACAGCATCACCGGTCCCTATAACTAAACTAAAGAGAACCAGCCAGATTCTACCAAGTGTGTCCATTCTGCAGATCTAAACTGACTACACTGTGGGAGGAATTTTTTCCCAGGTGCCATTTAATGGAATGGAATGATCTATTTAGTTATGTTATTTGTGGCAGGAAAGAATCAATTAATTTTCCTCAAAATGACCACCATGACAAGATGGTACTTACAAAAGCTTTGACCCTCTGTGACTTTTACCACTCAAAACAATGGGGGGGAAAGCACTGAAATGTTTGCATAGTTTCTTCTCGTTAATTAAATTTAGACTTTACCAGGCAAGATTCCCTTTCCAAGTTAGTCACAGGAAATTCAAAGCCACGTGGACCTCCACATTATTCACGTCTACATGAATGGTTCTGCCCTGATTCTCCCAGCCTCAATTGCCATGTAATATTTCCTCTGTCTTGACTTCCTACTCCTGCAGAATTTTAACTTTATTTTACACATTCAAGTGCATCCCCTCAAGACTTTTCTAGAGTGAGGTAGACTATATTTTCTGGAATGAGGTAGTCAATACTATTTTATTAATGATTGAAATAATTATGCAAGTGTTGCTGAATCTATTAACTGCTTGTGAAAAAATTTCACCTTCATTCCTCCATGTGCTTCCAAAGGAGTAAGTGGAAATTCAGTCAGATGTGCCTGGAGTGGGCAACATGATTGCACGCTTTGACTTCTAGATGTTGCAAAATAATTTTCTGCTCATTCAGCAGACAGTCAGAAGCTAGGAGAGGGAGAAAGGAGGTCAACTTGAAAAACACCTCAGTTCTTCCCCAAAGTTTCCCATGATCATGGAGGGAGAGTGCACCCTCCAGATGCTATCTAGATGCCAGAACAATTGTCTGCACATAAAACTGTACAAAGAAGGTGCTTATCAATGACCTGTCATATCCAGACTAATGGCATTACACCAATAACATGTCCTGCTAAATTGTACGTTTCACCTTCAAGTCTCTTTAGAAGTATTATCTAAAATCTGTTGACACAAAGTACCACCTGGTTTAATTAAATGGAAGTCATTTAGGGCAGGGAACGGTGCTTGGACAATTGGAAGATGCTTTCCAAATGTTCTTCCAATGGAAGTACATGGGATTCATAAAATAACAATAATTATTTCAGCACCATAAATCAAGCTAAAATATTTGTTTCCAGAAACGTCTAGTAGAATGAACACCTTCCAGACCTAAGTCAACTCAACAAAGTACAGCTGTCTGCAGCAACCCTGGAATTTCCACATTTCTCTTTATTTCTTTTAATGAGAAAGCACCTTTTGAGGCAGGAATGAGAAGTGAGATTTACAACATCACATTTAAGAATCTAGGAAAAGGATAAATAAGAGAAAGATGACTGTAATGCTTCAAAAAAAAAAAAACAGGTTTTAATTTTATTTCAAATGATCTCCAAAAGGTAATGAAGTTTGCAAATATAAAAGAGATAGAGTTGAGGGTGCAGGGTTTGATAGAAGGTAGGAGAGAATTCTGTTTTTAACCATTTTGTATAAGACATAAAAACAAATGTGAACACAGGATTCATTTAAGTACTTTCCCATAATCAATAAGCTAAGATCACACCTATTAAATGCAGAGTTCCAAAGAATAGCAAGGAGAGATAAGAAAGCCTTCCTCAGCAATCAGTGCAAAGAAATAGAGGAAAACAATAGAATAGGAAAGACTAGAGATCTCTTAAGGAAAATCAGAGATACCAAGGGAACATATCATGCAAAGATGGGCTCAATAAAGGACAGAAATGGTATGGACCTAAAAGAAGCAGAAGATATTAAGAAGAGGTGGCAAGAATACACAGAAGAACTATACAAAAAAGATCTTCACAACCCAGATAATCATGACGGTGTGATCACTCACCTAGAATCAGACATCCTGGAATGTGAAGTCAAGGAGGCCTTAGAAAGCAAAGTTGGTGGAGGTGATGGAATTCCAGTTGAGCTAAAACCTAAAAGATTTCAAAACCTAAAAGATGATGTTGTGAAAGTGCTGCACTTAATATGCCAGCAAATTTGGAAAACTCAGCAGTGGCCACAGGACTGGGAAAGGTCAGTTTTCATTCCAATCCCAAAGAAAGGCAATGCCAAATAATGCGCAAACTACCACACAATTCCACTCATCTCACACGCTAGTAATGTGCAAAATTCTCCAAGCCAGGCTTCAGCAATATGTAAACCATGAACTTCCAGATGTTCAAGCTGGTTTCAGAAAAGGCAGAGGAACCAGAGATCAAATTGCCAACATCCACTGGATCATCAAAAAAGCAAGAGAGTTCCAGAAAAACATCTATTTCTGCTTTATTGACTATGTCAAAGCCTTTGACTGTGTGGATCACAATAAACTGTGGAAAATTCTGAAAGAGATGGGGATACCAGACCACCTGACCTGCCTCTTGAGAAATCTATATGCAGGTCAGGAAGCAACAGTTAGAACTGGACATGGAACAACAGACTGGTTCCAAATAGGAAAAGGAATACGTCAAGGCTATATATTGTCACCCTGCTTATTTAACTTCTATGCGGAGTACATCATGAGAAACGTTGGACTGGATGAAGCACAAGCTGGAATCAAGATTGCCAGGAGAAATTTCAATAACCTCAGATATGCAGATTACACCACCCTTAGAGCAGAAAGTGAAGGGGAATTAAAGAGTCTCTTGATGAAAGTGAAAGAGGAGAGTAAAAAAGTTGGCTTAAAGCTCAACATTCAGAAAACGAAGATCATGGCATCTGGTCCCATCACTTCATGGGAAACAGATGGGGAAACAGTGGAAACAGTGTCAGACTTTATTTTTTTTGGTTCCAAAATCACTGCAGATGGTGACTGCAGCCATGAAATTAAAAGACGCTTACTCCTTGGAAGGAAAGTTATAACCAACCTAGACAGCATATTAAAAAGCAGAGATATTACTTTGCCAACAAAGGTCTGTCTAGTCAAGGCTATGGTTTTTCCAGTAGTCATGTACGGATGTGAGAGTTGGACTATGAAGAAAGCTGAGCGCCGAAGAATTGATGCTTCTGAACTGTGGTGTTGGAGAAGACTCTCATGAGTTCCTTGGACTGCAAAGAGATCCAACCAGTCCATCCTACAGGAAATCAGTCCTGGGTGTTCATTGGAAGGACTGATGTTGAAGCTGAAACTCCAACTTTTTGGCCACCTGATTCAAAGAGCTGACTTATTTGAAAAGACCCTGATGTTGGGAAAGATTGAAGACAGGAGGAGAAGGAGACGAGAGAGGATGAGATGGTTAGACAGCATTACTGACTCAATGGACATGAGTTTGGGTAAACTCTGGGAGTTGGTGTTGGACAGGGAGGCCTGGCGTGCTGCAGTTCATGGGGTCACAAAGAGTCGGACATGACTGAGCGACTGAACTGAACTGAACTGAATACTTATTGAGGGTGGTTGCACACTGCAGAGATTCAGAGCTACACTTCCAGATATGAGAGATTGGATCAGTCAAAACTGGGTGCCATGACTTCCTCACTTGTTCCTGAGATGTTACTTAGCCTCTCTAAGCCTGTTTCCTCATCAGCAAAATAGAGCTGGAAGGACTCATAAAAGATACATGACACCAAGAGACAATGCTCAGAAAGCACACAGAACAAGTCTGGCACACATGAGACTCCACAGTTGGTAAATTTTGGTATTAGTTTTTTTGATTAAAGAAAAAATTACTGCAACAATGCAATGCCAGATACAGCCTTCTACTTATGAATTAATGGCTATGTATTTATGCATACATTATAGGCAAAAGTCTCCTCTGTTTTCCATAGTGCCTACGTAAATCTGACTGTGAAATACTTACAGTCAACCTACTTTTTCAGACTGTTAAGGCTGCATTATATACTAAAAATGTGACATGGCCTTGTATTTCCCCATAAATACGTGAAGGCTGGGTGTGTCACTTTGTCTCTGTCATACCTACCTCATTAATTCAAACAGATGACAAATCTAAGTAGGACCTTCCTAGAGATTTCCAAATGCAGAAAACACATTCTGAAAGCTTTTCAAGGGTTTAACAAGTACTTAATTTTTATCATTTTTCACACATCTCAGGAGACATTTCAATATAGTCTATCTTGATATTCCACAAATAAGATACATTAAATCTGTAGCTATCTGTGTTTTTTAAAAATCCAGGAAACAAGATGTTTCTATAACACCTGACTGGATGACCAAATTAACAACAGCATCTAACTACTGCCTCCTGTTCCACTGTGAAGCAGTTATGCTTAAATAGACAGGATTTCATCAAAACCAATCGCTGCAACAAATTTCAATCACATACTAAATGACACATATATAAAACAGGTAAGTTATACTGTAATTTGTGTTATAAAAATGCAGTGGTGCCTATTACAGAATAGCACTCGATCTAAAAAGCTGCCAAGGAACTGCAAATGAGTGGCAGAAGTCACTGCTACTTGAAAATCTATTCATAATTAAAATGAAACAGCTTTGAAGTTCAATATATCAGCAAGAATAAATGATCATATTTAGAAAACTTATGTTTACAAATCATGTAACAAGACCAAGCCATTGTACAAATTAAAAAAACATGTAGTTGCCTATTAATTAAGGACTGAGTTCCTATGGATTATCAAACACATTTATTTCTGTTTTATGTTTTGGTTTTTGACTATGAGGCATGAGGGATCTCAGCTCCCCAACCAGGGATCAAACCTGCCTCCCTTGACTTGGAAGGTGAAGTCTTAACCACTGGACCACCAGTTCAGTTCAGTTGCTCAGTCGTGTCCAACTCTTTGTGACCCCATGGACTGCAACACGCCAGGCTTCCCTGTCCATCACCAACTCCCGGAGCTTGCGCAAACCAACGTCCTTTGAATCGGTGATGGGTTCCAACCATCTCATCCCTTGTCATCCCCTTCTCCTGCCTTCAATCATGCATCATGGTTCAACTCTCACATCCATACATGACTACTGGAAAAACCACAGAATGACTAGACAATCTTTGTTGGCAAAGTAATGTCTCTGCTTTTTAATATGCTGCCTAAGTTGGTCATAGCTTTTCTTCCAAGGAGCAAGCGTCTTTTAATTTCATGGCTGCAGCCACCATCTGCAGTGTTTTTGGAGCCCAAAAAAATCACTGGGCCACCAGGGAAATCCCAATTGAATACCTTTGTTTTCTCCTCTTCCACAAGGCTAATTGCCTTTGGCTTGACTCCCTTTAATGTTGGTTATAGTTTGGTGTCAGGGATCCATACACTTTCTAACCAGAGCCAGAAGTAAATAAGCTTCACAAGTCATATAGCCAGTGTTACAATTACTCAGTTCTACTGTCACAGAATGAATGCAGGTATAGACAATATTCACATACAAGACATAACCAAATGGGAGAGGCTGTATTCCAGTAACACATTATAAAAACAGGCATCCAGACAGATTAATTGGCTCTCCATCTTCCTTCTGCTGGCACAGTAAGAGATAACAACTCTTCCCTGGTGGCTCTTGGTGGGGAGTTGGCCTACAATGCAGGAGACCTGGATTCAATCCCTGGGTCGGGAAGATCCCTGGAGAAGAAAATGGTAACCCACTCTAGTATTCTTGCCTGGAGGATTCCATGGACAGAGGAGTCTGGTAGGCTACAGTCACACTTTCACTTTCTTTTCTTCCTTCTGCCGAGAAAACTTTCTAATCTTTAATGAAGTCAAAGAAGGAAAAGGAAATATACATGCAGTGTAGACCATCTGAGCCAAGTGTCCACTCAAGTATTGATATCTGAAGATCAAGATGAAGAACTGGGTTAAATCAACTGAGGTCTAATGGAGGTGATCATCCACCTCAAATGTGAAAACAGCCCTAAGCTGGAATCAAGACTACAGGAGAAATATCAATAATCTCAGATAAGCAGCTGACACCACCCCCATGGCAGAAAGTGAAAAGGAACTAAATAGCCTCTTGATGAAAGTGAAAGAGGAGAGTGAAAAAGTTGGCTTAAAACTCAACATTCAAAGATGAACTTCATGGGATCTGGTCCCATCACTTCATGGCAAATAGATGAGGAAACAATGGAAACAGTGACAGACTTCATTTTCTTGGGCTCCAAAATCACTGCAGATGATGACTGCAGCCTTGAAATTAAAAAATGCTTGCCCCTTGGAAGAAAAGCTGTGACCAAACTATGCAGCATATTAAAAAGCAGAGACATTACTTTGCCAACAAAGGTCCGTATAGTCAAAGCTGTGGATTTTCCAGTAGTCGTGTATGTGAGAACTGGACCATAAAGAAAGTTGAACACCAAAGAATTGATGTTTGTGAACCGTGGTGTTGGAGAAGACTCTTTAGAGTTCCTTGGACAGCAAGGAGATCCTACCAGTACATCCTAAAGGAAATCAGTCCTGAATATTCATTGGACGGACTGATGCTGAAGCTGAAGCTCCAATAGTTTGGCCACCTGATGCGAAGAACTGACTCACTGGGAAAGACCCTGATGCTGGAAAAGACTGAAAGCAGGAGGAGAGGCGGACTACAGAGGATGAGATGGTTGGATAGCATCAGCGACCCAATGGACATGAGTCTGAACAAGCTCTGGAATTTGGTAATGGACAGGGAAGCCTGGTGTGCTGCAGTTCATGGGCTCGGAACGAGTCAGACACGACTGAGTGACTGAACTAAGCTGAATCTCATGATAAGTCTTGCTACTCAAAGATTTCTTTGCTCTTTGGATGTGTGGATCACACAAAGGTAGATTTAAAAGCTCTTCCTGAGACATTTTCTCAAAGAGAATATATCTGGAATACCTGAAAATTTTTCACTTTCTAACGCAAGAAGCTCTTTTCTCCAAGTGACAGAAATAACTAAACTTGCACTCAACAGGTTACATTTTAAGCTTGGTAAAGGCAAAATTCAAGCTGTGGTACAGAAAAAGAAAAGGCCATGCAAATACTTTCACGTAATGACAAATATGTTGCTCCAATTAAAATGTGGATCGGAACTAGATTAGTCTAAGAAAAGTAATATAAGGTAGTAGTAAGAGCATGTTTTCATACACATGTTCATTTATTCTCTTCACAAATATGTGTATCGAGTGCCTACTCTGTGCCAATACCATTCAACTAGAAGACAGTTGTGAAAACAGACCTTACATTCCAGTGAAGACATAAAAAAGACAAAGTGAAAATGTGAAATGTATAATGTATTAGATAATGTAAATATATACGGAAAAAGCAATGTAGTGAAAGAGAGTAGGAAATATAGGCTCTGGGAGTTCACAATTTCACAGAAAATAGTAGGGGAAATTCTCATCAAGAATGTAATACTGGAGTTCAGACCTGAAGACGGTGAGGGGATGAGCCAGATAAGGAGGAGGAGCAGTCCAGGCAGTGGGAACAGCAGGTGCAGATGCCCTGGGGTAAGAGGGTCCCCAGTGTGTTGCAGAAACAGCAAAGAGAGCAGTGCAGGCAATGTCTGCAGAGAAAGGAGAGTGGAGGGCTTCCCTGGTGGCTCAGTGATTAAGAAGCCACCTGCCAATTCAGCAGACGAGGTTTGGATCCCTGGTCCAGAAAGAGCCCACATGATGCAGAGCAACTAAGCCCAAGCTCCACAGCTATTCAGCCTGCAGTCTAAGAGTCTGCGAGCCACAACTACTGAGCCCGCGTGCTCCAAAGCCCCTACTCTGCAACAAGAGAAGCCACCATGATGAGAAGTCTGCTCTGCAACTACAGAGTAGTCCCTGCTCACCGCAACGAGAGAAAAACCCATGTGCAGCAACAAAGACCCAGCACAGCCAAAAATAAATAAATAAAATTATTGTTTAAAAAGAAAGGTGAGCAGAGGGAGACATAGGTGGGCAAACTATATAGAAAAATAAAGAAATGATTAGCACAAAAAAATTCAGGCAAGTCATGACCTCCATGAAAGAGATAGGGACAGAGGAAGGCTTGGCTTCTAAGATAAAGCAATATTCTATTTTTCAGCCAGGCAGTGGGTAGTCATTATATTATTGTTCTTTAAACTGAACAAATGTATGACATTTCATAATAACAAAAGAAAATGAGCACTCTAAAAACTGTACAAAGAAAACAATAATCACCCAAAACCCACCACCCAGAATTAAGTATTAACAACCTTCAAGTCATTTTTCTTTTTATACACATGCACCCACATGCACGTGCATAAAATTTTATGTCTATGTAGAATCATATACCATAAATACAGTTTGCAGCTGGCTATTTATCTAACAATACACCATATGCATTGTTGCAGAATGAACCCACGCTGCTCAGTTGAGTGAGAAGAAGCATTGTGAGCTAAGAACTTACACAAAAATGGACATTCACACCCAATGTGATTAAACACATTTCTCTCAGATCTCCAGCAGTTCCTTGATAAGAGAATTTTATAAGTTTCAAACAATTTCCAGAGATGCCACACAAGACTGACCTTCACTAAGAAAGTGAACTTAACTCCCAACATCTCTTTAATCCACAATCGAAACCAGACTTTTTTGCTTCTAAGCTAAATATTTTATTGTTTTTTGTTGTTTAGTCCCTAAGTCGGGTCTGACTCTTTGCAACCCCACAGACTGTAGCCCACCAGGCTTCTCTGTCCATGGGATTTCCCAAGCAAGAATACTGGCATGGGTTGCCATTTCCTTCTGCAGGGGAACTTCCCAACCCAGGGATCGAACTAGCATCTCCTTTATCGCAGGTGGATTCTTTACCACTGAACCACCTGGGAAGTTCATCAAATACTTCTGTGCTATGGAACAAATGTGATGAAAATGATATAGTTATCATTTCGAACACTGAAAAAAAAATAACCATATTACATCAGAGGCCATGAAATATAGAAAATGGAGGAGTGAGTTTTCTCACTTCTGACATATACATCATGCCTAAGACATAGACATTCAGCATTTCAATTCTGTTAATGACAGAACTGTTTCCATTTAAGACCCCAAATGCTTGGCAATCATGGCAGCATTTATAAATGCTATTTGCCAGTTTCTATCACATTAGTAAACTATTGTTTCAAGCTGCCATGTCTTCTGGACCAAATTATTCCCTTGATCAAACTTCTTGTCAGCCGGAGCCTCAGTTAATATTTCCTAGGAACTTGACTTTTTCAATGCAGCAATCCACAACTGGTAACCATACACTTCACACTCATGGCTTTCTATAAATGTTTTAGTTTGAAATAATAAATGCTTTTAAAAATACCTCCACTTTGATAGGAAAACCCTGTTCACCTCACAGCTCATTCCCACTTTTTAGTAATTTTTCTCCCATCAGGTTGACTCAAATTGAAAACATATCACCAAGAACCGAGCCACAGAACAGCCTGACACGGGTTCCAGAATTGGGAGTGAGGGAAGGCTGAGAATTTAAGGAGGATAGGGATTTTTCTTATCAAAACATGATCATGAGTTTGGAAATGTGCTCACAAAAATAATTTTGGCTGCAGTGATTCTATACTTTTCCAACCACCCCCTTAAGAACACTTTACCAGTCAGAAAGGTTGTAAGACTCCACACCTATAATGCAAGTTTCTCATTTCCTCCTAAATAAACTAAATTGATTTTCTATAGCTGGAGCTGTTTGAAAGGATTTTTCCTTTTTAAGTGAATGCAATGTGCACAGATAGTCCCAATGCACTAAACCTCATAGTTCACAAAGCAGGAGACTTTCAGAGCAGCAGGAACACACTGAACTTTATGAGATTTAAGGCAAACATTGCGATCAGGGTAAGAAAAATACCTCAGTGCAATTAAGAAAACCCAGTTGAGGAATTAGAAATGGAACAGATTCACGGCTGGACTCAGGTGAGGACTGTAAGGTTTCGATGACCTTCTTGGTTCTGTGTTGTTACACAGTCTCGGCATCTGCCCTCAATAAACCCATCTGTCCAAGGACACATCACCTGGGAAAATGCAAAATAGCTCATTGAAGCCATTTTTAAAAATTTGTCCTACATATATTAATAGATGGCCAATGGGCACATGAAAAGTTGCAATATCGCTAATTATTAGAGAAATTCAAATCAAAATTACACTGAGGGATCTCTTCACACTGATCAGAATGGCCATCATTAAAATGTTTACAAATAATAAATGCTGGAGAGGGTGTGGAGAGAAGGAAACCTTCCTACACTGCTGGTGGGGATGTAAATTGGTGCAGCCACTATGGAGAACAGTATGGAGGTTCCCTAAAAAACTAAAAATAGAATTGCCATATGATCCTGCAATCCCACTCCCGGTCATATATTTGGAGAAAACCATATTTCTCAAAGATGCATGTACCTCAGTGTTCATAGCAGCACTATGTACAATAGCCAAGACATGGTAGCAACCTAAATGCCCATGAACAGATGAATAAAGAAGACATGATATTTACATACAATGGAATATTAGCTGTAAAAAGAAATAAATAATGTCATTTGCAGCAACATAGCTGCTCCTGGAGATTATCATACTAAGTGAAGTCAGACAAATATTCTATCACTTATATGTGGAATCAAAAAAATAGTGCAAATGAATGTATTTATGAAACAGAAACAAATTCACAGACAATAGAAAACAAATTTATAGTTACCAAAGGGAAAGGAGTGGGAGGGATAAATTAGGGGTTTGCAATTAACAGATACACATACTACTATATATAACAGAGGTCAACAACAAGGACCTACTATATAGGACAGGGAACTATACTCAACATCTTATAATAACCTATAGTGAAAACAATTTGAAAAATAATATATATGTGTATAGCTAAAGCACTTTGCTGTACACTTTAAATTAACACAACATTATAAATCAACTCTACTCCAATTTAAAAACCTGTCCTGCTTAGAAATGAAAGGTGTTTATGGGTGGACCAAAGCAGGTAAATTATAGAGCAAACTAAAAAGGAGGTAAACTTCATATTTCTGTCGGATGACAGATAGTCACCATTATTAGCAGTTTCCATCCCAGTCCCTAGTTCATATGTGTGGTCAAGGTCCTTCATGCTGAAATTGTATAGATTTATACATAATGATTGCAGATTATAAGAAGTCTGTGAGTTTTCTGGGCTTTAGCTAATTTTCTTCCACTGTCTAATTTCATAGGATATGCACTACCATGAGCTGAACAACATTTATGGATCCTCAGACAAAGGAACAAACTGCATGGAAGTTGGAATATATGTACAAAGAGAAGAAACAAAAAAGGACATCTCCCAGTCATAGCAGGTAGATCTGCTTTCCTGGCTGAGGAAAACATTTGTGTTATCACCATCACATCAGTTGTTTTTAATTGCTATTTTGGGACTTCCCCGGCAGTCCAATGGTTAGAACTTCACCTTCCAAAGCGGGAGATGTAGGTTTGATCCCTGGTCAGGGAAGCTAAGATCTCATATGCCTCATGGCCAAAAACACAAAACATAAAACAGAAGCAATGTTATGACAAATTCAATAAAGACATTTAAAAAAACACCCACCTTAAAAAAAGCTATTTTGCCGATTCAATTTTTCTCTGCATTTTCATATGTGGAGATATGAAGTCCACCCTCTTTCAACGAAATGATAGTTTATTTGTTGTTAAGGAGATATTGGTGATGACATTTTTCTGTTTGGGAAAACAAGTGTCATCTTCAAAGAAAAATAGACTTAGTCCAAAGGAGAATTATTGCCAAACCTTAATAAACTCTTGCTATTTACATTAAGAAAATAAACATATGGAGAGAAGTCCTGTTTACACATATATCTGGAGCCTGTTCACTTACCAAATAAGACATGTGCCATGAAACAGGGCCACACTTTGGGCACACAGTGGCTTCACACTAATTTTCATCCCCATAAAAAAGCAGTAACAAACTGCTAGACAAACTGCAATGTAATGATTTATGCTAATGAGTTGTTAATAATGAGCTAAAAATGATCTTTTTTAAAGATATCGTGGTATTTTAAGGAGTTCTCTTTCCATTCTTATTGCATTTGCAGACCTAGATCCAGATTCAGGAGTCACAGAATTCAGTGGGAATTTCCCCCAGAGAAAATTCCTTGCAATAAGCCAGCAGGAAGCATAGTCCCACTTACTTGGGATGCTGTTCCTATAAATTGCACTTTTAATGTTTCACTGCCTTTCTCCCAGTTAATCGGTACTCAGTCATTCATCCAGAATGTTTCGGTCAGCTTCACCGTACTTCGAAACAACATCTTTCATATTCTTTGTCAGCTATATTATTTTTTAAACAAGCACTCAAACACAACTCTCCTGTCAGAAGCTGACCTCTGTCACGTGATTATGGTATCTCCATTCAACAGGCGATCAGAATCTCCCCACACCTCCTCAGGCACACCTTCCCAGGGATCACATCTCTTCTCACATTCCTGCTGGGTTCTTTTCCCTTATTTGAAGTTATGCTCGCAACTCTGAGCAATGCAATCGTTGCCTCTCCCACCCACAAATAGAATCCATTAAGTGAAAATTCATTCCAAACTCAGCTTAGGGTAGTGAAGAAGACTTGGTAAACCCCCAAAGGTCTAGAGGTTGAATTTCATTTGGAAAACTACCCAGAAGTTCAACGGCTTATCCAGTGCTTATCCTAACTCAGAGAGTGGCCTAGGGATGTGCTGACAGGAAGGAATTAAGGGTCCACCAGGCACCAGGGAAACCAGTTCTGCAGCCTTTTGGCAGCATCCTGCTTCTGAAGAGGAGGTGGGAGGGTGGGTGAAGTTGAGGGAGGAACAGATCAGGAAACTTCACTCCATCCTTTCCAGAGCCTTGCAGAAGGAGGCTCCACGCTGTGTTTCCAACTGAGAAGATCTACTCTACTTATGCATTGCTCCTGACAAATAAAGAGCTCATTTATGAGTCAAGCACCAGGCTTCCCTGGCGGCTCAGTGGTAAGGAATCCGCCTGCCAATGCAGGAGACGTGCCTTTGATCCCTGGGATGGAAAGATCCCCTGGAGAAGGAAATGACAACCCACTCCAGTATTCTTGCCTGGAGAATTCCATGGACAGAGGAGCCTGGTGCGCAACAGTCGATAGGGTCACGAAAGAGTTGGACACGACTGGTGACTGAGCACTTGCTAAGGTAACACTTGCAACGCATTGGAGCTAATTCTGATAGAAAATCAAGTGTCTGGGGAAATGCAGTTCCTCCTAGAGCTCCCAGGAGACAACTTTGTGTTGTCTCCAGCTCGTTTTCTTCTGAAACTCATATCAAGATTCTTGTGATTCCCTTCTCCCCTAAAATTACAGAATCTCAAGAACCCAGGAAGTTACCTGAAAGGGGAGCAGAGAAAAGCAAGAAGGAACACTGCAGTATAATGTTTAACATGGAGGGAGAGAAGATGACAATACATGTTTCAGGAATAGAAGCAGCTTCAGCGCAAATTGTGCCATGGTAACTGCTTCAAGAAAGGACCAGGATCCTCTCCCATCAGCAGCAGAAGCAGTAACTTTGCAACTGCTAGGCTAAGCCTCCCAGGTGCATTGCCTCAATCTGACTGATAGTACAAGGTCATAGGCTAGGGACTTCACTTGCGGTCTATTAGTTGAGATTTTTGCCTTCCAATGCAGGAGTCGAGGTTTCGATCCCTGATTGGGAAGCTAAGATCTCACATTCCTCTCGGCCAAAACATCAAATCATAAAAACAGAATCAATATTGTAGCAAACCCAACAAAGCCTTTAAAAAAAAATAAAGAGCAGGGGCTATAGAGTCACATAGCCTGTGTTCACACACTGGGCTCCACCATTTTTCTTTCATGACCCTGAGCAAATTTCTTGACTTCTAGGCTTCAGTTTCCCCATTTGTAAAATGAAAATGAACACAACAGAAACTTCATAAAATTGTTGGAAAGATTAAATGACATAAAGCATATAAAATGCTTCTCATAGTACATGGAAGATAGTAAGCACCCAATCACCACAAGCCAGTGTTTCTTTTTGGGAAGATCCCCTGGAGAAGGAAATGGCAACCCGCTCCAGTATTCTTGCCTGGGAAATCCCATGGACAGAGGAGCCTGGCAGGCTATAGTCCATGGGGTCGCAAAGAGTCGTACACATCTGAGTGAACACAAATCTTCTCCCTGCTGGCTTTGTTTCTACTGGAACCCTTCCCCTTCTTTCCCAGCCTTCCTTCCTATCTTTACCTCTCTTATTCTTCCTTTCTCAGCACTCCACCCCCTTCCTACCTTGGCGATCAGACAAAGCCACTATCAAACTTCCCTCACTCCCTTCCTCCCCCTCTGTATCCTTCCTGACCAGCTGATT
Source organism: Budorcas taxicolor (assembly GCF_023091745.1). NCBI lineage: Eukaryota > Metazoa > Chordata > Mammalia > Artiodactyla > Bovidae > Budorcas > Budorcas taxicolor. The sequence goes on along the minus strand of NC_068917.1, from coordinate 9,062,796 downwards.
CCGGAGAGGAATCCGATAACTTATCAATAGGCATAGGTTGCTCCATAGGAATATTGGCCAGCCTAGGAAACAGCCTTTCTTTGAAGGATAGCAGATCAGAATTTCTGACTCCATGCGGGAGTGTTTTGTGCTAAATCTCCAGTAACTGTGGCCACTTTCCATTAAATATACCCAGATTCACTGCATCCTGTTTTCAAGGAAACAGATTCAGTAACAAGTTAACAATGCTGGCATAGATATCTGTGTACTCATTTGTCCCTCTACCTTTCTGACTTTTTTGATGGTGCCCATCAACTTAGCAGTGAGCCATTCAGAACAAGATATATTGGAAACAGAAATAGTCTTCATTTAAGCAACTCTTACATTAAAAGGTGTCCATCTGCCCTGGATTTCTTGTTTCTCTTCAACATCCAAGTGAATTCCATTTATAACACTTCTTATTTAATTAACATTTTAAAATTCACAATGCAATCCTTCGGAATTCTTGGTCAATTTTTATCATCTTATAATTAAGTTTTTATATACATTCTGCCCATAGAGTTGTCTAATATGAAAATCTGCTTAAGTAATTATAAGAATGGAAAACATCAAATTGAAATAAAGTGTAAAATGGACTGGACTAAGATATATAAATGAAATGTAGTTCAAAGGATTTATCTCGCAGTTTGCCTTTTGATTCATTTTATACCTCTATAATATTCCATCATCAAAAAAAAAAGGAAAAAAGTCAATATTTCCATTTCTAAGCAAATAAAAATGCTTTGTGTACACTCGAGAATTTTCCTGAAGGATGCTTTTCAAGAGAATAGTCCTTTCTTTGTCATTTGGTAGTTTCCACAAAAACCAACTAAGGTATGATGACCTTGTTTTTAATAAGTCAGATTTGCCACCATAAATGTGCGTCAAATTATAAACAGGACATTTTGTGAACTGCTGGGCATGCAGAATTTGAGGGAAGGGATAAACGCTTTATACGATCATTGCACATTGAGTTAAAGAGTTTTCTAAATATTTCATAGCAACTTCACTGGCCTTTCTGCTTACGATAACGATCATTTAAGGTAACATTACTGTGAGGTCATTCACTGGATGGAAGCACTTTTTTTTTTTTGAAAAGGGGGGAAAAAAAAAACCATATAAAATGAATAGCATTGGCAAATGTTTCTAATCATTTCCTGAAAATACCAAACCACCAAACATTCTTTTTATTTACTACGTTTTGCTTTTGTCCATAAATCAGAGGACAATAACAAGCCTAATGTCAAAGAAACTTTTTGACACTTCATACATTTGAGCAAGCTTAGCCGATAAACAGTTTAGATGAAGTTATGGTTTGAAATACGTCTCCCAAGAGGATTGTGGTTCATAAATTGCTATCAGGCTACCTCTGTCATTATTGATTTGAGACCTGCTCAAGGTACCCACAGCTATTAGTAAGTCTAACATTACTTGACCTGCTTTTTCAGAAAATGATATTTGGTTATATAAGGACAACGAACCATCCACCCTAGAAGAAACACAGTCTGCTTGTCATCATATATAAAAAATATTAATATTGCATTCTAGCTGAAATTTTGAGGAACAATTAAAAAAGGAGGAAATCCTTTTTTCACAGATTAAATAATTTTCAGAATTCTTAGCTGGTGTGAAACGAGTTGCTTTATAAGAACTGTCCCACAAGAGCTTAGAAAAATGAGAATTTTTTTAATATGTCAAACAAAAGAAATTTGCATCTCAGCATTTTGTAGGTATGTATGATCGTTTATTACCTCTGTGTCTTCTTTACAGTTAAGGAGTTCTGATAAGCTTATTAAAATTATATCCATAGGCATCCAATGAGTTGCCTAATATATGCTTATGCCTTTCCCTTGCAGCAGAAACCAACATGCCTGTGAGCCCACAGTGAGGGATACAAGTATGGAACAGTTTATGTGCCCCAACCTGTACTGTGCCCTCAGCCTTGGGGATTTGGGAAATGTCAGAAAAAGATCAGAGCAAGCATCCTGCTACTTTTTATTCAGATTCTAGGGTCTTAGCCTTCAAGGAAACACTTAAAGGTTAGTTATGACTTGATGGCTCTGCATTGCACTTGTCATCGGTGACCTGGCTTCACAAAAGCGCAGAACCAAAGGGTTTTAGAAACGAACCTGACAAGGGCCATCCACTGCTAGAGATGTGACAAATTTATGAATTTTATCAGCCTTGCTTTTAAAAGTGCTGGTAAGTTAAAGAGTCAGAGGTGGAAGTTCCCTGCGAGCCCCCTTAATCATCTGAGAAGCTGTCTGACTGTGCACCATCGGAGGAGAGCCGGACAAATAAAAAAGCTGGACCACATCACTTCCACACCAAGAAACCCGCCAAATATAGAGCAAAAGGTTTGGCTTTCTTATTTAAAAATATATATATATATACATCTATATCTGCCTGGAACTGAGTGATCTGAAGCACTCTGGATAACTCATTCAAGGAAACACCACTTGCCCTGGTCGCCGACACTTGCAGGAAGCTTTCCAGATGATTCCATAGTAACCTCTGCTAATTTTACACAATCACCTACTCAGCTATCTGAATGAGAAGGTAGGTTTTGCCAAAGCAAACTTGAATTTACCTCGGTTTTGACCTTTGGCTGGCATCACTTAGGAACCAGAATGTCTACAGAGAGCACAGATCTCTTGTCTCATTCATTATTTACATGGCACTGAGCTTGTGGAAACAGTGCAAATCCTACAGGGCAAGGAAAAATGATCACTATCAGCAGCTTCACTCACCCACTGTTTTCACCCAAAATAAAAATCAAACCACTTTGTTTGGGATCATTTTAAATAGGAACGACCTAGTCCTTTCCTAGTTCATATTCAAATAATTTAGAGATATTTCTAGTGAAAACAGAGTCCCTTATTTGCAGAGGATCTTTTTTAGGTTTTAAACCAAACTTTTCTTTCATAAGATGTCGGGAAACTTCCCCAGAACTGCTTTACTCCTCTAAGAAGTATGTAAAAATGCCAGGGCATTTCACTCTGATAAAGCACTCGTGACACACTGACTATTAACCTTGGAACAAAGGGGCTCCATCTCTTTCTTGGTCGACCTCTGGTCCCACGATGCTGGGCCGTGACTCTGGCCTCACTTCAAAGACCTGCAGCTGAGAGGAGCTGCACTTATTCTATTTATTTCCTTTTTCCTCCCCCACTCCTTCCCCCATGTTGCTCCCTCTTTCTTTTTTTCACTTTCTTCTTACAACTTTTTTGTCTTTGATAGAAAAATGCCTAATCTCTCCATCTCCCCACAGCTTTACAGCTCTCCTGACAGTGTGCCCTGCTCTTTTATTTTCTTGTGCTAAGTCGTGTCCAACTCTTTGAGACCCCATGGACTGTAGCCCACCAGGCTCCTCTGTCCATGGGATTTTCCCAGGTAAGGGTACTGCAGTGAAGATCCAGTGAAGATCCAGTGAAGATCCACTGCCTCCTCCAGGGGATCTCCCCAACCCAGGGATTGAACCCATGTCCCCTGCATTGGCAGGCAGATTCTTTATCACTGTACCACCTGGGAAGCCCTTTAATTCCTTGGTTCCAGGAAAAGTCCAAAATCTTCCTCGTGTCCTTGTAAATGGCCCAGTTAGTCTCAATGTGGGAGCTATCTCTACTTTGCAGCTTGGAATGATACTATTTTAGGCAAAAATAAAGAAAACTTGACCTCAGATTAGTAGACACATTGAATCCTTACATGATACCAAAGACAATGCTTTCTTTGAATCAAAGGATATAAGAGCTGGAAAGAATGCTGGAGGCCTGTCCAAGCGCCTCTTTTGAAGATGAGGCCCACAGAGGCTACATAATTTGTCCAAAGCCACAGGGCTCTTGGTGACAGAGGTAGAAACCACCACGGTGATCCAGCACTGTCTACGGTGACACCAGCATCACCCTGTGGTGTGAAGAGACACCCTTTGCCCTGGGTGGTAGTCTCTGGGGGACAGCAGCCAGCCCCCCTCTCCTTTTAGGCTGGGAGGATGTGAACTGAATGGACCTGCATCCTGAATTCACTCAGAGGCCCAGCATTTAGGGTTAGAACTGTCCGTTTCAATGCCCCTTTTCTGGCTCTTCTCCCTTCATTCTTAGAGAAGAGGAACACAATCAGTTTTCAAAAAAATATTCAACATATGCTTTTAGGACCATGGAATTTCAAATCTGATAGAAAGCTTGCCTTCTCAGAGTCCATGCTCTTGACCTCACATTCAAGGTAATTGGGCTTCGGGTTAGTTATCTGGTTAGCTGAGAGCAGGAGGCCATGTTTATGACTCTACCAAATGTGTGCTCACATGTCATTGGGAAAATGCATGTTACTGGACAGGACTAGTTATGCCTTTAATTCACCATCTGTGGGTGAATCTCACCTAATTACTCTTGTATTTCAAGGGTCCGTGATATGTCTCATAAATTCACAGTCATTTAATTATTCTTAAAATCTTTTGATAAATATGACTCCTTCTGCTATTCCTTCAACTATCTCACATATCAAATATCACATTTACCACTCTTCTGGGCAATGGCCTAAGTGTATAAAATTTCTTCTGTGCTGGATTTTAAGGAGAAAATGTCCACTTCAGCTTTTTCACTTTTTTTCCCTTTGATAACCATAAGGCTGTATTGATACCATTCATTTTCAGAAACTTTCTGAGCAATGCTTTCAAGGAAGGTTTAAGGATTTTTAAGGAAAGCAATTTGTCCTCCATTTGTGTTTGTTTTCACCTTTAAGAACAAAGTCCCACAAGTCCAAGTTTATAGTCAATCCAAAAAAGTCTCATGAGTCTCCCATTTTATTGGTAGAACAGGGACCTTTAATTTTCCTGGAGGCTTGGCTCTGGGGGTTATGCAGCACAGAACTTCCTTTACACTGGTAATCAGACCTGCAGGGTGCATGCTCACAGTTCCTGACATGCAAAACTACCCACGGTATCTCAGCTAATAACACCGCGGCAGACACTTCACTTCTGAAAAGCAAGTATTGAAACCAATTGTGTCTGTTAATTGACCCTCCTTGCTGAAGCTGAAGCCCCAGTACTTTGGCCACCTGATGCAAAGAGCTGACTCCTTGGAGAAGACCCTGATGCTGGGAAAGATTGAAGGCAGGAGGAGAAGGGGACGACAGAAGACCAACTGGTTGAACGGCATCACTGACTCAATGGATATGAGTTTGAGCAAACTCCAGGAGACAGTGAAGGACAGGGAAGCCTGGTGTGTTGCAGTCCATGGGGTAGCAAAAGAATTGGACATTACTGAGCAACTGAACAATAACACCTCCCCCAAGATATCAATGTAGCTCATTTCAATACGGTCAACATTTTATCCCCAAAATAGCAACAAAAAGGCTGAACTATAGAACTGAGTTAGAACATATACCCTCACTGGCTGATTAGCAATGACTGCCAACCCAAAATACATTTGGGCAAAATCTCATTGTGGAGCCCTACAGAAGCATGTAACTGATGAAGCTTCAGAAGAGCTATTAGCTTCAAAGAAAACATTATTGAAAGCTAAGTTACCATGAGCTGCATTGATATTTCCATGTAAAATATTAACATTTAATTCTTCCCAGGCTTTGAAAATTATTGCATCAGTGAAAGTTCTCGTTTGTAAGAAATATTCAATACAAACCTAGTCTGATGATCATGAGTGCATGCTTAGTCGCTTCTGTTGTGTCTAACTCTTTGTGACTCCATGGACTGCAGCCTCACTGGGATCTTCTGTCTTTGGGATTCTTCAAACAAGAATACTGGAGTGGGTTGCCATGCCCTCCTCCGGGGGATCTTCCTGACCCAGGGATTGAACCTGCATCTCCTGTGTCACTGCAGGTGGACTCTTTACCACTGAGCCCTGGAGGAAGCCCTCATGATCGTGAGGGAAGACAAAAATGCTGAGGATGGGGATCAAGCGGAAGTACATGGAGGCCTGCAGAATTACTGGGAAGCTGGAGCTCCGGACTAGGATGAGGTTCAGGAACTCAGAAGCCCAGTAGGGCTGTGCATCCACAACCAGAGCAGGGGGCACTGCTTCAGTCCCTCTGCCAGAGCGCTCTCCTCCATCTGTCCCTGCCTGCACACTGCTTGCATAGGAACCAAAGCCCAGAAGACAATGTCTGATTCCAGGTTCTAAACCACATGGTTGCCTCCGGGAAAAGAGGGAGGGTCTGGGCAGCCGCTTCAGACTCCAAACAGAGAGGCTTCGTGGAAAGGGACCTTGGATAATGCAATCACACACACACAACAAAGCTTTAGTATAAATGTGCTTGTAGCATTTGCTCTTTTATTAATAAACAAAGGCTTTGAATTGGGGGAATAATTTTCTATTTTCGGCAAAGTCCACTTTGAGTTTTAGAAATTAAATGCCTTGAACAGGAAACAAAAATAGAGGTGTTCTCACACTCATGTCTGTGTTGCAGCCAGTGGTTACTGGGTTCAGCCTGATTCCAATCATAGAGACTTGGCTGTAACAGGGAGCAAAATCACCCATCCTAGGGTTTTTGACTCTTCTGCTAGAACAAGAAAGAGTCAGCCGTTTCCCATCGAAAAAGGATGCTTTCAGGTTGGATTCCTGTGTTTGGTGAGCTGAAGTCTGATCTGTCTCATTTTTTACTTTAGATGATTCTCTCAGCTTATAGTCTAATTTTTGGTACAAAGTATGAAATGTAAAAGCATCGTCTGCACATCAGTATTTCACTAAATGATGGCCAAAATGCAATTCAACATGGAACTTTTCAGAATATTTTTACCATTTGAATAAAATGAAGATCAACTTTTTAAAAGGTCAAAGTAACACGTTAGTGCATATTTGCTTGCCGAAGTCCAGATGCTGCCCTTTCATTTTTAAAAAAACATGTCCATACTAAGAATTTTGCCAGATATGAGCACATTTTCACCAGATTTTAACTCTTTAAAACTCGACCCTCACTGTGGGGAATGAAGCAGGGAGAATTTGTAATCAAGTTTGAGTCTGTCATACAGAATGAATTAAGTCAAAAAGAGAAAAACACATATCATGTATTAATGCATATATGTGGAATCTAGAAAAATGTTACTGATGAACCTATTTGCAGGGCAGGAATAGAGACATCAAGAACAGATATGTGGACACAGTGGGAGGAGACGGTGGGACGAATTGAGAGTGGCATTGACATATACATACCATCGTGTGTAAAACAGATAGCTAGTGGAAAGCTGCTATAGGACAGGGAGCTCAACCCGAGTGCTCTGTGATGAGCTAGATGGATGGGATGGGGGCGGGGAGGGAAGGCGGTCCAAGAGGGAAGGGATGTATATAGCTGACTCACTTCATGGTACAGCAGAAATTAACACAACATTATAAAGCAATTACACCCAAAAAAATAAATTAAAAAAAAAGAAGTGCTTCCCTGGGAAGCTGTGGAAATAAGGAGGTGTTGATCAAAGGGAACTGTACAAATTTTCAGTTGTAAGAGGACTATGTTCTGGGGCTCTAATGTACAGTATGGGGGTTAGAGTTAACAATATTGTATTATATACTTAAATGTTGCTAAATTTTCCTGCCACACAAACAAAAGTGGTAACTACATGATGTCCTATATATACCATTTAACTTGATTCTGCTCATCACTTCACAATGTATATACATATGAAATAATCACACTGTACACCTTTTTTAAAAATCATATTGTACAGCCTAAATATATACAATTTTTTTCAATCATACATCAATCAAGCTGGAAAAAATAATGAAATAAATCGGTTTAAAGCGTTTCCCATAAAACATAATAATAATATAGAAAGTTAATACAGATAAGTAAATGCTAAGTAATAAAAGCTCTTAATAAATATTTACTAATGAAATGAATAATAAGTACATTTATTTAGCACTCACTGTGCCAGGCACTATTATGCTTATATATGCTACCATGTCAGAGAAGGCAATGGCACCCCACTCCAGCACTCTTGCTTGGAAAATACCCTGGATGGAGGAGCCTGGTGGGCTGTAGTCCAAGGGGGCGTGAAGAGTCAGACACGACTGAGCAACTTCACTTTCACTTTTCCCTTTCATGCACTGGAGAAGGAAACGGCAACCCACTCCAGTGTTCTTGCCTGCAGAATCCCAGGGACGGGGGAGCCTGGTGGGCTGCCGTCTATGGGGTCACACAGAGTCGGACACGACTGAAGCGACTTAGCAGCAGCAGCATGCTACCTTGTATAATCCTTACAATGGCCTGATGAACTAAATATTATTCTTCTACCTGTTTTACAGATGAGAAAACTGAGGCAAAGAGTAGTTCAGTAACTTGCCGTGAGGTGAGAGCTAATCCAGCAAGTCTGGCTCCACAGTCTGTGCTCTTAATAGGTGTTATAATACCTCTTCAGATCAGGCTTTCAACAAAGGTAACAGAAATGCTCCAATTAATGCAATTTCAAGATAAATATACAGTTGGTTGGAATTATCGAAATAATCTTCTACCTCTCCTAAATTTTAGGTCAAAATATATCACAATTTCACTCTCAATCTTAAAGCTTTAAATCTGGAAAAGAGGACCCCTTTTCCAAAAAGTATTAATAGATACATGTAGACAACTCTCCCCAAGGTACATAAATGTGTATGTTTATTCCAATATTAATCTTGTGAAGGCAGAATCTGGGAGGGTTTTGTTTGGGGTACAGAGGTGAATCCATACCACACAGAACTATGGCTATATAAACAGACGATCAAATCAAAACACCAGAATTTGATGCTTTGGAAGGCCAGGTGTGCTCCTAGTGGTCGGAAAGAATAAAGCATCCGGAAAAAGTGAAACTGTTAGTCACTCAATTGTGTCCAACTCTGTGACCTCATGGACTGTAGCCTGTCAGACTCCTCTGTCCAGGGGATTACCCATGCAAGAATACTGGAGTAGGTATCCCCTTCTCCAGGGGATCTTCCCGACCCGGGTATTGAAGCTGGGTCTCCTGCATTCCGGGCAGATTCTTTACCATCTGAGCCACCAGGGAAGCCCAAAGGCTCTGGAGAGATACCTGACTGACAGTCACAGAACAGCTTAATGAGTGAAAGACACAAATGCTTGGTGGTCCATTGAAGCGTACATTAAAAGGCCGGTGGAAATAAGTTTCAAGCAACCAATCTTTATAACAAATGAGTGGCCTTTTTTTAAGGAGGAAGATTTTATTTATTTATTTGTTTATTCCCTTTTAGATATCTTCAGTTCAGTTCAGTTCAGTCGCTCAGTCGTGTCTGACTCTTTGCGACCCCATGAATCGCAGCACGCCAGGCCTCCCTGTCCATCACCAATTCCCAGAGTTCACCCAGACTCGTGTCCATCGAGTCAGTGATGCCATCCAGCCATCTCATCCTCGGTCGTCCCCTTTTCCTCCTGCCCCCAATCCCTCCCAGCATCAAAGTCTTTTCCAGTGAGTCAACTCTTCGCATGAGGTGGCCAAAATACTGAAGTTTCAGCTTTAGTATCATTCCTTCCAAAGAAATCCCAGGGCTGATCTCCTTCAGAATGGACTGGTTGGATCGCCTTGCAGTCCAAGGGACTCTCAAGAGTCTTCTCCAACACCACAGTTCAAAAGCATCAATTCTTTGGCACTCAGCCTTCTTCACAGTCCAACTCTCACATCCATACATAACCACTGGAAAAACCATAACCTTGACTAGACGGACCTTAGTCGGCAAAGTAATGTCTCTGCTGTTCAATATACTATCTAGGTTGGTCATAACTTTTCTTCCAAGGAGTAAGCGTCTTTTAATTTCATGGCTGCAGTCACCATCAGCAGTGATTTTGGAGCCCCCAAAAATAAAGTCTGACACTGTTTCCACTGTTTCTCCATCTATTTCCCATGCAGCGATGGGACCTGATGCCATGATCATTTTCTGAATGTTGAGCTTTAAGCCAACTTTTTCACTCTCCTCTTTTACTTTCATCAAGAGGCTTTTTAGTTCCTCTTCACTTTCTGCCATAAGGGTGGTGTCATCTGCATATCTGAGGTTATTGATATTTCTCCCAGCAATCTTGATTCCAGCTTGTGTTTCTTCCAGTCCAGCACTTCTCATGATGTCCTCTGCATAGAAGTTAAATAAGCAGGTGGACAATATACAGCCTTGACGTACTCCTTCTCCTATTTGGAACCAGTCTGTTGTTCCATGTCCAGTTCTAACTGTTGCTTCCTGGCCTGCATACAGATTTCTCAAGAGGCAGGTTAGGTGGTCTGGTATTCCCATCTCTTTCAGAATTATCTTAGAAAGACTTTATTGAATGAAAAATATTAATTTATATTAAATTCTATAGTGCTTTACAATTTTCAAAACTTCCACATGCATGACTTCATATAATCCCATAATAATCCTTTTCCCCTCCCCCTCTGTTGCCCTTCCTCCTTCTCTTACCCGCTGGTAACCACTGATTTGTTTTCTATATCTGTGAATCTACTTCTTTGTTTTATTCACTAGTTTCTTGTATTTTTCAGATTCTACATATAAGTGTTATCATACAGTATCTGTCTTTCTCTGTCTGACTTATTTCACTTAGCATAATGCTGTTGAAGTCCACCCACGTTGCTGCAAATGGCAAATTCTCATTCTTTTATATGGCTGAATACTATTCCACTATATATATGCTACATTTTATTTATCCAGTCATCTGTCAATGGACATTTACGTTGCTCTCAGGCCTTGGCAATTGTAAGCAGTGCTGTTATGAACACTGGAGTGCATGTATCTTTTCAAATTAGTCATTTAGGTTTTTTGGAAAAACACAAATGAGTGTGTTTTGAGAGGTGGACTAAACAGCCTTGCAGAATATGCAGTGACTATGTGGCTTACAGACACATTAGAGTGAGTGGACCCTGTCACAAACTCTAACCTCCATGTCCCCGTTTTTCATTGCTGCCACTGAACACTGTACTCACAGCAACTGGAACGAAGTGTTTACATTTTACCAGTGTTTTATTTTCAATTAAACATCTCAGCTGCTATTTACATAGTTGAATGGCATGGCATTTATTCTGTGCAATTTGATGTTATTTCTTTGTAAATATTTCTCCAGCAAGGGATCTAAGTTCAAATTAGCTGTGAAAATGTCACCCAAAGTAAAATAAACTTTCATTTAACCTTGATCACAAACAATTGTTAAACTCAAGCTGAAAACCTGTGAAAATTAAAAATGGAAGGCCAAAGGGATGAGTTGCACATGGCTCAGAAAGCCACTTGTTCTTACACTGCCTGGGCCTTTAAGGACTTATATTGAGTGACTTCAGCTAACCGCAAGTTACAGGGGACAGTGAAGGTTTCGAGAGCTGCAGGTCCATCCTCGAAGAAGTCACCAGTGGAATGTTTCACGTGTCTTACTCACAGTTGCTGTTACCCGACCTGCACCTCTGTCCAGGATAATTCATCATGATCTCCATTCTGTCTGTGTATGTACTCCCAGGGCCAGGCAGGTCAGCATCAAATTCAGAATGGAAATTGAAAGGTAAGAGGGTCTGCCTAGCTTTCTCTGCACTGCTGCCCCAGAACATTCTCTTCCTGTTCACTCTCTGTAATGCAGAGAGGACCCTCGTGGAATAGGTGATGTTTTAGACTACTTTTTTGATATTTACTTGTGAATTTCTTTCAGTTTTTCTAGATTTTGACATTGAAATCTGAATATAGAAATATAGGCTTTGGGACTTCCCTGTCAGACACCACACTTTCAATGCAGGGGACTCAGGTTCAATCCCTGGGCAGGGAACTAAGATCCTACATGCCATGCAACCAAAAAGTTTAATGAATTAATTCATGAATGAAATTAGTTTTTTTTTTTTAATTTTTTCAAAAATAGGTTTTTGGATAGGACTTGCCTTATACGCTATATACTCAGTGTCAAAGTCAATCACTACTGTATAATGTGACTTGAGAGAGTCTAATCATACCATTGGCAACCCCCCCAAAAAAAAAAAATATTCCAATGCCTGGCAAGATACCAGAGATGATGACGGGGTTAGCGTTCCCCTTTAAACTCCCAGTAGTTCTAGAGCACAAACCATCATTCTGGAGTCAGTCATTCACAATTCTGTGTGGATTCCCTTGTGAAATCACTGTCCTCTGAGAATGCTAAATGAAATAAATAAAACAAGAATTTTACAGGGAAGGGGGTGAGATCATTTGGGGGCAGGAGTGATATAACGTCAAAGAAATTCAACAATTTACCAATTTTGTCGATTTACCAAATTTTCCTCATTTTGGAGAAATAAGATAATCATTTCCTATTTAGTCAGCAAACTCAGATTCCCTCAGCAGTTAATGGGCAACATAAATTACACAGAATCATTCTGTGTCGAGTAGAGGAGAGTGTCTGTGATGAATCAAGAAGTACAAAGTTTATCACAAACAAATAACTGAAAACACAAACACAAAATTATTAACAATATGAACAACCAATTAATATCTGTAGACAGCTGCTAGTTTTGTTTTTTTAAAGTACAATTGCTTTACAGTGACAGGGAAGCCTGGCATGCTACAGTTCATGGGGTTGCAAAGAGCTGGACACCACTTAGGGACTGAACAATAACAAGTTGCTTTACAATGTTGTGTTAGCTTCTACTGTACAGCAAAGTGAATCAGATACACATATATCAGGGCTTACCAGGTGGTTCCGTTGTAAAGAATCCACCTGCCAGTGCAGGAGACATGGGTTCAATCCCTGGATGAGTAAGATCACCTGAAGGTGGAAATGGCAATCCACTCCAGTATTCTTGCCTGGAAAATTCCATGAACAGAGGAATCTGGTGGGCTACAGACCAAGAGGTCTCAAAGAATCACACATGACTGAGCAAATGAGCACACACACATATATATAATCCCCTCTTTTTTGGATTTCCTTCCCATTTAGGCCACCAAAGAGCATTGAGTAGAGTGCCCTGAGCTATACTGTAGGTTCTCATTAGGTTATCTATTTTATACATAGTATATAAATACACACACACACATACACACACTCACATATATATGTCAATTGCAATCTCCTAATTCATCCGACCCTGTATCTTTCTTCCTTGGTATCCATACATTTGTTCTGTACATTGGTATCTCTATTTCTGCTCTGTAAATAATATCATCTATACCAATTTTTTTCAGATTCCACATATATGCATGAATACACCAGCTGCTAGTTTTTGATCCATAATTTAGTTCAACATGAATGAAGTTCTTATGCAAGAAGGATATTATTCAGGGGATTAAATTAAAACACAGTTCAGTACCTCATAGTTCAGTTCAGTCGCTCAGTCTTTGCAGTTCCATAGAATGCAGCATAGCAGGCCTCCCAGTCCATCACCAACTCCCGGAATTTACTCAAACTCATGTCCATTGAGTCAGTGATGCCATCGAACCATCTCATCCTCTATCATCCCCTTCTCCTCCCACCTTCAATCTTTCCCAACATCAAGGTCTTTTCAAATCAGTCAGTTCTTCACATCAGGTGACCAAAGTATTGGCGTTTCAGCTTCAGCATCAGTCCTTCCAGTGAATATTCAAGACTGATTTCCTTTAGGATGGACTGGTTGGATCTCCTTGCAGTCCAAGGGACTCTCAAGAGTCTTCTCCAACACCACAGTTCAAAAGCATCAATTCTTCAACTCTCAGCTTTCTTTATAGTCCAACTCTCACATCCATACATGACCACTGGAAAAAGCCATAGCTTTGACTAGATGGACCTTTGTTGGCAAAGTAATGTCTCTGCTCTTTAATATGCTGTCTAGGTTGGTCATAACTTTTCTTCCAAGGAGCAAGTGTCTTTTAATTTCATGGCTGCAGTCACCATCTGCAGTGATTTTGGAGCCCCCAAAAATAAAGTCTCTCACTGTTTCCCCATCTATTGGTGATGGGACCAGATGCCATGATCTTCGTTTTCTGAATGTTGAGTTTTAAGCCAACATTTTCACTCTCCTCTTTCACTTTCATCAAGAGGCTCTTTAGTTCTTCTTCACTTTCTGCCATAAAGGTCATATGCATATCTGAGATTATTGATATTTCTCCTGGCAATCTTGATTCCAGCTTGTGCTTCATCCAGCCCGGCATTTCTCGTGATCTACTCTGCATATAAGTTAAACAAGCAGGGTGACAATATACAGCCTTGACATACTCTTTCCCAATTTGGAACCAGTCTGTTGTTCCATGTTCAGTTCTGACTTTTGCTTCTTGATCTGCTTACAGATTTCTCAAGAGGCAGGTCATGTGGTCTGGCATTCCCATCTCTTTCAGAATTTTCCACACTTTGTGATCCACACCGTCATAGCTTTTGGCATAGTCAATAAAGCAGAAGTAAATGTTTTTCTGGAGCTCTCTTGCTTTTTCCGTGATCCAGTGGATGTTGGCAATTTGATCTCTGATTCCTCTGCCTTTTATAAATCCAGTTTGAACATCTGAAAGTTCACGGTTCACATACTGCTAAAGCCTGGCTTGGAGGATTTTGAGCATTACTTTGCTAGCATGTGAGATGAGTGCAATTGTGCGGTAGTTTGAGCATTCTTTGGCATTGCCTTTCTTTGGGATTGGAATGAAAACTGACCTTTTCCAGTCCTGTGGCCACTGCTGAGTTTTCCCAATTTGCTGGCATATTGAGTGCAGCACTTTCACAGCATCATCTTTTAGGATTTGAAAGAGCTCAACTGGAATTCCATCACCTCCACTAGCTTTGTTAGTAGTGATGCTTCCTAAGGCCCACTTGACTTCACATTCCAGGATGTCTGGTTCTAGGTGAGTGATCACACCATCGTGATTATCTGGATTGTGAAGATCTTTTTCGTATAGTTTTTCTGTGTATTCTTGTCACCTCTTCTTAATTTCTTCTGCTTCTGTTAGGTCCATACCATTTCTGTCCTTTATTGTGCCCATCTTTGGATGAAATGTTCCCTTGGTATCTCTAATTTTCTTGAGGAGATCTCTAGTCTTTCCCATTCTATTATTTTCCTTTACTTCTTTGCATTGGTCCCTGAGGAAGGCTTTCTTATCTCCTTGCCATTCTTTGGAACTCTGCATTCATATGAGTATATCTTTCCTTTCCTTTCCTTACCTCAGAAATGCTCCTTGAATCAAGAGAACCTAGAGAGACTCTAACAGAAAGGTAGGCTCAAATTGCGTTCTCTCTGATTCATATATGTTTTCCCATGATGATGATGACAGCAATTCATCTGATTACTCAAAGAAGTCTCATGTTAGGCAGAATGAATTGGCAGCATCTGCTAGAGTTGCCAGGAAAAGGCACCAGGTTGGATATCTGGAAGCTTAGAACTAGTAAGTAAATTGTTCATTAGCAGAAGCAAATAAGCACCACTTTCCATTCTTTTCTTTTGTTTCCATATCTGAGAAAAGAATAGCATTCCCAGTGCCTCTCTCTGAGTGGTATTATGAATATTAATCATGTAAATGCCTTGCAGGTACTTTGAAGATGAAAAAGATGAGTTAGTTTCAAGCCACGAAGTGACAGCCAAGACATCCATAATTACTAGAGCAAAACAGGAAGGAGGCACCCCTAGGAAACTTGGAAGCAAGACAGCAGTGTATTTGTTTGTGTGCAAACCTTTTAATAAGGAAAGCCTCTGAACTCCTCTTCAGATGAAAAGAGGCTTCACTGTGTCTTTAATTAGATCATTCTATTGGAGCACAATATAGTGATAAAGAAGATTTAATAAAGCATTTTGTCTTTTTATTACTGTGATTTGATGCAACATATCTACTCATCCAAGCAAGATGTTTAACTTCAAAAGAAGTTCTGTCCACCCTCCCCTTCTGGCCAATAAATAACTCCAAGGGGGAAAAAAGAACAATATATTTGGAGGATCCCATGATGCTGAGTGGTGAAAAGATTCATCATTTTTTCTACCATGACATGGGTCTTTAATTAGACCTTTAATTTTCTTTCTTAACTAGTAGAATGTGTAAGACTTTAAATCTTACTTATTACTGATTAAAACATATGGTAATTTGGGGGAACAAAACCCTAATTTGCCAACAACCATGGTAAAACTTCCCTATTTGAATGATCTTGGAAATGCCCATTAGACTGGATATTTTAGGAATAAACAAAATCATAAAACTGTTGGCATAGAATCCTCTGTACTATGACAAACTTATTCTAAGCATCTTTTTTATACATATATCTATAATTAGGTTCAGTTCTTGAATCTAAAATTATGGCCAGGCTAAGACTAAAAACAGAAATAGAATGTTTAAGAGTTTAACAAATTGACTTTTGGAATTAGTTTGCCTGTTTTTTAAAAGTCATCTTAACAATGATATTAGTACAGATGATCAGTTTATCCAGACAGCCATCCTGAGTCTATATATAAGAAAACATTATTAATACAATATTGTAAATCAATTACACTTCAATAAAAAAAAAAACTTTACACAAATCCACATAAACTCATAGACATTGACTGAGCAGCCTGAATAAAATGAGAAGCAAAAGAAGAGCCAACCTCAGCAGGGGAATAAAAATATATCACAAGAGGGAAAGGAAGCAAGCCAGTCAGTCAATTGTCTTCACTGTGTAATATCATTAAGCCACTTGGACATTTCGCACAAAAAAAATTGCCTGCATTAATGAATAAACTGGATCTCTTGGAAGCAGCTTAAATCCTCAGGTGAGCAAACAGAGAAGAAAAAAAAGAAGTGTCTCAGATGAGTCTGCAGGCTACAATTTTAAGCACTGTTATTTCTAAGTGGTTTCTTAGAAGCTAAAGTTTTGCATGACAGAAACAGACATTCCAACATTTCTATAAGAAAACCATTGATTTCTATAGCTCCCACCTAGAGTTCCTTACTACTACCCTCATACCCAAATTCAAACTCCACTTCCACCATTAACAGGGGCTCCAGTTTCCTTATTTATAAAAATGGAAATAATAAGACAGGCTGCATGTGGTTATAATGAAGATTCAATGAGAAAACAGATGTTAAGATCTTGGAAAATAGCAGGCTCACACAGTTAGTCACACCCACCCACACTCACTCACATGCACATATACTCTGATTCACAAGGCCAGCCATGTCCTCGGAGCTAGGCCCCTGTACCAGCATCTGAATACTCATTTGTATACTCTCCTAACAGTTTTTCTGAAGTATGCAGTTTTTTCTGATATGTATTCAAGATTGCATCTAATAAACTGTACATGTCCAGGTGAAAACTTGTTTCCTTATCTATACTACAAAAATTTCCCAAATGTAATTGTTTCAACTACAAAAAAAGATCACCAACTCAGGAACAAAACAGCAATCAAAACAGACTGGGGCTGAGCCTGTAGCCATAGAGTCTCCTCCATCACCTGCCTGCAGTACAGGGACAACCTTAGAGCTGAGCCTGCAGGGGAACCACTGTAGCCCAGCTGTGCAGGAGTGAAGAGGGCAGAGTCTTAGAAATCAAACTGATGCTCCCAGCCCTCACTTTCATTTCCCAGAGCAAGAATGCAAACAGAGGCCCCCGTGTCATATGTTGAAATATTTAAAGTTACTCCTCAAGTTTACAAACTGACAAATAAAATATAGTTTGTCATCTGGCCTTGACAAATGTTCCTTTGTAATGACTTGGAAGGCCAGCCTGCAACAGAGGATCTTCAGCCTCCTGCAAGATTCATACTGGAGGGGACTTCCCTGGTGGTCCAGTGGTTTAAGAATCCACCTTGCAATGCAGGGGACACAGGTTCAACCCCTGGTTGGGGAATTAGGATCCCACAAGCCGTGGAGCGATGGATCCCACACACCACAACTAGAGAATCCATGTGCCACAACAAGAGATCCTGTGATGCAGCCAAATGATTAAATATTTTTTAAAAGGATCTACATTGGGACATAGAGAGCAGGCCCAAGGGCCATCGCCTTTTCATCCACCCCAGGCCTCTGGGAGGGGTCTCACTGAAGCATAAAGACACTCCATCCCACACTTCCAAGTTTTGCCCACATCGCTCTCACATCTCAACTCATCCCGTGTGACCAATGATAGAGAAGCACAGACCCTGGAAATGGGTTGTTCAGGGAAGAGAATGTCAGCATCCCAGGGACCTGCAGGGATTCTCAACCTCAGGACCACAGACACTTTGTGCCAGATTTGTCTTTGTTGTGGGGGAGGGTAGATTATAGGATGTCTAGCAGTGTGTCTGGCCTCTTCCCTCTAGATGCAAGTAACTTTTCCCCCAAAAAAACTGTAACAACCAAAACAGTCTCCTGACATTGTCAGGTGTATCCCTGGGGACAAATAGTTCCTAGCTTAGAATCACTGGCCCAGAAGGAAAAGGTTTGTGCTGTGACCAGCAACAGATCTGGAACAGGAACGAAATGGGGTGGGGGCTCTGTAGAGCATGGGGACCCAAACAGAGGCTGCCATGGGCCAGGCTTTGCACTATTTTCCCAGAATCCTTTCCTCTGATCCTTCTGACAACTCAGCAAGAAAGTACAATTCACCCATTTTACAGATAAGAAAACTGAGGCCCATAGAATGAAGAATCACCTTGGTGAATTTCACACATCTAGCAGGACCAGTCATTTAGGCTGGGTCTCTCAGGAGCCAACCAGGCTGGGACTAACTTTATCTGAAGCCAAACTAGAATGTCAGCTTTCAAGTGATCTTAGTACCAAAGGGACTTACTTTTCTATGAGATGCGGAGCAGATTTGTCACTGCTCAGGAAATGGTACATGATGAGAAAGAACAAAGCAGAAAGTGTTTTCTCCTGCTCAGGGAAATATCCAAGAATGAAGAATTTATTCCTGATTTTTAAGACCAACACTGTTTAAAAATATCATGAGAAAAAAAAAAAAGAAAGCATTAGTTGCTCAGCCATGTCCAACTCTTTGTGACCCCACAGACTGTAGACTGCCAGGCTCCTCTGTCCATGGGATTCTCCAGGCAAGAATATTGGCCTGGGTAGCCATTCCCTTCTCCAGGGGATCCTTCCCAAGGATTGATCCTGAGTCTCCTGCATTGCAGGCAGTTTCTTTACAGTCTAAGCTACCCGGGAAGACATATCAAAGTGAAAAGGATCCATACCCTCCAGTCTCTAATTCATTTGTTTACATGACTTTAACTAGAAGAGAATCTGCTTTTTGTGATTTTGTCAGTGCAGACAAAGAGTAAGCTGGGATTCATACAAGTCAAGGTGCAGAACCCCATAAGCAGGGCCCTAAATCACAAGGCTACATTCTTTAAAGGCAAGACACACCTCTTCTTCCTACTGGATCTAATACAGTATATGACACAAAAAGCATCTGAGAAATTTTGCTGAATGAATTTGGCTTTGGGCTTCTCTAGATAGTTCCGGAAATACACTCTTCCACCCACAGGAAGTTTTCTGGATAATGGCCTCGACTTTTATTTAGCTTTAACTCTATTAAAAAAAAATCTAAGAGAGAGTCTTGGAATGTATCACACTGAAAAGTTTGAAAACAAATGTTGCATTTGGTGCGGCATCATTCACACAAGCAACACAGCCAGCAGAATGAAATAAGTATGTGTCATCAGAAAGCTGAAATGCATTAATAAATACATTTGCATGCACTGGACCAAGGGTAACAGTACACAAGAGCAGAGGTTAAACAGTTGGAGGCCCTGGTTTAATAGCAGACCTGAACTGTTATTTAAATGTCACAAATGTCAGTGTTCGTCTTCAAATGGTATTACAGTAGGATTAGTGTCCTAAGCCTTGTTCCAATTTATGGAGAATCAGGGAGAATGATTCTCATCAACTTGGTCCAAAGCAGGAGAAGATTGATTTTCCTTTACCACTCAGTCCACTTTTATGAGTTTTCCAGACCCTACCTTTCCCAGCCTGCACCATGGATGGAAACTGCCAGGCCTGCTTGGAGGCCATATGTGAGCAGTGAATCTGAAAGAGTTACGGCTCCTTGAGAAACCAACGGAGAAAAGCCTGCCACTGGTCCCCCACTCCACACCCCCCACTCCCGCCCCCTGGCCAGGCTCTCTACACTTGTTCAAACCAGCAGCAGTTTAAACCCATGGAGCAAGGGTAGGACCCAAAGAACCCAATGAAGAGCCACCAGAACCCAGATAGAGGGCTCACCCCACCTCTCCACCAGCACCAACCACCTGTGCGCAGCCTGGAGAAAGGGGCATGACGCTGAAGCTCTTTTCATTCGGATAAGAACTCATTTTCTGATTATCCGAAGTGAAACATGTATTGGAGCCCTACAGTGTGCCAAGTCTAATAGACACAGCATCTCAGCTCACTTAACACTCACCGGTGAGTCAGGTTCTATTGCTGCTCCTACTTTAAATGACAAAGAAAGGGAGTGGGGTGAATTAGGAAATTGGGACTGACATCTGCACACTTTTGATACTACGTAAAAATAGGCAATAACAAGAACCTAGTGTATTGCACTGGGAACTCTACTCAGTGCTCTGTGGTGACCTAAACGGGAAAGAAATCCAAAAAAGAGGGGATACGTCTATACCTGTAGCTGATTCACTTTCCTGTACAGCAGAAACTAGCACAACACTGTAAAGCAGCTGCACTGCAATAAAAATTCAACAAATAAGTAACAAAGATAAGAATAAAGGTTGCAAAACATGGTAAGGGTTACCTGAGTTCCAGGTACTGCCCTCTGGAATATAATTGGTTTACAATGTGGTATTAGTTTCTGCTGTACAGCAAAGTGAATCAGTTATACATATACCTGTATCCACTCTTTTTAGATTCTTTTCCCATATAGATCATTACAGAGTACTGAGTAGAGTTCCCTGTGCTGAAGAGTAGATTCGCATTAGTTATCTATTTCATATATGTAGCCTGTATATGTACGTACAGTGTATATACATATATATGTACATATAGTGCAATAGACATAGCAAATCCAAATCGGGAAAGGCTTCCAAATCGGGAAGGGAATACATGACGGCTGTATATTGCCATCCTGCTTATTTAACTTATATGCAGAGTACATCACGAGAAACGCTGGGCTGGAGGAAGCATAAGCTGGAATCAAGATTGCAGGAGAAATATCAATAATCTCAGATAGGCAGATGACACCACCCTTATGGCAGACAGTGAAGAGAACTAAAGAGCCTCTTGATGAAAGAGAAAGAGAGTGAAAAAGTTGGCTTAAAGATCAACACTCAGAAAATGAAGATCATGGCATCTGGTCCCATCACTTCATGGCAAATAGATGGGGAAACAGTGGAAACAATGATAGAATTTATTTTGGGGGGCTCCAAAATCACTGCTGATGGTGGCTGCAGCCATGAAGTTAAAAGATGCTTACTCCTTGGAAGAAAAGTTCTGACCAACCTAGACAGCATATTAAAAAGCAGAGACATTAGTTTGCCAACAAAGGTCCATCTAGTCAAGGCTATGGTTTTTCCAGTGATCATGTATGGATGTGAGAGTTGGACTGTGAAGAAAGCTGAGCGCTGAAGAATCGATGCTTTTGAACTGTGGTGTTGGAGAAGACTCTTGAGAGTCTCTTGGACTGCAAGGAGATCTAACCAGTCCATCCTAAAGGAAATCAGTCCTGAATATTCATTGGAATGACTGATGCTGAGGCTGAAACTCCAATACTTTGGCCACCTGATGGGAAGAACTGACTGATTTGAAAAGACCCTGATGCTGGGAAAGATTGAAAGCAGGAGGAGAAGGAGATGAGAGAATGAGATGCTGGGATGGCATCACTGACTCAATGGATATGAGTTTGAGTAAACTCCAGAAGTTGGTGATGGACAGGGAGGCCTGGCATCCATAGGGTCACAAAGATTCAGACACGACTGAGCAACTGAACTGACTGTACCTAAATATGTATACATATAGTGTGCATACATCAATCTCAATCTCCCAATTTATTCCTCCCTCCTTTCCCCCTGGTAACCATAGGTCTGTTTTCTACATCTGTGACTCTATTTCTGTTTTATAAATAAGCCCCCTTAACAATTATGTAAGTGGTACGTGCTTAGTCACTCAGTCACGTCCGACTCTTGCAACCCCATGAACTGTAGTTCCCGCCAGGCTCCTCTGTCCATGAGATTTTTTTAAAGACAAGAGTACTGGAGTGGGTTGCCATCTCCTTCTCGCGGGGGGCATCTTCCCTACCCAGGGATCGCAGGCAGGTCTCCTGTGCTGCATTGCAGGCAGATTCTTTCCCCACTGAGCCATCAGAGAAGCCCTTTGTAAGTGGAGTGGCTTGCCAAGAAGGAAGAGGTAAAAAGTCCTCACATCCAGGAAGCTTCATCCCTTACATCACCATCCACAATCCACCACAGGCAAGGGCTGATCCAGCAGCAGAGCTGTAGCAGGTCAGGCCTCAGCCGCCGCTAGGACTCAGACGTGGGGGGATGGAAGGGGGCAGGGACCAGGCCACTCAAGAATGAACAATCCCAAGAGAGTACAGTGCCTATCTTGACAGTTCTTCCCTCGTCAGTGCTTGGATGTATCATAGGACTGATTTTCAAATAAAAACTAGACCCTCTCTTGTGACAAAGAGGACACGGGATGTCCAAAGAAATAGAAGAGCCCATACCACGGGGCTCTTCAAGCCATCTGAGGGGACTGGCAGAAAACACAGGTCTGGTGAACAAAGGGAAGAGACATGTCTCTGATCCAGCCCTTCCCATCTCCGGGTCTTTGAAGGTCACTGTGATTTTAGCAAAGAAATGAACTTCTGCTTGTGCTGGGGCGTGGCTGTGCGGTGGGGGGAAAGGGGAGGGGGAGGCAGGACAAGCCCCCAGAGGGTCCACAATAAAAATACCTGAGCACACAGCCACCGCAAGACAAGGAATTAGACACATTAAGATCTCCAGGAAGAAAGCTCACAGGGCAGCCAGGCGCCCCTGTAAGTTTTCAAAGAGGTATCCCGTCTCACTCCTTTTTCATTTGAGGATGATCCGATGTCACAAATATACAATAATGCGGATGTCTGCTGTTGGAATACATTTGACTATTAATGAGATATCCCCGAAACACTTTGACTGATGCTACATTGCAAACAAAACAAAACAAAAAACTAGCTGAATGTTTAATTAGTAGTAAGTACTTGTGAAAACATAAAATGTACTGAGCAGTGACTGCGTATAAGGGACAGTATTAGGTACTTTCAGGGACTTCCATGATGTTAAGACTTTGCCTTCCAATGCAGAGGGTGTGGGTTTGACATCTCATCGGGGAGCTAGTATCCCACATGCCAAAAAACCAAAACATAAAACAGAACCAATATTGGATCAAATTCACTAAAGACTTTAATAATAGTCCACATCCAAAAAAACCATAATGGGGTACATTCACATATCGAATTCTTTTCCTCACCATAGACCTGGAAGGTAGGTGCTGTTCACCTCTTTTATAGAGGTAACAATCATGTCTCCAGGAAGCCATCCAACTTTTGCAAAGCCCCGAAGCTATAAGATTCAGAAACGGGGTCTTTTGATCCTAAAACTCATGCCCTTTTCTGTTCACCATGCTATGTGTGTGCTAAGTCACTTCAGACGTGTCTGATGTCTGACTCTTTGAGACCCCATGGACTGTAGCCCATCAGGCTCCTCTGTCCATGGAATTCTCCAGTCAAGAATACTGGAATGGGCTGCCATGACCTCTTCCAGGCAATCATCCTGACCCCGGGATTGAACCTGCACCTCCTGCTTTGCAGGCAGATTCTTTACCACTGAGACGTCAGGGAAGCCCCATTCACCATGCTGAGTGCTCAGCAAACCAAACAGTTCACGTGGTGAGTTGCAAAGAACAGACTTCTGAAGGAGTCGTTATTCAAAACCGATTTTACTCTGACAAAACTTTGCCAAGGTAGGTTCAGGTTGCAGTACTGTAGTGCCCCTTGCCCAAACACTTTCAGTTGGATTGACACTGATGAAATGAAGACTAACCTTCATGCTGTAAAAGTATCATTGAAGGGACGAGAATTTGGTACCAAGATCCACTGATTCCCAAGTGGTGCAGCGGTTAAAAAAAAAGTCTGCAATGTTAGCAGAATTCACCTGCAGGAGATGCAGGAGACTCAGGTTCAATCCCTGGATCAGAAAGCTTTCCTGGAAAAGGAACTGGCTACCCACTCCAGTATTCTTGCCTGGGAAGTCCCATGGACAGAGGAGCCTGGTGGGCTACAGTCCATGGGATCGCAAAGAGTCGGACACGACTTAGTGACTAAGCAACAAAGAACAACCAAGATCCACCACCATGCCATTGTTTATAGTCCTATTTCACCTGATAATTACGAAATAGCCTTCTATTTTGTTTGCGCAGACAAAACCTTACTCACCGTGATAATTTCTTCCTTTAGTTAAAGTCTTGCTTTTAATTGTTCATGCATAGACACAAGTCCTACACACACACACCAGTAAACTGGATTTGAGTAACAACAATGGACAGTAGAATTTTAAAAAACACTTATTTTGTGTTTTTTAAGGTAGGAATTAGACCATACAAATTTTAACTTCACCTTTTTGAAAAATTAGTTTCTAAGTATAATAATACAACCCCAGACATGATTGGGGAAAAAATTTCTTCTTTTATTCTGGATATTTGTGCTAAGTTAGAAAAAAAATGCTATATATTTTTTTATCATCTTGAATAATTTTTTCTATAAAAAATATTAAAAATCTTTTTGAGCTAAAGTTCCCACTTAGGTTGTAAAGCAACCAGACTTTTATCCTGGTATATATTCCAGAAAACTTTAGGCTCTCATCATGTTCCCTCTTTTGCTATCATTTAAACATCTGCATCCCCCTTAAAATGTTTAGGAACCAATTGGTCTTGAAAAGTGCATATATACTGTCTGACAGAGGAGTCACTTTACTGAGGAGAAGGAGAAATGAAGGAGTGAGGGAGCCTCATTTGAGAGGAGAAGGATGCTGGGGAAATGGTGGAGGGAGAATTAGAACCCAGGGAAAAAAATGTCTTTGGGTTACAAAAAGTCTTTTCAGATTGTAACAAAAATCCAATTCAACTTACAAATTAACCTTCTCTTAGTTCACCAATAATCTGAAAATAATGTCTACATTAAGCAAGGAAGTAAAACCACTCAATTAAGGAATTAAAAATATCAATCTGAACTAAGAACTTTCTGATGGTAAACGTATAATGGCTCTTTTGTTAGCTCATAAAATAAGTCCAGGAAATATTTTGATAGATTAATACTCAAATGAGCAGCAAGTTAAATTTTTCCAGCACAGTAATACAGTCTGCTTTATTAAGCACCCAACAGAAAGTTGCAAATGTACCCAGAGGACAACAATCTCTACACTGTTACATTTTAGCAGGTGGAATTCCAGCTTGCCAAAGACTCGAAATTAGGAAACTGCTCGTCCAGCCATCTCCAGACTGCCAGCTCTTTATTTGGCGAACTAAAACTGTAGAAAGATTGTCCTGAAGTATGTGATCAGATCTTGAACCAATCTTTTGTTTTTCTATTACATTCCAAAGAGGTCTTTATGCCTTGCAAAGAACTCAACGGTATATTATAAAGAGGATAAATAAGGATGATGGCACATCAGGAGATGCTGATCCAGAGAGTTCTGAAGGCGGCATATTGCTTCTGCATATTCATCTCCTTTATCCAGGAGGCAATAATGAGAATTACTAGAAACATCAAAGAAAGGAGGCCCCTTTATTGACTAGAATAAAATGAAAGGACTAAGCTACATATGGAGATTTACTTTACTCATGTGTTTTCATGCGTTTTCTTCTTCTAAGACCTCTTAAAATGTTTTGATTTAAATATCATATGCCATTTTATAAAGAGATGCTTTATCAGTCCTGGACACAAAGATAGCCCTAAGTGTTATATTAACTTGGTAAGCCATGAAGAGATGAGCTGTAAAACATTTAATATAGGACCACGGTTAGTTCTTCACAACTGCGTAATGAGCTGCATGTCATATGATGCTTGATAGTTATCTGTGTTGCTGAAGTTATAGCTGAGGAATTATTGGGCTCGCTTATCTGAAAGACCAAATGTAGTGTGAGATCAAAGGAGGCAATAATGTTCAGGAAACAACATCCTTAAAAAAAATATATTCCTCTGAGGATAAGAAACTGATTTATAAAGTTCAAGGTTAGTAAAGGACAGAGTATCATTTTAAGTTATCCAAACTGGACCAAACATTTTTAGCAATATTTCTTTTCTTACCAGTATTGATATTACTTTATTTTTCCAATTATATTAATTTTTTTTATTTTAAACTTTTTATTTGTATTGGAGTATAGCCAATTAACAACATTGTGATAGTTTCAGGTGAACAGCAAAGGGACTCAGCCATTCATATATATATCCATTTATTACAGCAATATTTCTAATAGATCATTTATAGCAAGAAGAGACAGTAAAATGTTACCAAATTGCCAAGTCAGAGATCCCTTCCGGGGACTGAAGAAAACAGAATGTGACGTCACTCAACATGGCATAGAAAAAGTCTGCATAATAAATGCAATATGGTTACATAAATATGTTTCATTGGAAAAAGGAGCTGACTCTTAAAGTCCACTTTGGAAGCCCCTAGACAAATCAGATTTCCATATGCCAAGGAGACAATGAATATTTTCTTGTCCTTGCCAATTGATGACAGTGTTTTCTGAAGTGAAAGCTCTGAGGACGAAAGTGTTACAAGTTCTTGGCACAGATTGATGGATGGTTCATACCAGCAACTAGACAATGAATAAAGTACCAAGCCAGATAATTTTACCTCATTATCAAAGCATTCCAACAAAGAAAACTTTTGGAACTTATTCACATTAAAAGACATAATTTATTAACACCCTTAAAGACCTGCAGAAGTGGAAAACACTGCATGGGTTTCCCAACTGGCTTGGGCTCCCCTAACAAAAGTTATTCCCTCAAAAAAATTCCCCAGTCAAAATTCAATTAAGGTTAAGTGAAAAATTACGGTACAAAACGCTCTACAATATTAAGTAACTAAATATTTAAAAGTAGGTTTTGGAAAGAAAGGAAAAGGAAATTAACATGGGCTGTTTCTGAGTGAGATGAAGAGTGATTTTTAGTTGCTTTTGTTTATTTTTTCTTTATTTTCCTAGCTGAATACATTAAGCACACATTACCATTATAAAGTAAGAGAAAGGAAACAATCTTAGGAAACATTTATAATGTGGATATTTAGATTCTAGATGATTTTTCTTTTCCCATTTTACTTATAATTGTGTCTCCTTTTCTAAAGACAATCATGTTTCTAATACTTTCCATTTCTCTCTATGGAATGTTCTATGAGCACTTGGGTCTCATTTGTTTTGCCTACCAGCAGAAAAAAAAAGACTCTAGAAATGCTGTCATGCAACCCCAGGTTCAGATTTTAGTAAATCAAGTAAGGATTTGGTTTCCTGGCTATGTCTAAAAGATAGGAGCCAATACTTTCTCCTGATTTAAATAGACAGCCTCCCATGATTGTATTACTCTTCTGTGATCTAACAGCATAGCTTTAATACTAATTCATTCTATATCAGTGCCACTCTATAGGAAAATAATCCAGAAACAAACCACTTTCCTTTCACATCTTAAAACTCCAGAAACAGTAGAAGTGATCCTGGTGATAACTGAGCATGCGTAATCAACATAAAACGCAAGAATGCAAAGACAGCCATGGAGCAGAAGTTTGCTTCCTATCAACCACTGTTATGTTTGCTTTTTTGCTTGTTTTTTAGGCCTTGTCCCCTGACATTTGGGATCTTAGTTTTCTAACCAGGGATTGAACCCACAGCTCCTGCACTGGAAGTGTAGTCTTAACCACTGGACCATCAGGGAAGTCCAACCACTGTTTTGTTTGAGTGACCTGCCTCTTGAGAAACCTATATGCAGGTCAGGAAGCAACAGTTAGAACTGGACATGGAACAACAGACTGGTTCCAAAAAGGAAAAGGAGTACGTCAAGGCTGTATATTGTCACCCTGCTTATTTAACTTCTATGCAGAGTACATCATGAGAACTGCTGGACTGGAAGAAGCACAAGCTGGAATCAAGATTGCTGGGAGAAATATCAATAATGTCAGACATGCAGATGATACCACCCTTATGGCAGAAAGAGAAGAGGAACTAAAAAGCCTCTTGATGAAAGTGAAAGTGAAGAGTGTAAAAGTTGGCTTAAAGCTCAACATTCAGAAAACGAAGATCATGGCATCTGGTCTTATCACTTCATGGCAAATAGATGGGGAAACAGTGGAAACAGTGTCAGACTTTATTTTGGGGGGCTCCAAAATCACTGCAGATGGTGACTACAGCCATAAAATTAAAAGACACTTACTCCTTGGAAGAAAAGTTATGACCAACCTAGATAGCATATTCAAAAGCAGAGACATTACTTTGCCAACAAAGGTCCGTCTAGTCAAGGCTATGGTTTTTCCTGTGGTCATGTATGGATGTGAGAGTTGGACTGTGAGGAAAGCTGAGCGCCGAAGAATTGATGCTTTTGAAATGTGGTGTTGGGGAAGACCCTTGAGAGTCCCTTGGACTGCAAGGAGATCCAACCAATCCATTCTGAAGGAGAACAGCCCTGGGATTTCTTTGGAAGGAATGATGCTAAAGCTGAAGCTCCAGTACTTTGGCCACCTCATGCGAAGAGCTGACTCATTTGGAAAAAGACTCTGATGCTGGGAGGGATTGGGGGCAGGAGGAGAAGGGGACGACCGAGGATGAGATGGCTGGATGGCATCACTGACTTGATGGATGTGAGTCTGAGTGAACTCCGGGAGTTGGTGATGGACAGGGAGGCCTGGCGTGCTGCGATTCATGGGGTCGCAAAGAGTCGGACACGACTGAGCGACTGAACTGAACTGAACTGAACTGAATGCCATCTTTTACCTCCTGCGTTAGAGACTTCAATATAGGTCAAGTCTATAGAAATACATATTATATTAGAATATATTCTAACATATATTTCAGAAAATTCCCTGTTTCCTCAACTTGATTGTGGGTTCTTTATGACACTTTGCACCTCCCTCACCAACAACTACCCCCCGATCTTAGTGCATGCCACCTAGTTCAGTATATATCTCATGGTTAGTTGATTTGAAGGACCTAAGCTTGATTTCACTTTTTAAATCTTCCAATCAACCATCTTTTAACTGGGTGTGGCTACAGCCCTGCCGTCATAACTGGGAGGCAACATGGTGGGGTCAAAAAAACCACCAAACTGGGAGTCAGGGCATCAGAAGGCCAGCTTCCAACTCGGCTTGTCAATACCCATGTGCAAAACCCTTGAATGAGGTGTGCTACCTTTTGGGTTTCAGTATTCCCACTTGTAAAACCCCTCATTTGTAAAATCAAAATGCCAGACTAGGTAAACTTAAAGGTCTATTTCAGCTCTTAACTAGTCCTATATATTCAGAATTTCCAAGAATGGCCTAGAGCTGGGCTGTCCAACATAGAAGCCACTATTTCATATGTGGCCATTTAAATTCATATTTAAATGAACTAAAATCAAACACAATAAAAAAAAATTCAGTCCCTCATTTGCTGGAGCCCCATTCAACTGCTCAATAGCTATTGGGTTGGCAAAAAAGTTCCTTCAGATTTTTCCATAAGATGCTATGTGAAATGTGTGCAAGTGTTAGTAACTCATTTGTGTCCAATTCTCTGAGACTCCATGGACTGTAGCCCGCCAGGCTCCTCTGTCCATGGGATTCTCCAGGCAAGAATATTGGAGTGAGTAGCCATTCCCTTCTCCAGGGGACCTTCCCGACCCAGGGATTGAACCCAGGTCTCTCAAACTGCAGGCAGATTCTTTACCATTTGAGCCACTAGGGAAACCCATAAGATCGTATAGAAAAATCGAAAAACTTTCTGGCCAACCCAATACATGTGACAAGCGGCTACTGCATTAGCACAGACATGGAACATTTTATTGACACCATTTGTCCTGTTTCTTCCACTTAGAATGATTTCTCTTTCCTCCTATATCCCATCCTAAGTCCAAATTCGTCAAGATCCTTTCCATAGTTATTCTGTGGCAAAACTGGGAAGAACTGTTCCAGATATAGCCACTGTGGCTTAGCAATAGGAGTCAGGATGGATAAAGAGGATGCATAAGGGTAAAGCCTGGAAAGCCCAGTACCACACAGCTCACCTCAACTTGTATCTATCAAATATGGGATTTCCAGAAAAGATGGTAGCTAAGATCACACAAAAATACACTCTAAAAATGACAGGATACAAACAACCATAAAAGAAAGAACTTTTAGATCTTTGAGCAAAAATGAGGTAGTCCGCCCCTCATGTACATCTGGAGAAATGCCAAGATCCTCTGTCCAACAGCCCATCCAGACCCAGTGGGCAACATGGAACCAGGTTATGCAAGTGTGTGGGATACCAGAAAAGGTAGGCAGCTGGGAAGCCATCTGTTCATCAGTTTCCGAGAATTTATCCAATCAATGCAGACTTTGAGTAAGTCACTGCATTGTCAGTAAAATATACTATGTTCAGATTTTGTTATTCCTATTATCCTGTACTCCAGGACAAATGCCACCTCTTGCCCATTGAAAGTAGTGTCTTCCTCTTTGGAACTGCCTTTATATCAGTTTATGTCATTCTTGAGGTATTTACCATGGACCCTTTCATTGTATCCTGCGTATTTCTTAATTTTCTTACAAGACTGTAAAGTATGATCTGTACTTTGTACTTTTTATATTTTCCAGAGTTTTAGCATGATTTGCACATCAAGAGCCAAGTAAATATGGAATCTGGCAGGGAATGAATGAATAAATGAATTGAATGGATTTATGAATGAATGAATACAACAAATCCCATTTCTATGGACCCAAAATAACCCAGGTCTTAATGTGTCCCACCTTAAACCAGTCTTCCATCCATGACTTCCTTAAATTCCCTGTCTTTAAAGGGAAGAGTCACATTGATGACACATAGAAAGAAATGTTCCAAAACAGCAGTAACTACAAGTATATGTAAGGTTGACAATTTTTGAGGAAGGCATTTTTGGGCCATATTTCCTAAATTCTACCTTTTTTCTACTTTTTATTTCTTAATTTAATTATTAGACTCAATCATATCATACTTAAATGGTATTAAAAAATTACCTGGATATATTACATTTTTTAAATGGTACACACTAATATTAATCATTACTAGCACTAACTTTTTTCTCATAAAATTCCTGACTCAGTGACAGAAGGATTTTTCTCCACTTTCCTCAGGTAATAGTATCTAAAAATTATCCATAACAGAAAAATATTATTCACAGCCGAATATTTTATTCATGCAGCTAGCATGGGCTCGCACTTCTCATGAAAGGCATTTTCTGTAATCTTTAGTAGGCTACCTAGACTTTTCAAAGTTCAGACTTGTATGGCTCCAACACTGCCTAAAAGGACAAGAAATGAAAATACTTAAGTATCAGGTTATTTTACTGTCTGCAAAAATAAGATACTGGAAACTTGATGTCCACCAAAAGGGGACTGGATAAACAAATCATGATACAGCCTTTCAATGGAGTGATAGGCCAATGTTTAAGAAAGACTTGTAATGCATTCTCAAGTAATTCATTACCTTGTTTTTTTGTAATAAAAAAACGTAAGAAATTCTATCAAGGTCCATCGATAAGTGACTAGATAGATAAATTATAGTACTGAAAACATCCTTTCAATGGAATAGTATATAGTAATACATACTAGAGTATATGGCCTGTGAAAACCAAGGCTACTGAGCCCATAGGGGAAGATATCTGAAATAATACACTGTTGAGTGACAAAAGCAAGATTAAGAACAAGTTTATAGTGTGCTTCCTTTTGCATTAAAGGAGGGGAGGTTTTCAGATATATTGGCATAAAGAAATTACAGACAACACGGGAGAAACTAGTAAAAATGGTTCTACATGCAAGATGGGGAAAGGAACAAATATCTTCACAATGTCTCATTTTATATTTTTCATTCTTAATCTTGTGAGTGTATAATCTACACAAAAATGTAATATATGTCTCCATTATAATTGGCCTAAGGTTTGTTTAATAAGTGGGTTTTAGAAGAATTACCAATATGTCACTCTCCCGCCTCCTCTTGCCAAGTTTCCTTTTTATACTGTGCTCTCCTCTTTCGTGCATCAAATGCATTTTCAGTACTCACAAAGACTGAACTGAGGGAAACAGCTAAGGCAGAGTACTTTGGAATGGAGCTGACCTTGAATCAGTTTGAAATCTAACAAGACATGATGCTAAATAATGAAGTAGGTTGGGGAACATATTTGCATAGAAATGAAAGATGGGCTGTGTGGTCTGGGTGATGGCCAAAGAGTTGAATAATACAGAGTGAATTGTGCCTCCTTCTTACTAACATTTTAGTGATCTAATTACAAGAATGTTTAACTAAAATGCTTTCATTCTTAAATGAAAAAGATGATTATCAACCACTCTCTGAAAGAACTAATTAACTTTTTTATTTCACCAGCTTAAATAGATTTTTAAAATAAGGGGAGACAACCAAATAGCCATTCTGAAATTTCTTTTTTCATGCTAAACCAACTTTTCAAATATTTAATCTGTGTTTGGAAATCTCTAATTATCTGAGGTCTTATACAGCCTTCCATTTATTAGAGAGATGAATCCACACCAAAAAAGCAACAGTGTTTAAACTGGATGTTCAAAAGACCCTCTCAGCAAGAGGTATTAAAATGTCAGCCTCATGTGAATGAGACATTTTTGACCCCCATTAGTAGACGTTTGGCCCCCTGGGTGGCTTTCTGTAACAGTGGTGATGGATTTGCTCCTGTCCATCTGCACACTTCTGCCATGTCCCCTTATGACCCGGGGAAGACATATACTAGACAGCTGGCTCGACCAGGTCTGTGGCCACTGAACAAAGCAAACCTTGCTGACCCACACAGAGGTTGAACCTGTTACCTTGTTCTCATTAGCTCAATGTCCTAACCACCTGAGTCAAACAGCCACCAGAAAGAAGTCAATAGATGTCTCTGTGGAGGGGTGTCAAAGCCAGGCACATAATAACCTGCAATACTGGACATAATACTGGTATTTAGGTACTAAAGGAGGGTGTTTTGTCCCCCTGTAAATTATATATCTTGTAATCCACACCATTTTCCAAGCTGAGAACCAAAACATGATCATCTTATAAAAGAACTGCTTGAACTTCCCTGGTGGCTCAGACAGTAAAGCGTCTGCCTACAATGCGGGAAGACCAGGGTTCAGTCCCTGGCTCGGGAAGATCTGGAGAAGGAAATGGCAACCCACTCCAGTATCCTTGACTGGAAAATCCCATGGATGGAGGAACCTGGTAGGCTACAGTACATGCGGTCACAAAGAGTCGGACATGACTGAGCAACTTCATTTTCACTTCACTTTTCAGTTCTATACCATAATTCAATGTGGTATGAATCCTGAAATACAGAAAATGGCCACTGAAATGGTAGTTAACCATTTGGTAGGAAATCCAAGACAGGAGTAGATTCCACAGCTCGTTTGATCTGTGATCTGCTGAGTCTTGGGCTTTAAAAAGGGGAGTAGAGCTAAGAACAGTAGTTGATAGGAGCAGAGGTAAGAACAAGAGCCAATAGTTTGTGAGTAGAAGACACAGAAGCTGTTTATCCGGGCGAAACTTCATGAAGAAACATCTGTATTCAGTCAGCCTACAACATTTGGTCGAGTATCTGTGTGTTTCGTGTGTCACGGGAGCTCTGGTTACCGAGATCTACCAATAGGGAGGGGAATTCTACTTGTGGAAGACAGAATTTTGGAGAAAGCCCCTGACATCTGCTTTCTCATGTTGTCCTTCACCCTGAATAGACAGTGACTCTGGTGCCAACCTCTAAGTGTCATCATGAGTACAGGTTCAGTGCAATATACACGGAATGTGGAAAATCCCACATTCAATGAGAAACTTCACAAGTACACGATGAGCAGTTTCAGTGGCAAGGTTTTATTTCAAGGAATGATATGAAGTTCCACCCATGAGCTTTTCCTCCTCATCCATCTGAGTGGACTCCATCACAGGACCCTGGTCAAGGAGCCGGCAGGCTCATTAACCCCCAACCACCCAGAGACAACAACTGAACTTGTATCTTGGGGCTCAAGAAATATATTCCAATTAACCATCCAAAAATACCACTTTCAGGACTCCCTGGTGGTCTAGTGGTTAAGACTCCAAGCTTCTGATGCAAGGAGCATTTGTTCAATCCCTGGTCAGGGAACCTAGATCCCACATGCAGTGTGGCGTGGCCAATAAAACTAAAATACAACTTTTAAGCCCCTCCCCTCTCAAAAGATGTAGCTCCCTGTGGGATAAAGTTCCAATTTCTTATGTTGAGATCCAGTAGAAATTCAAGGCTCAGTCCTTTTTTCTTTTCTTTGCATCCCATACCTGGAGGAGGGCTTCCCACATAAAAGGAACTCAACCCATGTTGAATGAGGAGACGAGTGGAAGACTCTGATCCTGTTTTATCTTTCCACTTTGTCTCACTTCAATGGTCTTACTTAATCCTTCCCTCCAAGTCTCTCAGTAGTCTTTCCATGAACCTGTGGACCTGGCCAGCACTCTCCCCATGCCTGTTCAGAACATTCTCTCCAACTAAGGGTATTAGCAATTACTAAGTGCTTACTAGGGCTTCCAGATGGCACTAGTGGTAAAGAACTCGCCTGCCAAGGCAGGAGACGCAAGAGATGCAGGTTCAATCCCTGGGTCAGGAAAATCCCCTGGAGATGGAAATGGAAACCCAGTCCAGTATTCCCTCCCATGGACAGAGGAGCCTGCCAGGCTACAGTCCATGGGGTTGCAAAGATTCAGACGTGACTTAGCAGCATGCACAACTGCTTATTATGTATCACTTTGTATATGTTATCTCAATGAATCCTAAAACAAAATTCAGTTTAGCTCAGTCGCTCAGTCCTGTCTGACTCTTTGTGACCCCATGAACCGCAGCACACCAGGCCTCCCTGTCCATCACCAACTCCCGGAGTTTACCCAAACTCGTGTCCATTGAGTCGGTGATCTCATCCAACCATCTCATCCTCTGTCGTCCCCTTCTCCTCCTGTCCCCAATCATTCCCAGCATCAGAGTCCTTTCAGATGAGTCAGCTCTTCACATCAGGTGGCCAAGTATTGCAGTTTCAACATCACTCCTTCCAATGAACACTCAGGACTGATCTCCTTTAGGATGGACTGGTTGGATCTCCTTGCAGTCCAAGGGACTCTCAAGAGTCTTCTCCAACGACACAGTTCAAAAGCATCAATTCTTTTGTGCTCAGCTTTCTTTATAGTCCAACTCTCACAACCGTACATGACTACTGGATAAACCATAGCCTTGACTAGATGGACCTTTGTTGACAAGGTAATGTCTCTAGGTTGGTCATAACTTTTCTTCCAAGGAGTAAGGGTCCTTTAATTTCATGGCTGCACTCACCATCTGCAGTGAATTTGGAGCCCACCAAAATAAAGCCTGACACTGTTTCCACTGTTTCCCATCTATTTGCCATGAAGTGATGGGACCAGATGCCATGATCTTAGTTTTCTGAATGTTGAGCTTTAGGCCCACTTTTTCACTCTCCTCTTTCACTTTCACCAAGAGGCTCTTTAGTTCTTCACTTTCTGCCATAAGGGTGGTGCCATCTGCATATCTGAGATTATTGATATTTCTCCTGGCAATCTTGATTCCAGATTGTGCTTCCTCCACCCCAGCGTTTCTCATGATGTACTCTGCATAGAAGTTAAATAAGCAGGGTGACAATATACAGCCTTGACGTACTCCTTTTCCTATTTGGAACCAGTCTGTTGTTCCATGTCCAGTTCTAACTGTTGCTTCCTGACCTGCATATAGGTTTCTCAAGAGGCAGGTCAGGTGGTCTGGTATTCCCATCTCTTTCAGAACTTTCCACAGTTTATTGTGATCCACACAGTCAAAGACTTTGGCATAGTCAATAAAGCAGAAATAGATGTTTTTCTGGAACTCTCTTGCTTTTTCAATGATCCAGCAGATGCTGGCAATTAAGCAGTCACTATTATACCCATTTTCCACAAGATGCCCACAAAAGTGGGATAACTTCCCAAGATTCCAGAGCTGGAGAGCCATGGAACCAAGATTTGAACTCAGACCTCTCTGGTTTCAAAATGAAATTCTCCTCCCATCTAGGGTATGCTGCTCCCTCCAAAGACCCAAATTCTGCTTTTTTGCAAAATGGATCTGACTCTCAAGGTTGAATGCAAGCTTAAGGAGAACTCTTTCCTGTCCACTTCATCCCATAAAGGTCTCTCATTCTTTTAATTTAGTGTTATTAACAAAATGTCTCAGACAATAATCAGGGACTATCTCAGCACTCCCTCTATTATTCCTGCCTACTTTTTCTTGTAACTTTTCTTTAATCCATTTCTTCACAGCCTCAATAAATGGTTGGTTCAAAGTTCAGATTCTACATGCTGTAATGTACTGTATCTCTTTACAAACATGGGAAACACCTCCACATGTGTAAGTACCCAAAGCAACTGGCTAAATACATCCTCCCACCAAGAATTTTGTGCCAATTCCTGTTGCTGTTGTTTAGTCACTCAGTCATGTCCAGTTCTTTGCGATACCATGGACTATAACCCACCAGGGTTCTCTGTCCATAGAATTTCCCAGGCATGAATACTGGAGTGGGTGTCCACTCCCTACTCCACGGGATCTTCCTGACCCAGGGATCAAACCCATGTCTCCTGCATTGGCAGGAGAATTCTTTATCATCTGAGCCACAGAGGGAGCCTATTACACAAAAGCATTCCTTGAAGGGTTTCTCTCTCTCTCTTTTTAATCTTTGGTTTTTTTTTTAAACACAAGTTGTTTTTGTTTAGTTGCTAAGTCATGTCTGACTCTTTTGTGACCCCAGTCTGCCAGGTTTCTCTGTCCATGGGATTTCCTAGGCAAGAATACTGTAGTGGGTTACCACTTCCTTCTCCAAGTATTTCTCTCTTAAGGTGATTGTAATAAAGAAAGAAAACAGGAAAACTTGAAAAATGAAACAATGTTTATAAACTATTTTAAAGTCTTTAATTATTAACCTTCTGGAGCATCTCTGAGATGGCTACCATACCCTGTTAGTGAGATCCTCTTCTTAAGATTTTCCTTGTTTCCTTCAAATACCCTCATATTCAAAGGTTAATTACTTGGTTGTAAAAGTGCACTCCAGAATGAAATTTAACCTACAAGCTCTCCATCTTGAGGTGAATATTTTTAGCAGTTTTTTTCAAACACAGAAAGCCATCTGTTTAACCAATTTAAATACACTCTTACAGAAGAATAAAAAAAAAAACCAGAAATACAGAGGTTCATGGATTTTTAAGCTCTTTTGAGTATTTGCAAAACACATCATGACTTCTATGCTTAGAAATAATATGAAGGGGTGCTTTCAGCTTGAAATCAGCACCAGCATAAAGATGGGCAAGAAGTAAGTATATCTTTGGGATAAAATTTTTTTTATCATCCAAAAAATTGATCATTCATAGGCCATAGAAAAGGAGGTTTTATTGTTTTGAATGTTCAAATTTTAGTAAGACAAAGCACACATAATTTGAGAGAATATCAAATAGAAATGTGGTTCTTGTTAATATCACATAACCTTTCCTACAAAACTTTTGCCTTTTCCAGCCTCACTCCCATTAGAAGCAAACGAAACATGTTGACAGCTCCAACTTAGGAAAGTGTTAGGCCAACAGTCTCTCCTTTAAAGAAACTGGATCATTAATTCAATATCACATTACTAGTTTTCTTCATAAACCAAATGCAAAGGGACAGACTCTATTCTGTAGGGTTTAATCACACACAAGCGGCAAAACCACAGAACACAGCTCCTAATCTGCTGGGCCTTCAACCAAAGACTCACTCCACACACATACGTCACTTCCATTTTCATGAGTATGAATAAAACTCTAATTCATTTCACACTTTCAGAAGAAGCTGGGTCTCCATGTTAGTGATTAGATACGTTCTCATAAAAAGTATATTGTGTCACTTTACCAAATGTGTTTATATGTATGAAGTGAAGTTGCTCAGTCGTGTCTGACTCTTTGTAACCCCATGGACTATAGCCCACCAGGCTCCTCCATCCATGAAATTTTCCAGGCAAGAGTACTAAAGTGGGTTGCCACTCCCTTCTCCAGGGGTTCTTCCTGACCCAGGGATCGAACCCCCAGGTCTCCTGCATTGCGGGCAGAAGCTTTTACTGTCTGAGCCACCAGGAAAGCCTGTTTATATGTATAAGTATGCTTTATCATTGAATATTCACCTCTACAGCAGATGAAATATTGTTTTCTGAACAATCTGTGACTTATTTCCTTTTCATCCTAAATACTCATGTAAATCTAAAGATAGCATTTTTTTCTTGTATGTATGTATGTGTATATATATATAGGCCACGGCAAATGGTCTATGGGATTTCAATTCCCTGACTAGAGGTCACACCAGTGCCCTTTGAATTGGAAGCTTGGAGTCTTAGCCTCTAGACAACCAGGGAAGTCCCCTAATGTTAGCATTCTGTTTTAAAAATCTTTAAGAAAGCCAAAACATCTAGGACCTTAAGTCTGATGTGTTTTAGGTCTTGTATACAATGTTGTTGTTGTTGTTTAGTCAGTAAGTCATGTCCCACTCTTTTGCGATCACATGGACTGCAGCCCAACAGGCTCCTCTGTCCGTGGGATTTCCCAGACAAGAATACTGGAGTGGGTTGCCATTTCCCTCTCCAGGCGATCTTCCTGATCCAGGGATCAAACTCATGTCTCCTGCACTGGCAAGCAGATGCTTTTACCACTTAGCCACCCGGGAAAGTAGGCACTCAATAAACACTGACTGAAGAATGAATGCATCAATTCCAGCCACCTAACCTGGGGAACCCAACCCCTCTACCTTAGGGAATATTCCAGATGGAATTCAAAATAAAAGTCTCCAAAACTAGGCTCAGCTATACCTCCTTTCATGATTCCACTTAATTATGAGTTTGAATCCCAGAAAAATTGTCTTAAGGTTTCCAAAAGATCAAGGTAGAATTGCTTAGGCCCAGATCCAAGATAACAGATGTGACTGGATCTCCAGAAGAAGTAGCTTGGACCTTCTTTGTCTAAAAGAAAGCCCTTGGAGTTTCTCTAAATCCCCTCCAGAGGCCATCCCTGAGTGGGTGACCCCAGAGTCACTTTCCAGAGTCTCTGGCTATACCTCAAAACAAAGTTTTTAATTAAAAGTAATGCATTTGGGAACTCTCTGGAAGTTCAGTGGTTAGGACTCTGCACTTTCACTGCCATAGCTGGGGTTCAATCCTTGGTGGTGGAACTAAGATCCAACAAGCTGCATGGTGTAGCTAAAAGAAAAGCAATGCATTAAGAGATCACTGGGCTCCCACCTCTGACCCCTATTGCCACTGTTGCTGATACAGTCATGTCCAGGTGGGATGCCGGCCCACCTAGTCTAAGACACACCTCACAACCCAGTGGAAGGAACCACTCAGATGAGGAGCAGAAGGAAGAAGACAACCATGGCTATGTGGGTAGGAGGTGAGCTCCCTGTGTTTTGCAAGGAGCTTAGATCAAAATCACCATGCCATACAAATACCGATGAAAAACTTCTCACAATATCAAGTTCTTTACACAGTGAGTCATTAGCCTTTATGCACCATAGGTGAGAAGCTGAAAGGAGGAAGAGGCATCTTATCTGTATACAGTGAAGTTTGCCTGCAGAAAGCCCAATACCTGTACGCATTAGATGCACAATAAATACGTAGAACCTGAGTAAACGGCAGTGGATAAGAGTGGGTTTCGTTCCTGCATGCAGTTCACTAGCGGTGTGAGGCAGAACATCTTTGAGATGCAGCTTTTCAGGTATAAAATAGGGATAATAACTGTATCTTAGTTGGTACCTATGAAAAATGTGTTAATATGGGAAATGCACTTAGAACAGGATCTGGCACATAGAATTATTATCTATCATCATCATTAGTATTATTATTAGACCTCTAATTCCTAGTGTAGGATCCAACTTCTAGGATTCCATGTGGTGCTCACTGCCCTGTGGGGACAGTCACACCTATAATAAGTTATCCTCCTTTTGTAAAGAAGGAAAAGAAAGCTCACAGATCAAAAAAGTGAATTCTGCAAAAGTCTTAATGCCTTGCAATGTTTAAAAAGATCCTCCAGAGTGAGAATCTTATAACCACTCCTGTCCTTCAGTATTGTTTTTAAAGTTATATCCAAGTTACTACCCAAGGTCCATTGGTATTCATCATTAAAAAAAAAAAAAAAACTTCCTAAGCCATACAGCAAATTCCCGTTGGCTATCTATTTTATATATGGTAATGTAAGTTTCCATGTTACTCTTTCCATACATCTTGCCCTCTCCTCCCCTCTCCCCATGTCCATAAGCCGACTCTCTCTGTTTCTCCACTGCTGCCCTGTAAATAAATTCTTCAGTACCATTTTTCTAGATTCTGTATACATGTGTTAGAATACGATATTTATCTTTCTCTTTCAGACTCACTTCACTCTGTATAATAGGTTCTAGGTTCATCCAACTCATTAGAACTGAGAGGTGGGATGCGGAGGGAGATGGGAGGGAGTTTCAAAAGGGAGGAGATACATGTATACCTATGGCTGATTCATGTTGAGGTTTGACAGAAAACAGCAAAATTTGTAAAGCAATCATCCTTCAGTAAAAAATAAATAAATTTAAAAAAAAAAAACCCGACTTCCACACACTGCCATAATTTGCACAAAATCCCATCAGTGCTATTTTGACAGGAACAAGGAGATCCCTGATGTTACTAATTGTTCATTGGGCTTGACCCCAAACGTGATTTAGCTAACTGCTATATTGGGTTTCCCATCTCCACACATGCTGCCCCTACGGTCATCCTCTGGGGGCTTCCGGGTACTTTGGATGGCCCGGGTGCCTGGGTGTGTGCGTCTCGGTCACTGTGGAGGGTTATGTGAGTGAATCAGGAACTGGAGCATCTTAAAACGAAACAGCTGCGGCAGGAGTGGTCCAGGCTTGGGTGCAACACGATAGCTGCTATTAAACTTCACTTTGAGCTTCTCTTGGCTTTGATGATTTCTTTCTTCCTCTCCAAAGTTTATCATTCTTTTCCTGACCCCAAGTCAAGCTCATAAAAGCCCAGTTTTTGTTTTGGCTTGTATTAAAGTTTTCGTGGTGTTGCTGTTGGTTTCAGGAGTTTGCTTGTTTTCAGTTTTTGTTCTGTTTTTCCTTTATCTATTTGATCTGGGAAAACTATGAAGTGAGGTGGCCCAGACATTCTAAAGTCTCTTGAATCGAGGTGGAATTAGATGTGAAGCTTTTGTTCCCTGCCTGGTGTTCACCTGTCTCACACAGCCCTTGCCGCCTCCCCCATGCCACTTCCTCCTGGTAAGCAGCTGGAAATGTCCTTTTTTTTCCTTCAGGCTTTGTGGTACCAATCAACTTTCTTGGCATCTCTCATTCCATGATGAACTAGTTGAGTTAAAATGATTCAATTTCAACATCCAACGACGGCATCCTTGAATAAAGTTTATTGTTCACCATTGTAGTAGAAGAAATGCATAAATGCATTGTTAGAATTTTTAAAAATCATTTTCATTCTGACAGCTAAAAACTGAATGCATGTTTAAGTTCCTCAGAAAAGATGTGTTATAGTAATACAGTGATAGAATTGGAGAGATTATCAAAAGGTCTCTTCCTTTGCCACCACTACCAGGGAAATAAATCATTTAAATGAACTCCAAATATTGTTCCCTCGATTAACATACCTTAATCCCACCACTGTATTTTGCATAATCTTTTCTTAGGATGATAACTTATAAGGCATCACTTAAAGCCTACTTGATGGTGCTGAGATGGAGCAGAGATTCAAGTCAGCCAACTATTGGGACTTTTTCCAGCTCCCAACGACCACCTGGGATTCATCTCAATTCTCGGATTCTGTGTTTCAAATCAGCCACTCAAAGATTCTATTTGCTGTCAGCAAGTCCCCTGATTTATTTAATCCTTCCCCAAAATGTGTCCTGAAATTCTCACAATTTAACCCCTATTTGTCATGAAGGCACCTCCTCTGCAGTGACTAAATCACTCTCCAGCATTGTCAGGTGTTAGTAGAGGCCCTGGGACTGCGCTGGTGGCCTGGGAAAGCCAGACCAGCCCCCTGCAATACTGCTGTTACTTATATTCTCCACAAATCATCAATAGGCTTTTTGTTTTAGTTACAATCTCACTACTCCTGTCCAAAAGAAAGAGCATACAGGCATACTGCAAACATATAGTACTGTCAGAGACTCAGTTTATCTCTATATTTCCCATTTTAAGAAGGATATTCCTGGGACTTCCCTGGTGGTCCACGGGATGAGCTCTGCACTCCCAAGGCACGGGACACAGGTTCCATCTCTGGCTGGAGAACTAAGATCCCACTTGCCACAACTCAGCAGGCATGCTGCAATGAAGACTGAGCACAGCCAAAATTAATCAAACTTTTGTAAAGGACATTGTTAATTCCATCTATAATATGCACACATTGTTTTCCAGATTACATAGTACAATATGGGAACTACGGGGTCAAATAGTAATAGAAGAAGGAAAAAAATAAAAATGAGTAGAAAAGAAAAAAGCAGGATAACAAAAACTCTTCTCTGACTTAAAAATAGATTGAGACAATCAGTCTCGTTTCATCCTCTAACGTGCAAATCCCAACAGATTAAAAAATACATATATACCATGGTTTACAAAGCAGAAATCCTATGACAAAAAAAAGATGGCATCTTTTGCTCCCCTAACACAGCAGTAAGAACGCATTACAGTCAGTAATAAAAATCAAAGGGAATAGGTTTGGAAGAGTTTGCATGGTGTCACATTGCCATCCTTCAAATTCATACCTCACAGCTCAATCTTCCTCAATTTGCGGGTGATCCAGAAGGCATGGGATTGAATTCACTGACGGGCAGCCCACTTTTTAACTTTATTTTATTCCCTCCACTCCTGCCACTCCTTAATCCCTAGTTACCACTAATCTTTTCTCCACTTCTATAATTTTGCCACTTAAAAACGTGATATAAATGGAACCAGACAGTATGTAACCATTTGGGGTTGACTTTTCCACCCTGCATAATTCTTAGGAGATGAATTTGAGTTGTTGAGGTGATCAATAATTTATTCCTTTATAATTGCTGAGTAGTATTTCACAGTATGCTTCCTAGGTGGTGCTAGTAGTAAAGAACCCACTTTCCAATGCAGTAGATATAAGAGATGCAGGTTTGATCCCTGGGTTGGGAAGATCCCCTTGGAGGAAGGCATGGCAACCCGCTTCAGTATTCTTGCCTGGAGAATTCCACAGACAGTGGAGTCTGGCAGGCTACAGTCCATAGGGTCAGAAGGAATAAGACACGACTGAAGTGACTTAGCACACACACATACATTCCATGGTATGGAGGTACTATGATTAACAGCACGTACTTGACTGTTAACAACATGGTGAACCATTTGAGTGTCCTTTGAAGGTCCTCTGCGTTGTTTCCAGTTTGGAGCTACTGTGAATAAAGCTGCAATAAACAATCATGCACAGGTTTCTGTGTGAACCTAAGTCTTCACTGAGCTAGGATCCATGCTCAGAAGTGCAACTGCTGAGTCATACAGTAGTTACATGTTTACTTTTTTATTAAAAGAAACTGCCAAATTGTCTTCCTTTGGCGGTCCCATTTTTCTCCCCACAAAGCAGTGTAAGAGTGATCCAGTTTCTCTGCATTTCATTAGCATGTGGTATTGTCATAGTTTATTTTTAGCCAAAGCCAGAGATCCAGTTTAGGGCAAAAACTGCTGGCAAGTCTTCCAAATTTAACATACTTCATTATTTTTAACATTACAAGGGATTATATATATATATGCCAACATATATGCCAACACACATATATATGTTATATATATTCATATATATATCCATATATATTAACATCAGCTTACTTTTGTTTAAACTCTACAACTT
This sequence comes from Budorcas taxicolor, assembly GCF_023091745.1. Classification (NCBI taxonomy): domain Eukaryota; kingdom Metazoa; phylum Chordata; class Mammalia; order Artiodactyla; family Bovidae; genus Budorcas; species Budorcas taxicolor. The sequence continues at coordinate 9,018,872 of NC_068917.1, read as the reverse complement.
AAGCATACAGGCATACTGTGCACATCAGACAAATTACTTAACATCTCTGGACCTCAATTTCCGGATATGTTAAAAACTAACCCTTCCTAGTAAAGAATTATGCTGGAGTAATAATGTGTATATAGAGTACAGGAAAGTGGCTTCCCCGGTGGCTCAGTTAGTACAGAGCTCATCTGCAATGCAGGAGATGCGGTTTGATCCCTGGATAAGGAAGAACCCTGCAGGAGAGCATGGCAACCCACTCCAGTGCTCTTGCCTGGAGAATCCCATGAACAGAGGAACAGAATCAGACCTACTTTATCTACCTTCCAGAGGTACTGAGTTCAAATGAAAGGGCTTCCTTGGTGGCTCAGATGGTAAAGAACCCACCTGCAATGCAGGAGACCTGGGTTCGATCCCTGGGTTGGAAAGAGAGTTCAAATGAAAGAAACATGTAAAAGCAACTTGAAGTGAAGTGAAGTCGCTCAGTCGTGTCTGACTCTTTGCGACCCCATAGACTGTAGCGTACCAGGCTCCTCTGTCCGTGGGATTTTCCAGGCAACATCACTGGAGTGGATTGCCATTTGCTTCTCCAGCGGATCTTCCCAACCCAGGGCTCAAACCCAGGCTGATGTCGCTAGTAGAGGAAGGCAAGTTATAGAAAACAAAGTCTAGGGCACCAAAGGGTCTCATTCATTCTGCCATCAGACGTCAAGGTAGAAAAATGGCAGGAACCACAATGACTTCAGAGTCTAGGAGGGTGATACCTCAGAGAAGGGGGTGCAAGAGGACCAGGACACAAATTCCCTTTGTATTGTTTTCATATAAACAATCAGAAATGAGTTCACCAACAGCCTCACTTGGTTCTCATCAACAGTTGCCCGAGGCACCCAGGGATGGGGGAGATCTCCAAGGCAAAGGGGCTAAGAGTACCCCCACTGTAACAGAGAAGAACAAATCTCACTCCATATTGGATCTGCTTCTTTTCCTTTAACATTGGTATCCTATTGCTTTTGCCTACAAGTTAATCACTTAAAGAATGTTGCCTATGGCCAAAAGATACCAGATAGCCATTCTCAATGCTCTGATCTTTAAAGGTATAACACTTTCCCCCTCATATAGAGATAAGAAGTTGCAGAATAGAGAAGAACATTTGCCTTGTTGAAGGTTTGTAGGAACATTGTGAGCACACCTAGGAGGACAGTTGAGGAACAAAGGATTCCAGCAGCAAGAAGTTCACAACAGCCAGGCAAACACTCCTTCCCTTTTAGTTAAAGAAGCCTAAATTCAAACTCAGGTAAGGTGGCTCTTTGGGACACTAGTCCAACATTCTGTCTGCTAATGTACCAAATAAAGTCATTATTCTTTGCCCCAATAACTCATCTCTCAATTTATGGTTCTGTCCCGTGGTGAGCAATATGAGCTTGGATACAGTAACACCACCACAAGCTCACATGGACTGAGACAGGTTATGGTTTATCTGGCTCAGCTGGGTAGAAGCAGATTATATAATCCAGTTTTAACTAAACTAAACTTCAACAAAGGGCTTTAAAAGATTCCTACAAGGAATCTTAGATTGAAGATAATTCAAAGTACATAGACATAAAACATCAAGGAGAAAATGAAAGAACTGATACTGCTCTTTCTCTATGTTAAGCACTTCAGTCCTAAAGCTACGAAACAAGGCAAGCACAGACAACATGAATCCAACGGTAAATCACTAAGACTATTTAAAACGTAGATTTTCAACCACAGCTATAAGGTTCAATCTCACCTTAAAATATTTAAACCTATTGTTTACTTTATCTTGCTCTTTTTTAGTTTAGCTTTTGTAAGAGAAGACTGTGCTCAGTTTCGTCCGACTCTTTTTCAACCCTGTGGACTGTAGCCCACCAGATTCCTCTGTCCATGGGATTTCCCATGCAAGAATACTGGAGTGGGTTGCCATTGCCTTCTCCAGGGGATCTTCCCAACCCAGAGATCGAACCCGCATCTCCTGCGTCTCCTACATTGGTAAGCTGATTCTTTACCACTGAGCCACGTGGGAAACCCTTAGCTTTTGTATGGGTTTATAATGTATGTATCGGAGAAGGCAATGGCACCCCACTCCAGTACTCTTGCCTGGAAAATCCCATGGACAGAGGAGCCTGGTAGGCTGCAGTCGATAGGGTCGCACAAAGTCAGACACGACTGAAGCAACTTAGCAGCAGCAGCAGCATAATGTACATATGATGTCAGTAAAGTAGTACAGATACATGATTTGCCAATAAATATACATGTTTTACTCTTGAGGTGCACAACTCAAACAGGCAGGAGACCATAGAGATAGGGTATCTGACTTCTTCAAAGTGTCGTTTTCCCCAGTTTAGACAGCAGCAGACTACCACACGTGGCCAAGATGACGTTAAAGTAGATCTCCTCTGCTAGTTTGGCAGGTTGCTCTTGCTAAGACGACCTCCCCATACCTTTCGAGAGCCTCTAAAGACAGACAAAAAGTCTTTACCTTCACCCTGTCAACCTTGAGGCCTGGAAGCCAGTGCAGACCCCTCACGCAAATCTCTGTGAAGTCCACAGGCTGTCAACACTCCCACATTCCATAACTTTCAGGAAGGTACTTGGCCTGCCACTGTTTAATGTTGTATGGCTTTACCTCGTGTTTATTAAGCACTTACTGTGCCTCAGACAGTTAAGCGTCTGTCTACAATGCGGGAGACCCGGGTTCGATCCCTGGGTCGGGAAGATCCCTTGGAGAAGGAATGGCACCCCAGTCCAGTCCTCTTGCCTGGAGAATCCCATGGAAAGAGGAGCCTGGTGGGCTGCAGTCCATGGGGTCACAAAGAGTCGGACACGACTGAGCGACTTCACTTTACTGTATGCCAGACCCTCAATTAAGAGCCTCATGTAATCATCTCACCACAACTTCATCATGACATTGTGATAAACTCTACAATTATTATCCACCTTGTACAGATGGAGTAACTGAAGCTAATAATGGTTCACTAATTTTCTCAAGGTCATATGCTGACAGCTGCTCTAGTCCACATGCAATTTTGTGCCTCCAGGGACTTACCTGGTAGTCCAGTGGTTAAGACTTTGAGCTTCAAATGCAAAGGGCATGGGTTCAATCCCTGGTGGGGAAGCTAAGATTCCTCATGCTGTGGGGTGTGGCTAAAAAGTTAAAAAAAAAAAAGGGTCTGCCTCCAACTCCAGAGACTTGGTCTTAATCACTATATTATGCTGCCTTACATGCATAATAATAGCTTTTATTTGTATGTATTATTAATAATATTTCTTTACAACATACTCAAACTTAATTTCTAAAACTTGTCTCCTTCCAAATGTGACTTTGCTTCATCCTGGGATCAGATATTTACTGAAGTACTTCACTGACTTTGTAATAAACCAAATAAATTAGAATTATATCTATAGGAGCTATTTTTATAAAGAGATTTTGTGAAAATTTTACCTTATCAATCCTTGAAAAAAGACTGCTGTAAATAACATGAAGCAGGGTATAAACAATAATACAATAAAATGAATCTTGCTTCCTATTTGCCCAGATGTATCTGACATTATAAGTTAAACCCCTAGAATTCAAGGCAATGAGAAAAATTCAGGGGTGTGATCTACTTGTTTCCACATATTCAGATAGTTCCTGCCTGTGTACATTAAGGATACTTGAGTTCTCCAATGTTCTCTTTTTGTGATTTTAAAAACACTGCATTTACAAAGCACAGTCCACACCACGTGGACTCAAATGCTATTTTCTTAATGTAGCTATTTTATCCCTGATAAACTATCATATTTATCCTTATAAACACTTCATTAAACATCACTCTATCTGAAAAAAGAAAAATTCAGCAAAGAAAAAGCACTTCAACAGCCGACATATAATTTATATTTGTAATAAAGCAAAAATAACCACTTGATTAGATTCTGTAATTTTATTGAGAACATCATCTTGAACAGCAAAAGATACAGAGAACTTAACAATGTTTGGAAAAGCAGAAAGAGTTACTGGGAATGTAAAAAGGCAGTTTCTTGCTTTTTTATCTCAGATTAATAACAGTCAAAGGTGACTGGTTTCTTCCTGAAAAAGGTGTTTTTTTTTCACCTTTTTCTCCACAAGTGGGAATTCATGGAAATCATCTCATGGATATACTTTATTACTCCAGTTTTATACCAATTTGAGGGGGGGGGGAATGTTTTTTGACACCAGTTGTGACGAAATGCATTCATTTAGGAAAAAGCAGTAGTATAGTGAGTTAAAGATCCTTATATTTTAACCCAATATTAAAAATTAAATAGCGGGACTTCCTTTGGTGGTCCAGCAGTCAGGACTTCAATACAAGGGTTGAAGGTTTGATCACTGGACAGGTAGCTAAGACCCCATAAGCCTCTTGGCCACAAAACCAAAACATAAAGCAGAACCAATTGTGACAAAATCAATAAAGACTTTAAAAATGGTCCACATTCAAAAAAAAAAATCAAGATAGCTAGAATTTTCTATACCAAGAATTTACCTCCATTCCTTAACGGGGCTTCTTCACTCAGTGAAAAATCTATCTTAGAAGTCACTGATCTGAAAAACCGAAAACAAAACCCAACCTATTTGGTTATGTAGATGCAACTTATGCCTTTTCTGTTTATAGAGAAAGCCAGACCTTGCCAAAGGAAACTTTTCTTTTTCAGATTTTATGTTTCTGCATTCCTCCTGTCTTGTCTTTTGTTTCCCTCTTTAAGCCATCACTTCATAACTGTCATGAGGAAAAGCACTCACTCATTTTCTCTGATTTTACATCTTCATAGAATTTTTTTTTTAGATGGACCACAGCCATCTTACAGGAAAACTGCATTTTCTGGTGGGGCTGCAAAGGGTAGAATCTGAATGTCCAGTGTGCTGTTTATCACCCAGCACAAGGAGGGACTCGTGTTACCTACAAAGGTATTAGGAAAGTGCTCCCAGCTGAAAGTATTTATCCAATTCCAATTGTTGTTTGGAAGTCTAAAATACGAAGGGTAGTACTGTTCCAGGAGCTACTGTTTAAAACAATGCAACGTCTGTTTAGAGGCAAAAAGTCAGTACTTGAAAGTCTGAGTTGGTTTAAAAAATAATAACTATGCATCCAAAAAAGAATTCTTAAAGAAACATTTATATGCCAGGCACATGTTTTTTATTTTAATAACATTAGCTAAACTAAATAAATATGTAGAGTCTAATAATTATTCTCTGTATTTTTATATCATTCTATTTTAGTGAGTTTGTGAAGAAGTTAATGAATAACAATGAAAGAAAAACATGTATCTGTCAGGACAAAGTTGCTTGTGGTTTGTAGGCAATGCAAAATGTTGTGTTGAAAAAATGCTGTGTTAAAAAGTCATTGAAAACTGCTCTGATTAAAAAAGAAGTGAATACATATCCCTATAGGATAATGGCAGATAAAAAAGTAATCATGTTCCCTGTACAATTATGTTCGCTGGCATTTATATAAGTATAATAATGCTTTCAGGGTATTTTCATAGTTGTTCACTTAATGTGGGATTAACATCAAAATCTTTATAATTATCTGAGATCACGAATTTGAAAGTGGAGTGGTAAAACATGTTAATGGTTAAAAGACGCTAGCAGTTTTAATATCAAACAGATTAACACACATGAAAGTAATATAATTTGTGCACTGAATAATATGTCAGACCAATTCTTCTGGTGAAGGAAGAATTCTTATGAAATGGTACCCTTTCTAGCTACTGCCTTGTGTTTCTTCTAGAAATACTAAAGTAATCTCAGATAGAAAATTGCATGAGATATGCACGTGGGTGTGCATAACTCATGGACTTGAAATATTATTCTGTGACTTTGCATCACACAGTTTCATGAAACCTTCATTTCTGAAGTTTCCTTTCAATAAAGTCGAAAACCAAAACATGACAATAGGAAATTAATTTTGAAGGAAGGTGTGACTATAAACAAACAAAAAAAAATGGAGCATAAAAGAGATTTGTAATTGGCAAGAACAGCTATGAATTTCTTTTATAACCACTCGCAAATAAATGTAGATTCTTACGCATTTTTAAATAATAAAGAAGCATATTTTAACAAGTACCTCAGAGTTTCATAAAACTATTTCTCAGCCTCAACTTTCTCACCCGGACAGGGGTAAGAAACGGGTAGTCATTGAGAAAGTAATATGAAACTACGGATTAATTGCCTGGCATGCCCATCTTTCTAGAATCTCGGTGAAAATGGACCTTACAACCCAGACCTAATTATATTATAATCCCTGTTGCACTCAGCTACACGGGTTAGGATGGGACGCGAAACCTTGGAAACTACACTGAACGTGACAAACGCAGGTACCTCCCCCCCCCACGCCCCAAAAACGGAGAATGTGTATTAAAACCGGTATCTGTGTAACTTCAGCTGCGCCTGAATTGGGGGCAGGGGGCGGGGCGGGGGGGTGGTCCAGGAGTTAAATCATGTGGTTTCCACTTATGCAGAGAGAATCCATTAAAAAGAGATTTATTATCATATTTTCCTTTGGAAAAGTAGTATTTGTTTTTGACTTTAAAAGTGCTCCTCGGTATAAAGCAGGGTAAATATTACAATTTTATGAAACAGCAGCCAAGATTTAATCGTCTGTGAAATATCAGGCTTAGGACCTGATTCGAGTTAACTACTGTTCTGCTGAGACCAGCTCGCTGGCCCACTGTGGCCCAAGGCGCAGGTTGAAGAAGGGGTGGGCGGCCCCACGTCCCCGGGAGCACCGCCAAAGGTCTCGGAGCCTCATCCTCCTGCAGCCGAGCTAAAGTGACTTTGCGCACAAAATCAAACCAGAATAAATGGCCAAGGAGAACGGGACCCAGTAGGCTAGCGAGAGAGAGAGAGGGAAATCCGGTAACCGCCTAGAAGTGCAGGAGGAAAACGGGATGGGATGCAAAAAAGTGGAGCGGAAGAGGGGAGAAAGGAAGCTGGGCAAGTGGACACTCTGGACTCCACGTGTGCACTGTCCGGCGCGTTAACACCGCGTGCGCCCCAGCCGCTCCACCGGGAAGGAAAAGCCCCAGAGCTCGGCCCTGCAGCCCCGGCCCCCTCCCCGCATCCTCCTCGCCCCACGCCGGCTCCGCGGGTCCGTCCTCCGCCGCCCGGTGCCGGGAGAAAGCGGGCGGCGGCCGAATTGCCCCGGTGGCACCGTAGCCAAAAGCCTGTCTGTAATTGCAAAGCAAACAAGGCTGAAATATTGGGTCGGTCTCAATCGTGACAAGATCTACGCTTTTGCCGCCAATTTGTTTGTGCAGCCCTATTTAAAGGCCCTTGATTGAGGAAATGTTGAAAATAGCGGGGAGGGTTCCCTAATGAGACCTCGGGAAGAAAGAGCTGGGGCGGGAGGGCGCGGGCGGGGAAGGGGGAGGGGCGCCTTTAACCTCTTCCTGCCCGCTTCAGGCAAAAGCCCTGGCGCCCAGAGAGGGTAGGAGGGGGAGCAGGGATCTGTCCGGTCCCGCCCCGCGCGGCGACCTCCCCGGCGGCCGCGGCCTGAACTCCGCCCGCACCCGCATCTCCCTCCTCTCCTCGGCCCCCGAGGCCCCGCGGCGCCCTCCGACAAAACCCCCGACTGAGGGGTCCCAGGAGGCTGAAAGGGAAGGCTAGACACTCAAGAGGCGGGAAGAGAACACACACACACACATTTATTGCGCGTAGAAAAAGCCCGTGTGTTCAGCGTCCAGCCCCGTGCGCGCCTCGGTCTCATTCAACTCCGAGCGCATCCTCACAGCCAGCTTCATTACCCCATTGCTCAGATGCAGACACCAAGGCTTAGAGAAAACCAGTCCCTGGGGAGCCTGCGTCCGCCCAGCGGGCTCTGGCTTGGCAGCTCAGGAGGTGGAGGGCCCAGGGGAGGCCAGGCCAGGCTGGTCCCCCTCTTCTCCATCCCACGCCGGCGTCGCGGAGCCCTTGGATGCGCGGTCCATCCAAGCAGCTTTCTCCCCGCTTCTCCCAAGGACTTGGTGCTGAAGTCGGTTCCCTGTGAGACGATGTCCGCCTCCGGCACTAGCTCTGGTCGCTTTCAAAACAAAGAAAATAGCAATCCTATTGCCATTGGGATACGCGAAATTCATCCTTTACACAAGCTGTTTAAGCACCCACTGGATTCAGTGGCTTGATTGGGTTCTCAAGGAACCCACAGTCACAGAAGGAGAAAGGTGTGTGCCCGGAGAGCTACCAGAGAGAAGACTGCGGGGGGAGGGGTGGGGAGGAGGGGGCGGGGAGGGGTGGGCGCAAGAACAGAGTTCAGAAGAAGGGAGACCTGATTTGCTGGAGCAGAAAGGAGGGAAGCCAAACCTGGAAAGGCTTCCTGGAGGAGGTGGCATTTACGCTGGGTCTAGAATAAACCAGGAAGTGGGGATTCTTTAACATGGGAGAGAGATAAGTTGTTTGCCAGCTCTGCTGGCAAGTCAAGGGGTGCCAGACCCACAGCTGGGGACAATGTGGGGGGTCACCACCTGTTGATCCCCAGCTGCCCCTCTAACGTAGAGAATGTGAGTTGATCAGGTCCTAAGCCAAAGTTACAGTCTCCCTTAGGATTGAAAATCTAGGGCTTGCAGGTAACACCAGAGGCAAGACTTTGACCCTTCAGGAGGCCTGGACTTGGGCCAGCTGGGCCTGTTAGGGGCAGGCCAGCAGGAACATGGCACTGGGGCACTCTCCCCAGGGCTATTAGAGCCACACATTCCCAGCTCTTCCCAAGGGATCTGGTCAGAGATGTACCTTGGCGCATCAGAAGTTTGTCTTTCTGGCGTCCCAGGCAGAGGTGGACTAGGAAAATGGAGACCCCCGAGGGGCAGGGAGAACTGGTTTCGGTGGTACTTCTCCCAGAATGATCTGCGCTTTCTGCCAGCAAAACAAAAAAGCATCAGTCACAGGCATCCAGTGGAGCTGCTCAGTGTGTTCTGAATGGAATTCTGCTTTTTCTGCATGCAACCAATTCGTTCGTTTGAAGTTGGATGCTTTGCAAAGCAGAATGCAATTCCATTTTTTCATTCCTCGAGGTTTTGGCCTGTGTTGACTTAAGTGGGCACTCACACAAGTATTAAAAAGAAAAGCGTACTCTTCTGGAAGATGGAACAAAGTCTCACCTCTCCAGTCACGCAGCAGATGTATAATCTGTAACAACAAATTCGCCTCCTTGTGCTGCGCATTTCCAGCAAGCACCCTGCCTTCTCTGTTTATATTATAACTTTTCTGCCTGCAATTATTTTTATTTTAATTTTCTGTCACTTTAACAGAAACCAGAGCCTTTTCCTTTAATGTTTTGTACACAACATGTTCATTTGGATAAGATGTTCTTTTCTATCCTGTTTTAGCTTGCCTTTCCTAGTGTGGCGTTCTGTATCAGGAGTTTCTAATATTTCTCCTTCTCTCTCTCTTTTTTTAAAAGAACATGTCCCTGTCTTGCTTTATTTGTTTGTGTGAAATTTAGTTTGAAAGGAGATCAGAGAGAGCAGGAGGGGTTTGTAATAGGAGAATGACCGAATGACCCAAAGGCTGATTATCTGTCATTAACTGGAGACTCGGTGTACCCAAATTACCAAGGAGACCTCAGTCTGCTGGATCCAAAAAGGCAAGCATGGAATGCAGAGCTGAACAGGCTCGTGGCATTGCAAGTGAAGACACTCTGCCCACACATTTTCTTAAAGAGGCTTCCTTCAAACCACAGCTCAGCTTCAGTGGACAAGTGTTTTAGATTCTGACATGTTGTACACTGGTATTTTTTTTTAAAAGAAAAGAAAAACACTCTGCTGAAAGACTACCTTCAACGTTTTCTATCGCTAACTTTTTCTGTGTCATTTCATTAGGAGCAAAATTGCAGTTAATTGTCTAAGGTCCAGAGAATATTGAGAAATTAAGCAAAGCTGCTTTTGATCTGCTAAACCCAAGCCTTGTAAAAATCGAGGTTTGCCATTAATATTGACGATATAACGGTTTCTTTTTGTTAACCTGAAACTCAGCCATCGTGGTGAGCCCTCGCCTAGAAGCAAAGGCCCTGGAAGAAAGAAGCAAGGGTTTGGAAGAAACTGCCAGAACGCTCTTTATGAACTTGCAAAGGAGGCTTCAGAACAGGACTTCCTAGGAATGCAAGCCACACTGCAGTTAGCACTGGGAATGCACGGGGCTGCTAACAGATCCTTCAGTCACATAAGTGGTTTGTCCAAAGCCCCGCATGTTAAGCTGCCATTTGCTTTCAAATTTTATTCTGAACCCCAGACTGTCTGGCAGACTAGTTGAAGTCTATTCTTTACCGTTCCCTTCAAGCGTGTATGCAAAATTACAATTACTTCCTCTTCTGAATGTCGACAGCTTTCCTCCCGGCTTGGAAGAATATATTGCTTGTATGTGTAGGTGATGTGATTGAAACAAGAATGTGAATGAGCAGTTAACATAAATCCTGTGCGGTGTATTTTTTTACACCACTTTTGCTCTCACCTCCATCTCTATTTAAGACTAGCAAAGATCAAATTTGTCGTACTTCTTTGGATCACCGTAATTTCATTAATAACACTTTCCACTTATACATCATGCAGCCTGGAGGGAGCCCCCTTCACGTGCATTATCTTTTGTTCCGTTCAGTCTGAGTAAGGAATTTAGCTTTACAGACAAACATGGGCAAATGTGGGTACCCAGCAAAGGACTGAGTTCCCCTGATCAATAAAGGCCCTCCAGAGCAGCAGCACACCCAGTTCATATGAAGATCTAGTCAGAGATTATTTGGAAAAGATGCAATTCCCACTGTCTATAATAGTGGACATTCAGACGTTTCCTGTACAGTGTCCACCTTAAGTATTGTACACAGTGTTATATGTCAACTATATATCAATTAAAAATATTTTTCTTAAAGAATCTGACTTAAGGATGAAACATATCTTGCTCTTCATCACTTTCAGCTTCTGTGACACCAAAAAAACTTTATAAATCCAAGCATTGCTGGCAAACAAATTAGTAAGGAGGGAAAGAGAGAAGAGGGAGGAGGTAAAGAGAGGGAGAGAGGAAAGAGAGAGAGAAGGGATAAATGGGGGGGTGGTTTACAAACACCCAGCAAGTTCCAATTTTCTCCACTGACTTAACTGTTTCCTAATCAACAAGAAGCCATGAGCCCCACCACAGTCGGCACTGCAGCTGCAGCAGCCCCTCCTGCCCCGTCTGCACAGCTCTGCTCTGCTCGAATGGGAAAAAGGAGGGATGAGGGTACCCTCACCAGATACCCCATCTCCGCCTGAAAACTCAACAAGAAAACGCTCAGAAGAAATGAAACCTCAAAGGAGCCAAGGGCAGCCCTTCCTGCCCTTCGTTTCTGAAACAGACATGAGTCTGAGCAAACGTGATTCCACTTCGGAAATGTGTACTAGGAGCACCACATTTCTGGGCCCACTGTCATTTGCCAAAAGGTAAACCAGAAGTTGGGGACCACAAGCCCCTCCCTGTTGGAGGGGGACTCTTGCCCACCACTTGGACAATGCGCCTTGTTCTAGACTGTCCTAGCAGTTGGTCCTGGGGCTAAGTGACTAGTATGCACCATGACTCAACCACAACCTTGGAGGGACAGAAACGCAAGGCAGTCAGGGTGTCAGAAGAAGCACCACCCAACAGGTGAGGCCGGGGTGACACCTTCAAGAATACATTGTTTTGTCTCCCACCTTCTGGGTTGGATGTTCTTTCTGGGGTTCTTGGCATGTTCTGGGGTTCCCCTCCCATAACAGCATTATAGAGATTAACAGGAATGCCCAGAGGCACTTCTACTACGTTGGTTAGGAAAATAAGGTAAAATGAGACTTGAAAAACGCTGAGGGGAATTGAGCCATAATTCCCGTAAACATAAAATGTGTGTTTATGGCCCTCCGGCCTGGTTCTTTTCAGGTCCAGTTTATTTTGAGTTCTCATGAGCAAAACACAAGATACAAACTGCCCTTGCCTTTGAAATAATAAATACCTCGAAAAGATCTGTATTTTCCCTTAAAACAGACTGAAGTTTTTAAGAAAATATTTAGTTTAAAGCAGATTGATTTTTAAAGTAATATCTCACAAGCCCAGAATGCTTGCCAGGGCATGAGTGCCCCCTTCAACCCCATGCCCTTGGACCCTTTTCCAGGCAAGGAGGTAGGAGTGAGGGGAAAAGAGACAAGAGACACAGGCCCAAAATAAATGCTGGACCCCAGTTCTGTCTGCTTGGCTGAAGAAGGCAGTTGTGATGTGCAGCACGGTGGGTATATCATTAGTTACAAAGATCTCAAACATTCCCCCAAAACCAGGGCTGTCCCCCCAACCCATGAATTGGTCTCCCCACCTGGGAAAGACTGGCTGCATCTTAGCTCAGGGCCTCAGAGGAGGGGAAGTTGTTAGCACACACTCACCTTTGCAGGATTTCTCCTGCAGGCAACCCAGGCAGCCCCGAGCCAGCAACTTCTCAGCTGCTCGGGAGCCCCTGGAGTATGTGTCCCCTTTCCCAGAGCAGAACACCAGAGGCTACCGTAGAATACCCCAGGATGGGGTCTGGACCACGAAACCAGGAACTTCTGCCTCCTACCTGTCTTTTCCCGCTTCCCCATCCATCACCACCACTACCATCACCTCCATCACTAGTGCCCCAGAAGGCACAAGGCATCTAAACTGGGGCACACCTGACATGGCATCTTTGCCTCACAGCTTTCCACAGCAGCAGAGTAATCTCGCAGCCCACTAGAGTGGCAGCAAAAACTCCCAAAGAGAGATGAAGAGAAGAAAGTGGGCTCGGTTGGTTGTGCATCCAGGGTGGAACTCAGCCCCTTTGGGACCCTAGAGTTCTCCCACTTGTCCCTGCTTCCGGGGCCATAAACCTCTGCATTTTGGCTTTCTGAGATTCATGAAGTCCTGGACCCTTGAATCACATTAATTAACTGGTAATGACACTGTCAGTGAGGACCGAGGTTCAGATTAGCCTCTTTTACGACTTTTTTTTCCCTATCCCATGTTGTCCATCTCTTTTATCACTTGCCAGGCTCTCTGGGACCATGAGGGGTTTTGTCCATTTTTTGTTTGTTTGTTTCGATTAAAAGAGCAAAGAGAAAGGCTGGAAATGGCGAGTCCAGATGCCTTTGCCACGGAGGCCACTCATCCCTGGTAGACACCGCATCTCAATCCCCAGCTCAGCCTCTGCCTGGCCTCTTCCGCCTCCTTTCAATTTCCCAAACTCCCTCTGGCCGGAAAGCCTGTGTTTTTTTATCTGGGTGCAATCACCTTACTTTTGTCTATCTGCTCTCAAAGCCTAGATGTGTTTTTATAAACAGACTTCTTTATTTTAATGTATCAAATGTCAAAGGATTGAACTACCAGTATTTACACATTCAGGGTTTACCTTTCTGGTGAAAATGCAGACCGAACCTGACCACACTACCCATATTTTTTCCTTGAAGAACAAGGTCTTTAAAAGACTCTCCTTGTGCTCCAAACTACAGACCTGCCTAAGGTGGAGGTTCGAAGCTCTAGGTGGCCTTTTGTTCTGAGCCCAAAGGGCCCAGCAAATCTGATTTCAGCTACTCCCCACCCCTATTCAAGGCTTCAAGATCTCTGCTGGGGGCATCCCAGGAAACTGACCCTTTGCTGAAGGGACAGGATGGGCCCTCATGATGACACTCAGCCAGCTTTCTACAACCCCCTCTGGGTTCCTTTTCTTCTCCTACAGCCTGGCAACCGAAAACCTAAAACATGTTTGTCAAAGCTGTGCCCAGGGCTCTGGGTACCCCTAAATCCTGCCCTCTGTTCCTGCAGACCTGGCCTTCCATCCCCAAGCCCGTACCCAGCAAAAAGTGGGCAGCACGCAAGCAAAGGACTGTCCTCACCGAGTTTTTGGAATAGGACTCTGCAGCCTGGGGCCTGACCCCAAGGTGGGGTGCTTGGTCTCCCCCGGCAGAGCCTGGCAAGGCCCAGCAGAGAGTCCCAGGCCGCAGCGCCCGTGCTGGCGCAGGCACACCCCGCGTGGGCTCCCTCTAATTTACGGCCCTTGGGCTCCTGTTGACACTTTTCCACCCCGACCCTTCCAGGCAGAATCTTCAGCTCCACATCAGCCTTGGGCCAAGGCTGCCGGCCAACCCCCGGGATCATTTCAGCTCCTGCCACGGTCCACCCCCCTCCCCAACCCCCAACCTCTTCTCAAAACGGCTGAAGCCACACGGGCGCCGCGGTCCCGGTACGCTGCGGCCCGGTGACTTACAAGTGGAGATCCATTTTCCGTTCTAATGTGTTCAAGATCACCAAGGCCAGCAGTCTAAACATCCACGAGCCGTCCTCCCGGCCTGCCTGTTAAACTGGTGTTTAATGGTTCCCCTCCGATAACTAAACCTGCTCTCCACACATGCCCGCTTTTATGGGAGAGGTCGGAATGCGGAGATGTATTTATATGTTTGTTCATAAAAACTGAAAAATAAGCTCTGAACACGCTGTAAAAAATATTCAGTTACTTACCAGACAGGCTAGTTAAACCTGGGGAACACCGATACCGGCCACACAACAAATTCGGGGAATCGAGGTGCCCTGCGCTTTGAAATCGCCCGAGGTCTGCGCTAGGGCTGGCGTCCCTGCAGAACACCGAAATAAGAGTATTTACAATCTTGACCGTTGGTCCCGGGGTCTTCATCACGATTTCCAAAAGTAGCCACTATAACACAAGCTCCCCAAGAGGGCCCTAGCTTGGGTAACGAGGTGGGTAAGTCCAGCGACGCAGAGACGCGTGTTTCCAGTCTGTGCCCAGGTCAAAGCCGCAGCCTTGCCCTGCGCCCCGCGCCCGCCTCGGCCGGCCGGAGACGCGCCTCCGGGGGGTGGTTGGGAGGGGGCCGCCGCCCTCTGCCTCTCTCCCGCCCAGCACAGAACTGCGCCTGCTGCTCTGCTCTTGCCTCTGTTACCTACAAAACACTTCGAAAAGCAATGTCTGCTTCCTTTTTTTTAACCAGAAAAGAAAGCGGAGTAATACCGTACCTGGTTTAAGATTCTTCAGTATTTGAGACCTGGGGGAAAAATATTTTAATAGTGAAGCATCTGTTAAACACTTGCATTAACCTCCGACTGATAAAAAAGTTTTTTTAACCCTGCTCCCCCCCCCCCCTCGTTTTAATTATCTTCTGGTTATGAAGGGGCAGCCAATCCTGGACGAGGACCTCGGCAATTAGCAACAAGAACATCAAAAAGTTTTATTGCGGAGAGCGCGAGGCGCCGCCCCCGCCGCCCCGGGATTGGCGTGAGGAGCCTCTGACGACATATATTAACCCGAGCGGCCCTAAAGATGTAGCTGTACATGGAGATCTTGCTGGGAAAATCCGCTTCCTCCCCTTACGGCGTCCAGTACCGGAGAACCGCCGCCACCGCCGCCCGGGAGCTCCCACGGCCGCCGGGCAGAGCCCTCCGCGCCGCAGCCGCCGCCTTCGCGCTCCAGGGGCCTGCAGGGCCCAGATCCTTCCCCGGAAAGGAGAGGATCTGAGAAAATGGATGCACTGAGACCTCTCTGAAAACCCTCCGAGGGAGCCCGAGAGGAGCGCGGAACACGTTATTCGCAGCTAAAATCACGTTCAAGGACCAAAACAACAACCAAAAATTTCATTAAAACAATAAGCGCACAAGAATCCAGATCAGGCTGGTGGGGGGGGAGGGGAAGGGGCGGGAAGAGGAGGGTCGCATGGAGGTAGCTTCACAGTGAGCAGTCGACCCTGCCGCCTCCCTGCAGAGCCGGGCCGGCTCCTCCAGCCGCGGCTTTGGACTCGCCCCGGGACTGCGAGTAGCCGCGGCGCCGGGCACGCGGCCGGGGCGCGGAGCCCGGCGACTCCACCGAGCAGCCCCGCGGGAGCCGGGGCACCTTTGCATGAGCTCGAGAGGACTGTGCCTGCCCGCAGCCGCCCGGGAAGCAGGAGCCTGCGCGCCGGCCGTGGAGCAAGGCGGGAGCCGGCGGCGGCGGCCAGGGGCGCACGGTGCCGGGACCAGCTCGCCGCGCCCTATGGGGAGCCGGCGGCCGCGGCGCTGCTGAGGCGGGCCCGGCGGGCCAGGCGGGGGGCCGGGGCCCGGGCTGCAGCAGCCCCCTCTGCGGCTGCCGGGCCGGCCCGGGCGCCGGGGGGCTGGGGGGTGGGGGGTGGGGGAGGCCGCGGAGCGCCGAAGCGGGGGCCCGGGCCGAGGGCGCGGCAGGGCTGCGCGCACGCTGGGGCGCGTGGAGGGGCGCGGAGGGCGAGATGAGTCTGGTGGGAGGCTTCCCCCACCACCCGGTGGTGCATCATGAGGGCTATCCGTTCGCCGCCGCCGCCGCCGCTGCTGCCGCCGCGGCCGCCAGTCGCTGCAGCCACGAGGAGAACCCCTACTTCCACGGCTGGCTCATCGGCCACCCCGAGATGTCGCCCCCCGATTACAGCATGGCCCTGTCCTACAGCCCCGAGTACGCCAGCGGCGCCGCCAGCCTGGACCACTCCCATTACGGGGGGGTGCCGCCGGGCGCTGGGCCCCCAGGCCTGGGGGGGCCGCGCCCGGTGAAGCGCCGGGGCACCGCCAACCGCAAGGAGCGGCGTAGGACTCAGAGCATCAACAGCGCCTTCGCAGAGCTGCGCGAGTGCATCCCCAACGTGCCCGCCGACACCAAGCTCTCCAAGATCAAGACTCTGCGCCTGGCCACCAGCTACATCGCCTACCTCATGGACCTGCTGGCCAAGGACGACCAGAACGGCGAGGCGGAGGCCTTCAAGGCAGAGATCAAGAAGACAGATGTGAAAGAAGAGAAGAGGAAGAAGGAGCTGGTCAGTACCAGGCGGCAGAGGGCAGTGGGGTGCGGGGGAGCGGGGACCCGGGTCTCTTTCCAGTTGGGCTGAACGATGGCCCGCCGCGTTCTCTGGCAGCGCCCTGAGCCAAGTTGTTTGCACCAGGTTGTGGTCGGAAGGTTTCCCGAAGAAGCAGAGAGGCCGGGGGAGGGTGTCAGCACACGGAGGAGGTTAAGAGGGATGTTTTGCGCTGGCGATCTTCTTCTCGGGTTATCGCCGCGCCCCCAGGCACTTAGGGCGGGCCTCGCGAACTCCAGCTTCATCTTTCGATCGTACTGGCCTGGACCCCTCTTTGCTCGTCCTTTCGAGCGTTCATTCGGCCTCCAGTCCGCTCTTGCTTTCAGATGTTTGTAAAATAAGTTGCTCAGAAGCACTTGATTCCAGTTGTTTCACTACTGGTTGCGTTTCCTCTTCTTGAGAATGAGGCAGCCACCGATTCTAAGAGTTTTTGCGGTGCTTCTGATTACTATGCCGGGAAGAGTGAAGGTGAACGTAAGATAAGTACTTCAAAATTCAGCTCAGTTTCTCTCTGGCAGTGATGTTAAAATGTGACTTCCCAGATGAGGATTCTTCCTGGGTATTTCTGGTTTTGTTTGCATGCGCCTTTACATTTTAAGACAAATAGTAAATATTATCATAGTCATTGTCATTGTTCTGAACAGTAACACAAAGTTATAACTGAAAATTAGTTTTCTCAAGTTCCTGACCAGGTGCCCACAGGTGATGGAGTTTAGAGCAGGGCTACTGCCATGAAGAGCCTGGAAAATAATTCCATTTGTCGAGGTTTACTTCCTTGGGGCCTTTGGCGCTTTTGTTGCTGCAAAGTCGAGGGATCTCCTGTAGCCCGGGGTTTCAGAGGCCTTGGAGGAGGCCTAGGAGGCCTTGGGAGGACAGGCCCAAGCCCAGGCCGAGGCACCTCTCCCCATCTGCCTTAGAGCACGGGTCTGGGACTGCGATTGAAAACAGGGAAACCAGACTGAGTGCCGACCCCCGATCGCGCCCCTACATCTGGAGTTAGAGAGAAGGCCCCCAGTTCCTCCATAAACGACTTGAAAACGGGTGGTTGTTTATAAACTTGCCGACCTGGGAGTTGAGTGCTGCTGCTGCATGTCGGCCTGGGCGGTAACTAGGCCAGCGCCAGCCTTCCTAGCTCTTCTACAGGGGCTGGGACTTGAGGCCACCCCACCCGCGGTCCCTGGCTGACTCTCTCACTGTCTTCTCTGGCCGGGAAAGCGCGGGGGTTGCGTGGGACCGGATCTCCTCTCTGATTTTCTCTTTCTACTTTTCTCCCCCTCACCTCACCTCTTCTCTGCCCAGAATGAAATCTTGAAAAGCACAGTAAGCAGCAACGACAAGAAAACCAAAGGCCGGACGGGGTGGCCTCAGCACGTCTGGGCCCTGGAGCTCAAGCAGTGAGGAAGAGGAGGAGGAGGAGGAGGAGGAAGAGAAGGAGAGCTCCAGCAGGGCCCAGGAGCTGGATGCAGACCCAGGACTCCAGGCAAGCTCTGCATGCTCCACCCTGAGGACTTCCTGCATTTGGATCATCCGGTTTATTTATGTGCAATGTGCCTCCCTCTCTTTGCCCCCCTTCGAGGCATCCGATCCCCACCTTCCCCTCCAAAAAAAAAAAAAAGTGGATATTTGAAGAAAAGCATTCCGTATTTTAATATGAAGAGGACACTCCTTCGTGGTAAGGGATCCCGTCGTTGTCTTGTAGAGTCTCTGTTTGTGAATGTTTCCTCCTGCTGTGTAGACACCAGCGATGCTCCCTTCTCCACTTACCTAAACCCTTCCAGATAAAGACAGCGGGACACTAGTGTGTATGTGAAGTGTATCTTTAATACTTGGCCTTTGGATATAAATATTCCTGGGGATTATAAAGTTTTATTTCAAAGCAGAAAACGGGCGGCTAACATGTCCGTTGGGCTTTCCTGGTGGCTCGGGGGTAAAGAATCCGCCTGCCAATGTAGGAGACTCGGGTTTGAACCCTGGCTGGAAAAGATCCCCTGGAGAAGGACATGGCAATCCACTCCAGTATTCTTGCCTGGAAAATCCCATGGACAGAAGAGCCTGGCAGGCTACAGTCCATGGGATCGCAAAAGAGTAGGACACGGCTTAGCAGCTAAACCACCACCACTATCATGTATGTTGGGGGTAAGTGTCTAGCACCACAGTTCCATCTAATGTGGTTCCCACTTTGAAGATGTTTCCAACAGCTCCTTGTTTTGTGCACTTCCGTTCTCTAAAATTAAGTGGAATTAATATTGAAGGTGTAAACGTTGTAAGTATTCAATAAACCACTGTGTGTTTTTTTTTTACAAAACCCCTATCTTTTAATGGTTGATACCTCAAGAGAGTTTTGAAAACAAAACTGTTATATTTGTTTTCATTATATTTAAAATATTCAGAAGTAAACTAAATTATCGTGATTGCCTCTAACTTTGTTTGATACAGTCAGTGGTTCGGATCGGTCATCAACGTGAGCAACCTTGAAGGCAGGGCCAGCGAGGAAGCCCTTTAAAAACAGATGTCCTTGGTGAAAGTCCTGCCAAAGGGCCTGGGCTCCATGAGTCCTGCCTCCTTCCCTCTGTCTCTGCCTCCACGAGAGCACCGAGTGGTCTGTAGATGGAGGATCTGGGCCGCAGAGAGGCCTAAGCCGTTTGCTCCAAAGGTGGAAAGTTGTCCTGGTTGAAATCAACCTGAAATCAACTAGACGCCATGTGGTAGGGGCTACCGGTTTTGTTGGAGGAGCCATTTTCGGTGGAGGAATTTTGGGGAGAAACCTAGCCCTTATTGCAGCCGCAGGAGCTAGTCTAGGGTTTTTAATTCAAAATATAGGGCTTTCATCCAAGGAAAGGTGAAAAAAAACCAGGAGAAAGGAAAAGAGGAGGTTTTTGCTGGTCGTCTCGATGGGGGGTAGGTGGAGGGGGGCGAAGACTCCTCTGAGCCGCCCGGGGGAGGGGGAGGGCCCTCGGAAAAAGTCCATGATTAGGTAACAAGGAATTCTACGTCAAGTAAGAAATCGCGAACTCGACCGAGGATTTAAAGGGGGGTGAAGCTGGCGCTAGATTTACAAGGCGTTATAGGGAACTCAATATTAACCGCGCGGTGTCTGTAGTCCTCCCGGCCGCAGGCCAGTCCAGCCACGGCTCCCTCCCTCTCTGCCAGTCGCCGGGGCTGATCCCGCGGCCGGGGGTTCGGGCTCGGGGAGTCTAGGCACCTCCCAGGAGGAAGTCTCCAGCCTCCTTCGCCGGGCCTGGTCGGAGCGGAATCTCTGCTCCAGGAGCTGGAGGAGCTCGAGTGCCGTAAACGGCTAGGCAGACTGGAGAAGGGGAGCGGAGGAGGAGGCTTTGGGGGTACGCAGTGGGGGGGGGGGGAGAAGAAAGGCAAAACGTATTAAAAAGCGGTTTTGTTTCATGAGATGCCACGCGTTCAAATCTGTTGTGAAGGCGGCTTGCCAGAGGGTTTCCACCTTGGAACCCATCCTCGGGGTGATGTTCGTTTGCACCCCGGCCCCGGGCACAGACTCTCCCCCTCCGGCCGCCGCCGCCTCTGAGCCCCTCCCGGGCCACCGGCGAGTTCGCTAGAGCCAGGCTGCAGGCTTTCGAGCGGCGCTGCGGGGTTCTTCTGCGGGCGGCGGACGACGTGAGGGCGCGGGGTTAGAACAACTCGGCCAAAGCGATCTGAACTTTCTCCCCTCGGGTCAGCGGGCGTTGGGCCGACGTGGTGGGCGCAGGGCTGTGTTTACAGACACTTGCCTTTGTTTATAGCGCTGGGGGGCGGAGGGAGGCGCGCCCTGATTTTCTATTACTCTTGGGATTGCTGTCCGTTTGACCGAGTGGCTCCCTCCCTCTCCTGCCGCCCTTTGCGTCTTTACGCTAATCCGTTCAAGAGAAAAGATGCCAGACCCTACCGGTGGAGGGGAGTTTTTACCAAGGGAGTGGAATGTATGGTGGTGGAGGAAGTGAGGTTTTCAAAACAGGAGTTATCTTCACGTGCCTGTGTGCCCGTGTGGGCCTGGGCTGGCTGGTCTTCCTTGCCATCTGGGCCTTAACGCACTTCTAGGGGGGTTAACACTTTATCTGGTCTGTTAAAAGCCAGCAGAAGGAAATCAGAACATCCCGGCAGCACCGTCGCTACGAGGCCGCGGGTTGCTGCACGTGCGTTTAAACCCGCGCTCCAGAAAAGCCTCTTTTGTCTGGCCTGGGCCCTCGCGCTGCCCTCCTGCCCGCCCGCCGCGCCGCTTCCTAGGGCTCTGCACCTCCAATGCTTGGACACCTCCAGCACTTGGACCTTCCAACCAACCCACCGGCAACCCCAACGGGCCAGACATCCAGCAGACCGATACCCAGGGGGATGCCGCACCCCCTAACCTGACGCTTCAACTCGCAAGAAACCCCACATGTCGTCCCACGTTGTCAAGTCCCAGGGCACGAAGTGCTGGACTAGGCAGGCGTTTCTTCTACGCTTCCATGCTTTTCTCTTCTACACATTTCTTTCCCTTTTAACTCCCTTTCTCCTTTGCTTCAAAAAAAAAAAAAATCCCCCCCCCCCCCAAGCTCCTGCCTTGTGGGACTGGCTAAAAGGCCTCTGTTTTAATTGCTTGGATAATGTGGTTGCTGCCATTTTGTTAAAAGCAATCACTCCTGCAGCGAAATCACAAGCTCTCTAGACAGGCCGGAGCCGACAAAAATGCAGGATTTGACGTTAAAAGCTAAATGGGAAGCTGGGGCGGCGGAAGGTAAATTGATGGTGGATCTGGTTGTCAGGGACGGGCCCCAGACCGCCGCGCAGGCCGAACGCCTGATAACCCTGGAGCACTGCGGGCCGAGGGCTCGCCGTCGCGGGCGCGCGCCCGCGCGCGTGTGACCAATAGACCCATTCTCAACTTCTTGGGAAGTAATTTGGGAAACTCGACAGAGAGGGACCTGACCACACACCCTGTTCCCAGCCGCAATTTTCCAGAACTTTTCGCCAGGACAGGACACTTACTGTGGCTTTCAGAGTTTTTTTCAGGTGGAAGTGCCAAGAAGATAACAGCAAGATCACTTGGGAGTTCTTCTTGCCTTCTCAATCCCAGGACCACGCTCTAGGGGGTCGGTAGGCGACCCCAGCAGCCCAGTCTGTTAGCCAATAGGTCCGGGCACGTAGGAAAGGTGAGCCTCTCACCTAAGTTGCCCTTCTCTGGGCTAGTACGACCAGGAGGCCTGGTCGTCCCCGCCCTGAGGTGGGCGCAGCCGTGGCGCCAAGGACGGAGCCTCCAGGCCTCTTAGAAAACAAAGTGTGCGTTTGAGTCGGGACTGGAGGGGGGCTGGACTCCTGCCCCTTCACCTGGACCACTGCTGGCCGCCATCCGGGACTGGCCGGCGTGGTTGAGGTCGCCAGAGGAGGAGTGAGTTGTGTGCACTCGGACTTCGCCGGAAAGGGAGCCGTGGGAGGCAGCTAGATGCAAAGCCACACGGAGTCGAAGGAGGCATGTGAGCTGCTTCCGAGAGATTAGATTTGCAGAGAAAACCGGAGCCAGCTGCGAGGGCCCGAGGCGCGTGTGTGTGCAGGGGCAGTACACTAGGCACGCGGTACCACTCCAGCCGGCGCTGCGTTTGAGCAGTGGCTCTACAAAGCGCGGGAAACAGCTCAGCGTTTCCTGTTTCCAGCAGCGCTCGCTGCTCCTGACTTCCTCCTCCACCGCCGCGCGCGCTCTCCCTGCGCTCGAGTCCCACCCACACGCCTGCATCTGGACACTGGACTGGCGGTAGGTGACTAGCCGAGCGGCCCAGGAGAGGAGGCGCGGGGCCTGTGCCCCAGGGAGGGCTGCATCGGGATCCTGGGCGCCGCCTGTCTTGTCCGGATCTGTTGACCTGACGGGACCCATTCGCTCGACCAGGCTTGACTCCTCGGGTCCATCCACATCCTCGCGCGAGGAGGGGGCACCGACTAGGGCCCGGGCCTGTGGAAGCCCTCGCACCCCTCGGAGGAAAGACCCCGGAGAGGCCCCAAGGCCGGGGGCAGCCCGCTTCCCCGGAAGCCCAGCGGTGCTGTAGGATTTACGTCCGAGGAGGGGCGGCGGGGGGGCGGTGAACGGGGGAACCAAGTGTTTAACTGCTTGGCAAGAGAGGGCCAGCTCTAGAAGAGGAAGACTGCGAGCGCGCACGGCCTGCAGTGGGTGTCCCGGGGCCAGGCTCAGCTCCCCAGCGGCGGCGGGGGGGCGGCCTTCCGGGAGCGCGGGGCAGGGACTCCGAGGCACACGGGCGAGCGTCCTCTCCTGTCCCCTCTCACCCTGCCCAAGCCAGCCCCGGTGCAGGAGCGCGCCCCCCGCCTCTCCGCTGAACCGACTCCCCCGCTATACACACAGGCACATTCCCTTCCAATTCTCCCAGCAGTTGGGCCGCTTTGATGATCAGATGGTAGAGCCCTGATTACAAATTTATTCCCGGCCGCTCCGTCCGTCTTTATCTCCGCTATTAGGGCCATCTGGGAGTGATTAGCGCCGCGCCCGCGCCCAGCCGCGCTGCCTATCTCGCCGCGGCGCGGCCGGAGCCGGGCTGACGTCAGGGCAGACGGCTCGGAGCCATCCCAGCCAAGCTGGGTGTAATCGGCGGCCGCGTGGCCAAGTCCTCCCGGGCCAGGCCGGCAGCTGGAACGCGCCCCCCGTCTGTGCGCGGGGATTTTCTCAATATGTATATTTAGTCCAGAAGACGTTCTTGATTTCTTTCTTTTCTTTTTTTTTTTTGAGATGAGGCGGGGCCGCTGAACGCTTCGGCGGGGCCCGTCCCCACTTTAAATTTTCCAACCCACTGCGTCTGATGCTTGCAGCCTGGAAAAGGCTCCAGCCTTTGGTCCTGACCCGACCGCACGCTCCTCTGCTATCCCTGCGCTGGGGTGCTGCTCTCCTACGCCAACAGCTGCGGCCCCTGCAGCGGTGCCCATGCAGGTCGGGCTGCCAGAAGAAGGTGGCTCTTGGGGGGGGGGGCGGGTCGTCCTCCTGGTACTGGGACCCGTTTGACCCTTACACCCTCGAGCCAAAATAGTGAGTTTCTGCTCAGCTGGGCGGCCTGAGAGACGCTGATTATGGAGCCAGAGGTCTCTCCAGGCCTCCATCTTTGCACCTGCTATTACAGCCCAAGGATCTGAGGCTCTGGACTCTCTCCTGCCTCCCCTTCCCCGCGCAGGAGATGTCCTTGACACAGACCCTGACAATTTGCCAGGGAAGGATGCCTTGGGCAGCTTTGTTCCCTACTATGTCAGTGCCCAGGGCAGAGGCTGGGTATATTTGAGTAATTCCTGCACCGGGAGGAGGATACCCCTGACCTCCCACCCTCCTGCCCTGTGGCACTGGCCTGATCTTTGGTGTGAATCCAACTCTAGAACCCTTTAGGTTTGAGCTTCCCACTCTAGTGATTGGAAATCTCTGAAGAACCTGGTAAAATTATAGATACAGCCCCACCTCCACCAGAAATTCTGCTTCAGCCAGTCAGGGTAAGACCTGAAGTCTTCAGCTTTCAAGACACCCCCAGGGAGTTAGGGAACCAGTACCTAAGGCCACACACATTCACTACAACCAGCCCCTCACCCATGGCACTCTGGAGGGCCCATGTGAAACACTGGACAATTGGCGTGGGGATGGCTTTCTCATGGGGGAGGGCCAGGACTGCATTATTTAAAGTCTTTCCTGGGACAGAATTGGCCATATCACGGATCAGCCCCACACCTTTATTTAACTAAGCAAAGCAAAGATTCAAAAAGCCAGAAGATGTGATTTATTTCAGCACAGGCTGCAAAGGCCAAGCTGAGCATTTACTCAAAGGCTACAGATAATTTAGCCAGAGGGAAAAGAAGTCGTAGACCGTGATTTGAGAGTAGTGATGAGATCTATTTCGGGACTAAGGGTATCTAAAATAAACAGGAGATGCAGTTGAGAAAATTTCACAAATGTTCACCTCTCTTCAATTCTTCCAGGCAACTCAGTACAGCAAACTCCAAAGTGGTCTTGTAATCTAGAAGGGAAGAGAACCATTTCCTCCTAGGTTGGTGAAAGCGTCACAAGAGAGGTTGGCCCCCCCTCCCACCCACCCATATCCCTAGCAGAGGGGAAAGGAAATATGGGGGTGGTGTGGGGATAGAGAATGAAGCTTTTAGAGATTAGATCCTTAATAAGTGGAGGAGGGTGTACCTATCTGTGCTTGAGGCCACACCAAGTAATTCCCCACAGTGCTGGTTAGTGGCTTCTCCAGGTTCTGCTTTAATAGTGGAGACTGGCTGTGTTCTGAGTCATTCAGACCACTCACAAACAAACAAAACCAACAAAAACACACATCATTTCTTCCTGTGATACTGTCTTGCACTTAGCATGCATCAACTTTTACTTGAATTAAATGGGATGAATCAACCGGCCCACAGGCCCAGAGAATGAATCCCTGTTTCCATTTCTAAGCAAAGGAGACAGGATTGCAGGCAGCTAAACCATTTACAGAAAGGATCACAGGGTACTCACCAGCCCCCACCCCAACTTACAACCCAATTTTTTCAAATAGTATATTTAATGCACAACTAATCCTGAACAACCAGACTCAACCTGATATTTTCCTGGGACCAGATGGAGGGTTTTTAAACGTCATTCCTCATTTTAGCACCAAACCATCTTTCAGTTCGTTGGTGAGCAAGAACTCAGGAGTCAGGGAGACGTGCAGTTTTCAGTAGGACGTGGGGTCATTTGCTGTTTGCTTGTTTGCTGCTCTCCCTGCTGAAAGAACTTAGAGCAAACAGTGCGCTTACTCTGGCAGAGAGTTTTCAACCTTCATTGCCTAGAGAAGAGGCCAAAAAAGGTATCATTCTAAATTAAGATGGCAGTAGATACTTCTTCCCTTCTGGAAAGAAGTAAGCCACTATGCCAGTACAGGATTCCCTTCTGTTTAAAGTGAATTGTTGTTGCCTTGAGCTGACATTTTGTCTTTAGGGTAAGGCAGCCACACAGGAAACAAAAACTGTGTGTGTTGCTTTTATTTTTGAAGAAGAAAACTCAGACTGACTCTGTGAGTAGAACTTGGTCATGAAAGAAAACTGATGCGGTTTTACTGGGAGAAAGTGGCCGCGGAGCCGCCTGACCATCGCCTTCACTTTGCAAATCTGGTTTTCATATTCTCGCTCAGTAATCACCCAGAGCCATAACTGTCTCTGAAATTATTCATTAAAGTCATTTTCAGGGATTCTCACAGGATGACTCTTTTACGTTTATGATCTTCTGAGAGCAATGACATCAGCTTCTGTCTCTTTTCCGCTTTTAATGAATGTGCTAGGGAGACACAAGGGGCCAGGGCTCTGTCCGTGGGGAGGGAGGGGGCGGGCGGGGCGGGGGTTGGAATTCACCAGCCGCTCTGCTCCCGGCGCGGTCAGCTGAGCCCGGGCGCGCGCAGACATCCTTTGATTAAGGAGGGTATTCCGGGGAGTGCAGGCTGTGCAGAAGATCACGGCGGTGCCCTGTGGTGCTGTCAGCAGTGACAGATCCCAGATGGGGCCGCTACTGTATGGCAGATTGAGTTTCTCAGCCGAAAACTCACCCTCCCTCCTAAACGTCTTCAAAAACCTTCTCCAGATACTCCAGGTCGCTTCGTGTGAAACTGAAAAAGCCCAACACCAAAGTTGGTTTTGCTTGCTTGCGTGTATGTGTGTGTGTGTGTGTGTGTGTTAGGCTCCCCCCCGCCCCGACCCCTTCCTTTTCTTTTTTCTCTGCGCTTCCACCTCCTCTGAGCATCTTAGACCGGCAAGGTTACCAGGCTGCTAAAGGCGCAGACTGGCGGCCCTGGTCGTTCGTGTTCGCCCGGCCCAGCGCCGCGCCGTCGTCTCCGCACCCAAGGGCCCCGAAGGCAATCCGGTGGGTAGGGGCGCGGCGTCGGGGATGCGAGGGCCCCTCGGAGCACCCCAGGCAGCCGGGGTGGACAGCATGGGGAGGGCGGGAGACTGAACCTTAGGAGGAAGCGGAGCCGCTTGGCCTGGCCCCCAGCTTCCCTCCCGCGTTTCTCCCGGGTGGAGCGCCGTCCCGCCCGCCGGGACAATTTCAGGGGCTGTACAGAGCCCGGGAAGGAGGCGGGGGCTGCCCTTCGGGACCGGGAAGGGCGTGCGGACGGCCTCGACAGCCTCTGGGGCTCGGCGTGAACCGGGGCGCGTAGGGGGGACCGGGGCGGCGGCAGCTGGACCAGGGCATCTCCCAGGTGAGACGCGGCGCACGGAGACTCAGCTCTCCAAGCCATCAACATCCGCCCACTTGAGAGCTGCCAGTCTGGGCCCCAAGTTTCGTACTCCTGGACACACATGGGGTCGGAAACTCCTTTGCAGAAACTACTGGACTTACTTTAAACTTTTATCTGACAATTAAACAGCCCCTTCGCTATCTCTTCGGAAGCGATGGAGATTCCTTCTGAGGTGCTGTCCCCTCCCAAGGGTGCCCAGGCGGAGGGGGATGGGGAGAGGGTGAAAGGCGGGGCGCTCGGAGCACCCTGATTCTGCTCCAATTTCTCGACCCCAACCATCCAGACCGCTTAACTCAGGCACTCGGCGTGTTCCCACGGACCTGCGGCGGAGGCGAAAGACAGAAAAGGAAGGACAGAAACCTGGAGAGAGCGAGTTTTGCTTTAAAGACGACATTGGTCTCTCCTTCAGAATACCCGTGCAGCCGCCTCCGCCTACTTCCACACCCCTCCGAGTAAGGGCAGCTTGGAAAGTCTCAGATCCGCTTACAAAAGAGTCTCTATGGAAGCCGGAGAGGAGCTAAAAATACCGCAGACGCCAGGCCCAAGGTGCTGGGGGTCGGAAGAGAGCTGGCGGCCTCCCTCGGCCCCAGCTTGCCCTGGAGGCACCGCCTTCTGCACCTCGAGGGTTCGGCCGGGGCTTAGCTGGGCGCCTACTCGGCAGCCGCTGGGCTCATTTCCCCACGTCTTTGAGCCCTGATGACTTGGGCCTTTAGGTGCAACTTCTGGTGAAATCAGAGGCCACACTTTAGACTCTCTTCCTTCTGCCCCCTCTGCAAACTCAGAATAGAGGCAGGACCACGACGCCCTATTGTGAGTCAGTAATAACCCGGTCTCACAGTATTCGCTCTGCACTTCGTATAATGAGCTGTATGGATGTGTGCAGTTGATTGCAGTCCGGCGACAAAAGATGACTTGACAGAAATCTGTGAACCCCCTATTACAGCCCTCTCTTGGAGAAAAACAATCTGACAGTTCTTTCCCCTGGTCATCAGGTAAAATCACAAATCTCTTTATATAACAGCAAAACACACACTGAATTTCAAAACTCCCGCTTGCCCTCTTTAGAAGGCAGCTTTTATTTTCACGGCCCACGCTGGATGAAAGTGGTTTATTTTGATTTTTTTTTTTTTTCCTTGTACCCACATGCCTTGTAAAAGGTTCCTGTGCACGGGCCTGGCCCCCCTCTGATGACCGCAGGGGCCTTGCTTCCAGACAGCAGCCCCCGCCGTTCGGTTTTTAAGTCCTCGCCTGGAGCCGAGGTGTAATTGCGACCCCGCCCGAGCCGCGAGCCTCCCGGGGGGACGTTTGGCCAGGCCTGTGCTGGGGCCGGGACCTCCCAAGTGGCGAACCTGGGAGCGGGGAGCAGCGCGGCCCTATCCCTCCCCGCCTCCTTCCTCCCTCCCTCCCCTGCGGACTCTGCTCCTTTGCTCTGGGTCTCGGTCCAGGTTGCCCTGGGCACACAGCGTTTCTCTTCCCCTCCACTTTTTTGGTTTGCTCTTGCCTTTTTTCTCTCTAGCACCTTTTTACCGCTCTCCCCGTCTCCTTCACGCTGAAATCCCAGACCCAGAGAAGTGGAGTGGGGATTTATCGGAATCTGGAGAGACTAACAGAGCCTCTGGCCCCGCGGGCGCCGAGGCGGAGTCGCAGCCGGGCGCGCTTCTGCGTAACGTCAGCGCGCGGGGTAATTTACCTTCCCCGGGCGTCTGTCAATATGACTAATTTCCACTGGGGTCAAAAAGCCTTTCTCCGGCAGTCCATCTTGGAACGCTCTCTTACGCGGCAGACCGGGTTAGTTGTTTTGTTTCCAGCCCTAGAAATAAATACTCTTGGGGGCGTCCCTGCGTGGGGAGTCCGAGAGTAGCAGAAGAATATATACACGGTGTCAATTAAAGGCAGTTTTCCTTGAACTACGAACTGTGATTGGGCTTAAATGACAGCGACCTGCTAGCCTTTTAGTTCACATTACCTAACTCGTCCTTGATACCAGTGCTTTCTTTAGAAACAGGAAATCGGAAAAGAGGGAAATAATTACTGCTCTAGTTTCCCTCTGCGGCATGTAGATCCCTACTGAAACATTTTCTTCTCGTTTCGGGGTGTGATTTAAACATAATGTATGCGCGCGTGGCTTGCTAATCTGGTCTAGACAGACAATATATCATCCAGGTGGTATTATACAATAATTTCAAAATTGCTACCGACTGCTTAAGTGTGAAATCAGTGCTGCGGATTGAAACGTCCTCCGGGACTCGATATAGGCGGCGAGTTGATGTCAGTTGCTCTTGGAGAAATGGGCTGAAAAAAGCCAGGGTGGTGGATGGTGACGAGGGATGCACGTCTGCAGAACCCAGTCCTGTCTGAAGCAGGGCACCTAGTCGCAGTTCTTGGGTGCTGGAGGAGGTAAATGTTTCCAATCCAGGTCCACCGGGAAGTGAAAGTCGCCAGAAAATCCATTTCCCTTCTTCCTAGGCTCTGGCACAGAGGCCTCAACAAGGAAACTTTCCTGAGTTAAAATGTTTAACAAACTCTCTTGAAAAAGCATGTCAGCCCTCTACCCATTTTGTGGCCTGTAGCGAGTCAATGCTTGGACCTTGGGCAGTTAGGAGCTTCGGTGGACCCACCGGAAACCTAACAGCTAAGGCAGAAGAGAGGAAGGCTCTCCTATGGCTCCTCCACGGGGCGGTCTTTGACCTCTGCCTGCGGGAGTGGGCGGCGGGCACCCTCGGCCAGGATCCCACCTCCTACTAAGACCCGCTTATCCTCACCCCCAAGTCGAGAGGGCGTGCGCGTGCGCAGACACACACATACCCTCCTTGCCTCTCTCATCTGTTGGTGCATTTATGACCTAATGAAAGTATATCCTTTAGGGAAAAGACTGTCTATAAAACGTGAAATATGAAGAACCCGTTTGGATATTCCCACTCCCAGCCAGACCTGATCTTGCAGTCTTTTTTTAGCACAAACACCTTGATTCCTTCTGTTGCTTCCATAACCACACTGTGAGTTTTACTAAATGATGATATTTGGCTCTAAAAGTGACCTCTGCACATTCCCAGCAAGAGGAAAACTCTCCAGCCTGAAGATATTCATTTGGGGGAAGACCTGCTTGGAGGAGGGGGTGGAGGGAAGTGGGGGTGGAAGGAGGTGGGGGAAAGAATTGTACTTTCTATTCCTTGTCTTTGGAAAACCCTGACTCCACGTGTTCAAACTGCCGATAACAGCTGGAGAAACCAAGGGCTCTTTCAACTCCCTTCCCTTCCCTCCTCCTTCACTGGTTTCCCCAAATGCCACCTTTGGGGGTCTCACAAACATTGCCCTGTTCTTTCTCCTGGCCCCCCTGCTGAAATCTCTCCCACTTTCTGACATAACCAAGTAGTACCTCCTTAGAAATTACACAGATGACCACCTGTTTTTGTGGGAAAAGAGGGTCTGATTCTGTGTTTATGGGAAGCTTGTTTATTAACATGAGTGAGTAGAGCAGAGATAATCTCCCATGTGGTTTTTCTATATACCATACCTTTACACAAAAGTTTTTAAAAGTCCCTTTCATTTTGAAATTCACCTTTGCCACAGGAGTGGTTTCAGTTGTTTACCATCAGGGACTATGCCCCCAGAAAAACTGCAGGCGGTGTAAGCTCCAGTGTGAGCTGATGAGATGGGTTGCCAGTTAGGGTGGAGTTGTTTATTTGCACATTTAAAAACTTTTTATTGAAGTATAGTTGATTTACAATGTTGTGTTAATTTCTTTTCCATTATGGTTTATCACAGGATATTGAATATAGTTCCCTGTGCTATACAGTAGGTCCTTGTTGTTTATCCATACTTTTAAAAGAGCATGGCAGTTCTCACTAAAAGTTTTTTGGCACCCAGGGACTATTTAATGATCTGGGGATGGAGTGGGTTGGTTATTCAACTCACTGCTTCGTTGATCCGTTAGTTTCTGAGTTAATATCATTAGAGGAATTTTTACTCTCTTTTTTGGTGTAGGCTTCCTGAGTAGAATTAGCCTAACAAGAAACTTGCAGTTGGTTAAAGCCTAGGGAAATGGCAGATTGCCATTGTGAAGTGTTCAGCCCACCCTGAGAAGGGTAAGAGTGGGAATGTGCTGACAGGCAACCATTTCTGAGAAAGGGTATCCTCTTCCTTATACAAGAAATTGTCCGTTTTCAAAGATTATTAGAAAGTGTCAGTCCTTCAAACGTGTTCTAGCTCAGCCTTTCCCCTTGGCACTGAGGGTTTGGTCAGTCCTGAAAATCAGTGTTTCTAGTGATCTGGCTTAACTGGATAAGCCAATGGCTTTCAATTGGCAAATATTCATTTCTGAGAACAGAAGAGGAATTACCTTCTGCCTGACCTAAAGTTCTATACTTCTACGTGTGTGTGTGTGGGTGTGTGGGGGTGTGGGGGTGTGTGGGTGTGTGTGTGTGCGCGCGCTCAGTCGCTTCAGTTGTGTCTGACTCTTTGCAACCCTATGGTCTGTAGGCGTCCAGGCTCCTCTGTCCATGGGATTCTCCAGGCAAGAATACTAGAGTGGGTTGCCATTTCCTCTTCTAGGGGATCTTCCCGACTCAGGAATCAAATCTGTATCTCCTGCACCGCAGGCAGATTCTTTACCGTCTGAGCCATCAGGGAAGCAGAAGGCCCCTATACTTCTGCATTAAAATACTATTTTCTAGTCAGATTTCCACCTTACAACCCATGGAACAAAACAGAAAGTTTATTATATATTTTTCAATCCAATATTCTCCATAAATGGACTCTAGATCCTCCTATTCAAGACATGATATTATGTCTAATAGTACTCAGCATCTAGCATCTATCATATATATCCTGAGATTAATTTCTCATGAATAGGCAGTACACTCTCACAGTCCAAAAATATACAAAACATGTATGTGAATAGCCTTTCTCCATCAGTCCAGTTTCTTTCTCATTGTTATTAATTTCCTTCATAGTCCTCCAGAGCTCCGCGCTGCATAGAAAAGCGAATAGGAATGGGATTGCTATGAATCCAGAAGGCTACAGTTTACTCCATTTGTATCTGTTCTGCTGATCAGGAGGGCTTGGGGGATGGGGGCAGATCCCTGGAAGCTTTGAAGAACTTAAAGAGGCTCATGTCAAATACAATCTGGTCACGGTGTGAGATGCCTCCTGACTGTAATTTTAAAATATCAGTGAAAGAGAAGACAGGGCACATGCAGAACAAATGATCCCTAAGGCTCCACACTGTGTTGCTGAATCCAAACAGTAAGGGGAAAGGGAAGAAAGGAAGGAAGAAAAGCAAACAGAAAGAGTGAGGTGATCAAATTTAGAACTGAAAAAACGTGGTTTCTCATTTTTTGGTGTGTCCCTCCCCCCCAGCTAAATTTCAAAGGACTAAATTGTTAGGCATCAAGTAAGTCACAAATACATTTCCTCCTACTTTCAGAAAGGTTCTCTCTTGTTTTAGTCTGTAAATATTTTGTATGGGTTACAAATGGAGAGGGGTGCAGGGCAGGGGGAGATTGGGAAATGCACATGTATTTCAAAACAACTGAGATAAATTCTATAGTGTAACAAGTTAGTATATGTAGATATGATAGACCTCAGGTATTTTGTCCTCTGAAATCTAAAGAGACAAAAATGAAGCCAGAGTTGACAGCTCCCTATACAAAGCAGATGGCACCTCCAGTTACATCAGTTACATTAGGGCAGCTCTCAGAGAGGTTCAGGGGTCTTACTATCTATCCAACAGTGACTGACCCCGACCATTTTCTATCTAGGAGTCAGATGCAGATGGAGAAGAAGACATGCCTTGTAGGAAAAGTGCCATACACAGGGCCGCCTGCCAGGGATGGGGCCAGTTCTGCTATCTGGGGTGTTCTGTGACTTCCTGGTACCTGGCCAGAATTGCAGCTGCTAAACTGGCTCAAGTCAATGGTGGAAGCCTCCTCACTATACTTTCTTCCCATATCCTTGTCAGTGGGGTTGAAAGATCTTCAGCTTCTTGATGAAATATAGCTATTACTCTATAAGTGTGTGAATGCGCATGTGTGCATGTGTGTGTGTGTGTGTGTGTGTGTGTGTGTGTGTGTGTGTGTGTTCAGGGGTGGGGTTATTAAGAATTCACTCTTTCTATTAATGCCAAAAATCTCTCTTCTTTCACTTTGTTATTCTTCTGGCCCTCTCTCATAGTAATACTAGATGCAATAATGACAGCAAAAGCTCACTGCTGATTCTCTTCTCTGCCTCTGAAGAGATTCTTGCCTGCCCCTCTTAAGGACCCACTGCCAGGTTTTTAGCCTTAGTTACTGTGGTTAAGCCACCTTCCAAAGCAGGGGTAGCTTTCAGATCACCCACTGAGTTCAAATGATGTTCTGGTAGGACTAAAGGGCATTGGTAGGTGAAAAGGACCCCAAACCCCTGCCCCCTGCAGCCCGGGAGCTGTTCATCAGACTGGAAGCCTAAGGCTCACATAACTCTAATTAGTGTGCGCATATGTTGGCTAGCCTCTTGGCCAGTTTTATGAGGTTTCACTGGCAGTGCTTGAATCAGCAGGTCAGATGAGGATTAAGGGTCCTAATGAATCATGTGACCATAAGTGGTCTTGGATGGTGGCTGTGATCAGACCTACCCCTGGTGTTCTCCACCCTGAGGCTCTTTTCATTCCTGGAAAGGAAGGCTGGTCTGGGAGGAACCAGCCAAAAAGGGCACCAGCAGAAGTTTAAAATGTCCTTATCTGTGTCTTGGCACAGAACATTACTAGAATGTGTATGTATCTTCAGTCTTTCGGAAAGTCAGGAGAAAAGTTTTGTCTTAACTGTATAGAATTTCAGAGTGGAAGTGGGACTTTGGAGTTCTAATCTTTTTCACAGGTGAGAAGACTCAGGCTCAGAGATGCTTCTGGTCCCTGGCCAGCACAAGCCACTAATGAGTGAAACTGACTCGCCTTAGTTATTTCCCAGGGTCTCGTATTTAAGGGAAATAAGGAGGAGATGGCAGCTGGAAAAGTTTTGAAGAAAAAAAAGGAGAGAGATGTGGAGACTGAGGTGGGAAGAAAGGTCGCCAGAAAAGTGATAACCTTGGGGTGGGTTCCTGGAGGCCAGTCTTCATATTTCCTAAAAGTATTTACTGGACTCCACGGCAGCTATTGGAGGCTGTTTTCACAGATACTTTGTCCTGTGTGTGTGTGTGTGTGTGTTTAAGCCAGTCCAGGAAAACACTGTTCTCTCTTGGGAAGAAGGCATGATGTTTCCAAAAGCGAAGCAGTGAGGCAGCTCTCATCAAAAGCGCTGGTGGATCTGGTGACAACACGGACACGCGCTTCACTTAGAGCCTGGGAGTTGTCAGGCGGCGCGGAGGCCGCGGGGCCCCACGGTGAGCGCGCCTGGTGCTTCTGCGTCCCTGGCCGGAGAGAGGCAGCGACGGCGCCAAGGAACAAGCGAGGATTCTTGGGAAATCGCGGAGGGAGGCTGGTGGATCAGAGAAAGGCGAGGTGGCGACGAAGAGAGCGCGGGAGGAGAGACGCGGTCAGGAAGCCCGGCTGCTGGACTCTGCGTGGAATCAGTCCACCGCACGGCTGATGCGGTCCACTGTCCTGGCTGAAGATTCTGCTTGGGTGCCTCTCTGGGTGAAGGCACCACCAGGATGGCTCTTAGTTTTGCCAAAATTAGCGCTTTTAAAAACAAATGTTTTTTCATTCTTTGAGCGTGGGTTTCGGTGGGGTCTGAGGCTGAAGATGCTCTGGGGCCTCGGAAGCCATCGGTGGTCTTCCCTTAAGCCTCAGAAATAGAACTGGACAAAAATAAAAATCAGCAAGGAAACTAAACAGCCCCCACAAACCATCCTTCCAGGGCTGGGGAGCTGTATTCTGGCCTCAGCGGTCAGGTTTGAAATAAATGGAGTCCTGGCTTGAATTACACCCTGGGGACAGCATTTTAATGTAAATATAAGATACGCTTGTCATAATCACTTGCGGGCTCCGAAGCACCACTAGAATCTCCGTTTAATTAAAGGGGCAGGAGAGGAGAATTACCAGCCAATTAAATCTGAGCCTATTTGTAATACTCCCTTCGCTGCTGCCGACTTTAAAATGCGAAATGACTTTGTAAACGTGCCCACATATCAAATTGTTGAACACAGGTGAAAACTAGAGGAGTAAACCAGGGGACCAGAGGTTGGGGGAAAAAGAAGAACGGGGAGAAAGGCAGGCCTCCGGGCTGAGGCCGGGGCGCCAGGCTGCCTCTCCCCTGGCGCCTCGGATCCCCGCGCTACGGCCGGCGCTTGGAGCTGGACCACGAAGGAGGCCATTTCCTCTCTTGGTAGAGGTTTCGACTTCTCTCCTCCCGGCTGATTAGCCCGCATCTCGCGCATGTCGTCCACAGCAGGCCCAGCTCCCCAGGTCCGCTAGCCGGGGAGGAAGTGAGCTCACTGGGCAGGCTGGTCCGCGGCAACGAGAGGCTTGCGGAGCCCGGGGAGGAGCTGCGAACCTGGCCTGCCCGCCGGGGCCGCGCGCCCGGACGCGGTCTCAGTCGCGGACTTGGTTCTTCACGGCTATGGGTGCAGGCGCGCGGGGAGCGACTCGCGAGGCTCAGGCCTCCGGGACAGAACCCAGAGGCTGGGGCCTCGTGAGCACCGGGGTCCCGCAGACACGGCCGGGTCCGTGCTGCCCCAGCCTCCAGCCGCGCGGGTGCGTCCCCGGCCGAGCTGCGCGCTCCCGCCCCTGCGCGCCCACCTCCCCTTCGCCTGCACGCGCGCCCCTGCAGACGTACGGTCCTGGGGATCCGATTTACCTTGCAAACGTGGAGTTTTTCTGGGGCCACCGCTGTCACCCACTCGTGAACACGCTCAGTCCTCGCGCTTCAGAAGAATGAGCTACGGATCCTTCTCCCAATCTTTACAGTCTTCACCGCCAGCGCCGGCGCCCCACGGCTCCGCTGCAGTCCTCTCTGGAAACGCGGACAGAGCGAGGCAGGCTGTCTCGTCCAGCACGAGCCCCCGAAAGCCCCGAGCCAGCCCTACGAGCGTTTCCAGGCTGACAAGGCGCCTGACGATGCGGGGGCACCTGTCCAAACGGGGCCTTAGCACCTCGTCCTCCGGGCCGCGATGCTGCTCCAGCCGTTTGCGTCGGAAGAGCTGGCGACAGTCCGGAACCCAGCTCGGAGCGGGTAGCTCTCCGCCGTGCGGGGAGAACGGGACCCCGGACTTCCTCTAGGCCTTGCTGCAGGGCCCTGCTCTCACCCGAGGAGAAGGTGTCTGAGTGGCACGCAGCGCCGGGTGCGATCCGTGTGTGGCCTGATTCCTGGTGGTTCAGGCGCCTGACAGCCTTTGGGAGAGGCCCAGGAGCTGTGTGTTGGGGGTACGGGGTTATGGTCAGACTGCGAGGACCGGTCCGCGTCTGCAGGGCACAATGGGAAAGCTTACCGGGTTTGTGTGCAACTGATCTGGAATCCATTGGAGAAATTTACATCAACTAGGACCTAGCCTTTTCGCCTCCATCCCACCTCCTGCAAAAAACACCCACACACCTCATCTCTACCCAGTGGCTGGATAGGTCGTCCCATAAAATCAGTAAAATCTTGTTTTCCCCCTAACCTACCACGTGCTGGTTATCTATTTTAAAACTACAAGTCTTTCTTTGTGCACTCATTTGGGAGGTGGTGAAGCCGCCTGGTGTCAACCTTGGCAAATAAGGAGGGGAAAGCGTCATCGAGATTTCCTGGGTGTGCTATCAGCTGACCTCCCCCCACCTCCTGAAGTCTCGATGCGCATCCCATCCCCTCTCTGGTCCCTAATCTCTCCCGGCAAGTCCCCTCTGCGGTCCCTGGCTGCCGCAGCGCCTCCTGGCGCAACACACGGGGCAGCCAGACTCCCACTCCACCCTGCAGGCCAGGTCGCCACGGAGGGGCCTCGCTACTGGCTTTGGAAGCTCCGTTTTTCCCACAGTATTTCACATTCATATTACTTTTAACACCCTGTTAGGCAGTAATAACACTGAACCTGCTAAATACTTCCATGCACCAAGTCAGCCCTCCCTCAATCACAGCCTTCATGGGCCTTCTTCTGGTGAGGAGATGGCTTTCTCAGCCCGTGGCCTTGTAGGCTTCCTTCTCTCCTTTCCTGAGATCTATCTTCAGACCCTACAAAGGTGGTCCTGGTGTTCCCTGCTGGGTGGGAGCACACAGGTATGGAAGAGGTCTTAGCCCTGGCCTACAAGGGCGGGAAAGGGGATGGTTGTTGTGGGGGGAAGAAATGGATGTGGGGACTGTTCCAGGTTTTGGTAATTATGTGCTGCTAGCTGGGCGATTGTTCAATGAACAAAGCCTTGCTTCATACCAGGAGCAAGACAAGAAGTAAAACTTGGCCTGCATAGTAAGTCCTACCTTCCCTTCAGGAGCCTGGGGCCCAAGGGGTAGCATCTGGGCACTGAGGGGCCTGGGGTTGGGGTGGGGCCAGAGCCCAAGACCAGGCTCAAGAGCTTCAGAGCAGAGGAGAGGTCAGGCTGGTGAGGAAGCCCAGCTCCCTGCACGGAGTCACTCTTTGGCTGTTGGGTGGCTTCTGTGGAGTGGCACTTGCTCCCAGAGGAAGGGCAGAAGGAGCCTTAGAGTCCAGTGACAGTGCCCTGGACCCCACTGGGCACAGTCAACAACATGGTCCTGGCCCTTCCCTGTGTCCCAGGCCTGGGTTCCCTGTGTGTGCTGCAAGGTATAGTGAGGGGGCACCTAAGCAGGACTGAAGCCGTGGTCCTGAGCTTCAGTCTGAAGAGTCCAGGGAAGTTGAGAATGAGCCTCTGCTGCTCCTCAGGATCCCACCTCAGTTCTTCCATCAAGGGAAGCTATAATATCTGCTTTGGTGGGAGTGGGAAGGAAATAAGTTCTAAGGAGAGTCCCTTATGTGTGAAGCAGTTTGCAGGCTCCATATTGTTTAATCTTCACCAACTGTAAGAGGAGTATTTCCAAACCCTGTGTGTCTGCAAGGAAGCTGAGTTGCAGAGATGAGGGACGTGGCCAGAGCCATGGGTCTGTGCCTCCACACATACTCCAGGCCCCTACTACTGTTCAGTAGTAGGTAGTTCTTCTACTACCTACCTACTACATTCTTCTAAGGGCCAAGTCTCCTGGTGACCTTTACAGGGAGTTGAGCTGCCTTCCATGAGCCTCTAACGTGCATTCCTAGAGGCTGATTGAGGTCATGGGAAATTCGGGAGTGGGAACTTGAAGCTTTGGGCACTATTCAAGTTGTAGTGCTTTCCTACCACTTCCTCCAGAATATCCAGGATACTGTAAGTTCCCAGACTCTCTTCAACTCAGGAGCCCAGCATCCATCACATATATTCCTCAGTGTCACTTATTGTGCCCCACCACACCAGCATTGAGATTGAAACTCTAATTCACTGGATTAGTTTCTGCTCTCTCGCTAATATCCAACGTGAGCCCAGAGCTCTCCCCTCAAGACTAGGGAGGCCTGGGAAGGGATTCACATGGTTCCTAACTTCCAAGAGCTGCCTCAGTTTCTTCTCCAATTGTCAGGGCTAGAGTTTAGAGTTGGCCCAGTGAGCAGAAGGGACCACCCAACCCTAAGCTGGGGGAGGAAGACTGAGTGTGGGGCCTTGGAAACTAATGCATCAAGTTTTGGTAGTGAAACCCTGGGAGCCCCACCTCCCAAACATCCTTATTTGTGTGTGTCCACCTCCCAGCACTTGTTTGGTGGTTGCCTCTTGGGGTCCTGGGCTCCCCTTTCATCCACAGAGAAGTGTTGTGGTGACTCTAGAAAAAACACTTTAGATTTTGGATTTGAGGCATTGCAGAAGGTATGATGAGCCAGAAGGCAGGGAAGGGGCATGTGCAGGCCTGTGGAAGGAGATGGTTGTGATTTGAGAGTCGCTTAGGGAAGAGATTTTTTCCTGTTTCCTTTCCTACAAAGGGAATCCCAGCCCAGAGCCCCTCCATCCTCTATTCACTTTCTCCATTCCGTTTTTCTTTACTCTCCTGATGCTGAGCCTGGGAAAGAGCATTATGGAGCAGGAGCCCACATCCTTCTTTTCAGGGCAGTCAGCAGCACAGAGGAGTGGTTCCAGGAGGGCATTAAGGACAAATTGTTTTAAAGAGCCCCTGAAGCCATACTCATCCCTGTTAAGCCCTCTTTTCCCTTTGGGCATGAAGAGGAAGTTCTGGAGCAGTTCCTGAATTTCTGCTTAATCTAGGAGCTCTGGGCCCTCATTTCCTCTGGAACACTATTCCAGATCTGGAGGCAGCTAAATGAGTGGTCCTTTAACAGGACTTTAAACCCTACAGGGCACGCGAATTCATTTTACAGTCATGGGGGAGTGGGAAAGAGGGAGTGACTATCGTGAG
Source organism: Budorcas taxicolor (assembly GCF_023091745.1). Classification (NCBI taxonomy): domain Eukaryota; kingdom Metazoa; phylum Chordata; class Mammalia; order Artiodactyla; family Bovidae; genus Budorcas; species Budorcas taxicolor. The sequence goes on along the minus strand of NC_068917.1, from coordinate 8,979,511 downwards.
TTCCTAATGGCCAACTAGTAACTAGGAACCCTACCCTGCGATTTTGTTTAGTAAACAGTGATGTATTATCCGACTCTAGTGACTGACAGACAAGTACAAACCAAGTTAGGGAGCCGCAGTGCACACGTGGATTTCTCCTTCGTCATCGTCTGCCATCATTTCCACCCCCATTTGTGGCGGGTTGGCCACATTCAACTTTAGGAACACCAAATCCAAGAGACTGAACAGAGACTGGGATTAGGCCGCCGGTTCGGGTTGAACTTGGTTTTTCTTCCCCCGACCAGAATGCCCTAACCCGGAAGTGAAATCTCCTCTCCTTCCAGGGACTCAGTCTGGAAGCGGTAAAACTCAAGGCATTCGCGATGGAAAGGAAAAGGACCAGAAACTGTAGGAAGAGAAAGGAAAGGGGAAGTAATTGTGCACAACATTCGAAGAGCTTTCAGAGCTCTGCCTGAGTTACCGACAACCGAAGCTGAAGCTTGTTCGTCTGCGCTTGGCTCGGTTTCTCCACACGGTTTCCAGAGCGCAGCTCCCTGGCTCAGTACTTCCGCGGTTCTTCGCGTGGGAAGGGCGCTTGCAAGCGGGGCTGCTCTCCGGGGCTCTAGTCACCGGCGGTGGTACTGGAGGGGCACCACGCCCGCCGCCTCCGGGGAGATTCTGGGCTGCTCACCGTTCCGGAATAGTCGGACCGGTGATATTATTACCGCTATTCATGACCAAGGTGATTTCTTAGGCCAATACCAAAAAGAAACGGCTCAAAATGAGAACACTAGAGCAGCTGGGCTGTGCGCGCTGGCTGAGTGGGGATGGCGCCGGCGACAACGCCCGCAGCTGCTGCCTTGGCTCGGTGCCGGCCGACAGGCGCCCGACAGTGGGCATCGAGGCTCGCAGGGTGCAAAGGTGCCGTCCTGGAAGGCAGTGACGTGAAACGACTAGACTAAGACACTCCTGGCTACTTAAGGAGACTTGTTACCTCCAACTTCCTCCCAGCGGCAGGTTTAAGGTAAGTCTCTCCTTTCCTAAGGATGATATCCCTCCCCCCAAAGCCTTCAAGGGTTCAGACAGTTCCAGGACTCTTGTAATATTAGGGACGTCGCGGTGATCCCGCTTGAGCTCTTTGCCAGCGGCTGAGTGGCAAGCGCCTTAATGCATTTCGGGGCCAGGCACGGCTGGGCTGAGTCCTGGCTTCTGGACTCGATTTGAGCCAGCATCTTGGCCTCGCGAAGTTTGTTTTTACGTTTGAAAAACTGGGCCCTGTGCCCAATAAGGGTTTGAAAGTGCCGCTTCTAGCCCTGGTGAGCCTTATCGCTGTGTATTTGTCTTTGGGAAAATCCCCGTCGTTTTTTTCCTAGAAACGCGGGATGCCATGGAACTCCCATCCCCTCTTTCCACGAAATGTGGCTTCCTAGGCGACCCCCTGCCTCCTCTGACCGCCGATTCTGGGGTCCCCAAGTCCATCCCTTTGGTCTCATAAGCGATTTGCTCCGAAATTTGCATTCTCCCACCCAGTGGGCGAGACCTGACCCTTGCATTCTTGGGATTGTGTGTGTTCCCGTCTGTTCTATTATTACCCTCCCGCTGCACGTCTCAGAAGCCAACATTAGACGGCCCGACATTAGACGGTCCAAGAGCACCAGAACCTGCGCAAAAACCCAGACTCCTAATGCGAGTGTAGCAAGGTCTCCTATTCACCTGCCAAACGAGCCAGGCCCCACATGCATGACTTAGGGGGCTTGGGAGTGGAAATGATGCAGTGGCCAGCTGGCCACAGGGACCAAGGGGCGACAACAACTGGCCTGTGGAAGAACCCAGGGATTTGGGTCGTAGGGAGCCGCCTGGGCTTGGGGTCCTCAGCCCCTCCCCCTGCCTTCACCCACGCAGAGAAGGGTTCAAGATTGGCGGGTACTGGGCCCCTCTCACCGCGTGCTGCTTCCGAGGGAATCCTGCATTTTGCGTCAGGCTCTGTGTAAAATTTTTTCACTAAGGAAAGTTAAACATCTTGCATATATTTCCATAATGGTCAGGCCCTAATTACGCCCAGGAGGGCTCTGGGACCATGGAAGACGCTTGCAATTATACATAAAAAGAAAAAAAAAGTATAGTTTGGACCACTGTGGAGTGTCCAGAACCGACAGGTTGGCCACTAGAACGGGGGCACCTGAATCCATTCCAAAAAGGAAGCCTCTGTGTCACCTTGCAGTTGAGAGCTCTAGAGGCAATAGGTCAGTGAGATGGAGCTGCCTCTCTTGGACTCCTTCCTGGGTCCGTATTTGGCCCGCACCGCATTCAACTGGGACCTAGTAAAAATCTCTTAAGTTTGCAGACTTGGAAAGAGAGGAAGGTTGCCAGGCAACAGAATTGCGGAAACATCCTCTCGGTCACGTGAGATTTACTGCAGATCAGGAAGTTATCTAACTGCCAAAAATCTTCAGACTCCAGAACTCCAAATGTTGACTGTTTCTCACACCTCACCACCAGGGTCTGGGGTGTGCTTCCTTGGGGGTTATCCAGATTGCCTATTCCTTTTCGGCTTCAATCTACCCCCACCTGCCCGGTTGCATTTGGAGATGATTTCCTTTTCTTTCTCCATTCCGGAGACCATGTGGCTCCCATACTTACCTGGGCTGGCTCTTCCCCCACCCACCCTCAGTAAGGGAAATTCCAGATCTCTTGAGGAGGGAAAGCCGGGTTGAGGAAGGGTCAGAAAAAGGAAGCAGAGCCCAGGTCCAGGCATGACATATTATATTCTTCTCTGATGCCTTTGATTCATTCCAGAAAAAAGTGCAACAGAAGAAGTAATTTTAATGTGCCCCCTCCCTTTTTTCTACTATCGCACTAATACCCAGTTCTGAGCCAGGTTCACGGGCAGAAACTGGCCTTCTGTGGCCTTGGATCCCTGAAAGAGCTGGTAAAGATCTAAGCATACAGTAGGAGCTGGAACAATAGATCATGGTTGGACAGACGGATGCTCTGAAGGAAAAGGAGCAATTATTTGAGAGCAACTGTAAATAAAGGTGGGCATGTGTGTAGCCTGTGCCTATCCAGTTAATTTCAAGCTTGTAAACAAGATCATCTCAGGTAGATCAGCTCCTACTTTCAACACAGTGCCCAAACACAAGGGGGCCCACTCCAGCTGACCCACGGAATGGACAGGGCATCAGTGTGATTTCTGCTGACAGTGCACCTCTCCTGACCCTCGAGTCTCTAGGCGACCTGAGTCCGCCCGCCCCAGTTCACCCTCAAGCCAGATTCAACCCAGACAACCAAGACCTTCCTGGAAACCAAAGTGCATAAAGGCTGTGCCTCGTGTGCCTGGTGAAATTCACCCTGACTAATGGGGCACTCGGGCCGTGCTTGAGTACCTGCGACGACAGGTGGGGCAGGGATGCTGCAGTGACGCCCTGGTCTTCCACTTCGGAGCAGACGCTAACGTGCTTGAGAACTGGGACTTGATCATGACTAACTGGAGAGGCTATAGTGTCACCCACTTGGATGTTGCCGTCGGCTAAGGTAGTTTACTGCTCTCTTTTGGCTCTAACCTTCGCCTTGAGTATTTGTAATTAACCACAGGCACCTACACAGTCCGTGTGCTGCACACCCACGGACTTGCAGAGACCCGGAAGTGGTGGAAGCTCTGATGCTGCTGCTCTTGCTGGGCAGCCCTCTCCGCTCCGCCCACTCGCGAGGAGCTGGGATTATGGAAGGCTTGCGCCCCGAGTCACTTCAACGACTTCTCTGCCTCTGGGTCACGGTGGGTAGCAGCCTGGCCCTCCGTATTGCCAGGAAGAGCCCTAAGGGATTTAGGGCGGGCAATGGCACCCCACTCCAGTACTCTTGCCTGGAAAATCACATGGACCGAGGAGCCTGGTGGGCTGCAGTCCATGGGGTCGCTAGGAGTCAGACACCACTGAGCAACTTCCCTTTCACTTTTCACTTTCATGCATTGGAGAAGGAAATGGCAACCCACTCCAGTGTTCTTGCCTGGAGAATCCCAGGGACCCGGGAGCCTGGTGGGCTGCCGTCTCTGGGGTCGCACAGAGTCGGACACGACTGAAGCGACTTAGCAGCAGCAGAAAGTTACTGGACAGGTAGAGGGAGGCAAAGGGAAGGAGGACTTGACAGTGGGCGCATGAGGGCCCATTTGGTAACTCCTAACTGGGTGTTAGGAGTTAGATGATTGGGTGACTCCTAACTGCCGTCGGTAGGACACCTTGAGTCCAGCCTGGCTCGTGTCCACGATGGGAGAGCCCGGGGACGAGGGTGTCGGGGCAGTGCCTCATCCACGTGGCCGACCTGCTGGGGGCCTGTGGTCCGGCCTCGCCGTTTCACTGTTTGTGGGTTCAGGCGCAGTTGGAGAAAGAATAATGTCTCTACTTTCAGAAAAAACATCAAAGACCGGGTCTGCGCAATATGGAACACATATGGAAGGGCTCGGAAGGCCGGGCCTGCCAAAACATGTTTCGCAGGATTTTCCTCCTCCTTTTTTTTTTTGGGTCCATCCCTGCCCCACTCCCACTCTAGTCTACTTTTTTTTTTTTCTCCCCCAAATGGGAGGGAGCCACCAGCTTAGGTTCCCCGGGAGTCGGGCTTTCGCTTGAGGCGGCTGCCGAAGATCCACAAGGACTGTGGGAAGGTGACTTTCACCCACAAGGGACTGTAGGGACCGCAGAGCCATGACTCCGCCAGGGACGAGAGCAGAAGTGTCAGGTTGCTTTGCTTTTTACTTGGTAAAAGCAGGTGAGTTTCCTGCTGGTAAGCACTCCCTTAATGTTAAGTTATACCAGCTGAGTCCCAGGCCTGCCTTAGCGCATGGCTCCTGAGATAAGGGCAATTCAATACTTAATGAGTATTGAAGCGAAGGGCGGGCAGGAGCCTGCACACCTGGCTCCAGTTTACTTTCACTTCGGTCTAAACAAGATTTGGGGCTTCCTAGGTGGCTCAGTCGGAGAAGGCAATGGCACCCCACTCCAGTACTCTTGCCTGGAAAAGCCCATGGACGGAGGAGCTTGGTAGGCTGCAGTCCATGGGGTTGCTAAGAGTCGGACACGATTAAGCGATTTCACTTTCACTCTCATGCACTGGAGAAGGAAATGGCAACCTACTCCAGTGTTCTTGCCTGGAGAATCACAGGGACATGGGAGCCTGGTGGGTTGCCATCTATGGGGTCGCACAGAGTCCAACAGGACTGAAGCGGCTCAGCAGCAGCAGCAGGTGGCTCAGTGGTAAAGAATCCGCCTCCAATGCAGGAGACGCGGGTTCGATCCCTGGGTAGTGAAGATCCTCTGGAGAAAGAAATGGCAACCCATTCCAGATTCTTGCCTGGAAAATCCCACAGGCAGAGGCGCCTGGCAGGCTGCATGCCGTCCATGGGGTCACGAAAGAATCACACACGACTTAGGGACTAAACAACAGCAAACAAGATTTATTTAACAGATGCAAAGCTCCTCTTCCTCAACAGCTATTTTAACATTATTATTACTACTGGATAATAGTAACTATCACAGTTTTTTCAGTTACCTGAGAGAGGCATGGGACAGTTGGCCCAAAGTTCAGGCAGTTTGCTTCAGGAATTTCTCAAGATAAAATCTCAGCATGTAAGGGGTCATTAAAATGATCTAGTTTCGGCTTCTGAATTTCCCTGAAAATGAACTGAGACCTAACAAGATAACTACTTGCCCAGGACACATACTAGGGTGGAACTGGGGAACATGCTCTCTTTGAGCTAACTGCCCCTCAGTTGAAGGACAAGCTGGGTAATTTCTTCTCTCTTCACTACTTCCCATTAAATGGATTCCTGTGATCACCTCTGAAAAATGTTCTCAGGCTATTCCTCAGCAAATTTACATGTAGAGTTGGTATTAAAGGCAGGGGTAAATTTTGGGGGGCTCCCTTTTAAAAGCAGATCCATGCTGTCACCAGCACGTGCAGCTTTTTCTAGTGTATTATTGATGATGGTGGGGAAGGAAACATGCCACACATGGAGCATTAACCATGAATCTCACTGAATCTTCCAGTACCTAGTGACTTATAATTTGCCCCTACCTGGACCAGTGGGCAAATTATCTGACAAGCAGTTAGAAAATCTGGACTTTCCACCTGGCTTTGCCATCAACCTGCTGCATGTCTGGACCAGTCAGTTTCTCTGGAGCTATTTGCACATACTTTTAATTTTTATGATATACACATATTTTAATCTTTATTTACTTATATGTGTGTGCTATATATTTGTGTATATACATATGCATGTATATATGTCATTCATTAAAAATTTTTTTTAACTGGAGTATAATTTCTTTACAATGTTGTGTTTCTGCTGTACAGCAATGCATATTTCATTTTTAATCTTGGTAATCTGTTGATTCATAAATCATTTGTTTTTATGTTGTCTGATGCTATTGTGTATATCAACATACAGTGAGTCCCTTACTCATAGCAGATGGAGAAGCAGCAGAACCAGCTATGCTGCTGCTGCTGCTGCTGCTAAGTCGCTTCAGTCGTGTCCCACTCTGTGCGACCCCAGAGACAGCAGCCCACCAGGCTCCCCGTCCCTGGGATTCTCCAGGCAAGAACACTGGAGTGGGTTGCCATTTCCTTCTCCAATGCATGAAAGTGAAAAGTGAAAGTGAAGTTGCTCAGTCGTGTCCAACTCTCAGTGACCCCATGGACTGCAGCCTACCAGGCTCCTCCGTCCATGGGATTTTCCAGGCAAGAGTACTGGAGTGGGGTGCCAGTGCCTTCTCCGGAACCAACTATAGCACCCTGCTTATTCTTGTATTAAGTATGCAGTGAGTGTTAAACTTACAAAGTGCTTTAGTGTTGCTTCTGCCCTCTTCTTGCAGATGAGCATAGGAGCCCAGAGAGTTGATTTCTCCAGGTTGCACAGCTGGAGAGCCCAGGATTGCTTCTTGCTCTGTGCCGCATTCCTCTGTGAAAATTTTTACAAAGACAGGTCTCTAGGAGCCAACCATCTGCACCCCTCACCCCATTTTCTTATTCAGAACAGCAATACCTGAACCAGAATATAACAGTCTTGGGTTCAGGAGTTCAAAATTAAAGCAAAACTCAAAGTCAGCACCTTGTCATTTGTGCTGTGTTCTTTTAAAGATACCAACTCTGTTGTGTGAATTTTGAGCCCACAAGGACCTTTGGGACAAGGTTATAGTTCCTCTAATGAGGATACAGTGACAAGTCTCAGTTGTTTTAGTGTTGAACTCAGTGTAAGAGACTTAGAAATCCATGATCAAATAAAGAAGCAACATAAAAATTAACAAATTTATAAAGTAAAGTCAATGTTAAGAAGTGATCCTTCTCCCTCACACAACAGACGCCCAGATTATCAACAGTTGGGGCAGGTGGAAGAGCTAACAAAGGAGTTATTCACTATTAATGATGAGATGGTAAAGCTGCTCTTGCTTGCTTTAGGGAAGCAACTTCTTGAGGTGAGATATGATGTGGGGAGCTGTCTGCCATGTTGGAAATTAAGTCTGGGCACTTTCTCCTGTTTCGATTGACCTTGACGAGCCTGGCTGGAATCCAGGGGTATGTAGTGCAACGAGCAGTTTCTCTGCACTGAAGCTGTCTCTGCCTCTGTCACCCGCAGGCTGGGAGACCTTGACAACTTGGAGGCTAAAAGAACCCCACACAGCACTAGGGCTGTGCGGTGTCCCTCAGCAAAGACCTTACATCTGTGGGGATGGACTGCCAGCCCAGACAACAACTCCTGGCTGTTGTCCTGGAGCAGAGATACTCACCTTCCATGTTTGAGTCTGGCTGATTATGTAAGGCATTCACTGCAACTCTAGTTAGAGCTCTCCAGCCCCTCCTGGTAAACCTCATCCTCAGGGTCCCTGTTCTAGAACTTTTTCTCTGCTGATATGAAAATCTCTCCCTGGGCAGTAGTCAGTCTAATCTAATCTAATCTCAGGAGTATCCCTGAGGTTGTTATAAGAACTAAATGAGAAAATCTAATAGTAAGTACTAGATGCACGTTAGCAGCTATTATCATCACTGGTATTATTTTTAGCCATTCTGTGGTCACACATGATGTTGATGGCAGATTTTTCTACAATTCAAGCCTTTTCTAGGAGCACTAGACCTGAATATCCAACCCCATACAGGAGGGTATTGCCATATCCTAAGTGGATGTACTTAGATTTTTAAAATTCACCATTCTCAAAATGGAATATAGTTGTAGTCCCTGTTGCAACTCATCGTCTGGTCTAGTCTCTGAATGGCACTGATAACAGTCAGGGGCTAGGCCAGTAACCTGGCAACCATCGCCAGTTCCTCCTATTATCTTTCAAATCCGCTTTCTTCACCTGCCCCCGCCTCCTGCCTTAGTAATGACAGGCACTGACCATGCCTGCATCATTCCATCATTTCTCCTCCCACCAGTGTGCACTTCAGTTTGTCCTTGAAGCAGCCAGAGTCGTCATTATATAATGTAATGTGATCATATCATTTCCCGACTGTAACTCTTTCGTTCACTTCCCACAAACTTTCAGGAAAATGTAAACATGAGCATGTGACGCTCCTTACATAACATCTGTTTTCTCACCACTTTCCCTTCTCACACGCGGAAGCCTGGCTCTGCTGACCAGCAATGGACACCAGTGGTTTTCTGCCTTTGTGTCTCCGCATGTGCTGTCTCCCTCCCCTGTGCACACCTCCCTCCTCCCCCACAAGATAGAAGGATGTCATTCTGTTGGTCCTTCAGGATTCAGCCCGGGTGTCTTCTCTTTGAAGAAGTCTTCACTAAGCCTCAGGCTGAGTACGGAGTTTATATTCTACAGGATTGTAATTTCTCTCTCTTCCACCAAGTGAGTTCCCAAGGGCAGTAGAACAAGTCTTTAATCTTGATGGCCACGGGGCTTTACTGGTATATGGAAGGTGTCCATCACATATTTGCTGAATATGAGGATGGCCTGGAACTAGAATAAATATATTTGGTTTTATAGCTGCTTTTATTCTGATTCAAAGCCATTCTCACTTTCAGTAAATATGTGATAGACACCAACACAACATTTTTTCGAAGCTGCAGGTTTTTCACCTGTAAAATGGAGACTAATGATGCCCCCTAATGTTGTGAGGATTAATGAAAAGTGAATGTAAAAGTCTGCTCTAAAGTGTATAGCACAGTACCTGAGTCATTATAATAAATGCAAACCCACATTTCCATACATGCATGTAATGTGTGCATTTATATGCATCCATGTGTCTGTTGGTGCACCTGCATGCTTACTTGGAAAAACAGCTTCCAAAACCTTCACTGCTCTTGACCCCCCTCTGAACAGACCTGCTGAAATAGGTGGGTAGATAATTTTGATAAGCAGTCCAGGTTTAATAGCAGTGCTGTCCAGTTAGCAGTCCTATGAATTCATCACATCCATACACACAAATGCAAACAGTGCAAATTTATAGGGCACTGAACAGGTACTAGAATCCACTACAGCTTTTATTACGGCTGTTACTGCTTTCTCTACTAAAGCCTTTATGTTGAAAGCACTTCCCAGCCGGGCTTTTGTCTTATTTTCACATCAGTTACTGAACGCGTGGCTTTCCCAGTTTGCATGCCAAGGGGTCCCTTCCCTGTTCCAGTGCTCAGCTGGGTGGGTAGCAGAGCCTGTCGTCTTTCCGTTCCCGGAGGTCGATGGAGGAAGTTTGTGCAGAATAGGTAATCGGTAAAATCCGCCAGAACCCGTGAAGGCGTAAATCGACCGGTGCTTGTTTATAATGCTTTGAGTTGCCACCATTATGTCTGCGCTTCGGGCCTGCCCTAATTGTGGAATCTGCTTTTCTAACGTCAGTAGCGGGGGAAATTCTTGGTCTTTCGTTTCCCAGGAGGGCAACTGCCTCTCCTTCCGCAGCGCGGGTTGCCAGCTGCCCGGTTGCCCCGGGGCTTTGAAGTGGGAGGCGCTCCGGGGCGCCTTGCCTCCTTGGTGCCCGCAGCCCCTCGCCCACCTCCTCGACCTCCTGCCTCCCGTTCTGCTCTGAAAAGCCAGGTGGCGCCAGCCCACAAGCCCTGCCGGAGTGGAGGGCGCGGAGTTGGAAGGAAGGCAGGCTGGGCTGGCGCTCCCTCCCCTGCGCACCCCTGGAGGGATACGAGGTGTCCTGTGTGCCACATGCAGCTTGGGGAATGGAAGTAATTAAAGCCATGAGGTTTTTGGCTTTTCACGGTGTTTTCAGTGGGTTTTGATTTGGGGAAGCAGGGCGAGGAGTGGGGCAGGCCTGTTGCAGTCTCGCAGCATCCTGTGTCCGCCTGTCTGTGCTGCGGATGACGCGCGCACGCGCGCGGGCAGGGTCGGAGGCCTGGTGTCCTGAGCCAGGCATAACTGTGCTGAGTGACAGAGCCCTGAAGGCAGGTCCTAAAGAGGCAGACCCAACCCAGCTGTGAAAGGAGGGCTTTGAGCTTCCCTCACAGACAGCTGAGGGTCTGACTCTATTAGGGAAGGCACACGTTTCAACTTTCAAACCCCATTCTTTATCCTTGAAGTGTTTCCAGTCTTTGAACTACTGTCATTTAACAGGGAGAAGAGAGAAACTCCATTATGGGATTATTATAGATTTACTTGATTTAAACCAAACTTCATCGAACAGAAATGTTGGTTGAAACTTAGAAAATAACCACTTATCTGCTAGTGAGAATTTAGCCATCTACACGTCTCAAATCATCACCAAATTTTAAGTTAAGATGAATCCAATAAAAGTAATTTTTTGGTATTTATTGGAAAGCTAGGAACACAGAGTTGGTATTATGGCCTGTAGCAATTTTAGAACTTTAATAGAAATGACTAACACATATGCAAACACACAGAGCTCTCAGCAATGTGGGTCATGATGACAGTGTGCTACTAATGCTGCCTTTTCTGTGATGCTGGTGGTATGTTTGCTACAGTGTGGACTTCAGAAGTGTTTTTCATACTGCAGGTTGCTATCCATTAGTAACTCATGAAATTAGTAATGTGCAATTTGATTAGCAGTTTTAAAGTGGCATAGAAAAGAAGTTTTCCCCATGTGTGTATATACATGTATACTGAGTCACAATGCAAAATATACTTCTTGTCATGGATTACATTAAAAAGTGAGAGTGACAGTGGTAGAGAAATCCAACAAGGGCCCCATCAGTGTTATGCTCCTGGAGTTTGGGGCGCAAGGCTGGGGCTCCTGCCGCCCTGCGGTGGGCTAGAGGGTATGTGCCCTCTTGCAGACCTGACACTGAGCATGATCCTCAGAGAAAATGACATCGGGAGATGAGGATTCCGTTTTTCAAATCTCAGCCCTGTGGGTTTTTTCCTGTTTATAAAAGTAATACATGATAAGAGATCATGTCAGATCTCAGGCCCCAGGAAAAAGATTGGCATGGAAGAGTGAGATGGAGCCCCAGGCCTCAAGGGGAAGGTGGCAATGGGAAGATGGGGATATAGCAGAAGCCTGCTTATTCAGTCTGGGTGTGGAGGGGAGGGCGGCGGGAGCCAGACATTGGAAAGGGAAGTCTTCATCTTAGCTTATCTTAGCAGGGGAAGGTAGACAGAATAGTCTTAAACCAATTCTTAAACCAATTCCCAAGCTCAGGAACTGACCCTGGGGATGAGGAATGCTTTTGTCCCTGATCTTCCTCTCTGCCCCAGTGTCTAAGAGGAGCAGATGCTTCAGGACCCTGGTTAAACTGTATGTACTAGAGGGCAGGTCTTGTGTGTTAAGAGTCAATCTCCTGTTTCCTGGTTAGGAGCCTGCCCTGTATGACACCAGGCATATCAACCAAGGTTCTCTTTTTCCACTCCAGACACTTGGATAGGTTATCTGAGCCAGACACAGATTGGATGTGGCCTTCCTTCTCTGTCTTCTCTGCATTCATGCTGATCATGACTTTAACCCTATCTCATGTGGTCAGCCAGAGGGAAAGGGGACATAGGCTTAGACTTTGGGGTAATGGACCTAGCCCAGGCTCTATCTGAGCCTGACCGGGACCTCTGCTGAAGTATATGCTGTGTTCACCACTAGTAATCTAGTGGGCCTTGTTTCCACTTTCTATTGCTCCAGAAATGCCTAGTTTCCAACTGCAGGGGTTCTGAAACTTCAGGGTGCAGCAGAAGCAGCTGGAGGGCATTTTTAGGCTGCAGATTACTCTGCTCCACTCCCGCTTTGATGCACCAGGCCTGGGGTGCATTTCTAACAAGTTGCCAAGTGAAGCTGATGCTGCTGGCCCAGGACCAGACCTTGAGAACCAGTAGTCTGTAGACTCTTGGGAAGGGGTTTGGGGGAGAAGGTGACTGGCAGGGCAAGATGAAAGCCCTCCTGAGATCTTGTCCTTAATACCACCTTACTTCCATGAACCCTGCTCCCCCAACCCCAAGCCAGTCCCCTAACACTCAAGGCTGCTGGGGGGATCAGATCTGGAGGAGAGTGACTCAGTAACACTGGCTCTGAGTGGTGTATCTGGGGACTCTCCATCTTGAGGGGACTCCAGAGGGTTCCAGGTATCTTCCTCTTGGCAGGCCACTAAGGATGTGGATGACTGTCCCTGGAGGAGAGCCCTGCCCATGCCTGTGGTACTCCTTGTGCTGGGGACCCAGGGTACATAGAAATAGAATTCCCAGGACATCTGCAGCAAGAGGCAGGATGCAGGGCAGGTTCTGATAATGAAATGCAGTCACATCGCATTTGAAAGGCAAACAAGAGGAAGATATTGTCTTTCCTCAGCTGCGGGAGTGTCTAGGAGGGCTCTGGAAGGTGGGCATTTGGGCAGTGGCCCCATCCCATTGCCAACTGCTTGTCCCCCAGCCTAGAGGGTGTGGGGGCTCTCATGGTGGCTGTTCCTCCAGCCCTTCCATGTCTATGCTACTTAAGAGACTGTATTTTCGATTTCCAGCCTGAGGCTAAACAACTAGTTACTTGAGCAAGTTGGCCTGGCTCAGTATGAACTGGTTGCTAGATGGACAATGAGGCTCCCAGCCACAGTGGGGCTGCTTTCTCTGTCCACCTTGCTGCCTAAGCCCCACCCTAACACCCTGAACCTGCAGATAGTATTCTGGAGCTGATTCTCTGGCTCAGCAATTCTTCCTGAGCACAGGCAAGACTGAATCTGTCACTTACTAATTTTTTCCAGAAGGACTTGGTTGCTCTGCTACTGTCCCAATGCTCTTGGGCACAGTGCCCCTCCCTGCAGGGGGAGACCTCCCCACTGTGCCATGCTCTGGTGTGACCCTGTGAACTGGCTCTTGCCAGTGAAGTGGGAGTGGAACTGACTGCCCTTGGTCTTTAGGCCCTCTGACTGCAGGTCAACCATGATGCAGATAGAGGCGGCTCCCCAGCCAGGGCCCCAAAATGATGATGACACTGCAGGAACCCAGGAGGGACATGGTGCTAACACTCTCAAAAAATATTAATTCTCTAGTAGTTAATTGAATTCTGTGAAGTAGTTGGGATTTTAGAGGCCTCATAGGTTGTACCTCTCACCCCAGCTAAGGTTTGGTCCAAAAGAGCCAGTGGTTCTTCCAGATGCACCCATGGGCTAGGTCAGGGAAGGGTGCAGGGAGTTACTCCAAAGGCAGTCCTGTTACCTGAAAACTTTGGGGTGGGGAAATAGAGGTTTCCAAAGGGATTTCATTACTGTAGAATTATATCACTCTCAGTATCTGAAAGGATTCGCCAGAAATAGAAATATAAGGAGAGGCTATAAACGCGTTAATTCTCATCTCATTTTCATTCTTGCATATTTGAAGGCCTAGGGAGACCATTCAAGTGATGGATCAAGGCATTAAATAAAATTTTAAGCAACAGTAATCCTATCCAATAGAGTTTCGGCTCCTCACTAGGTGAACTGTGGCCAGAACATTAACAGGGTGGACTCTCTGCCAAGACATCCCTGGCTCCTCGTTAACTGAGGTCTGTGGCTCCCAGAACAGTGCTCTGCCCTGGCTGCCGAGCCTCGGGAAACTGGGTTGTTTTGAAACCCACTGCTCTTAATGAAGCAGTTCCTGGCCCTGAAATGTGCGGAAAAATATCTAAAAGTGCAACGAAAAAGTGGTCTGTTGAAAAGCTAATGACCTTTCCAGGGTTGATTTTTAAATAATAGATTTGTTTTATTTGACACTTTGGTAAATGATTAATAAAATATAACAAGGTCAGAGAAATTGCTCAGTGCATTTCATGTCCTGAAGCCTGGAATATCTGAACCCTGTGCTCGCAAACAAGCATCATTATTAGTGAAAATTTTGTTGTAAAATTTTGCATGGACTGTTTTGGAGTGTCAGACTTCTAGGCGCTATCACAGAGTTGGCAAGGTTCAAGAGATCTTTTTTTAACTGACTTAATAACATTTTTCTTTATTGTCTCCATAATCACCTGCTTTATGAACTGTGGCTAGAGCAGATGTTGCAACTGGTAATTTTCTTAGAACCCAAATGCATTTATATTTTTCCATCTTTTGATTTTCATCATTTCTGGGAATTGTTAGTAGATGGAAAAAAAGAGAATACATTATAAACAATTCAAAACACTAAAAACAAAATTCCTTGGACCTTTTACAGATACCACACATGCAAATAAATGTGGCTTTGCATTCCAATGACATTTGAGTGGGGATTACATTTTCCTCATTAACCTCTTTCTTAACCAAACAGTATTGTTTTTCAAGTCTGTTTTATTGAAATCAAGTTTGACATTTTAAATTAATTCACATTGACTCAGTTCAAGTGAAGAGGCAGAATGTCTTCTTTTGATCCCAGTCATTTGTGCAGTCCTGGTTGAACTGTGCAAAGTAGGAATGCCTCCTGGTTTAGGATGAAATTGGGAGGTTGATTGTATTGCTTGCAAAACCAAAACATTAGGGTACTAAGTATGTTTTTTTTTCCCATCCTACTAAGCAGAGAGGTAGGAAAAGCAATCATGGATGCACACCTCAGATCGGAGGTGCTTATTTTCTGAAAGTGAAAGTGTTAGTTGCTCAGTCATGTCTGACCCTTTTCGACCCCATGGACTGTAGCTTACCAGGCTCCTCTCTCCATGGAATTCTCCAGGCAAGAATACTGGATTGGGGTGCCATTTTCACCTCCAGGGGATTTTCCCAACCCAGGGATTGAACCCAGGTCTCCTGCATTGCAGGCAGATTCTTTATCATCTGAGCCACTGATGGCAAGCTATTTGTAAGATGAATATACTTACTTCTAATTGAAGAAGCACACAATTTGTCTTCCTTTGGTCATAACCAGTGATTTCTCTGCTAATAAGTGGACTTAATTTGAAGCAGTGGGAGTCTTCTCTTTTCTCCAGGAAAAGTCAACAGAGTTGTTTAGAAAGACTTCACAATTTTGGTAGGAATAGAAATCTAACGAGGTTTTACTTAAACTTGTATAAACACTTAGGCATGTATCTACAATTCTTGCCCTGTCACAGAACAAAGGTATACATCATTTTCAGTGTTGATATTTGGCAGTAGATGGTGAAATATTTTGGAGTAGGGAATCACAACCCACTCCAGTACTCTTTGCCTGGAAAATTCCATGGACAGAGGAGCCTGGTAGGCTACCGTTCATGAGGTCACAAAGAGTTGGACGCAACTGAGTGAGCATGCACACACGGTGAAATATTTGGGTATTTAGGTATTCTAAGTAAAATGAGAGAGGTTAAAATAAGTCCGGGTCTGAGTTACACACACCAATTTTAGGAAACCTTGTAGCAGTTGTCTTTGCTCCGCTGTTTGTACTCTCTTGTTTTGTCAGGGTTTCTTTTTCATTCCTCCATCTTCTCATGCATTGTTTTTAGCTCCTATAATTCTAGCTCAAGATGGCACGAGTTAGAGTTGGAAAGACAAGCAACACTCGTTTTCTTAGTGTCCACAGTTTCAGAACACACCCTTTCATGCTATTTGACACCGTTTTGTACGTGTGTGCTTTCTTTAGTGGAAAATACATTATTGAGAGTTTGTCAGATGATACCGTATTGCAAAATGTTTGCAAAACTGAATTGTTGACAAAGTGCATGTGATTCCGAAAGGGCCTGCTTGATTGAAAGCAGTTGCAGTATTTCAGCATGAGAATACTGCTCATTCTTTTCTGCTGTTTTTCTCTTTTGGATTTTACAAAGCATACCCCTGGACTTCTGCTGTCCACAGATAGCAGTTTCTACACTGGTAACTTAGAACAGATTAGAGCTAAGGTTTCAAAACTCCCTATGCCTTCTACTCCTGGAGTGAGCATTCAGGAGAATCACTCTCCTATGATCAACTCTGGAATCAATCTCCTACGACCAATTCACAGGAAGCTGAATTCCCTTGCATGTCCGCAGTGTCTCACACCACCTACTGAGTGGTGTAATCACGAGAGGGTAGTCCTAGCGTGTGCTTTGGTCATCATGATACAACTGTGCCCTCAGTAGGTCCTTTGAGAAGATGCTCATTCAGAACTGATTTGCTGTTCACGCCTTAGCACCCAACTTGGCTGACACTTAGCCTATGTCTGCGAATGAAACTAGAATCAGTTCTGCCACTAATTATAATAGAAACAAGGCAATTCCATCATGAAAGCACAATAGCCTCATGAAAAATTGCATTTGCATACTTGGGGATAATAATTGGGATGTTTAAAAAAATTTTAAAGCCCAAAAAAGTAGTGTATGTGATATATGGTGAGAGAGAATTCTTCAAAAATATAATGTATTTTACATCTCAGTTGTCTTTTGGCTAACACAGAATTAGCATCCTGAAAATCGACCAAAGAAGGAGAAAAATATAGCTATATTTTTTCATTTTCAATACACTTTCTTTGTCAAATTACTCTCTTAATTAATAAGGAAAACCATCCACAGCAACGTAGCTCATCTTTATTTGGAATTTCAGAAAAGTTACTGTCCCCAACTGTCTTCTGAACTTTTCAAAGAACTTTTTTGTTGAGCTTCATCTTGTTTAAAGATGTTAGAGCTGCATTGAAATTAATATCAACAATCAGAAAATAATATCACAATTCTGGTTGTCATTATCCTGTTTAGACAGCTAGAACTGGATTGCCTGTGTTAGCTTAATGGGTTAGAGAAGAGAAGTGTTAAGATTCATCATGATGGGGGCTTCAACTACCCTGGCATTGCCAGATGCCTCATTTTCTAAACTCAGAACAGCTGATAAATTCATAATTCACCTTAATTACTGTTCTCAGCCATATTTGGCTGTTAGAATAATCCCCCAAATTTTTTTAACGGGTAGGGCAGGCTCCACCTATTCTAATTAAAGCAGAATCTCTAGGAGTAGGGCCCCAGACATTGTTTGTTTGTTTTTTTAAATGTCCCTGCCCCCGAGTGATTCCAGTATGCAGCGAGGTTGAGAATCACTAACCCACATGATAATTTCATCTTTCAGAAGGGAGAGGATTAACACTCTGCTTCTAATTCTGGCCAACTCAGAGGCCCTGCATGGAAAATCAGAAGTGACAGGAATCCTGGAAGAGGGCCACCTGGCCATCAGAAAATTCCAGAGGGATGTGGTCACTGCCAGACACACTCAGTTAGTTTGAGTTTTAAAATATCTCAGGAAATTATAAAAGCTTGACTTTGACCCTTTGGTCTCCCCTGGTCTGAGAGTCCAAAAAGAAGCAGGGGAGAGTCCTCAGAATGAAATTCTGATGCTACAATTGTGAATGGTCCAAAGCAAGGGCTGTTAGCCAAGGGGAAGAAAAGAAGAAAAGGGAAGGGGGCAGCCAAAAAGATTTACTATCTTTGTGCAGGAAGCTGGCTGTTGAGATCAGATATGTTTTTTAATAGTGTATATAAATGTGAAATATGATCTGAGAAACAAGCACGGATACAAAAAATCTGTCAAGAACATGTGAGAAAAGAGTCAGAAAGACTAAATCCAGAAGGAGTCCACCATTCCCGATGATGAAGAGGGTCATTTGAAAAAAAAACAACTACGGAAGCCACACAGGGCTGGATGGCATTTCCGCCGTGTTATGTCAGCAGGAAAGGCACAGGGTGACCACACCCTCAAACTGTTTCACACTGTAGAAAGGATGGGACAGAGTTTGGTTAAAAGGGGTTGAAGAATAAGATCACTTAGGAGCAAATGCTTGCTGACGTAAATAAGTTCAAACACTTCTCTGGAAATAACAAACTGGAATATTAATATAATTTTCAGATGAAATTGCTTTAATCTTTAAAAATAAGAATGTAAGATGAGCCTGAGGACTGTTCCACATTTTTTTAAGAGGAAAGTAGAAAACACCTTTGAAGTATACACTCAAAGACCTGCTGATTCTTCAGTTCAGTAATTCTAGGACATACTTTAAAATGCAATTTTAATACATGACTTGCCACATTAATTCATACCAGTGATGTAGTTAACAGAGCAGAGACAAGGAATTATAACCTTTTAAATAATCAAATTCAAATTCAGAAGTTCAATAAAGAGAATTTTATAAAAGCTGAAAACCCTCTTGGAATAGTTAAATAATACATTATAACTGACCACCCCAAAACTCTGTGGCTTATAACACTATTAATTTGCTCACAATTCTGTTCTCCTGGGCCCAACTGGCTAGTTTTGTCTGGTGTCCCTCAGGCAGCTTCAGTCATCTTTAGCTAGACTGAAGCTGGATAGACCAGGACAGCTTCAGCCACGTGTCTGGTGGTCATTGCTGGCTGCCAGCTGCACCACAGCTCTGCCTCAGGGGTGCAGGGCTCGTTTACATGGTGGCAGCCTTCCAAGAGAACAAGGGCAGAAGCTGCAAGGTCAAGGCTTACAAGTCACATACCATCACTTCTGCCTCATTCTGTTGCTCAGGGCGAGTCACAAGGCCAACCCAGACGAGGGGACAGGGAATCAGATAATACCCTTCGATGAGAGTTGTTGCAATTTGTATGTCTTATCTACCATCCTCTCCTCAGAGAAATGCTTCTACACTAATATGCACGAAATAGTTTACTTTCAGGGGATCCACAGACCCTTGCAATCCATGTTAAGGGTCTTTATTCTAACCATTGGCCTATTTAAACAAGGATATTAAAGTCCAAGGACACTAAGGACTGTTTGTATAGGACACAAGCATTGCAGAGTGGGCTGTCACATAAGTTTCATAACTCCCAAGCCTGTGCTATTTTCATCCTGCCCAGTTGATAATAACCTCATTATTATCGGAAGGGAACTTTAGTGATTTCAGAAGTCAACTTTGACTCCCAAATCTGGACAACAATTCACCTGAAATGTATACAGTAGAATGTAAGTATTGAATATTTGATCTCATATTCTACACATACATCCAGGGAGGAAAATTGACTGGCTAAAATAGATGTGGGGATTGAATCTGCCTGCAACGCAGGAGACCTGGGTTTGATCTCTGGGTCCGGAAGATCTCCTGGAGAAGGAAATGGCAATCCACTCCGGTGTTCTTGCCTGGAGAATTCCATGGACAGAGGAGCCTTGTGGGCTATAGTCCACGGGGTCACAAAGAGTCAGACATGACTGAGCAACTAAAACTACGCCACTGTGCTATTGTTTTATTAATTTGTAAACTGGCATAACTGTTTTATAAGTTATGGACAGTTCCTTACATGTGGGTCTTTTTTTACTAACAGCTATTCTTTATGCTTCAACTTACTCATGCTGAAAAGTTGATAATTTGAGATTAGCAAGATTCTTTTCACTTTTACACCATCTATTTAAAAAATGCATTAACAAAAATAGCACATTTTCAGTTATAGTGATATTTACCAGTCACTGTTACCATTCAATTTTTTGTTTTTCCTCATAAAGACAGTTAAAGGGAAGTTGATGTGGTTTAGTTTAAATTATTGCCTTTTGTTGTTGCCAGCGGATGACTTTATGTGAAAACTGCAGATTTTACTTAAAACTTATATTAACCATTAGTATTTTATTCATTATTTTATTTTTTGGTAAATTTGGCAGGTGGATCTGGTCCAGATGGATGGAGAGAAATGAATTAGCTTTGAAACATTTAATTTTCAGAAATTATTGACTCATGAAGTTATGGGGTTTTTTTAAAAAAACTTTTTATCATAAAATATTCAAGCATGAAGAGAAATAGAAAAAAGTACAATGGACACCCATAATCCCATTCTTTTAATCCATAACTGTCATTATTTTGCCATCTTTGCTTCATCTGAGTTCTGTTGTTATTAGGCCATTTTAAAGTCAGTCACCCCCAAGCACTTCAGCATACATCCCCCAGAAATGAGAACATCCCCTTACATAATCCACTTAATAAATTATTTCCCATACCTAATCCATATTCAAATTGTAACCTGGGCTTTATAGAATGTTTTTTCCAATTGAGAATCCAATCAAAGAACACATGTTGCAGTTGGTCTGTCTTCAGTTTCTCTTTATCCAAAATAGCACACACACACACGCACACACACACACACACACACACACACACACACACACACACCACTTTCCCATTTTCCTGACATTTAGAAGAGGCTACGTCAGTTGTCTTTTAGAATCCCCTAATTCTGGACTTTTCTTCCAAGGAGTAAGCATTACTTTGCCGACTAAGATCCATCTAGTCAAGGCTATGGTCTTTCCTGTGGTCATGTATGGATGTGAGAGTTGGACTGTGACGAAGGCTGAGCGCCGAAGAATGGATGCTTTTGAACTGTGGTGTTGGAGAAGACTCTTGAGAGTCCCTTGGACTGCAAGGAGATCCAACCAGTCCATTCTGAAGGAGATCAACCCTGGGATTTCTTTGGAAGGAATGATGCTAAAGCTGAAACTCCAGTACTTTGGCCGCCTCATGCAAAGAGTTGACTCATTGGAAAAGACTCTGATGCTGGGAGGGATTGGGGGCAGGAGCAGAAGGGGACGACAGAGGATGAGATGGCTGGATGGCATCACGGACTCGATGGACATGAATCTGAGGGGACTCCGGGAGGTGGTGATGGACAGGGAGGCCTGGCGTGCTGCGATTCATGGGGTCGCAAAGAGTCAGACACAACTGAGCGACTGAACTGAACTGAACTGAATTCTGGACTGTTTGGATTCTTTCTTCGTGTGGTTTAACATATTCCTTCATGTTCAATATGTCCTGTAGAGTCTCTGTGAGGCTCAGGTTACACATTTGAAGAATATTCCACACATGGGAACACGCGCTGCATCGTGCGTGATGCCAGCTGGGTACTAAGCCTGGCCGCCATGCTATTACTGATGTCCAGTTTGACCCCTGAGTTAAGGTGATGATCTGTCTCCATTTGTAAGGTAGGTTTTCCCTTTGTCAATTAGCAAATCATCAGTGGAGCCATGAAAATATCCAGTTCCCTAGTCTTTTTTTTTAAAGCATACCTCACTGTGCTTTCTATTTTAATAAAGAATTATATTTGGTTTTTCAACACTTTCATCGAGTTGGTATATTCAACTTAAGATTATGAAAACAAATCAATGTCTGCATTAAGCCAGTAGGTAATTATTCATTCTCTCCCTCCTGTCTTTGTCATTCTTGGCACCATTCTGGCTCACAGTGGTGCATACCTGGCATGCATACCTGGGCTAGTACATTGGCCATCATTTGGTTCCCAGAACTGAGCATTGTAGTTTCCTCATCCACTCTTGGTATTTTATGGTTGCTCCATGCCTGTGTTCAGACCTAGAGCAATGTAAACTGCTGCAGACCTGAATGACATATTGTCCTGAGTAATGAAATGAGATCCAGGCAGGACCCAGTGACCAAGAAGGTGGGCTTTCCCGAAGGTATACGATGGCTGCTGGACTCTGACCATCAGTGAATTGAGCCACACACTGGATTTGAAATGGAGGTCCCTCAAAGTGACTTCTTTCTTTTTTTTTTTTTTTTTAACAAGGTCAAAAGACATGAATGAAAGCATAGCAGTAACCAAACATGGTGGTATGAAGCCTAATTAGGAATAGACAATGATTTCTAAAATCTGTGTCTGTTCATTCTCTTTCTTCATTTGTTTTTGTTTCACTCTCATCTGTGATCCATTTGCCTTTCGTCATCTTCCACCATGGCTTCTGCAAGAATATCCGTCTTGAAATGTCCAGCACGGCTCGCACCCACTTCAAACATTGTTTAAAATCTCATTTATTATTTTGTACTGCGGTCTCACTTAAAAGCCAGGTTACTGAAACTGCAGAGCACATACCTTTAATTCCTAGGGTTAGAAGGAGAAAGAGAGAGCGTGGGAGGAGGGGATGGGCTAAAACTGTGAGACGTTCCACAACAAACATGCCAGGAAAATAAGGAAATTCAGAAGCCTTACAGGCAACTAAAATCTCTAGATGCAAGGAAACTGGGAACTGCTCAAACCTGGGCTCAGTAGAGTATAGAAATGTGATGAAGACCAGGGCTGGTATTTTTTTTTCCCCCCCAACAAGAGGTTAGTTACTTAAGGACCACATTCCCAGGATTAGAAGGATTTGCCTGAATAGCCAAGGGAACACTTATCTGCAGTTGAACTAGTGAAATGAAGATGGGGATTCTGTGCAAGCTGCCTGTTACAGGAGACTATATTTAGAACTTGAAATTGGCACTGGGAATAATCATATTAGATTGATATGAGCAGATGAAAGCTATATTAAGTAGGAATTATGTTTTGCTAATTAGCTTAAATTTTCAGATACTAAAATCCAGGTGTTTGGGGGAGCCACTAGGGTTTAGCATTTCCTCTAAAGAAAAACAAACACAAGACCATGTGGGGGACATCTCAGGCCAGGAACTTAATCACACTCATTCAGCTTGGTTCCCTCCTTCGTGCCCAAATAGAAAATAGGGACCCTGCAGTAGAAAAGTGGGCTTCCCTGGTGGCTCAGTAACAAAGAATCCACCTGCAGCGCGAGAGATGGGGCTCAGTCCCTGGGTCGGGAAGATGCCCTGGAGAAGGAAATGGCAACCCACTCCAACATTCTTGCCTGGGAAATCCCATGGACAGAGGAGCCTAGTGGGCTATAGTCCATGGGGTTGCAGAGAGTCAGAGACGACTTAGCGACGAAGCGAGAAATATAGAACATTGCATTAGTTTTCAGGTGTACGGTAGAATGATTCAATATTTGTATATTTTGCAAAATGATCAGAATAAGTTCATTCAACTTCCATCAACATACACAGTTACAATTTTTAAAAATTCAACTATAGTTGATTTATAATTCGTGTTAATTCCAGGTATACAACTTCAGCTTCTTTTCCACTATAGATTATAAGATACTGAATACAATTCCCTGTGCTATACAGTAGGACCTCGTTTATCCATTCTATATGTAATAGTTTGCATCTGCTAACTCCAAACTCCCAGTTCATCCCTCCTCTCTCTCCTTGGCAACCACAAGTCTGTTCTCTGTGTCTTGTCAAGTCTGTCTCTGTTTCACAGATATGTTGATTTGTGTCATATTTTAGATTCCACATATAAGTGATATCACATGGTATTTGTCTTTCTCCTTTTGAGCTACTTAGTATGACAATCTCTAGGTCCATCTATGTTACTGCAAATGACATTTCATTCTTTTTTTTATCATTGAACAATATTCCATTGAATATTGGTCAAGAATATTGGTCTTAATGACCAATTCATTGAATATTGCTCAAGAAAAGCTATGAAAAACACAGACAGCATATTAAAAAGCAAACATTACTTTGCTGACAAAGGTCTGTCTCATGAAAGCTATGGTTTTTTCAGTAGTCATGTATGGATGTGAGAGTTGGACTATAAAGAAGAATGCTGAGCACCAAAGAACTGATGCTTTTGAACTGGTGTTGGAGAAGACTCTTGAGAGTCCCTTGTACTGCAAGGAGATCAAACCAGTCAATCTTGAAGGAAATCAGTCCTGAATATTCATTGGAAGGACTGATGCTGAAGCTGAAACTCCAATACTTTGGCCACCTGATGCAAAGAACTGACTCATTGAAAAACACCCTAATGCTGGGAAAGATTGAAGGCAGGAGGAGAAGGGGACGACAGAGGATGAGATGGTTGAATGGCATCACTGGCTCGATGAACATGAGTTTGAGCAAGCTCCAGGAGTTGGTCATGGACAGGGAAGCCTGGAGTGCTGCAGTCCATGGGGTCGCAAAGAGTTGGACACGACTGAGCAACTGAACTGGGAACTGAATGTTCCATTATATGTGTGTGTGTGCATGTGTGTGTGTGTGTGTGTGTGTATTTGAATTAATAGCTTTGTCTGGATATATGCCCAGGAGTGGGATTGCTGGATCATATAGTTTTAGGTTTTTGAGGACCTCCCTACTGTTCTCCATAGTGGCTGCACCAGTTTACATTCCCACCAACAGTGCAGAAGGGTTCCTTTTTATCCACTCCCTTGAGCGACTTCACTTTCACACATTTATTGCTTGTAGACTTTTTAGTGATGGCCGTTCCGACCAGTGTGAGGTGGTACCTCATAGTGATTTTAATTTGCTTCTGTCTAATAATGAGCTATGTTGAGCTTCTACGTGCCTATTGACCAACTATATGTCTGCAATTAAATAATACTCAGATTAATATCATTTTCTTGTAAGGAAAAAAGACAAAGCAAAATATACATTTCAATCAAGATGAAAAATATTGGCTATACCTCCCACAAACATGAAGACAATCAGGCAACCATCTAAGAGAAAATACATAAGAGTTGAATTGACAATTTTTTTTAATTTATAAAATAAAAATTTTAAAGTCACTGACAGCACCAGATACAGTCACAGGTGACGGAAGCCCAGCCACATTATTCTGGGGCTTCCATGCAGCAGTCCTTGCCTGCAGAGTCCCTGCACCAAGACACTCTTTACCTCTGGGTCCTTGCTATGTGTGGTTTGCAGCAGTTTCCGAGGGAGGGCCTCCTCAGCCCAAGAGCTGGGGAGCTTGATGGGGGACTCAGAACTCTCACTCCTCTGGAAGAACCTCTGCAATATAATTATTTTCATTTGTGGGTCACCCACCCTGCAGGTTTGGAGTTTAATTATATTGTAAAAGTGCCCCTCCTACCATTTCACTGTGGCTTCTTTTTTGCGTTTGGATGTAGAATATTTGTTTTGGTAGGCTCCAGTCTTTTTTTGTTTATGGTTGTTCAGTAGTTAGTTGTGATTATGGTATTTTTGTGAGGGGATGTGAGCTCAAGTCCTACTTCACCATCTTTTCTCTACCTCCATTCTGAAACTAACATAATGTTTTATGTCAATTATATATGGGGAAAAAAGTTTAAAAATCAACCTTACTGCCTAAGCAGTAAGTCCATGGTTGGTCATGGACAGGGAGGCCTGGCATGCTGCAGTCCATGGGGTTGCTAAGAGTCGGACACGACTGAGAGACTGAACTGAACTGATAACATTTTATGCCACCTGGTAAATATATATTATGGTGCTTACCAATGATAAACAGATTAGAGAGAAAGAGGGAAAGGAAAAGAAGAAAGGAAATGGACAGATCACTAATATGAACTGTAACCCTGATCCTAACTCTGCCTCGCTTCTCCATCTGGGCTGGGCCAGATGCTTCCCCTCCTGACGAAGGTAAGACCTCTGGAAAGGCTGTCTCTCATATGCTAGAGAGACATGGGTGCAGGCACAGAGCCTGGGCAGCTACAACGTGGCATAAGCAACAACATATGCCTCTTACAGAGTCTGTGGCCATGTGTAGACAGTCAGGCTGCAGGAGCAAGCCTCCCCCTGGGTTGGAGGGCAGCTCTTCCCTACCTACACCCAGAAGGCCAGACTCCACGAGCCCCACCCCACCTTCCCCTGCCCCTCCTTCCTGCAGGCTGCTTTGTTGGTATCTGATGCTGACAGAGGAATTCGCAGGTAAGAATTTCTTATTCACTCATTTATTCATCATTTTCCCTCCAGTGAGAAGAGAACTGCTGCTCATATCCAAAAATATCTAATCCCAATAGGGAGTTTGCTTCCCATCAAAGCAAAATCCTCAATACATGAAATCTGAGATCTTGCCAATTTAATGAATTCCTTATAATTTTTAAATAGCATAAATTATTTTAATGCTTTACCAGTTGGAAAGTTACTGAGGGATAAATTGGCAGCACCTCTGTTTTCTTTTGAGAAAACAAACTCATAAAAATAAAGGGTTCAACATTTATTTTATGTTATTATTTTGGCAGCTTTCTTTTTATGACCAAATTCTGAGTCATCTTATATTGTCTGAATTCTAAAAAGATTCAATTGATTACAGAAAAATTTTCTTAAAAATTTGCTTTGCCATTTTTTTCTCTGGCTAATCCCTGGGTGGTTTTATGCAGTACTTACTATTTAAAGGACCTAATTTATTTTTTATGGCCCATCACTAATATCCAAGATAGTATCCAATTCCTTAATTCTGAACTCTGCCTTGAGTGACAGCCAAACTAAACGAAATGAAAATGCCTTGGGCAGTCTTTGTTTACACACGGTGGCAGAATTAACTCTAAGTTACATGGATCAGTGCACCGGGGATACTCCGAGTCGCTGCTCTGTATGTTGTGCCTGCCAGAAGCCTTCTACTCCCAACACTTCAGGTAAAACAAGACATTGTGAGCACCTACTCTGAGCAAAACACGGTGCTGGAAATATGCAGGTGAGTCAGGCTCATTGCCTGATTCGACGGGCCTGGTTGGAATAGGGTCTGGACCTGCGCTGTCACTGCTTACTCTGTCTCTGGGGGCAGAGTTCTCGCTCTTGCTGTGTTTCAGGAGACAGAGTCTTATTCTTGCCCAGCACATCTATTAAATGTTTATCTTCACAGGTCTGTCTGAGCTGCTGCAGATGGCAACATTTCATTCTTTTTGATGTCTGAGTTATTTTCTGTTGTACATATATACCACATCTTCTTCATCCATTCATCTGTTGATGGACATTTAGGTTGCTTCCATATCTTGGCTATTGTGAATAGTGCTGCTGTGAACATTGGTGGGTACGTATCCTTTCGAATTAAAAGTTTTGTTTAGATATATGCTGAGGAGTGGGATTGCCGGATCATACAGTTTTAAGGACTTCCATACTGTTCTCCACAGTGGCTGCACCAATTGACTTTTCTACCAACAGTATAGAGGGGTCGGTCCCTTTGAGTTTACTGTTAATGTGCATATGGTACAATTCACTTTGTGTGTGCACATTTCTGTACATTTTGAGATGCACAGAGTCATAGATGCACCACCATGAGGACCCAGAAGCAACCACTCCATCCCACAGAAAGCTCCCGCTGCTGCCCTTTGCCGTCAGCTCCCTCCTTCCCGCCGACCCCTAGCAACTGCCACCTGTTCTCCATTACTGTTGTTTTATCTGCAAAGTTTGTGTTTATCAGTGGGTTTCAGAATAGGGAAGCAACCACTTTCAAGTCATGCTTTGTGTCGTTAGTGTACTGGGCTCTCCACAATCACGGTCATTCTCTGATGTCTGTCAGTTGAAAAGGGGAGAGCCATGGAATAAGTCTCAGTGAGTGTCAGTGGGAGAGATGCGAGGGCATCGGGTGGCTGTCCTTGTCTGGTTGGAGCTCAGAGAATGGCTCTCGGAGCAGGGCTATCGCCCTCACACAGAGCATTGTCTGGATACCCACCCACGTGCTCGGCACATAGCACACACTATGGAAAGGTTTTCATCAGTGAGGGAAAAGTGGGAGGAGTTTGTGGGCCTATTGGCCTAAAATATGTAGGGAGCACTGACTTATATCATTGAAATAATTATTGAACACTATTGATTTTTTAAATAATTCCATTTTTACAAAGCCTTAGTTCCTTTTGGGTTCAATTATTTGGGGAGAAATCTTATCTTCAACCCTCTTGTAATTAAAAAACATGTTCTTTTTAGATGATTTCAAAATGTTCTTCTCCAACTCCCAAGCTTGCTGGCTTGGCTGACTTGATGTGACTCCGCATCACTGGAATAGAAGAACACGTGTGGCTTTGGGAATTCAGGTGAAGTGGAACTGGGAGCAGATTAAGGCAGCATAGAGACACTGAACCTTGGAGGACCATTTTAACAGGAGTGTTTTAATGCTAATACTTAGCTCCAGCTGGGAGGGGTTACAAGAATTATAGGCAAATGTCCAAGTTATCTTTATGAAATTGTTGGCGGGGTTCTCCCAAAATAATCCAAGGCAAAAAAATTCTGGCTTTTGGTGGCTAGCAGTTTTTGTCAACAAATTCGGGCTTTTCCACCTTCCTCTCAGTCACGTGAACCCAAAAGGCAACAGCTGGCAGGTCAAGGGTCAACTGCTGTGCACCTGTGCTGGCTTGTCTCATGGGTGGAATCACTGACTTTTAATCTGTAGAGACTTGAGTAGTCAATTAGGTTAAACTCTAATGATTCTATTGCATAATACAATAATGCCTAGATTCTAGACCAATGCCAAAAACTGGGTCATGTGATTCTTTAGTACAACAGGAAAATACCTTTTGTCAGTAGACTGTTTAGTCACATCCAAATAAAGAATAGACTACATTAACTTGATAAATTATAATTAAGAAAAAAAATTTAAAGCATTGTTTCAATTCATTGTGTATTCCATGAGAAATTCTTTGTTAGTCCACATGATCCAGAAAAGTCCCAGCTTCCTGGAATTGTACATACATATGTGTATAGATACCACCCCTCTGTAGTATTAATATCAGGCCCACATTTGGAAGAGGGGGACAACTCTTAGCTGATAATAGTTCAGAAAGTAGAGAAACTAGTTTTAGGCTCAGTTCATTTTTCCTCCTGTGGACATTCATGGTTAAGGGGGCTACATCAGGTCTGTGAGTCAAATAGAATATTGGCATTTCCTTAAAATCTCAGATAAAGTAAATGAACATAATATTTCAGAATTATACATCTTCAGTCTGTCATAGCCCTCAAATTGATGTTCATTTTTCCCAGTTCACAGTGTGCAGTTCAATTCACAATATAGAGTTCACTGCATTTTTATAGTTTTGCATATTAATTCCATTATTTTGTCACATATTACAGAGTTGAATGCTAAAATATCATTAGACCAAGCACTTATCTCAGGTACCTGGGACAGGGCTGAGTTAAGTATTTGTACTGTTCCATGTTTGTGTCAGGTATTTACCAGGCTTGCCTTGTTGTTTTTTCCATCTTCTTCTTTACCTTCTGAGCCACCAGGGAAGCCTGCCCTAAGTGAATATCTTGTACCAAAACTCAAATTGCCTTCTGATTGGAATCTGATTCTCTCCTCACACCAACACAGCATTGGGTCCCAAACTGTATAATGTTCCAGTCCTAATTTTCCCATTTGATTACATCTCTCTAGGTGGATCTTCCCTGTAGCTCAGATGGTAAAGAATCTGCCTACAATGCAGGAGACCTGGGTTCGATCCCTGGGTCAGGAAGATGCTCTGGAGAAGGGAATGGCAACCCACTCCAGTATTCTTGCCTGGAGAATCCCGTGGACAGAGGAGCCTGGCAGGCTACATTTCGTGGGGTGGCAAAGAGTCGGACACCACTGAGCGGCTAACACTGCTACACTGCACTGCTCTAGGTGGAAGATGATGGAAAAATCTTGTGAAACTTCTAATGAAAGGCCTTGGAGGTTTTTACTCTCTGCATACTGAACAACTGCTTGCTGGGAATTGTTCCTTGGATTCCCTTCCTGGGATAGAATGTAACATATTCCAGCTGGCACTGTTCAAGGCAAGAAAATAGATCTTGATTAAGTCAGTGAATGACTCCGAACCTCTCACTGCTTCTTGGGAATTCTCCCTTCAAGCACACTGCCTAGGACAAGTCTATGTACCAAGTCTGTGTAAAGAATTTGTTCCATTTGACCGCAAGTGTAGTGTATTCTGCAGTTTACAAGGTTTTCTCCTCCTCCTGCTTCCTCTTCGCTTTTTAACCTGTCTCCCCACAACCTCTTTTTTTTAAAAAAAGAAAAACTTCAGATTGGCCATTTCGTCCATAAATGTTCTTTAAGCCAGCCAGATATGGGCCTGTCTCTAAGGTAGCAAGCACCAAGTCTCCCCTATAGCTGACTTTCCCGTGTGCAAAGGAAGATGTGAGCAAAAGAAAAGGACACCCTGCACACCTGGGAAGACAGAACACTTGCCCCACCCACAGAAGACAAGGTTGGGACAGTACATGTATTGTCCGTGTCAAGCACCACTGACACCACACACACACTACACACACACACACAGTCCACACACACACACACACGCCACACAATCTTGGACTAAGCCTTTGCTGTCTGGTATGGAAGCCAGACATATAGTTATTGAACCCGTGAATGTGACTTGTCTGAATTGAGACTCACCATAGGTATAAAATGCATGCTACACTAGGAAGATTAGCATAAAATGTGAACTATTTCCCAAATAATTTTATACTGACTGCATACTAAACTGATCACATTTTCAGTATATTGAGTTAAATAAAATATAATATTAAAATTAATTTAATCGATTTTTCATATGTTTGATACGGTTACTAAAACATTCCTGGGCTTCCCCAAAGGCTCAGCAGGTAAAGAATCTGCCTGCCAATGCAGGAGACACGTTTGATCCCAGGAAGATCCCCTGGAGGAGGAATGGCAACCCACTCCAGTATTCTTGCTTGGGAAATCCTGTGGACAGAGGAACTTGCTGGGCTACAGTCCATGGGGTCGCAAGAGTGAGTCACGACTCAGCAACTACATACTAAAACATTTAAAACTCCATACATGACTTGCATTTTACTTCCATAGGACAAGTGGAGCACTAAACAGTTGCTTTCCTGCCTTTGTTCCCCTGACTGGACTCACTTGTATGCTTTTAAACTTCCCCCAAACAGGGTGAGGACGGCTGTACTCCCCCCACCATACCCCAGCCCCTAACAACCTATCAGGAGCACTTTCAGCTCTGAGCTCAGGTCACCTCAGTGAGTCCTGCCATCCTGAGGGCTGTGAGGGTTCCTGAAATTCTCGTTTCCCTGAGGGAATCCAGAGGGTATTCCAGTCCCAGACCAGCAGTGGCCTGTCCCTGGTGGACCCTTATGCCCTGCCAGGGAACCCTAGAATCCAGGGCAACCAGCCTCCTGAATTCAGAAACACAGGAGATATGCTTTCACTCAGGGCACAAGAATTCCTTCAGGGAGATGAGAGGATGCTGAGGGGTGGGACAGAGGGCCAACAGGACACACGGGATGAGCAGAACCTGACTCCATCTGTCCACGGAGAGTAGGTGTAACTTCCACACACTCCTCAGGACAGGGGCAGGTTTGTGAAGCATCGGCCCCATCTGCACACCCGCACGTGGGGCAGAGCCTCTACCGGCTCGAGGTCCAGCCTCGCCCCTCCCTCCCCCACAGCCCCCAGAGCTCTGCCCACTCACAAGAGGCCGGGGAGTGTCT
The DNA here is from genome assembly GCF_023091745.1 of Budorcas taxicolor. Taxonomy (NCBI): domain Eukaryota; kingdom Metazoa; phylum Chordata; class Mammalia; order Artiodactyla; family Bovidae; genus Budorcas; species Budorcas taxicolor. The sequence goes on along the minus strand of NC_068917.1, from coordinate 8,948,258 downwards.
GGTGCTTCTTTCCTGGTGACCTGCTCCACGTGTACTGTGTCACGTCGGTCTTTGTTCCCCACGGCCTCTCCTCTGACATCTTGCAGGCGGAGACGCTGACACCGATGTTCTGGATGGACCGTCTTCACAAGGGTGCCTCACAGTGGACGGCCTGGAAGTACAGAGATGGAGTTTCCCTCTGCAGAAGGCCAGCAGCCTCCCCTCCCACCAGACAACCCTTGCCTTGCTTGAGCTCACAGTGCCTCTCCGGTGATGCCAGCTGCTGCTGTGCAGCTGTCACCCTATGGGGACTGAGGCTGGGAGCTGCCACAAGAAAAGACTGGCACTCAGACTGTTGCTGTAACTAAGCCTTTATCTCTGACCCAGGGCCTTGTGTCTCCTGCCAGCACCCAGGACACTGGCATGCTGGCTCCTCACTCACAAGCAGGGGGAATCTCAGACATTCCACAGTTCTCAACAGGACCTTAACGCTGGAAATCTAAATGCACGTGGGCAAGAAGCAAGTGTTGGAGCCTAGGCAACAAGATGCAGGGAATAGGTTCCAGAATCAAGCTGTGGTATATAGACCCCTAATTGCCATTAAATATTTGTTCTCATTTTTTTCTTTGTAAAAATAATCCTAACTATCGTTTTAGCTGAGAACATTATGGCTAGCTAAAATCATACATTTCTCAGTCTGTTTTGTAGCCAGACCTGGCAAATCATGGAGTTCTAGCCGAGGAGACATAAGTGGAAGTGGAAGAGAGTGTTCCTTCATTCTTGTTCCCTCTGTCTTTTTGTCCCTGGACTGCAGATATAATTGTTGGCACTCCAGCAGCCATATTGGGCCATGAGGTGAATTTGAAAATAGAATTCATGCATAGTGAGTAACAAGATAGGAGGAGCAGAAGTCCTTGACACCAGGAAGCCACCAAACCATCCATGACTCCTGACCTCTTTTCATGAGAGAAAAATAAACTATTTTCTTTAAACCAGTGCTATTTTGGATCCTCTAGCAATCTAACCCTAACTAATATACAAACTCAATTTTCACTAAGTGTAGAGTATATTATAAATCCCGTTTCCTAGGAAAGGTGCCATCCTATGTCTGTTTGACAGTCAGAACGTTGCAAAGTGAGGGCTACAATTAAATCACATGCATGTCTCCATGCAACCCAAGAGCAAGCCCATTTTAAACAATTGAATTCAGTTCTATTTTATGAAGAACTTACTCTTACACATGTGAATAGTATGTCTGAGCAATACTTACCTCAACTTACTTAGGAATGGCTTGTTTCAAAGATTTTCTAACACTTTGAACATAGAAATTTTATCACCTTAAAAAAGATTTCTTAGGTACTTTGAAAATGTTTCATAACACTGCATGCTGCCAGCACTGCCCAATTCAGGCTGGGTCTGGCGGCCAAGCTTGGCATCCCTCCTGTTGTACCCCAGTCAGCCCTGATTTTAATTTCTTGGGCCAACCCCACCAGCACCACACCCTAGGACCTTGCCTCCAGGTGGCCACTGCTGCCATCGGCTGCCTTGTGCAGAAGCATGGTCCTCAATAAACCCTTGCATAGGATGTGGAGAAGGAGCAGGGCGGGGCAGTGCTAACAGCACTCGTGTTCTAGATTCTACCCCAGTCGCCGGGGTCCTAGCTGTGCTGCCGTCAGGAAGGCATGGGCATTCTGTCTCCATGTCCTCACCTGACAAAGAAGGAACGATACACGGGCTTTGAGGTTTGACTGAGTAATTCATGAGGAAGAGCTCTGTAACTGGAAGGGCCGGATCGTGTCACAAGCTGTGAAGTTGGGATTCCTGACAGAAATCCAGTGGAAAAAAGGAAACCAAGGGCTCAGCCTATTGGGCATAGATTGATTTTATAGGGGTGTCAGCCTCTATTACCAGTGACTTCTTGGGGGTCTATCAACCCAAACCTACTAGGATCTTCCTTGGAGAAGGAGGATCTCAGAGGAACTATTTCCTTCTCAAACACCATGAGGAGAACTTAAATGTTTTCCTGGAGTTCTTGGTCAGGACTTTAGAGAGAAGACCAGGGTTCTGACACAGAGCTGCCGACGTCAAATGCAGGGGCTCCTTGATTCGGGCTGACTTGCCAACCTGCTCACCCCTGGGAGGTGGCTTCAGTTTACATCCCAGCTTTGCTGTTCGCTCTCACATGAGCCTGGTTCCATAACCAAACTTCAGTTTCCTCATTTACAAAATGGGAATAACAATACATACTAGATGCTTGTTACCCTTAATCCCATTCCTCCTAGTTTCTTTAAAAAAAAAAAATAATATCTACAAGATCAGAGACCACTGGTTCATGTGCTGGAGACTTGGGGACTGGGCCTCACTTCCAGCATCCTCTCAGGGCCAGGAAGAGATGACAGCTGATTTAGAGATGTGCCCTGGAGAAACAGCTTCAAACATTGTGTAGGATGGGACTCTTGGATGACCTCAAACCAAAGAGACAGGATTGTGAAGTAGACAAAGTCTGTTTTCAGTTCCTCTGCCTCCTAATTCCAGGGCCCTTCTCCCTCCAGAGAAGGTGTCCCTTCTTGGACACTTGGTGTCCCTTGGCTGCTCGTGGAGGCACTGGGTTGTCTCTCCCTCCCGCAGAAACCCAGTGGCCAGGGTAGGTCTCAGCCCCCACCCTCTCATCTCACCCATCCTCATCACAAGTTCCTTATGCCCAAAGCTACCCTCAGTTCAGATGCTTCTCGAGGAAGTGAAGGAGCTAGTAAGCTTCTTGGACTTTCCCTGTTCAGATAGTTTGCAGTTCCTCCTGTAGGAGATTTTAAGGCTAAGGCACCACCAAAAAGCCCTTTTCCTATCTTTCCTAATCCCATCTTGAACCCACATGTGAGAAGATTTTTATTTGCCAAAGAGGCGAAGTAAAAAGCAGCCACTCAGTGCTTGCCATTGGCTGAAGCCACCAGCGCTGCCTGGGCCTCACTTGAGTTCTGTCGGTGGCTTGTGAACCCATTACTAGGTTTCTGAGATTAACCTTTAGGAATTTCTAACCTTAAAGAAAAAGGATTTTGAAAATAGGCTGGTATGGTACCGTTTTTTTAAGGCTATAAACTCTGTAAGGGTCCACTTAGCCTACCGACAGGAGAGGCCCATCTTAGCCCAAAGCACTGCCTCTGCATTCCCTGGTCTAAGACAGGAGACGTTGAGAAAGGAGGGGAAGTCCTTTCAGCCTTAAAGGTTGGGAACAAATCAGTGCTGAAGTGGCAAAATAAAACCACCCATCAACAAAGCTGTCAAAGGACCCAGCCCACCTCAAAGGCCTCTCCCCTCACCCCCTGAAAACAGTGTAGCAAGAAAGCTGGCCCCCGCCTGCCTGCCCAGCATGGGCATGTGGGACAGAAAGCAGCCAGGTAGGAGGGGAAATCCCTGGTCACAGGACCCAGGGAAAGATGCTCAAGAGTGGAGACACCTGTGGGCCACTGGAACCAAGGGGATGATGCCAGGGTTGCTGGGTCGCTGCAGATGGAGTCCTGATGCTCTGTGACAAGCTGAGCTGACTGCTGGGAGGCCCCCCACACAAGCTTTCCATGCCCCATCCCACACCCCGCTCCACAGAAAGCCCTTATCATCTGTCACCCGGGTATTTTCAGCCACACTTGGCTACAGGGAGAAACACAGTGTCCACACTATCATCCTTGACTACAAAGGACATCAGGGCCAGAACGCAGGCCCTTTGAGTTTGAAGATAGCCTTGTTAGCTACTGTGGAGGCCAGATCCTCTATTGTCAGTAGAGCTTCTCAAGTTATTTATACCTGCGGTGACTCACATAACATCACACCCCACCCCCCCCAACCATGCTCCTGCTTTTAGCTGCTTCCCTGTGACACCTCAGAATGAAATTGAGCCTGTTGTGCACAGTGGCACTTCCAGCATTGGCTGGATGACCACTGTGGGATTGAGGTCTCACATTCTGGCAGCCTCTCCACCTCAGCCCATCTCTCTAATTCCCTGGGGAACTGAATCCATGTCTCATCCTTCATTCTGGAAACTCTGAAAGCCTCCCAATAGGATAAATCACTCCATGAGACTCCTTCAACGCCCAGGCTCGGCCATGCTTGCAAGGAATCTTGAAGAACCTGCACAAGGAGGCTGTTGTAACCATGTACAAATAGATGACACAATTCCAAGGCTTACACCCTCCGCCAAGTTAAACTGCTGCGGAGCAGCTGTGCACATGTGAAGTGATGCCTGGCACCTCCAGAGATCCATAAATCAGCCCCGGCGCACTTTCATCCAATTAGGAGAGTCTTAGAAGAAAAAATCCGCAAATTAAGATGTGTCTAAGACATGGATGACATCGCCCTCCCTCTCCAAATGCAAAAATAAATACAAATAAGTCTTCATTTTTCTGGGGCTTCTTTTCAAGGGACATGAGTTTTCCAGCACCTGAATCCTGGCAGAAAACCTCATTCTGAAGAGAGTCACATTGGGCAGGTTGGTTTATCTTCCTGTACGTTGCAGGCAAAAGAGAGATGATTCAACCTGAGAGGCAATTGTTCTTTAGAAGGAGTTGACGGGTAAGCCAGAGGCCAAACTTTCCATGAAAATTATACGTTCAGGGCCCTGTCTCTGCGCAGTCCGTCCCTTTGTTCTGACTTGTTCATCTGCAGGACAGTGATACATGGCAGAGGTCAGATGGCCAGGCCAGCAGGTGCCTCTCTCCAGTTGTTGTTGGCCTTGCATGAATAAGCTCAGCTGGAGACGTCAGGTCAGACTAAGACAGAGTGAAGCTGCATTATTAAGAATGCTGAAGTGGTCACTCCAGTAGGAGACTGAATTTTAGGTTACCAGGGAAAGCGGAATCACCTTTGAGTCTAAACAAGCTGATAACTCTCAGCTTCTCTTTAGCTGAGCGATGTCAACACAGACAATCCAGTCCGCAGCCTGAATGACCCTAGGATGGCATAGAGGCTGCCGCTAACGTAAGTTAATTGAGGCTTTGCTTTGTGCTCAGTATGGCACTCTGTACTGAGTAGGGATAAAAAGGGAAGTGTAATTAAGTCCTCATTTTGTTTTTAAAAAACATTTGTATTTATTTATTTGGCTGTGCCAGGTCTTAGCTGCAGCATGTGGGATCTAGTTCCCTGACTAGGGATCAAACCCAGGCCGCCTGCATTGGGAGCACGGAGTCTTAGCCACTGCACCACCAGGGAAGTTCCCCTTGCTTTCTTTTAATTCTCCTTTGCAGAGTACAGCCAAGTAACTTAGGCTAGCTCCAAAGAGACTTGCTTTTATAAGGAGACTGGGGGCTCTTCTGGGCTCCTCCCCTGTAGGTGGCCTTATGGTCCTTCACAACAGCTTTCAAGGTCAGTGTCAACAAGCATATAAACTGTTAGCTGAAGCTGTTAGAGGAGGGAGAAGATAGAATCCTGTATCTCTATAGAGAGAGGAGATCCATTTCTTCTGTGGCTGACTCTTCATAGACAATTCTTCAATTTGCTATTTTTGTTTAGTCCCTCAGTTGTATCCAACTCTTTGCCACCTCGTGGACCGTAGCCCACCAGTCTCCTCTGTCCATGGAGTTCTCCAGGCAGGAATCCTGGACTGGGTTGTCATTTCCTTCTCCAGGGGATCATCCTAACCCAGGGATTGAACTCGGGTCTCCTGCATTGTAGGCAGATTCTTTACTGTCTGAGCCACAAAGGAAGTCCAATTCTTCAATAGGAGCCCCCAAAATGTCATTTGAACAAGTTTATCACCTCCTCAGGGAACTACCAGAAAGAAATGCTTTTATTTGATTTGGGAAAGTTTCTTTATTTAAAAATATCCCTGTCTTAGAGTCAGGCACATTAAACCCTTCTACACAACTAATAAAATGAAAACATGATGCTCTTTTGGTGGCTGCCACTATTAGAAGGCAGATAAATATATGCTCTGTGGTTGGAACCAAAATTCTATCCTTCCTGATTATAGGAACAAAACATTTTTATTGTAGAAAAGTTGGGAATTTTATGAAAATAAAACTTAAATCACCTAAATTATTATTATTTTATAGTTTCATCCTATTCCTTTTCTGTGCACATATATTTTCACATAGTTAGAGTCACTGCACCTCCATTTCAGTGTTCTGGTTTGTACCCCTGACATTGTATTTCCAGTATTTTCATGTTTCCTGAAGCACATTTTCAAGTTTGTGGTTCTGGACCCCTTTACACTCTTTAAAAATACTGAGTACCCTGAAGAGGTTTTGTTAGTTGTATCTACTGACATGAATCATATTAGAAAATGAAAGGGTGAAATTTAAGAAATATATTCATTATAGGACTTCCCTGATGGTTAGGAATCCCCATGCCAGTGCAGAGGACATGGATCTGCTCCCTGCTCCAGGAAGATTCCACATGCTGTGGGGCAGCTACTGAAGCCCACCCCACCAGAGCCCGTGCTCTGCAACAAGAGAAGCCACAATGAGAAGCCTGCACGCCACAACTGGAGAGCAGCCCCCTGGCTGCAACTAGGGAAAGCCTGTGCAGTAACAAAGACCCAGCACAGCCAAATAAAAATGAAAAACAAAATACCTTTGCAAGCTCCCTTAGTGTCTGACTTCACGGGAGGCAGCTGGTTCTCCCATCTTCTTGGGCAATCAGTCTACTATGATATGTTGTTTGCGGGAAATATATATAGAAAATCCATCCTCTATCCGATACATCATTAGCAAAAGGAGAAGTGTTTAACAGCCATCTCAGATCATTGTAGCTCTTCTTCTCTGACTCTGAACCACAACTGGGCAAGTGGTGTTTGCTTGAAGTTTACATAATGTGATTCTAAAACCCTTTGGCTGACATGTTTCACAGTGCAATATCCAAAAAAAAAAAAAAAAATCACAGTAATTAGTAACACCACTGACTCATCAGAAATGCCTCCAGTATTGAGACGCTATCAAGCTCTCACAGTAGCAGACACATTTTTCAAAGTTTAAACTTTCACTTGAAAGCACACTGTCACTGGCAACATTCCTTGGAGTAACTGGCTCACTTGGCTCATCTGAAAGAAAAGATACGCCAAAACTCAATCTGAATAACTGCAGTCTGTCTTCCAAGTAAAAACAGTGCTTAACGAAAAAAGAGGTTCATTTAGCTTGTAATGTAGATAATGACACAAAGGCTTATCCTTGTAGGACTTCACATGCAGTAGAAGTGCTTCATGTGTCATAGAATATTATTAGCATGCATGCTCAGAGTTGAGATTGAATAAAACTCACAATTTTTACTAATTCTTCAAGAACATGCTTAATTAAAGTGGGCTTTTTGGGGCTCCTGTGAATGCACGGTGATGAATAATGCAACGCTGATCAACACAGCTGGATACACAGTGCAGTTTCACACTAAGGGACCAGCAGTTTTACCCACTGTTGCCTTTGTACCATCGGTGCAAACATCAATGCAGTGAAAAAGCAAACAATATGTTAGCATTATTATGACCTCACAGTTCAGTTCAGTCACTCAGTTGTGTCCAACTCTTTGCGACCCCATGAATCGCAGCACGCCAGGCCTCCCTGTCCATCACCAACTCCCAGAGTTCACTCAGGTTCATGTGCATCAAGTCGGTGATGCCATCCAGCCATCTCATCCTCTGTCGTCCCCTTCTCCTCCTGCCCCCAATCCCTCCCAGCATCACAGTCTTTTCCAATGAGTCAACTCTTCCCATGAGGTGGCCAAAATACTGGAGTTTCAGCTTTAGCATCATTCCTTCCAAAGGAATCCCAGGGCTGATCTCCTTCAGAATGGAGTGGTTGGGTCTCCTTACAGTCCAAGGGACTCTCAAGAGTCTTCTCCAACACCACAGTTCAAAAGCATCAATTCTTCGGCGCTCAGCCTTCATCACAGTCCAACTCTCACATCCATACATGACCACAGGAAAAACCATAGCCTTGACTAGACGGACCTTAGTCAGCAAAGTAATGTCTCTGCTTTTGAATATGCTATCTTGGTTGGTCATAACTTTTCTTCCAAGGAGTAAGTGTCTTTTAATTTCATGGCTGCAGTCACCATCTGCAGTGATTTTGGAGCCCCCCAAAATAAAGTCTGACACTGTTTCCACTGTTTCCCCATCTATTTCCCATGAAGTGATGGGACCAGATGCCATGATCTTCATTTTCTGAATGTTGAGCTTTAAGCCAACTTTTTCACTCTCCTCTTTCACTTTCATCAAGAGGCTTTTTAGTTCCTCTTCGCTTTCTGCCATAAGGGTGGTGTCATCTGCATATCTGAGGTTATTGATATTTCTCCCGGCAATCTTGATTCCAGCTTGTGTTTCTTCCAGTCCAGCATTTCTCATGATGTACTCTGCATAGAAGTTAAATAAGCAGGGTGACAATATACAGCCTTGATGTACTCCTTTTCCTATTTGACCTATTTTCCTTTTCCTATTATGACCTCACAGATCCTCTGAAATATGACACTTAGATAGCCTCAGCCTAATCACAAAGAAGATAAATACTAGTATAATCCTCAGCAGCATGAAGGGGGAGCATTTTTATTCTGTATTGTCTGAGTTTTAAGAAATAATCCTGTATGACTTTTACAGTTAATAAAGTGAAAAAATAATTGGCTTAGGAATACCTCCATTAAAAAGTGGGTTTGGGGCTTCCCTGGTGGTTCAGTGGTAAAGAATCTGCCAATGCAAGAGACATGGGTTTGATCCCTATCCAGAAAGATTCCACATGCAACGGAGCAACTAAGCCTGTGTGCCTTAGCTACTGAGCCGGCACTCCTCAACAAGAAACCCCACCACAGTGAGAAGTCCACATACCACAACTAGAGAGTAGGCCTGGCTCTCCACAACCAGAGAAAAGCCTGTGTGCAGCAACAAAGACCCAGTGCAGCCAAAAATATATAAAACTATTTTTAAAAAGTAGGTTTGCATGATGTCTTAAGAATTTATCATGTGGGCCCAAATACCCTTAAAAGTCTCCTCAGAGAGTGAAATGTCCCCTAAAAACCCCAGTCAATTCTGGGACCTGCAAGAGTGTTTACTTCCTGCACTGACCACAACGGAGGAATTATGAAGGTGGAAGACAAGAACTCCATGTGATGCATAGTCACAAGAATTTGAATTTGAAGAGACTGGCTCTATTCTGTCCTAATTATCAGTCACATGCTCTGTAAAAACAACTTTCTAGAAAGACATCATATATGTTTGACTCAACATGGCATTTTAAAAAAATAATTTCTATAAAAAGTTGGACACTGAGTTCTTTATCAGAATTGTATTATGAACTGGGACTTCCCTGGTGGTCCAGTGGCTAAGACTCGATGCTCCCAAAGCAGGAGACCCAGGTTCGATCCCTGCTAGGGGAACTAGATCCCGCACGCCACACTAAGACCCAGCACAGACTAATAATAAATGTTAAAAAGAAATGTAATATGAAGTATATAATATTTCTTCAAAGAGAAGCCAGATTTAATTTACATCAATTTAACATCATTTTAAACATTTCAGAGGTATAGGGGTATCAATTAGTATGCTTTCTTGCAAGGAAAAAGGCTAACTAGTTTACCTGAGAAGAACATTGATTAATTCGTGTAGTTTGGAGACCAGATCAGAGTGGGCTTGGGTGAGGCACGTCAGGGTTTCTCTCGTCTCCGGATTCCCTCAGCCTTGTCATCCTGCCAGTGCTGGACCAGGGACTTCTGGTGCAGACCTCGGGGAAAGGCTTCCCTGACTCTAATACCCTGCCCCTTGCTTTCCTGTGGACCTTGCAGCGTTGGGAGCAGCCATCATGCACAATGACTGCTGCAAGTCAGCATGGCTCTAAAACATACTCTCTGTCCTCAAAATGCAGAGAGAAAGCTGACGGCGTATCGGTACACTGCATGAATCATATAAACTTGCATCAAGGTGAAAGCACAGAGTCACAGACGTAGAGATCAAACATACAGACACCATGGGGGAAAGGGGGTGGGGTAGGATGAACTGGGAGATTGGGGTTGACATACTCCCTTGTGGCTCAGACGGTAAAGCCTCTGCCTAAAATGCAGGAGACCCGGGTTTGATACCCTGGTCAGGAAGGTCCTCTGGAGAAGGAAATGGCAATCCACTCCAGTACTCTTGCCTGGAAAATCCCATGGATGGAGGAGCATGGTAGGCTACAGTCCATGGGGTTGCAAAGAGTCGGACATGACTGAGCGACTTCACTTGGTCACTATGTGTTAAATAGATAATTAATAAGAACCTGCTGTATAGCATACGGAGCTCTACGCAGTGCTCCCTGGTGACAAAAAGGGGGATACATGTATATATACAGCTGGTTCACTTTGTTATACAGTTGAAACGAACACAACATTATAAAGCAATTATACTCAAATAAAAATTAATTAGAAAACCAAGAAACATGAGAGTTCAGAGGAGAAAGTCATCAATAAAGGCAAGGCAGAACCATCTCCCCAGGGCACAAATTCTCCTCTAGCTGTCTGGAGACGCAACACAAACCCCACTCTCTCCAGCCCCCCTGGGTCTGGGGGCTTGCTCTCCAAAGGTAGGTGACCAGCGCCTGCAGGTCAGTCTGGATCACCAGCATCACAGCTGTAACAGGACCATCCCCTGGCCTTCTCAGCCTTAATCATCCCAGGATGCTAGGGCTGATTCTAGATAAAACTATGGAATTTCATCATTGTTGTCCAACTTTGTTGATACAAGTCCTGGATCATTTTCCGCCTGTTCTGTAGTAATTTCCTCTTGTTCTCGACTATTAGGATGTCTTCTAAGGGGTCTGAAAACACTCTTCATAAGAGGTAAAACTAGAAGCCTCACTCCAGTCAAGAGGTTTTACTTTGAAAGAGATTAGAAAATCCTTGAGCTGAATGAGAAAGGAATTTGTGGGTTCTCCCTTCTCATAAAAACTACCACTTTTAGGCACTTTTTAACATGATACTTTATTTATCTTTTAATATAAATTTATTTAATTGGAGGCTAATTAATTTACAATATTGTATTGGTTTTGCCATACATTGACATGAATAAGCCCTGGGTGGACATGTGTTCCCCATCCTGAACCACCCCCTCCACAACTTCCCTCCCCATCCCATCCCTCTGGGTCATCCCAGCGCACCAGCCCCGAGCACCCTGTATCATGCATCGAGCCTGGACTGGCGATTCATTTCACATGTGATAATTTACATGTTTCAGTGCCATTCTCCCAAATCATCCCACCCTCGCCCTCTCCCACAGATTCCAAAAGATTGTTCTATACATCTGTGTATAAAGGATGCATATTGAAAGGATCCAAAAATATGGAGAAACAGCCTTCAAATTCCTACCACATCTGCCCTCCAGGACTCCTCAGAACACGCAGACTGAAGCTGAGGTGATGACTCCAGATTTCTCATGAGTTTCATGAGGTGAAAACTAGATGGGAAGCAGCCACAGATTAGACACAAGGAAAGGATGCCGCACTGGTTGGTTTTAACATACACTGAGCGCATGTGTGTGTACGTGTTGCTCTGGGTGTCTTACATAGTAAACTGTTTAAAGATTATTCAGTAACAAGACTGCATGCTCTAGGAAGCTCAGGTAAAGTTTGCTTCTTTTCTAAAGTAAGTGGGCAGAGAGCTTACAGTAGAAAGAAGATGGTGAAAGCCGGACTTGATGTTAACACAAAAGATAGTCTGTCTTTCATGTTCTCCTGGATTCCATGGGGAGAAATCTTAACCTCATTACTGAGCCATAGACGTTCTTGGTGAATTTGGGTGTGTGGGGAGAAGCGGTGGAGGGGAGAGTCAGCAGCAGGCCAGGACCCTAACTAATCACAGGTTTTGGAGATGCTTAGATGAGTGAGGCTATTAAAACCAAGGCACAAGATACACACACTACTATATGCTCAGCAGCAAAGAATCTACTGGCCAGTGCAGGAGACGTGGGAGATGTGGGTTCGATCCCTGGGTCAGGAAGATCCTCTGGAGGAGGCAATGGCAACCCACTCCAGGATTCTTGCCTGGAAAATCCCATGGACAGAGGAGCCTGGCAGGCTACAGTCCATGGGGTCACAGAGCAGGACATGACTTAGCAACTAAATAGCAACAGTGAATATACAAAAGATAACCAACAAGACCCTACTGTATAGCACTGGGAAGAATAGTCAATATCTTATAATAGCCTATAATGGAAAAGAATCTGAAATAAATATATATATATATATCAAAGTGATTCAGTTATGTAATATAAATATTGTATATAATACATATGTTCAGTCCAGTTCAGTCACTCAGCTGTGTCCGACTCTTTGCGACCCCATGAATCGCAGCACCCCAGGCCTCCCTGTCCATCACCAACTCCCGGAGTTCACTCAGACTCACATCCATTGAGTCAGTGATGCCATCCAGCCATCTCATCCTCGGTCGTCCCCTTCTCCTCCTGCCCCCAATCTCTCCCAGCATCAGAGTCTTTTCCAATGAATCAACTCTTGCCATGAGGTGGCCAAAGTACTGGAGTTTCAGCTTTAGCATCATTCCTTCCAAAGAAATCCCAGGGCTGTTCTCCTTCAGAATGGACTGGTTGGATCTCCTTGCAGTCCAAGGGACTCTCAAGAGTCTTCTCCAACACCACAGTTCAAAAGCATCAATTCTTTGGTGCTCAGCCTTCTTCACAGTCCAACTCTCACATCCATACATGACCACAGGAAAAACCATAGCCTTGACTAGACGGACCTTAGTAGGCAAAGTAATGTCTCTGCTTTTGAATATGCTACTTAGGTTGGTCATAACTTTTCTTCCAAGGAGTAAGCGTCTTTTAATTTCATGGCTGCAGCCACCATCTGCAGTGATTTTGGAGCCCCTCAAAATAAAGTCTGACACTGTTTCCACTGTTTCCCCATCTATTTCTCATGAAGGGATGGGACCAGATGCCATGATCTTCGTTTTCTGAATGTTGAACTTTAAGCCAACTTTTTCACTCTCCTCTTTCACTTTCATCAAGAGGCTTTTTAGTTCCTCTTCGCTTTCTGCCATAAGGGTGGTGTCATCTGCATATCTGAGGTTATTGATATTTCTCCCGGCAATCTTGATTCCAGCTTGTTTCTTCCAGTCCAGCATTTCTCATGATGTACTCTGCATAGAAGTTAAATAAGTAGGGTGACAATATACAGCCTTGATGTACTCCTTTTCCTATTTGAAACCAGTCTGTTGTTCCATGTCCAGTTCTAACTGTTGCTTCCTGACTTGCACACAGATTTCTCAAGAGGAAGGTCAGGTGGTCTGGCATTCCCATCTCTTAAAGAATTTTCCACAGTTTATTGTGATCCACACAGTCAAAGGCTTTGGCATAGTCAATAAAGCAGAAATAGATGTTTTTCTGGAACTCTCTTGCTTTTTCCATGATCCAGCGGATGTTGGCAATTTGATCTCTGGTTCCTCTGCCTTTTCTAAAACCAGCTTGAACATCAGGAAGTTCATGGTTCACATATTGCTGAAGCCTGGCTTGGAGAATTTTGAGCATTACTTTACTAGCATGTGAGATGAGTACAATTGTGCGGTAGTTTGAGCATTCTTTGGCATTGCCTTTCTTTGGGATTGGAATGAAAACTGACCTTTTCCAGTCCTGTGGCCACTGCTGAGTTTTTTTTGCTGGCATATTGAGTGCAGCACTTTCATAGCATCATCTTTCAGGATTTTAAATAGCTCAATAGGAATTCCATCAACTCCACTAGCTTTATTTGTAGTGATGCTGTCTAAGCCCCACTTGACTTCACATTCCAGGATGTCTGGCTCTAGACGAGTGATCACACAATTGTGATTATCTGGGTCGTGAACATCTTTTTTGTACAGTTCTTCCGTGTATTCTTGCCACCTCTAATATCTTCTGCTTCTGTTAGGTCCAGACCATTTCTGTCCTTTATCAAGCCTATCTTTGCATGAAATGTGTTCCCTTGGTATCTCTGATTTTCTTGAAGAGATCTCTAGTCTTTCCCATTCTATGGTTTTCCTCTATTTCTTTGCATTGATCGCTGAAGAAGGCTTTCTTATCTCTTCTTGCTATTCTTTGGAACTGTGCATTCAGATGCTTGTATCTTTCCTTTTCTCCTTTGCTTTTCACCTCTCTTCTTTTCACAGGTACTTGTAAAGCCTCCCCAGACAGCCATTTTGCTTTTTTGCATTTCTTTTCCATGGGGATGGTCTTGATCCCAGTCTCCTGTACAATGTCATGAACCTAATTCCATAGTTCATCAGGCACTCTATATATCAGATCTAGGCCCTTAAATCTATTTCTCACTTCCACTGTGTAATCATAAGGGATTTGATTTAGGTCATACCTGAATGGTCTAGCGGTTTTCCCTGCTTTCTTCAATTTGAGTCTGAATTTGGTAATAAGGAGTTCATGATCTGAGCCACAGTCAGCCCCTGGTCTTGTTTTTGTTGACTGTATAGAGCTTCTCCATCTTTGGCTGCAAAGAATATAATCAATCTGATTTTGGTGTTGACCATCTGGTGATGTCCATGTGTAGTCTTCTCTTGTGTTGTTGGAAGATGGTGTTTGCTATGACCAGTGCATTCTCTTGGTAAAACTCTATTAGTCTTTGCCCTGCTTCATTCTGCATTCCAAAGCCAAATTCGCCTGTTACTCCAGGTGTTTCTTGTCTTCCTACTTTTGTATTCCAGTCCCCTATAATGAAAAGGACATCTTTTTTGGATGTTAGTTCTGAAAGGTCTTGTAGTCTTCACAGAACCATTTACCTTCAGCTTCTTCAGTGTTACTGGTTGGGGCATAGACTTGGATTACTGTGATATTGAATGATTTGCCTTGGAGACGAACAGAGATCATTCTGCCGTTTCTGAGATTGCATCCAAGTACTGCATTTCCGACTCTTTTGTTGACCATGATGGCTACTCCATTTCTTCTGAGGGATTCCTGCCCGCAGTAGTAGATATAATGGTCATCTGAGTTCAATTCACCCATTCCAGTCCATTTTAGTTCGCTGATTCCTAGAATGTTGATGTTCACTCTTGCCATCTCTTGTTTGACCACTTCCAATTTGCCTTGATTCATGGACCTGACATTTCAGGTTCCTATGCAATATTGCTCTTTACAGCATCGGACCTTGCTTCTATCACCAGTCACATCCACAGCTGCGTATTGTTTTTGCTTTGGCTCCATCCCTTCATTCTTTCTGGAGTTATTTCTCCACTGATCTCCAGTAGTGTGTTGGGCACCTACTGACCTGGGGAGTTCCTCTTTTGGTATCCTATCATTTTGCCTTTTCATACTGTTCATGGGGTTCTCAAGGCAAGAATACTGAAGTGGTTTGCCATTCCCTTCTCCAGTAGACCACAGTCTGTCAGACCTCTCCACCATGACCCTCCCGTCTTGGGTTGCCCCATGGGCGTGGCTTAGTTTCATTGAGTTAGACAAGGCTGTGGTCCTAGTGTGATTAGATTGACTAGTTTTCTGTGAGTATGGTTTCAGTGTGTCTGCCCTCTGATGCCCTCTTCCAACACCTACCCTTACTTGGGTTTCTCTTACCTTGGGCGTGGGGTATCTTTTCACAGCTGCTCCAGCAAGGCACAGCCGCTGCTCCTTACCTTGGAAAGGGTATCTCCTCACCACCGCCCTTCCTGACCTTCAAGGTGGGATAGCTCCTCTAGGCCCTCCTGTGCCCACGCAGCCACCGCTCCTCGGACGTGGGGTTGTTCCTCCCGGCTGCCACCCGTGGCCTCCGGCATGGAGTGGCTCCTCCCGGCTGCAGCCCCTGACCTTGGATACGCTCCTCTCAGCCGTTCCTGCGCCGTGGCAGCCTGGCACTCTCGGCCACTGCCCCTGACCTTGGACATGGGGTAACTCCTCTTGGCCGCCGCCCTTCGGGCATGGGGTCCTCCCGGCTTCTGCCCCTGACCTCGAACGTGGGGTAGCTCCTCTCGGCCGCGCCCAGTGCGCCGGCCGCAGCTGCCCGCACTTACTGAATCACTTTGTTGTATACCTGAAACTATTAATAACACAATATTGTAAATCAACTACTTTTCAATTTTTAGGAGGGGGGAGAAAAAACAGCCCATAAAGGCAGGCTGGAGAGAAAACCAGAGAATGGTGATTCATGAACATGCAAGCCAAGAAGCAGCGCGGCCTCTCTGTGCCACCGTGAAGGTGGAGGCTCTGCCCGCGCCAGGCATCCTTGTGCCCTGGCATGCAGCCTGGTGCACGCTGTGCACAGTTGCCCAGATGTGCGCACAGCTTCAAGCGCACCCATTACATGTGCAGATATTTCACACACGTTTGTGGGCAGCACATACACTGAAGAAAACAAGAATGCACAGAGCAGGATTGTTTTGCTTCGGTGTGTAGGTGAACTCTGATGGAACTTGGTAGAACTCAGAGCATTTATGAGCATGATGGATGACCCTCTGGGGGCTTGTTTCCCACCCTCCCGGCTGCGATGGAGTGCGGGCCTGCGGTGACAGCACTGGGTACGGAAGGGACGAACAATGGGTCCTGTGAGTTCGCGGAGCTGGGGCTGCCCTGCCTGAGTGGGAGGTCCGAGCATCTGTCTTGAACAGCACATAATTCAGAGGGGAGTGGAGGGATTTTTGTGGCATGTGGAAATAGCAAGGGGGTAAAATGAGAGCGAATCATGAAAGTGCACTCAAATCACCCAACGTGCTGAAGATTGTTCATGTCCACAGATCCCACCACTGAGAAGCCACAAGCCTGGTGAGCTTCCCGACCAGATCCAGGGCCCACTCTTCCGTGCTAAGTCCCCCACAGCATCACCCAGGCTGGGAGGCACAGGTGACCAGCCGGCTCAGTTAGAAGATATGTAGCCTTTTTATCCCTTTAAAAACTTGTTCGCTTGAACTTTTAAAATGCTAATACAGGTAAGTCAGCAGGACTGGTTGCTTCAGCTGCAAACCCAGAACAGGGCTGCCCCCTTGCTCCGCCTTCCCTCGGTCTGTGACAGTCACTGAGTGGCTGCACCCTAGCCCCCCACTTCACAGGATCCCTATTTTTCTTGATCTTAACAGATCTGGTATGCTTTCCTCTGGCTGTGCGCAAAAAGTTCCTGACATCCTCAATTTTGTGACAGGTGGCACGGAGGTAGCGGGAAGAGAGGACACCCTTTTGCACACTTTCCTTAAGAAGTGGTTCTTTGCTTCCTTGTTTTTGATGCTGAGGCTGTCCTCTGCTCTAGATTTCATTTCAAGTCACAAAGCAAGAAAACTGAGGTCAATGAGACTCTTTCTTGCTGCTCACCCTGGCTATGTTCTTTCAAATGTTCTTTCAGATGTTCACAGGCAAATCTCATATGCTGGACAGAATATTCATAAGGCCTTACTATTTTCAGAAACTATTAACAATGTGATGTTGATCATAATTCTATAGACGCCTCCCTTGGGTATCTATTTTACCGACTGCCAATAAAGAGAGTATTTGGATCCAGCCTAAATCCTTCCTTCTGCAAATCAAACATATTTCCTCTTGCTCTATTCTTAATGGAGGCCAGACTTCTTAAATAATCAGCCTTCTTTGTGGTACTGAAGACCTACCCTCCCCACCACACATTCCCCACCACTGCATCGTCTTAGTTACCCAGCCCAACAAGGATATCCTGCAGGGAACAGGGTGTCTCTCTTTATGAACCAAGTTCAATTTTCTCCTTTCTAGTTTTATTAGCAGTAAGAACTTCTCTTCAAATAATACACTGAAGTGAAAGGTGCCACAGAAAATGCACCACTTTCAAATCCCTCAGGGGCTTGAAACTGTTGCTCTTGTAAATATTTTCCAAGTAATGCTGCTTGTAGGATAACTTCAGTCTGAGTTTTTCTGTCATCAGAATCAAGTGACTGGTTCTCTGGTGACTTTTTTCTGCTCTGAAAACATAATGATTCTGACTGTTTCTGGCAGATTGTCTAGTCCAAGGGTAAACTTTGATTCTCTGTTTTCAAAGTGAACTAAAATCGAGTGTTCATCAATCCAACATCAGTCAGTCTAGGTAATTAAATGCTATCTCCTCTATTCACCATCTGTCCTACATCCCTGCTCTTTCTCTACTCTAACCACATACAGTAACAGAAAGTTCTTTATTCTCAATATTTGATTCTTATGCCTAAGATTTTCTGGATATTTATACATTTTCCCCACCTAGACCTTCTGTGTTTGTTGTTAGTTTAGTCGCTAAGTCATGCCCAACTCTTTTGCAACTCCATGGACTATAGCCCACCAGGCTTCTCTGTCCATGGGATTTCCCAGGCAAGAATACTGGAGTGGGTTGCCATGCTCCCCTCCAGGGGATCTTCCCGACCCAGGGATCGAACCCATGTGTCTATTGCCTTGGCAGGAGGATTCTTTAACACTGAGCCGCCTGGGAAGCCCGACCTTCTATATATGTGTCCATTAATCCCAGAGAATAACCATGTACTCATAAGATCATTATAAAATAAGATAAAACTGTTTAATAACAACCACAGAAGCTACTATTTGTTAAGTATTTCTTACAATCCAGTGTTTCTGTTAGGTGCCTCCTATAAATTGCCATATTCCATTCTTTCAGCAAAATGCTGTAAGTTGAACTATGTTCCCCCCAAAAGATACCCTGGAGTCCAGACTCACAGTACTTCAAGTGAGACCTTATTTGGAAATAAGGTCTTTACAGAAGTAATTAGGTCAGCGTGATGTATCAGGGAGAACCTTCATCCAATATAATTTGTGTCCTTTAAAAAAAAAAAAAAAGGAAATGTGGTCACAGAGACACACACATGAAGTACGCCATGTGACTATAAAGACAACTGTCTACACCATCTACAAACTGAGGACAGAGGCCTGGAGCAAATGCCTCCCTCACAGCTTCAAAAGGAACCATCCCTTGATCTCAAGCTTTCAGCCTCCAGACCAGGAGGTAACATCCTTCTGTTGTTTAAACCACCAACTTTGTTACGGCAGCCCTAGAAAATGAATGCACAACCTTACAATTGCAGTCTTCTCTTTTTTAAAACGAGAACTCTGTAGCATAAGACGATTAAAGACCTTCCCAGATCCTACAGGCAGTAGCGCTAGGGCTGCCATGCAACATAGACCTGTTCTGTTCCCAATGCTTGCTACTCTGTCTTGCTGCCTCCAACCTAAGCTTGCACATGGGCTTACTGTGCACACCTACAATTGCACAATCAAGGGATTTTTATATTGCTTACTCTGAGGAGAACTTCCTGAAGACCCTCTTCCCTATGTTTTGGGAATGAGTTATCACAGAAAGCTTGAGAGGGAGGTAGGGACAGTGACTTGGTTTGGAAAAGGCAAGGTTATATAAACAAAAAGTGGACTTTCCTGGTGGTCCAGTGGTTAAGACTCTGACTTCTAATGCAGAGGTTGTGGGTTCGATCCCTGGTCAGGCAGCTAAGACCCTATGTACCTCTTGGCCAAAATATCAAAACATAAAACAGTGAGATGTAACAAATTCCATAAAGACTTTAAAAATTTGTAGTTGTACAGTCACCCAGTCGTGTCTGACACTTTGCAACCCATAGACTGCAGCACACCAGGCCTCCCTGTCCCTCACTTTAAAAATGGTCCATATCAAAAACCAATCTTTAAAAATAAGTAATTTTTAAACATAAGTACCTCTCATGCAATATTTGGGACATGCTTATATTAATTTTTTCCCTTGTTTAATCTGAAATTAAAATCCCACTGGTATTTTTGTAATTCTATTTGTTAAATCTGGCAATTAAAATTCTACCCCAGGAGAACTTTTAGTTTGGGGCCTCAGGACCCGAGCTGGGAGTGATGGCATAAAAGTGGAAGCAAAGGTGGGGACACCGAGGCCTGCTCTGCATATAAAGTCCTTGAATTGTCTGGTAAATGCTTTGGAATGTTCCATAAATACTGCCTATTTTTATTATGGGGGCTTCCCAGGTGGGTCAGCTGTAAAGAATCCGCCTGCCAATGCAGGAAATGCAGGTTTGATCCTTGGGTCAGGAAGATCCTCTGGAGAAGGAAACAGCAACCTGCTCTAGTATTCTTGCCTGGGAAATCTCATGGACAGAGGAGCCTGGTGGGTTACAGTCCACGGAGCTGCGAAAGAGTTGGACCTGACTTAGTGACTAAACAACAACTATTATTATTATAGCAGTTGGGAACTACCCTCGTAGGTCTCAGGAAAAGATGTGGGGGAAGGCAGAAGGCAAGAAGAGAAGAGCTGTTATTATTATTCCAAGGGTGGATTGGCACTGGAGGGCTTATACAATGAGGTGAAAGACTGATGAGATATGCTGGTTTAATGTCCCGTATCTGGTCTTCTGTGCATCTCATTGGGCATTGAGCCAATGGAATGAAAGAGCACAGAGTTCTGACAGCACAGAGGACTAAGGCCTGCAGACACAGTGGCCACTGTACTGACTCCTGAGGGGATGTAGGAGAGATTCAGGAGATGTCTGAGATACATGGGAATGGGTGTCTTTTAAATTAAGTGGAATGAAAGAGTATTATGGCACTGGAAAACTGCTGGGAAGCCCAGCTACCAATCAAAACAACCAGAAAATTCCTTGCTGCTGAATGAAACTCAAGAAAAGCATAGTGATCTTTTCGAACAGCTTATGCCTTCTGAGTTCCTGGCTAGACACTCCTAAGGGGTCATGAGAGATCTTTTGGAAAATGGAAAGAATGCCACAAGAGCAAAAAAATATTAAGTCAAAGTGGTGGTCATGAAATTGGCAGCTCACTGATAACTCTTTTTTTCTCTGTAATTTCTTTTTTTAAAAAAGGATTTTATTTATTTTTGGCTGTGCTAGGTCTTCGTTGCCGCACAGGCTTCTCTCTAGTTGCGCGGCACAGGCTTCTTTTCTTGTGGAGCACAGGCTTTAGTGTGCATGCGCTTCAGTAGTTTCGGCCCCCACGCTCTAGAGCACAGCCTCAGCAGCTGCGGTGCACAGGGTTAGTTCCTCTGCTACATGTGGGATCTTCTGGGACTAGGGATCGAACCCATGTCTTCTGCATGGGCACGCAGATTCTTTACCACTGAGCCACCAGGGAAGGTCCATCTTTTTTCTTTTTTTTTTGTAATACACTTCTACTGCTGGGTTTACTGGATGTTACAGAACCATGCAAATATTTCCACAGCAGCCAATTCTTGTCAGTTCAGGAGTCATAAAGTACATATGTTGTTTTCTCTCTGATGACTGGCATAGGAACATGGAAAATTGGCAGAAATAGATGATGACTGACAATCTTCCATGTTCCTATGCCAGTAGGAAGAGATTCAGTAGATGTGTGAGAGAATATTTATGATGAAACCTTATCAATTCAAGACACTAGGTAAAGCAAAATTTCAAATTTCTGTCATTTATTTCAAATGGGTTTTCACATCAGATACTTTGAACCATTATATAGAATCCTCCTCCTCTACAGAAGTAAACTGTTTAACAATTTAGAACTACTGTTTTCCTTCATTATCTTTATGACACTTCTCCTACCTTTTGACTTTTTTATTTCTTAAGATGCATCCTTTAATGGTGATAAAAGGAAAAGGATGAGATTCAAATGAACACTTACACTCATGGCAATTCTGGCAAACGTGTGGATGGGGAGGGGTGGGACATGACTGGCTACAATTAGCACCAAGTACACGTCCGTGAACAGAGAAGTCTCTCCATAAATCCTTCAATAATTAATTAATGAGGGACTCAACCAATTTCTGCCTTCTGGACATTATCAAACGTAATCAGAATTTCATTGTAACTATAAAACCATATGAAACGACCAGTGACCACAAGTTATATTTTAAAACATTAATGGGCATGTTAATGCCCACTCTACTAAAGGCACATGTGCTCTGGTTTTCCAGTCTCACAAGGCATTGGAAAACCACAGCTGTTGATAACGCTCTCTACTTGCAGATCCTGTAACCGCACACTTGACTTCAACATGGCATTTGCACCACATTAAAGCTTGGCAAGCTTAATCTTCGCTAACCACGGGCAAATGGGAACATGCTATAAAATATAAAAATGCATTTCAGCCAAAAGCCATTATCAAGTATGTGTTTGTTTGGATTTGACTAAGAACCTCTCATTTGTTCATGCACACTTGGCGTCTTTACATTCTGTGTACCGATTACACTCGCATTGACTATATCACATGCCTAATAGTCCAGGAAGGGTCTCAGCACAGGAGAGCAGGAAAGAGAGGGGAGAGGAAGAAGCCAGAGTGAGAACGCACTCCTCTGTAAACCTTTGGGGGCACTCTTCGTCCTCTCCTGCCCAGTGTACCACACTAAACGTGTTGTTGAGTAATTGGTAGTTGATTCTTTTATATCATCAGATAGGAGAATCCACCCTTGCATTTATCTAGCAACAAGCCTCATAATAGAAGAAAACTATGCTATCTGGCTATTTGCTTCTCAGGTGGCTCAGTGGTAAAGAACCCGCTTGCCAAGACAGGAGACTGGGTGGGTTCAATACCTGGGTCAGGAAGATCCCCTGGAGAAGGAAATGGTAACCCATTCCAGTATTCTTGCCTGAGAAATCCCATGGACAGAGGAGTCTGGTGGGCTACAGTCCATGGGGTCACAAAGAGTCTGACACGACTGAGCTATTAAACAAGAACAACAGCCCCCCTTAGTGCTCCATCCCCGCCCACGCCTACCTTCCAGTATCTTGAGGCAGGAACCACATTCCAGGCATCCTTTTTCAGTGCCTAGCAAATGGACATGTGGTATGAATAAACGCCAAACATATGCACCCACATTCTGGGTTTCAGTTGGATTTTGTTCTATTGAGGAAATAAAACAAAGCAACCCCTCAAACAAACCAAAACAAAGAAACAGATCCTTTTCTGAACAGTCATCGACTCGCTCGCTTCTTTATTCAGTCATTTTTGAGCTTCCAGTAAGTACTAGGTGTGACCTTTGGCGCCATTCACTGCAGGGAGTGGACAAGATGACCTGTGAAAGTACTTAGCACAGTGCCTGGTATATGGGAGGCAAGCCACAAAATTAGATTTCTTTCCTTCTTAAATCCTTATCCTTGAACTCATCAATCGACCACAACCCAACAACTGGCCAACCTGAAGAAAACAATTAGCTTCCAATCCAGTGTCATCACCCCTTTAAATCCCCCTACCCACCATGCAGTTATACACAGTGAGGTTAAGTATGTCAGTCAGGGAGAATAAAACACACACAGGCAGAGTCATGGCTCATGATTCTTGCTTTGCCATGTTTTGTTGTAAAAGAGGAGAGAAAATGGTCAGTGAAGGGTTCCAGGATGTCTAGGCTATATCTGAACATACACACACCATACACACACATACACACACTTTGGGGAGGTTGTGTTGTTAATCTAGGCAAATAGCTTTGCAACTGACACTAAGCATTTACTATCCTCTCTGGTTGTTTGCGGAGAAGGCAATGGCAACCCACTCCAGTACTCTTGCCTGGAAAATCCCATGGACGGAAGAGCCTGGTAGGCTGCAGTTCATGGGGTCGCTAAGAGTTGGGCATGACTGAGCGACTTAACTTTCACTTTTTACTTTCATGCACTGTAGAAGGAAATGGCAACCCACTCCAGTGTTCTTGCCTCGAGAATCCCAGGGACGGGGGAGCCTGGTGGGCTGCCGTCTATGGGGTCGCACAGAGTTGGACACAACTGAAGCGACTTAGCAGCAGCAGCAGCTGGTTGTTTGACTGAATTTAACTTTTACTTACAAGCAACTTCTATAAATAGATGCAACCTTAAAGCCAACACTTTCTGCCCCATTTTGCATCCTACTTGACTGCCAATACCAGGTCAAAGATGGAGGAGAAAACAATCTGACGCATCATCAATTTGCCACTTTCAGCAGTTTTCATGATATACGCCAAACGCCACCACCAGATTGATCACTGCCAAAGGGCAACCCACACTAATCCCCGAGACATCCAGAGTGAACAGATCCTGACATAAAAGCAGATGTAGAAGTCTTTGCAAGTCCAAGATATTTAAAGAACTCATCTATGACCTCTACTGGTCAAGCTATTAAAACACAAGAGCTACCATGATTTCAGAAGTGTTTTCAGTCATTCAGTGATCAAACACTTTTCAGCGCCTACTATGTGCCAGGCTTCCCTGGGGGCTCAGATGGTAAAGAATCAGTCTGCAACACGGGAGACCTGGGTTCAGGCCCTGGAGCAGAGCATGGCAACCCACTCCAGTATTCTTTCCTGGAGAATCCCCGTGGACAGAGGAGCCTGGTGGGCTGCAGTCAGTGGGGTCACAAAGAGTGGGACGTGACTAAGCAGCTGGGCACACATGCGCCAGGCCCTGACGAAGGAATGACAATAAAGCAAACAGGCCTAAAAACTCCCTCCCTCTTAACAGTCAACTGGGCAGCGTTTAAAAAATATGTGTTGTAAATAAGTTGATTGTAGAGTATTTTGGAAGGTAATAAGTGCTTTTAAAACGAGGAAAAAGTAAATCAAGGAAAAGAGACTCAAAAGCACAGAGCAGGCGGAACTGGAGAAGCAGGTTGCAGAATGAAATCAGACCCTCAGGATACGTGTCAGTGCAAGGGTAGAATTAAGCAAGGCATCCAAGGAGGCGGGAATCTTAATAAGTTCATACGTAGCACACAGGAACTTCCCTGCCAGTGGCTAAGACTTCTGCACTCCCAATGCAGGGGGTCTGGGTTCTATTTCCCGGCCAGGGAACTAGATCCCACATGCCACAACTGAAGATTCCACATGCCACAACTGAGACCCAGTGCAGCCAAGTTAATTCATTACTTAAAAAGGCCTAACACATAGATTCTCAAGATAGTTTAATTAGACATCGCCTGAGAGCAAGTTTCTTTTTTACAGTTTCACAAGAGATTGTAGAGTCAGTCAGACTTGTGTTCAAGCCTGTATGGGTCAGCTTTGCTGCAGCAACAAACAACCCCAAACTCTCAATGGCATAAAGGACAAATATTCATTTTTTTGTTTACATCTCGTAAAGGCTGCAGGCTAACTCGGTCGACTGTGACTGGTGGGCTCAGACCTGCTTCATGTGTGTCCTATTTCAGGGGTAGAGCTGAAGAGACAGCCACCTTCTGGGGTATGTTGTCCCCACAGAGGAGGACAGGGCTGAAGTACATCTAATTGCACCACGGAACTTACAGCCTCTTCTCATTTGGGGCAAACATCAAGTTCATTCACATTTCACTGACCAAAGAAAGTCCCACTGGCCAAGCGCAGAGTCAGTGGGAGCAGGGAAATGTAAGTGTGGCCCAGATACAAGGGCAAGGAGGGAGCGGGTAACGGTGAGAAGTAATACAGCGTAACTGTGGCGAGCCACTCCGTTTCTCACCTTATTCAACGGTGAAACAGGAATAGGAACAGGCTACCTGTGAAGAATAAATGAGATATTATAATGTACTTAGCACAGTAACTGGTTTATATGAAGGGGTCAGTGAAAGTTAGTATCCTTCTGTTGTCTTCTTCCAGAAGTTGCATCATCACTCTGGCCCAGTTCCTCTGGAGGGTTGGGTGGCTGTTGGGTGGGAGGTGGGGTGGAATTCTCTGGCAGTCCAGTGGTTAAGACTGTGTTAAAAAGAAGTTATGGGGGCAAGGAGTGGATGTGTGGGAAAACTGAGAAGCCTGGGACTGAAACCTTGATCCAGTTCTTTCTCTAAATCCTGGATAAATTACTGATCTATAAAGTGAGGCATCCATCTAACTGATCTGTAAGGTTCCTTTCTGGTGCTAAAGATAATCAGTCTGGGATAAAACATTAACAGGGTTTTCTTTCCTTTTTCTCTAGAGTCGCTGCTGCCTAGTTCTAACACCAGGTGGCGCTAGACAACAACTTAATGGGAAAAGATGAGGGCTTTTCTGTGGAGATTGGAGAGTCTAGAATTACTATTTTCTTACAGATTTGTTGGAGAAGGCAATGGCAACCCACTCCAGTGTTCTTGCCTGGAGAATCCCAGGGTCGGCGGAGCCTGGTGGGCTGCCATCTACGGGGTCGCACAGAGCAGGACACGACTGAAGCGACTTAGCAGCAGCGGCATAGATTTGTTACAAAGCAGAGCTGTTGCATCTGATGATAGCTTTTCAGGAAGCACCACTTTGAGGAAACACCACCCCAAAACATCAAATGCTCCCTCTAGTCCTAGGACCTCATGCTTTGGGAAGAGACTCTGGGAAATTGGGAACTACCTGTTTCTAGGGATTTGGGAATAGGAGAGGTACCTTTTTTTTTTTTGAGCAAAAGCATGAGCTCATTGGAGCTGTGCTATAAGATGATACAGATAGCAGCCATGTGATGGAATCTGGCATGGGGGAGAATTATTCAGCAGACTCATATAACAAACAGGATGGAATCCATGTTCACGGATCTGAGACAAAAGAGTGGGAGTGAGCACAGCAATGGGTGAGACGGTGCAGAAACAGACTCTAAAATTTGGCAACTATTTACACCAAGAAGCTTCAAGTAGGATAAATCATAATGAAAGATGGCTCCCAGATAAGTAGGAAGATGCTGGGGCCACTGACAGCACATGACTTTGGGAGACAGTATTACTGTTATTCCTGCACTTCAAATGCACACCCAGAAGAAGAAGACATGATGGTTCCTGCCTCTTAAGTACCAAGAAGCCCCTGGTGCATGGGTATTGGTCCTAAAATGGCCAGACATGCCAGCTGTGGAAAGCACTGAAATGCTCCAATATGACAACTAGCCTTTTCTCAAGAAATGTTTCCTTATACATGATTTTAATGGTAGTACTTCATAATCTTGGAGTAGGAAATGGCAACCCACTCCAGTACTGGAAAATTCCATGGACAGAGGAGCTTGGTGGGTTACAGTCCATGAGGCTGCAAAGAGTTGGACATGACTAAGCAGGCACATGCACACACCCACACTTTAAAATCCAGAGGCATTTCCCTGATGATAATGGGGACAGGGCTATATTGGATATCTCTGTACCTTTCAATCAATTTTGCTGTGAACTTAAACTGCTCCAAAAAAAAAAAAAAAGGAAAATTTTTTTTTTTAAATTTTGGCCAATTCTGGGAGATGATGAAGTAGGAAGTTTTGAGACTCTGTGTCCCACCCTGGATAGCAATTGAGCTGGCAGAATCTGTCTGATGTAACTACTGTGGAACTCTGGACAGTTTATTGAAGGCTTGCAATGTCCAGGAGAAGATGGGGACAGTTAATTTGGGCCAGTTTCAGCTCTCAGCACCACAGCAGCCTTGCATCCTAACCCTCATGGCAGGCAGCTAAGCACGATTCCTGGAGCAGCTTGTCCACAACTCGCAGGAGCCTGGGTGGGCAAAGTGGATACCAGTGGTCTGTGCTCTGATCACTGGTCACTATTTCTGACCACATAGGTCCAGACAAAAAGGCAGTGTCACTGTTGTAGCACCTCCCCCCCCTCCCCCAATGCAAGTCCCTCTTATTCATCTGGCTTAAGTGACAGCCAGGAGATTTAAAGGGAACAGCGTCCTTTTTATTTTTTAAACAGTGCTAGTTAGTGAGGCGCTAATAAGCAGACCAACGTATACATACTAGAGGTCCCAGAAAGAGAAGAGAGAAAAGGGAAGAGAGGATATCTGAAGAAATAATGGCTGAAAACGTGCCAAACTTGATGAGAAACATGAATATAAATATCCAACAAGTTCAACAATGTCCAAGGATGGTGAGCTGAAAGCCCCAAAAAAGAGAACATCCAGGAAGTAGCAATATAGCAGCAAATAATCACACACAAGGGATCCTTCATAGAACTATCGGTAGATTTCTCATCAGAAACTTTGGAGACCATAAAGCAGTGGGCTGATATAGTCAAAATGCTATAAGAAAAAACCCCTCAACCAAGAATTCTATATCTAGCAAAACTGCCCTTGGAAAGTAAGAGAGAAATTAAGATATCAAGATAAAAGCAAGGGAGTCTGTTACCAGTGGACCTGTTGTGCAAGAAATGCTCAAGAGAGCCCTGCAGGGTGAAATGAAAAGACATTTGAAGCCATAAGAGAAACTCAAATCTCTGGAAAAGTCACAAGTGTTAGTCACTCAGTCCTGTCTGACTCTTTGTGACCCCATTGTCTGTGACCCCATTGTCTGTACTGGAGTGGATTGCCATTTCCTTCTCCAGGGGATTTTCCTGATCCAGGATTGAACCCAGGTCTCCTACATTGCAGGCAGACTGTTTACTGACTGAGCCAGCAGGGAAACCCATCAGATGGAAAAATCAAGAAGCCCCTCAGATGGAAAAACATTTATCTTTTCCTCTTCCTTGAGAGCTCTGGACCCCTTTCTCCTCCTTGAGGACCCTGGACCCCTTCCTCCTTGAGGGCCCCAGACTCCTTATCAACCTACCTAAGAATTAACTCTTATACAAGATGGAAAAATCAAGATCTCAACAAAGGTAAATACACGGATAATTACGAAAGCTAGTGTTATTGTAACAATGGTTTGCAACTGAACCTTTTGTTTTGTACATGACTTAAGAGTATTGCATTTTTAAAATATAATATTTTACATTTTGGGGCATATGATGTAGACCGAGGTAATTTTATGATATCACCAAATGAAAGGGATGGGGGTGGAGCTGTAAAGGATTTGGGGTATGTTATTGAAGTTAGGCTGGAATAAACTCAAACTATACTGTTATAACTTTAGGGTGTTAAAGGAAATCTTTGTGGTAATCACAAAGAAAATAGCTATAGAAGATACACAAAAGGAAATAAAGGAATTCAAACATTTCACTACAAAAACTCAACTGACACAGGGCCTTTCCCTGGTGATCCAGAGGTTAAGACTGCACTATCACAAGGGGACCTAAGATCCTGCAAGCCACACAAGAGGCCAAAATAATAATAATTTTTAAAAATTAAATTAAAAATCAACTGAATACACCAAAAGAAGCCAGTAAGTAATGCAGGAGATGAATAATAATAATTAAAAAAGCTACAAGACATTTAGGAAACAAATAGCAAAATCACAGAAGTAAATCCTTACCAGTAATTATTTTAATTGTAAATAAACTCTTCTGTGGATCACAACAAACTGAAAAAATCTGAAAGAGATGGGAATATCAAATGACCTGACCTGCCTCTTGACAAATCTGTATGCAGGTCAGGAAGCAACAGTTAGAACTGGACATGGAACAACAGACTGGTTCCAAATAGGAAAAGCAGTACGTCAAGGCTGTATATTGTCACCCTGCTTATTTAACTTATATGCAGAGTACATCATGAGAAACACTGGGCTGGAGGAAGCACAATCTGGAATCAAGATTACCAGGAGAAATATCAATAATCTCAGATATGCAGATAACATCACCCTTATGGCAGAAAGTGAAGAGGAGCTAAAGAGCCTCTTGATGAAAGTGAAAGAGGAGAGTGAAAAAGTTGGCTTAAAGCTCAACATTCAGAAAACTAAGATCATGGCATCCAGTCCCATCACTTCATGGCAAACAGATGGGGAAACAGTGGAAACAGTGGCAGACTCTATTGTGGGGCCCCAAAATCACTGCTGATGATGGCTGCAGCCATGAAATTAAAAGACGCTTACTCCTTGGAAGAAAAGTTATGACCAACCTAGACAGCATATTCAAAGACAGAGACGTTACTTTGCCAACAAAGGTCCATCTAGTCAAGGCTATGGTTTTTCCAGTGCTCATGTATGGATGTGAGAGTTGGACTATAAAGAAAGCTGAGGGCTGAAGAACTGATGCTTTTGAACTGTGGTGTTGGAGAAGACTCTTGAGAGTCCCTTGGACAGCAAGGAGATCCAACCAGTCCATCCTAAAGGAAATCAGTCCTGAATATTCATTGGAAGGACTGATGCTGAAGCTGAAACTCCCATACTTTGGCCACCTGATGGGAAGAACTGACTCATTGGAAAAGACCCTGATGCTGGGAAAGATTGAAGGCAGGAGGAGAAGGGGACAACAGAGGATGAGAAGGTTGGATGACATCACTGACTCAATGGACATGAGTTTGAGTAAACTCTGGGAGTTGGTGATGGACAGGGAGGCCTGGCATGCTACTGTCCATGGGGTCGCAAAGAGTCGGACATGACTGAGTGACTGAACTGAACTGAAATAAACTCTTCAATCAAAAGACAGAGATTGGCAGAATTGATAAAAACACAGAATATGACTACATCTACAAGAGACCCATTTTAGATCCAAAGACATAAACAGAATGAAAGTAAAAGGATGGAAAAAGTTATTTCATGCAAACAGCCACCAAAAGAGAACCTGAGTAGATGTATGAGGTACTAAGAGTAGTCAAATTCTTAGAGACAAAAGTAGTCTGGTGGTTCCCAGGGGCTGGAAGAGAAGGGAAGGGGGAATCATTGTTTAGTAGGAATACAACTTTAGTTTTATAAGATGCAAAATGTTACAGAGAAGGATGGTGGTGATGGATGCACAATGTTATGAATGCATTTAACTATCACTGAACTTAAAACTGGGTAAGATGGGACTTCCCTGGTGGCACAGTGGATGAGAATCTGTCTGCCAATGCAGGGGACATGGGTTCAATCCCTGGTCCAGGAAGATTCCACATGCAGTGGAGTAACTAAACCCGTGGGCCACAACTACCAAGCCCATGTGCTGTAACCACTGAAGCCCACGTGCCTCAAACCTGTGTTCTGCAACAAGAGAAGTCACAGCAACAAGAAGCCCACAAACAGCAACCAGAGGGTAACTCTTGCTCACTGCAACTAGAGAAAAGCCTGCACAGCAATGAAGCTCCAGCATAGCAAAAATAAAAATAAATAAATGAATAAATAAAATTATAAAAAGAATGGGTAAGGTGGTAAATTGTATATTATATGTACTTTACACACATACACACAACTGTAAAAAAGAAAAGCTACACAGAATAGCATAACTATTTAAAAACAAACAAAAATAACCCTTAGCAATTTCTTAAGCCTCCTATATGCCAACGTGTCCACAGAGCACAGCAGAAGAAGCAGTGACTTTGGGGTCAGCTGGGCCTGGTTTGAAATCTGAAAATCCTGCTCTACTATATAGTCAAAGCTATGATTTTTCCAATAGTCATGTACAGATGTGAGAGTTGGACCATAAAGAAGGCTGAAGAATTGATGCTTTCAAACTGTGCTGTGGCAGAAGACTCTTGAGAGTCCCTTGGACTGCAAGGAGATCAAACCAGTCAATCCTAAAGGAAATCAATCCTGAATATTCATTGGAAGAAGTGATGCTGAGGCTCTAATACTTTGGGCACCTGATGTGGAGAGCAATTCACTGGAAAAGACCCTGATGCTGGAAAGATTGAAGGCAGGAGGAGAAGGGGGCGACAGAGGATGAGATGATTGGATGGCAGCATCTACTCAATGGACATGAGTTTGAGCAAGCTCGGGCAGACAGTGAAGGACAGTCCACGGGATCACAAAGAGTCAGACGTGACTGAGCAACTGAACAACAACTATATTAACACCTCAGGTTAAAGCGTCTGCCTGCAATGCAGGAGACCTGGGTTCAGTCCCTGGGTCAGGAAGATCCCCTGGAGAAGGAAATGGCAACCCACTCCAGTATTCTTGCCTGGAGAATCCCATGGACAGAGGAGCCTGGTGGGCTACAGTCCATGGGGTCACAAAGAGTCAGACATGACTGAGTGACTTCACTCACTTCTCCTGTATAAAACTGAGCAGAAGAGAGCATGTTTTTTCAGCTTTGAAGGTACTCTACTGCCTGGAGAAAGTTACTTAATCTCTCTGCATCTCAATTTCACCCTTAACATATGGGATATAATATCAGTCTCACAGTTTAGCCATGAGAAGTAAAGATAAGGTGGTTAAATGTAAGTTCTTGTTCCCTTTAAACACAAGGCTGTTAGGATGCCCATGTATGAATCTATCAGACAAGCTCAGCATCAGCAGAGATACATATAAGGCCATGGCTTTCTGTGGGCACTTTTTGCAAGAACCATTGAGCTCTTATGATATGAGATATTAAAAAATCAAATATATTAAGCTGGCCTATAGCTTGATACTAGGGATATTCACTGGTTCACAATAAATAAAGAGGAAGAAGGAGTTACACAATGCATCTCTGTTCTAATTACTCAATCACTACTCAACTGAAACCTTGCTTCATAAGAGATTAGCCACAGCCTCTGGGAGCAATAAACATCCTGCATTGCAAACCCCATTTTGCCATCTCACAGAACCTCCATAAATCTCAGTTGCAAGTGAAGGTATCTCTTATTTTATCTATATAGCAACTATTTCAAGATCATTTTTATAACAGTCATCACTATTAGTTCTTTGGCCAACTCTCCCAGTCAGGGAAAGAAGACATTAATATGCAATGCTGGTATTTCTATTTTGCATTTAGGGCCTCCCCAGTGGTTCAGTACTAAAGAGTCCGTCTGCCAATGCAGGAGATATCCATTCAGTCCCTGGGTGGAGAAGATCTCCTGGAGAAGGAAACAAAAACCCAGTCCAGTATTCTTGCCTGGAGAATTCCATGGACAGAGGAGCCTGGCAGGCTACAGTCCATGAAGTCCCAAAGAGTCGGACATGACTTAGCAACTAAACAATGAACAACAACCTCTGCAGAGAGTATTAGATAAGCAGTGATGAATTCCCATTCCATGTCTCCCCTTTTCTAAACAAACCCAGATTATCTGTCTACTACACCTCCAACCACATTAACCCCAAACAGGGTTTCTTCAGATGAAACACAACACAATTCTGCTCTGTTCATATTCAGTCATTTTCCTGAGCCTGTGCCTGGCTCATCCTAACCATTCCCCGTCTTCTCAGCGTGTCATGACAGGCTCTCAGCAAGAGTGGACTGCAGGGTCTCTTCCCTTATGTCCTGATTCTTATTACTTCCACTGATAGAGTGACTTTCCAGGTCTGGGAGCACTTTCATATGTGTGTGACAAGTTCCCGCAGCCTTCCTGGAGCAGGACGATGCCTCTCACTGCCTGGCTCAGAACCAGTTATTCTGTTCATCTGTGGCATGCCCTTGTGATGTGTTGTATTTATTCTGCCTGCACACATTCCTGCCTTCCTAGAGGAAGACGTGAATAAACCACTCGGCCTTTCCCCGCAAGAAAGTAATTTTTTCACCTTAGGTGGGCCATCTGTTTCTCTGAACACAGCTCTGCTTTGACTTGATTTGAATACATCTTGTCCCAGGCGTTTTGCCAGCTGTACCAAAAGAAAAAAAAAAGAAAAAGCTGTAGGCTCCAGGAAATGGAGCAACTAAAAGTGGTTTCCCTGTAATGTCAGGTCACTCTTTCTTTCTGAAATGCAACTTATGGAATTAACCTAAAGGAAATTGTGCATCACTCTCCATAGGGGTGGTCTGTAGAGTGGCAGGAGGCCCTGATAACAACCAACCATGAATTTCCTAAGTCTCAGTCTCACTGAGGTATGTCACTAGATTTAGCACTGTCCCTACAAATGGAGAGGAAAACTGGGTGCTTACACTGGACCCCAAACAGAGGCCCCCTAAGCTAAAGGTTCTCCTCAACACCAGACGCAGACCCAGTGCACACATGCAGTTTCAGTATTCATTTCTCAGTCTCACTCAAATGGCTGCTCCTTTCCTTTTTTTTTTTTTGTATTTAACTTTTTACTTTATATTAGAGTATAGCCAATTAACAATGTTGTAATAGCTTCAGGTGGACAGCAAAGGAACTCATCAAATGGCTGATTCTGGTGCTCAGGTGTGTTAAGAAAATTTTCCTTAAACCATTTGGAATTAAAGATCTCTTCCTAAGTGCCCAAGCTATTGGGGAAAAAGTATTACCCAGAGCAGAGTGTCAAAATATTCAGGCTGCATAGCAAAAGAAATACTCAAGAAAATGAAATGACATCCTATATAATGGGAAAAATATTTACAAATCTTATGTCTAGTAGGGGGTTGATAGCTAAAATATATAAAGAATTTATTCTAAAATCCTATAGGAAATCATCCCTGAATATTCATTGGAAGGACTGATGCTGAAGCTGAAGCTCTAATGCTTTGGCCACCTGATTCAAAGAGATGACTCACTGGAAAAGACCCCAATGCTGGGAAAGATTGAGGGCAGGAGGAGAAGGAGGGAACAGAGGATGAGATGGCTGGATGGCATCACCGACTCAGTGGACATGAGTATGCGCAAACTCCAGAACATAGCAAAGGACAGGGCAGCCTGGGGTGCTGCAGTCCATGGGGTCACAGAGTCAGACATGACTTAGTCACTGAACAACAATAAAGAATTCATACAACTAAATAGCCAACAAACAAACAAACAAATAATCCAATTTAAAAATGGGCCAGTTCTACTTTTGGTTTATTTAAAATGGACCCTACCATATGATCCAGCAATTTTACTTCTGGGAATATAACGGAAGGAAATGAAAACACTACATTGAAGAGATACCCATGTTCATAGCAGCACTGTTCACAACAGCCAAAACATGGAAACAACTGAAGTGAACACTGATAAATAAATGGGTAAAGAAGCTGCGGTCTATATATATATATATATATATACACACACACAATGGAATATTCAGCCATAAGAAAGAAGGAAATTCTGCCATTTGCAAGATGTGAATAGAACTTGAGGGCATTGTGCTAAGTGAAATAAGTCAGACACAGAAAGACAAATACTGTATGCCCTCAATTACACGGGGAATCTTGAAAAGAAAAACTGCATTAAAAAAGAGATCAGATGTGTGGTTACCAAAGGCAAGGCGTGAGAAGAAGACGGGGCCTTGAGCTACTCAGAAGGGACAAGACCATGGCTGATATCCAGCCCTATGCACTGGCACAGTGTTCCTGCAGGTTAACACACAGAACCACGGCCCTGAGGGCTGATAAACAGCTGAGGTTAGACCACGTATCACTGGATGACCATCTAACGCCACCCTGCAGGTGGTAATGGACTTGGGATACTGGTCCATGAGCCAAGCAGCTCAAGGTTGGTAGCTGCATGGACACAGACCCTGTGGGCCCTCAGGAGGGGCCCGGGTGGGCAGGAGGCCAGCGGGGGACACCACTGCAGGTGGGGACGGAAGCAAAGGGGCTCCAGGTACAGGCTTCATGAGCTGTAATTTTTTTAAAAGATTTTTTTGATGTGGACCATTTTAAAAGTCTTCACTGAATTTTTTTACAATATTGTTTCTGTTTTATGGTTTGGTTTTCTTGGCCAAGAGACATGTGGGATCTTAGCTTCCTGACCAGCAGGTCAAACCTGCACCCTCTGCTTTGAAAAGTGAAGTTTTGACCACTGGACCACCAGGGAAGTCCCCACCCAGAAATTTCTAAACATCAATAAGAGACTTAGAAATAACTAGAATGACTTGGTGGCCATTTTGTCTTATATCACAGCATAAGTAGCTTCAGGATGAGTTTAGTTTAGAGAATACACAGGGAAAATTTAATGTTTTTACTTATATAATGATTTACTGAAATACATTTGTTTATAAAATGTATTTTGCCATATAAGTGGTTAAATACTCTGCACATCATTGTTAGACTGGGCAGCAGTAAGCTGGGGGATAGCGACTCAGCTGGTGGAGCCTGTAAAGGCTTCACTGAACCCCTGCTTCCCACCGTCCTGGAATGATCAGACTTGGGCAGATACGGGTTTCGTTTGATTGACAAGTGAACTGTCATTTTCCATCTGTGGCTGAGGACTGGGCCCACCACACCCAATCAGGAGTTCCCAGCCACTGCTGCTCTCCCGAACCTTCCGAAGGGTCTGACCTGCTGTCCAAGTACAGACTCTGCAAAGGAAATGCCGGGTTAGGTTTCTAGTGACTTTGCCAAGACACAGAGGGCCAGGAGTTCTGTTTAACACATAGCTAGTGAGCATCTAAATCAGGCCCGGCAGAGTCTGGGCACTAAGGATGCACAACATCAGAAAGGACAAAAAACCCTACACCCGGGAGCCAATGAGGAATTGTAGGTGGTCATTATTCAAAGGCCGAGGATGGACAGACTGAGCCCAGGAGAAGCCTCTGACCTCAAGTCAGCACCCTCTGCTCTGTCCTCCTCGGGCTGGAATATGAGAACACAGTGATCAATTCCACAGAACGGTGGGGCTGATCTACCCTGAGACGGGTAAGCATCATAAGGACAGGCTCCAGAAAAGAACTCCTGCCGTACGTTGACTGCTCCTTTGCCACAATTTAGTATCTAAAATTCTGCCATTCAAAACGCATTTTCCAACAGCTGTTCCTTAGAATCTCATCATTCAAGATTCCTAGTTAAAAATATTTTTCCAGCTGTTAAACAAATTTGGCAAACACTTGAGCTCTTGGTGAGTCACAATGAACTGGCATACTAATCTGTAGGACCTCCGTTGATTTTGGATTCAAAATTTGGGCATCTCTGTTTTTCTAATTATTTGTTTAAGCCTCCATCCCTCCACATTGTAGGTAATTCAGTATCTCTCTCTCAGGGACTCTCTATTCTCCAAATTGTTCACAACCTGGGAATTTACTTAGTCCAAAGGGAGCAGTCTTGTTTCAAAGTTCCAGAGAGAAAAAACTGATCTGCCCATTTGAAG
Source organism: Budorcas taxicolor (assembly GCF_023091745.1). NCBI lineage: Eukaryota > Metazoa > Chordata > Mammalia > Artiodactyla > Bovidae > Budorcas > Budorcas taxicolor. The sequence goes on along the minus strand of NC_068917.1, from coordinate 8,911,818 downwards.
TTCTGATTTTACAAAACAATGTGGAATTGGCACAAAAGAGACATATGGATCAATGGAACAGAATATAGAGCTCAGAAATAAACCCACACAACTATGTTCAATTTATCTTTGACAAAGGAGGCAAGAATATACAATGGAGAAAAGACAGTCTCTTCAGCAAGCTCTGCTGGGAGAGCACTTAATCAATGAAGTTAGAACACACTTTCACACCCTAAACAAAAATAAACTCAAAATGGCTTAAAGACTTAAAAGATAGGACACCATAAAATTCCTAGAAGAGAACACAGGCAAAACATTCTCTGAGATAAACCATACCAATGTTTTCTTAGGACAGTCTCCCAAGGCAATAGAAATGAAAGCAAAAATAAACAAATGGGACCTAAACAAACTTACAAGTTCTTGCATGGCAAAGGAAACCATAAACAAAACAAAGAGATAACCTACCAACAGTAGAAAATATTTACAAACAATGTGACCAACAAGGAATTAATTTCCAAAATACACAAACAGGTCATAAAATTCAATACTAAAAAATACAAACAACCCAATCAAAAAAAAAAAAAAGGGCAGAAGACCTAATATAGACCTTTCTCCAAAGAAGACACACAGAGAGCCAACAGGGACATGAAAAGATGCTTAACAACACTAACTAGGAGAGAAATGCAAATTGAAACTACAGTGAGGTATCACCTCACGCTGGTCACGTATCCCTATGCCTGATTCATGTTGACATATGGCAGAAACCAATACAATATTGTAAAGCAATTATCCTTCAATTAAAAATAAATAAATTTAAAAAGATGTCTACAAATAGGGCTTCGCTGGGCTTAGTAGTAAAGAATCAGCCTGCCAATGCAGGAGACACAAATTCAATCCCTGGCCTGGGAAGATAGCACATGCCTCAGAGCAATTAAGCCTGTGTGCCACGACTATTGTTCAATAAAATACATTAAAAAAGAAAGAAAGAAAACAAACTTATGGTTTCTAAGTGGGGGCATAAATTAGGGATGTGGAACTAACACATGCAAACTACTATATATAAAATAAACAACGAGGTCCTACTGCCCAGCATAGGGAACCATGTTTAATATCTTGTAATAAACCCTGATGGAAAAGGACACAAAACACACAGACACACACATATCGGAATCACTTTGCTGTATGCTAGAAACTCACACAGCCTTGTAAATCAACTATATTTCAATTCTTAAACTAGTTCTGATTCTAATTCATTCTGCGTGGTGTCAGTGTTGAGAACTGGTTCTGTCAGGCTGAAAGGCTGTCCTTTCTGCTTCAGAACCTCATGCAGGCAGCAGGGTGGCTCTGAGGAGGCCACAGGCTCCCAAGTCAACACTTACTGGATTTGCATTCACACAGCCAGCCACTGTTCCACAAACACGGCTGCTTTGCCAAGGTGCCCGGCTGTAACTAGGTTTCTAACCACAGCTGCACACTGTATCTAGAACACGCTATCCCCCACAAACCTCTAGGCTCTGGTCTGGAGCCCAAGTCCCTGACCAAGACTCCCTCTTGTATCTTGGGGGAAATTTTACATTTTCTTGCTAACAGTGCCAGGGCCATCTCAGTTCTTAGGAAGCTGAATCTCAGAAGGGAAGGGGAGAGGGCCTCGATTCCTCTCCTGGAAGACTCTTGGTAAGTTCAATTTGGCACATGGGAGGGGATACTGAGAACAATCTTTGTAAATCTTCCTTCACCAGAGACATGAATATCAACTCACTTGTATTGTCATCATCAACAGTATTCAGGGAATAACCCAAGAAGATCCAGAGGCCCAATGTCTTGCTGCTCCTCCAGCCAAAAACAAATTAAAACAAACAAATATATATTTTTGTGAAAGAGAGATAGAAGAAAATATTTTCCCCTGCTATAATTTTACATATTAAAGGGGGAGGGTCTCTCTATAGAAGCCCCTGTTAAATGGATCATAAGGTGTGTTCTGCTTCAGAGAGAATCAAGATCCCAAGAATTCTCTCCTGAATTTCCTCCACTGAATTAAAGCCCTAACCACCCCTCCCACCCCCTATCCCCTCCTCCCCTATGAGCTTCTTGGAAGCCAGTCCTCACCTCTTAGTGAATCAAACTCCTAGTGGAGAAATCTCCAAAACTTTTAGGTCAGGGGGAAAAATTCCAGCATTTGCCAATATGGTTTGGACTCATTAATTTTCTGACCCTAAAAAGGCTATCATTTCTATGGAGAGGAGAAACAAATGGAACTTGTATGATGGTCTTAAATCCCTCATTCTGATACTTGAACACTATTTTCTGAAATACTTTACATCGAGGAACTTAAGACACAAATTAAAACATAGCATACACTGCTAGAGAGCTCTCTTGATGTGGGATATTTTATACTTCAGCTCTGCTGGTCCAATCAATACAAATCACTTGGATTCTGTGGGAAAACTCAGTAAAGGTTCTATAAAGTGGTCACAATGTGGGGACAATTTTTGCTAATTCATTCCCAAAGGAGCTCTCTTTGCAATACCAGTAATAAAGGCAAAGGCTGACTTGCCATTGATAGAACACTGTGTTACAGAAAGGCTTTTGGGTAGAACTGTTATTGTGTTTTAGATTAATTTTAGTGAACGTATAACTGGCTTCCCTAGTGGCTCAGACAGTAAAGAATCTGCCTGCAAGGCAGGAGACCTGGGTTCGATCCCTGGGTCAGGAAGATCCCCTGAAAAAGGAAATGGCAACCCATTCCAGTATCCTTGCCTGGAGAACTCCATAGACAGAGGAGTCTGGCCAGCTATAGTCCATGGAGTCGCAAAGAGTCGGTCATAACTGAGTGATTAACACACACAGTGAATATATTTGCCTTCCACTCTAATGCATGTCCATATCCTATGAAACAGTAAGTAATTTAACTTTTTTGGCTGCTCCGCATAGCTTATAGATCTTAGTTCCCTGAGCAGGGATCAAATCTGGGTCCCAGAAGTGAAAGCACTGAGTCTGAATCACTGGACCGCCAGGGAATTCCCAGTAAGTGATGTTTTAATAGGATTATAATACATGTAACACATATCATGTACTTAGAGATGAAATATCCAGGAAAAATATTTCCAAAGCTTATTATTTCTTGGGATTTCCTGTGTCCTACTTGATATGTATATTCACAAAGGGAACTGCTTTTAGTTATCTAAGACCCTATTGTATTTATTACTTCAACTTGCAAGTTTTATTTGGATTTCCAAATGTGTAAATTTCAACGTTTTATTAGTGAGGTTACAGCAATAAAGGAACAATTTTGAGGCTCATTTAACACCTATAAATTTCCCTGTTTGCAATGTAAAAGAAATGGCCTCAGCAGACCACATGTCTGCTCATATTTCAAAGAATATGAAATCTAAACACATTTTAAGTTGCTCTATATTGAGAGCTCTCTTCTTCCATAAAACACTTATGGGCTCATTGTTTATATTTTTATAAAAATGATACCTGACTCTGAACAGATTTATTATATGAAAATTATTTTTTCAAATAGCTATATTTGAGAAGCCATATAAAAGTTAGCTGATTATAAATCAACAATTACAATCAACCTGAAAAATGTTAAAAAGACATTGATCAAAATATTTGAAAATGTACGTGTATACAAAGCCTGCACACAAATGTTTATAGCACTTTTATCTATAATTGCAAAACTGTAAGTAACAAAGATATTCTTCAACAGGTGAAAAGATGAACAAACCATGATACATCACTATCACAGAAAATTATTTGGTGATAAAGAGAAATAAGCTAAGAAAGCTTAAGAATACATGAATGACTCAAATACAGACTGCTAAGTGAAAGAAGCCAGTCTCTACAGATTACATACTCTAGGGTTCCAATTGTACGACAGTGAGGAAAACATAAAACTGTAGAAATGGTGAAAAGATCAGTAATTGTCAGAGTTCCAGGAAGAATAGGTGAAGTCCAGGAAAAACGGTGACAGACTTTATCTTCTTGGGCTCCAAAATCACTGCAGATGGTAACTGGAGCCCAAGAAATTAAAAGATGCTAGATCCTTGGAAGAGAAGCTACGACAAACCTAGACAGCATATTAAAAAGCAGAGACATTACTTTGCTGACAAAGGTCCATCTAGTCAAAGCTATGGTTTTTCAGCAGTCATGTATGGATGTGAGAGTTGGACCCAAAAAAGGCTGAGCACCAAAAAACTGATGCTTTTGAACTGTGGTGCCGGAGGAGACTCTTGAGAGTCCCTTAGATAGCAAGGAGATCAAACTAGTCAATCCTAAAGGAAATCAATCCTGACTATTCATTCAGAGGGATTGATGTTGATGCTGAAACTCCAATACTTTGGCCACCTGATGCGAAGAGCTGACTCATTGGAAAAGACCCTGATGCTGGGAAAGATTGAAGGCAAGAGAAGCAACGACAGAGGATGAGATGGTTGGATGGCATCATCTACTCAATGGACATGAGTTTGAGCAAGCTAGGGGAGATGGTGAAGGACAGGGAAGTCTGGCGTGCTGCAGTTCATAGGGTCACAAACAGTTGGACGCGATTTAGCGACTGAACAAGAAGGAGATATTTTAGGGCAATGAGCCTATTCTGTATTATAATGTAATAGGGGATAGTGAATACTATGTGTTTGTCAAAACCCACTGACCTTTACAGTATGAAGACTGATCCTTAATGCATGCAAGTTTAAAAAGTATATTTAAGAGTTGGGGTATCACAGGATGGAAAATAGAATGTGACATAACAAGCTAATTATATGACAACTGTACAAAACAACCTTTCTAGAGGGTGGGATGAAGAGAAAGGTGATGACCTGAGCAACTTTGGAAATAGACCCTATAAAACTGAGGGCAAAAGGCCCTGCATGTAAGCCCTGTGGCCCTAGCGGGTTGCCATTTCCAACTGCACTGTAATTTCAGGCTCACTCTCATTCCACTCCTCCTCCTACCAAGGCAACAGGCTAACAGCACAATATTCTCTTCTTTCCGGTCTCAGTTCCACTGCTTACCAGCTGGGTGAGCTTGATCTCGCCGCCTGACCTCTTGGAGCCCCAGTTCCCCACCTGAAAAAGTACCTCAGGAAGGAATGTTGCTTGGGTGAAATAAGCCAAGATTTCTGAAGTGTTTGGCGAACTTGGCAATGTCATTTTTATCACTAATGTTGATATAGGTATTGTCCTCATTACCAACTGACCAGGGGCTTGTAGAGGCTTCAGCACCCACTTGGGCTCTACAGAGAACACCCGTTGGCAACTTAACCTTTTCTCATTCTCAGTTTGATACGTAGGTTGTGTCCAACAAACCACACAATTATTGTTGGGATCTGGACTATGATTCCATTTACTGTCAGACCAAGGCCTCTTTTAGACTGCCAGGAAACCAAAGGGCTCATTTTCAAGTTTCCCTCTTTCTTGGCCTCTTTTCCTGCCAGAGTTTATTTCCACGTGAACATGATCATTCATTCTAAATATTCCATGGGCTCCTAAAACTGGCCAGTTCTCCTCGATTCACTTCTCTCCTGAGGTCCATTTTTCTGACTTGATTTCTATGATACTTAAAGATCAGTTTTCGTCACAAGATAAAGACTGCAGTGTCTGAGAAGTGTAATTGATTATTTACCAGCAGGTTTAGCTCCATGTATCAAGATTGACTGACCTCTTAAAATTTGTACATAGTCATCAAACAATTGAAAGAAATTTCTCAGTTCTGCTTTCTTCTCACTCTTTAGAGTCAGGTTGTTGGTCCTAGATTGCATTTGGTATTTAAAAAGACAAGCTTTACACTAGAAGATCAATATATCTAAAATAAAAACAAGGGTTTGGGAATAATTTTTATTGTTGGGGGTGGAGGGGGCCAAGCTAACGAAAGCTTGCTGTTGGCATTCCCTGTCTGAGCTGAAGATTATACAGAGGTAAGTATCAGTGGCAGATTCCTGTTGAAATGAGTTATCTGTTCTTTTAAATCTCTAAATAGCCACCAAAGAAAAGAAAGGTTAAACCTTAATCTGTCTACTAGGCTATTTATTGTTCATAGCTGTCAATGATGCCTATAAAAGCATTGTCTTACTATGTCAAAGTGCATTTAAGCAATGGGTGTTCTTTGAGCTGAGGGCTTCCCAGGTGGCTCAGTGGTAAAGAATCTGCCTGCCAACACAGGAGACATGCAGAAGGTGCGAGTTCGATCCCTGGGTCGGGCAGATTCCCTGGAGGAAGAAATGGCAACCCACTCCACTATTATTGCCTGAAGAATCTTGTGGACAGAGGAGTCCACGGATTGCAAAGGGTTGATTAAGCAACAGAATGCACGTGCCTTGAGCTATACCTAAAAACATAAAATACTTTAAATAGTGATTGCTGTTATACCAAACTATTTCACTATTAAAGTGTTAGTTGCTCAGGCTTGTCTGACTCTTTGCAACCCCACGGACTATAGCCCACCAGGTTCCTCTGTCCATAGGATTTCCCAGGCAAGAATACTGGAGTGGGAAGCCATTCCCTACTCCAGGTGATTGAACCCAGGTCTCCTGCATTGCAGGCAGATTCTTTACTGTCTGAGACACCAGGGATTATTTTGAAACAAATTGAACAATAAGTTAGTGTATTCAAAAGCAAAAAATAAAGATCAGGTCCAGCAGGGTGCTCACGACTTCTACGGGTCAGGGTGCCTTGCTGTGCACACCCAGGCAAAGGAGATTGTGTGTTTGCTCTTCTGACAAAAAGTTTCTAAGCAGGAAGTTTCCCCCATATGCCCCATTACAGTCACGGCTACCTGTCTGGGGTCCTAGTAGTTCCCAAGTGCATCCTAATTCCAACAGGAGGGCCTTTGGGAAGCAGGTCCCTTCCTGCAGCTACAGCAGCATAAGATTGACATCACAGGCCACAGCCCCTTGGTGATTAATTCTGCTGTCTCCTCTGGGCCTCATGGAGGTTCCTCAGTGGGTCAGTTTTCCTGTTTCACTGCAGTAGCAGAAAGCTAAGTCTGGGTACTAGAGGTTATCTTGTTCAATCCACTTGCAAAAGCCATTCTCAGCATAAACATTCCAGGTTCAGAGGAAAGTTTAGTTTTCATCAAAAAGAATACTCTTATATGGAGCTCAAAAGTAATTAAGTTAATAAAACAGGTTAATTGTTTCTTTTTAACAGATGGAAGATTTTTAGAGACATTTTCAAAGGCGATTTTGTCTGTAGCTCATTATTATGTCAACAAATATACCGTGAATTAGTTTTCAATTAGCATCATTATTGTGAAAATCCTTTTGTCAAAGATAGTCACATAAAACAGGTCCTCCTTCTCTCCTGGGAGGGGACCTGTGATGGTTGAAACTTGAAGCTGCTTCTCTCCACACCTCACCCTCAGCCACTCCAGAAGGCTTTAAGCCTGGAGGAAACGGGAGAAAGGGGCTGGTTAAGGAACAGCAGCATATCCTAAATCTGGGTGCAGGCATAAGCTCCCAGGTGGGAATCAGGGGAAGAGTTTATGTATGTTCCCATTTTCCCCCCCAAGTTTAAGATGTCCAATGTCTGCAATTACTTATACCTAAAACATCTCCTGAGACTTTCTCTGATTGGAAACATTTTGCTGTTACTGTTACTTGTTTTTCAGGAAATACTAATCAGCCTGCTTTTCAAATTTAACACCGATGCTTTTAAGATTATTGCTTAAGTTCTATATCATGAACTGGCACTGTCATTAATTTGGGGAAATTTGTCTATTTGGTGGCTTCCCTGGTGGCTCAGACAGTATAGAATCTGCCTGCAATGTGGGAGACCTGGGTTTGATCTCTGGGTTGGGAAGATCCCCTGGAGGAAGAAATGGCAACCCACTCCAGTATTCTTGCCTGGAAAAGCCCATGGATGGAAGAGCCTGGCAGGCTACAGACCATGGGGTATCAAAGAGGCTGACACAACTGAGAGGCTTCACTTTCTTTCTTTCTGGTGGATCAGAGGGTAGAGAATCTGTCTGCAATGTGAGACACCCAGGTTCGATCCCTGGGTCAGGAAGATCCCCTGGAGAAGGGAATGGCTACCCACTCCAGTATTCTTGCCTGGAGAATTCCATGGACTTAGAAAAACCTGGCAAGTTGCAGCCCATGGAGCAGCAAAGAGTTGAACACAACTGAGTGACTAACACTTTCTATTTGTAATAAACTTTGATTGGACATGAGTGATTTTATATATATATATTTATATGCACACAGGCATGCTAAGTCACTTCAGTCATGTCCAACTCTATGGCAACCCCATAGACGGCAGCTCACCAGGCTCCCCTGTCCCTGGGATTCTCCAGGCAAGAATACTGGAGTGGGTTGCGATTTCCTTCTCTCACATATATATACATACATACATACATACATACATACATAAATATATAAGACATACACACACAGACATACACACTGGGTTGGCTGAAAAGTTCATTCAGTACAACCAGGAATGCTTTCCCCCCTGTTCGTCATCTAGATGATCCTGCTCTATTATAATCTTTCTAACTCCTGGAAGTCTGCTCAAAATTGAATTAAAACAACAATGACTAAAGGATAGTTAACAGATGCTACAATCCCACTTCACTCCAAACAGAATGAAATGCCTTTCATGCCTTTATTCTGAGGCACAGAATAGACTTCATCTTTAGTCATTTTATGTTTTGTTTTACAGTGATGGATAACATTTGGGTGAAGACCTGGTAAGCTGGGATGGTTGCTGTTCAGTCGCTAAGTCATGTCCAACTCTGCAACCCATATCAAAATAAGACATCTGGATGGTGAGGAAAACTTGGCAAAAACACACAAAGAAACTGTGAAAGGGAAAAGATCCTCAGCCAACCGCCTTCCTGAATCACAGTGGCCATTCCTCCTGCTCCTCCTCCCTCCTCTCCTCTGCTTTTTCTGCCCTTATCTCTCTCTCTCCCTCTCTCTCTCACACACACACACACACTCTTCTCCTAAGGTAAAAACCACTCTGTGCTCTCTGCCTGTCTGTTTCTCTCTCTCCTCTCTCTCTCTCTCTCTCTCTCACACACACACACACACACACACACTCCTTAAGGTAAAAATCACTCTGTGTGCTTTCTGTAAATGTCTCAGGTTCTACACTTCATGGCTGTGACAGTCCGCCTCCCTGAGGTGCCTGCAGACCAGCTATTTCCTTCCATCAAGAAGCTGTTAGCTCACTCCCACCTGGTTTGGAAGAATCCAGGGGGCTGTTCTCCGTCTCGCAGCCCCGTCTCTCTCCACTGGCTCCTCTCCCCAGTCCTGGCTGCAGTGGCCTGCCAGGCGGGCTGGTGAGGGATGAAGCAGACAAAGGCCCACTTGTAACCTCCTTCCAGCACCTCCTCTTTTCTCCTTTTGCCCAAACTCACCCAGTGAGTTGGAGCATTTAAGGAGATTCCTCTGCCAAGAAGACCAAAGGAAAGAAGAAGAAAAAGGGTATGTACTTTTTCCTTAAAAATCATTTTAGGTTGTTGTTTCTGCTGCAAACTACTGCTATAGAATAGGGCAGAAGTGTTTTTGTGTCTGAGTCAGAAGAGAAAGGGAGATGGAGAAAGCCTCAGAGGAGGTGATGAGAAAAAAGATACTTCCCAAGTTAGAGGGAAAGAATCAGATGAAAAGAGAAGAGAAAATGTACATTTCTTAACAGGAAAGGCATTTAATTGGGGGCTTTAAAGGAGGCAGCTCCCTCACTGTTGGTCCTTATTAAAGCCCCCCATCTTCTCTGAATCTGGCCCCACAATTTCACTACTCAGGACTACGTGAGACTGATGGAAATATATGAGCTCCTTTTCAAGGCACGAGCTGTATCTCTTTATTCCTACTTTACATGAAGTATAAAAACAGTGAGAAAGCAATGTTTGTCTTTTTTTTTTTCTTTTGAAAAATTCTGATTCCTAAAAAGAAACTGGTATAAATATGTGAGACAAAGAGGGAATTCACGGAATTTATCCTCGGCACCCCCAGGATGGAATACAACACAGTGTCTATACTGCTACAATAAAAGGAACTCTTTTTTCCTTTGGGACTTATGAAAATTCCTCTTTAAAGGTCCTTCACTTAGTTACACAAGCTGTGAAAAGCTCTCCCAAATGCTGCAGTGGTGATGATTTCAGGGAAATAATGAGAATGATGTAAGCCTGCATATTCATAGCATCCTCTGAGATGCTCGAAGGCAGATCACCTTTGGGGCTGATGTGGACTTTGTTTTTCCACTGATGAGGCTCTCTTGGAGCTGACTGTTTTAAAGATGCTTGGAAGGCTTATTCACATTGTAATACCACTTCTGTTCCTTTAACCTACACTTTGAGAAGTTTCAATTCAGTGCTCAGTCATTTCAATATAAATCTCTTCTGGTACAGTTAATAAGAAAGAGAGGGAATCGTAGGAAAAAAAAAAAAAATCATTGATTTTCATCGGCCAGGCAAGATGAATGGACACCGTCATGGACTGGATGGCAGTTTTCATCTCTTCCAACTATTTGATATTTTAAATGTCAAGCTCTGGGTTGGAATTTTCATTGCTTTTGCAGCCTTCACTTCTTTCTGGCCGTGTTACAAAAGCAATCAGAAAAAGGGCTGCCCTTTCTAATTCATCAATTCTGCTTCATCCCGTGCTCTTAATGCCAGTTGCTAGAACAAACAAACATCAGCTGTCTGCAGGACCATTGCTCCCTGAAGGTCTGAACGCTTTCACAACATAATCCTACAAGTTTGGGCCATTAAATGAGATAATTTTTCTTTTTCAGTTTCCCCTTAAGTCCAGTCATTCAAAAGCTTGCTGGTGCCAAATACCCTTACACAACCAACATTTGCAATCCCCTCCCTATATGATGGTGGCAGTGATTTATTGTTTAACCGGAAACATCTTGCCTACAGCCCTATATCCTCTGCATTGATCTTTTTAAAATAAGGCCACTATTGAGGGAGTTTGAGGGAGAATGGATGCATGTACATGCATGGCTGAGTCCTGCACTGTTCACCTGAAACTGTCACCACATTGTTAATTGGCTATACCCCAATACAAAATAAAAAGCTCAAAAAAAAATTTATCCAGGGTTATGATTAATCAGACATTTATCAGGTGATCTATATTTTTTGATGTTTTTCATCTGAACTGTATTTGTTAATATCAATTATTAAACACATAAAATGAGATACAATATAACTTTATTGTAAAAAATAATGCCGCTATCCTATTGGGATAGGAATGATATCTTACAACATTAGGAACAATGTTAGTTACATAAAATTGAATTCAAAGAAACCAATTGGTAACTCTCTAAAGATCTCTTGTTATTTCCTCAGATGTTCAGTTTTTAGCTTTATTTGCTGTTGTAATTTGCATGTATTCCAGGAGGAATTTAAAGGGCAGGTCCTTCAACAGAACGAGGGGAAAAAAGAGAGCAATTTGCTTCAAATTGGTCAAAATAATCTCACTCTTGTTGGCACTTGAAAATATATGGTCTTGATGGATTGCTAAGGATGAAGGTCAGTGTCTTTTAAAGAAAAAACAAACCAATGTATCATGGGAACATACTGGTTCAGACATTTCCCCACTTGCAGAATAACAGTTAAAGCTATTTATCTGTACTTAAGTAAAGGAAGAAGAGAAGACTTCAATTCAAACAGGTAATTTATAAAGTGTTGTTTGTTTTTTTTTTTAAAAAAGCTTCAAGCGAGTACTTGCCAGGTATGGAACTTTCCACCCTAGTATGTGACTAAGGCAGACAGAAACACCATTCTGTGCTCTGGCCTGGACACAGCCAGAGAGGCACGCGGTGTGGCAACACACCCACTGCCTTCTCTAGCAATTCACTTGTTCCTTCTTTCAGCGGATGCTTTGTGAGCCCATCCTGTGAGCCTGGCCTGGAAGCAGGCCTCTGAGAGGTGAGGGAGGAGGGAAAGGTGCATGCCCTGCCTTCACGGAACTGGCATCGCCTCCTCCAGTCCCCACATCACCTCCTCCAGTCCCCACACAGAGGCTGGCCCAGGCCTCCGTCCCTCATCTCTTCTCGTCCCAGTCTGTACTCACTGCCCTGCAGTCCCACCATGACAAAGACAAAGCAATAAGTATCCCCATGACCCTCAAATTCATACCTCCAGATTTGCATTCAGCTGCCTACTCAACATCTTCATTTCACATCTGATGGGCATCTCAGTTTAACTTGTCCAGAAATTTACTCTTAAATCCCCCTCAGCTCAATAAATGTCAGCACCATTCAGGTCAGAAACCTAATAGGCATCCTGGAGTCTTTCTCTCTCACCTCATCTCTTCCATCAACTTCTTTCTCCGACATACTTCCCACCAAGAACATAAATATTAGTTTCCCAGTGTCCCTGGCCATCTCCATTTCTCCTTCTCCACATCCTTGCCACTGCATGGGAGGGTCAAGAGGGAGTGGATATATGTGTATGTATAGCTGATTCATTTTGTTGTACAGCAGAATCTAACACAACATTGTAAAGCAACTATATCACAATTAAAAAAAAAATTAGAAGTCCTAAGTGAGGTTCACAACCATCCTCTCCACATTGAAACTCTAGTTGATTTTTATTCTATCTGTGCTTTTCTTTATTTTCCATGCCTTACACTAAGTATTACTATTTTTTTAGAAAAATAATTTTTCTTAAACAAATCTAATGGCTTTCATTAGAACTATCTAATAGAAAGAAAGCATAAGATGTTAACAGTCATGAAATGAGCTTAAGAACAACCTACACTTAAATGTGGGAAATATAAGAAAGGCAATAGGAACCCAAGCTGGCTAAATGAATGAGTTTGTTCAAAAGCCACAAGAAATAAACAAAATTAAGCTAGATTACCAAAAATAAGAACATGATTACATAGTAAAAAACTAGGAAGATCATAGCTCAAAAAGATATGAAAAATGCCAGCGATCTAAAGTAATAGAAAAATTCTAATACATTGAGGCAAAAAGATCAAAAAGAGCTTACAGCTCTCCTCCCAACTCCTCCCCATACTCCCAATCTTTTGAAAGACAGGAATCAGGCGAGGGAGGTTACAGCAAAGGCAGCTGATGTTTGCTGTTGAATCTTCTCATAAATGTACACATACATAGAAATATATATATTTTTAAGTCAGGTATGAGCTAATAATCCAGAACAAATGCTAGTTTTGACAAAAATCAAGCAAACAAACAAAAACCAGAAATTGGGATATACATTTTAAAGTCAGACTATTTAGCAAAAGTTAAATACAATGAATTAATTTAAATTAAAACAATAGTACCTGATGACATGCAAATTGAAGGATGTAGCAGCTCACTAACCTCTTCCAGTTGTAAACAGCTCTCTGCAACTAGCTACTGAGTTTAGCAATCCGAGAGACACATCCTTCTCCGGCTGTAAGCATCTAGAGATGAGGATATATTATTTATTCTTTCACTAATGTGACAGGCACTGTTAAGGGTGCTTGGGATGGATACATCTCAGAAAAAACCCTGCCTTCCTGGAGCTTCCGTTCAATTTGGGGGAGACACAATAAGAATATTTTATAATAATTTAGAGGTTTATAAATGCCAAGGAAAATTAGAGCAAGAAAGGCAGATTAAGAATCTGTGAAGGAAGATAGAATTTTATTTCAAAAAATTTTTATTGTTGTTGAAATACAGTATAGTTGATTTATAATGTTGTGTTAGTCACTCAGTTATATATTCTTTTTCAGATTCTTTTTTATTATAAGTTATTACAAGACATTTAGTACACTTCCCTGGGCTATAGGGCAGGAGTTTGTTATTTATTTTATACGTTGTTGTCATTTAGTCGCTAAGTTGTGTCCAACCCCTTTGTGACCTCATGGACTGTAACTCGCCAGGCTCCTCTGTCCATGGGGTTCTCCAGGCAAGACCACTGGAGTGGGTTGCCACGCCCTCCTTCAGGGGATCTTCCCTACCCAGGGATGGAACCCCATCTCTTATGTCTCCTGCATTGGCAGGTGGGTTCTTTACCACTAGTGCCACCTGGGAAGCCCTTGTGACCTTAGAAATAACACCAAAAACACATTCCATTGAAAAAAACTGAGAAAGTATACTTCATTAAATTTAAACTTTTCCTTCTTTTAAAAGTTTAAAACATTTGCTTATTTTAAATAAGAAGGTGAAAAGGAAAGTCATAGATGAAGTAAATGTTTGGAAATGTTTGGAAAGTATATATCTAATAAAGAACTTGTGTTCAGAATATACAAAGAACCCTCACAACTCAAGAACACAATCCAACTTTTTTTAAATGGGAAAAGATTTGGACAGGTCAACAAAGAAGATACACAGACGAAGAAAACATATGAAAGAGGTTTAATACCATTAATCATTAAGGAAATGCTACATAAAACCACAAGACACCTATCAGAATGTACAAATTAAAAATACTGACCGTATCAAGTGTTGGAGAGGACGTAGACAAACTGGAACTCTTGCAGACTGCTGGTGGGAATTTTAAATGGTACAACCACTTTGGAAAAACAATTTAGCAACTCCTTAAAAAGTAAAACATACACCCACCAGTTATTCCAGTCATAGGTATATGCTCAAGAGTAATGAAAGCTATCCCCTGGAGAGGAAAATCTCAAGGACAGAGGAGCCTGGTGGGCTACAGTCCATGGGGTAGCAAAGAGTCACACCCAACTGAGCACGCACACACATGCACACAATGAAGCTTTGATCTTGCAAAGCCTTGTACACAAGTGTTCACAACAGCTTTGCAACGGCCTGAAACTTAAAAAAAACTCAAATATCCATCAACAGACAGATGGAACAATTTATAGCACACATAATGCAATAATTCTCAGCAATAAAAAGGAGTCAGCTATTGATACAGGCAATGGACAGATATATATCTCTCAAAGTAAGTATGCTGAGTGATAAAAGCCAGATTAAAAAAGAGTGCATATTTTATGACTCCATTGATATGAAATTGGAGAAAATGCACCTTAATCTCGGGGGAGAAAACAGGTCAGTGGTTGTCTGGATGGGAGTGGGGACAGGGAGGAGTGAGACAGGTGGATGACAAGAGGGCAGGAGGAGACTTAGGGCTGATGGGTCCCCTCACTATCCTGACTACAGTGATGGTATAATGGGGACATACATGTGCCTGAACAAACTGTACCCTCTAACAGCTGTCCTTTAGTATATGTCAATTTTACCTCAATAAAGCTCTTTAAACAAAAACTTTGCTTACATAGTAGAGTTCTGTCTTAGACTTCAATATGACTTCAATATGTCTTTTAAAGTTTAATGACTGTGGTGATTCCTAGCATATATTAAATGCTCAATTAACAAGATATTCAATCATCCTTCTTTGAAGAGTAATCTGGAAAAAATGTCAGGAAATGTAACTCTTTTTTTTTTTTTAACATCAATTACCTTATGGGGATAAAGAAGGCCTGAATCAGAAGTAACTGAGAGCTAAAACACCTCACAGAATTACATTTTAAAAAAAATACAACTTATGTTACAATTTGCAAAGTGTAAGGTATTATTATTGGAAGGTATTATTCTATCTATACTGGATTGTGATGTAATACAACACTGTAGGGTCTTGTTCTCTCAAATCTGAAAAAAATATAAAGTGAAATAGATCTCATTTTTTTGTCTTTCCTTTCACTAGTATTTGGAGGTAAGAATTAAATTAAATATTTATAATTCTAAGAAAATATATAAGCAAGGCCAAAAATGACTAATTCAAATCAGAATATGAAATAAAATCTAAAACTCTGTCAGAGTATGAAAGAGTAGTTTCAGTTTCTAAACTCATAAAAGAATCTGCCTGCAATGCAGGAGACCCAGGTTCGATTCCTGGGCTGGGAAGATCCCCTGGAGAAGGAAATGGCAATCCACTCCAGTATTCTTGCCTGGAAAATCCCATGGACAGAGGAGCCTGGTGGGCTACAGTCCATGGGGTCGCAACAATCGGACACGACTTAGCGACTAAACCACCTAAACCACCAGACTCATAAAAAGCAGTGAGTGTCCTTCCTCAGATGATGTGAGTAGATCTGTATACACGAAAGAAACTGGATCAGTAATTAATAACCTCCCAGAACAGAAATCACCAAGGCCAGATGGGCTCCGTGGTGAACTCCTCTAAACATTTAGGATACTTCAGCAATCTGAAGGGCTGTGGTGTCTGATTCTGGCTCCTTCACTATCTTGCTAGTCTCCGTTTACTGCAAAAGCCTCTATTCTCTTCATGTTTAATATGTAGGCCAGAGAAGCCAGATTCAATAGATCATGAGTATTCCATGTTGCTGTTCAGTCTCCCAGCCCTGACTCTGCGAGGACTCCGTGACTCCCCATGGAGTGCAGCACACCAGGCCTCCCTGTCCCTCACCATCTCCCGAAGTTTGCTTCAGTTCATGTCCATTGCATTGGTGATGCCGTCCAAACATCTCATCCTCTTTTGCCCCCTTCTCCTTTTGCCTTCAGCCTTTCCCAGCATCAGGGTCTTTTCCAATGAGTCGTCTGTTCACATCAGATGACCAAAATACTGGAGCTTCAGCTTCAGCATTGGTCCTTCCAATGAATATTCAGGGTTGATTTCCCTTAAGAGTGACTGGTTTGATTTTTAGTCTTCTCCAGCACCACAGTTCAAAGGCATCAATTCTTTGGCACTCTGCCTTCTTTTGGAATAGTCCATACAAATACTATACTGGAAGTATTATCTCCTAAAAGAGGAACTTGCTTGGTATGACCACAAGAGTTCAAATTAGAACCGATGGGTGGAAGCCACAGAAAAATATTTTCCAGGAAGGGAAACATTAGAACTGTATCAGTGGAATATGTGGATTTAGTCAACAATTGAGTTCCCTATTACAGTAGGTGTCTAAGAACAGGCTAAAGGTCTCTTATGGGGAATTCAAGCCTCTGCTTTCAACTGAGATGTAACCCATGTGGGAGAAGTGTTCACAAATTACTAAACTTATGAAAAAAAAAATCAGTCCCCTAAATAAGTCTGAAACTTTTAAAAACTTAACTGTAAATATATCTATAGAATATAATCAGTCAGCATCAGGATGAGTGGGCTTTTTGTTTCTGTCAGGGTGGGGTCCAGGTTATTTGACAATGTTGTTAGGATATGTAAAGTCAAGAATCACTGTACACAATGATGATATCTGCTCTAGAAATTTACTTCAGTTTTATCATCTTAAAAGCAGTTTTTCTCTACTGAATACACTGGTAAAAAAGTGAATTTGGGGGACTTCCCTGGTAGTCCAGCAGGTAAGATTCAAGGGGCATGGGTTTAATCCCTGGTCAAGGAACTAAGATTTCGTACGCCTCGTGGTCAAAAATAAAAAACAACAAGAACATCCATGCCTGTGATGATAGTTACACAACTCTGCAAATATTCCAAAAATCATTGAATTGTGCAAGTAAAGCAACAAAAAAAATTTTTTTAATGAATTTGAGTACTTGAAAATCCAAGTGGCTCTTCCCACTTTCTCCTTCTCCCTCCCTCACACAACTCTCATTCAGTATTTCTTTGTAGAGCTTGTTAAAGAAATATAACAAGTGATTTTTATTGTAGATAGTCATAAAACTTTGAGAAAGACATTCAAATAAAGTAGAAAAAAAATCAATTCCTACTCTTTCAATTTAAGAGTTAATGAGGACACTACAGAACTTTATGTTCAGATGAACTCCATCCTTTTAAAAAACCTACGAAACAAACAAACACTGACACATTTTGGATTTTCTTTTATCTCACAGCCAAGAGCCAAAATGAAATTTACAGTACTTGCTGTCGCCGTTGGACTAACTTTGCTGCTAGGAGTCCAAGCCATGCCTGCAAACCGCCTTTCCTGCTACAGAAAAATACTAAAAGATCGCAACTGTCACAGTCTTCCAGAAGGAGTAGCTGACCTGACAAAGATTGATGTCAATGTCCAGGATCACTTCTGGGATGGGAAGGGATGTGAGATGATCTGTTACTGCAACTTCAGCGAACTGCTCTGCTGCCCAAAGTAAGGAAATGCAGTCACAAACCGTATGGTTGTAAAATGTATGCATAACAACTTTCTTAAGACACCTTCACAAGGAGTTTGCTGAAACTTATCACCCTTTTCAATAAAATCCTATTCAGATCTCAGCTATTTTTTAGGATCATCAACATTATGTACTGAACTGAATGTTTTCATTTAAGAGACAGAGTTTGGCAGATTTTAGCAAAGCTAAATGAAAGACAAATTAAGAACACTCCAGTCTATTAAAAGGTTTTGGATAAAAGATCCCAGTGAACAGATCAAGTAACAGGATAGAAAGTTTGGTAACAGTGAGAGGAAAAACTTTCTAGTTCTATATATGAGTTAACCAGAAATTAACTAAATTGAAGTTTCTACCAACTTGGAAAGTAGATGTATTTTAAGTATAATACAAAGGTAGATGAATCAATAAAGATTTTTAGCTCTTGATTTTAATGTAATCTTTTCCAGGTTATTGGGGAATCTCAAAGACTATGATCTTGCCTATTTCATCTGAAATTAGTTTTTCCAAATTACTTTCAACATATGGCATCACAGTTTTTCATTTTTCTAAGAAATCTGTGAGATAGAAAGGGCAGATAAAACCGCTTTATCAGGGAAAGGTGCAGAGAGGAAACATGACTAGCACCAACCACATAACTAGTTAATATCAGCTCTGACACTAGAACCCAGGACTCCTGATTTGGACCAGGTAATGTTTCTACCAAACCAGTTGATTCTTAGGTGTGGTTCCCAGGACAGCAGCTCCGGTATTAGCTGAGTTCTTGTTAAGAATGTAATCCAACCTTGGACCCCAGACCAAACCAGCTGGATCAGAAACAATGGAGAGAAAGCAAAGCAATTATGGTTTAAACCCTTTGAGTGGTATGATTATGCATTTTATCTCATAATTTTGTGAGAATCACTTGATTAAACAATGATATCAAGAATGCAAGTTAACTGATTCCATAAAATGACTTAACTTTTCCCACATAAATGAAATGCCATCTAATACTAAAATATCATACTTAAAATTTTCTTATAAGATTGAAACTGATTTACTGAAATGTACTTGTAGTTATTTTATGATATAATTTTGTGATCATCCATTGTTAATGGATGAAATAGAAGTATGAATATATAAAGTAGTTTCTATCTGATTTAGGGTTACTGCTCTTGCATTAGCAACAAATAGCTAAGTATATTTCTTTTTTTTTTAACCTGTAAACACAAATTTTGCATCTTTTTTTTTTTCAGTTGCACTGAGATACAGTTAAATATAGCACTGTTCACATTTAAGGTGTACAGCACAATGAGTTGAAAGAAATAGACAGTTGACCCTTGAACAAGACATATTTGAACTGCATGGGTACACTTACCTGCAAATTTCTTTCACTAAATACATACTATAGCACTATATCATCTATGATTGGCTGAATTCTCAGATGTTGAACTACAGGTATGGAGGACTGACTGTAAAGTTATTCACAGATTTTTGGTTGCACAGAAGGTCAGCACCCCTTATTGCTGTATTGTTCAAGGGTCAAATGTATTATGAAATGATTACCATAATAAGTGCAGTTAACACAAATCACCTCACATGGTCAAAAAATTGTTTTCCCTTGTGATAACTTTAGGATATCTTATCTCAGAAACTTTCAAATATATCACACACAGTGTTAGTTACGGTTATCATGTTGTACACTGTAGGCTAAGTATATTTCTACTGAGCCATAATCACAATACTACCTTGCACACACATATAATTTGATATTATTCCATGCATTTTTTTCAAATGGAGTGGCATTTTATTACAAACAGCCCTCATTTTCCTAATTAGTTTATCCGTATTTTCCCGCCTTAATAATTCCAACTCCTGTGGATCATGTTTTGATTACACATAACGTTAGTACAGAAGGCAGCATCACATTTCTATATATCACCTTAAGTGATTTTTCCAACAAGAGTGAAGCTGAGTAGCTCAACATTTCATCTTTCCCTATAAAACCTAGAAATGTATTTATTTGCTTCCCTAGAAAATTTTAAACTTCTGTTTCTTATCAGTAGACTTAAACATTATGCCCATCCCACCCATAACAGAGAAGTGAATTTTTTGGTAGGATTGTAATGTTTTGAAGTCACCCAGTCTTTGCTTTTCTTTATCAATAAATGATAGCATCATGTCAATGGCAAATGGGGAAAAGTAGAAGAATTGATTACCTTCTTGATTTTTGTTGCTCCTGTGGCAAGTCTTCCCACTCATTCTCGTTGTACTTTGCTCACCTGAAAAGAACAGTTATGTCTGAAATCCTGGAAATCACTGTCCATTTTTAGCCCAGCAAAGACTAACATATATCTTAATTTCCAGCTGGATTTAATTCATGTTCTACTCTTTTTCAGAGATGTCTTCTTTGGACCAAAGATCTCTTTTGTGATTCCTTGCAACAATAACTGAAAATCTTCATGTATTCCAGACAAACCACCCATAATTCCCCACAAACAGTGCTATAATAGTGTAACTGTATTTCTGCTTTCTGTGCAGTGCAATAAAGCACAGATTCTATAAATTCTTACTTGTCTAAGCAAACTTGTGTTAAATAAGTAGTAATAAAAATTCAATTTAATTTTTCTCTGTGGACATTGTTTAAAATTTTTCACTAGAAAATTTTCATCTACAAGGTGTTTAATATGCTTGATAAAAGAATGCTGTTTTCTACATGCAGAGCCATAACTGTGGATCAAAAATGAAGAATACTTTCACTTCTTCATTAACAGTTATTGACCATGTACACTTAATGGAAAGAACCAGAGATAAATTGAGGTTCTTGGAAGGGAAACTAGAAATTTTCTATTAAAAGTAAGAGGGGAAAAGGGAGTCAATATGTGAATAAATATTATGCATGCCAAATACTTTAAGTGTATTTGCATTTTGCTCTTTTAAAAACAATGAAACTGTCAAGATAAATATTCTTAAACCAATCTTTCAGATGCTAACTCAAGTTTAAGATATTTGCTAAAAAATCAAGACAGACTTTGAATAGAGTTCCAGCTCCAAAACACTCACATAGCTGTATCCTTAAAACTATGCAGCATACCCGAGACATGTCCCTTTTTGGGGGGAATAACAAAACACATATTAAAAGATATAGATGTTGGATGAGAATTAAAAAGTCACACAAATTTTAAAAGTAAATAAAACAGATTCTTTCAAAGATATTTTCTGGTTGTTAGAGGCAGTATTGGACTATGCTCCATACCTTAGGAGTGTTCACTGACTGGTAGCCAGCAGAATTAATTTCAGAAAGTCCTTCATGTTATAAAAATGTATGAAATACTTGCTCAGTGCCAGTTATTTGGGGATGTTACAATTTGGGAATGTAGTAATGAATAAGACGGACTTCTCTTCTTGGAATTTGTATCCTACCAAAACAGTAATCATTACAAACATTTATAAATGTGAAGCCTGCTGCTCCAAAGAAGAAGTATAGGATGCTTTATAAAGTATTGCTGTGGGGAATCATTTGAGAAGCATCACACATGTAGTAAAACTAGGAGATAACCATCTTGTGTATTAAAGTGACATTATTTCATTGAAATACATCCTTTGGGGTCCCTGATCTGTTTCTGAAGACCACATCCAGAACAGTATCTGGTATCTATTCAGTGTTCAATAGGAGTTACTGGGCTGAACAATGGATTAAAGACAATCTCTTTAACAAGTGGTGCTGGGAAAACTGGTCAACCACTTGCAAAAGAATGAAACTAGAACACTTTCTAACACCATACACAAAAATAAACTCAAAATGGATTAAAGAGCTAAACATAAGACCAGAAACTATAAAACTCCTAGAGGAGAACACAGGCAAAACACTCTCCGACATAAATCACAGCAGGATTCTCTATGACCCACCTCCCAGAATATTGGAAATAAAAGCAAAAATAAACAAATGGGACCTAATTAAACTTAAAAGCTTCTGCACAACAAAGGAAACTATAAGCAAGGTGAAAAGACAGCCTTTGGAATGGGAGAAAATAATAGCAAATGAAGCAACTGACAAACAACTAATCTCAAAAATATACAAGCAACTCCTGTAGCTCAATTCTAGAAAAATAAACGACCCAATCAAAAAATGGGCCAAAGAACTAAATAGACATTTCTCCAAAGAAGACATACAGATGGCTAACAAACACATGAAAAGATGCTCAACATCACTCATTATCAGAGAAATGCAAATCAAAACCACAATGAGGTACCATTTCACACCAGTCAGAATGGCTGTGATCCAAAAGTCTACAAGCAATAAATGCTGGAGAGGGTGTGGAGAAAAGGGAATCCTCTTACACTGTTGGTGGGAATGCAAACTAGTATAGCCACTATGGAGAACAGTGTGGAGATTCCTTAAAAAACTACAAATAGAACTGCCTTATGACCCAGCAATCCCATTGCTGGGCATACACACTGAGGAAACCAGAATTGAAAGAGGCACGTGTACCCCAATGTTCATCGCAGCACTGTTTATAATAGCCAGGACATGGAAGCAACCTAGATGCCCATCAGCAGATGAATGGATAAGAAAGCTGTGGTACATATACACAATGGAGTATTACTCAGCCATTAAAAAGAATACATTTGAATCAGTTCTAATGAGGTGGATGAAACTGGAGCCTATTATACAGAGTGAAGTAAGCCAGAAAGAAAAACACCAATAACACATATATATGGAATTTAGGAAGATGGTAACAATAACCCTGTATGCGAGACAGCAAAAGAGACACAGATGTATAGAACAGTCTTTTGGACTCTGTGGGAGAGGGAGAGGGTGGGATGATTTGGGAGAATGGCATTGAAACATGTATAATATCATATATGAAACGAATCGCCAGCCCAGGTTCAATGCATGATACTGGATGCTTGGGGCTGGTGCACTGGGACGACCCAGAGGGATGGTACAGGGAGGGAGGTGGGAAGGGGGTTCAGGATGGGGAACACATGTATACCTGTGGCAGATTCATGTTGATGTATGGCAAAACCAATACAATACTGTAATGTAATTAACCTCCAATTAAAATAAATAAATTTATATTTAAAAAAATAATAAGATAATTTTGAGGTAGTCAGAATTCAGTTCCTCTTAAAAGCTACAAAAGCATAAGTAAGAACATGTTTTCAAATAGTTTGACCTCTGCAAAAATGCATGAAGTGGAATTGTTTAAAAAACTAAAATATATTGTTTTATCAACATAGCATATGATTTGATTGAGCTTTTTCTCCTGCACTGAATTGACAGGTATTAAAGTCAAACTAACTCATTAACAGAAATCTTACATCCTTTCTGGAACAGTGCATAGCATAGGTAAACAAAGAAAATTATCAGTAAATCTGTTACATTTTCCACTCAGTATAGACTGTCTCTGAGGAAGACAAAAAAAGCAATTCAGCAATGGCATTTTATTAAGTATTCCCTTAATGCTGCAATCAAACCCTGATGAGAAAAACAGCACTTGAAAAAAGGCTGAATATTTAATAAATGGAATTTTATAGATAATTATGATGATTTTCATCATATTCTTTCCTTTCTGGAAATAGCTTGTAACATCCAATTATATTACATTCTTTTAGAAACAAATGCATTATAGAAGCACACACTGTTTCTTATAAATGTAAAAACATGAATGTTCACACAATTTATGCAACAGTTTCTGACTTGGTCAACATGTTTTTAAAAGCAAACATTTCATCCAATTATTTAATGAATAGTTTTTTTTTTCAATAGCTTTTAGCTACAAGATGACTAAGCTTTTATTGAAAATGTACTAACACCATCTTTCAACTGAACAAGGTATTTACTACCAACATCATCCCTACTCTATGGACAAAAATGGCAAGGCTTAGAGATTAAGTGGTTCATCCAGAATTACATTATCAGAGCAGTAGAGCCAGGTTTTGAATATGGCCAGTCTTCCTCTAGAACTCAAGTCTTAACCTCTGCTTTACTTAATAGCATCATCTAATCTATTTCCTTTTCAGGAAAGCAAACTTACTGGTATTAGACATACGACTGTACATTTCATATAGCTTATATATGCTAAATGCTTACTGAATAACAATAAAAATTTACCTTTGACTTTCTATATTTTTGTTCTTACTATAAATTCCATGGTACTGAGCACAAAGTTGATGGTTGTTGGTAATACTTACTAATATCTCATCTCTTCCTGATGAAATTTTTCTTTTCCTCATCATAATATATAGGGATGCTTTGCTTTTTTTGTTTCCTGGGATTAAGTACTAATCCTAGAGGATTATTAAAGATTGGAAGCAACATGGAGAAATAAAACAATGAGCAACAATTCTCAGAGGGAGAGGACAGGTAAGAACATTCACAGATTATTCTGCAACTTTAACTTCCTTATAATTGCTCATAGATACGCAGGAATTCTTTTAATAATAAATTGTTTTAGCTAAGTATTACGGCAGGTGCTTCTAAAATGTAAATAATCTTGTCAGTAAACACTATGGGCTTTAAAATAATTTTCACAAAAGGAAAAAATTATCAAATTCATATATTTCTAAATCATATTGCATTAACAGCCTATACCTAAATTTTTTTCTCAAAGAATTAAAGAGAAACAGATATTTTAAAAGTATAGTAAATGGACATTGAATTAGCTCCCTCAATTTACTTCTATAAAATGATATCACCAAAATGTTCTCATTTTTGTATAGCGGTATAACTGGAAAGCAATGCATGGCATACATGTAGCCAATATACTCTCAGAATTTTATAAATAAAGACCTATAGTAAATTTTAAATGAAAAAACTGTATGTGATCTATGTTTCTAGAGTCTTAGAAGTCAAAATATAAGTCTATTGGGTATTCTGGATATAAAACTGACTTGATGTCCACTTGAAATATACATTAAAGGGGATGTACATCCCATACACATGCACATATACGTGATACACATGCACATAAACATCTGATAATCCAGCAGCAATTACTATGATTATTATTTGAGAACTATAGTTGACCATGTAGACTATAAATGTAACTGGGACATGACACACACAGTAAACTACAGTTTATAGTATCAGCTTTTAGCTACAAATAAATATAAGCAATTTTATGATCTCAGAAAAATGAATTCTATAGTAAATAGTACACACACTTGAAAAAAATACATATACATATATAAGACATTTCTTGACACTTTTAAACTAACTTCAGATAATTGAATAAGCAATAACATGACAAAAATTCATTTTTGAACGACTACCACTTGCCTAGATCATTATCTAAACTTTGCTATCAGAGCTATGCAAATCCATGTAAATAGCAATAAAGACAGCTGGTCTGGCCATACTAATATTAAACAATATAGATTTTAAGTTAAAGTAATTGTACAAGAGACATTTTGTAGTTAAACAAAAGGTCAAGCTACAATAAGATTTAAAAATTACAAATATATACACACCAAACAACAGAGCCAGAAAATATATGAAGGAAACTAAGAGAAGTTAAAAGAGAAAAAGATAATAATAGTTGGAGACCTCATTTCCTTATTTTAAATAATGGAAAGACATCTAGACAGAATATTAAAAAGGAAATAGGGGATTTGAACAATACTCTAAACCAACTAAACCTAACAGACATATACAAACACTTCACCCAATGATAACAGAATACACATTCTACTCAAGTGCACATGGAATATTCTTCAGGATAGACTGAAGCATCTTTATGTTAGCACATAAAACATTTTTCCGTAAATTAAAAAAATTGAAATCATACAAACCATCTTCTCGAACTATAATGGGATGACGCTAGAAATCAATAACAGAAGAAAAACAGAAAATCAACAAATATGTGGAAATCGACAAATGCATCCTTAACAACAGTGAGTCAAAGAAGAAGAAGATAGAAAAATTGAAAATAATTTAAGCATGAATGAAAATAAAAATAAAACATACCAAACTTATGGGATGCAGCAAAAGAGGACCTCAGTGGGAAATTTATAGCTGCAAACATATACATTAATAAAGAAGAAAGATCTCAAATCAACAACTGAATTTTGTACTTTAACACTAGAAAAAGAAGAGGACACTTAATCCAAAACCAGTGGAAGAAAGAAAATAAAAAAAAATTAGAGTAGATATAAATGAAATAGAAAATGTAAAAACCATAATCAATAACCTCAAATAAAAAATAAACAAAATTGATAAATCCTAGCAACACTACTGAAAAAAAGGAGAGAAAAAGCACATATAACTAAAATTACAAATAAAAGCAGGGGCATTACACTTCTTACAGAATACCCTCTAAATCTCATTTTCTGAGAATTTCCTATCAACCTCATTTTCTCAGAGCTCTCTCACACTCTCCTTCAAGCACACCTTCTCTCAGAAACCCTTCTCAAATTCCTTCTCTCAGGAATCTTCAAACTCTCTTCCTTGCCTTTAGATTCCATCAGAAATCGTCTTTGTCTCAGAATTCCCTCAGAAATCAGATTTTTTTAACTTCAGAATTATCTCAGGAATCTTCTTTCTCTCAGAATTCCCTAAAGAAATCTTATTTCCATCAGAAATCTCCTTCTTTCCCTCAGAAATCTGCTTTCCCACAGAATTCCTGAAGAAATATCTTTCTAACTCTGAGAATTCTCTCAGAAATCTGTTCCTTAATCTCAGAATTATCTCAGAAATATACAGAATTTTCTGCAAAATTCCCTGAGAAAACACCTTTCCCTGAGAAATATCTAACTTCCTCTCAGGTGTTTCCTGCTTTCTCTCAGATACCTCTGTCTCTTCTTCAGAATAACTTTAGAAATCTCCCACTTTAAAAATAGAAACCCCTCAGAAATAACCTCCATTCCCACAAAAAAAGCCTCAGAAATCTCCTCCTTACCCTGAGAAATCATACAAAAATCCCTCATGACCTCCTATTTAGGTCATTTTAACTCAGAACTTCTTAATTTCTCTTAGATTTTTACCTTAGAAGCAGTAGTTTGTGTCAGGTTTTTGAGAAACCTTCTTTGTCTATCAGATTGAGTTCAGAAGTCTCTAGATTCTGTCAGATTTTACCTCAGAACCCTGTGGTTTTGTTATATATTACCTCACACCCCTATAATTTGGGACAGAATTCACCTCAGAACATAGTATGTTCTCTCATGATTTGCCTCAGAACTCTCTACTTTCTGTCAGATTTTACCTCAGAACCTTCTAGGATCTGTCAGATTTTACCTCAGAACCCTCTAGTTTCTGTCAAAATTTACCTAAAAACCCTTCAGTTTCTGTTACATTTTACCTCAGAACCCTGTGGCTTCTGATAGATTTTACCTAGAACCATATGGTTTCTGTCAGATTTTAGCACAGAACCCTCCAGTTTCTGGCAGATTTTAACTCAGAACGTCCTAGGTTCTGTCAGATTTTACCTCAGAATCCTCAAGCTTCTGTGACTTACTTCAGAATGTCCTAGGTTCTGTCATATATTACCTGAGAACCCTAAGGTTCTGTCAGATTTTACCTCAGAACCCTGTCAGTTGTCAGATTATACATCTGAACCCTTTGGGTTCTGTCAGATTTTACCTCAGAAACCACTACGTTCTCTCATATTTTACCTCAGCACCCTCTAGGTTCTGTCAGAGTATACCACAGAACGTTCCAGTTTGTCAGAGTTTACCTGAGAACGTCCTGAGTTGTCAGGGTTTACCTCAAATTCCTTTAGTTTCTGTCACAGTTTACCTCAGAACACTTTGGGTTTTGTCAGATTTTCCCTAGAACCCTCCAGTTTCTATCAGATTTTAACTCAGAACCCTCTATGTTCTGTCAGATTTTAATTCAGAACCCTCTAGGTTCTGTCAGATTTTAACTTTAGCACCACCTATGTTCTGTCAGATTTTACCTCAGAATGTCCTAGGCTCTATCAGATTTTTACCCTCTAGGTTCTGTCAGATTTGACCTCACCACCCTCTAGGTCCTATCAGAGTATACCACAGAATGTTCTAGGTTCTGTCAGAGTTTACCTCAGAACATCCTAGATTCTGTCAGGGTTTACCTCAAATTCCTCTAGTTTCTGTCACAGTTTACTTCAGAACCCTCAAGTTTCTGTCAGTTTTTACCTCAGAACATTCTTGGTCGGTCAGATTTTACCTCAGTACCCTTTAGGTTCTGTCAAATTTTACCAGGAATGTCCTAATCTCTGTCACATTTTACCTCAGAACCCTCTAGGCTCTGTCAGATTTTACCTCAGAACCCTCTAGATTCTCTTAGATTTTACCTCAGCACCGTCTAGGTTCTGTCAGATTTTACCTCACCACCCTCTAGGTTCTGTCAGATTTCTTCAGCACACTCTAGATTCTGTCAGATTTTACCTTAGCACCCTCTGAGTTCTGTCACAGTATACCACACAACATTCTAGGTTTTGTCAGAGTTTACCTCAGAAGGTACAAGATTCTGTCAGATTTTACTGCAAAATTCCCTAGATTCTGTAAGATTTTACCTGAGCACTGTCTATTTTCTGTCATATTTTACCTTAGAACCCTCTAGGTTCTGTCAGATTTTACTGCAGAAGCCTCTAGTTTCCATCAGATTTTACCTGAGAACCCTCTATTTTCCGTCAGATTTTACCTGAGAACCCTCTATTTTCTGTCAGATTTTACCTCAGAACCCTCTGGTTTCTGTCAGATTTTACGAGAGAACCCTCTAGGATCTGTCATATTGTATCTCAAAACCCTCTGGCTTCTGTCAGATTTTACCTCAGAACCCACTGGTTTCTGATAGATTTTATCTAGAACAATCTGGTCAGATTTTAGCTCAGAACTCTCTCAGTTCTGTCAGACTTTAGCTCAGAACCCTCTCAGTTCTGTCAGACTTTAGCTCAGAACCCTCTCAGTTCTGTCAGACTTTACCTACCACCCTCTGGTCTCTTTCCATTTAACCTCAGGACTCTAGTTTCCATCAGATTTTACCTCAGAATCCTCTAGGTTCTCTGAGATTTTACCTCAGAACCCTCCAGTTTGTCAGATTTTACCTCAGAATCTTCTAGTTTCTCTCAGGCATTACCTGAGAATGTCCTAAGTTCTATTGGATTTTACATAAAACATCCTAGGCTTGTCAGATTTTACCTCAGAACATTCTAGGTTATGTCAGATTTTTACCTGAGAACCCTTTCGGTTCTGTCAGTTTACCTCAGAATGTCCTAGGTTCTGTCAGAGTTTACCTCATATCCCTCTAGTTTCTGTCACAGTTTACTTCAGAATCCTCTAGGTTCTGTCAGGTTTTACCTCAGAACCCTCTAGGTTTTGTCAGATTTTACCTTGGAACCCTTTAGGTTCTGTCAGATTTTATGTCAGAACCATTAGATTTTATGTCAGAAACCTTTCAGTTCAGTTCAGTCACTCCGTTGTGTCTGACTCTTTGTGACCCCATGGACCTCAGCACGTCAGGCCTCCCTGTCCATCACCAACTCCTGGAGTTTACTCAAACTCATGTTCATTGAATAATGATGCCATCCAACCATCACATCCTCTATCGTCCCCTTTTCCTCCCGCCTTCAATCTTTCCCAGCATCAGGGTCTTTTTAAAATGAGTCAGTTCTTCGCATTAGTTGGCCAAAGTACTGGAGTTTCAGTTTCAGCATCAGTACTTCCAATGGATATTCAGGACTGATATCCTTTAGGATGGACTAGTTGGATCTCTTGCAGTTCAAGGGACTCTCAAGAGTCTTCTCCAACACCACAGTTCAAAAGCATCAATTCTTTGGCGCTCCAACTCTCACATCCATACATGACTACTGAAAAAATCATAGCTTTGACTAGCTTTTACTTTGTTGGCAAAGTAACATCTCTACTTTTTAATATGCTCTCTAGGTTGGTCATAACTTTTCTTCCAAGGAACAAGCGTCTTTTAATTTCATGGCTGCAGTCACCATGTGCAGTAATTTGGGAGCTCCCCCAAATAAAGTCTGACACTGTTTCCACTGTTTTCCCACCTATTTGCCATGAAGTGATGGGAACAGATGCCATGATCTTACTTTTCTGAATGTGGAGTTTTAAGCCAACTTTTTCACTCTCCTCTTTCACTTTCATCAAGAGTCTCTTTAATAGTTCTTCGCTTTCTGCCATAAGGGTGGTGTCATCTTCATATCTGAGGTTACTGATATTCCTCCTGGCAATGATGATTCCAGCTTGTGCTTGGTCCAGCCCAACATTTCTCATGACGTACTCTGCATATAAGTTAAATAAGCAGGGTGACATTATACAGCCTTGACTACTCCCTTCCCAATTTAGAACCAGTCTGTTGTTCCATGTCCAGTTCTAACTGTTGCTTCCTGACCTGCATACAAATTTTTCAGGAGGCAGGTCAGGTGGTCTGGTATTCCCATCTCTTTCAGAATTTTCCACAGTTTGTTGTGATCCACATAGTCAAAGGCTTGGTCATAGTGAATAAAGCAGAAGTAGATGTTTTTCCGGAACTCTTGTTTTTTCGATGATCCAACATCTAGGTTCTGTCTTATTCTATCTCAAAACTCTCTAGGTTCTGTCAGATTTTCCTCAGTACTCTTTAGGTTCTATCTGGTTTTACCTCAGAAGCATCAAGTTTCTGTCAGATTTTACCTCAGCAGACTCTAGTTTCTGTCAGATTTTATCTCAGAATGTCCTAAGCTTGTCAGATATTACCTCAGAACACTCTAGGTTGTCAGATTTTACCTCTGAACCCTCTTCTTTTTGTCAGATTTTACCTCAGAACGTCCTAGGTTCTGTCAGATTTTACCTCTGAACCCTTTTCTCCCTTGAGAAATCTCCTTCAGTCCCTCAGAAATCTTCTTTCCTGCACAATTTCCTCAGAACTCTTTTCTTTAGAATTCCCTCATTATTTCCTTCTTTCCCTCAGAAATCTGCTTATTTCCTTCAAAATTCCCTCAGAAATCTTCTTTCATTGAGAAATCTCCTTCTTTCCCTCAGAATTTCCTTAGAAATCTTCTTTGCCTCAGCACGGGGTGGCGGGGTGGGGTGGGGGAAGGAAGTAAGGGCATTATTAGCAACCTTACAGAAAGTAAAAGTAGTATAAGTGAACAGTATGAACAAATGTATGATAACAAATTGTCTAATCTAGATGAAATGGACAAATTCCTAGAAACAAAAAATTACCAAAGTTGACTCAAGAACAAATAGAAAACCCCATCTACCTTATAATTAGTAAAGAGATTCTATCAATAATAAAAAATTTTCCATCAGAGAAATGTCCCGGACCAGATGGTCACTAGTAAATTCAATCAAACTTTTAAAGATCAATTAATGTCAATCCTATTTAAATTTTTCCAAAAAACGGAAGAGGCAACATTTTCTAACACATTCTATGAGGCTAACGTTATCCTAATAGTAAAGTGAGATAAAACAGTAGAAGAAACTACAAACCTATGATATCTATATTTATATCCTTTATGAATACAGATGCGAAAGTCTTCAACAAAACAGTGACAAACCAAACCCAACAACATAATAAAAGTATTATATACCAAGTGATATTTCCCCCAGGAATGATAGAATGATTCAACAAAAGAAAATAATTCAATGCAATACATTACATTAATAAAACAAAGGAAAAAAGCACATGATTACTTCAATATATATAGAAAAAATATTTGTCAGAATTCAATACCCTTTCATGATAAAAACAGGAAACTAAGAATAGAAGGAAACTTTCCTTATAAAACAAAGAGAGAGCATTTAGGTATACCCACAATTAACATTATACTCATTGATATAAGACTGAAAACTGTCTTCATAAGGAAAAGAACAAGACATAGATGCCTAATTTCATCATTCCTATTCAATATTGTACTATAAATCCTAGCCAGAGCAATTTTGCAAGAAAAATAAATAAAAGGCATCAAATTAAAAAGAAGTAAAATTATCTCTAAAGATAACATGATTTTGTAGATAGAAAATCTCATAAAATCCACTAAAATACTACTAGAGCTCATAAATGAATTCAGGACAATTGCAGGGTCAACACAATCAGTTTTCTATACACAAGTAATGAATAATGCAAAATAAGATATTGAGAAAACATTTCCACTTATAATTTCATCAAAAGAATAAAATGTGAATAAATTTAACCAAGGGGGTAAAAGACTTGCCTACTGGAAACTAGAAAACATTACAGAAAGAAATTAAAGAAGACCTAAATAGATGGGGAAACAGTGGAAACAGTGTCAGACTTTATTTTGGGGGGCTCCAAAATCACTGCAGATGGTGACTGCAGCCATGAGATTAAAAGACGCTTACTCCTTCGAAGAAAACCTATGACAAACCTAGGCAGCATGTTAAAAAAGCAGAGACATTACTTTCCCAACAAAGGTCCGTCTAGTCAAGGCTATGTTGTTTTTTCCAGTGGTCATGTATGGATGTGAGAGTTGGACTGTGAAGAAAGCTGAGCACTGAAGAATTGATGCTTTTGAACTGTGGTGTTGGAGAAGACTCTTGAGAGTCCCTTGGATGGCAAGGAGATCCAACCAATCCATTGTGAAGGAGAACAGCCCTGGGATTTCTTTGGAAGGAATGATGCTAAAGCTGAAACTCCAGTACTTTGGCCACCTCATGCGAAGAGTTGACTCATTGGAAAAGACTCTGATGCTGGGAGGGATTGAGGGCAGGAGGAGAAGGGGACGACAGAGGATGAGATGGCAGGATGGCATCACCGACTCGATGGACGTGAGTTTGAGTGAACTCTGGGAGTTGGTGATGGACAGGGAGGCCTGGTGTGCTGTGATTCATGGGGTTGCAAAGAGTCAGACACGACTGAGCAACTGAACTGAACTGAAAATTAATGGAAAGACATTCCATATTCATGGATTGAAATACTTAACATTTTTAAGATTGGCAATTATTAAGTGATCTACAGAGACAGTACAATCTTCATCAAAAGTCTATGGTCTTTTGAGGGGGCCAAAAATAGAAAAACTAGTCTTCTAATTCATATGTAACTGCAAGGGTCTCCAAGTATCCTAAACCACATTGAAAAAACTGGAGAAGGGAATCGCAAACTACTTCAATAGTCTTGCCTTAAGAAACCCATGAGCAGTATGAACAGCCAAAAAGATGCAACACCAGAAGATGAGTCACTGAGGTCAGTAGGTGTCCAATATGCTACTGAGAAAGAGCAGAGAAAGAGCTCCAGAAAGAATGAAGAGGCTGGGCCAGAGTGGAAACTATAGTCAATTGTGGATGTGCCTGACGATGAAAGTAAAGTCTGATGTTGTAAAGATCAATATTGCATAGGAACCTAGAATGTTAGGTCCATGAATCAAGGTAAACTGGACTAGGAATTGGTGTACTAAAAATGAATAGGAATGGACAAATTCAATTCAGATGACCATTATGTCTACTACTGTGGGCATGAAAGAAATGGAGTAGCTCTCATAGTCAACAAGAGTCCGAAATGCACTACTTTGGGTGAAATCTCAAAAACGACACAATGATCTCAGTTCATTTCTGAGCAAATCATTCAACATCACAGTAATCCAAGTCTATGCCCCAACCACTAATGCCAAAGAAGCTGAAGTCAAACGGTTCTATAAAGGCCTATAAAACCTTCTAGAACTAACACCAAAAAAAGATGTCCTTTTCATTATAAGAGATTGGAATGCAAAAGTAGGAAGTCAAGAAATACCTAGAGTAACAGGCACATTGGCCTTGGAGTACAAAATGAAGGAGGGCAAAGGCGAACAGCATTTTGCCAAAATGCTCTGGTCATAGCAAACACCCTCTTCCAACAACACAAGAGAAGACTCTACATGTGGATATCAACAAATGTTCAATACCAAAGTCAAATTGATTATATTCTTTACAGTCAGCTAAAACAAGACCTGGAGCAGACTGTGGCTCAGATCATGAACTTCTTATGGCAAAATTCAGGTTTAAATTGAAGGAAAGGAAAACCACTAGACTATTCAGGTATAACTTAAATCAAATCTCTTATAATTATACAACAGAGGTGATGAATAGATTCAAAGGATCAGATATGACAGACAGAGTGCCTGAAGGACTATGAACAGAGGTTCGTAACACTGTACAGGAGGCGGTGACCAAAACCTTCCCCAAGAAAAAGAAATGCACTAATACCAAATGATTGTCTGAGAAGGCCTTACAAGTAGCTGAGAAGAGAAGTGAAAGGCAAAGGAGAAAGGGAGAGATATATCCAAATGAATGCAGAGTTCCGGAGAATAGCAAGGAGAGATAAGAAAGCCTTCTTAAGTGAACAATGCAAAGAAATAGAGGAAAACCACAGGATGGGAAAGACTAGATATCTCTTCAAGAAAATTGGAGATACCAAAGAAATGTCTCATGCAAAGATGGGTACAATAAAGGACAGATACATCAGGGATCTAACAGAAGCAGAAGATATTAAGAAGAGGTGGCAAGAATACACAGAAGAACTATACAAAAAAGATCTTAATGACCTTCATAACCATAATGGTGTGGTCATTCACCTAGAGCCAGATATCCTGGAGTGTGAAGTCAAGTGGGCCTTAGGA
The DNA here is from genome assembly GCF_023091745.1 of Budorcas taxicolor. NCBI lineage: Eukaryota > Metazoa > Chordata > Mammalia > Artiodactyla > Bovidae > Budorcas > Budorcas taxicolor. Next base: position 8,877,335 of record NC_068917.1, on the reverse strand, counting down.
AGCATTACTATGAACAAAGCTAGTGGAGGTAATGGAATCCAGCTTAGCTATTTTAAATCCTAAAAGAGGATGCTATGAAAGTGCTGTACTCAATATGCCAGCATATTTGGAAAACTCAGCAACGGGCACAAGACTGGAAAATGTCAGTTTTCATTTCATTGCCAAAAAAAGGCAATGCCAAAGAATGTTCAAACTTCCACACAAATTGTGCTCATTTCACAAGCTAGCAAAGTAATTTTCAAAATACTTTAAGCTAGGTTTCAACAGTACGTGAACTGAGAACTTCCAGAAGTACGAGTTGGATTTAAAAAAGGCAGCAGAACCAGAGATCAAACTGCCAACATCTGTTAGATCATAGAAAAAGCAAGAGAATTCCAGAAAAACATCTACTTTTGCTTCATTGACTACGCTAAAGCCTTTGATTGTATGGATCACAACAAACTGGAACATTCTTAAAGAGACAGGAATACCAAACCACCTTACCTGTCTCTTGAGAAACCTGTATGCAGGACAAGAGGAAATAGAACAAGACATGGAACAACAAACTAGTTCAAAACTGGGAAAGGAGTACATCAACACTGTATATAGTCACCTTACTTATTTAACTGCTATTTAGAGAACATCTTGTGAAATACAGGGCTGGATGAATCACAAGCTGGAATCAAGTCTACCGGGAAAAATACCAACAACCTCAGATATGCAGATCATACCACTCTAATGGCAGAAAGCGAAGAGGAAAGAGCCTCTTGATGAAGGCAAAAGAGGAGAGTGGAAAAGCTAGCTTAAAACTCAACATTCAAAAAACTAAGATCATGGCATCCAGTCCCATCACTTCATGGCAAATAGATGGGGAAAAGTGCAAACTGTGTCAGATTTTATTTTCTTGGGCTCTAAAATCACTGCAGATGGTGACTGCAGCCATGAAATCAAAAGACGCTTGCTCCTTGGAAGAAAAGCTATGACAAACCTAGACAGCATATTAAAGAGCAGACACATCTCTTTGCCGACAAAGGTCTGTATAGTCAAAGCTATAGTTTTTCCAGCAGTCATGTACTCATGTGAGAGTTGGACCATAAAGAATTCATCCTTTTGAATTGTGGTGCTGGAGAAGACTCTTGAGAATCTGTTAGACTTCAAGGAGATCAAACCAGTTAATCCAAAAAGGAAATGAACCCTGAATATTCATTGGAAAGACTGATGGTGAAGCTGAAGCTCCAATGCTTTGGCCACCTGATGCAAAGAGCCAACTCATTGGAAAAGACCCTGATGCTGGGAAAGATTGAGAGCAAGAGGAGAAAAGGGGTGACAGAGGCTGAGATGGTTGGATGGCATCACTGACTCAATGGACATGAGTCTGAGCAGACTCCAGGAGATAGTGAAAGACAGAGGAGCCTGGCATGCTGCAGGTCATGGGGCTCCAAAGAGTCGGACAAGACTTGTGACTGAATGCAGTGAAAAAAAAGTAGGACTCACACTTCCTGATTTCAAAACTTATCACACAGTTACAATAGTCAAAAAAAATATAGCCTAATAGAAATACAGCCTAAAATAGAATTGAAAATATAGAAATAAACCCAAATATCTATGCAAATTGATTTTCAACAAGGGTGCCAAGACCATTCAATGGACAACAGTCTCTTCAATCAACGGTGCCGCAAAACTGGATAATCTCATTCAAAACAATGAAGCTGGAACTCTACCTCACTCCATATATACATATATTGACTCAAAATGGGTCAACAACCTACATTTAAGAGCTAAAATTATAAAATTCCTAGGAAAAAAATAGGGGCTAATATTTATAACCTTGGATTTGGCACTAGGTTCTTCGGTTTGACACCAAAAGTATGAGCAAATGAAAGAAAAAAAATAAATTAATTGTACTAAGTAAAAATTCAAAACTTTTTTGCCTCAAAGAACATTATCAAAAATGTAAAAAGGCAATCTACAGAATGGGAGAAAATATTTGTAAATCATATATCACATATAGAGTTAATACCTAGAATAAAGAATTCCTACAGCTGAACAACAAAAACAACCCAATTTAAAAATGAATAAAGGAATTGAAAAAAAAAATCAAAACACAATGCTATCACTTCACACCCAGTAGGACAGCTTTAATTTAAAAAAAGGAAATACAGGCATTAGCAATTTCGAGAAATAGTTGTTAATACAGCCACTATCGAAAAGTTTGGAGGTTCCTCAAAATATTACAGCATTACCATGTGACTCAGCAACTCCACTCCTAGACATATACCCAAGAGAAATAAAGACATGCCCACACAGAAATTTGTACACAAATGTTTATAGTAGCATTAGTCGTAAGAGCCAAAGGTGGAAATCAAAATGTCTAAATGTTCATTAACGGATGACTGGAAAAACAAATTGTCACACACACATACGCACACACGGTGAAATGTCATTCAGCCATAAAAAGGAGCAAAGTACTAATATATGCTGCAATTTGGATAAACCTTGAAAACATCTCAAGTAAAAGAAAAATCCACACAAAAGGACATGTGTTATATGATTCCCTTTACATGATATACCATAACAGGCAAATCCATAGATACAAAAAGATTAAAGGTTATTAGGGGATGGGAAGAGGTAGAATTAGGAGTAGTTACTTGTGGGTGTTTCTATGGGGTGATGAAAAAATTTTAAATTAGAGCTGGTAGTTGCACAACATTGTGAATACATTTTGTTGATATTTTCAGTTGCTAAATCACATCCCACTCTTTGCGAGTCCATGGACTACAGCACACCAGGCTTCCCTGTCCTTCACTATCTCCTGGAGTTTGCTCAAATTCATGTCCATAGAGTTGGTGATATTATCGAACCATCTCATCCTCTGCTGCCCTCTTCTCCTTTGGCCTTCAATCTGTCCCAGCATAGCGGTCTTTTCCAATGAGCTCATTCTTTGCATCAGGTGGCCAAAGTATTAGAGCTTCAGCTTCAGCATCAGTCCTTCCAATGAATATCCAGGGTTGAGTTCCTTGTGGACTGACTGGTTTGATCTGCTTGCAGTCCAACAGACTCTCAAGAGTCTTCTCCAACACCACAATTCAAAAGAACCAATTCTTCAGCACTCAGCCTTCTTTATAGTTCAACTTTCACATGCATACCTGGCTACTGGAAAAACCATAGCTTTGACCATACTGATTTTTGTCAGCAAAGTGATGTCTTTGCTTTTTAATATGCTGTCTAGGTTTGACATACCTTTCCTTCCAAGGAGCAGCATTTTGTCAGAACTCTCCACTATGACTCATCCATCTTGGGTGACCCTACATGGCATGGCTTATAGCTTCATTGGGTTACACAAGTCCCTTCACCACAAGGCTGTGACCCCTGAAGATATGAATAAACTAAATACTACCAAATTGTATAAAGTGATTAATTGTATATCATGTACATTTCAACTAAAAATAAAAAACTTTATGTAGAAAGAATAGAGCTTACTTTCTTAAAGAAATACATTTCAGACATTAATTTTTAGCCTTTACCTAAATTACTCAGTGAAGGGTAGTTACCAAACAACTTCTTGAGCTCCTGCCACACATTCTACCCCAACAGCAGTCAAATTTTGATTCTAACATTAAATGTAATTTTGTATCCTTTCAGAGATATGACTTTCCATTTACTTTTTCTTGTTCAGATACAGATAAGTACAATAAAGATTTCCATAGAACTCATAATTTTAAAAACAGTAAGAATTAAAATTTCTATGTAAAAGTTTTACTTTGCAGCTTCTTGAGTCTCGTGTTTGAGGGGGAGGCTCTTAAATTCTGTTTTTCATGTTTTAAATTGCTCTAACAAGATTTAATTTCCTTGGATAAATCAACACTCAACTCTCATTATTTCACTTTCTTATACAACTACATTTTATGCAAGTAATTGTATGAAATTAGATTGAGAGGCAAAGGTTATATGCATAAACAAATAGCTTCAAGCTTTTTTCATAAGAGGTAAAAATATTTAAGAGAAAACTGACAGAGAATGAAATATAAAAGGAGGTAAAACAGAAATCAAGTCAGAGCTATATATGATCAAAATTTCAAGCTTATTTCATAAAATTTAAGCCTACAGTCAAGTTTCTACTGAAAAAGAAAGTTTTTATAGATTTAGGCAAAAATATAAAACATAGAAGTAATGCTTTTTTCAAACAAACCACCATATTTTGCAGCTATGTGGTTGGTTCATCTTCATACAGCTAAGAAAAAACTTCTCATGGAGATTTCTGGAGTACTAGAAACAAGAGGTTTCTATATACTAATTATTACAGCCTCTGGCTCATCAATAAAGTTGCAAGTAAATCTTTAAATGGCCTAAACACCAGTATCGTGTTACTGTTCACATTTTCTAGCTGTCAGTACACTCAGAACACTCAGAAATACACAAACTCACCTTCTGTTGAACTAAGATGTTCTTGAAACTTATCTACATAGTGGTTCCCAAGCAGGGGTGATTTTGTTCCCCCAGAGCCATTTGACAATGCCTAGGGATATTTTTAGTTATCATCTTTGGAGCTCGACTGCATTAGAATGTGGACTCCGGTGACACCACCAGAACTAAAACACACAGGACAGCCTCCCACAATAAAGAATTATCAGGACCAAATGTTGACTTTGAGATATCCTGAGCTGCATTAATGGGCTCATCCATTTCCACCCTAAAATCTGCACTACATGTTTTGTTCTGATGTCACAAGCTATAAATTTGATTTGTAACTGTAAGCCTTTGGCTAAATATTACAATCTCATGAAAAGTAGAGGTAAAAATATTTAAGAGAAAACTGACAGAGAATGAAATATAAAACTAAATAAAACAGAAATCAAGTCAGAGCTACGTATGACCAAAATTTAAAGATCTTGATAAATTCTCGATCTCTCCAACTTATTAGTTTTAATTTGCATTGTAAACAGTACAGAACATGACTGAAAATTAAAGTGCAGTGCAGACGTTCTTTCTATATTTGTGCCATATAAATACTTTTTCACTAAAACAAAATTTAAAGAAATGACAAACTATTTAATTCTACATTCAGATTTCAACTTTCAGTACTACATTTACCTTTGCTGACACATTAACTCTTCTTTGGAAGGAAGTAGGCATCAAACTATTTGTTCTTCCTGCTATTTTGAACTTGTTAGTACTAAAAAACACTTAAAAAATAATACTATTTAGGATATCCTTAATTCCAAATCAGATTGCCCCAGAGAGAGCAAATGGGTGACATCTATTACTTTTGTTAGTTTCTCAGAACTAAAAAAAGGGAAAAAAGGTAATAAAGTGATCTTCAAATTAAAATTTCAATTAATACTGGTCCCTAAAAGTCAGTTTAAAATAAAAATCAAGTTCCACAAAATAAATACACTGAAGCAACTATAATAGTAATAACCTTTATTTAAAATATTTTTTAATCTGGGAAAGCTCATTGTACATGAGTTTCCAACTAATTAGAGTCAAAACAAAGAAAATAAAACCAGAGAAAATCCTCTGTAGAAAAAATACACAAGGAACATTTCTACACGTGAAAAAGCAGTAAGCAGTCTTAACATCTGAACATCCAAGTTTTAATTCCATCTCTCCTAGTGAACACTACTATCAACCTTGAGATCTGACTTGTTCTTGTCATTCTTCACTGAGTAGATGAAATATGTTAAGGTGTCTTTTTCATTCACTGGAATAGACCTAAAGTGGCAACCAACTATCTATAAAGAAAAAAAATTGAGGAAATTAAATTATAGATATTAATAGATTTTATAAACTAGGTAAAAAAAAACACTGTCATCAAAAGAAAAAATGTGGTAAGCGCTATTTCCTTTCAAAAATAAACTGTATTTAACAAAATACCAACAGGACAAAAAGCATATAAGAATAAGATGTTATGAACAAGAGATAGTGTAATTTCAAAAGACCCCTTAGCCCACTCAATTAAGTATATATTAATCAGAATGTGTACTTCACTTTATTTCTTTTAAATTTTATAGCTGAGATGTAGATCAAGAATTAAATACTTGTAAACTTCAAATATCAATGAAATAAAACAGAATATAAGAGTCCACATGCATTATATAATGGTTTATGGTTTTTCTTATGGAAAAAGAACAACCATTAAGTTGGAAAAGTTTTGGTACGATAGAAACAAACCAAGAATTATCTTACAAATATGTTTGCTATGACTTAACATTCATTCATTCATTGGAAATATTCTTTGTTAAGATTCCCTGAAATTTTTTCTGTATAAAAATTATGGATGAGAAATGAGAAGGGAAAGGATGTCCACTGAAGAATGTTTACCTGCCTTCTTGCCTTTTCATTCTGCTAATGTAACACATGCACGGCAACTACCAGTAGAAGTATATTAGACTAAACTGGGGCACTGAAACGCATATTTAGATTCTAGAAGATAAAACTTCTTAAAGAAAAAGATAAGAGACTTACGGAGGCTGGTCACTCAACTCTGGAATTGTTTATAAATATCTGCATTTCTGACTAAGTTATAACACTCATACTATTTGGATTTCTCATTTCTAAATAAGAAAACAGATCTTTAAAAGAAGATCAGATTATCAAAAACATCAGGTTTGATTTCTGCATTTAAAAAAATATACATTTAAATATAACATTTAAAATAACCAATTCTTAGGTTGTCATTTGTCCCAAAATAAAAGCACCTTCACTATGTATCTGTTTATATATCAATATATTAATAATTTCATCATGGCAGGAAATATGTTTATGTTATATTAATGTACTATAAAACTTGAAAAGGACTTGACCTTTTAAATCAAATTTAAAGAAAAATTAGATTGTTGTTGTCTAAGCAAGAAGGAAAGAAGAAATTCTGGCTAAAGCTTTAATGTTAAAAAGCATTCTGCCAAAGAAGTATACCTTCTATTCACCTATGTTATTCAATATGGACATTTTATAAAATGTTGGTTTTCTAAATTCAAGCTGAAGAATATGAGAAAACTGATTTACATATTTATTTATAGTATGTCAAGTATGTTAAGCATTTTTATTTTAAACATGATAGAAGTATAAACATATAAATCTATAGATATCTTAATATGACACACACATTTCTTGGCTCTATTATTTCCTGAGAACACAAGCACTCAACTTTTCAAAATTCACTGAAGGACTGCAAGTCCTATATTCAAGAACCTATAAGTAAAAGCTTGGATAAAAGTCCTTGCATTTTTTAGTCATAAAAACAGGGATGCTTCACATAAACAAACTAACACCAACAAGAACAAATTCTGAAATAGTTAAATCAGCAAGTTACAGGAATACTGTTTACAGGTTTATCTGTAAAATCTATTCCAACAAAAACCAAGAAAATTCTAACAAAGACATCAAAGCTTATTAATTTATTATTATGCCTCAATTAGGTGCTCAATAAGTGTTAACTGAATAAAATAAAATTTTAAAAGAAACAGGTTTCTAGAGAGAGAATAAAAAAAACTTCTACTTACTATTTTTGAAAGTCAGTATTAGAAGATGCTTAGAAAACTGCATATAATCTAATGAGTAATCATTATATAAAGGAATTTCCTAAGTGATAGACAAACATTTCTAGGCAACTAGATTCTTCCACATTAGATTTTATTAACTTTTATTTTTCTAACTAAAATGTATTGTTATATATACTAAATTAACATCATTAGTATTTAATGACTTTTTTTTGTATTAAAGTTAAATAGTTTAAAACTTATATATACCTCAACAAGCTGTGCTTTATTAAGCCCCGGTCTGGTTGGGAGTTTGAAGTGTCTTTTGTATCTCCTAAGCGTATTCACCTGTAGTTGGTATAAATCAACCTAGAAAAAAATTAACGTATATTAATTAGTTCATATCATTTGCTAATGACTAATATTTGCTCTAGAAAACATTTCAACTTCAACACAGTGAAAATTTAATTCCATTATTTTAAAAGGCTTTTAAATAATCAAAACTAAAAATGCATTCAACACTTCAGTCTTTTGAGGATGCTTATTAACGACTGGGGACTGTAAGAGTTGTCAATTGAGTAGGGAGGTTCAAGAGGGAGGGGACATATGTACACCTATGGCTGATTCATGTTGACACTTGACAGGAAACAACAAAATTCTGTAAAATAATTATCCTTCAATTAAAAAATAAGTAAATTGTTTTTAAAGTAAAAAAAAAAAGTGGTCAATTGAAGCCATAACAAGTCAAACTGCATAACTGCATGTTAACTGGCTATATTTAATTTTGCTTTCATTTTTAGAGTTTTCAAATGCTTCAAGTATTTTTAGAATTTGCTCATATTTTTTAAATAAAACTTTCAGAAGTTTTACATTTAACTTACAAAGCTTTCACCTACCTCCGGAGTATCAATATCTTGGACAGGTGAATCTCCTCCATCATCATCACTCCCTTTTCTCTTTCTTCTGTTTCGCACGCTCTGAATTAAGTTTTTATGATAATCACAAATGTAAAGATGTCTTGCCTGAAACAGAAAAGTTTCACAGACAACTTAAGATTATAGGAAAATGTGTCTATGTATTAGTAAAATACATAGTTACGGTGAATTATTAAAAATATAAACATTAGTAACAGGCCATTGTTAAGACAACGCATGTTTCTTGCTACTCCTAAGTCCGGAACCCAGTTAAAACATACCATGTCTAGCAATATTGTTAAAAGAGGCCTGGGGGGTGGGGTGGGGAGAAGTGCCAGTAAGGGAAGGGAGAGAAGCAGAGAATGAGAAATTCCTATGCTCTGGATTCTGTCATCAAATTGCAGCGATGGTGAACTGGATTAGTTCAGCTATGCCTTTTTTTTAGACAAGGGCAAAAAGATGCTGGCCACAATTTTGCTATTTGATAGTATTTTCTTTACTTAAAAGAGCATTTAAAAATATTAATACCATAGTGAATGCTTCCTAATCTAACTTAATACTCAAATTATAATCCAGACACAAAACCATCCACTTTTGACAAATTGATTTCACATCCTTACTAAATTTAAATTTGAATTATGAACTTTCCTGAGTATTAAATAAAAGCATTTACTTATAATAAGTTTTTCCAAACAAAGCAATGTGAAATGATTCAAGTATACCTGGAAAGTTTCTCAAGAACAGAACTGAGGAACTAACTGAATAGGCAGAAAGTATCCCAAATAAAGTTCTCAAAAATGTTAATTATATAGTTCTGAGAGCTGTACGGTAGCCTCTGAAATACTGGGTTTTATACATCAGCAGTTACTTCTTAAAAAAAAAAAATTGAGGAGTGAGCTAACAGGTTTTCAAATTAAACTTTGAGCTAAAGTGCAAGTTAAGAAGATGCAGGACGTGTGCTGGTTCTCACATCTTGTGATTTATTACCGCTCCCCAGGGCTCGGAAAAGTGGAAACGGTCGTTTCTAAAAACCTCCTAGATGGTCAGAGGAACAGACCTGCGAAAGGACGAAGAAAGAAACCCTGATGGCTGCCAAACCGAGGGCTAACCCGCAGCGGCTGCCCGCTCCCCACGTCTTGAGCAGCTGCCCTAGATGATGACACGGCCGCGCGGCTCGCAGCCGGGGGCCCCCCACCCCGCACCCGCGGGACCCGGGACAGGGTCCTAGTCGCCCGCAGCGTCCGGTCCTGGCTGCACTGCATTCCTGGACCGGGAAGCTACCCGCTCGGGCAGCAAAACAAAGAAGGTGCCTCGGTTCCAGAAGGAGCCGTGGGTTGCAGGACAGCTACTCTGGGTTCTCGGCGCGGCCGCCCCCTTTGTTTCACCACTGACCCCCCTCAGAGGAGGAGTGGAGGCCCTGCGCGGGTGGGGCCGCGGGAGCGGGTCCGGGAGGCGCGAGAGTGCCTACTGCGGACGGCGGGCCGAGTCGCAGCACTTCGTTGTTTGCTTCCTACTAGGGACCCCGGAACGGGCTCGCGAGGCACCCAGGTCTGGGGCCCCCGCACCCCCACCGACACGCGTCTGCTCCTCTCCCCGAGCGCCCCGCGGGGCGGGCAGAGCAGATTCGTACCGCCGTCACTTACGCTCTTATCCAACTCGATCTTCACCTTCTTCTGGGAGATGCTCTTCTGGATCCTCTTGCTGAAGCTGGCGTTGCCCGCCGCCCGGCCGCACCGCTCGCCGTCCTCGCGCAGACAGCACAGCTGCCCGGGGCCCGGCCCTGCCGCTCCCGGCGGCCCCGCCGCCGAGACCGCCCCTGCACCCGGCACCTCGGCCCCGGCGCCAGCCCCAGCCCCGTTCCCGGCTGACGCGGCGGCGGCGGCAGCGGCGGCCACGGCGGCCACAGCGGCGGCCGCGTCCCCGCCGCGGCTCATGTCCTCGGGAGTGAAGCCGTTCATGTTCCCGCACTCGCAGAGCCGCGCTGACAGAAGCCTCGCTCTCCGCGCCGCCTGCCTCTCTGGAGATGCCGGGGTCTCGGCGGTCCCTCGCACCTGCTTAGCGGAGACTATTAACTCTGAGCCAGGTCCTCCGGCCAAGACCACGAGGCCCCGGCCTGCTGCTGTCTGCAGGCACAGGATCAGCGGACGGGGCGTGGGATCGGGAACTGGAATCTGGCGTCGCCTGGAGCTGGGACGCCGCTCACTGTCACATGGAGACTCCTCAGCAGTCGGACCTCGATACCCCCGCCTCCCTTCGGCCCTCGATCTGCGCAAGCACATTGCGCCCTCGCCCGTCCCGCCCCTTCCACTCTGCCCGCAGGGCACCACGGGAATTGTAGTTCTCTTTTGGGGAGCCAACCTGAGCTCCAGTCTGACATCGAGCTTCATGGTTTAGGAGAACTTCTTATCCCAGCATTCATCGCGCGGAGGCGGATCTGGATTTTTTTTTTTTTTCGGGAATACATTGAGAAAACGGGCGTGTGGTGGGGGGCGTGTTGTGGGGGGCGGGGCGGGGGGCTTGTGATGTTTTCTGGCTCTGGTAGCTCCCGGGAAGTTGAGCTGTGTTTAGCTCCTGGATTTTGCAGAGCTGGCACTTTAGACGAAGAGGTCACTTAACTCCTGAAGCGAAGCACAAAAGGCGGGAGGCGGGGGTAGGAGGGGAGGGGGTGCGAGGGTGGGAAGGGAGGGGATACGAGGGGAGGGAAGGTGTGGGGGAAAAAAGTTTCGGGCCTTTTTTGTATCTGTGAAAAAATTTTTGATGTAAAGACGTCTTTTGTGGGACTTCCCACGTGGCTCAGTGGTAAAGAATCCGCCTGCCAAATGCAGGAGACATGGGTTCGACCCCTGGGTGGGGAAGATCCCCTGGAGAAGGAAATGGCAACCCACTCCAGTATTGTTGCTTAGAAAAGCCCGCGGACAGAGGAGCCTGGCAGGCTACAGTCCATGGGGTTGCAAGAGTCAGACACGACTTAGCAACTAAACATCGTTTTTGCGGGAAACCCAAACCAAGAAGAACGGCGCTCTGGCAGTTTTTGGGTCCCAGAGGCCCCATGTCTAACGCCATGGGGTCTGGGTAGCAGCTCTGCAGACTGACGCCCGAGATGGTCCATCAGGACGCCTGCGGGGGCGGTGGGCAGGGGGGGTGACGTGCGTCCGAACCTCCCCTTCGGCAGGAGGACTGGAGGCTCTCCAGATCCGAGCATTGTCCGTGCGAGGATCGCGCTGGCTTGCGGGGCGCACTCGTGTCTACCGCCTCCTGAGGTGGAGCTCCGGATGAGTGGACTTAAAGGGGCTGCTTTCCGCCTCCAGCCCGGGCATCTCCACTTTGTCCTCGAAGGAACCGGGAACCTGTCTAATCACACTTGAAAAATAAAAAGCAGAACCCCTCTGAGTTCCGGTCAGCCACGAGCTCCCGGAGACCGAAGGCGCGCGCTCGGCCGAGATCGCCTGGAAAGGGGTGCTTCGGGCTCGTGAGCGCGCGCACGCGTGTCTGTGTACGTGTCTGTGTGCGCGGGCGTGTGGAGGGCGGTGTGGAAGGTTGGGAGTGGCTGGTACGAAAGCTACACCTTTGCTAATGGTAGCGCGTCATTTATCAGTACGTATATCCTGTTCAATCCCATTGTTTAAACAAAAATAGAAAGCAGTAGGGTTTTTTTTTTTTTGAAAGCTCTTTTATATTTGCAGAGTAAACTGAGTGATAAATGAGTTTTTTAAAATGTAAACTGTCATCTACCCTGAAATTCACAGCCATCCAGTCCATGTGTGCACTTCCGCTCTGCTGCTGCTACTGCTGCTGCTAAGTCGCTTCAGTCATGTCGAACTCTGTGCGACCCCAGAGACGGGAGCCCACCAGGCTCCCCTGTCCCTGGGATTCTCCAGGCAAGAACACCGGAGTGGGTTGCCCTCTAAGAAACAGCAAAGGAAGAAAAACATTTTAAATAAATGTAGTGGGCAAAAAATGCTGAATGGTAAGTGTTGTGTTTTCTTTTCAAGCTGCACCGTCCAATAGGGTGTCTGCTTGCCTTATGTGGATATCGAGCACTTTAAATGCGGTTAACTGTGAATGAAAAACTGAATTGTTCAATTCATTAAAAAATTTTAAACTGATTTCACTTATTGGAAAACTTCTAAATATGTTTGGAACAGTCTATTTTTTCGACTTAAATGTTAAGTCTAAACTTAAAACCTGAACTGAGATGCCAGTATATATAAACTACCAGCAGGTTTTCAAAGACTTAGTAACATTTTTCTTAAGAATATTAATTTAGTAATTTTTTTACATTAATTACAAGTTCAAATTATATTTTTGCTATACTGGGTTAAATATAACATTAAAGTTGACTTGTTTCTACTTTGCAAAATATGCCTATTTTAACATTTAAAACTACACATATAGCTCACATTATGTTTGTATTAGATATTGTTGGCTTAAAGTATTAAAATGCAGAATAATATTTCTTATTGTTTATGGATATAGTTTCTTAAATAATAAGAATATATGAACAGGATGGACCAACTTCAGGGTGGTGGTCATGTTAGGAGAGTTATGGATGTTATCTGGGAATGGCTGAAAGGTGGTTTCCATTTAGAGTCTAAAGCAAACATGATATTAGGATGTTAGATTTTATTTGGGGTACTTTTATATACTTTAATATAATTTATAATACTGTGTGGTTCTTGCCCAAAATTTATAACCTATCTTCTACACATATGATCAAATCATATGATTATACAGTGGAAGTGAGAAATAGATTTAAGGGCCTAGATCTGATATACAGAGTACCTGATGAACTATGGACGGAGGTTCGTGACATTGTACAGGAGACAAGGATCAAGACCATCCCCATGGAAAATAAATACAAAAAAGCAAAATGGCTGTCTGAGGAGGCCTTACAAATAGTTGTGAAAAGAAGAGAAGCCAAAGCAAAGAAGAGGAAAGATATAAGCATCTGAATGCAGAGTTCCGAAGAATAGCAAGGAGAGATAAGAAAGCCTTTCTCAGCGATCAATGCAAAGAAATAGAGGAAAACAACAGAATGGGAAAGACTAGAGATCTCTTCAAGAAAATTAGAGATACCAAGGGAACATTTCATGCAAAGATGGGCTCGATAAAGGACAGAAATGGTCTGGACCTTACAGAAGCAGAAGATATTAAGAAGAGGTGTCAAGAATACATGGAAGAACTGTACAAAAAAGATCTTCACGACCCAGATAATTACGATGGTGTGATCACTCACCTAGAGCCAGACATCTTGGAATGTGAAGTCAAGTGGGCCTTAGAAAGCATCACTACGAACAAAGCTAGTGGAGGCGACGGAATTCCAGTTGAGCTCTTTCAAATCCTGAAAGATGATGCTGTGAAAGTGCTGCACTCAACATGCCAGCAAATTTGGAAAACTCAGCAGTGGCCACAGGACTGGAAAAGGTCAGTTTTCATTCCAATCCCAAAGAAAGGCAATGCCAAAGAATGCTCAAATTACCACACAATTGCACTCATCTCAGATGCTAATAAAGTAATGCTCAAAATTCTCCAAGCCAGGCTTCAGCAATACCTGATGAACCGTGAACTTCCAGATGTTCAAGCTGGTTTTAGAAAAGGCAGAAGAACCAGAGATCAAATTGCCAACATCTGCTGGATCATGGAAAAAGCAAAAGAGTTCCAGAAAAATATTTATTTCTGCCTTATTGACTATGCCAAAGCCTTTGACTGTGTGGGTCACAATAAACTGTGGAAAATTCTGAGAGAGATGGGAATACCAGACCACCTGACCTGCCTCTTGTGAAACCTATATGCAGATCAGGAAGCAACAGTTAGAACTGGACATGGAACAACAGACTGGTTCCAAATAGGAAAAGGTCCGTCAACGCTGTATCTTGTCACCCTGCTTATTTAACTTATATGCAGAGTACATCATGAGAAACACTGGACTGGAAGAAGCACAAGCTGGAATCAAGATTGCCGGGAGTAATATCAATAAGCTCAGCTATGCAGATGACACCACCCTTCTGGCAGAAAGTGAAGAGGAACTAAAAAGCCTCTTGATGAAAGTGAAAGAGGAGAGTGAAAAAGTTGGCTTAAAGCTCAACATTCAGAAAACCAAGATCATGGCATCTGGTCCCATCACTTCATGGGAAATAGATGGGGAAACAGTGGAAACAGTGGCTGACTTTATTTTGGGGGGCTCCAAAATCACTGCAGATGGTGATTGCAGCCATGAAATTAAAAGACGCTTACTCCTTGGAAGGAAAGTTATGACCAACCTAGATAGCATATTAAAAAGCAGAGACATTACTTTGGCAATAAAGGTCTGTCTAGTCAAGGCTATGGTTTTCCTGTGGTCATGTATGGATGTGAGAGTTGGATTGTGAAGAAAGCTGAGCGCTGAAGAATTGATGCTTTTGAACTGTGGTACTGGAGAAGACTCTTTAAGAGTCCCTTGGACTGCAGGGAGATCCAACCAGTCCATTCTAAAGGAAATCAGTCCTGGGTGTTCACTGGTGCTAAAGCTGAAACTCCAAAACTTTGGCCACCTCATGCGAAGAGTTGACTCATTGGGAAAGACTCTGATGCTGGGAGGGATTGGGGGCAGGAGGAGAAGGGGACAACAGAGGATGAGATGGCTGGATGGCATCACTGACTCGATGGCCATGAGTTTGAGTGGACTTCGGGAGTTGGTGATGGACAGGGAGGCCTGGCGTGCTAGGATTCATGGGGTCGCAAAGAGTCAGACACAACTGAGTGGCTGAACTGAACTGAACTGAAAGTGATAAACTGACTATGCCTCCTTTATAGACAATGCAATGTTTTTAAAAGTTCCAATCAAATACTCATTTATTCACATGCCAGGATCTTTTCTGGGCCCTTGGGATAGAAAAATAATTGGGAGAGGGTCCTAATCATTTTGGAGCTCAGTCTAAATGGGGAGAGACAAGCACATGATACTTGCTGCTGTAAATGAATGTTTGTGTCCCCCACAAATTTTTTATGTTGAAACCAAATCCGTAATGTAATGAGATTTGCAGGTCAGGTCTTTAGGAGGTGATTAGGCCATAGGAGTGGAGCCCCCAGGAGTGGGATTAGTGCCCTAGAAAAGAGGCTCTAGCGAGCAACCTCACTCCTTCTGCCATCCATGTCAGAATATTGTCACCTATTAACCAGAAAGTGGACACTCACCAGCCATGAACCTATCAGCACCTTGATCTTGGACTTCCCACCCTCCAGAACTGGTAGAAATAAATTTTGTTTATAAGCGCCCACCCCCCACACACACCGCCCCCAGCCAACGTTATTTTTTACAGTAGCCTAGACAAACTAGGGCTTCCCTGGTAGCTCAGCTAGTAAAGAATCCACCTGCAATGCAGGAGACCCTGGTTTGATTCCTGGGTCAGGAAGTTCCCCTGGAGAATGGATAGGCTACCCACTCTAGTATTCTTGGGCTTCCCTGGTGGTTCAGACAGTAAAGAATCTGTCTGCAATGTGGGAGACCTGGGTTCAATCCCTGGGTTGGGAAGATCCCCTGAAGGAAGGCATGACAACCCACTCCAGTATTCTTGCCTGGAGAATCCCCATGGACAGAGGAGCCTGGCGGGCTACAGTCCATGGGGTTGCAGAGAGTCAGGCATGACTGAGTGACTAAGCACACAAACAGACTAAGACACATCCCTCAATAAAATTAAAGGAAAAGTATAGACTTAGCATACAGAAGGAAATGATTCACTTCTGGCAAGTAGAAAATGTTCCTGGAGTAGATGACATGTAAATTCACTATCCCTGATTTAAAGTATCTCTTTAGTGAATCTGTTGTCCCTACAAAGAAATTTTCTTAACAACCATGGTTCACTGTTTATTTCTACAACTTCTCATATTCAGCAGGAGGCATAATCCAAGTCAAGGTTGGAATCAGGTTTTGGGGAGCGTCAAGTCCATCGGATCCCAATGAGTCAGACACGACTTAGCAACTGAACAACAACGAAGTTTATATAATCTGAAGGATCTTTAGGAAAAAACATACAGAATTATGAATGCAAAATTAGATATGAGCCTTGTCCCGGTGAGGGACTCTGAACCTTATATCCATTTGCTTCATGGTAAATCTTCCTCATAACAGACAAAAAAGAAATATAGATTAAACCTAAATAACAAGGGTATTTTTGACATCATCAAAATATTCTTTGCTTTCTGAAAGGGTTCAAAATATTCTTTAAAAGGAATTTTTCCCAGGGAAAAATTAGAGGGAAGCCTTCTTCCCTCTAAGGCTTTTAATGATTGAATTTTTTCTAGCTTTACTGCAAAGTAAGCAATTCCATAATTTCTTAAATATGCAAATTGGTCCTTAATCCTCACATGAACATGATTGTAAGTTCTAATGACACAAAAAGATTCGGTATGAAAAAACCAAAGCCCATTTCCCCTCATCTCTCCAAGTCCATATCCCGAAAAGCAACTAATGTTAATTTCCTATGTTTCCTTTTAAGAAAACAATTATGTGTATATACCATAAATTGGCTTCCCTGGTGGCTCAGAGGGTAAAGAATCTGCATGAAATGTAGGAGACCCAGGTTCAGTCCCTGGCTTGAGAAGATTCCCTGGAGAAGGCAATGGCTACCCACTCCAGTTTTCTTGCCTCAAGAATTCCATGGACAGAGGAACCTGGTGGGCTACAGTCCATGGAATGGCAATGAGTGGACATGACTGAGCGACTAACATACTAGTATAAACATCTTTATACAGGAATAATTTTACTTTATTGCAACTAAGATCATACTGTTTTACTCCATGCTTTGTCCTAGTTTAAATTACAATAAGCACAACAAAAAAAAGTGCATACCACATAAATGTCCAGTTTAAGCAGTTGTGGTAAAATAACCATCCATGTAACTGCAACCCAGCTCAAAAAATAGAACACTGTCAACAGGGCCAAGGCGCAGAAGGCTCAGGGCCACCGCCTCCAACTCCTTACTCTCTCCACTCTGCTTGTAGCTCAGTGATTACCACGATGAAATTCTTAACCGCTTTTCTTTAAATTTGTGGGTTCTGTCGGCTCTTTCCTCACCCATCTCTGCTCTGCCTTAGCACCGAGAGCTGATGGCAGAGAGTGACTGCTGGCGTGGGCAGTCTCTCCCTCTCCCTGCCAGCAAGCTGAGTGAGGGAATCAGGCTCCTGTAAGAGTCTGCCTTTGACCAGTAAGAACCGCTGTACCCGAAGGAGAGCAACATTAAATAGCAGATTAGAAAAACACTGTAGCAGGTCCAGAGACAGAACAAGGGACAAAGGAAAAGATTTTTGCAAGCGGCACCACCAATGCAGCCGACCCTGACTGACTGCTGGCACCCCACGTGCTCCTTTTCCCTCATAATCGTCTCCAGGCCAGCAGCAGCTATGCTGACTTACGATGGTCACTGCCTCCCTTTTCTTTATAATTTTACGGCACAGTTATGAACTCTAAAAAGACTTTTTAGTTGCCTGGTTTTGAACTTTATGAAAGTGGAATCGTGTACTTTGTTACTGTTTTCTCTGACTTCACTGATTTGAAGATCTTGTACCTGGCTTAACTAGCTCTTTTCATTGTGGATGAATAAGATACACTTTATTTAACGCATCCTCTTGTTGATGGACACAGGAGTTGGTTCCAGTTTGAGGCCATGATCATTCTTGTGCATGTGCTCTGGTACATCTGTGATCGCAGTTTAACAGGACAGGTATTGATGAAAAGAACTGCTGAATCATGTCTGAATTTCCAAACATATGGTCTGGCAATTCTAAATCCTCTAAAATTTAATGAAGTTTGCTTCTTAACCAAGAATATGGTTAATTTTTTAAAATATTCTGTATGTAGTTAAAAACAATTTATTTTCTGTGTTAGGTTAGTGTTCTATTTATGCCCATTGGGTACTATTAAATGGATTAATAACTCATATATCCTTAGAGACTTTTTTGTCTATTTGTTCCACTAAGTAAAAATATCCCACTCAGTTTGATTTCTCTTTAGTTCTATCAATTCTTGTTTTACGTATGTTAAGACTATATTATTAACACATATTAAAAACTGTTACGTAAACCCAGAGCTGAACATTTTAACATTCTGTAGTGACCTTCTGATCTTAGCTTTGTTTTGTCTGGTTGCTATCAATATATCAATAGTTATAGCACCTGTCTTTTATTTGGTGTTGGCATATTTTTCCATCTTTTTACTTTCAGCCTTTCTGTATCCTAATGTCTTAGGTGCTCTAGAACATGTGGTTTAGCATGTTTTCCTTTTAAATCTAGCCTGATAATCTTTGCGTTTTAACTAGGGCATTTAGTCTATTTACAGTTATGTAATTACTAATATATTTTAATATATTTAAATCCAACTATACTAATTCTTCACTTTTTGTGCTTTATATTTCTTTTGCCTACTCTTATGTTCTTTTTTTGCTTTCTTTTGGATTATTTTTTTTTTATAGTCCCATTAGTTAGTTTGGAAATTGTATACTTTGTTTCTATTTTTTTAACACTGAAACTTATGTTTTCTTCACATTTTTTAGCCTAGTATTAATCTTTACCTTCCCCTTTCATTTGGGTTTTTTTTTTTTCTGGCGTCTTTTAAAAGCTTTTTTCTGTCTTTGATCTTCTAGTTTCATTTAAAGTAAAATGCCTTTTATTTTTTAAATTCCTACTTGGACTTTATTGGCTTCTTAAATTAATAGATTAACATCTTTAATCAATTTTTTAAAATTTTTCAGCCATTATTTCTTCACATATCACCTAGTTCTATAGTCCATGGGGTGGCAGAGTCGGACACAACTTGGTGACTGAACAATGAAAACAATCATCGGGGCCCTTACTGTCTCATTCATTTCTGGGGCCCCAATTCCATCTATATTAGACCATTCCAGTGTTTCCTCCATGTCTCCTGCTCTGTCTTCAGTATTTTTTTACTTTTAATTTTGCCTCTCCTTTCTTCATTTGGCACGTTTTGTAGACCTACCTTCCTACTCATTGTCTCTTTAGGTGTGCCTAATCAGCTCTAAAATTTACCCAGAGTTTTAATCCTTTTAATTGTTGTTTTCTAGTTATGTAATTCCAGTTTGGTTATTTTTCAAATCTTAAAAGTCACTTTTTATGGTTTCCAGTTTCTTGACAAAATTTATAAGCTTGACTTTTTCTCATGAATAGAACAAGCATAGTGGTATAAAGACTATCCTTGTTATTATTAAGCCTTTTTCTTTTGTCTGTGGTTTCTGTTGGTGCTGGCTGATTATGACTACCCTTTCATCCCATCATCTTGCATTATTTGCTATTCATTTTATTTGAAAAAGTAATTATGGAAATAATTTAAGGCACTGGATCATGTTGCATTCTTCCAAATAGGAGTTTCATTGCCTTCTTGCAGGTCCTAAGGGTGCTAATAGTCCTGAACCAATACATGAGGATTTCTAAGCCAAAAGAGTCCACAGCTCCACTTTGGGGCTATGCTTCTTGGGGTCCTGTCACAGACTGGGGGATGTTTCACTAGGGTTACCATCTTTAATGTATATTGGACTCCAAGCCTAGACCCAAATGACTGACAAATGCCCAGCTTTTTTTCTCACCTTTTCTTAAGTTGACTGGGTATAACTAGTACCGTCTTATGTTAAAAACAACATCTGCAGTCTAATACTGTTCAGAGTCTAGCCTATCTCTGCTGCTTCCGTGATTTTCTTCTCACCAGAATGTGAGGTGTACAAAAAGCACAGATAATTCCCAGGTAATGCAGGAGCTTGCTCTACAAATAAACTATTTGTGGCTGACTACCAAGATGGAATAGTATTAATCTTTAAAAATAAGTTGAATATAGCTTTAAATCCCCGGGATAAACCAAGAATTCTCAGGACATCTCTTCATCCATAATCCAACTGGATTAATGCAAGATCCAATAAGACCCTCGCAACATTCCTGCACTATGCTCTAATCATCTGGGTCCAGGAGGAACATTTTACTAATAATTCTCTTTTTAGCATATCAAGATAAAATGCTGCTTCTCTCTGAGGCTGTTTCACTTAAAAATTTTATCTATACTGTAGGCCTCATATGATTTTCCATTTCTAGACAATAGGCTTAGTGTTATAGTAGGTGTGAACATCCATATGTGCATGCATGCTAAGCCACTTCAGTTGTGTCCAACTCTGTGTGACCCTACAGATTGTAGCCTGCCAGACTCCTCTGTCCATGGGATTCTGCAGGCAAGAATACTGGAGTGGGTTGCTGTGCCTTCCTCAAGGGGATCTTCCCAACACAGGCATTGAACCTGCACCTCTTATGTCTCCTGCATTGGCAGGTGGGTTCTTTACTACTAGTGTCACCTGGGAAGCCCAAACATCTATATAACTGGCTCTAATTAGGCTGATGATAACTAGAACATTCTTGTTCATTATCTGAAGCCAATAATTGATAAGAACAGATAACTACACTTGATCTTAGCCAAAAGGCTGAATCACCAGTCCAGGTTCCATGCATGATACTGGATGCTTGGGGCTAGTGCACTGAGATGACCCAGAGGGATGGTACGGGGAGGGAGGAGGGAGGGGGGTTCAGGATGGGAACACGTGTATACCTGTGGCAGATTCATCTTGATGTATGGCAAAACCAATACAATATTGTAAAGTAATTAACCTCCAATTAAAATAAATATATATTTTTTTAAAAATTAAAAAATAAAAGCAAAAAAAAAAATAAAGCCAATAATTATAGTACTTTCAGAGACTTTCTTCGTTTAAGAACATGGAAGAAAAATTAATTATATAATCAGTCTATAAGAACATGGAGTCTGTTTAGTTCTGAAACTTCTTTTTAATTTCCTGAAATCTATCCATAGCAAGATAGAAATGAAAATAAATTCACACGAAACAATTTTCAGCAAAGAGCTGACTAACAAAACCCCAACACTCCAAATTACATGTGAATACTGTAGTAGGCAACTGAGACCAGAAACAGTACAAGTGTATGTAGGAACTCAAGAGGACATTTTGGGAAAGAAATGAGCTTGAAATAGGGTTCAAACATCCAAGAGGGTGAGACAGGACAAAGTAACTAATCAGAGATAGCAGATCTTAGAAAATACCAGTAAAATAACTTTCTAAAAGCAATATTATTTTGGAAAGCAAAGCCTTGGTCCCTGAAGCCTGTGAATAAATCAGGAAGTTGAGAACTATGTGCAGAAGCTCTTCAGAGCTAGGTTAGGTACTGAGAGGCAGAGGAAATGTAACTTCATAAAGCTGCCATATTTTAGGGAAGTCATTTGCTATAGCAATGGAGGAGAAAGTGCGCCAGAGATTAGTTCTGTAAGGCTATCGTGACCCTTCTTTCTACCTCCTGATGATAGTCTAGGAAAATTAAAATATGAGGATTGTGAAAGTCATATGCATAATAGTTACTGAAAGCTACAGTAAGAAAACACAATTTTCTTACAGAAGATGAAAATTTACCATAAAACAAATGAAATTTATAATTTCAACATGAATCTGAAAAGCTTAACAAAACAATCATAGCTATGAAGTAAAATCACAAACAAATAATAAGCATAAGACTCAGGTAGCTGGGAGCCAGACAATAGGTTATTAATATCTACATTTTATGAGAATATAATCAGAGAATTGAGTGTTTTGACATCTTGGGGATGTGTAGTGAAGAATTATCCTTACTGGTTTGGTCTTTGCCCTCATGTCCTGGGAGGTAATTTCTAAGAAGAGTAGCTTTGTTTACCTGGGGCCCTGGGCCACATGGTATCCTTTCTACCTCGAGAGAGGCTGGAGACTAAAAAATCAGCCATGAGGGCCGTCAACCATGTCCACATAACTGAGCCCCAGTGAAAACTCTGGAAACCAAGACTCAGATAAGCTCCCCTAGATGGCAGTATTCTGTGTGTGTCATTGCACATTGTTTCTGGGAGAGTAATGCTGTCCATGACTCCACTGCACATTTGGATTTCTGGTCTCTGTGTACCACTTCTCTTGGCTGATTTTAATCTGTTTCCTTTTGCTGTAATAAACCATAACTGTGAGTGTAACTGATTTCAGTAAGTTCTCTGCATCCTTCAAACATATCATCAACCCTAACAGGGGTCTTGGGAACCCTGAACTCTCAAGCTGGTGTCAGAAGTGAGGGTGGTATCCTATGGACCATTTCCCTAACTTTGCAGGTAGTTTTTGAAATTTGGCCACAAAAGAATGTATAATCAGGTTTGTAAGTCATGCCTACTGATGATAGTCTGGCCTTTCCCATTATCTCAGGCTGCTTTCTTGCTCCCAGGATCAGCATCTTTGCCCTAGGGCTGTCTTCTGAGGATGAAGACAACACTGTCAGGGCATTTCGGAAGAAGGGCCTGGCTCTCCTCTCAGCAGGTCTCACCTAGTGACTGACAGAATCTGTTGTAACAGGTATCCTAGCTCTCTTGCCCTTCAGGTGGGTAACTTTGAGGCCTGGGTTTCATACTAATTCCCAGCTTTCCCATGGGATTACTCCAGGCAGTACCAGTGGTAGCCAGCCGACTTGATAAGGCACCCTTTATTTACTGCCTTCCCTTCTTTGTCTGACTTCCCCACCTCTGACTGGTGTTTCCTGAATCCTCCAGATAAACTACCTGCACTCAAATCCTTGTCTCGGGATTATAGAAGGCATTTCCACAAGGCTATTTCCCTAAAATCCGCCCAGGAGCTAAAGTACTTGGTCCAGTGGGTGAGCACAGGATTCAAGCCAAGCCAGCTGGAATCCTTCCCAGGGAATTTTGTTCAATCTGAAATAGGGAGATGGGAGCTCTTTTTCCTCTTTGCTTTTTTCTCCTCCCTCTCAATGTATTTCCAGTAGAACCTAGGACAAAGTAGGAACTTGCTAAATATTTGCACAATATTTAATGCATACAAGTCCTACAGTTTTTTTGCTGCCAAGACATTAATGATCAGGCATTAATTTAAAACGTGTGAAATACTCTTATTACAGTATACCACAGTGCCATAGGACTTCCCTGGTGGCTCAGACAGTAAAGCGTCTGTCTACAATGCGGGAGACCCGGGTTCGATCCCTGGGTCAGGAAGATCCCCTGGAGAAGGAAATGGCAATCCACTCCAGTAACATTGCCTGGAAAATCCCATGGACAGAGGAGCCTGGTAGGCTACAGTCCGTAGGGTCACAGAGAGTCAGAGACGACGGAGCGACTTCACTTTCTTTCTTTCACAGTGCCATAGCACATTGCAGTAGTTGACTGAGCATGGGCTCAGGAACCAGACTGCTTGAGACTCAAGCTCAGCCACTTGCCAGTTGTTTGACTATGTAGGTTATTTGTCTGTAGTCTCTCAGCTTCTTTCTCTAGCCTCTTCAAGGGTTCTGAAACCCTAAACAACATGTCCTAGACTCACTTGCCAGGATGTCTCCAGTAGGGTTCTGCTGACAGGAGCTCAGCAGTCAGGAGGAGGGTGGAAGGCGCTCTTCCTTTCTTGGGGCTCCAGTAGCCTTATCAGTGCTGTGCTACTCTGTGCTGGCTCCAGGAACAGGGGGCCCCGAAGGCTGCTGGCTTCCCGTAAAGCAGCTAGCAGACATCATCCAATATCCAACAGTTCACTTCCAAAAATCTCAGAAGCACACATTTGTGGGTTTTGGATAATACAGCTTTCTCTTCTGTTTCCCCAGGGCAGGGATGCTAGGTGTTCTTGCAGCACCCTCTGGATAGCAACACTCTCCCTTTTGGTCCTTCAGTCCTTCTGTCAGGATTCCCTCAAAACAAAGGGAATAACATTCCTTCTTAAATGTCCAAAGTGGCTTTTCCTTTCCTGACTGAATATGAACTGACACCGTGACCTAGGGCAACTCACTCACTCTCTTTGCCACAGTGACTTCCTCTGTAAAGTGAAGATAACAGTAGTATTTCTATCTCATTGGCATTATTAGGATTAAGTATTTTTAGAGCACTTAGAACAGTGGCTGGCACAAAGCAGACATAATGTTTGTTAAATAAATGGCATCGCATATCACATTCTCTTGTTAAATACATGACATTAGCCATGAATGTTATAAGTCTAAGATCCCCCAGCACACATCTGTCACTATGTGCAACGGGCCCCATGATCTGCCCTTATCATTACTTACTGCTTGTTACAGTCACCACTCTACCTGTGTCTTGTCTTCTTTGCTCTTGTGTCATAAATCAGCATGTATGTTTTCAGTGTTTTTTCTCATCTGCTTTAGACATAATATAGGCATCTAGAGGGACAGAGCTTTAAGGTTTCCCTGAAGCTGTTGCAGGGCTGGGAGGGGTGTGCAGGCTGGGCAGCAGCACTGGCACTGGAGGACAAGCATTAGAAGCTAAGGTGAATCCAGACTGCTGAGAGTGGAGTGCTGTAGGGATTTTGTGCAGGAGAAAGGCCTGAGAAATACAGATTCTTTGGGTTAAATCTTATCCATGTTAAGATTATTTTACATTTGTATGGAATTATCCCACTGACTTGTTTTTGATTTTTGAGCATAGACTTGCTTTTGATTTCCTACTCAGCAGAGAGAGCACACTCAGATTCTAGGTTACGTTTACTCCATTCCCAAGATTCTTGAGACCAGTCCTCCTCACCCTGCCACTCCCCAAACCACCCCCGTCCAAAAAGAGACCCCCACACACACAATGTGGGAATGAGAAAGGCCTTGAGGTTACTGAACAGACAAAATACTGCTGTGTCTGTACAAAGGTGGGATCATTGTCTAGAGAACTGGTTACAGAAATTCCTAGAATGACGAAGTTTTCCACAAAGTAAGATCAGTTTAACTTTCATTTCAGCTTGTCCTACTAGGCAAAGAATAACTCTTTCTTCTTTATTAATTAGTTCAATCTTCAACTATGGATAATTTTTTTAGTCTAATTAGAATTCTAGGCTTTGAATTTAGATGGATTTTTTTAAAGTATATCTGAAAAATCTCATATTGTCTGCAAACATATTTTTAAATACCATCAAATTACTAAGCATAGTAAATTATCTGGAGGGCAAAGTTGTATGCCACTCCTATGAGTATTTACACCAGAATTTACAATTTTTATCATTACCAAACTTTAAATTTGTCATTGGCTAGATACAAGATCTGCATACTATTAATATATCACAAACTGACTTTCACTGGAAACACCTACAAAAAAGTAGACAAAAAATTTTTTAGAAGTTATGAAAGAGTTCTTCTCCTACTGTATGAAAGCAATATATATTCGGTTAAATATGAGCCAAATGAACAATGCTATCACCCAATTCAATAACTGCTGACTCTCTTCACTGCTCTTTTCTAAAATAGAAGAATAGTAGTCATTTCCTCTCAAAAGATCCCTGTTTTCATACTGTATTTTGCAGTTCTCATTGTTAAAGTTTAAATTGTTCTTGACTGTTTTGGATTCAGTACTCTGCAACTGGAAAAAATAAATCATTGGTCTTTGAGGGAAAAAAAGCTTTACTGAGGCATATTTTACATATCACAAATTTACCCACTCAAGTGTACACTTCGAAGATTTTTAATTTATACAGTTGTGAAACTATCACCATAATTCAGTTTCAGAATATTTCCATCTTCTGAAAAAAGCTTTGTGCCTCTGTGCTGTCAAACTGGTTTCTATGTTCAGCCCTAAGGCAACCACTCTTCTGCTTTCTGCGCCTTTTCTATAAATTTCACATAGACACAATCATACAATATGTTGTTGTTTGTGTCTTGCTTGCCTTAGTATAAAGTTTTTAAGGGTCCATCCATGTTATAACTTGTATTAGTGTCTGTTCATTTTCCCCTTGATTCCTTTTTATTGATGAAGAATTCCAGTATATAGATATACCACATATTTCTTTATTCGTTCATCAGTTTGTGGACATTGGGATTGTTTCTAGTTTTTGGCTACTATAAGAAAAGCTGCTATAAACACTCATATACAAGTTATTTCTGCAGATATAGGCTTTCCTTCCTCTTGGGTAGATCCTAGGAGTGGAAGTGCCAGATAAATATACGTGCAAATTTTGAGAAACTGCTAAATAGTTTTCCATAGTGACTGTACCCATTAGTACACTGATGCATGAGTGTTCCAATTTTTCCATATCTTCACCCACACTTGCTATTTCCTGCCTTTTCGACTACAGGCACCCCAGTAGGTGTGAGGTAGTATTTTACTGTAGGTTTAATTTGCATTTTCCTGATGATTAATGATGCAAAACACATTTTCATATGCTTAGTAGCCATTCAGTTCAGTTCAATTCAGTCGCTCAGTCGTGTCCGACTCTTTTCGACCCCAGGAATCGCAGCACGCCAGGCCTCCCTGTCCATCACCAACTCCCAGAGTTCACTCAGACTCATGTCCATTGAGTCAGTGATGCCATCCAGCCATCTCATCCTCTGTGGTCCCATTCTCCTCCTGCCCCCAATCCCTCCTAGCGTCAGAGTCTTTCCCAATGAGTCAACTCTTCACATCAAGTGGCCAAAGTACTGGAGTTTCAGCTTCAGCATCATTCCCTCCAAAGAAATCCCAGGGCTGATCTCCTTCAGAATGGACTGGTTGGATCTCCTTGCAGTCTAAGGGACTCTCAAGAGTCTTCTCCAACACCACAGTTCAAAAGCATCGATTCTTCAGCGCTCAGCTTTCTTCACAGTCCAACTCTCACATCCATACGTGACCACTGGAAAAACCATAGCCTTGATTAGACGGACCTTTGTTGGCAAAGTAATGTCTCTGCTTTTTAATACGCTATCTAGATTGATCATAACTTTTCTTCCAAGGAGTAAGCATCTTTTAATTTCATGGCTGCAGTCACCATCTGCAGTGATTTTGGAGCCCAATAAAATAAAGTCTGACACTGTTTCCCCATCTATTTCCCATGAAGTGATGGGACCAGATGCCATGATCTTCGTTTTCTGAATGTTGAGCTTTAAGCCAACTTTTTCACTCTCCTCTTTCACTTTCATCAAGAGGCTTTTTAGTTCCTCTTCACTTTCTGCTATAAGGGTGGTGTCATCTGCATAGCTGAGATTATTGAGATCTCTCCCGGCAATCTTGATTCCAGCTTGTGCTTCTTCCAGCCCAGCGTTTCTCATGATGTACTCTGCATATAAATTAATAAGCAGGGTGACAATATACAGCCTTGATGTACACCTTTTCCTTTCCAGTCTGTTGTTCCATGTCCAGTTCCAACTTTTGCTTCCTGATCTGCATATAGGTTTCTCAAGAGGCAGGTCAAGTGCTCTGGTATTCCCATCTCTTTCAGAATTTTCCACAGTTTATTGTGATCCACAGAGTCAAAGGCTTTGGCATAGACAGTAAAGCATAAGTAGATGTTTTTCTGGAACTCTCTTGCTTTTTCCATGATCCAGTGGATGTTGGCAATTTGATCTCTAGTTCCTCTGCCTTTTCTAAAACCATGAGTCATTGGCTTTTTAGCATCGACTTATTCAAGACCTAGTATCCTACATACAGGAGGATGATTTTTTGCACATGTACATATCTATATATGTACATATGTAAATATCTATACATATACCCCTATACATGTATATGTATGTACATATATATACATATATATCCCTATGTAGGGATTCCTAGGTGGTTCACTGGTAAAGAATCCACCTGCCAATGTAGGAGACTCAGGTTTGATCCCTGGGTTAGGAAGATGTCCTAGAGAAGGAAATAGCAACCCACTGCTATATTCTTGCCTGAAAAATTCCATGGACAGTGGAGCCTGGCTGGCCACAGTCTGCAGGGCCACAAAGAATCAGACACAAATAACCAAGCATGAGAAATATCTTTGTAACTAGGACCCCAACCAAAGTACAGCATGCTAGGCATATTACAGCTTACTACAAATGATTGTTTTTATCATTTTCTGAACAACAGACAGAAGATCCTTACTATTTAACTCCATTTATTTGTGCTATCTTTTTTTACAGTCTACTTCTGTGCTGTGCTGTGCTTCTTTGCTCAGTCATGTCCAACTCTTTTCGACCCCATGGATGGCAGTCCACCAGGATCCTCTATCCAAGGGGATTCTCTGGGCAAGAATGCTGGGGTGGGTTGCCATGCCCTCCTCCAGGTGATCTTCTCAATCCAGGGATCAAACCCAGGTCTCCTGTATCGCAGGAGGATTCTTTACCGACTGAGCCTACAGGGAAGCCCAGAGTCTACTTCTACATGCTATAAAAACTCACAGTTCAGTTCAGTTGCTCAGTCCTGTCCAACTCTTTGCAACCCCCTGGACTGCAGCACACCAGGCTTCCCTGTCCATCACCAACTACTGAAGCCTATTCAAACTCATGTCCATAGTCGGTGATGCCATCCAACCATCTCATCCTCAGTCGTCCCCTTTTCCTCTGGCCTTCAATCTTTCCCAGCATCAGGGTCTTTTAAAATAAGTCAGTTCTTTGCATCAGGTGGCCAAAGTACTGGAGTTTGAGTTTCAGCATCATTCCTTCCAATGAATATTCAGGACTGATATCCTTTAGGATGGAATGGTTGGATCTCCTTGCAGTCTAAGGGACCCTTAAGAGTCTTCTCCAACACCACAGTTCAAAAGCATCAATTCTTTGGCACTTCAACTCTCACATCCATACATGACTACTGGAAAAATCATAGCTTTGACTAGACGGACGTTTGTTGGCAAAGTAATGTCTCTGCTTTTTAATATGCTGTCTAGGTTGGTCATAGGTTTTCCTCCAAGGGCATGCATCTTTAATTGCATGGCTGCAGTGACCATCTGCAGTGATTTTGGAGCCCAAGAAAATAAAGCCTGTTACTGTTTCCAGTTTCCCCATCTATTTGCCATGAAGTAATGGGACCAGATGCCATGATCTTAGATTTCTGAACTTTTAAGCCAACTTTTTCACTCTCCTCTTTCACTTTCATCAAAAGGCTCTTTAGTAGTTCTTCGCTTTCTGCCATAAGGGTGGTGTCATCTGCATATCTGAGGTTATTGAGATCTCTCCCAGCAATCTTGATTCTAGCTTGTACTTCATCCAGCCTGGCATTTCTCATGATGTACTCTGCATTTAAGTTAAATAAGCAGGCTGACAAGACACAGCCTTGATGTACTCCTTTCCCAATTTGGAACCAGTCTGTTGTTCCATGTCCAGTTCTAACTGTTGCTTCCTGACCTGCATACAGATTTTTCAGGAAGCAGGTCAGGTGATCTGGTATTCCCATCTCTTTAAGGATTTTCCAGTTTGTTGTGATCCACACTGTCAAAGGCTTGGGCATAGTAAAGAAGAAAAAGATATTTTTCTGGAACTCTCTTGCTTTTTTGATGATCCAGCAGATGTTGGCAATTTGATCTCTGGTTCCTCTGACTTTTCTAAATCCAGCTTGAACATCTGGAAGTTCACGGTTACTGTACTGTTGAAGCCTGGCTTGGAGAATTTTGAGCATTACTTTGCTAGCATGTGAGATGAGGGCAATTGTGCAGTAGTTTGGTGGCTCAGAGGATAAAGCGTCTGCCTGCAATGCAGGAGACCAGGGTTCCATCCCTGGGTTGGGAAGATTCCCTGGAGAAGGAAATGGCAACCCAATCCAGTATTCTAGGAGTCTGGCAGGCTACAGTCCACTGGGTTGCAAAGAGCCAGACATGACTGAGCGACTTTACTTTCACTTTGAGCATTCTTTGGCATTACCTTTGGGATTGGAATGCAAACTGACTTTTTCCAGTCCAGGATAAAACCCCACAATATTATTCTGTATTAAACAAATAATTCTCTTAAAATTTACATAATTATCATTGCCTGTACTTTTTTTCTCCTCCTGAGGATTTAGGATCATTTTCCTTAAGCAGGATTGCAGGAAATGAATTCTCAGCTTTTCTTTTTCTTGTCTGAAAATATCTTACTTCAGCTTGATTCCTGAAAGCTTTTTCTCTACATATAGAACTTGGTTAGCAGTTTTTTGTTTTTGTTTTTTTTTTTCTCTAGTAATTTAAAGATGTCATTCTATGATCTCTGAATTTCATGGTTAGGTTGAAGAGTCAGGATTCAGACTTAGTGTTGCTTTTTAAAATTTACTGTCTTTTCCCTCTGGTTCCTAAGACGTTATCTGTCTTTTGTTTTCACATTATGATTTGCTCCAGATGACCTCCTCTACTAGGAGAGATTTGACCTTTATTCTATGAGACAGAACCAACCTCTCTAATAGGTAGAAGGATAAGGGGCTGAGTATCTCAACCAATGAGGGACTGAATCGTATGTATCCAGGCCATGTTGTAAAGTCTTAGTAAGACGAAGTTCACATCTGGCTCACTCCTAATCCTTAGATATTGTCACATGGGCTTTTGCTTGAGGTTCTAGTGGTCTCTGTCTCCTTATCCTTGAAAGACTATCAAAGATTCATTTTTGCTCTTTTGGTAGACATTTAGTTCTCACTAATTCACAAAATAGTGTTGTTTTTTTTTAGAAAAATAAGTAACTTCATTTTCTTACCATTTGTCACTGAAAATGTTAACAACAGAAGAGGTTTTTGTTTTTTCTTAACCTGCATTTTCATTTCTTCAAAAATTTACTGTTGAGTGACATCACTAAGTTGACTCTCTGAACGGTTAGGCCTCAGAACTAGTGGTCTACTCATAAGTGGATGTGCCCATGTGATAACACTTTAGTATGCTTATCCTTCTCCCACTGCCTTTGAAACAACTTGAAAATATTAAACTCCAATATAAGATTTCAACTCCAATGTAAGATTCATCTTTCAGAAACTAGTATGTGTTGCAGAGCAATTAATAGCTTTCTGTTTTTCATATTAACTATGCAACTTCAGAGAACAACAATTATTTTATATGCAGCTTACCTTATGGAAAGTATACTTAATTGTGATTATATGAGTTGAGGGGCTTCAGTGATAAAGAACCCACCTGTACTGCAGGAGACTAAGGAGACTGGAGTTCGGGAAGATCCCTTGGAGTAGGAAATGGCAACCCATTCCAGCATTCTTGCTGGGAAAATCCCATGAACAGAGGAGCCTGGCAAGCCACAGTCCATAGAATCACAAAGAGTCAAGACACAGCTAATCAAGTACATCATCAGGTAATGATGAGTTGATAAATTAATAAAGTTAATAGTAATTATTGAGAAATTATTCACTGCTTTGTGTGAGGGGGAGATACAAAAAATGTATATATTGCCCTTTCCTCAAGGTTTTCTAGTCTGATTTGATGATTAGATTATGAAAAGTACACATTTTTAGGATAAGTGACTGAGTAGATGACATGAATTTCAATAGGTAGTACAACCCAGAACACTTCTACACAATCCTGCCAGGTTGGCATTGCTATAGATAAATTCCAGTTTCTCTATAGAACAGCTATTTATACTTATAGGATAGGGGACAAACTTTCCAAACAGCTTTGATCTTAGCTCATAATTAATTTACTGCTAAAGATTTTCACTGTTTACAGTTTGTGAGATGCTGAATTCAGGCAAAGTTTGGCAAATAAAGTGATATACTGGAATCATCTAGGGGAAAAAGCCCTGGTAAGATCATTTTACCAGAAGACTAAGATGACTTAACAGTAATGTGTAATCCGAAGTTTGTTCTATATATTTTAGTACATTTGAGTAGCTGTAAAATTCTTCATCAAATACTGTTCTGAAATAACTGGGCTCACACTTATTGGTACTTATAACCAAAGGATTTCCTGGAACCAAGATATTTATCTTTTAATATTAATTATAATCTCTTAACCACCTAACAATTGTTAATATTAAAATATTCCTCATATTATGATCACATTGGATGAGGAAGTTGCAACCCACTCCAGTATTCTTGCCTGGGAAATCCCAAGGATAGAAAAGCCTGGCAGGCTACACTCCATGGAGTCTTACAAGAGCTGGACTCAACTTAGCGACTAAACAACACACACACAGTGAAGGAAATGACAACCCACTCCAGTATTCTTGCTTGGAAAATCCCATGGACAGAGGAGCCTGGCAGGCTACCGTCCACAGGATCGCAAAAAGTCGGACACAACTGAAGCACCTTAGCATAGCATGGTTACAGACTCACAGAATTATAGAGATTGTCCCCCAAATGTCACTTTACTGTCAACTAAAAGTCTAGAAATGTTAAATGTACCATTCAAAATCACAGCCCTTGTTGGATTGTAATTTATACATTTTTAAAAATAAAAAACATAAACTTTCCTCTTTATGATTTTTTAGAAAGATGCCAGTATTCTAAAAAAAAAAATCAAAGCTGGAAAATTAGTTTTGGAATATACAAAATTGATGTTTCTGAAAAGAAATGGCTTTAAAGTTGACCACCTTTTCTTTAGAAATACAATCTTATTTTCCCATTTACAGCCATTGCAGGATTAGAAGCAAAATGAGAAACATCTTTAGTACTATCTCTTCAGAGGACATTTCAGTTTTCTGATAAAGTCACAATAGTTCGACTAATGGCATAGTGAATATACGCTAAGTAATGCATAATAGTGAACTAGGCCTTTTGTATATTTAATCCATTCTTTCTAAACATTTGGGATTAAGATTTGTGTGTGTGTGATCCAACTCATCATCTGATGCACTTGCTCAGTTGCTTAGTCTGATCCGGCTCTTTGTGACTCTATGTGGCCTGCCAGGGCCTCTGTTCATACCAAATTCTCTATATAGTTTCTATTAAAAAAAACTGTTCTATAACCAACCACTGTCTAGATCTCACTCAAACCTTATTTATGACTTCATTGTGCATCTCAATGTTACTTTTAGATCAGGAAGTGCAGCAGAGTGAAGATTTACATGGAGCGTAAAAGTAGACTAAATATAGAAATGTTTTCCTGTTCTTTGCTGTGATGGAATAAAGAATGGAAACTGGTGTCAGCAGGGTTGGCTCCTTCTGATGGTTTTAAGGGAAAGATCTATTGCAGACCCTTTCCTTAGCTTGTAGATGGCCATCCTCTCCGTGTTTTTTCACATCATCTTAGCGCCATGCCTAACTCTATGGCCAAACTTAACCTTTCTTCTTACAAGGATACTAGTCATATTAGATTAGGGGTCCACCCAGTTCCAGTATGACCTCATCGTAACTAATTACGTTTGCAATGACCCTATTGTCAAATAAAATCAGTTACAATTGTGCTATAAAAACACAAAAATTCAAATAAAAAAATCATACATTATTCAAATAGCAACAAAAAGATCATTAATGCCTTAGTTTTCAAATTTATTTTTAAACTCAGTAATACTAAGTACATGCATAACATTGTGCAACTAACATCCATTTCCGTTTTCAAAAACCTAGTTTTTATTAATAAATCTAGATAAATAGCTGCCGGAACTGAGGTTCAACCGAGCCGGATAACAGTATACAAACCAAATAGGAGTACGCAGTCTTAACAAATGCCAGCGAACTTACTGAGTATTTAAAATCTGTTGAAACCAACTGTCACTGTAACATATGCGCCAACAGGAAAAATAACCCTCCAAGCTAAATACAACACAGAAATAGCTTAAGATGTCAGTCCACGTCCTCGTACCCCGGGAAGGGCGACTGGTGACCCCTGGAAGCAGTTAGTTAAGGTCGCTCCGATGCGCTCGCACGCGCTTGTACCAGAAACTAAAACGAAGGTTCTTAACTTGCGCTTGGAGAACCCTTGAAACGACAGGGCACGGTTAAATGCGGTGGCGGGGTGCAGAGCGTTCACGAGATTTTCGACAGGAAGGTTTTAAAAACGACCGCATTGCAGGGACCGGACAGGGACCATCGCGGTGACAGCGAGCGGGCCTTAAGGCCAGGGTCGCAGGGCTTAGAACCCTCCGCGGAGCGATCGGGTGAGGGGTTATGAGTGAAGGACGGCGGCGAGGTGCGGACCTAGCCCCGGGTTCGCGGTCTGGGAACTAGGCCCGGATGCAGGGGCGGGGCCGGGAAGACACCGCCTACCGGCGGCCCTGTTTACCCCGGAATAAGACGCCCAGACAAAGGGAGAGGGAAGAGGGATCCCGCAGGGACTTCACAGGCGGGGCTGTAGCCCCGAACGTTTCCCCCCACCCCTCCTCGGTCCGCGTCACCCGCCTTCCTCTGGTCCTACCCAAGCCTCTGCGACACCTGGCGGGGCTGGCCGTTGGCCGCAGCACACGCTCCTCAACCTGCCCATTTGTTATTCTCTGGATGGGGCGGCGACCACTGAGCCGGGAGCCAGGGCTGCGGGCCGCGCTGGGGCGGGGGACAAACAGGACCAGGGCAGCCGTCGGGGCCAGCAGGGACGTTACTTCTGCCGCCTCAGCGCCAGCAGACCAAGTGCCGCGGACCCGGAAGACCTGCTCGGCAGCTAGCGACTGGGAACTTTTAAATCTGGCTGGGTTTACCCCGCGGGCCAGCCACGCCCCCCGCCGCCTGCCTCAGCCAGTCAGCGCCAGGCCCGCCATTTTTCAAACCCTCTGCTGGCCGCCAATCAGGATCGAGTAGCACATTCCTCTCCTGACCGGTTCTAACGGGTCTGGGAGTTAACGACCCGGGCGACCCACCGAACCTGCTAGGCTGCGGCCGGGGGGACGGACCTGGCGCCATGCTGAGCAATAGAAAGCCGTCTTGGTGAGGGGGCGGGGCCTCCTCGAGTTTGAATAATCCCCAGGGCCAATCGGAGCGGCGGGGGTGTGGTCTGTGACCCGGCTCGTCAAGTTGCAGTGGCGCGGAGAAGTCTGCAAAACAAGAGGCGGAGGATTGCGTTAGCGACGAACCAGTTCACGCCGGAGCCGGGGCAGCAGCGCAGCGGTCAGAAGCGGCCGCTGCGCGGAACTCTGAGGAAAATCTTTCACCAGGCAAGAGCCCGCCCCGGGCCCCGGGTGCGCGGTCGGCTGGCCTCCTTCCGTCACGGCTTGCTGGGGCGCCGCTGCTGCTGGGGGCGAGCCCGGCTGGTGGTTTCCGGGTGCGGGCCTGACGGGCCGGGCTGCGGAGGCGCGAAGCTCGGCTGGGCCCGGCTCCGGAGTCTTGAACGCGGGGCGCGAGGCGGCAGCTGGGGACGCGGCTCGCGGCGTGGCAGCGCGGGGCTTTCCTGTCGGGAAGGGCTAGGCTGGGGCGGGCGGCAGGCCCGCGAGTGTGGCAGGGGGGAGGGCGCGGGCGTTTGCGCGGGAAGCAGCCCCGCCCGCCAGCGCTCGACCGCTCTCCCGCCAGGTGGACGGGCAGCCTCCGCCGCCGCAGCAGCAGCATGGGGAAGGGCGACCCCAACAAGCCGCGGGGCAAGATGTCTTCGTACGCCTTCTTCGTGCAGACCTGCCGCGAGGAGCACAAGAAGAAGCACCCCGACTCCTCCGTCAATTTCGCAGAGTTTTCCAAGAAATGTTCCGAGAGATGGAAGGTGAGCCGGGGCGCCTGGGGGCCTCACGCGGGCGGGTGGCCGTGACTTTGAACTTCCCCTCGCGACTGACGCGCACGCGTGTTCTATTACGAGTTTGAAGTACAGGACTTAGGGTGCTTATTTTAAGGTGACCGAGGCAAAACGGTCCTTACTGAGGAAAACCGGGAGCTAAAGAGGATCACGCTGTTTTGGAGACGGATGCGGGTTTCGAGGCCTGCTATATATTTACTATTCTTTCTATGCTTACAGACCATGTCGGCCAAGGAAAAGTCCAAGTTCGAAGACATGGCAAAAAGTGACAAAGCTCGCTACGACAGGGAGATGAAAAATTATGTCCCTCCTAAAGGTGACAAGAAGGGAAAGAAAAAAGATCCCAACGCTCCGAAAAGGCCTCCGTAAGTGTCTTTTAAAACCAACCGAATTGCCTCCCCCCCCCCCCATTTTTTTTCATTCAAGTTATTACAACTCTGTTCCTTCCTTTCAGATCTGCCTTCTTCCTGTTTTGCTCCGAACATCGCCCAAAGATCAAAAGTGAACACCCTGGCTTATCCATTGGGGATACTGCAAAAAAACTGGGTGAAATGTGGTCTGAGCAGTCAGCCAAAGATAAGCAGCCGTATGAACAGAAAGCAGCTAAGCTAAAGGAGAAATACGAAAAGGTGTGTTGTCCTCACTTTTTTGTTAAGCCAGTGTGAAATCCAGTAGATATTTTCTAAATCAGTATGTTAGAAATAGAAACTGTAGAAATTTGGGAGCTATATACATAGTTCTGTGTTAATGGTTTTCAGTTTTGTTTTGAAAAGGTCTAGTGAGAATTGTACACTTAGGCAGCGCAAGCTAATTGAAACTTTTCTTTTGACCGAAACCAGTGTCTGTAGCATTGGTAGGTTGGTGCATTCAGACTCATTTGTAGTAAAATAGGTCTCTTAGTTGAAAAGACTGGAGGGCCAAATGTTTTATGTAGATGTATCTAAGATGTGAAGTTAGGGGGTGGGGGCTATGTGAGATTAACAGATAATGGTAGTGAAGTACTGACATCAGTCTAATACACCCCAGTAATTAGCTTTCTAAGACCTATGGGGATCAAATGCTCTCAAAACCCCAGTTTTAGACTGTCATTGGGGTTATTGGCCAATAATCGCAGATTGTTTACCACTTAGCGGTTTTCAAGGTTGGGTAATGACACCGGATGCTGATTTTATTTTTTTTTAACTATTTCAGGATATTGCTGCATACCGTGCCAAGGGCAAGAGTGAAGCGGGAAAAAAGGGCCCTGGCAGGCCGACAGGCTCCAAGAAGAAAAATGAACCAGAAGATGAGGAGGAAGAAGAGGAGGAAGAAGATGAGGAGGAGGAGGAGGAGGAGGAAGACGAGGAATAAATGGCCCTCTTGTAATGATGTGTGTGGAGTGTGCGTGTGTGCTCAGGCAATTGTTTTGCTAAGAATGTGAATTCAAGTGCAGCTCAATATTAGCTTCAGTATAAAAACTGTACAGATTTTTGTATAGCTGATAAGATTCTTTGTAGAGAAAATACTTTTTTATAAATGCAAGTTGTGGCTTTTGAGGGGCTACTACATACAGTTAGAGTTTCAAGCTTCTGATGTTAAATGTTTCTAAATATTTAATGGTTTCTTTAATTCCTTGACTTGTGTATGGTAGCACAGCAAACTCATAGAAATTAGCATCAATAGCAACTTTTGGGTTTTCTAGAATGAGAATGTTGCATTTTGTTTTTTTAAAAAAAATTTTGTAATAAAATTATATATATTATTCCTATTGTTCTTGTCTTATATGCTAAATTAGCTTTTACTTTCATGGTCTGGAGCCATATCACTTTTTTGGTCTTTCTGCCTAATAGTTCTTAGACATGGTTGATTTAGTAAAATGTTTTGTTAAAAGTCAAACATGCCAATATTCATATTTACACAGAGTGTTCTTTAAAAATCAATTCTGGAATTTAATGAACTTTAAAAATTTATGCAGTGTTACACACTGAGCAAGTTTTCTTCTTGACATTTATGTTCATTTGTTAGCTAACTTGTCTCTTGGGTTTTTTCTTTTTAGTTGGCATTTTAAGATTTCAAAAATCAGTGTGGTCTTAAGCCTCGAATTCTGGGTAACCCAAGAAAGCTTTTGAGATGATTATTATGATTTTCCATGACTAATGAGATGAAATTCCACTAGGATTTCTATTTACAGGTGAAAGCCGTTATTAAGAAATGCTCGTTTGAGAAAGCAGTTCCTTGTATTTGAATTAGGTAAATATTTCAAGTCACTATCAAGTTATTAGTGAAAGTTGGCTAAGTGTTGGCTGGAAGAGTATAGAACAAACCTATTTGTTGATAGTTTGACAGTTAAACCTGACAGTCTTGGTTACCTATTCTAGTTTTTACAATAGAAACCAAAATTCTTAATACCCAACCATGGGAGCCTGGGTTGTCTATCTTATGCCATATTCAGAGTAAATATTTTAAAATTTATTTCTTACATAACATTGTTAAATGGGAGGTGTAAGTATTAGCATAATTCCCAGAGCAGATGTACTCAGGTAAAATCTTCAAACTTTTTAGTGATGGCCCTCCATTATCATATCACAGTTGTTATTTGGGGGCCTTTGCCGATTGTAAAAACTAGTTTTATGTGTTTAAAAACTATTTCCTGGGGTAAAGTTTTTTAAAGACATACCCGTGTCTGGATCCCAAGTCCCCAGCTTTACCAAATAATTGCTGTGTGGACTTTGCCTCTGGGTTTATTTCTCTCCATTTGTATATGGGGTCAATATCTACTTCGAAGTGTTCTAGTGATTAAACAAGAATGTATTTACAAGTACTGTATTTACAACAGTCCTTAATGCTTAGAAAGATTACTCGTTTCTAAAATTGAAATACAGTGAAAGTCTGTTTCTTAAGGATTTCTTTAAAATTAGATCCATGAAGTAGACCTATCAGGTTCCTTGTCACTTTTTGGGATTTTGGGGGGACGACTTTCATTTTGTTTTTTAAATGAAATACATCTTAAATGTGTAAGCTAAGAATGACACACTTTTAAAAGTGAGCTGCTGCGTAATCTCAGCATTTGAGATGAGTCCTCATTTGATATTTTATCTTAAGTGTTGATCAAAATTTGCAACACCCTTGTTTTTAAGACTCAATGACTTCAAGGAGTGGTTATGTTGGAAAGCGTGAAAATACGGGTAAGGGTCATGTTCTATTCCAGGCCAGCCAGTACTTGGCGGGGGTGTGCTTATGAAGACCATACCCCCGAAAACAAGTCATATCTTTATATAAATGGGCTATATAGTTGGTAGTTTACAATCTTGATTTCCAACTACCGGCTTCTCCCAAGAGGCAACTCCAGGAGAATGACACATCCTTCAAGAGAGACGGGAAGCACAATAGTCACAAAGGAAGCTTACTATATATGTTGTCCTGCCCCTTAATTCTCATTTTAGGTTCTTGGCTCAACAGAATTGCCACATTTCACTTAAATAGCCATCTGCATAGTACTCCACTGAATAGATCATAATTTAACCAGTTCCCTAAAGATAGTTATGTTTGAATTTTTTTGCTTTAAGAACATTGCCATGAATATCTTGTATGTACGATTTCAGAAATTTCTATAAAAAGCATATAAAAGTTTGCACATTAAAAAATGTGCTAATTATAATAGCTAAAACCTGTACTTGGTATATACTGGAACCTGCTCTCCGGCTGTTAACTTGCTGAAACTTGCCAAAATTGCTCTTCGAAGTTGTACTGAAACACACTCCACAGCAATGACTGTTTCAGAGTGCCTGTTTCCTCAGCAACGTTATCAGTCTCAAACGTCTTAATCTTTGCTATCCTGATATATAAAAAATGGTTCCTCCTATTTATGAATTTAGTATATTTTTATGTTAAAGAGCCATTTGTATTTCCGATGGCCTTCTGTCTCATTGGTCTTTTTTTTAGTCATTTGTGGGAAATAAGGATAATGACCCTTTGTGACATGCATTGTAAATATTGGTATTTTTTCTTTGTTGTCTTTTGACTTTATGATGCTTTTTTCATGCAAAGATTTATTTTTATGAGGCAAATTTATTCTTTAGTGGCCTTGGGAGACCTTTCCCAAAGTTATCTTTGCTTTCTTATTATTTAATTAAATCTTTGATCCGTCTGGAATTTATTTTGGTACAAGAACTGAAGTAGGGTCTCAAGTTTCTTTCCAGATGGTAGCCACTACTTTTGGTCTTCTAATCTATAAAATCTGGGTTAGAAGATCCTAAGGTGCCCTACGTATTAAAGCAGTAACTGGCAAATTTGCTCAATACAAGACAGTAAGCATTTCTGTATTCTACTTTTCAACAGAAATCATTTACTGTAAGCAGTAAACCATGTTTGTTGTCTTAGCACAGACAGCATTATCTTAAAGCTAACTTCATTACATGCCACTAAAAATGTTGACAAAGCAGTACTGACTTTATTTCTTGGGGAATAGCAAAAGCTAAAGGACCTGTTTTGCCAATGCATAAGATATAGTCCTTTTAAAAATAAAACATCTGTAGAAATAAGCCATTTGTGTACACATCATGCCAGAAAGAGCAGGTGATCTATAAA
Source organism: Budorcas taxicolor (assembly GCF_023091745.1). Taxonomy (NCBI): domain Eukaryota; kingdom Metazoa; phylum Chordata; class Mammalia; order Artiodactyla; family Bovidae; genus Budorcas; species Budorcas taxicolor. The sequence continues at coordinate 8,837,090 of NC_068917.1, read as the reverse complement.
CATTTGTAAGCATAAATGCCCAGGGTAAAGGTGACAGCTACTGTTTAGCTCAGTCCTGTTGCTAAATGGAATGTGAGTCTAAGATCCCAAATCTCCCAAAATTTTAAGTGGAACCAGAATTCTAGATTTTTAAAATGTGAAGTCTGAATTGTAAACACTGGCAGTGAATTCAAATGTTGAATTGAAAGAAAACATGTCTAGGTAAGATTCTGTCAAGGGTCACGGATTGGTTACTTCTATAAGTTAGTGTCTGTAAATGTAGTATTAATGGTATTTACTAAGTTAGGGCTGTTGGTAAAAGTTTATGTATAGGCGTCCCAGCTAAGCATTATTTTCCCAGTTGTCTAGAAACCCTCGCCCTGCGTGGAAACTCATCCAACTTCTTATCCTGTTGTACAGTCTGAAGTCTAAACGGAATGTCACTGGGCTCCTGGGCCTTTGTTCTTCAGGACTTGGCCCAACCCTCTCAGCCTCATCTTGGGAGTTACCAGAGCTAATAGAATACCTGCTCGGGAGCACAAATACTATTTCACATTAAAAGGAAACAACTTTTAAGCAAAATTGCAATTCAATCATATTCATGTGTTATTCTTCAATTCTCTATTTCTGCAGTAAAGCTGAAACAGCTTATACAGAGAACAAACTAAAATACAAACCAAAAAAGTTATGAAATTAAGAGTGAGCTGATTTCAAAAAAGTGAGCTGATGAGCTTATACTGAGAATCAAATCAGTTTGAATAGGCTCAGTTTCTCTTTCTAAGTGAATTATTTAATTAAAAAGATTTTTTTTCTATTTTTTGGCTATGCCATGCAGCATGTGGGATCTTAGTTCACTGACTAGGCATCAAACCTGATCCCCCTGCAGTAGAAGCATGGAATCTTAATCACTGTGAGGTCTCAGGGATCTTTTTTCTGATCAGTTTGGTAACATCAGACTTTGTGTATAACCTTTCCGTTTCCTCAGGTGTTAAAATCAGATTTTTCTTTTTCTGAACATTAAATGAGGCAATATATCCAAGACACTTCTCTTGGTGGTAAGAAAAATATTAGCTAAAAGTATGCATGAAAACATGTATATATATTAATAATATAGTTATCATAATAAAACTACCAGATTCAGTTCTGAGATTCTTAACTCTAAGTGGAGAGGAAAACTAGTTATGTGAAAAATACAATAGAAATTCCTCCCACAGAGTTCTGGGGATACTCAATATTGGAGCTATGTCCTTGACTTCAATACTAAATTTGAGTATTTGGACAAGTTATTAAACTTTTTTTTTTTTAAGTATAGTTGATTTACAATATTGTGTTAAGTTTCAGGTGTACAGCATAGTGAATTCAGTTATTTTGCAGATCAAATTCCATTATAGGTTGTTAATAAGATATTGGGTATAATTCCCTGTGCTATATGGTAAATTCTTGTTGCTTATCAATTTTTACCTAGTTTGTTAATCCCATACCCCTAATTTGTCATTCACCTCTTCCCTTTACTCTTTGGTAACCATAAATTAACCACTTATTAATCCCATATTATCTATCCACATATATTTGATCACATATTCATATGTGACTTACTGTAGTTTTAGTTGTCTTTGATTTTACAAAACATTTGTTGAATGAGGTCTTTTGGGAATTGCCGTTTTTACTCAACACTGCCCTACTGTCTTGTTTATAACCAGTTCATTCATGTTCATTGCCTTGTAACAGTCTATTGTGTGGTAATACCACAATTGATCCACTCTCCTGCTGATGGATATTTAGGTTGTTCTGGAGTTTTTGCTGTTAACAATGACACTGGTATAAAAATTGCTATACAGTTCTGGCTTTTAAGCACAGCGCCTTCCAGTGATCTTGTCCTGTAAATCCCAGTTGCCTCAGGCAGCCTCCTCAGCTGGGTTGTTTCACCAAGGCTTCAGCTCTGCTTTCCTGGATGGTAGCTGGGAAAGTTCTTCAGGCAGATGGACATGCTGAACCGGGGCTCACCCTGTGTGCTTCCTTTCTCTCGCGTTATCACAGTCTGCTCTGCCTGTTGCCCAGTTCCTGAAAACAGCTGCTGCATATTCTTATGTGCTTTTAGGACAATAGCATACTGTTGAGGATGGTAACAGTTACTATGCCACGGCCAGACAGGGAAGCCTATTCATCTCTATTTTTTACGGAAAGTTTCAGTTTTGTTTTGGGCACTTAATCATTAAGACAGCTGGAGTTTATGTGCTCATATCAAAAGCCCCAGAGAAATTTCATTTAAAGATAATTGAAAGAATGTTCTTAGGCCTTCTTCCAGATGCACAGTTAAGTGATAAAGTAGACCACTGAAAACTACATTCTGTGAGGTAGAGGTAACCGTTTATTCCCTTGTGGATAACCATTTCAACCCCAGTGTAAGAAGCTTAAGTTATGATCTTAAACTCTTCACTTGGCAAGTGGAGGCAATGACATGTCACATATGAAAGACAGGCATACACACATACACATAGCCCTAGAGGGTCTGCAGTATAGCTGTCTTAGTTCTTTTGATTAAAGACTGATTTTAAGACTTTGAAACCAGATAACAAGAGGTACCATTTATATTACTCTGACTACATGACAGGAACTATTCTAAGCATTTCATGTATGTTAACTCATACAATCCGGATAAAAAGCCTATAAAATAGGCACTGTTATTTCCTTCATATTACTAATGGGAAAACTGAGGCATGGAGAAGCATTGATAACTTGCCACGGTAACACAAGTAATTTGCAGTGAAACAGGGATGCCAATACAGACAAGTCCACTGTATATGCTATTCATATGAGCAGATTGTTAACATTTTGTTATGAGAATTAAGGAGCCCTCATCCGACCGCTTCCCTGGTGGCTAAAAGGTTAAAGCATCTGCCTCCAATGCGGGAAACCCAGGTTCGATCCCTGGGTTGGGAAGATCCCCTGGAGAAGGAAATGGTAACCCACTCCAGTATTCTTGCCTGGAGAATCCCATGGATGGAGAGGCCTGGTAGGCTACAGTCCACGGGGTCGCAAAGAGTTGGACGCGACTAAGCGACTTCACTTTCACTTTCATCCGACCGCTGCTCAGACACCCAAGGCCTGATCAACTTACAAAACCGAAACACACCAATCACAGTTATCGGCATTCATTTCAAAATCTTAAAATTGAGACTGGCAAAGCAATTATTGAATTTAGCTTAGAAACAACCCTTCTATTAATCTCTAATCCCAGGGACAGTGCTCCTCCCAAATCATTCTCTCTTTCATCCAATTTTTTTTCAACAGATTCTATTGAATAATAAGCATTCTCATAGGGCCCGGTACTTCTAAAAGTGCTTTCCACATGGATGAATATTCATATACCCAATTACTGGTCCATTAGCCATCTGGCTCAGGTCATGTACTTGTCATGGTCTTCCATTGAATTATAAGTGGATAAAAATAATAATAAACACACAGCTTGTCCAGAAATGATGATATATAGTCCTCAGTTCAGTTCAGTCGCTCAGTCATGTCCGACTCTGCGACCCCATGAATCGCAGCATGCCAGGCCTCCCTGTCCATCACCATCTCCCGGAGTTTACTCAAACTCACATCCATCGAGTCGGTGATGCCATCCAGCCATCTCATCCTCTGTTGTCCCCTTTTCCCCCTGTCCCCAATCCCTCCCAGCATCAGAGTCTTTTCCAGTGAGTCAACTCTTCGCATGAGGTGGCCAAAGTACAAGTTTCAGCTTTAGCATCATTCCTTCCAAAGAAATCCCAGGGCTGTATAGTCCTGCTGCTGCTGCTGCTGCTGCTGCTGCTAAGTCGCTTCAGTCGTGTCCAACTCTGTGCGACCCCATAGACGGCAGCCCACCAGGCTCCCCCATCCCTGGGATTCTCCAGGCAAGAACACTGGAGTGGGTTGCCATTTCCCTCTCCAAAGCATGAAAGTGAAAAGTGAAAGTGTAGTTGCTCAGTCATGTCCGACTCTTAGCGACCCCATAGACTGCAGCCTACCCTGCTCCTCCGCCCATGGGATTTTCCAGGCAAGAGTACTGGAGTGGGGTGCCATTGCCTTCTCCCTGTATAGTCCTAGATCCCTGTAAAAGACTGTAAGGAAATAAACGAGCTCACCTTCACTCCAGGTTGGTGCTCTATCACTTTTTCAGGCACAGCAGCTGAGAAGTGAAGCCACAACAATGGCTCAGAGAGTTTTCCAAACCAACGTAGCCACTTACTGGAATGCTGGCAGCAGTACCTTCTCTTGAGGTGTCATGGGTTGTGCTGTGAGGTCCTACAGCCCATTTCTCACTTCATTTGGGAAGGCTTCCTTATCTAGTTGATCTAGAAAATTGTAAAGACTTTACTTAAATTTTTGGTTTTAATAGGCAATGGTATAGGAGACTATACTGCCAAGAAAGATACATATTGCTGGGGTTGTGTTTTGTATTTGGTAAGTGACTTTAAAAAACTGCTATATATAAGCAACCAGGGGCAAAAATAAGTCTTTATGTTTTCTTCTTGGATATAAGCTCTGAGTATTCTAAGCAAATTCTAACCAACGCTCAAGCATATACTCAATATATAGTTGTTGCTATTATTCAGTTGCTAAGTTGTGTCCGACTCTCTGCAGCCCCATGGACTGCAGCATGCCAGGCTTCCCTGTCCTTCACTATCTCCCAGTGTTTGCTCAAACTCATGTCAGCTGAGTCAGTGATGCCATCCAACTATCTCACCTTCTGTCACCCCCTTCTTCTCTTGCTCTGAATCCTTCCCAGCATCAGGGTCTTTTCTAATGAGCTGGCTCTTTGAATCAGGTGGCCAAAGTATTGGAGCTTCAGCTTCAGTATCAGTCCTTGCAATGAATATTCAGGGTTGACTTCCTTTAGGATTGACTGGTTTGATCTCCTTGCTGTCCAAGGGACTCTCAGGAGTTTTCTCCAGCACCATAGTTCTAAAGCACCAATACTACTGTATCTTGCAAACAATGTGTGTGTGTGTTCCCAGTCATATCTGACTCTTTGCGACCACATGGACTATAGCCCCTCCAGGCTCCTCTGTCCATGGGATTTTCCAGGCAAGAATACTGGAGTGGGTTGCCATTTCCTTCTCCAGGGGATCTTCCTGACCCAGGGATCTGCATCTTTTGCATCTCTTGCATTCATAGGTAGATTCTTCCCAGGGCCACCTGGGAAGCCCCTTATAAACAATAAAATCAAGTAATTACTTCAAACATGCAGTGTTTAGATATATATAAAAAGGATTACAAGTACTAAAAAAAAAACCCCATGGATTAAAATACAATATTTTATTTATTTCTCACCTAAAAAACAAGCAACCCAGAATTAAGATATACATAAACTTCTCAAATTTACCCCTAATAAAATTTTGAATATTTATACAATTTCTACAGAAACATACAGTGTATCAAAATCTGCATAAATCAAATTTATAAAATGTGTAGAAATGCATAGTGATATTATCAACTTACAAAGCAAGGATATGGAATTATTTCCAAAACAGCCTACAGTAGAAAATAGTCATTATGGCAGCAGCTTCTGATGTTTTTTGTGTTTGGTAAGGTTTCTGATTTCAATATATAGAGTCCTTTTTTATAGAGTATCTTAATGAATTGCACAAAATACCCATTTAAAATTTACATGCACAGTTTCTGTGCCACTGTTCTTAGGCCTATGCATAGTTAACAAGGTTATAATCTATCCAACAAGGAAAATGCGACCTACCTGCAAACACATAAGTATTAAACACCAATTCTCTTAGTTTCTTACTTATGGTTATTTTGCAATTATATAGGCATAGAAATGTATTCCTTTTTAAACATCCCTAGAGATGAATGAAAGCTCAAATGGTTGATCAGAGATCAGGAGCAAAATACAAATTGACGATTCAAAATTATAAATAAAACTCTGTTTAAGATGTTTAACTTTGACTCTCCAAATTTAAGAGCTAAGCTTGTAAGAAGCAAGTTTGTAGGCTTTTCTTTTTAAATAAATGTAGGTGCTCTTTTCTGTTTTCTTTTTTAAGCTTTAGTGAAATATATTTTTCTCTGGTAGTAGTTTGTGAATTCCTTCCATTGATCATGATAACAGGATCAGTCTCTAATTTACTTGCCATTCCCTGCCTCATTAATTTTCTTTTTATTTATTTATTTATTTATTTTTGCCTCTGATGGAGCATTTTAATCTTGTGGGGAATAAGAGACTATTTAGATATATTGACCACTTGCAGTATTTGGTTTTCCTCTTGTAGGTACTATGTACCTCAATAAATGTGTGAATTCAAACAAGTCTTCTCATTGGAAAAATACTAACAGAAATATACTTCCTAAAAAAAAAACAAGAAACACTAGGGAACTAACAGATAATTGAACAGAAAGGAGTTCATATTTGTTCATGAACTGTATTTTTCAATAGACTTTTTTTAAATTTAAAGACTGTGCAGGGAATTTCATGAAGAAATAAATGAAAGGTCCATTCACCCTTGACTATATAAATTGCACAGCTTAGGTTATAACACATAGTAGTCTTGTAAGGCTTAATCCAACACGGGTTTGGAAATTCTCACCTTGGTTAGAACAAACCTTTGATGTGTTTACAGTGGTGGTGTGTTATTTGTGTTACTCTCATTTCAAGGTCTCAAAATTGAAAAACATTAACAGTTTTCTAAAGTGACAGGTAATGGGGAAAAGCCAATCCTCAATGTCAGAGGACATTTTTTCTCAAGTTAGTAGGCCCCCCTCATGCCTTAGGAGTTGGGACTGACAGAGGGCAATGGAATGCCGACAAGTAGAGGAGTTAATGCCACACAAATCTTCCAACTCTGCAGAATAGCCCTGGATGTTCCATCTTGTCATTTCTTTTTTGAGCCATACAGCATTCAATTTCAGAGCAAATGGCAGCAAGTTAATTCAGTCCTCAGACAGGTAACGATTCCATCAATACCATCCTACAAATTGCATTCAAAGCTCCTGAAATAGTATACCAAGAAATGAAAGAGGCACTAAATGTGTTGAAATTCACCTTTCAAAAAAGCAGCATGACCGTGGAGGAAGGCCACCTTGGCTAATAACCTGTGGCAGTGCTTCAAAAAGATGTAAAATTAAATAAAGACACAACAGGTTGATAATCACCAAGTTACATAGGAAAGTCTGGTTACTCCAACCTTTTTTTTTTTCAAGTGTGTTAAAAAAAAAAAAAATCAAACTGCCTTTCAGACCCCTGAGTGTAATCCCAAAGAAGACAACAATGCTTTTAACTCTGTTCTAAATAAAACAGAGCTAAACGCAAAGATTACCAACATCATCTTAAAACAAAACAAAAAAGATGTAAACATCTACAAAGTTTAAGGTAAAAGCAGTTTTGTAAACAGTAACTGCAGATGATCATGTTATTGTAAAAATCACAGTTTATCAACATCCTCAGGCTCCCACAGAGCCTCTGGGTTTGGAGCTGTACAGGTGACAACAGTTGCAGCAGGTTTCAGGCGGCTTTCAGTCCTGTATAAGTTTACGTGTCAGTAGGTAGGTTACTGATTTCTTTCATTCCTTCTAAACACTATGGATGTTATTTATCTCCCACTTTTGAGTCATTTTGCTGGAGTCGCAGTCGGAGATGAATACTTGATGGAGGACCTCCGAGCGATCCAAGCACTTTCCAGAAGAAATGTGAGTCAGTCTGTGCAGGTTCTGGAAAACACAGGGAAACACAGCGTTACACGTGAGCTCTGTGTTATCACTGGCATTAGACAGGTCACCTCCTGGCTTTCGTAAGAAGACAATTCAAGCAAATTGGTCAGGCATGAACCAGCTTCACCCCAGACTCTGGGTTTCTCTTGTCAGTCTTCTACATCCTGTTGTTGCTCAGGCATGATGTACTGCAGGTGCCTCCAATTCAACACATGCAAACTTAAATTCATCATCTTCTCCTCCAGACCAGCTCCTCTAGTTCCTATCCAGCTAGTCCAGCTGTCCTAAGCTTAGGATAGCACAGCTCAGGCTGTGTGCCCACCTTCCTTCCTTAGAGTCGCCAGCTGAACACGGACATTTGCAGGGCCTTGGGCTTATACCCTTCCCCACCCCCACCACCCTTGTCTTAGTCGAGTCCTTGTCACCTGCTGGAGGTTCAATTCAGCTCTCAGAGTGCAGTCCTCAGACTAGCTAAGATTGGGTCTGTAGGGTCGAAACAATTTCCTAACAATACAAAGACCCTAACTGCCTTTTCCACTGTATGGACATTTATACAGACAGTGCAAAAGCTATGCTGGGTCAAAGAGCTGGGGCTGTAGCCTCAATCAAGGGGTCACGTTCTCCATGGCTACAGACTCACAATTAGAAAAAAAGCCAGTTTCATTTGAGAACATCCTTGATGAAGCAGTAAAACGTGTTAGTTTTATTAAGTCTTGACTCTGAGAGACAGTAGGTAAGAATGGCCAGAACATGGGCAGTTGCTGGACTTGAGGGCTGAATGAGCACCTTTTCTTGTCATGTGACTTGAAAGGACAAATCGCAGGCAGACTACAGTTATGCAAACTTGGGGCTGGGGAGAAATTTTACAGAAAATAAAGTGAGCCTGTCACTTCAAGGGGAAAAGAAAAACAATCTAAAGCTGACAGTTATTTGTTGCCATTGATAAAACCCAAGTTTTCAAGCAAAAAACTGAGTTTCAGAAAACCTGTATACATCATCAAGAATGCAACAGCACCGAAAGATTTAAAGGCTTTTCTGGTAAAAAGTGGTTCTATTTGTGATTTCAGGGGCAGTGTATGATGAAATGTGCCATCATTTGGAAGATCTGCGTGACGCAGTGAGTCCATATTTTCCAAGTGAGCTGTGAAAGTGTGATGTCACAGAAGATCCACTCAAAGTTTAAGCCAGACAAGTGGGTTTGATGCAACAGAGGACGAAATGTTCACTGACAGGGATTCCAGATCCCACACTGCAAATAACTTAAGAAACTCCTGGCACTTCCCTGACGGTACAGTGGATAGGAATCTGCCTGCCAATGCAGGAGACACAGATCCCCTGATCTAGGAAGATCCCACACGTGGCGGAGCAACACCCCCTGGCAACTCCAGAAGTGCACCGCAACTCCTGAAGCCCGTGCTCTTGGGTCCGGGAGCCACAGCTGTTTGAAGCCTGGGCACCTAGAGCCTGTGCTCTGCAATGAGAAGGCCGTGCACCACAGCCAGAGCGGAGCCCCTGCTCACAGCAACTAGAGAGAGCCTGGGCACAGCTATGGAGACCCAGCACAGCTATAAACAAGTGAATGAATAAAAAGAAGCCACCACCTACACACTTGTGTAGCCCAATTCTCTGAAAAGGCTTTTAAATTATCCCTTGTTTTCAAACTGCATGTCTACCCAAGGCTGGATTTTCCTCAGATACTCAACTCGAACATCTCGCAGCCAACTAAATGCAGAAGCAGAGTGGGAATCCAGAGCTCTTCTATGAAACCAGACACTAAAGGCATTTGTGAAACTATAAAACAGTGCCACTCTTCTCATCGTGGTGGGGAAAATAGCTATTTTTCATTAAAAGTGTTATTTATATTAACATGTAATAGGGTTATGAGTGTTACTTTTACACTAATACGTACATCAATACTCATAACAGTTCTCAGGTTTAATTCCCAATTCAGAAACCCCATGAGCTGTAAGCTGCATAACAAATCTCCCTGGGAGTGTGTCAGCAGTCAGTAAGGATGTAAACGGGTCCAGAGGAGCAGAGTGAGAACTGCTGCCTGAACTGGCCTCCTGCTCACCAGCCCAGACTTGACAATGTTTCCAGAATTATCTTCCTGAAAGTACCCACTGTTTCCTATCACTGTGATCCTCAGCTAAGGTCGGTCACTCCCCAAAGACCATAAAAAGTTCCATGCTCTTTCCCATGGAGAACAACTCAGGGAACCAGAAAACACCCAGCTCCTAGAATTCTCTACACTAAGATGCTATGACTCTGCTCACTCATCATCGCATTCACCCTCCACGAAAAGTCTCATCACACCTCAAGATTCCGTGCAGTGATGCTTCCCACCCGAAACTCACCAGAAATAAAGCGTCCTATTAATCTCTCTCTCCTATCCTGTGGCACTTTATTTCTGTAATAGCTTGTTTTTGTTTCTTATTTATTATTTTTGACTGTGCTGGGTCTTCCTTGCAGGGTGCCAGCTTTCTCTTCTCTAGCTGTGGTGAGCAGGCTTCTCACTGGGGTGGCTTCTCTTGTGGAGCCCGGGCTCTAGGGTGCATGGGGTTCAGCACTTGCTGTGTCTGGGCTCCCAGGCTCTGGAGCGCAGGCTCAGTAGTTGTGGTGCATGGGCTCTGTTGCTCTGTGGCAGTGGGGTCTTCCCGGATCAGGGATCCAACCTGCGTCTCCTGCATTGGCAGGCGGATTCTTTACCACTGAGTCACCAGGGAAGCCCCATTTTGCTTATTTTTATTTCTACGTTTTTTCCTTCTCTTCCATTATAGTATGATGGGCTTTAGCTATTTTTTGAAAGGCCCCAGTGAATATTTATTAATAGTAACATCTGACACACAGACTGATATTCGGTGCTGTGTCCTTTAAAATATAGTATCTAAAATATATGCATCCCATTTTTTATCCATTCCTTCTCATATTGTTTTGCATCTGTTAACCTTCTTTTACTAGTTAACTAATATTGTCCTTACTCACCCCTAGGCTTTACTGCTATTATTCATCTTTCTTTGTGGAAATAAATGCTCTGTCCTCTGGGAGTTATATTAATCTTCTCCTTCCTAACATCAGCAACTGACACAAACTTACCGCTTCTTGGTAATTATCCATGCAAATATATCATTCCCATAACTGCGAATATTCAGCTAGGCCATTAACATGGTCACTACATGGCAAACAAGTGTTTTCCGGCAGGGAGTGTATGACAACAAATACAAGATGTGTAAAGAAAGTTAAGGGCTGCCAGCTTCTTTCAGTTTGGGGGAGCTTTTTCAACTTTTTGTTTCACAATAAATTGATTAACTTTAGCCAAGTCTAGACTTTGAAAATTATAGAGTACCATTAGAACGCTGGAATCCTCAACTTGGCATACAACACTGAAAATTCACACCTGAAATAGAAACACTGCTCCCACAGAGTCAAATGAAGAACTAAATGTGGCCTTTAAAACAAGCAACAGGCAACACATATCCAGCCAGGAAAAGAAGCTTGTGAAGCCTGGAATCCAACACGTTACCTGTTCATCTCTATCGCCACCTGCTGGACAACAGGCAGCACTATTTTAAAAGTTAATCTAAAAAAACCATTCATTAAAACTATATATACATATTTATATATAAATGAGCCATTCATTAAAATTATATATATTATCATTTAGATTAAAAAGATCAGATTTTGATATTAGAAAAATGGTGATGATTGCCTCAGGGAACCCTGGTTTCCCTATGTGGATAAATGAACAGTGGGTCTGCATGGACCCTGGGTGGTGCCCGTTCATGACGACATTGTACTAGAGAATAAAAGGGGTGCTCTGTTATCAGGAAAATGAGAGGGAAATGCAAGCCAGTGAGAATGCAGATTTTAAGGTCTACATGTCTCAATTCCATATATTAAAATGAAACAGCATATATTTCAGAACTAAGATGCAGAATACCTTGAAGTACTGCCATTCCTTAAATTCATTCAGATTGCAGTGTGTAATCATAACTTTGGATCCATCAGGCCCCTTCGTCAAACACTGGTCGTACTGCATGAGCTGATTGGCTTCATTGATTCGGAAAAGCTATTTAAAACAGAAAGAAACTCAAGTCTTATAATTAGACTCAATGACTACCCTATCTCTCTATCACATTTCTGTATGTTCAGAACTGCAAGTCCAAAGACAGGAATTCCTCATTTTGATGGTAGTGAAGATCGCTTCTAACTATTTAGCCCTTTAGATACAGAATCGGTCGTTAAGATATTAATCACACCAACAGTGTAATAAAATGAAAGTGTGGAAACAGACCTGATAATGTATCACCATCTAAATTAGAGACAAGAAAAATACTCACATAGGAAGGGAAGAAAATATGTGGTTGCTGTTCTCAGTTGTGTCTGACTCTTGCCATCCCATGGACTGCAGTTTGCCAGGTTCCTCTGTCCATGGGATTTCCCAGGCAAGAATAATGGAGTGGGTTGCCATTTCCTCCTCCAGGGGATCTTCCCAACCCAGAGACTGAACCCGCGTCTCCTGCATTACAGGTGGATTTTTTACCATCGGAACCACCTGGGAACACGACTGGTAATAGCATCCCAGCTTCTTGGGGGGAATATGTGGAAAACTGAACAATATCTGAACAAACAAAACTGTTAGGGAGTGAGGCTTATACACTTTTACACTCAAGCAAGAATATATTCTAGTCTCTTATATGAGACACAAATTCTAGTTTGAGGTTGCTTACGTAAAAACCAACACTGCTCGTATCCCCTCATTTAAGCAAATGCTTCAGCACTGTTGGTTTTTCACAGAATGTTTTACTTTATCAAACAATCACAATTACCAAACTGAAAACCAGGCTAAAGCCTGTGCTGCATCAGCGTGCTGGCTCCCAGCGCATACCAACTGCATCTGGAAGCCGGGAGCCAGCAGCGTACCTGATTCCCGCCCATCCTGTGGCAGGGGCCCAGCTCCACAAAGCCTCCATTGGTTTTCCCCATGCTGTCGATGCAGTACACAGTTTCAAAGCCTCTGATCTGAAAGAAATGAACAAAGGGTCACAGGCCAGTAATGGTTTAGATTCTGATAAGCTCTAGCAGGAGGTCAGAGAACTTTGTCTTGAGGCTGAGGTCCACATGGAGGGTGGGGTATGTGCAGCCTGGTACCTACCGTCCCTGTCAGGCCTCTGGGAACATAGAGCTATAGTCATCTCTCAGACCACTTATGGTCTTTTTTTTTTTCCCTACTTATCATATTGATTTGTGAAGCAATTTTGTTGCATGCAAAGAGATAGAGAGGGTTTCCTGTTGTTCTTAGACTTATAAGGTTGTTTATACTTGAAAAGTCATTGGTTAGGACTTCCCTGGTGGCACAGTGGACAGAAGTCCACCTGCCAGTTCTGGGGACACGAGTTTGATCCCTGGTCCGGGAAGATTCCACATACTGAGAAGCAACTAGGCCGTGCTCCGCCAGAAGAGAAGCCCCTGCAATGGGAAGCCCGTGCACCACAGCCAGCGCGTAGCCCCCACGGGCTGCAGCTGGAGGAAAGCCCGTGCAGCAGCCAAGACCCAGCCCAGCCAAAAACCAATAACAATGGTAACAATTAATTAATGTAAGAAAGCCACCGGTTGGATAGCGTGAAACCACTTATGGTCTGAAAGTCAACACTGGAAGGGGCTCATTTCAATGAAGGACCTTGGCCTATACATTTCGATAAAAGACAACAGAAGAAAAGAAATTTAAAAATACCATGAGTACCATTTCAGATTCATGAGAAGCCGAGTGAAGGGACCTGACTACAGTGGTCACAGACACTGGCCCTAAGTATCTAGACCATCAGTGAACCTGGGAAGTAAGGCTCCCACTCCTGACAGCTGTATCCAGGGGCTGGGGTTCATGGAGGGGCAGAGGGGTAGCTGTGACCAGCAGGCCAGACAGTGAGGCTCCTCTCTGACTAGGGACGTTGTAAGTAATAATAAATAACATGTGTGCTCAGTCATGTCCGATTCCTTGCGACCCATGGACTGTAGCCCACCAGGCTCCTCTGTCCATGGGATTCTCCAGGCAAGAATACTGGAGTGGGTTGCCATTTCCTTCTCCAGGGTATATTTCCCACCCAGGGATCAAACCCAGGTTTCTGGCATCTCTAGCTTTGGCAGGTGGATTCTTTACTACTGAGTCAAATGGGGGGGAGTCAAGCTATAGCTGACAAATTAAACAATACAGACCACCTATGGGAAAACTGTATATATTGTAAGTACGTGGCAAACATGTGCTTCCATCTCTGGAATGCATGTTTTGTACAAAAACAATCTTCTCCCTTTTTGGAAATACTACTACAGATTTATAACTTGACTAGAGGTCACTATTGGCGTCTGTTGGCAGCTGGATGTGCTTGTCGGGGCTCTGGGACAGAGGTCTGGGTTAAAGGTGGACATCTGAGAGCCATCAACGTGTGAAGGGTGGGCTCTGAATCCTCTACTGGGCAAGCTCACCAAGAGAATTCATCCCTTCCACACAGAAGGCTCTAGGCTAGTGAGGAATTCTCGAGAGCAAAAGATAACCAAACCAAAATGCAGTCTGGGCTTTCAGGGGCTCTGGTCCAGCTGGGAGTTAAACACAGCTCATCAAAATAGAAGACGGAAATACGGGACAGAGAACTGTTAGGATAGAGGAGCAGAGAGAGATCGAGCACATCCTGCTACCCAAACTACTGACCTCTTACCAAAAAGGGCAGGTCACTTTGCTCTACCTGCTTCTCTAAGCGCTGGGGCTCCTCAGGGACAGATCTAGCCTCTTACCTCTGCATTCTTCCCGCTCAGTCCCACGAAACGTCCTGCGGGCTCCAGATACACGTCACAGCCTTAGATCTACATGCAGCCTCCTTTCTGGGCCCAAGGTCTCCTGGACAGCCCAGTGGGGTGTCTACCAGGCCATGTGTGCCCTCTTGACCCCTCCCCATGCACCCTCACTGGCAACTTCCTCATCGTGGCTGACACCCAATTTGCTGGGCAAATGTCGGGTTTGGCCAAAAAGCTCATTTGGGTTTTTCTGTGACATTGCATCGAAAACCCAAATGAACTTTTTGGCCAACCCAATAAAACCAAACTAGCTGTCTGCCTGGCCCACACCCTCCACTCACTTGCCTTGTTTTCCACCAAACTTCCCCGCCTCAAATTCTTCTCTCTTCCCCAACATTTCCATCTCGCTCTGCTTTCTCCTGAGCTCAGTCTCCAAACACACACACGACCACCCAGCTGACACTTACTTCTCCCCAGTCGACATTTTTGGGCGGCAGAGGGTAGTGTGAGGTGATGTCATAAGCTATTTCTTCCATGAACCATTTGAAACTCTTACAGTTGTGATCTTCTCGAAACTTCTTCAGCTCTGATATATCCCCATATGCTAAGGCCTTCGATTCAGGGCGACTGGCATAGAAGTAGTCTTTGTACTCATCCCACCAGACCTCCACAACTCTAACGTAATTCTGGGGGAAAAAAAATTAACATTATTATAAAAAAATAAAAATATTTGTACTATCATAAACAGTCTCTTCCTGACATATGAAATATGACAAACTCGTTTCAAGAGGACTGTATATTTAATGAAGTGTGTGCAAGTGAGCTCATGACCCTGACATGTCACTGTCATGAGTGTTCAGCCAAAGAGTGGTGGACACAGAATCTGGTGTCACGGTGCTGAAGGTCACATGTGCGTGTGTGCTCAGTTGCTCAGTTGTGTTTGATTTTTTGTGACCCCTTGGACAGTAGCCCACCAGGCTCCTCTATCCATGAGATTCTCCAGGAAAGAACACTGGAGTGGGCTGCCATTTCTTTCTCCAGGGGATCTTCCTGTCTTAGGGATTAAACCTGAGTTTCGTGCATTGGCAGGCAGGTTCTTTGCCACTGCACCACCTGGGAAGCCCTAAAAAGGTTACACACTCTAAGATAATATGTTCTCTCCTGCTGATGAAGTTGAGTGAAGAAAGGGTTCGTGAGAAGCTGGCTGGAACCACCCCCAGCCCCTCACCCTGTCCCCTGCCCCTGCCCAGAACAATCTCCTCTCTGAGCACCACACTGTTGGCACCTGCAGAAACCACAGGGATAAACAACAGCTCTGCTCACTCAGATACATTCCTGCAGGCGCCTCTGCCCGTCTGGTAACAATATATATACCTGAACCACTTCACTGTAGCCCAGAATTAAGTGGATATTTCCCCCTCCCAATGCCCCAGCGGTATATCCTGAAAAGTAATCAAAGAACAATCAAGTAAGCTGGCATGTGATAACTAAGACCTAACTTCTGCTGTTGTACTGAACACAGGTGTGAATGGAAGCGATGGATACAGTACAGACCCAGCGAGGTCCTCGCACTTGGACATCAGCTGGCAGTAAACTTTATAAAGGACTTGGGAGTCCGTCTTTTCGGCTGGGTGGCCATAATGTTTCTGCTGCTACTACTCATCTCTGCTGCTGCAGTGAGAAAGCAGCACAGGCAACATGCAAAGCAACAGCAAACCTCGGTTCCAACACAACTTTACTTACGAAAAGGGGCTGCATTGGGCCCGCTGGCCAAGGTGACTGACCATTCTATATCAGGAGTGCGAACACCTAGTATTCAGATTACATGTTTTCTTGGCTACAAGGTAACTGTCAAAGGGTGAATGCCTGGCCATGGGCCTGTTGCTGCAAATGCCTGTGGGCTCAAGAAGTTCTAAGTGGCAGTCTCCTAAAAGAGCACAACATTATTGCTAAATATTTTGAATTCTTGCAAATGCATCCAAAGTTAGACACAGTCCGTGTCTTCTAGGTACTCATGAACATGAAGAATTCAGGCCATATGTATAAAGGTTACAGTAACAAAAAGGAGGAGCATTTAATTATTTGGGATGGGGGACAGGGCTGGCTTGGTTTGAAGGAATGGTTAGTGAGTTGGGGTCAGGACTTGCAGCAAAGGGCAACACAGCTATGTGACAAACCACGGTGTGTGTGGAGCCCTGAAGGAGGTCTGTTACCACCTCTGGATGCAGGATTCACTGAGAGAAAAGCTGCCTCCATTTCTCCATTTAAAGTGAAAAGCGTGTTAGTCACTCCAGTCATGTCTGACTCTGCAACCCCAAAGACTGTGTAGCCCGCCAGGCTCCTCTGTCCATGGGATTTCCCAGGCAATACTGGAGTGGGTTGCCATTTCCTTCTCCAGGGGACCTTCCCGACCCAGGGACCGAACCTGCATCTCTTACACTGCAGGCAGACTCTCTACTGTCTGAGCTACCGGGGAAACTCCTTCGGATAATTAAGAAGTGAATCTGTGTGAAGCATTTGGAATTTGTACACACTCAGCTCTCACGAAGTGCCAGCTCTCAGTGACACCAGTGTTTGTTTTTAGGGACTTTGCATGTTAACTCTCAGCTGACAGCCATCTGCATAGAAGGGTCTATGCAGGCAGCAGACATCAGATTCAGTTTCCAAGGGAATAACCCTGACGGGGACTGGAGATGGCCTGAGGGGTGGGACGGAGGGGAGAGGGGTGGGGGAGGGGGGTGGGTGAGCACCCATGGGAGGCCTGAGGGCCTTTGCTGGGCAAGGAGAGACTGGAACCAGGGGCGGTGCGGGAGGCGGGAGGTGGTGAGGAGACCACCTGCCTCCTCACCTCACCTCGTGGGCTCAGGGGTCACAGGAAAAGGAACCATCTCCAAGGGAAAGTTAACGGCTCAGCTCTGACAACGCTGAGTCGGAAACGTCTGAGGACCACCCAAGACGAGGGTGCTAGGGAAATCCCTGGCGGACCAGCGGTTAGGGCCCTGTGCTTTCACTGTTCGATCTCTGGTTGGGGAGCTAAGACCCCATAAGCCGTGCAGTGCGGTAAAAAAAAAAAAAAAAAAAAAAAAAAACATTAAAAGAAAAGGAAGGTTCTGGGCGACAGCTGATATGAGAGGTCTGCAGTTCAGAGAAGACCGCTGGCTGGAGAAACAGCTCTGGAGGCGGAGGGGACACACAGAAGCAGAGGACGGAGGTGCTGGCGATGGCTGCACTTGCTGGGCTTTGAGAAGACCCACGGCTAACCTGACAGTCACGGGTGTTGCCCTCTCATCTCTTTCTGTTCCTCGTAACACAGGCTTTTCTGAACTGACCTGATGTCATGAATTTTTGGTGACTGTGGGGCTGATTCCAAGGGCAGGTTCTCTTCCTGCGAGGCCGTCGGGCCTGTTGTTAAATGGGATCTCTGTCTAACGAGGCTCCCTGGTGGTCATTTTGAAGATAATCTGGCTGGTCAGAGGGCTGTGCTGGTTCTTATAGCCTCGTTTCTCCTTCAGTTATCTGTTCCCTTTGGGGAACAGTCCTGAGTTGCAGCTGTGGCCAGAAATAGACTTCCTTCTGCTTTTGACTTGGTTAAGGGCTCCAGAAGATGAAGGGCACCAGTCATACGCTCTTAGAGTATGGCAGCCACATGGCTCCTACGTTGCTCCATCAAGGAGTAAGGCCATGGGCCTGCCAGCAGCGGGGCCTGTAGACTCTAGGGTGAAACTCTCCTGGTTTGTCCCTCGTTTGGGGGACAAAAGATACTAAACTATTTTTTAAAAATTTTTTACTGTTATTTTTAAATTTTTAATTCTGTATTGGGGTATAGCCGATTGACAATGTTGGAACAGTCAACAGAGAGGGCACTCAGCCATACAAAAGATACTGAACTTTTACAAGCACTGTTCAAAACTCTGATTTTGTTTACTAGACAAACTCCTATTATAATCACTTTACTTTTTAAAAATCAGATAAGAACAGTATTTTACTGATGTGTGAATAATACAAACTGGTATTTTCTTTCCAACTATTTTCCTCCAGTGTTGCTGCTGCTGCTGCTAAGTCGCTTCAGTCGTGTCCGACTCTGTGCGACCCCACAGACAGCAGCCCACCAGGCTCTGCCGTCTCTGGGATTCTCCAGGCAAGAACACTGGAGTGGGTTGCGATTTCCTTCTCCAATGCATGAAAGGGAAAAGTGAAAGTGAAGTCGCTCAGTCGTGTCCAACTCTTCGCAACCCCATGGACTGCAGCCTTCCAGGCTCCTCTGTCCATGGGATTCTCCATGCAAGAGTACTGGAGTGGGTTGCCAGCTTTTACAAATTAATCTGAGCTATCTTCACAGAAAACACTCGATATAGGAATGATAATCAGAGTAGGATACAAGGAATAATCTTAAACAGTAAGAAGTTTCACAAATAAATCCAGCCTAAGTTAAAAGTGACACCCAGCATGACAGCTTCAAAGGTGTCACCCAGCCATCAGGTTGACACTCAGTGGCCATGTGGCACACATGCGTCAGCTCCCGGCCTCCCCACTTTTAACCGAAAGACTCACCTTTAGGGTAGGAGAAGACCCGACATAGACGGGTGGGGGGTTCCCCTGCCAGCCCTCAAGACGGTAGATGTGCCCAACACGGGAACAAGGGACAAACAGCAACTTGCCTCCACATTGCCAGATCTGTCAGGAAAGACACACGTGCAGCTGTTTCAAATGCAAGCTCTGTCTTGTGAAACCTAAACTAGACACAGTGTCCACAGGGAAATTATACACCAAACAGATCCTGCAATGACTTCCTGTTTCTCGAGCTCACATACTAACCAAGAGGCTGCTGGGGAACACAGGTGTGCCCGGGACCCAGGACCCCTTCCTGAGCTCCTGCAGCACCCAAGACCTGCAGAGCCACTCAGACATCCCAGTCCTCACACCCTTGTAACCCCCCTCCCGCTCCACCAGCTACCATGTCTCCCATGGGGGAGTGTTCTGATCAACGCCTCACCAGCTCCTGCACCTCTGCTCCCCTCTCCGATCACTCCCCTATTTATTTACAGTAGGAGATTATGCTGCTGAAGGGCAGCTGGGGGTCATGCCCTCCCCCTCAGCCCCTCTGATGGTTTCCACTGCCTGCTGGATTAGTAACAGTGTAACAGCACTGGAGGCTCCTCACTGCAGCCCTAATATCCCTGCCCACATGGTCTTCCCCTTCATCTCTGTTTGATTCACCCATTCAGCTTCTGCCAGCGTTCCGGTCTCCTCAACTCTCATATCCCCTGTCCTGTGCCTTTTCCCATTCTACCTTCTTAGAAGCGTCCCCCAACCAATCTCAAGGCCATCTTCCTAGTTCTGTCTTGAACACTTCCTCTAGCAGGATCCCACCAACTGCTCCGTCATCACATCAGCTGAATGTGGGTCCACCTTCTGATTGTGTTACGAGTTTAAGTAGAATTCCCATCTCTTATGACTGTAAGTTCCTTGACAGCGGGGACTGGGTTTCTCCTCTCATCCCTCACGGGGCTGAGCTCCAGACATTCAAGACAAGTTGAACAATTATCTATTCAACTCAAACTGGATCACTGTTCTCTCCCTTTCTTTCGGGAAGAGGTGGGGAGCTGCAGCTCCCGTGTCAGTGTAAAAACCCCAGTCCCTGCTGGGGTCTGCCTCTGTCCTGAAGCATCCTGTCCTACAGGGATGAAAGGCAGCTTCAGCAGTGGATGGGCAAATGGGACCCCAACAACTGCTGATTCCCCCAGGGGCTCTGATAACAAAAGGCTCCAGTATGGAAAGCCTTTGGGGGAGGGGTGGGGGATGGGAGAGGAGGTATTTTCACTCTGAAGCTTGCTGGCCTCCGTTTTTAGCTGAGCCATGTACATATGTAGTCGGAGCTTGCATTTTGCCTTATGTTTTCCCAAAAGGCAAGTATGTTTGTTAGTCATTCCTTATAATTTAGAGAAATGCATTAAACAGTACTCTCCCCCCACCCCCCACACACAACCTGAAAGAAACCAGCCTTATCAGATAGTCACAACAATCAGTAATAACTTCTTGGGAAAACTGCAGTTGTTTAAATGAACTGTTACCTTGTATGAGATCTCAAAGTTTTCACCACCCCAAATCTGGAGGCCTGGATCATAGAGACCCAGTTCAAAGAAGAAGTCTCTTTCGATGGCGAATAACCCTCCAGCCATGGCTGGGGACCTAAGGGAAAGAAATGCTGAAACCACTTTGAAAGACAAATGCCCAAGACCCCTTCAACCACAGACAACAAAGCTTTTTGGAATACAGTTAAATAATGCACAGAAGAGACAAAACTGATGGCCAAACATTAAGAAATTATAAAGCCTTCACCAAGCAATTCTGTTCATAATTTCTTATGAATTCTCTACAATTTTTAACTGAAATGGTATTATGTATTTCATTACAAATCAGAGCATTACATCATTTCACCATTAGAGGGCATCTTGGTTCCTTGGTTGACTTAAAAATTAAGCCTTGTGAGTTAAAACAGAATTTTCGCTTTCACTCCTCAAAAGGACTAAGCCAGAAGCCGTGGTTGGCTAAATGTTCCTGTAATGATTTATGAGTCATTCTAAGATGAGTGAAACCATACACCATGAAAGTAGTATCTCATTTTTTAAATTGTGTAGCTCAGGGGTTTGCCAAATAAGGGTGTAGCTCGTGGGAGCACAGCCTGGGTTCATTGTGAGTGTGCGAATGAGGCACGGAAGTGACACAGGAGAATGAGACATGGTTATTTACTGTGCCAGCATGCAGGGATGCCAGAGGGTGACTCCTGCGCCTTCCTGAGTGCGATGCTGAACTGGGTACTTTCTAGGCAGAAGAGGGGAAAAAAAAAAAAGACTTGGTAGCTTTCTATGGCGAGCCCCTCCCACCATCAGAAGTTAGAGAAGAACAGTTTTCATCCTGTTCTCCTGGGAGCAAAGGATTATCGCTGCATACGATTCTTAGGTAGGTCCCTCCATTGGAGCCTCTTCATCAGCATACCTGATATCAATCTATCGCCAATTCCCATTGATTCCACCGTCAACTCACACAGTGAGTTCACACGGTGAACCCACTTCTTCCCAGCCTCACTGCTGGCCATCCTAGCCCACGGACAGAACCCTGACAGTGTCCTCTTTCCTGACCCACTGGAGCCCCATCAGGCAGCTGGGTAGCGCCGCCTGCTCCGCCGACCCCCTCCTGCCCCAGGGCCCAGTCTCCTGACCCGAACTCCCTTCCTGTTGCTCCACAGGGCCGGCTCCTCCTCCCTCAGGGCTCGGCCTCAGGAACACTTTCTGGGCTTTCCTTCTCACCACTTGTCGTACTCGCTCCTCCAGAGTCATTCGTGTAGTGAACTGCTTAATTTCTGTCTCGCCTGCTGCGTGTTCAGTGCCACGAGGGAACACAGCTCATTAAAGGGAAATGTCATCACGTCAGGGGAAAGTCATCCTCTCAAAAGGCTTTTCTTCTCAAAGTACACGGCTGAACTCCCTAAATAGCACTGGTGCATTTTCGGTTGTATTTTCACACCACGTTTATTTAACTGTCATTTAACATTATTATGACTATGCCCTTTTGATCTTTAAACATATTCCCAGTTCTCTCAGTACATATTTGAAAAACGTATCTTAATGTGAAAGCCAGTGAGTTATTTAAAGGGAAAACTTCCTTAAATTTTTCTAGCACATTTTTAAAAATTCTCTTTACTAGCCCATGGGTTTGGTGGGAATACACCTGTGGTCACCACCCCTTATTTTTTCTCTCCCAGAATTATTTGTGAGTCAGGTTAAATAGATCAGTGGCAGGCTCTTGGACAATTTTTGAAAAAAAAAAGAAACAAAAAAAAACCTCAAACAGAAATTTGGAAAATGTCACATAAAGCTGAAAGGTTGTATAATTTCCTTATGTTTGCCATTTCAGTATCCTGGTATCACGACATGCCCAGACCCCACCAGCTTTTTGCATGACATCAGACGTTGTCCCCAAACTGAGTTCGAGCATCATCAGCAGCGCAACAGGAAGAGAGAGACCAAAAGCAGAACCATAAGATCAAAAAAATAAAATTAGACACATTTAGAAACCTACACTAGCATCTAACTAAACAATTCATTTGGGGCCACTCTTTAAAAGATGGTAAAAATGTTCTAGTAAGAAGACCAAAAAAGAGAGAAGAGCGTAAATTTTTCTATTTGAAGAGGCACAAGAAAGGAGAAAGGAAGATTCTGGAATAACATCTCCTTTTAATCAAATGCTCTTCTGAGAATGAAGTCATAAAGGAATTCTATGTAACATTTCCCAAAGTCATGTATTTTTATTCATCAAATTTAACTGGCATAAAATTATTACTTAAGAGCATATGAAACAAAAGAAAGAAAAAAAAAATCTTGTTACTGCCTTTTGTTGTTAATACTACCCTCCAAGGCTTCAAAGTAGATACAAAACTTGGATGGTAAGTAAAATTTACACATTTTAAACTTATAGAATGATATTATTGTCAAAAGAACAAAATTTCATGTCTAGTCCACTTTCCCAGGTGGGCTCAGTGGTAAAGAACCTGCCTGCCAATGCAGGAGACATGGGTTCGCTTCCTGGGTCAGGAAGATCCCTGGAGGAGGAAATAGCAACCTATTCCAGTATTCTTGCCTGGGGAATCCCATGGACAATGGAGTCTGGCGGGCTACAGTCCATGGGGTCGAAAAGAGTCAGACATGACTTAGCGACTAAACAAAATAACAAACAAAAACCTACTAGGAGAAGACTGCAAAGCTTTTCTTGTTTTTCCCCTGTATTTGGAACTGATACCATAAAACATGCCCACCCTCCAAGTCTGCCCCCAAATGGAGCTTGCTTTTAAGAAGAAAGCAACCACAAAGATGAAAGGGTGAATTTAAACCCCTGAAACAGCACAAAGAAAGAAATCCTTTCAGAGTCTGAGACAGCATCTACAGTGTTAATAATATATATATATGTATTTATATATATATATATATATATATATTTAGCTTGGCAAGAGGTTAATAGGTTAGCAGCGACTGGAGAAAAGAAAAAAAGGTAAGTGATTTAGTGATTACCGATATGGTTCAGTTTTTGTCTTTCTCAGTCTCTTCTCTCGGGGGGTCAGAGGCACCCGTTTCCAGAGCATACTCCAGTCCCATGCTCCTCGGGCATACCCATCTTCGTCACCACCCCCTTGGGGCACAATCTCATATGTGTTGCCATTTATGACATCTATGAGCGGCACAGTGCAAATGGTTCTGTGTTGTGTTGTTGATGGATGGCAGCAAAGATGAAATGCAAGGGCGTGTGGGGACCCACGTGTTTACACCAGGACATGGGGAAGGAAGAAAAAAAAAGTACTTAGAGAGAAACATTCCACGTTAAAAAGAGGAAGTAGTGAGCTTTACCGATAAGGTTCAGTTTTATGTTTTCTTTTGGCCTTTTCCTTGTGACTCAGGGGGATTCGCTTCCATAGCAAACTCCAGTCCCAGGCCCCTCTGGCAAAACCATCTTCATCCCCACCTTGCTGAGGCTCAATGGAATAGTCATTCCCATCTATGTAATCTATTAGAGGCACAGTGCATGTGGTTCTGAAACATTTACAGAAAATGAAAAAGCATTTAAGAAACCCAGCACTTAGTAGTTGAGCAAGTCTACCTGTATTATCTCTTGTTATTCTGGGTTGCTCTATTTTTTCCCCCACTAAGGGAACTTAGGACTTCTCTAATGGCTCAGATAGTAAAGAATCTCCCTGCAATGCAGGAAATGCAGGTTCGACCCCTGGATCAGGAAAGACCCCCTGGAGAAGGGAATGGCAACCCACTCCAGTATTCTTGCCTGGAGGATCCCATGGACAGAGGAGCCTGGAAGGCGATAGTCCATGGGGCTGCAAAACAGTCAGACACACAGGGGACATTAATATCTAATGGCAGATCGACGTGAACGAATGCCTTGAAAAGTCAAGGAGGCTGTTTTCATAAGAGAAGGGGAGAGGGGACGTCCCTGGGCTCACAGACAAATGTTAGGGACAAAGAGCCGTATCCTTGAACTTAGCAGCATGTCCTCATTTTCACTCTGGTCCTACAGGCTCGCTCTCTTGGTAACTTCACATTATTTACCAGGTTTCCCTGCCCATTTTTTTTCCCTCCTTGCTCCTCCATTCAAAATCAGTGTGTGTGTGTGTGTGACTTCCCTGGTGGTCCTGTGGTTAAGGGGTGTGTGTGTGTGTGTGTGTGTGTGTGTGTGACTTCCCTGGTGGTCCTGTGGTTAAGGGGTGTGTGTGTGTGTGTGTGTGTGTGTGTGTGTGTGTGTGTGTGTGACTTCCCTGGTAGTCCTGTGGTTAAGACTTCAGCTCCCAATGCAGGGAGCACGGGTTCGATCCTTGTCGGGGAACTATCAGGAAATTAAGAGCCCTCCTGCCTCATAAGGCCTGGCCTAAGACAAAAAGCAAATATAAATAAATAAAGATTACAGTTTCTTTAAAAAAAAAAAAATGAGTGTGTGTGTGTGTAGAAAGATAATACTTGCTACACTTTCAGCAGTGCTCCCAGCTCTTTGCTGCTTTTTACTTCTTTGGAAGAAGTTATTATGAAAATCTGTTTCTGTACGTTTACTTGATGTTCTATCGTACTTCTTTTATTGCAGAAAATTAGCTTTTATCACACACACACAAAAAAACACAAAAATCCCTAAAACCCTGCTGAATAGCATAAATAGTGGCCTGAGAATCTGGAGTAAAAAACAATACCTTTTATCTGGGCTTCATAAAACCGCTAGTGCTATCTGACTAATCAGGTATAGTGCCAACTCTGCTAAGATAATTGCTACACTGCTTGTTCTGGTGGTCATTTCATCAGAAAGGGTTTTAAAAGGCAGCTCCTACAATGGAGATTACAGTTTTTTACAACCACGGTTAAGGTACATTTTAGATGTTTAGAAACCAAGGAGAAGGGGAAAATCCTTGGGGCTCAGGATTTCGACACAGGGGCTTTATTCCCGCCTGTGGCCTCTTGCGGGCCAGTCGAGAGGCCAGTGGAATGACCTCACTCACCCTGCCTACATCCCAGAGGACTGCCCACTCTCATCAGGAGAGAGGAAGGCTAGCTATCTCTCCTCATGAGAGTCTTGTGATTCTCGGATTTCTAAGTATGCAGTGGAAGGTGTCCCAGAGGGCTCTCAGCTGGATTCTTTACAAACTGTCCGAGTTGGGGCAAATTCATGAATTTCTCTCAGTATCGGCATCCTCTTTAGCTAAAGAGAGGTAATAATATCTATTTTGCAGGGCTGCAGTGAGGCTAGAATCAGGCAGCACGTAGAGATCACTGTTGATAGATCCTGGGATGATACAGTCCTCTGAAAGGTCTTCTTCTGACTCAGGCCACAGACACAGGGACATGTCTCATTTCCCTCTTAAAATCTTCATTTTAATTAACTATTTGTTTCTGGCCGCTGTGGGATCTTAGTTTCCTGACCAGGGATAGAACCCACGTACCCAGCATTAGAAGTATGCAGTCTTAACCACTAGACTGCCAGAGAAGTCCCCCTGTATTTTTTCTAGATTCTGAAATAGTAAGGATTCTGGACTAAAAGCAGGGAAGGCTTTGGGAACCAGAAGACTGGTACTGCTGTCAATAGTTTCAGATCCGCTGTAAACTGAACAGTGATCACCACGTTCCCATGGGACAGCTGTCCACTTCTAAACTTTAAAGGTCATGTGGAAATCCAAGGCTTTGACACAGATGACAGCTAGCCCATACTATGTAAAATAATGATTTCCAAGGTCATACAAAAACCAATAGGCATAATTTCAAAGCATGCTCCTTCAAGTCTTCAGAATGTTACCACAGTGTGGAGGGGGCAGTTAACATTACTCTTAGAGCAAGCTTGTGGAGCTGGAGGAAGTCTCTTTACTGACCCAACCATAAGGAGATTCTAAGTGAGATATGCTGGGCTTATTCCAAATGTCTAACTGCCTGCATTTGAATCAGTCCCACGTTTCCACCAAGCTCCACTCAGGGAAACAACTAGCTAGAAAATAATACTCAACATGCAACTTAATACACTGAATGGAAATGAAATCAGGATGGGAATATTATTTGTCCTTCTAGGATGAGGTTTACTTTTCAACCAGGAAAGGAAATAAAAGCAAGGTAATGTTACCTGTCCTTAGATATGGGAGCTACAAGCGGTGCATACCAGTTAACCGCCACCTCACAGTGGGCATCGAGGTATATTAAAACCTTAAAAAAAAGAGGCAGGATGAAAAAAAACTCACCTACAGGACATCATCTATCACACACAATTTTAAACTAGATGCTAAGATAAACTGGCCATAGAGTCAATTTTGATATTTGTCTGGGTAAGATAGCATTTTCATTTCAATTAAAAAAAATTAAAGTGGTACTTAAAAATGTACATGATCTTTTAGTTACAAAATCCAAAACAGACACAAAAAATATTGAATGTTTCCTACCTGTCCAAGTTTGGCCTTCTGGGCACCGATACTTCGTGCCTGAATTAAACCTTCTCTTCTCTCATTTCGAAATACCTTGACTAGGCCATTCCACAGTTTAATATAGTCATCCAGTTTTTCTTTTAAGTGTTCTATGAATAAAAAACTCAGTCAATATTATACATTATATTTGTGGTTATAAACCAGTTAAGCTATCATTTTTCTCAAGAAAAAAGGATAGGCAACAGGTCAGTAATTTTACACAGAAGCATGCTCATGTTAATGTATAGAGAAGCAAGGTGAAGTGTATTATTGAAGTTAAAATTCTGAGCTTAATACACCTATGGAGAACTATTAATAGCCTGAGAATGATCAAAACTGTCTAAACATACAGAACAAATAACAACTATGCCAACTGACATGAAAACTTAAAACAATTCAAATGTTAACGTTCTATCTAGAAGCTTTCAGGCACAATAGTTCTTTGGCTTTTGGCAGAAGCAATGGTTCAGGATTTCTGAAGATGCACTGTCTATGGCTAACATTACACAGCCCCTTGGAATCCACATGGGGTATAGGTTAACATTTGTTTCTGAGCCATCCCCCCCCTACAATCAGTGATGAAGGGAGTAGTCTTGATGTGATGATCAACATAGTTCCCATCAAGCTGGCAAATAACAACAACAACAAAAAATCCTATCTTCTCTGTATTTTAAGCATCAACACATGTGTGCATGTGTGTGCACTAAGTCGCTTCAGGCATGTCTGACTTTGCAACCCTATAAACTGTAGCCCACCAGGCTCCTCTCTCCATGAGATTTTCCAGGCAAGAATACTGGAGTGGGTTGCCATTCCCTTCTCCAGGGGATCTTCTGGACCCAGAGATTGAACCTGTGTCTCTATGCCTCTTGCATTAGCCAGCAGGTTCTTTACCACGAACGCCACCTGGGAAGACCCCAACAAGTGTGTATGTGTAAATGTTTATTTATAAATATTTATATGTTATAAATTTATGTATTTATATTTAATTTATAAATATTTATAAATTCATAAATAAATATTTACACATTTATCTAATAAATACATATATCATTTACATATGTATGGATGTATATATGGGCTTCCCTAGTGGCTCAACAGTCAAGAATCCACCCGCAGTGCAGGAGACACAAGAGACACTGGTTCAATCCCTGGGTGGGGAAGATCCCCTGGAGAAGGAAATGGTTACCCACTCTTGTATTTTTGCTTGGAGAATTCCATGGACAGAGAAGCCTGACAGGCCACAGTCCATAAAGTCACAAAGAGTTGGATACAACTGAAACTAAAGCAACTGAGCATGCACTCACACAAGTATGCATATGAAAAGAAAAGTGAAAGTGAAAGTCGTATCTGACTCTTTGTGACCCCATGGACTATACAAGCCATGGAATTCTCCAGGCCAGAATACTGGAGTGGGTAGCCTTTCCCTTCTCCAGGGGGATCTTCCTAACCCAGGGATTGAACCTAGGTCTCTCCCATTGCAGGCAGATTCTTTACCAGCTGAACCAGAGGGAAGATCAAGAATACTGGAGTGGGTAGCCAATCCCTTCTCCAGGGGATCTTCCAGACCCAAGAATCGAACTGGGGTCTCCTGCATTGCAGGTGGATTCTTTACCAATTGAGCTATCAGGAAAGCCCTATATATTTATACACACACACACACACACACACACACATATATATACACACACATACATATGTTTGCACCTTGGTAGAGAAAATTTGGGGTTACCAAAAAAAGATACATTTATTAAACTTTCCATCTTGGCTTCGGAGCTGCAACAGAATGGTTTTTCTTTGTATCTCTATGAGCCTATGAAACTGGTTCATCACAGCCACAACTAATTCCTGGATTCTTAAAGACTTTTCTTGAGTCACAAAAGTTCAAGTTGTTTAAAATTTTAGCCCACTAATACAAAAACAAGGCAAAAAACAGCTGTATTTAGTGATGAGCTAGTGGTTAATGGGCAAATCAAGCTGTACACTTAATACTTCATTCATTTTTAAGGAGCTTATAATTAGCAAGACACCCACACATGAGCATTCAAAATTGAGAAGAAAAAATTTTCCTTTCTCTATTTTGGCAACCAGTTTTAATGAGAATTGTAAATAAAATTCTCATGCTGAGTTGCAATTTTTCCCCAGAAAGTCTTGGTAATTTTCCCTTCAATAAAAGGTTTTTTGTTTTGTTTTTAAAGCTCTTACTTTACCTTTTATTTTTTTTTTTAGTTCAATACAGCCCTAAGTTGGCTTTTTTCTAAAGCCCTTCTGAATTGCATTAGGTATTTTCACATATGTTATCTAAATAAATCTAAATAAATAGTTATCGTCAGAAACCTGTTTCTGTTCTTTAAATCTATTTCCAAATAAGATAACTTGGCTGCCATAGAGTCTCATGGACGCCAACACCAAGGTGGAGGGATCCAGGTGCCAAACAGGAAACATCTCTCCTGGGGGGTGATCATCCTGACCAGCCTGGGACCACTGCTGGGCCACGTGACTTGCTGTGACCAATAAGAGGCGGGAGGAAATGAGTAGTAGCTGTGAGCGGAAGTGCTCTTCCAGCCTCCTTTGCTAAGCCCTGCGAGGACGCGTGGTGCCTGCAGCGCTTTGCTGGAGGCACAGGTGGAGAGGGGTGTTCTCAGTTTAAAGGCCCGAAACCCTTGCGTTTTGAGGACACTGTAACCTCCAGAAACTCGAGGCTTCTGAGCAGCCACCTCTTTTGTGGGGTTTTATATTAGTTAAGTGTTTTGTCTTTCAGAGAAAAAAATTATAACTCACAGTTTTAATTATTGAACAAACTGGGGAAAGAAAACAAACCTAGTTTTCAGTCAAGTCATGTTTTACCAAACTTTGTGTAATTTTACTGAGGCTTGGGCTGACAGATGTCAAGGTTGTTTTGAAATTGGGAGAAGTAATTAAAGGGTCCAAGGGTAGCCCCAACCAACGACTCTGCACTCTGAGTGAAGAAGATTCTATATGTAATTGCTTTTTATAAATGTGTTACAAGAGGCTGTTAGAGATTTGGAACAACAGAAGCACTGATCACACAAAAATTAAACTGGACAAAACTTAACCACAAAATTTTGTTCTTTCCTTGGGCCAAGCAAGAACACAAGATTTTAGAATGGGAAACACCTTATGACATATCTTCACTATTTTAAAGACTATGCTGAGCTTTTTAACTTGTATTAATAATGTAGTGGTTCTTAAAAATCTGTACAAGCATGACATGGAATTTGTTATTTTTGTAGATTTAAGTTTTGCTAAATTTAAAACACTGTTGGCACCAACAATATCACTTAAAAACATATTATCAAATATTTATCTTGAGACAGGAATAGCATTCATAATGAAAATATTCCTACCATAGAAAATTGCAACCAAGATGTCTCAGCTAAAGGCATTTGATGACTGAAAAATTTATACATTCTCTCTGCTCTTTACTCTAAAATTATAAATTCTCTGCTGTGATTAGTTGAAGAAAGTGATTAGGTGTATAATGAGGAGAGGAAAAGGAAGTAAGTAGGTCATATTTCTGTTTCTCTCCATGCTAATATAATGTGTGCAAGGTCAAGATTCTGGTCATGTCCTTTCAAAAACAGCAGAGGTTTATAAACTTGGTTTAGAACCTGGAGAGCTCTATATTAAGTTTTGGAGGAAGCTGTTTTAAAGCCATTTTGAATTTTTTTTTTTTCATGCTGATCATGTTCTGACTTCTTTTCTAACATCCTGGAGAAGACTCTTGAGAGTCCCTTGGACTGTAGCATTATCTATCTTTTGATATTTATGTCACTAAGAAGATATATTCAGCTTACAATAATGGATCTATTTGAAGAAAAAAAAAATTAACTTAAAAAACCCCACCCCACTTAACTGGAAAATTATTGCTCAGTCTCTCCCTTGTCAAGTGGAACCAAGACTAACTGATGTCACCATAAACACATTAGTGCTCACTCCATAAGAAGAATAAAAAATAAAACAGTTTCCTTCTATTCAAATATCCTCAATCAAATATAGAACAAAGGAAGATTTAGTAGATACTTTCTATCATAAACAAAATAGCCCATGGTCACTGGTCAAATTCAATGTTTGCATCATCATTCAAATGCAAAATAAAGCTATTAAAATGTATATAGATCTCAATATATATATTTAGATAGGGCTTTGGGTGACATTACAACATACATGCCACTGCATTTTTTCAGTCATTTAATGAATTACCTTTACAACTAAATTTTTATAAAATCCAAGGCCCAAAGAATTGGTATAGTATAAGACTGTGGTTAAATGTGCAGACTATAGATTGGGAGGCAGCTGTTAATTACTACCTGTCACCTCTGGCAAGTTACTTAACATGTCTTAGTTTCGAGTGCAAAATGAAAATAAACAATATCTCTCACAAGGATTACTGTCAGAACTAAAGAAACTAATTCACATACAATGCTTGGCACAGTGCCAACTTGTTGATTATAGATGCTATCAATAGATACTGTTAATTTCTACAGTATTTTGAAATTACATGTTTGCAACTGTTTATAATTTAAACTTACTTTATAGATTAAATGTCAATCCCTTAGCCATTACCTTTGTTACTGAAATCATCAATTAACACGATTTCTGCTAAGTATTTCCTTGGAGTCCTTTTAATTACACTGTGGACTGTTCTCATGAGGGTGGACCACCCTTCATTATGGAAGACGATGATGATGCTGGCTGTGAGCAGGTTTTCATCATAATGCCAGTACTTGCATCTGTAAAAGGAACATTTCATCATATTTATTCAGAGATAAACTGCAATGCTTGGTTCCAAACTGACAATGACTATGTTTTCTGGTTGGGTTAAATATTATTGACTTTAAGGTAAGTAAATGAAATTTGTTGTTCGGTCACTCAGTCCTGTCCGACTCTTTGAGACCCTCATGGACTGCAGCACGCCAGGCTTCCCTGTCCTCCACTGTCTCCTGGAGTTTGCTCAAACTCGTGTCCATTGAATTGGTGATGCCATCCTACCATCTCACCCTCTGTCAATCCGTTCTCCAGCCTTCAATCTTTTCCAGCATCAGGGTCTTTTCCAGTGAGTTGGCTCTTCGTATCAGGTGGCCAAAGTGAATGAAATATAACCTTTTATATTTTGACAGAAACCCATAGTAGAAGAGAGAAGCTGCTGTGAGATGAAGTTACTCATGTTCAAGTTACTTCTTCACCAACCAGCACTTACTGTGACAAAGAGAACTTATTTGTGAATTTATGCTTCTTAGCTGGGGATGGTATTAAGGTTTGTTTTTCAGGTCTTCAAGCTCAGTTTATTTTCTGTTTTAAAACTCGAGCTTCTGGTGCAAGGGATTTATTTCACTTGCTGTGAATAAACCACTGTACAACTGTGTTTGAAAGCTGTCCTGTTCAGAAAAAAATTAAATGGGCTGAACTTCAGGATACAGGAAGCATTCCAAAATTAACTGCTGGATGAATAAACAAAGTTCTAATAGTGTTTAGAGTTGTTAGATTGGCTAAAGGGGCTTTAACTATTTTACACAAAATTGCTTGAAACAACTGTAGCGGGAAGAACATTGCCAGAAGCCTTTCTCTAATTGGAAGGAAACCCAAAACAGGGCCTGATAAAGACTCGGGGAACCAAAGGAGGTTCAGTGAATTTCACAGAACCATTACACACACAAACACACACACACACAGACAGAGTCAACCCTCCATATCTGTGTGTTGTGCATCTGAAGAGTCAACCAACTGTGAATCAAAAATACTAGGAAAAAAATTCCAGAGAGTTCCAAAAAGCAAAACTTGAATTTGCCAGGGCAACTATTTAATAGTGCTTGCCTTGTTTTTGTGTTTTGTTTAGTCCCTAAGTTGTGTCCAACTCTTTGTGACCCCATGGACTGTAACACGCCAGGCTCCTCTGTCCATGGGATTCTTCAGGCAAGAATGCTGGAGTAGGTTGCCATTTCTTTCTCCAGGGGATCTTCCAAACTCAGATTGAATCCATGTCTCATACTTGGCAGGAGAATTCTTTACCACTTAGTCACCTGGGAAGCCCTACATTGTGTTAGGTATTATAAATAATCAATTAAAATTATATGGGAGAGTGTGTATAGGTTATATGTAAATACTGCTGCTAAGTCACTTCAGTCGTGTCCGACTCTGTGCGACCCCATGGACGACAGCCCACCAGGCTACCCCGTCCCTGGGATTCTCCAGGCAAGAACACTGGAGTGGGTTGCCATTTCCTTCTCCAATGCATCAAAGTGAAAAGTGAAAGTGAAGTCGCTCAGTCATGTCCGACCCTCAGTGACCCCATGGACTGCAGCCTTCCAGGCACCTCCGTCCGTGGGATTTTCCAGGCAAGAGTACTGGAGTGGGGTGCCATTGCTTTCTCCGATGTAAATACTAAGCTATTTTATATTAAGGATTGAGTATCCACAAACTTCCATATTCAGAGGGGTCCTGGAACCTCTCTGCTGGTGGATACCAAGGTACAATCACGCCCATACTATGCATATACAAGCCTATGTGTATAGATGTATATGTGTGTATGTACACACATACACTTTTTCTCATTGGATATGGGAGAACAAGATAATAAGAATACGACAGGCGAATAAGGACAGTTTGAGACCCGCTTTTTTCTGCAGGAGTTAGTTTTCAAAACTAGCATCTGGTGCTTATTATCTTCCCCTTGATGAGTGGAAAGAAAGAGTTTTTTTTTAATTCCAAAGCTTTCCATGAAGTAATAAATAAGCTTACTCCCAAGGTTAAATTGAAAACCATAAAAGCAGTCTCGAACATTATCAGCTTGATAACCTACACCATCATTATCTAAAACAGGACCTGGCCCAACAGAGATGCAAACAACTGTATCTGCAGGTGTATATGTCCCTTTCAAAACTCTCAGTTGTGTGTGCTCTTTGTTGCTGTTCAGTCACTCAGTCGTGTCCAGCTCTTTGTGACCCCATGGGCTGCAGCACGCCAGGCTTCCCTGTCCTTCACCATCTCTTGTTCTTAAGAGGCTGTTTTTACAGAAATGCAGACTGAGTCTGGAATCCATTTTTTTTCTTACTTCTTACATCTGCATTTCCTTGTTGAAGGAGTAGTAAGTACATGGTATCTTCTGAGCTAGATACTAGCTCAGCATGGAGGAACACACATGCTCTCTGCTCTCATGAAGCCCACGGTCCTACAGGACGGTGAGACTTGAAAGAGAAGTCTGAGTATGTCACTGGGGAACCATGGTGCATTTGACAGGTAGATCTCATTCAGTCTCAAGATAGGTGGCCAGGAAGGCGTCCTGGAGCCACGGGGTGAACGTGAGACCAGAAGGATGACTTAAAAAGCACCGAGACCAAAGAAGTGGGGAGGAAAAGATAAAAGCACAGCAATGAATTGTGTGCACGCGAGTCAGATGAAAAATGAGTAGATGGGCGATCTATGTCTTTGGAAGGCAGAATTAAAATCTGAAAAATAGTGAAGAAGAAAACTTACAAGGAAGGGCATTTTCAGTCTAATAGCAAATACTAGCATATGCTTACTATGTGTCAGACACTATCCCATGTGCTTTACTTTATTGACTTACTTAACCTCACAACATCACTATGAGGTTAGTACTGTTAATCTCCCCGTTTTACAGATGAGATCACTGAGGCTCAGAGATGAATGGCTGCTTACTATCGTTCAGAAAGTAATGAAGCCAGGACATAAATCTAGGCTGTCTTGGGCTTAACAGGAAGTCTTGTTAAACGTAAAATAAAAGAAAAAAAAGTACTAGCTATACATATCCATGAATGGTTAAGATGTGATTTAAGGTCTGAGAACTAATAATGACATTGAATATAATATCAATACAAGGCACTCACTGAGCATATTATATGATAGGAGCTCTCTCCTCCCCCTCTTCCCTGCCCTGTGCAGCCTGGAGATACCCCAGGAATGGGGTGGGAGGGCAAGACACCCTTTGGCAAGTTAAAGCAGACTTTCCAAAGTTGGGAAGGGCAACATGCTCTTTCAGAATAACAAGTTGAAAACTACAGTAATGGCTGTACCAGTTTACAGTCCCACACTCAGTGTTGGAGGGTTCCCTTCTCTCCACACCCTCTCCAGCATTTGCTGTTTGTGGACGTTTCGATGATAGCCTTTCTGACCGATGCGGTGATATCTCACTGTAGTTTCGATTTGCATTTCTCTATTGGCACAGCCACTATGGAGAACAGTATAGAGGGTCCTTAGAAAACTAAAAATAGAACTATCATATGACCCTGCAATCCCATTCCTGGGCATGAAAGGTCAAAGTAAAAGTCGCACAGTGGCATCGGACTCTTTGCGACCCCATGGACTGTAGCCCACCAGGCTCCTCTGTCCATGGAATTCTCCAGGCTAGAATACTGGAGTGGGTAGCCATTCCCTGCTCCAGGGAATCTTCCCAACTCAGGGATCGAACCCCAGGTCTCCTGCATTGCAGGCAGATTCTTCATCATCTGAGCCACCAGGGAAGCATATAAACCCAGAGAAAAACATGGCCTGAAAATATACATGCACCCCAATGTTCATTGCAGCACTGTTTGCAATGGCCAAGACACGCAAGCAACCTAAATGTCCATCGACAGAGGAATGGACAAAGATGTGATGTGATGTGTGAGTGTGCGTGCATGTGTGTATGAATATTAGTCAGCCATTAAAAAGAATGAAATAAGGCCGTTTGCAGCAACATGGATGGACAGTGTCACACTGAATGAAGTAAGCCAGACAGAGAAGGAGAATTATCATACGACATCTCTTATTTGTGAAGTGAACAGAAATGACACAAATGAACTTACAGAACAGAAAGAGGCTGACAGACTTAGAGAATGAACTCAGGGTTGCTGGGGGGGCGGTGGTGGAGGGACAGTTAAGGACTTTGGGAAGGTCATGCTATATTCAAAACAGATAACCAACAAAAACCTATTGCATGGCACATGGAACTCTGCTCAACGTTACATGGCAGCCTGGATGGGAGCGGGGTTTGTGGGAGAATGGATACATGTATATGTATGGCTGAGTCCCTTCACTGTTCACCTGAAACTATCACAACATTGTTAATTGGTGTTAAAAATAAACAAATAAATAAAAAGCAGTATGAAAGGTATAAAGATGTTCCAAGTGTGGGAAATAGAAAAGTGTGCATAAATATATTTTTCACACCCCCCCCACCCACCCACCACGACCAAAAAAACAAATGAAAAAAAAAAAAAAAAAGGAAAACCCAGTGTGGAAGACTGCAGATCTTGAAAGATGTGATGAGTGTTTCTGGACAGAAACTAACCCGGGCAGGTATGTTTAATTTTGGATGGGAAGGGACAATGATCTCCCCTCAAAAAAAGAAAAAAAAACTATAAAAACAAACACT
The DNA here is from genome assembly GCF_023091745.1 of Budorcas taxicolor. Taxonomy (NCBI): domain Eukaryota; kingdom Metazoa; phylum Chordata; class Mammalia; order Artiodactyla; family Bovidae; genus Budorcas; species Budorcas taxicolor. The sequence goes on along the minus strand of NC_068917.1, from coordinate 8,800,758 downwards.
CTGATAAGAGATTCAGGCAATAATTTTCTTCCACTAGGCTTAAAGCAGCAGAACCAGATGGGAAAGATATTGATTCTGATTTACAGCAGATACTAGAACTGGTGAAAATATTTACGTCATGGGAAGAAATTTGGAATTTGCGGATTTCTATGGCAAAAGAAGACAGCTTGGGGAAACAAGCCAGATGAGGACTTTGAATGGGAGACAGAGAGGAGCTGAAAACACAGAGGGGATGAAGGAGGAGAGGAAGAGGATAGAGTGACGATGAGAAGCAGACCGTCGGGAGGGGACATGCATTCCTACAGGACAGGGGGACAAGAGGTGGCAGAGGGTGAGTTGCCCAATTTCCCCATCCTCTCTCAACCATGTAAGGTGTGGAAATAACTCCAAAGATGTGAACTAGATTGTGTGAGAGCTCAATCGCTCAGTCGTGTTTGACTCTTTGTGACCCCGTATACTGCAGCCCACCAGGGTCCTCCGTCCATGGGATTCTCCAGGCAAGAATACTGGAGTGGAGGGCCATTTCCTTTTCCAGTGGATCTTCCTGCATCTCCTGCATTGGCAGGGGGATTCTTTAGCACTAGTGCCACCTGGTGGCTCACACAATAAAGGGTCTGCCTGCAATGTGGGAGACAACCTGGGTTCAACCCCTGGGTGGGGAAAATCCGCTTGAGAAGGAAATGGCAAGCCACTCCAGTATTCTCTCCTGGAGAATTTCATGGACAGAGGAGCCTGGCCAGCTACTATCCATAGGGTCACAGAGTCGGACACAACTGAAGCGACTTAGCACACTCAATGTTCATAGCAGCATTATCTACAATTGCCAAGATATGGAAATGACCTAACTGTCCATAAACAGATGAATAGATAAAGAAGACGTGGGATATATATATACATGTATATGTATTTACCCAATGGAATACTACTTAGTCATAAAAAGAATGAAATTTTGCCATATGCAGCAACATGGATGGACTTTATGCTAAGTGAAATAAGTCAGACAGAGAAAGACAAATACTTATGGCATCACTTATATGTGGAATCTAAAAAAAATACAGCAAATTAGTGAATATAACATAAAAGAAGCCGACTTGTGGATATAGAGAACAAACTAGTGGTTCCCAGTGGCTGACGGGGGAGGGTCAATGGCGGGAGAGGGGGAGGAACAAACTATTGGGTGTAAGATAAACGGGCTCAAGGATGGATCGTACAACATGGGGATACAGCCAATATTTGCTAAGAACTATAAATGGAAAGTAGCCTCTAAAATTATATAAAACTCTTTTAAAAATGGAGAAAAAAATTACAAAAATAATACAGAATTTGTTGCACAAAATCCAAACAAGATAGACGTTTATAAAATAAAGGTAAAAGTTCCCTCCTGCCCATCTCCCCAGCTGTGTCTAATCTTACCTCCCAGAGGAAATCACTGTTACTAGTTGTGTTTATTTAGATTTCTTTATACTCATGCAGACACGTAAACATATGTCTGTGTATATGTACGGATATATTCAGATGCGTATGTACAGATTCTTCTTCGATGTGAGTATCTAATTCTTGGAAGCTATTGCATAACATTCCATAATATGGCTGCTCTATCACCCATGTGACCTTCTCCTTACGGATGGACATTTCAGTTGGCTCTGCAGTGACGGTGGTCATTCTTACATGTAAGTCTCTATGCCCTTGCCTGGGAATCTTTCCTACAAAAGGCTCCAGACTGTAAGCTCAGTGAGGACAGGAACCTCATCTGTTTTGCTCACCTCCTTCTAACACAGAGCAGCTGCTCCATAAATATTTTTCGGATTGTTTTGTGGATATATTTGAAATGCCTCTGGATGTGTTTTCTCCTCTGAGTAATGTCCACTCTCCACCCCACAGCGCTCCTATTTTGAGGCACTTTCAAGAATAAGTCAGTCCATATGGCAGGTGGGGGTGGGAAAGAAAGGGGAGGCAGACACTCCCCCAGCGGGAGGCTGAAAATCTGGAGGAAACCAGGTGGCAGGACAGAATAAAAGCAGATGGATACTGGACAGAATAAAAGCAGATGACAACTCACTGACATATACACTGTTGTTACTGTGCATAAAATAGATAACTGAGAACCTACTATACAGCACATGAACTCTGCTCAATGCTCTGTGGTGACCTAGATGGGAAGGAAATCCAAGTAAGAGGGGATATATGTATAGGACTCATTGGAAAAGACCATGATGCTGGGAAAGACTGAGGGCAAGAGGAGGAAGGGGTGACAGAGGACGAGATGGTTGTATGGCGTCACCGACTCAAAGGACATGAATCTGAGCAAACTCTGGGAGATAGTGAAGGACAGGGAAGCCTGGCGTGCTGCAGTCCATGGGGTCCCAGAGTCAGACACGACCTAGCAACTGAACAACAACAACAATATATACGTATAGCGGATCTGTTCTACTGAACAGCAGAAACTAACACAACATTGTGAAGCAATTACACTCCAATTAAAAAAAAAAAGCATATGGCAGGAGAGGCTTGAGCCTAGCTTCTGTTTCTGAACTTTAGGGGAGAGGCCAGGTGGGGAGGCTGCAGTGTAGGATGGAGACGATGCTGGGGATATTCAGGCAGCAGGGAGGTAGGTAGTCTCTTCCCACCTCCTGTTTGCAGTCTTTTACCCTCTAGATGGAGCCAGAGAGCATAGATGTTTCCACCTGCTGTCAGCACAGTTAAGATCCAGAGCTTCCAAGAGCCACCACATAAGGGGTAAGATGTGCAGGTAAGTGATGGGGTGTTGGACTTAAGCCAGCGTCTGGTCCTGGGGCTCAGAGGGTCCTCTGTACCCATGAGAGCCCAAGTGTAGATGAGTGAGCACCCACAGTGGGGAAGCTTGAGGAGGGACGCTGGGGCAGGCAGGTGATGAAGTTTAGTACATCTGGGGGCCAGAAGTGGACGCCAGAGATGGAGGGTACAGGGGCCAACACCTCTCGGACATGGTAACCTCCGGTCGCTGGATGCTACAGAAAAAAGGGCGACCCCTTGGGACACAGGAGCAGCCGGAGGGGGTCTACACTGCAGGCTGTCAGGTCCTGTCCCGGGAGACCGTGCAGCCCCCACAGACGAGTGACCTTTAATCACAAGCCTTCAGTTGCCCCCATCAGCCCGAAGGCAGGCTCAAGACAAAGTTTAGCTCTTTGGGCAGCTCTGCTGACTTCCCGTTGGGAGAGGAAGCTGCTGGGCAGGGCGCACAGAGTCAGAGCCGGTGACGATGCAAAACCTGGGCCAGAAGACAGAGCTGGAAGCAGCAGCCTGTGCTCAAGCCATGCGGTCTGTTCTGCAGCATCTCTCTTGCTTTACTGCCATAGAGTCACGGTAAGTCTTAAGAAGCAGGATGGACGGAAACACGAGGCCACGCTGGAAAAAGCGTTCTGTGATAGACTCGTGAGTGATTTCTCCTTTCTGGCACTCTATTTTCCAAGAGAACTTAATGGCCCTGTGACGTCCAGGGCACCGTGCTCCAGGGTGAGTTATCACAGACCTGCTCTGGCCACACATGCTCATGTTCAGATCACTGGTTTGCAGGGATTCAAGCTGCAGCGTTTTCTGTTTCTTTAATTTATTTTATTGAAGTAGAGTTGATTTACGATGTTGCGTTAATGTCTACTGTACAGTAAAGTGATTCAGATTTATATGCATGTGTGCTAAGCCTCTCATTCACGTCTGACTCTTTGCGACCCTATGGGCAGTAGCCCGCCAGACTCTTCTGTCCATGGGATTCTACAGGCAAGAATACTACAGTGGGTTGCTGTGCCCTCCTCTAGGGGACCTTCTCAACCCAGGAACTGAACCCTCATCTTGTGTGTTTCCTGCATTGCTGGTGGATTCTTTACTGCTGAGCCACCAGGGAATATGAAATATATCTTTTTCATATCCTTTTCCATTATGGTTTATCATAGGATATTCAATATAGTTCCCTGTGCTATACAGTAGGACTTTGTTTACCCTGTAGTGTTTTTCTTAAAGTAATTTTACAGAATATTTCCATGACAGCTCTGTGGGCCAGGTACTTGTATCAGAAGATAGAAATGAAGAATTTTCTTTCTTCCTTTTTAATTGCCACTGCTGCATGACATGTGGGACCTTAGTTTCCTGACCAGGGATTGATCCCGCGCCCCTGAATTGGAAGCACAGAGTCTTAACTACTGGATTCCAGGGAAGTCCCCAGAATGAAGAATTTTCATAGTGACTTTTCTATAACTTAAAAAGCCAAAAATAGATTTCATAACAGAAAAAGACATGCCTATGAGCAATTTTCTTCTGTTTCACATTGTCCCAGCTAGGTTTTTTTTTTTTAACATCTGCAGTTTCATATAAAGTCTTTATGTATTTAGGCTTCATCAATAAATAATATCTAATTCAGCTGACTATGAAAAACCGGTTACAGCTGGAAGGTTGCTTGGCCAGCCTGAGATCTGCGCATCCTGCCGGTTTTGAAAGCTGCCTGCTTCCACTTTCACAACAGGGATTGCTGTACAGACCAAGTTCGGACGTGGGCCCCTCTCCCCTGGATGTCTGGGAATACAAGGAACACAGCTCTTCACTGGCTCCTCTATTCTTATCCTGATGTAAACTAATATATATTACAGGGGCCAACACCTCTCGGACACGGTAACCTCCGGTTGCTGGATGCTACACAAGAAAGGGCGACCCCTTGGGGCACAGGAGCAGCCGGAGGGGGTCTTCATATATATATATAATTCTTTGCTAATATATTCTTTCTTTTCACTTGGCACATAAAATTGAAGCACGATAAACTATTTTGTATTTAATCATTTTCTCAAAACTCTGCCTCTATTGTCTTGAAGAGTTTTGTATCCCTCTCCTCAGTTATTAGAAACTCTAGGATGGTCTCATTACTTTTCCTCAATGTTTTCATCAATCTTATCAAGACTGTTCAATCAGTCTTCCCTGGAAGATTAAAATTAAAACAGTACTACACTGCTATATTTAAAATGGATAATCAATAAGGACCTACTGTATATGGCACAGGGAACTCTGCTCAATGTCATGTGGCAGCCTGGACAGGAGGAGAGTTTGGGGTAAAATGGATACAAGTATTAGTATGTGTATGACTGAATATGTGGTCTTCTCCAGCACCACAATTTGAAAGCATCAATTCTTCAGCGCTCAGCCTTCTTTATGGTCCATCTCTCACATCCGTACATGACTACTGGAAAAATCACAACTTTGACTATATGAACCTTTGCTGACAAACTGATGTCTCTGCTTTTAAATACGCTCTCTAGGTTTGTAATAGCTTTCCTTCTGAGAAGCAAGTGTCTTTTGATTTCACGGCTGGGAGACAAGAAACCAGAGTGGTCAGAAGGCAGGGTTGATGCTCCCAGTCAGTCCAATCTAAATTAAAAAGCACAGGCTGGCCACATGTGCAAGCTTTTAAGACAAGTTCCCCAGTTCCAACTGAGCAGTTGCATCTCAACTTCATTTTCTGGGGCTGAGAGTTGAAGGGCTCAGGTTTATCTCATGTCCAAGTGACAACGTATTGGAGGAAAGGGGGAAATTCTTAGCAGAGCAGAATGAGTTGGACCAGAAATTCTGTAGTTCATCGTGGCTGATTCCTAAGGCAGGAAGCTACAAAACACCACAGCTCTATGTAACTCCCATAACAAACAGCAAGACCATTACCTACAAAGAACCACGGCTCTATGTATCTCATGTAACAATCAGCAAGGCATCCTGTGAGCTCCGGCTCTCTGAAAAGTCTATATCTGTCCTATTTCCATTTCCACTACCCTCCTCTGGCAGGCAGTTTCCCAGCTTCCCTGCAGGCAGTGGGGGCCAGCTGTCTAGTCCTCACCCACAAGAGTTCAGCAGCCAGTGACCCTCAGACAGTCGGAGTGTGGCTGGAATTCCCATCTCCAAAGAGCCAGAGACCTCCTGAAGTTATACCGCCGTGGGGCTCCGCAGCGACCTGGGATGGCGCACACAAAGCCTGGGGTGGAGACCATGCAGGCCGCTCCGAGAACGCCTCCATCTCTGCTGTGCCGTCCCGCCAGTGCTCTGGCGTACTTAGCATCCTGACAAGCCAAGCAAGGGTGGAGGGCGTGCTCTACGCTCCGAAGTGCTCTTGGGAAGGATCTCACAGGTGGCAGGTGCCAGAGTGACTCCACGGGGTGACTCTGTCCCTATGTGGAGGACACCAAGCAGGGGGCACCAGGAATCTCAGGTTTTGGGAGCACTGGCTGGTGGGCCTGCAGGGAGGAGTCCATGAAGATTCTTTCTCAAGGGAACTGGGAAAAATTTGAGGGAGTTAAATCCTAGCACCGTGGATCATGTTTGAGACCAATAAGTGGTATTTTTCCTCTTTAGTTCAGTTCAGTTCAGTTCAGTCTCTCAGTTATGTCTGACTCTTTGTGACCCCATGAATCGCAGCACACCAGGCTTCCCTGTCCATCACCAACTCCCGGAGTTCACTCAGACTCATGTCCATCGAGTCGGTGATGCCATCCAGCCATCTCGTCCTCTGTCGTCCCCTTCTCCTCCTGCCCCCAATCCCTCCCAGCATCACAGTCTTTTCCAATGAGTCAACTCTTCACATGGGGTGGCCAAAGTACTGGAGTTTCAGCTTCAGCATCATTCCCTCCAAAGAACACCCAGGACTGATCTCCTTTACAATGGACTGGTTCGAGCTCCTTGCAGTCCAAGGGACTCTCAAGAGTCTTCTACAACACCACAGTTCAAAAGCATCAATTCTTCGGCGCTCAGCCTTCTTCACAGTGCAACTCTCACATCCATACATGACCACTGGAAAAACCATAGCCTTGACTAGATGGACCTTAGTCGGCAAAGTAATGTTTCTGCTTTTGAATACACTATCTAGGTTGGTCGTAACTTTCCTTCCAAAGAGTAAGCGTCTTTTAATTTCATGGCTGCAGACACCATCTGCAGTGATTTTGGAGCCCCCAAAAATAAAGTCTGACACTGTTTCCACTGTTTCCCCATCTATTTCCCATGAAATGATGGGACCAGATGCCACGATCTTGGTTTTCTGAATGTTGAGCTTTAAGCCAACTTTTTCACTCTCCTCTTTCACTTTCATCAAGAGGCTTTTTAGTTCCTCTTCACTTTCTGCCATTAAGTGCCATTTTTCCTCTTAGTGACCATGATCTCACTTCATCCCAGGCTGGGGAAACGCATTCCTACCAGGCTGTATGGTACATACACGGCACACCTGAATAGTCCTGTCAGGGCTGCACTAGGGTTACACGACTTGCTCAAAGTTACAGCTGGTGACAAGCCAAGATTTAGATGAGAATGCTTTGACTTGAAGATTATTTTCCCTAAACCATAGATTTACTAAGAAATACTCCCAACATCAAGCTTCCCTGCCAGCTCAGACGGTAAACAATCTGCCTCCAACATGGAAGACCTGGGTTCGATCTCCTGGTTGGGAAGATCCCCTGGGGGAGGGCATGGCAACCCACTCCAGTATTCTTGCTTGGGAAATCCCAAGGACAGAAGAGCCAGGTGGGCTACAGTCCATAGGGTTGCAAAGAGTTGGACACGACTGAGCAACTAACACACATACACATTCCCCAATATATGCTTAAAAACAAACAGGAAAATGAATTTCTATTTTCGCTCAACACCTAGGGGATACAGGGTGGTGAACGGACGGTGGCACTTAGTTGTATGGATCACTTTCTGCCTGATTCCAGGTCCAAGGGCATCAAGTGTGTCCGGGCACACTAAGAAAGCTGACTCTGTCACTGGGTAGCTGTCTTCAAATGATTTTTTTTTTTTTCTTAAAAAGGAAAACATGCTCGGACGGATGTGTCTACTTAATGATCTGAAATATCAAACCACAAGTTAGGGGAAAAAAAATCTGGCAGGGAATCTTAGTACTGGACATATGTTCTTGTGCATTTCTCTAAAACTCCTTGGGAAATAAGAAAGAACATTTCACAGTGGAAGCCATATGCTTCCAGCTATATTGGACTCTCAGCTCACACAGGAGCTTGCATTCCATGTTCTGACTTTATAGAAGCACCAGTTTAAACACCAATAGATCTGAGCTGAGACAAGCACCGCTACAGGAGTAAGGATCTGGGTGCTATGGCCTGGATATTATGATGCTAAGGGCATCGACGAATGCTGGTTTGCATCTGTAACTTATTAATTTACGCTGTGCCTTATTCCACAAAGGACTTCAAGGAGCTTATGAAGACACACAGGATCCAACGATATAAAAGTTCAAAATAGAGGAGAGGGAAAAGATGAAGAAAGAAAGCCTGAAGGGAAAACAGAGGAAGGAAAAACAAGGCTTTAAAAGCACATACCAGGGGACTTCCCTGGTGGCCCAGTGGCTAAGACTCTGAGCTCCCAATGCCAGGGACCTGGTTTTGATCCCTGGTCAGGGAACTAGATACCACATGCTGCAACTAAGAGCTCACATGCCACAAACTAAAGATGCCCCATGCTGCAATCAAGACCCGGCGCAGCCAAAAATAAAAAGTGCATACCAGAAGGCCAAGGCATCCTGCATGCACAGTCCTGGAGTGCCATTCACAGAGAAGACCCTCGGACCACATCCACCCCCCTGCCCCCTTGACCTGGACCGCACAGTGGCCTTGCACCCCACCTCTGCTCCATACTGAGAACGGATGGGTCACAATTTGGCTTGAATTTTCCAGCAGTGAAACCTGGTCAGGGCTGTGTTTAACAAACCAGTTGTTCGAAAAAAAGTACAATATACTTGGCGTGCAGACCAGATGGGATTCTTTTCCCCCCTGGGGGGCCTCCTTATGGTGAAGGCAGTGATGAGTCTCCTGGGCTGTTTTCATGGAGGCTGTCAGTGGAGACCAATGGCGTTATACCAAAACACAAGTCAGTGTAACAGTTGTGTGGAGACCAAGTTGGGAATTTAACTTCAACACTGATTTGAAGATCACACTTTGCAAACATTCCTTAAAATGTTTACTGAGTCATCCCCTGTTCCATGTTTCATCGCTCAGTGAGTGATTATATGCCTTCTCCATGTGCTCCAGTTTCAACAAGGACGTCACCTTGACCATGTGGAGGACTTGTATTTTGAAAGGCAGATTTTGACCCTGGTGATGGCTGAAGAAAAGGTATAAGCTTGCAGGGAAGCATGGTAAACTTACTCTGGACTGAGCAAATAGTTTCCCACCAGAGAAGTGTTAGGTGTTGAAGGAGTTATCAATATAGGCTGTAGAACATTTACTTATGGAAGGTCTCAAACACTAGCTTATAGTGATGTTCCTATAGCAAAATGAGGAAATCTACATACATTTTATACAGGGGTTAAGAATTCACCTGCCAATGTAGGGAACGTGGGTTCAGTCCCTAGTCTGGGAAGAGTCCATATGCCTCAGTGAATAACTAAACCTGTGTGCCACAACTACTGAAGCCTGCATGCCCTGGAGCCCATGTTTTGCAACAAGAGAAACCACGGTAATGAGAAGCCTGCCAACCACAACTAGAGAGTAGCCCCCTCTCATTACAACTAGAGTGGAAGCCCAAGCAGCAACGAAGATCCAGCACAGCCAAAAATAAATAGTTTTTTAAAAATCTATCTATTTGGCTGTGCCAGATTTTTATTGTGGCACAAGGGATCTTTAGCTTCAGCATTCGAAATCTTAGTTGCAGCATATGCGATCCAGTTCCCTAACCAGGAATTGAACCTGGGCCCCTTGCATTGGGAGCCAGGAGTCTTAGCCACTGGACCACCAGGGAAGTCCCCAGTATGTTTAGCAGTTTACTGTCATAAAGGTACTAAAAAGGCAGGTTGCTTGTTTAGCATGTAGTATAATTGACACATCAGTTCAGTTCAGTTCAGTCGCTCAGTCATGTCCGACTCTGGGACCCCATGGACTGCAGCACGCCAGGCTTCTCTGTCCATCACCAACTCCCAGAGCCTGCTCAAATTCACGTCCATTGAGTCAGTGATGCCATCCAACCATCTCATCCTCTGTCGTCCCTTTTTCCTCCTGCCCTCAAGCTTTCCCAGCATCAAGATCTTTTCCAAGGAGTCAGTTCTTTGCATCAGGTGGCCAAAGTATTGGAGTTTCAGCTTCAGCATCAGTCCTTCCAATGAATATTCAGGACTGATTTCCTTTAGGATGGACTGGTTGGATCTTCTTGCAGTCCAAGGGACTCTCAAGAGTCTTCTCTAACACCATAGTTCACAAGCATCAATTCTTTGGCACTCAGCTTTCTTTACAGTCCAACTCTCACATTCATACATGACTACTGGAAAAACCATAGCCTTGACTAGATAGACCTTTGTTGGCAAAGTAATGTTTCTGCTTTTTAATATGCTGTCTAGGTTGGTCATAGCTTTTTTTCTAAGGAGCAAGCATCTTTTAATTTCCTGGCTGCAGTCATCATCTGCAGTGATTTTGGAGCCCCCCAAAATAGTCTCTCACTATTTCTACTGTTTCCCCATCTATTTCCCATGAAGCGATGGAACTGGATGCCGTGATCTTAGTTTTTGAATGTTGAGTTTTAAGCCAGCTTTTTCACTTTCCTCTTTCACTTTTATTAAGAGGTTCTTTAGTTCTTTTTCACTTTCTGCCATAAGGGTGGTGTCATCTGCATATCTGAAGTTATTGATATTTCTCCCAGCAATCTTGATTCCAGCTTGTGCTTCATCTAGCCCGGCATTTCGCATGATGTACTCTGCATATAAGTTAAATAAGTAGGGTGACAATATATAGCCTTGACATACTTTTCCTACTTGGGACCAGTCTGTTCCATGTCCAGTCCTAACTGTTTCTTCTTGACCTGCATACAGATATCTCAGGAGGCAGGTCAGGTGGTCTGGTACTCCCATCTCTTTTAGAATTTTTCACAGTTTGTTGCGCTCCACAGTCAAAGGCTTTGGCATAGTCAATAAAGCAAAAATGGATGTTTTTCTGGAATTCTCTTGCTTTTTCTATGTTGGCAATTTGATCTCTGGTTCCTCTGACTTTTCTAAATCCAGCTTGAACATCTGGAACTTCACGCTTCATATACTGTTGAAGCCTGGCTTGGAGAATTTTGAGCGTTACTTTGCTTGCATGTGAGATGAGTGCAACTGTGTGGTAGTTTGAGCATTCTTTGGCATTGCCTTTCTTTGAGATTGGAATGAAAACTTACCTTTTCCAGTCTTGCGACCACTGCTGAGTTTTCCAGATTTGCTAGCATATTGAATGAGTTTTACATATTTGCTAGCAGCACTTTCACAGCATCATCTTCAGGATTTGAAATAGCTCAAGTGGAATTCCATCACCTCCACTAGCTTTGTTCATAGTAATGGTTCCTAAAGTCCACTTGACTTCTCATTCCAGGATGTCTGGCTCTAGGTTGGTGAGTGATCATACCATCATGATTATCTGGGTCATGAAGATCTTTTCTGTATAGTTCTTCTGAGTATTCTTGCCACCTCTTCTTAATATATTCTGCTTCTGAGAAGTCCATACCATTTCTGTCCTTTATTGAGCCCATCTTTGCATGAAATGTTCCCTTGGTATCTCCAATTTTCTTGAAGAGATCTCTAGTCTTTTCCATTCTATTGTTTTCCTCTATTTCTTTGCACTGATCACGAGGAAGGCTTTCTTATCTCTCCTTGCTATTCTTTGGAACTCGGGATCCAAATGGGTATATCTTTCCTTTTCTCCTTTGCCTTTAGGTTCTCTTCTTTTCTTAGTTATTTGTAAGGCCTTGTCAGACAACCATTTTGCCTTTTTGTATTTCTTTTTCTTGGGGATGGTTTTGATCACTGCCTCCTGTACAATGTCAGAAACCTCCATCCATAGTTCTTCAGGCACTCTGTCTATTAGATCTAATCCCTTGAATCTCTCTGTCACTTCCACTGTGTAGTCGTAAGGGATTTGATTTAGGTCATACCTGAATGGCCTAGTGGTCTTCCCTACTTTCTTCAATTTAAGAATGAATTTGGCAATAAAGAGTTCATGATCTGAGCCACAGTCAGCTCCCATTCTTGTTTTTGCTGACTGTATAGAGCTTCTCCATCTTTGGCTGCAAAGAATATAATCAGTCTGATTTTGGTGTTGACCATCTGGTGATGTCCATGCGTAGTCTTCTCTTGTGTTGTTGGAAGAAGGTGTTTGCTATAACCAGTGCATTCTCTTGGCAAAACTCTGTTAGCCTTTGCCCTGCTTCGTTTTGTACTCCAAGGCCAAATTTGCCTGTTACTCCAGGTAGCTCTTGACCCACCAGAGAACCACCAGAACTTACACAGGACTGGGGAAACAGACTCTTGGAGGGAACAAACAAAACCTTGTGTGCACCAGAAGTGAGATGAAGTTAGTTATCAGAAGGGTTATGACTCAGAAATGAGATGTTATCATAAGGTAAGTTACATAAACAAAGCTGAGAACCAGAACTGATGTCCTTGAACTGTGAGAAGACTCTTGAGAGTCCCTTGGGCTGCAAGGAGATCAAACCAGTCAATCCTAAAGGAAATCAACCCTAAATATTCATTGGAAGGACTGATGCTGAAGGTGAAGCTCCAATATTTTGGCCACCTGATGCAGAGTCCTCTCACTGGAAAAGACCCTGATGCTGGGAAAGACTGAGGGCAGGAGGAGAAGGAGGCAACAGAGGATGAGATGGTTGGATGGCATCACTGACTCAGTGGACATGAATCTGAACAAACTTCAGGAGATAGCGAAAGACAGGGGAGCATGGAGTGCCGCAGTCCACTGGGGTCACAGAGAGTCGGACACAACTTATTGACTGAACAAAAACAAGATGTTACTGACAGGGTAAGTTCATTCTTACCCTGAAGAAGGTAGATGCCAGGAAATCTCAAGCCACAATTTTGGGAAACACTGTAATTCATTAAACTCTGCCAAAGGAACCCAAGGAATGAACACCTCTGAGATCACAAGTAAGGTGAGTCATCAGCTTGCTGCCTTTTCTCCTTGGAGCCCTAGGTTTCTAGCAGGTCTCCAGGTAGACCACACGCAAGGGAGACAATTACCAGAAAAAGAAGGAAAAAAGGGAAAGGGCAACAGGGATCTCATCTGTGTGTGGTGGCAGCTGATGGAGCAGCGGGGACCAAAGGTGTGATGAACGGTGGGTAGAGTCAAGGAAATACTCCTAGGCACGAGGAAGGGTTACTGATCCTTCCATCCGGCTGGTCCACTGGGATTCATCCCGCTGAAATAATCTGTGCGGCACTGAGTTGGCAGCTACAAGAAGCATCTGTGTAAAAGCTCCTGCCTGGCTGTGAGGTGATCTTTATTTTCTTGTTTTAAATTTTCTGTTAAAGATACTTCCTCTTTCAAAATATTGAGAAGTAACATTGCTACTTGAAACAACCACAGCCAAACAGAACACCATGTGGCAGCTTCGTAAGCATCAACCCCTTGGGCAAGAGGTCTGCCTGGGCCTCTGTTTCTTTATTTCTTTTTTTAAAAAAACTTTCTGGCCACATCGTGTGGTATATGGGATCTTAGTTCTCCGACCGGATGGAACTTGTGCCTCTTGCAGTGGAAGCCTGGAGTCTTAACCCCTGGTCCACCAGGGAAGTACCCTCTGGTAGCTCTTTTCTAACTAAAACCTTCCCATGAGGGCTTCCCAGTCCTAGAATCCCCCATTCCCCACAGCACGTGCTCTGTGGGCAGCTTTACCTGAATGCATCTATTTTAAGCAAGGGCACATTTTATAAAAACATGACTATTTACACCCATGTGCATTTTGATTCAACAGGAGGATACTGGACAGATTCCCACGTTAAACTGTGGGTGCCACGGTGTTTCACTTCTGCCACGCTTTTCCTCTGGATACTGACTGGTTATGCCATCAAATTCCATCTGATTACAGAGCCAGCCCTCCCTGGGGTCTCCATCCTGTCTAAGGGGCAGAGCGGGGACAACACAGAACCGGACAGGAAGGGGAGGGCAGCTGTCCCTGGAGCAGACACTCTGCCCTGACGGGAAAAGGTTGCCATAGAGACAGATGTGACAGCCTGAGAGCTTGGGCAGGGAGGGGGGGAGGGTAAGGAGAAGAGGCCGTCTGGGAGGGTCAGCTGCCAATCTGGGGAGGTTTACAAATCCCAGCGAGAAAGTCAGCTCTTCCATGTGCCAGCACAGTGTTTCCAGCATTATCGAAAAAGTATGTCTAATTACCACCAGCTTAGAAATGAAGTATTTCATGCGGTAGGAAAAAATCATACTTCTTCAAAATCCACCCAAGGCCTTAGAAGTCAATCCTAGATATTGTGAAGCAATTTTAAAACAGTTCTAGACGTTCTGAAGCAAACTGAGAGATGTTCAGTTATGCTTCTCAGGGAGTAAAAAGGTTTGTTTTTAAATTCCTTTCAAGGGACTTCCCTGGTGGCCCAGTAGGTTGACTCCAGGCTTCCACAGCAGGGAGCATGGGTTCAGTCCCTGGTTGGGGAACTACAATCCCACAGGCCACACAGTACAGGCAAAATAAACAAATAAGAGGAGAATTTTTAAAAAATTCCTCTCAATACTGTAAGGGGAGAAGGCAATGGTACCCCACTCCAGTACTCTTGCCTGGAAAATCCCATGGGCGGAGGAGCCTGGTGGGCTGCAGTCTATGGGGTCGCTAAGAGTCGGACACGACTGAGCAACTACACTTTCACTTTTCACTTTCATGTACTGGAGAAGGAAATGGCAACCCACTCCAGTATTCTTGCCTGGAGAATCCCAGGGACGGGGGAGCCTGGTGGGCTGCAGTCCATGGGGTCACAAAGAGTTGGACACAACTGAAGCGACTTAGCAGCAGCAGCAGCAGCAGTACTGTTTAAGTAGATATCACTGATGTAACACATATGCTGACCCTGGTTCCCACACCGCAAGCCCCTCTGACCTGCCTGGCTATTTGCCCATGGTGCTGGCCCCACATCTGCTGCCCCAGGTGAGCTTCAGAGCAAACACCCCCATGGTGAACTTTCATGTTAAGACCTAAGGCATGAGAGATGAAGCCATCTCTGCAGCTTCCTCATTCCCTAAGATAATAGAAAACCAAAAACCATTTCCCCCCTACAATTTTTATTCACATAACACTTGTCATCCAAAAAAAAAAGAAAAAAAAGGCTTTTCTTCCCCTAAGCAAGACCTCTGAGGAGCAATTTAATTGAATCCTTTGGCTATACAAAGTCTTGTTTTCTGAAGCTGATGCCAATCTGTTCAGTTTCTCTTCTAGGGAGCAGAGACAAGCGTGCTACTGCCACAGTTTAAAGAAAAGACGTTTGTCTGTATTTACTGCCAGAGTATTCTCCCCTTAATTTTTAAAGATTTATGTGTGATATGACTCATATCCCTACATACCACCAGTAACAGCACCCTCTATACCTCTGCAAAACTGTCAAAACTAGTGGCTGTACTCCTAAATGTATTTTATTAGCATTTTGTATTTTCAGATTCTAGAAATACGAATGTGTGCGTGCTCGGTCATGTCTGACTCTTTGCGACCCCACAGACTGTAGCCCATCAGGCTCCTCTGTCCACAGGATTTCCCAGGCAAGAATACTGGAGTGGGTTGCCATGCCCTCCTCCAAGGGATCTTCCCAACCCAGGGATCAAACCAGCGTTTCTTGGTCTTCTGCACTGGCAAGTGGGTTCTTTACCACTAGTGCCTGGGAAGCCCTAGAAATATGCATACATGGGTATTACCTTGCTCTCCTCTTCACAGGACTTTTGTAAATAACTTGCCCACAATCAGGTGGGGGGTACGATACTGGATCCCACTTGTATGTGATACCTCCCAGCACCATGTCTGCGTACTTTCCTCCTCAACAGCTGTCCACCTTCTCCTGCATTATGACAAGTGACTTCATGGCCGTGGTCCGTTAGATTGGACTGTGCCCCTCTGAGATGAAGACCGAAGTAAGAACCGAGTGGTTCTTGGGCTTTGTTAATGGGCTACTGGACAGAATTCCAATCACTTCTCTTGAAGAAGAGGGGAGATAAAATCTGAGCATATTAAGTGTTCCTGATAAAATTTGAGGCTAGTTACTAGGGAATTAAACAGATTCAATGCAGCACCTAACACATAGGTAAGTGAAGCGTTGGAGCTTGAGACTAAGATACCACCACCTTCACCTTGTCACCAGTCCCTTAGAAACTCTGGTTAGGTCTGCTCATTGACAGGGACTATTTCACCACTAAGTCTAATACGTATTCTAAACAGTGCAGAATACCTCCTGGTTCACAGCCCCGGCGCTGACTGCAGCAGCCTTTGTGAGCTTGTCTTGGCCCCACTCCAGCCTCCTTCCTGAGCCCTGTAGCACTAAGACCCTGAAGGAGGTGCTGGCAGGTGGGCGGGGACGAGACAGAAAAGAGAGATGAATGACCCGGTACCCTGAACCACAATGGGACCAATTTATTTCTGTTCTCTGAATGGAAACACTTAACAGTCTATGCTTTTAGGTCTTGGCATTTCAAAAAGCCATGATCAGATTTTCTCTCACGTATGAATTAACCAGTAAACATATTTAGTTTATCAGATTACCATTTCCAGCGTTATGAAGATTTGCATTTACTGTAACAGGACACGAGGCACTTTGTTCAATAACTATAGGCTAAATATTTCTGTGATTAACCTGTGCCCCAAACTACAATATGCAAGAAGACAGCAGCTCCTTGTTTTTCATGGATTCTGTGTTTGTTAATTTGCTTACTCCTTACAATGTATTTGTAACTCAAAACTAGTACGTGGCACATTTGTTTAAAAGACTTGTTGTTATGTGGACCATTTTCAAAGTCTTTACTGAATTTGTTACAATATTGCTTTGGTCTTATGTTTCAGTTTTTGGCTGCGAGGCATGTGGGATCTTAGCTGCCCAACCAGGGATCTAACCCGCACCCCCTGCACTGGAAGACAAAGTCCTAACCATTGGACCACCAGAGAAGTTACTTGGGACGTTTTCGTGGTTATTGGAGAGCATGTGCAGAGAGGGGAAATGGGATCAGGTGGACACAAGATGATGCGCTTCCTCTGATACTCCTTTTTAGGGTCTGTTTCGTCCACTTATTTCTCATTTTTGTGCTTTTGGTTGCTGAGTTTGCTGTTTAAAGTGGCCCCCTGAGCTTGGGATGCAGTGCTATGTGGGGCTGCTGTGTGGGGTTCCTGCATGTGTGAGGCTGTGCTGAGACTGAGTGGGAAGCGTGTGTGTTACACAGGCTTCTTGCAGGCATGAGTCCCCTGGGCTGCTGGCCGTGAAGTCAATGCTGCGATGTGACAATACACATCAAGTAATGTGTGTTTAGATAGAAACACACATAAAACGAGGTGATGTACGGACTGGGGATGGAAATGTGCCAGAGGTGTGTAAGAACAAATCCATGTGTTTCCTCCATGAGCAATGGCTCTGTATTCCTCGCCCAGTGCTCATATAAGACTCTATGAGCATCACCACCATGACTGCAGGACCTTCCCTGGTGGAAGTGGTTAAGACTGTGCCTTCCAGTGCAAAGGGTGCAGGTTTGATCCTTGGTTGGGGACCTAAGATCCCACATGTCACACAGAGCAAAAAAAAAAAAAAAAAAAGAACAATCAGAAAACAGAATCAATTTTGTAACAAATTCAATAAAGACTTTGAAAATGGTCCACATCACAAAAGCTCTTAAATAATAAAAAAAAAAGAACTGACTGCACATCAAAGTGCAGATGCACAGAAGCTGTGTGTCAGCAATGAGAACAGTGACAGTGGCCAGCCGGGAAGTCGGCCACTCTGGCCTGCCCACAACAGAGGGGAAGAGTGGTGGGCGGATTTCTAGTCTGTGGGGAAAAGCTTCTTGCCGCCAAAATAACCTGCAAAGTGTAAGAGGTAGAGGGTGAATTACATTCCCTCCATTAAAATTAGATTTATGCTCTGAAAACAATGATTAGACCAGAGAATAGAACTTTAATCAGTGGAGCCATAAAAAGTCAGGGTAAAAGCTGGGAAAACTCTGTAAAATGTTCAAAGATGCCTTGTATAAAAACGTGCCCTGAATACTGCAGGAAGCCGCCCAAAGAACAGCAAGAGAGACTGAAGAAGAGAGACCTGTAGCACTTAGCAGGGGTAGTAACAGAGAAATGGGGCTTCCCTGGTAGCTCAGCGGTAGAGAATATGCCTGCAATGTAAGAGACATGGGTTAGATCCCTGGGCTGGGAAGATCCCCTGGAGAAGGAAGTGGCAATCCACTCCAGTATTCTTGCCTGCAAAATCCCATGGGCAGAGGAGCCTGGTGGGCTACAGTGGATGGGGTCACAAAGAGTCGGACACGACTGAGCTACTAAAAAACAACAACAGAGAAATGAGCCTGTTTCACTGGCAAGCCTGCCCTTTTAAAGGACTGTGTGTTCTCGTGCTTAGATGACAGGATAGGCTCCAGTGATGCTTAGAGTTAGAAGAAATACAGGGTTAAACTGGAAAACAGATGTGTGTTTTTAGAAATTACAAAGGTGTTTATTATTATGAAGTACTTATTCACATATTACACCCCACAGCCTTAAATGTATCTTAATTCTTTCTTCACTTCTCTTAATGATGCAAATTACAGATTCAGTCATCCCACACTTTCCAGTAAACTAACTCTTCATCTTAAGCTGACATTCAGGACGCCTCCTCCTTTATGGAACAGGATGACTGGGTAGAGGACAGTGGGGAGGGTGATATGCCCTAAGGGTGGGGCTGAACACACCCCTGCATGACAAGAGACTCGCCGAGAAAGAGCTTCCGTGGGGTCTCTGCTATGCCAGCTGAGAGTGCTTTCTGACCAGTGGGGCTCATGATACCCACTGTGTTGTATGACATTTATGTTTTTTAATCCCCTGGAGGAGGGTATGGCAACCTACTCCAGTATTCTTGCTAGAGAAGCCTATGGACAGAGGGAGCCGGTGGGGCTGGGGGGCTGGGGGTGCGCTATAGTCCATAGGATTGTGAGAGTTGGACACAACTCAGTGACTAAACAACAAAGACATCAGGTTTAAACCTCACCAGGAAATAGAGTGTGTCTATCTATCACCCATATCTGCCAAGAAGAGGTGCAAGCCCTCTGACACACCTCAGCGGTGAGAGGTCCATGCCTCACCGCACACATGGGCTCAGGGCTCCCTGGCATCTGAGGCTCCACCCGCTGCCACACCCTCTCCAGGGTAGGGCCACTGCACAACCCACCAGGTGGGGGCTGCCAGCTTCAACACACCGTGAGGTGTGGAGATCCACGGACAATTTGGGAGATCACTCCTTCACAGCATCTCCTCGGCATGGGCTGGAGGCCGGTCCAGGTGACAGGACCTCATATTGATGGCGGATCTGCCCTATCCCTTAACACAGACCCTCTGCTCGGGGACCACACCCACCTGCCCCCGGCTCTCCCTGAAGTGTCTTCGTCCAGCTCAGATCTAAGCAGAGGCCCCTGCTACAAAGGGACAGGATTTTAAGTGCCTCTAGTTAAAGAGAGAGTCACTTTGTAATTGATAATACACTATTATGTTTGCTTTGCTCCTAAGTAGAACACTTTATTACTATAAAGATGCCTCATAAACATGCATCACAGATAACACACTTGAATGACTCTCTGAAGAGCAGGCCTCCCTGGTCTTTTATGAGGGTAGTGAGAGGCCCGGGAGGACCAGATGCCTCCTGCGGGCAGGCACAGGGTTGGGGACCAGTTTTGTCCCACCCTCACCCCTAGTGCCTGTGGCTGCAGGGCTGGAAGCAGAACAGCAAGTGTGTCTGCCCTGATCCCATGTCTGTTGTGACTTTCCAAGAAGAGTGGCCACATCTTGCAGGGCCAGGGTACCCCCGCCCTGGGTGGGGGTGAGGATGAGTGATGGTGCCCACATCCTGCTAAGCCAGAGTGGCAACTGCTGCACACCAGCTTTGCTCAGCTTTGCATCTATAGACACACTAGGAAGACTGGGGGAGGACGCAGGAACTTAGAGAAAACTACCCGGAAAATGGAACAGACCTCAGTGGATGCCTGATGGAGTGGTTTCCAAACTGGACAGGAGAGCCTGGGGGATTCGAGGAGATGGGAGGACCAGTGCATGGAGATGCTCCCCAGGGAGCCACAGGGAGAGAGGATTCTGCAGATTCTGTGCCAGAAATGAGCTAAAAACACTGGCGACTCCCTTTCTTCATGGATGGGGAAACTAAGACTCAGAGTGGGCTGTGGGGGACTTCCCTGGGAATCCCGTGGTTAAGACTCCAAGCTTCCAGTGCAGAGGGTGTGGATTTGATCCTTGGTCAGAGGACTAAGTTCCCACATTTCAAAGTATGGCCAAAAAAAAAAAAAGAGAGAGAGAGAGAGTGGACTGTGGGGAATGTGTCCTCAGAATTCCTGCCCAATGAGGGCAGAGACACAGAAGCAACAACCAGAGGTATGTCACCCACACATCACACTTCATAGTGGAAACTGACGGGAAAAACACGTTCAAACACCCTGCTGGGTTGGTTTTGTCTTGTCAAGGACATATTGTCTTGTATTATAACCACTCACATCTTAAGCTACTTCAGCTTTGACTGCATTCCTCTGATTCCTCTGGGTATCTGTTCAAAGTTTAGCAGTCATTAGAACAGAAATCATAAATGCCTTGTGACTACTCAGGTATTATATAGAAGACTTTTTTTTTTTTTTAATGGAAGGGGGAGAGTAAAATAATCAATGCATGTCCTCAAGTTGCTATTCTTCCTCTTAAAAAGCTTTTGTGTGCCCACAAACAATTACTGAAATACCACCAATATGCCGGCGTGTTCGGCCACGGGTGTTCTGAAGTCCATCACAAAACCCTCACGGCTAATAACGAACTTCATTTTACATTTATTGATTTGGCTACTTCACAGATCTCTGCCTGCTGTCTCCCCCCAAGGCTGTAAGTCTCATCTGTTTTTTCCATCGTGTTACCCACCCCCTACCCTGGTCCGTTCCCCTCCACTCAGCATTGTGGTGATTGGCCCTGCAGACTAGCGATTATCAACCAGGGGAGATTCTGCCCTACAGGGCACATGTGGTGAAGTCTGGGGACATTCAGGTTGTCACGGCTGGGGAAAGGGAGGAGCTGTGTGTGCCATGGGCATGGGGTGGAGAGATCCCAGAGATGCTGCTAACCACCTACAAGGCACAGGACAGCCCACCTGCCAAGACTGCCAATAGTGCTGAGATGGAGAAAACGTGGCCGAGGAGCAGGAAAGACTTCTGCGGCAATGAGAGAAAAACCTTTGCCCTTTTACCTTTTTCTAACTTTCTGTTTTCCTCTTTTAAAAAAAATGCAGACTTCCCTGTTGGCTCAGTTGTAAAGGACCCCCCGCCAATGCAAGAGACACAGGTTCAATCCCTGATCTGGGAAGATCCCACATGCCTCGGAGCAACTAACCCCATGCACCACAACTACCGAGCGTGCACACTTACAGCTCGTGCTCTGCAGCTTGCCCCCCACAACGAGAGAAAGCCCACATGGCAACGGAGACCCAGTACAGCCAATAGATAAATAAATTTAATTTAAAAATCATTTTAAAAAGAAGCTCCTTCCACCTTAAAAAAAAAACAACTCAGTGTGCTGTATACACTGCAATGAAGGGCTTCCCAGGTGGCGCTAGTGGTAAAGAACCTGCCTCCCAGTGCAGCAACCATAGAGACACAGGCTCCATCCCTGGGTGGGGAAGAGCCCCTCAAGGAGGGTACGGCAACCCACTCCAGTATTCTCGCCTGGAGAATCCGCGTGGACAGAGGAACCTGGTGGGCTACAGTCCATACAGCTGCAAACAGCTGGACTCGACTGAAGCACACTTAGCACACATGCACATGTACAATACACCCCCTGGGCATTAGTTTATCATCACTAACAAGGCAATGGGGTGTGGAAGCCAGAAGCGGGGTCCCACCACCCCAAACTTCTAGTTATGCGACCTTCAACTGATCTGCTTCTGAGCCTCAGTTCTGTCCTCTGTAAACAAAGAGGGGGAAAAAAACCCGTGCTGTTTCAGCATAGCTCTAAGAAGGGGGACAGTGTGTGAGAGAACGCAGTACGCTGCCAGACGCCCCGCAGGTGCCCCGCAGGCGGACAAGGAGTTAACTGAGCACCCTGTCTTCATCAGCTGTGGCAACGGCGAAGGAGAACAGATCAGCATAGCCACGACAGGTCATCACGTGGGAGTGGAACACAAGTTTAGACCTCATTCTAAGATGACTGAGAGGGACTTCCCTGGTGGTCCAGTGGTTGGGACTCTGCTTTCACTGCTGAAGAGTCTGGGTTCAATCCCTAGTCGAGGGACTAAGATCCCACAAACTTTGTGGCATGGCCAATAAACAAATAAAGTAACTGAGAAATATTTCCCCCAAACCATAGGAATAAGTATAAATGAACGCCTCGGGGCTGGAAACTTCATGTCCTTGGTGATGGCACAGGACCCCAGCACACCTTCTCCTCAGCCTCCGCCTCCCGCGGCCTTTCCCCAGCCCCCACCCGGCGACACCCAGGCTCCACCTCAGGGACAGTTCAGTTCAGTTCAGTCATTCAGTCATGTCGGACTCTTTGTGACCCCATGAACTGCAGCATGCAAAGCCTCCCTGTCCATCACCAACTCCCGGAGCTTACTCAAACTCATGTCCATTGAGTTGGTGATGTTATCCAACCATCTCATCCTCTGTTGTCCCCTTCTCCTTCTGCCTTCAACCTTTCCCCGCATCGGGGTCTTTTGAAATGAGTCAGCTCTTCACATCAGGTGGCCAAAGGATTGGAGTTTCAGCTTCAGCATCACTCCCTCCAATGAATATTCAGGACTGGCTGGATCTCCTTGCACTCCAAGGGACTCTCAAGAGTCTTCTCCAACACCACAGTTCAAAAGCATCAATTCTTCAGTGCTCAGCTTTCTTTATTGTCCAACTCTCACATCCATACATGACTACTGGAAAAACCACAGCCTTGACTAGACGGACCTTTGTTGACAAAGTAATGTCTCTGCTTTTTAATATGCTGTCTAGGTTGGTCATAGCTTTTTTTCCAAGAAGCAAGTGTCTTTTAATTTCATGGCTGCAATCACCATCTGCAGTGATTTTAGAGCCCCTCAAAATAAATTCTGCCACTGTTTCCACTGTTTCCCCATCTATTTGCCATGAAGTGATGGGACCGGATGCCATGATCTTAGTTTTCTGAATGTTAAGCTTTAAGCCAACTTTTTCATTCTTCTCTTTCACTTTTATCAAGAGGCTCTTTAGTTCTTCTTCACTTTCTGCAATAAAGGTGGTGTCATCTGCATTTCTGAGGTTATTGATCTTTCTCCCAGCCATCTTGATTCCAGCTTGTGCTTCATCCAGCCCAGCATTTCTCATGATGTACTCCGCATATAAGTTAAATAAGTAGGGTGACAATATACAGTCTTGACGTACTCCTTTCCCAATTTGGAACCAGTCTGTTGTTCCATGTCCAGTTCTAACTGTTGCTTCTTGACCTGCATACAGATTTCTCAAGAGGCAGGTCAGGTGGTCTGGTATTCCCATGTCTTTCAGAATTTTCCACAGTTTATTGTGATCCACACAGTCAAAGGCTTTGGCATAGTCAAGAAAGCAGAAATAGATGTTTTTCTGGAATTCTCTTGCTTTTTCGATGATCCAACAGATGTTGGTGATTTGATCTCTGGTTCCTCTGCCTTTTCCAAAACCAGCTTGAACATCTGGAAGTTCATGGTTCATGTATTGCTGAAGCCTGGCTTGGAGAAATTTGAGCACTGCTTTACTAGCGTGTGAGATGAGTGCAACTGTGTGGTAAGTTTGAGCATTCGTTGGCATTTCTTTTCTTTGGGATTGAAATGAAAAGTGACCTTTTCCAGTCCTGTGGCCACTGCTGAGTTTTCCCAATTTGCTGGCATATTGAGTGCAGCACTTTCACAGCATCATCTTTCAGGATTTGAAATAGCTCATTTGGAATTCCATCACCTCCACTAGCTTTGTTCATAGTGATGATTCCTAAGATCCATTTGACTTCACATTTCAGGATGTCTGACTCTAGATGAGTGATCACATCATCATAATTACCTGGGTCATGAAGATCTTTTTTGCATAGTTCTTCTGTGTATTCTTGACACCTCTTCTTAATATCTTCTGCTTCTGATAAGTCCATACCATTTCTGTCATTTATTGTGCCCATCTTTGCATGAAATGTTCCCTTGGTATCTCTTATTTTCTGAAGAGATCTCTAGTCTTGCCCATTCTATTGTTTTCCTCTATTTCTTTGCACTGATCTCTGAGGAAGGCTTTCTTATCTCTCCTTGCTATTCTTTGGAACTCTGCATTCAAATGGGTGTATCTTTCCTTTTCTGCTTTGCTTTTGGCTTCTCTTCTTTTCACAGCTATTTGTTAAGGCCTCCTCAGACAGCCATTTTGCTTTTTTGCATTTCTTTTTCTTGGGGATGGTCTTGATCCCTGTCTTCTGTACAATGTCACGAACCTCTGTCCATAGTTCATCAGGCACTCTGTCTGTCAGATCTCGTCCCTTAAATCTATTTCTCACTTCCACTGTATAGTCATAAGGGATTTGATTTAGGTCATACCTGAATGGTCCAGTGGTTTTCCCTTTCTTCAAAAAAGGAGGGACAGGACCAGCCAAACCCTAATCTAGGAGGCTCCATCTCTTGCTCAGCACAAACTCTTCTTGAATTTCAGTAAGAACCCCCATGTTACTTTCAGGAAGGAGTTCTCTGCCTTCCTGAAGCCCCCTCCTACTCCCCTCAGAGAAGCCCCGGCAGGGCTGCACTGAGTCCGTCCGCCTCTAGGGGGAGCTCTCGCCTCACGGAAGACGAGACAAGCGTCTTTGAAGACCGCCCCCCCCGCCCCCCCCAGCCCCCAGCCCCTTCCTCTGCGGGGACAGTCCTAGGAACACGGAGCTCAGATGCTCACATCTTTCTCCAGAGCCCTTTTTGCCAGTTATGTGCCTGTCGGGGCTTGCCATTCCGGAGAAGGTGTGGATGTTTTCCTTTTGATCGAAATGGCAGTGCTCCTTCTGTAAGGAGTTGCGTGTGTGCTAAGTCGCTTCAGTCCTGTCCGACTCTGTGAGCCCGTGGACTGTAGCCTGCCAGGCTCCTCTGTCCATGGGATTTCCCAGCTAAGAATACCATTTCCTCCTCCAGGGGATTTTCCCCACCCAGGGATCCAACCCAGGATCCTGCATTGGCAGGCGTGTTCTTTACCACTAAAGCCCCCTTGGGAAGCCCCTGAAAGGAGTTACTGAGGCAACTAAGAACGGCAATCTTCTCCACATTAGCTACACTGGGACTGCGGACACTCCCTCTAAGGTTCGGGGGTGAGGAAAGTAAAACCGCGGCCATTCCCCAGCAATGAACTGGACGATATTACTGAAGTTACACTATTTTTATATCATTTTAACCCATGGAATTACTTTGGCCTTTCTACATTTTAGCATTGTTCACCTTACGTGTCTCAAGGATGACTGCAAGGATGACGAAAGAGTAATTCTATCTTTCAATACTAAGTGCATTTCTTACATATCTGTCTGAAAGTGAGCAAAGGTGACTAAGAAATGCCTCCAGGGAATCCTATAAGTCCCTCCTGTTGCTCGCCCCATGGCCCCCACTTGAGACAACATAGTGCACTGACTCCCAGGGACCTGCCCTCTGGGGCAGGAGCTGTCAGAACTGCCGGAGTGCACGGCCAGGCCCCCAGGACAGCTCTGCCCTACACATCCCGCCTCACTTACACCCACTCACCTGGCTGACCTCCCCTGCTCATCACGGGACCTGATCAATAAATGCCTGTGTACTCACCCGGGCCCAGCTAGAGGTTGTTCTAATCTTTGTATCAGAACATCACCACTGAGACAGTTTATCAAAGGGGCCGTAAGGGGCGTGCTCCTCTGCTGGTTTCCCTGGTAACTGATGAAAGTGAAGTCACTCAGTTGTATCTGACTCTTTGCGACCCCATGGACCGTAGCCTACCAGGCTCCTCTGTCCATGGGATTTTCCAGGCCAGAATACTGGAGTGGGTTGCCATTTCCTTCTCCAGGGGATCTTCCCGACCCAGGGATCTAACCCGGGTCTCCCGCATTGCAGACAGATACTTTACCGTCTGAGCCACCAGGGAAGTCCTCAGGTAACTGATGAGCCCACCTCATTTCAATCCCTCCTATGACTGCCAACATCAGTCTTCCCTTGCCCACCCCAGTGAAGCCTGCCACCTTGTTCTGCCTACCATCTGCCGCCCAAGGTGGGATGTCTGACACCCCAGGAGCTGGCTCCAGGTGTGTAAGCTCCCCCATCCATGGAAAGACTGATGTCTCATTTGCTGACTCCGGGCTCTTTCTTCAGTCCAGGCAAGTTCAGGGTTTGGTCAGGACAATGACCAAACTCTGAAAAGACCATTAGCTCCAAAACTCAGCTGCTCCAGTGGGACAGGGTACCACTCCCCCCGCTGACTAAATCTTCATGCCAGTTCTCCAGATGGGTGGGAAACTTGCCCTGGAGAGAAGGTCTCCCAGGCATGGTCAGTCACCAGGCTGGGCTACTACGGGGTAGCTCATGGCACCTCCATGAACATTTCTCTACCTAACCTCCAGGGAACTTACTCTAAATCCCTGGTTGGAGGTGGAGGGTTGTGGAAAAACGAAACAAGCAATCTGGGTTTGTAATTTTTTACCAGGCAAACTCTGTCCTTCTATAACTTGGTGGTGGAGCTTTGAGGGGAAATTAAGTTGTATTAGTGGGAGGGACCTCATTTACCAAACCAGGCCTCCACATGCAGGGATGATCCCACGAGGGGTAGGAACCACCCCGACAGGCCATTGAGGAGGAGCAGGGGTTCAAAGGTGCTGCTGCTCTGCTCATGGGGAGCCTGGAGCAACAGATGACCTTGTGTCCAGTTTCTGGAGGCATCCCTCTAAACTGCTGTGCAAGCTGGGCTGACCTGCGTGACCCCAACCTCTACAATAATTCCAGTTTTGTCTCCTGTGGTCAGTAGGGCCTCAAACAACAATCGGCTGTGCCCCTGTCACTCAGAAAATTCCAGAGTGCAATGTGTGTGTGTGTTTAGATGTGTGTGTGTTCAGATGTGTGTCTATGTTCAGATGTATATATGTGTGTGTTTAGAACAGAAAGAAGAAACTAGGTATCAGAACACGATTTATTTTTAAAGTTAATGTGGAAAATATCTGACCTCACAGAAAGTGGCTTCCAAAAGCAGAAACTTTCAGGCCAGTTAGAGAGCAATACTTTCCGTATGCAAAAGCAGCAGCACGTCCATTGTGGGCCATCCGAAACCAATTTAGAACGTGCTTCCTGCAGGCAGGGCTAGCGCTACGGCTGCCATACCGTACTCTGAGAAATGAGATGTGCTTTGGGCAGTCCAAGAAGGGAAAGGAGCGAGCGTCAGTGAGTGTGACCTGTGTTTTTGGATGGGGTTGTGTGGAACCAGCACACACGTGTTAATAGAAACTAGGAGAAAGCACTGAAGTTCATGGTGCACGCATGTGATTCACACTTACATGTGCGTACATCATTTATGTGCTATGCTGTGCTAAGTTGCTTCAGTTGTGTCCAACTCTTTGCAACCCTGTGGACCGTAGCCTGCCAGGCTCCCCTGTACATGGGATTCTCCAGGCAAGAATACTGGAGTGGGTTACCAGGGGATCTTCCTGACCCAGGGAGCAACGCTGTGCATTTTCAGGTGGG
Organism: Budorcas taxicolor; assembly: GCF_023091745.1. Classification (NCBI taxonomy): domain Eukaryota; kingdom Metazoa; phylum Chordata; class Mammalia; order Artiodactyla; family Bovidae; genus Budorcas; species Budorcas taxicolor. The sequence goes on along the minus strand of NC_068917.1, from coordinate 8,773,103 downwards.
TTCTGTACCACTAATGCCACCTGGAAAGCCCCATATACATCATATATAGATTATTCTAATATTAATTTTAATCTCTTATGAGCAGCTCCTTACTTCTAGTCAGCGTTAACTGAAACCCATGGGTTATGATGTATAGAAACTGAAATTAGAAAGGAACTCCATAGCAGAATTAGAAAATATTAATAGCAACTATTTGATAAATTATAGCTCTATATTCTAAACAAGAGCATCAGAAAGAGCCTTTAACATGGAGAATGAAGACAGCTCATGAGCACAGCTACCTTAAATAAAATTAGAGTATAAACATCAGTGTTTTTGTATCCGGTAAGAATAGAATTACCAAGTGCATAAGGCAGGAATGTCAATGTGTAATATCTTTTTTTTTTTAAAAAGCCTCAGTTTCCCACAGACAAGCTTAACAAAGTGATTAATAATTAATCATATTAACATTTGCATAGCTCTTAGAGTTTTCGAGGCACTTTATTATTTCGCTCATCAATGTGACTGAGATAGCTTTCTACAAAACATAAATTCGACAGGAGTGTAGGCAAGAGGAAAGGTTAAACAGGAGAAGCAGATGAATTTGCTCAACTAGTCAAAATATTTAATTCATTTGTTTGAAACAAAATAGCTTGGATTCTATATCCCCCGATTGTCTGTCTTCTTGGGCAGAAAAAGGGCAAGAATAATTTCCATGTATTTGCATCAGCAGTGAGTTCACAGTAAAGGAAATAAAACTCTGCGCTTTATTAGAAGAAAATCTAACAGACCACAGATGGCACTTGCTACCCATGGGCTGCTCCAGTGGGGCTCTGAGAGGTGGGGTGCGGCTTTGCCTGAGGCCGAAGTCCAGGCACAGCAGCTCCCAGCAGAGCAGTTCTTCTGCCCTTTGCCCCTCCTTGGGCAGTGGTGTCCTTCTTTGTGTCTCTGGACTTCCCTGATTCCTCCTCCCCCCCACAACCCCGCCCATTCTAACTCTCATTTGCTCCTTGAGTCTCCTCTGTCTGCTTCTGTGGACTCCACTCAATTTCCTAGGGCGATGCCAGGCCCCCACCCTTGGCAGAATCCGGATATCCCAGTAGCCTGACACTCCTCAAGTTCTCCTTAAACCTCTGGGAGGTGGTCAGACCGTGGAGGGGGCCTGCACACACGACCCTCCCTAAGCTTCCAGCTGTATCTCCTCACCTGCTGCGGGACCCACGGGAGCCGCAGCACCTGCCTTCCTCCCAGTCCCTGCCGGCCGTCCCGTCCTCTGGACCTGTAACCTTCTGCCGGGAAGGCCCCTCAGCCTCGGGCCTGTCTCTAGTGGACCCCCGGGAACCCTTTCCTGGCCCCCTCCCCTCCTCAGGCTCTCACATCACAGTGCCCTTTCCCTTCCCCCACGGGTGGACGGCGAGCGCCCCGAAGGCAGGGGCCACACTTCTTACTGCACTCCCGATGGGCTAGCACAGTGCCTGGCTTACTGGAGATGCTCCATCTCTGCTGAACCATGCAGAGAGCCATGCGCATGTTTTTTTATAGAAAACAAGTGTGAAGGCAGGTGAAGTCATTCTTGGCTCAAGTCTATAAAAAAAGAAGCAGGCCTCCGGTTCACTCAAAACACTGTTACTCACTCTCCTAACGAGCGATCAACAGCCAGCAAGTGAGTCAGCTCGGGGATGGGATTCAAAACTGCGAGAGACGTGAGCATGACTCACCCCAGCAGCAGCGGGCGGTCCTGTCCAGATTCTCATCTGAAAGGACGATGAGTGGCCGCAGGAACGAGCAGGTGAGCCCTGGCAGGTGCCACAGCTGGACAGAAGGCCCAGAGCTGGGTCTCTAAGCGTGGCAGGTGGCTCATTGGTATGTGTGGCAGAGGCCAGAGAGCAGGCTGATCAGACCCCACAGCTGCGGAAATTCAGTCCTCGTGAGGAACGTTCTGCACAGGGCTGAGTATTCAAGAGGGTGTGCATGTGTGACATGAATGCATGAGATGCTTTCAGCGCTGTCTGTAGAGCACATGTGTGCATGCTCAGTTGCTAAGTTGAGTCTGACTCTGCGACCCCATGGAGGGTAGTTCGCCAGGCTCCCCTGTCTGTGGGATTTCCCAGGCAAGAAAACTGGATCACTGGGAAAGACCCTGTTGCTGGGAAACACTGAAAGCAGAAGGCAAAGGGGGCGGAAGAGGATGAGATGGTTAGATAGCATCACTGACTCAGTGGACATGAATTTGAGCAAACTTCCTCCTCCCTCCTCCCAGGGATCTTCCTAATTCACAGACTGAACCTGTGTCTCGTGCATTGGAGGGCGGATTCTTCACCACTGAGCCACCCAGGAAGCCCGCCTGTGTAGCAGAAGGAAGGTGCTACATGCACGCTAGATACAATGCAGAACTTAGCAGCACTTTCTTTGCTGTTGACCTTTGTATTTTGCAGAAAATTCTTTAAGACTGAGCACATTCTAATTGATGAATAACTCAACTCAGAAATTATTTGAGTCTACACTGAATTTTAAAGTGTTCAAACAGGAAAGAAGCCTATCCCATTTTTTTGAAAAGGGTGAGAAAGAATCAAATTTTTTGAAGTCATCTGGATTCAGTTAAAAAAAAAAATCTTTTTTCTGGGAGTTATGATGTCTGAAGATTTTGAATATAAGTTTTCTCACTAGCATAGAATTTGACAAAGGAGCTCAGGAGTGGTTTGTTAAGATAGTCTTGGTCCTTTTATCTGATTGGGGCCACAATCTTTGCCGGAACATGCAATAATCTCATTTCTGAGCAGTGCTCCAGTTATGCCAGAAAAAAAGAACAAAGAGATGATCAGCCTGTGAAAAGGCATGGCAAGAGGGAGGAAGGGAGATTAGAGGCAAGAGGAAAATTAGAAAGGAAGGGAGCATGCAGGGAGAAAAGAGAGAAAGACAGGAAGAAAGATGATTGTAGAAGAGCAAGACCCAGAGAGATGGGGGCTTCAGAGGCACCTGGTGTGTCAGGGATTATCAAAGGGGATGGGGGCTCTGCCATCAATGGAAGTGCAAGGAGAAACAGGTCAGGTGGACATGGCTGTGTGGGGCACCCACATTTTCCAAAAAGCAACAGAGGACCCCAAAGTTACGTAGTTTGGACAAATTGTGACCTGAAGAAAGTGCCATAGCAATTTAAAAAAAAAAACGCCACTAGGACTTAAGTTTCTAACCGCTAGGCCTGAGATAAGATTCTTAGTCTATTATGTCCTTTAATCCCAATGCCAACCTGGGGGGTAGGTATCGGTAGACCCATGTTACAGATCAGGTTCCTGAGGGCTGTGGGGTAAGGAGCTGGTCTAAGATCTCGTGTCTGGTAGTGGAGCCGAGGTCTCACCTCAGCAGACCCCTTCACTCACTCCTTTATCTACTCATTCATTCCCTTCCCAGATGTTCACGGCTGGGCATAGCCAAGCTCCGGGATGTCAGTTACTGGAAGGAGCTGGAGAAGAAGACAAATACCTCGCTCTCAGGACCTTATCATCTAGCAAACCCTGCCCTGAGGCATGTGGTCCAGGAAGGTGTGGGTGGAGGAGAGAGAAGGGCCACGGGGGTAGGACCATAGCTCTGCCATCTCGCTGGGCTGACAGAAAAGAAGTCACAGCACTGAGCCTCAGACTTCACATTCACATGTGGGAACCCTCTCAGTTTAAGTCCTGGCCTACAGCAGAAAGTCAGTAAGTACCCCTCTTTCCTTCCCCGTCAGGAGGAGAAGGTGAGGAGGTGAGGAGAAGACCATCACAAGGTTGTCTGAGAACCCCAGTGACAGACTCGAGGTTCGAGTCTTATCTCGGGTGACTGGCAGGCACTCCAGGTGGGGACACAGACTCTGTTTAGGTTCCCAAAGCGTCTATGCACGGCAGTTCTAGCAACAAGCTCAGCCCCTGCCAGGAGGGCTGCCATAAAATACAGGATGTACAGGTAAACTTGGATTTCAGATAAACAACAAACAGATATACGTTTCAGATGTATATACATTTACATGGTATACATTTCAGATGTATACATTCAGACATACATTTTCAATGTATAAGTATATCCCATACACTATTTGGGGCATACTTATACTAAACGTTTTTCATTCATCTGAAATTAGATTTCACTGAGCATCTTTTTTTTTCTTTCTAAATGTGGCAACTCTGAAACCAGGCAAATTTCTGCCTTGATCAGGAACAAACTGCTCCCACATCCTCCCTTTTCAGCCCCCCTGAGATGCTCCAACGCTTCTCTGTACTGGAGGTTATCTCTCTCACCCCTTGGTTCTCTACTTCTTCTCTTTCTTTCTCTGCATCTTTCATGCAACCCCTTTCACTCCTGCCAAATCAATATATGAAGCCTCCGGAGCAGCCCCCTGATGGGTCCAGCATTCGACTCCATGGTCATAAAGGATGCTGCTGTGGGGTCTGTGTGTGCCTGTGCCTGCTATCTTCACCCCCTAACATGAGGACTATGTTAACCCCGCCTCACTGGGGAGACACCTGGGAAGTTCCCTAGTGGCATGAATTATGCTGCATCCACAATAATGGAAGATGCTTAGATCCTCTGAGTAGAATCAGTTGCTGAATAAACTGAAAGAGAACAGCTTTGAGTTCATCCAGTAAGCACCACAATCAAAAGCCAAGAGCTAGAAACCCTTTGTTTTAAATCACACTCGTGAAAAGGACCTGACCGTGTGGGTCACGGTTTCATCTGCCTGAGGACACTTTTATCCGTACTCGGGAGTTTCCACTTCCGGTTTCAGGGCTGAGTGTAAAACAGATGACTAGTGGGAACTCGCTGCGCAGCACAGGGAACTCAGCTCGGTGGTTTCTGATGACCTAGAGGGGTGAGACGGGGAGAGGTGCAAGGAGACTCTAGAGTAAGGGGATATAGATATGACCGACTCTCACTGTACAGCAGCAACTAACACAACAGTGTAAACTAATTATTCTCCAGTTGAAAAAAAAAACGGAAGGCGGCAAACATCCAGTTAGTTTCAGGAGCTTCCCCAGCAGTTTTCCTACCACCCTACAGTGAGACAGGGAGCTTGGTACAGCGGGAATCGCCATGCGCTGAGAAAGCTCTGCTATTAAACACTTGTCAGGTGAAACTAAACAATGCACCTGGTAGTGAGTCCATGCCTCGGGACAAGCTCATTGCCCACTGTGGACTGTGAGAAGGGGAAGTTCTGACCAGTGCCTGTCTGGGGACCACACTCTGAGCAGCACAGGTGTAGAAGACCCTAGAATTTTATACGCTACACCCGTATAAAATGGGGAGCTCTCCCCTTTCTGCCCATTTTGTGGACCAAAGATCCTCTTATTCCCCTGCAGTAAAGGCATATATATGTATAACATATATATATATATATATTGCATTCTGACAATCTAACTCAGCATCTATCCACACGACCGTGCCCCCGGCTCAGAGAGAGGAGGAAGGGGTGCTTACTCTTCCTGTCGCAAGTCGTTGACACTGCGGTCCAAGGAGATCATGTCACTAGCCACCATGTTAAATCCAAACTCTTTAATGCTGGCTTGAACTGCGTGTTTGAATTCTGGTCCCAGAACCAATGGCTTGGCTTTCTCTCCAGGCCCACCGACCACTCCGGGAGGCTCAGGCTCTTTGGGCTCAAAGTTACCGAGGACCCCCGGGCGGAGCACAGGATCATGGTAGGTGAAAGTCTGGGGTTTAAACGTGAGATATTGCCTCTGCATGATGTCTTTCTGGTCCTCTCCTCCAGAGCGGCGCTCTTGTTCATGTCTGGCCTTGTTCCTTCTTCGAATAGACTCCAAGTCCACTTCTACGCCTTCCACGTGAGGCCAGGGCACCACGGGTTTGAATCTGTCATCCCCGAGGGCTAGTCCGTTGCCCCCTCTGTCAGGCATGGGGTTATTAACAGCTCTGTCTTCCTACACAAAAGGGAGGGGGGCATACAGTGAGTACATGAAGGCAACCACAGCAGTTCATGACACCAATGTGCACATTTGAAAAAACAGCCCAGACAGTGATAAAATGTTATGAATCATGAAACTAAAGCAGGCCATGAACCAGGACCCCTCATTAGAGGAAACCGCTCCTGACGAGGAACGACATGCCAGCAATAGAATAAGTCTACGCCTCTGTTGTTGTTTAGTCGCTCAGGCCTGTCCAAATCTTTACAACCCCATGGCCTGGAGCCCGCCAGGCTCCTCTGTCCATGGGATTCTCCAGGCATGAATAGTGGAGTGGGCTGCCATTTCCTTCTCCAGGGATCTTCCCAACCCAGGGATCAAACTGGGGTCTCCTGCATTGACAGGTGGATTCTTAACCACTCAGGCACCTGGGAAGCCCAATTCTTTGCCTTACCGTTCCAAAATAAAGGGGTGGATGCATTTTTTACTTCTCCCCTCATAAACTCAACTCTCTATCAAAAACCCCTGAATAAAGCACATTGCTGAGCTTTCCTGGTGGCTCAGTGGTAAAGAATCTGCCTGTAATGCAGGAGACCCAAGTTTGATCCCTGGGTCGGAAAGATCCCCTAGAGAAGGGAATGGCAACCTATTCCAGTATTCTGGCCTGGAGAATCCCATGGACTGAGGAGCCTGGCGGGTTACAGTCCATGGGGTCACAAAGAGTCAGATATGACTGAGCGACTAACACTTTCAAAGCACATCGTTACAGGTTGGAGCAATGAGGTTCTAAGACCTTTGCCCAAAGCAGGCACTCAACAGATCCTGTTGTACAGTGTGGTTTTCCCAGTTGTCTGGTGGACGAGAAATATGACGTTCTGTTGGTCACATGGTGGCGGTGGTGTTGGATGTCAGCCCGCCCAAGGCTGGCTTAGTGGCCCAAATGGCAGAGGACGGGGGCTGAGATATGATCTTGACGGCCCCCACTCAGTATTTCTGCTCTGGGAGAGGTTAACTGAGTTCAGAATTATAAAACAAGCTCTGACGACTGTAACCAAAGCTAACAGAGCTCTTAAACCACACCCATGACCTAGCTGGCCCCGTTCCAAAGGTGGCCCCAGGAAAACCGGATTCTGTGTGCCTGAATATTCCAGAATGTTGACCTTCCTTTCTGTCCAGACGCTCCTCATCAGCGGCACAGATCTTCCTGTCAGAAGCCCTGCATGCTTCTGTCCCTGGGGTCACATGTGAAGTTTCTGTTAAGTCAGCACCATTCTTTGTACAGCCATGTTTCTCAACATCAGCCGCACCTCAGCTTTAAATACACTGACGTCAGAGTCCCACCCCTCAGATATCAAGATTTAACGGGTGGGAACGTTTGGAGTTTTAAGAACGCTCTAGGTGTTTTCAATATGCAGCAGGCTTGAGCTCCAATGGCTTAAAGGAAGGGCTGCCGGCTGTAACCTGACAAGGAGGCTACAGGCTGTGTGTGGCCGGTCTGGGGCGGGTGAGCCAGTCAGAACCAGGACTGCAGACCCGGCTAACTGATCTGCCACCCTCCCTCCCCGTCAAGCCAGGATGCCCAGAGTCCTGAAGACAGTTATAAAAGAGTTCATACCATCTGACCGACATTTTTCTACAGTGTTAGAGCTATTTTGAAAAGTCAAGTTAAAGACTTTCAGGAGTGCAGAAGTAAGGCTGATACGCAGGCTGCTGTCCAGTGGGGGTTTATTTAGAGACAAGGATCTCTTTGGAAAGGCAGCTAATTCAAATGTGATTTTAGTCAATGTCAAACTTTTGCTAAGGGCTAGCTGAGGACTAACTTGAGAGAGTTCAAAAAGGAACTTAACAAATGTATGTTGAGAGTCCATTGGACTGCAAGATCAAACGAGTCAATCCTAAAGGAAATCAACCCTGAATATTCATTGGAAGGACTGATGCTGAAGCTGAAGCGCCAGTATTTTGGACACCTGATGTGAGGAGCTGACTCATTGGAAAAGACTGATGCTGGGAAAGACTGAAGGCAGGAGGAGAAGGGGATGACAGAGGGTGAGATGGCTGGATGGCATCACCGACTTGATGCACATGAGTTTCGGCAAACTCCAGGAGATAGTGAAGGACAGGGAAGCCTGGCATGCTGCAGTCCAGGGGGCCGCAGAGTCAGACAGGACTTGGCAGCTGAACAACAATCTCTTTGTTTAGGTAATACTCTAAGCATGTGATACAACATTCATAGGATCCTTAATGGTATATCGTGAAAGGCAAGTCTTCCTGCCTTCCCTTTGGTACAGGCACTCACAGCCGGCATTTCCTTGTGAGTCTTCCAGGTATAAACACACCTGGGCATGGATGACAAGAACTTTTTGCTGGACAAGCGACACAGATTTTTACTGACCCATTAATTTTGAGAAGGAATCATAAGATGTTACAACTAGTTCAAAGGTGAATCCTTTGAATGACTTGGTGAAAAACAGACAAATATATAAACATCAAGAATACTGCAAACAATTGAAAAATAAATGCAAAACTGGTCACACTGGTCCATACCCAGAGGGCAATAACCAACTGCATTCCACAGGACACGGTTTCCATTTCAGTGGACAAGACTCTTGCGTGTTACTATCATTTTTCTATCATTTACAGGATTGTGGAACAGGTTGGAGTTCATGCAGGGATGAGATAACCTGCAAAGCTGAGTTGGAAAATGCACCCAGTGACCTTTTGGATCCATTTCAAAGTTTTCCCACAATTTTCATGCTATAGCACAGAACTAAGTGTAACATGCGGCACCTTGTCCAACCATCTAAGGGTGATACCTTTGTTCAGGTATACGTGGATAAGCCTTCTGCATCAGGCTTCTGACCACTGCACACCTAGTCAAGTAGCAGGCACTTGCTGTTTAGTCGCTAAGTCAAATCTGATTCTTTGTGAGCCCATGGAATGTAGCCTACCTGGCTCTTCTGTCCATGGGGTTTCCCAGGTAAGAATACTGGAGTGGGTTGCCATGTCCTTCTCCAGGGGATCTTCCCTACCCAGGGATCAAACCCTCATCTCTTCTGTCTCCTGCACTGGCAGGCAGGTTCTTTACCACTAGCTCCACCACGGTAAGCCCATGGGAAGTACTGCAATAATCAAATTAAAATAAAGAAGTCCTTATAAAACTCTAAGATACCAGATTCAAGATGTTGATGTTGAAGCAAGAACCCCACCAAAAGAAGGAAGACTCAGTCTCTCCCTTCAACTTTTCACATCAAGGCTCCAGTGAACTAGTAACTGGAAAGGAAGAGAGTGAGGGGCGGGAAATAGGCTCAGAAAAGTAGACTGAACAGGTTATCAGCCGTCCTGGGACATCCTCTGCAGTGCCTAACATTCCACTGGAGGAAAGCTGCTTATGGGAAGAACGCAGGACATGACAGCGAGTGAAATCTAGGTACCCAAGGCAGGAGACATCTGTTGTGGTTCGGTGGGCAGGTGCTGATGTGAGACTCACGAATATAAACATTTCTCAGGCTCACCCACCTCAACAAGAGAATGTTTAATGGATTCAAACTTCATGCTCATCTTTCTTCAAAAGTTGTTTTGATCTTCCCTTTGTCTAACCTTTGACTTTTCTATTTTGGGTCATGCCAAGTGACTTGTGGATCTTAGTTCCCTGCTGCTGCTGCTGCTAAGTCGCTTCAGTCGTGTCTGACTCTGTGCAACCCCGTAGATGGCAGCCCACCAGGCTCCCCCTCCCTGGGATTCTCCAGGCACACTGGAGTGAGTTGTCATTGCCTTCCCCACTTAGTTCCAAGACTAGGGATCAAACCCGGGCCCTTGGCAGTGAAAGCAGAGTCCTAACTGCTGGACTGCCAGGGAAGTCCCTAACCTTTGACTCCTGGTATTCCACTTAGACCTGTTAGGAGCCTGCCTGTCCTCCTCCTTGCTCTAGCATCCCTTCGTCTCCCCAGCAAGGTGGCCAGGTTCATTTGATCCTTCCTCCCTCCGTGTCCTCAGCCCACATCTTGCTTCTCATCTCTGGGTTCATCACCGTGGCACTTGAACTTGAGATGCCCGGGAATGAACTTGCTGTGACTCCATGGCACACATCTGCTTCATTCACTACTTTCCCCACCTTGGGGCTGGGAACCCCCATCCACTCAACTGATCAGATGCAAGTCCTCCACTTCATCCCCAGCCTCCTGTTCCGACATCTGAACAATCACTGACTCCTGCCAGTCCCACCGCCCGCACGGCTCCGGAATCCAGCCATTTTCTCCACATCCTCGCCGTGGTGGAATAAGATTCGTATTTTATGGCAGGACAAGAAAAATTTAAACACAAAAGCTCTCCTCTGCCCTTTGTCCTCCTCCCTGCCCTCCACTGTGCATCGCGTATTTGCATTATGCATCAACCAGACCGCCCCCATCAGCAGAAATACCTGCTCAATCCCAAAGAGCAGCATTCTCCTAGCATCAGCAAGACAGCTCCTTAAAGATAACATTCCTTCTTGAATGTGTAAGGGTTCATGTGACCCACCACAATGATACATAGATCTGGATTGCATAAACTGTCAGTAAGACCTCATTTGATGTCCAGCCCTCTGTCTTAAATACTTACATGCCTGTGCCTTGACTTCTAACAGGTGGAACAGTTCTCAGATGCACTTTCTAGATTATTATCCTCAAACCTGGCTCCCGTAAAATCTTCCGTGTCTTTCTTAGATCAGCTAACATTTTGTGGACATTGCAAAGGCCTAGGACAGTCCCCACTCACCTCTCAACAGGATTACTAGAATAGGAAGAACAGTGATGACTGCAAATACTCTGTCCTTAAGTGCTTCACATGTATTTATTGTTGTTGCTGTTCAGCCACTCAGTCGTATCCAACTCTTTGCGACCCCATGAACTGCAGCCTGCCAGGCTTCCCTGTCCTTCACTATGTCCCGGAGTTTGCTCAAACTCATGTCCATTGAGTCGGTGATGCCATCCAATCATCTCTGCCCCTGTGGCTCAGTCAGTAAAGGATTTGCTTGCAACCCAGGTTTGACCCCTTGGTCTGGAAGATCTCCTGGAGGAGGAAATGGCAACCCACTCCAGTACTCTGGCCTGGAGAATTCCATGGACAGAAGAGCCTGGTGGGCAACAGTCCACGGGGTCACAAAGAGTCGGGCACGACTGAGCACAGGCACACACACCGTACAGACGGAACAGCCGACAGAGAAGTGACCTAATGTCAGGATCAGTACTGTGCATCCAGGCAGGGCCATGCTCCTGATTCCTAGCTGCTAGTGCCTCCCATTCCAACGCTGCACTCACTGTCCTTCGTCATTATTGTTCTGCAGCCAAAACAGGGGTGGTGGTGGTGGTGGCTTAGTCGCTCAGTTGTGTCCAAGTCCTTTGTGACCCCCTGGACTGCAGCCCAGCAGGCTGCTCTGTCCATGGGATTCTCCAGGCAAGAACACTGGAGTGGGTTACCATTTCCTTCTCCAGGTGATCTTCCCGACCCAGGGATTGAACCCACATCTCCGGCATATCCTGCATTGGCAGGTGGATTCTTTACCACTAAGCCACCAGGGAAACCTGTAGCCAAAGTGACTTCCCTGAAATTCAGGTATGAATAGGTCCCTTCTCCTGCTTGCAGGCTCCACACTGGTCCTCTTCCCCAAGAGGGTGGATGCTCTTCCTGGGACATTGTCGGCTCCTGCCTGTACTCACCTCTTCACCTCACCCTCTGGAGCAGGAAGCACTCCAAGCTCTTGGACCACAGGGTCACTACAAAGAAGATGTCACTGGAGTGCCCAGAGCAGATGGACAGGGTGGATGGGTAGGGCTGTGTTCCCGCAAAACCTCATGTACAAAGACAGGCAAATGGGAATGGGTCTGCCCCTTCCCCTCCAACTCTGCACTAAACTCTAAGTTCCACGAAAGGGGAGGGACCTCATCCATGGGACGCGCCACTGCACCCCCAGTGCGTCTCCTGCCATGTGACCCTCAGTAAGCATTTACAAATAGATGCCTGCATCCTACCATTTCTGCCTGGTTTATGAGAGGGAGCCTGAGATGAAGGATGAGAATGGAGCACATGGGCCAGGAAAGAGGGGCTCGATCAGAGAGAATGCTGATACTGGCAGTACTCGAGGAATTCAGCAAAAGAACCTGATATCCCCTGCACGGTGCTGCGCTCTTAGTAACGCTATATAATCGTCACTGGAAAAAACTTGGATCTGCTCACTTCTCAAATCCAAAGGCAAAACCAATCTGAGAACTATCTGCCTGACTTCGAGTCAATTAAGAAAAGTCATGTCAAATCGCCACGTTCTGTGATTCAAAGGATGCAGTCAGACAGTGTAATAGTACTAAGCTCCCTGGAGAGAGAGGATACACGCTCCTCCTCCTGGATACTGAATGAGACTTGAGTTGGCTTTGTGACTCACTGGTGTTCACACACCTTCAGATGCACCAGCTGATTCCCTTTACAGTCGAAATCAACAGGTTACTGTAGACCAGAAATGGAAGATGGAATCGGTGGGTCATCTTCTAAGATCAGTATGTCCGTAAAGGTGGAAATGTACTGAAAAACAGAATCACCTATTCCCGGATGGAAATAGGGGATTGTCAGGAATCAGGTCAGACTACTCACTTTACATCTCACAATTTACAAAGCTCCCCATCACCCCCAAATCACCCTTATGGTATCTTCCTGAGACAGTCATGCCCTGGTAGAAATGATACGAACACAAAGGAATTTAGAGCCAATGAAAGTAATGCAGGCATGGCTCTGAAATGCCACGGAAGCCTCGAAAGCTAAGCTGGTAATGAAGAGCTCCTGCACACACCAGAGGTCCTGAGAAGGCGGCTTCACGCTGGGACGTGGTTGCCGCCGATGGCCGCCTGCGATCCGGTTGTCATTCTGCCTGAGCCACAGAGCTTAGGACTTAAAAAGTCAAACTAAATTCTACAGTTTAAAAGCCCTCTTGATTAAAAAAAAAAACAAAACACCTTTAATTAGAAAAATCACATTAGCATCCCTTCTCGAGCTGCACTTGATCACCAGCCAAGAAGCGCAAGGAGTGGAAGCTATCAGGGAGGTAGGGCGGGGGGAGGGGATAATCAAGGAGTTCAGAAGACACAGGGTGTGCCCACGGGCTAGGCATCCCCAGCCTGCCTGCGGCAGGATGTGGCTGGGGGCGCGGTCTCTCTCTGGTACCTAGAGCTAGATTCTGAGCTCACTCTTCCCCTGCTGACATCCTGTGCTAATAAAGACACAACTCTGGCTCCTTCCAGAGGGCTGAGAGCTGACTGCACTGCACTGGGGATCAGTGGTCCATTTGGGGCATGGGAGGTGGGTGGTGGGGAGTAGGGGGTTGCTGTCAAGTAATTTGCTCAATCAGGGTTTAAAATGGATACACTCAAGATTAAACAGAGACCTTGAAAAGTGAAAAAGTCAAAGTGTTAGTCAGGTCTGGTAGCCGTCCAGGCTCCTCTGTTCATGGGATTCTCCAGGCAAGAATACTGGAGTGGGTTGCCATTTCCTCCTCCTGGGGATCTTCCTGACCCAAGGATCAAACTGGGGTCTCCTGCATTGCAGGCAGACTCTTAACCGTCTGAGCCACTGGGAAAACCCAAATAGAGGCTTTATCAGTCCCTGAATATGTAGGATGCATTTTCTTATGGAAAAGGACCGTATTCAAATACATTTTAAGACCAATGGCAATGCCTCCATTGGCAATAAAGGCAGAACTGGAAATGGAGGAGGGTGTGCATCATCAGCAAGAAAAAGGATTACCTTCTGATAAAAATAACAAATAAATAGAATTAAAAGTGGTTGGCAGTAATATTAATAACTCTGGGTAATAACATCCATCATGTTTCCCCAGGAGCATATGGTATAATTTTAAACAAAATGTAGTTGAACCAAATTAAAGTAATTGATCAAAATGGTTAAAATTGTGATATAATTTACTTTTTAAAAACCACGTCGATGTACTGCATTTTTTTAAATGCATAAGGAAGGTAAACTGCAAATTCCTTAGTAATATAAACTTTCCATTGTCAACATAGAAATTAAAATTACAACTGAAAAGGGGGAGATTTCATACAAGATCCTTTTCTGTATTAACACTATCGCCTCTAATGTCCTATTTATTCTGTTAGGTATGAAGTAAGTTCAAGCCAGCAGTTTTTTGAACTCCACCCCTCTTCTCAGGTCCCAGAATATTTCTAACACTGCCCTTCTCGAGTTGCCTTAGGATCTGTTCACAGGTTTCTCCCCAGACAAAGGTTCTCAGGGTGGTTATCTGTGTGTACACAGTAGGTATTCAATGTGCGTTTCTTCATGGACTGAACAAATGGGGAATGTCTTGCTCCAGGCTGTGTCACCTATTTATTTGCTGGAATATAAACTGGCTTTGCATCCACTGGCTATGTCACTGCTGGATTTGGTTTAAGGTAGCATTTTTGAGTCAAACCAGTCAACCCTGAATATACACTGGAAGGACTGATGCCCAAGCTGAAGCTCCAAAAATACTTTGGCCACCTGATAAGAAGGGCCGACTCATTGGAAAAGACCCTGATACTGGGAAAGACTGAGGGCAAGAAGAGAAGGGGTGTGACAGAGTATGAGATGGATGGATGGCATCACTGACTCAATGGACATGAGTTTGAGCAAACTCCAGGAAACAGTGAAGGACAGGGAAGCCTGGCATGCTGCCGTCCATGGGGTTGCACAGAATCAGACGTGACTTAGCAACCAAACAAAAATAACAACAAAAGTATTTTGAGAATCTGAGTGAGATAACTGAAAATATTACTTTCCCTATGACTCTAAACCTTAAATAATCCTTTTTTAGTATTTCTTCTTCAGATTTGAATAAATCATGCCCGCAAGTACAGTTTGTTATTTCATGGAAAATGAGTACTTTATTTAAACACAAGGAAGTAAGTCTGCTGGTGTTAGTCTGAGCCTGTAGGCCAATTTATCTCACCAATGGTCTCCTGTTAAATTTGGTCCTTGTTTTAAAATAGAAATAAACTAGAGATTCTAAATCAGGTCAGAAAAGTACCAGACAGTACTCGAGAAGGAATAAATGAAAAGAAGAAATGGGCAAATAAAGGACCAGAATATAGGTTAATGTCTACAAATTAAAGGATAATACACTGGTTATCCTTTTACAGAAAATTTTTATTTGTGAGACTGTTTAACGGCCTAGATCAAAGTTAATTACCATGCACCGCTAACCAAGAGGTCTATGAAACATGCAATTTAAACACCTTTATGAAATCCAAATAACTACTTTTCATGCCTTAGCTCATTAACTGAGTCACATACATTCATTACAGATTTAAAACAATATTTCTTGTTGTGAATATATAGTACTACATTTTTAGCTGATGCAAACTGAATTTTAAGAATCAACTATAAGTACTAAACAACTGATCAATAAATCATTTTGCAGTAGATTTCAAAAGGTGATGAAGCTATATTTGTCAAAGTTTATGCCATGATTTCAGTGGCAAGAGTACAGACTTTAAGACAGGACTGTAAAAACAAGTCACACCAACGTCATTTAAAAGCCCCATCTCCCACAAGTAATAAAAGGTAGATTATAACACCTCTCAGAAATCATAAAAGGATACAGCTGGGCAGATTTTAACTCTCTGTGTTTGGGAGATGAGCAATTACTGAATTTTAAAAAGAAAGCTCCTAAGTGGTATTTTCATCCTAAAAACAGCATATAATAAGTTACACAAAATATTTTAATAAAAGTGTCAACATTTCACAATACAGGTCCCACCACATTATTCCCACAAAATGACCTATCTAAAAATCAGGAAAGGATTGGGGGAAGAGTGAGGAAAGACAAAGGCAAAGCAAGGGGATAAAATGGTAAATTAAAATCTGTGAAGATTTTTAAACACATGAATAATGTATGTATGCAAATATATTATGTATGCAGTGGAGAGTGGGAATATACATTTAAAAGCCAAATAGCCTAGTAGGATGAGAAGCAAGAAATTAACCCTGCTGAATAGACCCTTCAAAAGAACAGCCACAGCATTCTGTCAGGTAGAGACAGAGGACTCACTGAGCTGAACCAGCAGAAAAACAAGCCCCCCACATCTGCTCCTCCTTTGCCCGCCCACTGTGGAACCTTCTCTCAGCTGTGCCCATCAGCTCCACTTGCTTACCTAGAAGCGCTGAGATTCTCCACTCTCCTTTCCAGATCATCTTTATTTATTTTTTTGTATTTTTTTGGATGTGGACCATTTTTAAAGTCTTTTATTAAATTTGTTACAAGGCATGTGGATCTTAGCTCCCTGACCAGGGATCAAACCTGCAACCCCCCTGCATAAGAAGGGCAGAATCTTAACCAGTGGATGGCCAGGAAAGTCCCCAAATTATTTTTAATATATTTTAAAAGAGCAAGTCCTTCATCAGTCCCTAGGGACCACACTGTTACAACTTTTTTTCTTTTTTTAATCCAGGGACGTGCTTATTTAATTCTATCCTTTGGTTTTTTTCACTAATATAACAAAGAATTGATGCTTTCAAATGGTGGTGCTGGAGAAGATTCTTAAGAGTCCTTTGGACAGCAAGAAGATCAAACCAGTCAATCCTAAAGAAAATCAACCCTGAATATTTATTGCAAGGACTGATTCGGAAGCTCCAATACTTTGGTCACCTGATGCAAAAAGCCGACTCGTTGGAGAAGACCCTGATGCTGGGAAAGATTGAAGGCAGGAGGAGAAGTAGGCAACAGAGGATGAGATGACTGGATGGCATCACTGACTCACTGGACACGAGTTTGAGCAACCTCCAGGAGACACTGAAGTAAAGGGAAGCCTGGTATGCTGCAGTCCACGGGGTTGCAAACAGCTGGACACAACTGAGCGACTGAACAACAACAACATGAACAATGAACTTCATAATCTAACACCAATCAAACCAGACGGTTTAATTCTTCATTCTCCTTCACATCTGGCGATCCCAGTGAAGACATCTAATGATTTCCAAATCTTCCTGAAAACTTTCTTGAAAAGCATGTCACCACCAGGATCATCAATAATGCTTAGGATGTGAAGGAAAGCATTTTACTGAGGGAGAGCAGAAAGAAGTCAGACACAGCCTTTATGTTCAAAGAGACCGTCGGGAATACCCTTTAGAAAGCTGAGCAAGCAGTGCTTTCATCCTTCCCAGGAAGGCGTTCTGGAATGAACGGAGCACCCTCAAGGCAGGTGCTGCTGCTGTACATTCCGAGATGACTGAAGTGCGTCCTCGCTCTGCCCTGAAGCCTGCCTCCATCACAGCTCGAAAAACAGCACTGCCGTGTGGGGCTTCAAAGCACAGACACTGTGATTGGTATAAGATAATCTCTTGCAAATCTTAAAAAAGTAATATCACCTCAAGGAAGAAAATACCTCAACACTCCCAGGGCAGATACACCATTTTAAAGTATGGGACAACATTCACTACCATGTCATGACAAGAAATCCATTTTAGGAGGTGGTGACAAGGAAACCCATGTATGTGAGAAAGAAAAATACAGAGTAGGTCGGGGTTATTCACTAATAAATGTTCTGACATTTTAGTTTTGAATGGCAGCAGGCCTGCTCTCAAGGGGGCGTGCTTCTCCAGGGATGTGGTCGCTCTATCGTGAGTGTGATCTGGCGTTCAGGTCAGTAATTTACATGAATCATTAAAAGGTGAAAGAACCGTTCTTCTGGTTATCCAAATATTTGTTCCAGGTCTGCTTCCTGCTAGATGCTCTCCGAGGTATTAGCAGGTGGCCTGGGCTTCTTCGCAGAGGAAGGGAGGCTGGGAGAGGCTGGATCTGTGTTTGCAGACATTGAGGCACAGAGGTGAGGGGGAGGGCATGTTGGGGGATAAGAAGCGGGGGTAAGAAGTGGGGCTGGGCAGCCATTCTAGACTAAGTCAAAGGCACAAAAGCACTAAAAAGAACAGGGAATACTCAGGGAACTACAGATGGTTTGGTGTGATGAGTGGAGGGGACACATGGGGAGGAGGCAGCAGACTCAATGCCAGTGTACATGCATGCTCAGTCGTGTCCGACTCTGCGACCACAGGGACTGTAGCCCCCTGGGATCCTCTGTCCATAGGGATTTCCCAGGCAACAATACTGGAGTGGGTTGCCATTCCCTTCTCCAGGGGATCTTCCCGACCCAGTGATTGAACCCAGGTCTCCCGTGCTGCAGGCGGTTTCCTGCATTGCAGGCCAACTCTTTACCAACTGAGCCAGCACTCAACAAGGCTAAAAACTAGGTGTGTTATTAAATGAACAAGAACCTGAGGCCCAAGGGGCAGCTTCACTCTGTGGCAGGACTCACTCACAGTTCATTCCATTTCATGAAACGTCCTGGCTCTGTGGGAAGCAGAACCACAGCTACTGAAGAGAAATGGGAAGCACCTTTCCATGAGCAGAGGGAAGCCAGTCCATCAGAGATACTAAATGTCGCTGCTCTGACACATTCCAACCAACCTCGGCCGGTCAGACGTGACTGCACCCAGATCCGATAGCCCTTCACAACCAGTGGTAAAATTCTGGTGCATAATAAGTGTGGTACTTGGGACAGTCAAGTCTCACTAAATGCTTCAGTTTTATTTTGCCATTAATCATTCAGGTTTTTTTTTTTTTTTCCCTTATTAAAAACATTCCCGAGGACTTCCCTGGTGACTCACTGGTAAAGAATTCACCTGCCAATATAGGAGATCCCACATGCTGCAGAGAAACGAAGCTGCTGCAGAGAAACGAAGCTGCTGCAGAGAAACGAAGCTGCTGCAGCACAACTGCTGAGCTTGTGCTCTAGAGCCTGGGAAGGGCAACTCCTGAAGCCGCCTGCACCCTAGAGCCCTTGTTCCACAACAAGAGAAGCCACCTCAATGAGAAGCTTGTGCACCTCAGAGAAAAACCTGAGCAGCTATGAAGGCCCAGCACAGCCAGAAATAAATAGATAAAATTATAAAACAAAACAAAACAAACATTTCCTTCTTGTACTTGGTACTTTGAAGGTAAGCAAGACATTTATCCTGTTATCTACAGATAGAGGGAAAAAAGGCACAGGGAAGGCAGTGGCCAAGGTGTCAGAGTACGCCCCAAGTCTGCAAAGTCAGCACAGAGCCTCCAGAGGCTTAAAAAAGGAAAAGGAATTGAAAAAAAAAAAAAGACCACAGTGGTAAACCAATCTGTCACCCAACATGTTTTACTGAATGTTGACTTCCAAGGTGATGACAGGGGGAGGAGGAGGTAGAACCCTGGTGATGTAACAAGCACCTGTCTCCGGTCATCCTTGTCATCAGCCTTGGAGCTGGGTATCAGGGCTGTTCCATTCTGCAGATGAGAAAACCAAGGCAAGGGTCTGAGGGACTTGCTGAAAGCCATACACTCTGGGGATGGCAGAAGCGAAACACAGACCTAGGGCCTCTGATGCCAGAGCCCACATTCTGAACCACTTTATTCTCTCCTGGGACAGAGGCACCCATGAGCCTTTCATACCTTGTAACTAAACAAATTGATAAATATCATTAAGATTTCTGAAGTACGAAAGCTAAAATGCAGTCCTTAGAATCACTTTTAATTTCAATAAAAAATTTACTTTCAAACCAATACTATCAGCTAGAATTAGTAATAAATAGTTCAGAAAGGGCTGTTTTCATATACAGAATATTCTAGAAGATTACTTATATTTCATACATATTTCATATAAATAATCTTCTAGAAATACTAAATCCTATTAGCATTTCAATAATTAGTAGTAACTTGCTATGAGGCCCACTAGCCTAGGTGACTATCAGGATGTAAGAAAACAGACTATATCTCATTTCATGTGACTTTATTTCTGCACAAAGAAAAGGTGAAAGTGAAAGTCACTTAGTCGTGTCTGACTCTTTGTGACCTCATGCACTGTAGTCCATAGAATTTTCCAGGCCAGAATACTGGAATGGGTAGCCTTTCCCTTTTACAGGGGATCTTCCCAACCCAGGAATCAAACTGAGGTCTCCTGCATTGCACATGGATTCTTTACCAGCTGAGCCACAGGGGAAATCCAAGAATACTGGAGGGGGTAGCCTATCCCTTCTCCAGCAGAACTTCCCAACCTAAGAATCGAACCAGGGTCTCCTGCAGTGCAGGCAGATTCTTTACCAACTGAGCTATCATGGAAGCACTATTTCTGCAGAGAAAGACAGAAATTAGTTTCAGCTGGTCACTCAGGCACACAGGACTGGGCCGCTATGCCTCCTATTCTGATTTCACAGAAACAGAGAATGGTTTCAAAAACCTTCTATTTGCCTGACAGATATGAAGTAAATGCAATAAGGTTTTCAAATTGACACTGAGGAAGAGTTACAGCATTCAGCTTCTAGTTCCATCTAAACTGTTGGTCTTCTGCCCCTACCTGGGAGCATTCAAATATTTCTTCCAGTGTCATTTTATGTATAAGTTTATGAGTACATACCTTCTGCTCTGGAGAAGGAACAGCAACCCACTCCAGTATTGTCGCCTAGAAAATTCCATGGGCAGGGGAGCCTGGTGGGCTACGGTCTGTGGGATTGCGAAGAGTCGGACGCAACTAAGCGCACAACACACAGCACAAGACACCTTACTCCTGTTTTCCTGAGAGGCAGTCTTGGTTTCAGTCTCGTGGAGGTCCCGCCAAGATCCTATTTCCAACAAATTTCCTGCATATCTACTTTGGTTGAAGCATGTTGCTATGCTTGAGAAACATAAAAATCTCTTTTTCTAAACACACATCAGTGGTTCCTAACATTTTTAGGATCACAAAGATTTCAAACCCTTTTCATGAGGTGAAAGTGAAAGTGGCGTCGCTCAGTCGTGTCCGACTCTTTGCGACTCTGTGGACTGTAGCCCACCAGGCTCCTCTGTCCATGGGATTTTCCAGACGAGAGTATTGGAGTGGGGTGCCATTTCCTTCTCCAAGGGATCTTCCCAACCCAGGGATCGAACCCGGGTCTCCTGCATCGCAGGCAGACGCTTTACCCTCTGAGCCACCAGGTAAGCCCAAGGGGAATACAAACAGTGCAACCTAGTAGAGCTCTTTGCAGAACCATCTAACCTGTATGTACCAACATCCTTAATAACCTTCCTTCTGAATACAAAATTTCAGAAGTGGGAAGGTATTCAAGGGGGATAATCCTAATCACAGGGAAGATATTATGCATAAAAGTTCAGTGCAACATATACCAGCGAATATACTAGAAACAAACAGAATGTCCATAATGAAGATTAGTCAAGAAAATTATGCCGCACTTATGCAATTGTACAGTATTTAACCATAAAAATGTTAAAGAAAAATAATTCTTACAGAATATCCTTATGATATAATGTTAAGTTTTTAAAAGTAGGAGACAGACATTAATTATGCATACTGCTTGCTCCATATAATCTCAAATACAAAAAGAAAAACACAGAAATGACTAGAAGGCAAGTTATAAGCAGTAATTGTCTCTTTGGTGAGATTGTAGACAATATTTTTCTTATGTCCTGGTTTTCCTTGGTTTCTATATTGAACGTACATTTATATAAAGTTTTTAGGAATTATTCGGCTTCCTTTTAAACTTGTTTAATAATTTTTTATTAATAAGACTTACTCACTAGAAAACAGTTCATATAATAACTTGAGATTTTTTTCTTTTATATAAGGAGGCTAAACATCACAGTAAGCTATACAGTTTGTAGATAGCCAAAGAGGTTGCCACACGTGATTTAGGAATAAAACAGACAGAGAATACACAACAAGCACAGCTTAGAGTAGACTCAGAGAAATAGTGCTCATAACCAGAGGTTCATACACAGGGCACAGCTAGAAACATTCTTCATTCACGGACACAGCCAAACTTTAGGTAGCATTAAAACAAAAACAAAACCCAGCTTCAGCAAATTCTTAAAACAAGCACAAAAGCCAGAAAGCTAATTTAATTATTAATCACTCAGTCATCTATTATCAATCACTTAAAAGCAAAGGATGTCATGAGAATTATATCTTTTAAAATAAGACAGTCATGAGGTAATAGGCCACATCGCGCAATGCATAGCACTTAATGTGAAGCTGTTTCTTTTTAAAAATGAACAAGTAAGTACTTTACTTCACTCTGTTTTCTACTGATCTCCCCTATACCATCTTCCAGTTATATCAGTCTAAGATACTTCTTTAAAGGGAGTTAAATTTAAAGATATAAATTTAAAAAATTAAAGAAGCTTAAAGTCTTTATCTTATTTTCTCTCCAAAGCTGTAGACACACACAGTCTACGGTAAATTAGAAAGAAGAAACTAAAGGTAATTAATGATAAAATGGATTTTACCATTAATTTTAATGTCATTTTTTATTATATTGTCTTTTAACCATACATTAAAGTATATGACATACACATAATTTTAAGACATTTCATTTCTAGTTTAGAGAATATGATAAAGTAAACAAATTATGTTGGTGGATGCCAAAATTTGGAGTACTGAGAAATGATTTTCTTTTTTAACTTTTAAATCTTGTATTGAGGTATAGCCAGTTAACAATGTTATGACAGTTTCAGATGAACAGCAATGGGACTCAGTCATATACATAGACATGTATCCATCCCTTCTCCCTCAAACTCCCCTCCCATCCAGGCTGCCATAAAACACTGAGCAAAGTTCCATGTGCTCTACAGTAGGTCCTTGTTGGTTATCCATTTTAAATATAACAGTGTGTACAGGCAATCATAAGGTCATTCTCTAAATCTGAGTCCCTTTCTGTTTTGTAAGTTCCTTTGTATCAAGAAATGATACTGTATGCATGTATGTATTTCAAGAGCCTCCAACAGAAATGAAGATAGATATAGCCCCCAAAGCAAGAAGGTAACGAATAGCACACTTTCAAACTACAGCCTGGACTAATTCAGATGAAACCATCAGGACTGTCTGCTGCTGATAGCACTGACCCCCCCACACAAGGGAGAGGTAGGCCAGGGGGTCAGGGACACCCTACTTCAGCCCTGCACCCCTAGGTCCAAACAAACTGCTGGCAGGAAGTCTCTGAACCAGGTAAGGAGCACGCAGCCCTCTGCTTCAGCTTCATGCAGAGGACAGACTGCTAGGATAGACAGACAGGCAAGATCGGAGAGAGTCACTTCCTTCTTCAGGAGACACAGGATGAAAGACGGAGCTGCGAGAAAGGTCTGGAACTCCGGGGTCCCCTAAGGCAGCATAAAGGCTGTTTCTTGCACTGACTTATTTGAGAAACT